>NC_067420.1:16400652-17650652 GCF_009764475.1 Pristis pectinata
ACGACTTATACTAGATATGGCAGAGTGAAAGAGTTCAGTGGCAATAATCATGGGGAAATTATGTCAAAAGTAGCAGGCAAATGGAAGAAGTCGCAATCTCAACACACATGTGTAACAGGAAAATCAGAAGTAGGGTGAAACACTCTGCATATAATGTGCCCCTCCTGTGTAAAATATTCGATTTCTGCTGAAATCAAAACTAAAGAAGTTCTTTTAAAAAATTAAAAGTCTTTTTATGTTGAAGTGCTTCAAATCGTTAAGTACATTACCAAACATCTGTAGATATTTTACAAGATAACTAAAATAATAATGATCACTGGAGATTTTTTGGTTCACATTATATGTGCTTAACTGACCTGTGCAATGCTGTGAGTGATTTCTTCTGTGGATTGGCTCCAACAGCTCATCCACACATAGTCTCGAGCCAGCAGTAACTGTGACTATCTTCAAAGTGGTTTAAGAAGATAATTAATTTCAAAGATTCTTCTGGTGCCAACTTTTTCCAGATGTATTTGATTATCTTAAAATTGTAAATCAGAACAAAATAAGAAATAAAAGAACCATTGAACACTTTTTGTAGGTGCATATATTGAAATAATGGAGAATACATAAGTGCCTCGTATTATTACAGCATGGCATTGAAATGTCTTAGCGAGTTACATCACATTATTGTAAATGAGCCAACACATTTTATGCTGATATAGTGACAGAGAGCCACCGACTGTTTTATTGTTTTGTTGTTTTATTTTAATGTCATTCTGGTAATCTTTGTCTGGATCTGGCCATTTTTTAACAGTAATCTGCAGTTCTTTGTGATCGTAATGATGAACCCATTTCAATGTTTTTTGTTCTACAGTTCACTCATTCTCCAGAGAATCAGATTCCTCCTGAGCTAAAGGCAATGAGGGAGGAAGCTGGTGAGCAATTTCCAAGCACTTCTCTATGCCTGCTGGGAACAAAGCCATGCACACATAATTACCCAATAGAAAACTACAGAGTAGAAGGCAACAACTATTGAGAAATATCTCTGTATAGTGTTGCCAATAAGGTATTCACAAGGGTCCTGTTCAAAGGACTCCAAATCCTTGCTGTAAGAATCTATTCTGACGGTCAGGGTGGATTCATTCCAGGACTGACATGCCGATCATGTGTTTGTTGCAACAAACTGTCATGAACAAGAGACATTCCTTAATGCATTTGTTGAATCTTGATACAGTTGCAAAAGTAGCATCTGCTGCATCCTGGCTATCCACAAAGGGTGCTATGCCTATTCAAGAGCTTCCTTGAGGAAATTGGCTGTGGGAGTGGAATGAGTTCAGGATTGACATTTGTATGAAACAAGGTTGTGTCTTATCGCCTAGAACTTTGGCATCTTCTTTTCAAATAAGCTTTTAGAAATGATCAGTCTGAATTAATAATTGCCCATCACGCAAACCAACCTCCCCCCCTCTCCATTGGCTCCATCTGCACTTCTCACTGCCTCGGGAAAGCAGCCAGCATAATCAAGGACCCCTCCCACCCCAATCATTCTCTCTTCTCCCCTTGCCCATCAGGCAGGAGATACAAAACTTGAAAGCACGTACCACCAGACTGCTTCTATCCAGTTGTTATCAGACTCTTGACTGGACCTCTCACACGCTGAAGATGAATTCTTGATCACCCAATCTACAACGTCGTGGCCCTTGCACCTTATTTGTTTACCTGCACTGCACTTTCTCTATAGCTGCAACACAAAATTCTGCATACTGTTTTTCTTTTTACTGCCTCAGTGTACTTATGTAGGGTGTGATCTGCCCGGATGGCATACAAACAAAAGCTTTTCACTGTATCTCGGTACACATGACAATAAAACCATACCAAACTAATTGATTCAACGATGGACACAAGCTTGTTCAAAAGCAGACAATTTCAGCACAATAAAGAAATCTGGAGACAAGCATGAGGAATGGCATGGAGAAAATCAAGATCCCTTCAAACATTATGGTGGGGATCCACAGCTGAGAAAGGAGGATTTCCAAAGCTCTGGTGCAGATTGTGGTGAGATTGGAGGTGTAGGGACTGTTTGTCTATGTTGGAAATGAAGCTAGAAACAGAAAAATGAAGTGTGGGAGGGTCTACTGAGGAATTTCAAATGTAAGTCAGAAGAGGAATGATAAAAGGTGAAAGATATAATCAGAATAAGATGAAATTTGTTCCACAGTGCAAGAATGGATTGACATAATGGGTGTGTAAAGACAATCATTGACACACCCACCTACCCACATTGTTTAACGTCTGCATGCTACAGGTCAGTGACCTCAAACAAAGTTATGATGCTAGGTTTCATGCAAAACAAAACAAAATCCAGTAATGACTCACCACAACCTCTCTTATCCTTTAATTTCCCTCATTTATTTGGGAAAATTGAAGGTATGGGCCTTGAAATTATTCAGTGATTTAAAAAATAAATTGAAAAGGAGCAATATCACAGGTACCTGCACCAATTTTGGGCAAAGCCCTTGGCTCCAATATTTCACTGCACTTGAGGACAAAGATCCCATTGCTGAGAATGGATATTGTGATGGGGCTGTATTCAAAAGCAGATTAAGGTGGGAGTAGGAGATATTTCATGGAAGAGATGGGTTGGGGTGGTGGTGGCAGGCTGCAAGAGAATCCCAGGGATCGATGTGGGACAGTGGAGATGATCATTGTGGGATAGGGTCATGAGGATATCAACTAGAAGGATGAGTGATTTTGATTATTAATGATTTAAAGAAGAACCATACTTTGAGAAAAATCATTATGGCCCAGGTAGGATGAGGGTCTTTAAGTAATCTTTAACCAAATCAGGCCCCAACCTTCTAGTTGAGACCATTTTGAGACTTGTGGTCCTCTCAGCCCCCATGTATGTAGGAGAACTTTTCGCCTGACATCAAATGAGTATTATACATCACTTGAGGTTCCTGCAGATGCCCAGCACAAAAGAATCCTGCAGATTCTTTTGTCCTGGAATAACATCTTCCCTGGTTATTGTCTCAGCCTGAGTGAGACTATTCACAGAACCAATGTCTTGCTTTAATTTGCGCTGACCTCTGAACCCATCATAAAGTCTGTTCATTGGGAACACTATGCATTTCTGTATCTGATTCAGTTCATCTGCTGATACAATCAACAGCATCAATTTAATGTTAATAAAATGTCATTATAATAATCCAACATACTTCAGAAGACCATTAACAAAAAGCATTTGATACTGAGCCACATAATAGAGATATTAAGAAAGGTGATTCAAAGTTGATCTCTGGCAAGACAAGAGAATGAAGTATCTTTAAGTCTCTTTAAGCTGAAATCTTTCATGGTTTTCCTTATGCGGTACTTGACTGCAGACTGTGGGATATTGTAAATATCTGTAACTGCAGACTGAGAGAAGCACAAGACTCACAGTAACCATCCATCAGTTACCTTGGCGGCCAATGATAGTGTAGTCCTGGTCCTGATTTGAAGTTGTAGATGTGGCAGTGACAGGTGACAAATGTCAGTTAAACCATAAATATTGAGACTTTACACATTGTTCTCCACCAAGGTTCTAGTAGGAGAAATCCTCCCTGGAGATCCCAGGAAGATTATCTGAAATATTTTTCCACTTTTCCTCCTCTGGCACAGTTTGTCCAGTCCTAAGCCCTTGCTCATTCTTCCAGTCATGCAAGAGGATTGCACTCTCCTCTGGAGCAATTATATTTAGCGAAGAATCGAAGGCAGCAAAAACTCCATCTGCATCTGCCACCCAGTTTCCCTCCACCTTTCACAACTTGAAATCAAAAGAGAGGACCAAAAACTAATAGCATAGTAGAAACAGCTCAAAACCATCAATCAGTAACTAACTTGTCGGTAATGATTGTTGGAAATAGAATTGGTATTGGGGGTTCTTCCTACTGTTGAATATAAGAAACACATGAAAATAGAAGCAGAACAATGTTGCCTGGGCCATCAGGCCTACTTCGCTATTCAATATTGTCATTGGCTGATCTGCCCCGGGCCTTAATTCCTCTCTGTGTCAGTTCCCCACAGCCCTCAATTCCCAGCTCTTTCAAAAACTTATCTACCTCCTCTTTAAATACCTCCAGAGATTCAGCCTCCACAACTCTCTGGGGTAGGGAGTTCCAGAGATTCACCACTCTCAGCAAGAGGAAACTCCTTTACACCTTTACATGACTGCCCCCTTATCTTCACTGTCTGGTTATGTCTGCAGAAGCAGTCCAGAGCAGCAACACTAGAACCGATCCAGCACTGGAAATAAACTGGCGTTATGATCTGCCTACCCTGCAAATTTCTGCTGGACGTTAACCACAAGTTTGCTAATGCTGTCACCAATATAGCGTTTGGAGCAACTGCCCCTGAAAATTTGTACACCCGGCATGAATGTTATCACATTCAAGTTTATTGTCATAGGCATACATATCCAGGGTATAAATGCCAGGGTATAAAATTAGCTATTTGCAGCAGCAGCACAGTACATTACAAGCATGGCAGACATAAGTTAATAGAAAATTAAATTGACATAAACTATATATAACTTAAATATATAAAATAGACATAATGACATTAGTACAAGTTGACAGAGCGAAAAAAGAAATATGTTAAGGAAATGTTTGGGTTTTTCAGGCTGGTTCAAGAACCTGGTGACAAAGGGGATGAAGCTGTTATTGAACCTTGAGGTGTAGGTCTGCAGGCTTCTGTACCTCCTGCCAGGTGGCAGAATCAAGGAACACATTGGCCATCGTCTTCTCCTTATGCTGTCATTACTCTCTGACTCTACTTCACAACCATAAAGTTATGGATTGGGAATTAACTTCTCGGCAATTGTACTTATGCACTTCAGGATAGAGAGAGCTAACCAGAAATGTATACAATAGTACAGTGGCTGAGTTACTGGACAAGCAGCCAGACTTCAGGACAACTGATACAGCGATGCGAGTTTGAATCTCACCACCGCAGTCAGGAAAGCAACATTGAAATAATTATATACATATGAAATGTTTTAAAAAGCTAATTTCAATAGCGGTACCCATGAAATAACAGTAGCTTTTGTCATTAAAACCCATCTGGTCCAGGAAAGAAAATCTGTCAGCCTTACTCAGTTGACCCGAGATACAACTTGAACCCTTCCACAGTATAACTACTTCCACAGTTCAGGTGCAATTAGGGATGGACAATAAGAACAGAAGAAAATAGGAGTAGGATGGACCACTAGGACCTTCAAGCCTACCCCACCATTCAATATGATTATGGCTGATCCATGTTGACCTCAACACCTCTTCTATACCAGTTCCCATAATCCTCAATTTTTGACCTTTCAAATATTTATCTATTTCTGCCTTAAATATATCTATAAATGATTGGCCTCTTATTTTGTAGCCATGTCCCCTTGTTTGTGACTCTCTCATAAATTCTGGGTTTGCCAGTGATGCCCACACACCACAAACAAATAAATAAAAAGCATTTATCAGTGACAATGTATTTGTAATCGAAAAGAAAAGCATTGTGAAGTGATGTGTAATGTACAAAACAAACAATCTGTT
This sequence comes from Pristis pectinata, assembly GCF_009764475.1. Taxonomy (NCBI): domain Eukaryota; kingdom Metazoa; phylum Chordata; class Chondrichthyes; order Rhinopristiformes; family Pristidae; genus Pristis; species Pristis pectinata. The sequence goes on from NC_067420.1 coordinate 16,406,211, forward strand.
GGAGGAACTCAGTGGGTCGAGCAGCATCTGTGGGAGGAAAGGAATTGTTGACGTTTCGGGTCGAAGCTTTGCATCAGAACTGAGAGTAGAGAGAGGAGGTGGCCAGTGAAAAGAGGGGAAGGGGAGTGGTGAGACAGGCATCCGAGGTGATTGGTGGACTGAGGGGGGTATAAGATAACAAGCAGGTAGTCCCAGGTAGGGGAGGGGAGCAGGGAAGAGGGGAGCAGCCAGCATAATCAAAGACCCCACCCACCCAGGACATTTTCTCTCCTCTCCTCTTCCATCGGGTAGAAGATACAGGAGCCTGAGGGCACGTACCACCAGACTTAAGGACAGCTTCTACCCACAGTGATAAGACTATTGAACAGTTCCCTTATACAATGAGATGGACTATGACCTATGACCCCATGACCTCACGATCTACCTTGTTGTTACCTTGCACCTTATTGCACTGCACTTTCTCTGTAGCTGTGACACTTTACTCTGTACTGTTATTGTTTTTACCTGTACTACATCAATGCACTCTGTACTAACTTAATGTAACCGCACTGTGTAATGAATTGACCCGTAAGATCGGTTTGTAAGACAAGTTTTTCACTGTACCTTGGTACAAGTGAGAATAATAAACCAATACCAATACCAAGGGGTGGAAGATGGTGTCGAATGAATGATAGATGGAGGCAGACAAAGAGAGGCAATAAGATATATCGAGAGGCAGCTGGAGCAAGGTGGGGAGAGGGATGTGTGAAGGTTGGAGACAGTTGCTGGAGGGGAATAATCAGGAACTCAAAGGGCTACCAGTGCTGAAATCTGATAAGGAGGTGATAATGGAAACCACTAGAGATGAGGTGATTGGCAGATGGAGCCAGAACCAGATGGTGGAGGGAGGGAGGGAGGGGATTGAACTGTGTGTGTTATGGGTCCGCCCCCACTCCCCTCTCCTACCTGGAGCAACCTGGTGCAACCTTACACCCCTCCTCAGTCCACCAGTCACCTCAGACTCGTGTCTCTCCACTCCCCTTCTCCTCTTTATTGTGGCCATCTCCCCTCTCTACTCTCAGTCCTGATGCAAGGCTTCGACCCGAAACGTCAACAATTCCTTTCCTCCCACAGATGCTGCTCGACCCACTGAGTTCCTCCAACAGATTGTTTGTTGCTCCAGATTCCAGCGTCTGCAGTGTCTTGTGTCTCCTTCGTACAATGTACATTAGATAAATAAACTATTTGAATCACAGTAGAGAAAAAGCCTATCGAATGTGACAATCTGATATGTTAGTTGGTTATGTTGCACTGTGTGCATTTCTGATCACCTAGCTATAGGAAGGATGTCATTAAACTGGAAAGTGTACAGAAAGATTCACAAAGATGTTGCAGGACTGAAGGGTTTGAATTTTCGGGGAAGGTTGGATGAGTTGGAGCTTTCCTCCCTGGAGCATCGGAGGCTGAGAGGTGACCTTATAGAAGAATATAAAATCATGAGGGGCATAGATAAAGTGAATAGTCCCAGTAATTTTTCCAGGATAGGATATTCCAAAACTAGAGGGCATAGATTTAAGGTGAGAGGGGAAAGATTTAAAGGGGTCCTGAGGGGCAACTTTTTCACATAGAGGGTGGTGGATATGTGGAACGAGCTTCCAGAGGAAGTGATGGAGGTGAGTACAATTACAACACTTAAAAGAAAGTTGGACAGGTACATGGATAGGAAAGGTTTAGAGGGATATGGGCCAAACACAGGCAAATGGGACTAGCTCAGGTAGGCAACATGGTCAGCAGGGACAAGATGGGCTGAGGGGCCTGTTTCCATGCTGAATAACCCTCTGACTTCAATAAGACAACTTGTGAGAAAAGATAACAGTAAATGCAGGAAACATTTGACAGTTCAGGCAGTATCTGTAGAGAGGGAAAAACAGATGGCTTAGGGTTTTGTTCACCATTCATTATTTCAACAGAGAGACCACCCCAAAAAATTAAACCATCTCCACTCTTCTCAGATGCTGCCTGATTACCCGAACATTTTCAGTATTTTCTGCTTTTGATTCAAAGTTTCAGCATTTGCTGATTTTTGCTTTTATCTAACTGCCAGGTCTTTTTTTTAACAAGCTCTTTCTTTTCCTGGATATAAGAAAAATAAGCATACTTTTGGGCTAAGAAGCAAATAAAAAAGCTGCCAAACAGATTACAAAGTGTCCACAGGGGAAAGCAAACATTTGGTTTAATAATAGGAAAATCAAAAATTCTTCCCGGTGTTTTTACAAACATAGATCTTTAAAGACACATGATCATAATGTCTCGTAAAGTATCGTCATTCCAGCTGCTATTGTGAGTATTTAGTTTGTTTCCTAAAGTCTGGATTCAAGTCCTCTGACTGTACATCTGGTGAGCAGCCACAGGATATCCAATAATGTTGTATTAAATAAAAACCTCTGATTTAATGGTTGGTGACCTCACCTCCCCATTCACATTTTGTTATTTTTTTGGCTCTCTGGCCATATTTATCAAACTTATTTTGTCAGCTGTTATATCTGGTGTAGGCCAAACAATTACACCATTTATTTCGACATGTTTAACTGGAAAATAAGCAAAGGCCATTCAAATTCCATATGTTTTTCCCATACATTTGGAAAATAATTTTTAAAATGCATCTTTAATGTCACGGCAACAAAAGATGGAGTGCCAAATGTGCCTTTTTTTTAATTCTCCCAACTTTCTCTTTGATATACAATTGATGTTGTTAATATTCTCATCCAAGTAGTCTTTCCTTACACGTGAGGTAAGAGATCTTTCTTCCATCATAAGGTCAGAAGTGAAGATATTTGATGATTTCTGTGCTGTGTTCAGTTCCATTCTAAATCCTCATGTGGGCAGCCATCAGTGCATGGTTGCAAGCAGCGGCTGATTAATGGCACTTAATGCCCAAGTCTCTCAATCACCATTTACCAAGTAAACAGGTGAGCTTGCCAATCAAAGGACTAGATGGGCACAAGAAGAAATGCTGGCTGACAGCCACCCCCCAGCATGAGAGAGGTTAATTACTCACACTGCACAGTCAATGGCATTGCCGTCACCAATTCCCAACCTTCACCACACTTGGTGGGAGAGGGGATCACCAATGGTTAGAAACATAACTGGACTGGTTAAGTAGATACTATGTCTACAAGAACAGATCAAAGGTTGGGTATCCTGCAGTAGGTGACTTCCCAGAGCTTTTCCCTCATTTGCAAGACAGGAGAGTGATGGAATAATGAGCAACACACAAAGCACCGGAGGAACTCAGCAGGTTAGGCAGCGTCAATGGAGAGAAATGGGCTGTTGATGTTTCGGGTCAAGACCCTTCATGTGGACTGGATGAAATAATCTCTACATTCCTAAGTGGTGCTTCACCAACAACACTCAAGAGGCTCCATTCCATGCTGGACAAGTGGCCATTTGGTTGGCACCCCATCCACCACCCAAAGCATTGCTCCCTCCATTAGTGACAGACTGCAGCAGTATGCAACAGTATGCCCAGGGCTTAGTCATCAGCTCCCCCTAAATCTATGACCTCTACTAACAAGAGGGTCAGAGGATTCACCATCTGCAGGTTCCCCTCTAAGTCGCTTACAATCCTGACTCAGAAATATATCACTGTTTGTTTATCATGGATATGTCAAAATCCTGGAACTTCCTTCCTGACAGTACTTCACTACGAGGACCTCAGCGGGTGAAGGAAGTGGCACACAGCCAGCATGGTAAGGAAATTTAGAGATGGGAATGAAATACCGGACTTCCCAACAGCAGCTACAGACAATGAGAGAAACTAAAAAGAAATTATCCACGTTAGTGTGCTCTTCTGACACAGGGAGGTTAAGGTCGCAGGAGGATTCCTTCTCATGGAGTTAAGAACAATGACCTGAATTGGATTGCACCTATTTTTGACATGCCAAATCAAATCCCGATCAAAAAATACATGAAATTGAACAAAAAAAGCACCACGAAAGAACCGGTGCAGTACCTGATGCGACAAGGATAATTCAGGACTGCTGCTAACATTTGCTCTGCAGCAAACAGAGAAGGACATGAGCTCTTAAAGGCACACTCCCCACAGCAGCCAGACAGCAACCACACACTTGGACCAAGGAGAGATCCTGTGTCCCCTTGGGTAGGGGTAGTCAGGACATCAGTAATGGTCACAGAGGAAAACAGGCAGGAGATGACTAGAACTGGTCTCTTCCAGGAGTGAGAATTCCCAAACAATGTTACAAGAAATTTCATGACCACACAAGGTACATTCGGGTGAGCTCACCACTATGTCATCAATAGAATAGAATTTACCTCCCTTCTTGAACATGGTAACTGTTCTGGTGTCTCTGAGGTCCCGTGGCATGTTCTTCTCTTCCTAGATAAGGGAGAGAATTTGAAGACCCTCTCTGTCAATTTTTAGAACTTTAGCAGTGATGTTACATGCTCTTGTGGCTCCTGATTCCAGATGAAGGATCCTGACTGAAACGTTGACTGACCATTTCCCTCCACAGATGCTGCCTGACCTGCTCCGAGTTCCTCCAACGTCTTCTACGTTGCTCCTGAGGCCTTGTTGATTTCCATTGGCATATGGTCTTTACAACTTCTAACAGGTTTGAGGTGGTGGTGAGGCTGTACTGAATAATTTGCTGTGGTGTGGGGTCAAGGGCACTCACTCAATTTCTATTGAGTTCTTTGACTGCTCCTTCCAAGGAGTGCTGACTGCCTCTCCGCCTTTAATGGATTTATCTTTGTTCTTGGATTTCATGAGGTTTCCCTTGGGTGTTTGAACTGTAGATGATCTTGGCAGCTCTGGAAATAAGCTGGCGTTATAATCATTTAACAACCTACCAACTTGTCTGCCCAATCAGCTACCACCTACCCCATGAGTGGTGGAAGAGTCTGAGGTTCTCACATTGGTCTGGTTAGCTACTTCAGAACCCACAAAACTGGAGTGGAACCAAGTCGTCCTCAATCCTAAGGGACTGCCAAAGAAGAGAAAAGTCACATGACACAGTATGTAAAGCATGTTATTCATTCACAGGAAGTGGACATCACCAGCAATACCAGCATCTATTGTCCATCCTTAATTGTGCTTGAACTCAGGAAAGAATCCAACCACATGCAGAGGTCTGAAATGGGTAGGAATGGCAGATTTCCTTGCCTGACAGACATTAGTGAGTCAAATGGACTTTTCCAAAAATCTGGTAGTTTCACAGTTGAAGTTACTGACACCGGCTTTTTACTAAGTTCCAAATTTATATATTTACTTGAGTTTAAATTCCCAGCTAAACTAGTGGGATTTCAACTCATGTCTCTGAGTCAATAGTCTGGAACTCTGGCTGCAATCCAGTAACTTAACCAATTCGCCATCTTCTTACTTTCAACTTTCTGAGAACTCTCAGTACACGAACCGAACCATGCAAACTGAACCCCTTTCCCTTCAGCTTTTATTGTGATGCTTCCTCTGTTAAACTGAATTTCCTCCACTTTTGCTTCCAAATTGAGCTGAGCAAGACTTAACCATGTCTTGAGTCTCCTGTGTGTTAGTGCTTCCATTACAGTGTATCCTGCTGTGGAGTGGAGTGTTATCCTACAGCTAAGAAGAAATGCTGCAATTGATGTTTCATTGTGATGATCGATTGATCTTCCATGACCTGCTTCTGCAATGCCCACTTTATCGTGGGAACTGACCTTCCTGTTTCCTCCTTTGAAGCTGGGTGGCAAGGAGAAGTGCAAGTGTGTTTCAATCCATTCCACTGTCCTTCAAAAACTGTTCTGACTGAAATTATCTAAATTGTGGACCTATATCTGATAAGACTTCTTCCGGAAGACCTTGTGTGATAAAGATGAATCTTAATTCATCTGCCATGCATTCTGTGATGATGTATGACACCAAAACTTTGCTTCTAATCACTCTCATTTACTGTTGATTAATATTAAAATAAATATCCACACCTTTTTCACAGCAATGTATCTGAACCCATTGGAATGTTCCTGTAGGAATCTTGCACATCTGAAATTCTGGTTGAGGAGGTTGTGACCCAGATGTATTCTACATCTACTGGCAAAGTCCTCTATATACTTAGCTGTGTTAAGCCAATAGATAAATTCAGTCACCATTCCTTTCATATTCACTGCATCCAAGTGTTCTGCATGGATATGTATATATGTCTTGATTTATACTTACCTTGTTATCTTTAACATATGTCCCCATTTCATGAAACTCTGGTTAATGGACAACACACAGTACAGCATCTTCATTGAAACAGCTTCATGTCTTCATTCAGGTCTGCCCCTGAGTCAGTTCATCCACTTGTTTATACACTTGAATGCATAGGAACATAAGAAGCTGCAGAGAGTAGTGAACTCAGCCCAATACATCATGGGCACATCCCACCCCACTGTCAGTAGTATCAACTTGAGGTGCTGCCTCAAGATGGCAATATCTATCATCAAAGATCCCCACCATCCAAGCCATCTTCTCACAGCTACCATCAGGCAGGAGGTACAGAAACTTGAAGTCCCGCACCACCAGGTTCAAGAACAGCTATTTCCCTTGAACCATTTGGTTCTTGAATGAACTGGCACAACCCTAATTACTAGTTCAGTATAGCAACACTATGACCACTTTGATCGCTTTGCACTACAATGGACTTCTTTTGGGCTTCTATTTGTGTTTTTTCTTGTAAAAAATGTGTATAATTTATGTTTAATATATGATTTTCTTGTGAATGCTGCTTATCTGATGCTATGTGCCTGTGATGCTGCTGCAAGTAAGTTTTTCATTTCACTTGTGTATACATGTACTTGTGCCTTTGACAATAAACTCAACTTTGACTTTGACTCAAAGTCAAGTCTTTTTTCAGCACTGTAGTTACTTCCACAAGGGAAATCTTCTTGTTCAGTGTGGCTTCTTTGCATTGTAAGCTCGACAAAGGATTTGCTCCAGGGTTTTCTTAAGAAGCTAAATACTCAATGTCATAGTCATATTGAGATAGTAAGATGGCCCCCTCAGCCCCTTGCGAATAGCAGTCTTTTGTTCCAGAAGGGCCAACAGAGGTTTGTGTTCAGTAATTGGTATGAGTAGTCTTCCCAGCAAGAGTTGCTGAAACCTTTTAACTTCAAATATAATTGCCCAGTAGTTCCTTTTCTATCTGAACATAATATTTTTCAGTATATATGATGCATGAGTAATACATTTCTCACGGAAACAAAGAGGACAATGATATATTCATTCTAAATATAACACATGAACAGAAAATTCTGGAAATAAACAGCCAGGTAGCATGAGAGGAAAAAGAAAAGAGTTCATGTTTTAGGTCCACAAACAAGGAAGTAGAGAAAATGAGTTTTGTCCCAGACGGAAGATGAGGTGCTGTTCCTCAAGTTTACATTGGGCCTCATTATTACAGTACAGGAGACCACAAACAGGTCAGAATGGAATTGGGATGAAGAATTAAAGTGGCAGGCAACAGGGACCTCTGTAGACAGAACGCAGGTGCTCCACAAGGTTGTCATCCCATTTGTAGTTGGTATCTACAATAAGCTGGAAGAAGAGAAAGTGAGTTGCTGCTTCAGCTGGAAAAACTCTTTGGGAGGAGGTAAGAAGACAAACGTCGTATCTAGCACAGTTGCATGGGAAAATGCTGTAAGAAGGGGAACGCTTGGTAGGACAGTAGAGCGGACAAGGGAGTTGCAAAAAGAAGGTTCCTTCAAAATGCTGAATGGAAAGAGGAAGATGTGTATGGTGGTGGAACCTCAATGAAGCTAGTAAAAATTGCAAAGGATGATCTATGGAATGCAGTGGCAGGTGGAGTGGAAGGTGAGGACCAGGGGAACTTGGTCTTTGCTCAGTCCAAAAGAAGAGGAGAGAGAACAAAGGTGCAGGAAATAGATGAGATGTAGTCAAGGGTGTATACGACTTCCTCTTTCCTTTCAGCGTTTTGAAGGGACCTTCCCTTCACAACTCCCTTGTCCGCTCTTCTGTCCCCACCAGCCACTCCCCTTCGTACAACATTTTCCCATGCAAGCGCTGTAGATGCAACATCTGTCCATCACAAACAGTCCTTGCAGTCCTTTCAAAGGCTCTGAGAACTATGGTAGACAGGAAGCCATGGTCAAAGAAGAAGGAAGAAATCTCAGAGGCACCAGTGTGGAAGATATTCTCAATGGAGCAAATACAACGGAGACGGACAAACAAAGAGAATGTAATGGAGTCCTTGCAGGAAGCGGGATGTGTGGAGGTATAGTTGAGAGAGCAGTGGAGTCTGTAGCTTTGTAATAGATGTTTGTCACTAGCTTATGCCCTAAGGTGGAGCCAGAGTGATCCAGTAAGGGAAGGGAAGAGTCAGAGATAGACCATGTAGAGGTGAGAGCAGGATGGAAATTGGCAGCAAAAATAATGACATTTTCAAGTTCTCTAAAAGTGCAGAAAATAGCACCAATGCAAGTGTCAATGTACTAGAGATAGAATTGTGTGTGATGGTAGGGGTGGGGGTGCAAGTAGGACTGAAACAAAGATTGTTCTAGCTATCCCCACAAAACAAACAGCGTAGCTTGATCCCATGCATGTGCACCAGAGATATCTGCAGATGAGACGAGAAAGTTATCATTCTCGGGCTGTAAGGTAACAAATGTGTTTTAGCTGTCTGTGTCAGAATCTTCCAAGTGTGAGAAGTAAACACTTCTGCCTGACCAATGTGTGCTTCTTAACGAAGTCCTTGTCTTGCTCTGTGTAGTTAGTGAGACTATTGACAATTCTACTTGTGACATCACAGCACTGAAACGTAGTATTTCCCCAGTGTCTTCAGTACTTCACCCATGTATGTCTTAAGACTCATGGTGCTTTCTGTAAAAATTAAATGAAAGGATATTAAACTGAAAAGCGAACTCTTTTTCTCCCCATTTAGTGTCACCCTTTGTTTTACCCATCCCTCCACCACCTTCCCTGCTACTGTAAACATACCTGCTTTCCCTCTTTCTCAATTCTGACGACAGTCTTCAACCAGAAACAATAACTCAGCTTCTCCTTCCACCAGTTGGCTGACGTTGGCGGGTTACGGTTCTCCGATGCCCTACCAGCAGGCGCTGGTGGCAGCTGAGTAAGACAATCCACCATCTATCAATGAATTCCATCTGGACTGAAGTGAGATACAACCCAGACAGAAAAGGCCAGACAAAGAAACTGCACCTCAGTTTGTTTAATTGGTTTTAAAGCTATTTTACAAAACACAAGGTTGTGAAAGGCATTAAATAATTCTATGGGATTTCTTTGAGTTCAATGGCAGGTATGGAGACGAGTTGGACTAGTTGGTTATTTTCGCTTTGTCTTTCCTCATACATTTAGAAGTGCAGTCAATTGTTATGTACAAGGTTTGGTTTGAATGCATATTGGCTTTATTACCTTTCCTCCTTTCTATCTCCTTTCTGACCTGACTCGATGCATTCTGTGGATTAAAACGACAAGCAACAGCGAGATAAATCTGAGAAAATATGCTAATCACAAAGTAAATGGATTTATAAGAAAATAACTAAACCAAAAATGCTTGAAAGATAATTGAAGCATTCTCTTGCATCACTTTGTCAGCATTTGTGCATTTCATAAACAGGAAATCATTGTCATATTAAACATATTAAATCCTTTGATAAAGTCAGAAGAGAACATGATACTTTTTACTAATTCAGCCTGCCTTATACACATATTTAGTGTGGTTAATAGATGTGTTGGTAGAATACAATGGTTGCTCTGCATATGCCTTGCACTCAAATTACCAGTCTTTTCATACAAAGGGCAGGTGTACACAAACACATTGCATTGCGGTAAGTATGCACAGTGTTTGTTTTTTAATCTCCAATCTTAATGATATATTTTCTTCAGCCAATTTCCATCAAGCAACTGAAATTAGCAGGAGAAATTGGAATGTAATACAACCTATCCAATAGGAGGGACAGTGCTGGCATTTCTTGGTTTACCTGCACCTGTTGACTTTGATATGATCTCTAGCATAAACATGACAGGCTTGCATTTGGAACACAATTATTATAGAACCTCTGAAGGTAGTGAATTAAATGTGGTACCAAATAGAACTACAGGTAATGTCTGTCACTGAATTTAACCATGCATTTTCCAGGATTTCTTATGTCAAGTGAGAAAATAGCTTCAAACAAGATTGATCTTATCGGGAATTCCTCTTTTCATTGTTATTCAGGCAGGAAGCGTCTATAACAGTCAAATCCATCCCTGTGGAAATCTGATGTAAGCAAATTCCTGACAGTTGAAGTAAACATTTTTCCAGCCTTTGCTTTGCTTCTAAGCAGGCAAACAATCATTTGGACCTTCTGATAAGATTCTGTTTCGAACAACTTTTATGCCTGCCAATACCCAAAGTATTTCAGTCACCCCACTTTCCTCCCCACTTCCTCCCCTCTTTCACTTTGTAATTTATGGTGGGAAGTGGCAATAATATAAAAACAACTCCCGTAAGATTATCATCATCTACTTCCCACAGTGATTTCCCCTACAATGGGAGTTTGCCCTCTGTAAAGTTCATGTATTGGTATTGGTATTGGTTTATTATTATCACTTGTACCAAGGTACAGTGAGAAACTTGTCTTGCATACCGATCATACAGGTCAATTCATTGCACAGTGCAGTTACATTGAGTTAGTCCAGAGTGCATTGATGCAGTGCAGGTAAAAATAATAACAGTACAGAGTAAAGTGTCACAGCTACAGAGAAAGTGCAGTGCAATAAGGTGCAAGGTCACAACAAGGTAGATCGTGAGGTCATAGTCCATCTCATTGTATAAGGGAACCGTTCAATAGTCTTATCACATTGGGGTAGAAGCTGTCCTTAAGTCTGGTGGTACGTGCCTCAGGGTCCTATATCTTCTACCCGATGGAAGAGGAGAAAAGAGAGAATGTCCAGGGTGGGTGGGGTCTTTGATTATGCTGGCTGCTTCACCAAGACAATGAGAGGTAAAGGAGGGGAGGCTGGTGTGCGTGATGTGCTGGGCTGTGTCCACAACTCCCTGAAGTTTCTTGCAGTCCTGGGCAGAGCAGTTGCCGTACCAAGCCGTGATACATCCAGATAGGATGCTTTCTATGGTGCATCTGTAAAAGTTGGTGAGAGTCAAAGGGGACAAACCAAATTTCTTTAGCCTCCTGAGGAAGTAGAGGCGCTGGTGAGCTTTCTTGGCCGTGGCATCTACGTGATTTGACCAGGTCAGGTTGTTGGTGATGCTCACTCTCAGGAACTTGAAGCTCTCAACCCTCTCGACCTCAGCACCATTGATGTAGACAGGTGCATGTACACCACCCCTTTTCCTGAAGTCAATGACCAGCAATTTTGTTTTGTTGACATTGAGGGAAAGCTTGTTGTTATGACACCATTCCACTAAGCTCTCTATCTTCTTCCTGTACTCTGACTCATCGCTGTTTGAGATATGGCCTACAATGGTCGTATCATCTGCAAACTTGTAGGTGGAGTTAGAGCAGAATCTGGCCACACAGTCATGAGTATATAGGGAGTAGAGGAGAGGGCTGAGGATGCAACCTTGTGGGGCACCAGTGTTGAGAATAATCATGCCAGAGGTATTGCTGCCTATCCTCACCGATTGCGGTCTGTTGGTTAGAAAGTCAAGGATCCAGTTACAGATGGAAGTGTTGAGTCCTAGGTCTTGGAGTTTGGTGACAAGCTTGCTTGGGATTATTGTATTGAAGGCAGAGCTGTAGTCAATAAACAATAGTCTAACGTATGTGTCTTCACTGTCCAGATGCTCCAGAGCTGAGTGAAGAGCCAGGGAGATGGCATCCACTGTAGACCTGTTTCGGCAATAGGCTCATCAAGGCTGGAAGCTGAGTCTTTGAACATGGACCAGCCCACTGTCTCAAAGCAGTCACATAGGAGCTCATCTGCTTCCTCAGACCAACACTGTACAACTCCCTGTACCAGATCGTCCCGTTTCAGTTTCCGTTTGTGTGCAGGGAGAAGGAGCACAGCCCGGTGGTCTTATTTCCCAAAGTGAGGACGAGGGGTGGCTCGGAAGGCATCTTTGATGGTTGTATAGCAGTGGTCAAGGGTGTTGGCACCCCTGGTGGAGCAGGAGATGTGCTGATAGTATTTTGGTAACACACTCTTGAGGTTGTGTTGTCCTCATGCAGCACTGATTGCATCATAAGCATCCAAAAGAGGAATGGTTAAAAATTAACATTTTAAAAATCAATGCCCACAAAGTCAGCAACTTTCAACTCATTTTTCAGGAATTTGTCTCCACTGTATTTGCAGAAATAATTGATTAATATAAAACCAGGCAGCCCCTGAAAGTTAAGTGATGTGAGTTGAATGGCTAATTGCAACAAAAAGACCTACACTAGCTGTGCTGAGTGGTCTGGTCTAAGCCAGATAAGAACGTAATAAAATAGGAGCAGCAGTAGGCTACTTGGTACCTCAAGCCTTCTTCTGCCATTCAATATGATCATGGCTGATCTGCCCCAGACCTTATCTCTTTTTCTCTACCAGTTCCACACAGCCCTCAATTCCCTGATCTTTCAAAAATAGATCTACTTCCTCTCTAAGTACCCCCAATGATCTAGCCTTCATAACCCTCAAGGTCAGTGCACTAGGGTTAAACTCAGTATTAAAGGAGGAGACTGTTGGTGTGTTTTTCGCTCCTTACCACTGCCCGGTTACTCCTGCTGGAGGCTACACATGGGAACAGTTGGCTGTGATTTTCGCAGTAGTTGACCCTAAGTTTGTCAGAAGTTCTGGACACATTGTATAAACAAAGTCTGTGCATCATTTTCCCTTGGTTTCTGTCAAAGATACCGTGGAAGATCGGGAAACCTCCAAGGTGGTTCCACCACTTACACAAACCTTCCATCCTCGGGATCAGCATGGCAGAATTTCAGTCCCCAGCCTGAAATCGAACTTAAGGTCTCACTTGAGATATTGTCAGTTTGTACAGTCATTGTACATTGAAAATTTTAAGAAGAAATACAGCTTCCTGATAAGAGAAGATATTTAGTAAATGTGGCAAGATTCATCAGAATCAGATATATTATCACTGACTTATATGTCACAAAAAGTGCTGTTTTGCGGCAGCGGTACAGCACAGAGACATAAAAATTACTATAAGTTGCCAAAAAATAAATAAATAAAATCATGCAGAAGAGGAATAACGAGGGGTGTTCATGGGTTCATGGACCGTTCAGAAATCTGATGGCAGAGGGGAAGAAGCTGTTCCTCAGAATCAGAATCAGATTTATTATCACTGACATAGGATGTGAAATTTGTTGTTTTGCAGCAACAGTACAGTGCACAAGACATAAAAATCTATAAATTACAAAAATAAATAAATAGTGCAAAAAAAAGGAATAACGAGGTAGTGTTCGTGGGTTCATGGACTGTTCAGAAATCTGGTGGTAGAGGGGAAGAAACTGTTCCTGAACCATTGAATTTGGGTGTTCAGGCTACTGTACCTCCTCCCTGATGGTAGTAACAAGAAGAGGCCATGTCACAGATGGTAAGGGTCCTTAATGATGGATGCCGCCTTCTGGAGGTACCGCCTCTTGAAGCTGTCCTCAATAGTGGAGGGGGTTGTGTCCATGATGGAGCTGGCTGATTCTACAACCCTCTGCAGCCTCTTACGATCCTGTGCATTGGAGGCTTCATAACAGGATGTGATGCAACCAGTCAGAATGCTCTCCATTGTACATCTATAGAAATTTGTAAGAGTCTTTGGTGACATACTAAATCTCCTCAAATTCCTAATGAAGTAGAGCTGCTGGCATGCCTTCGTGATTGCATCAATGTGTTGAGCCCAGGATAGATCCTCTGCAATGTTGATACCCAGGAACTTGAAGCTGCTCACCCTTTCCACTGCTGACCCCTCAATGAGCACTGGTGTGTGTTCTCCTGACTTCCCCTTCCTGAAGTCTACAATCAGTTCCTTGGTCTTGCTGGTGTTGAGTGCAAGGTTGTTGTTATGACTCCACTCAACCAGCCGACCTATCTCACTCCTGTATGCCTCCTCATTGCCATCTGAGATTCTACCAACAATGGTGGTATCATCGGTGAATTTATAGATGGTGTTTGAGCTGTGTAGAGAGAGTAGAGCAGTGGGGTAAGCAGGCATCATTGAGGTACACCTATGTTGACAGTCAGAGAGGAGGAGATGTTGTTGCTAATCTGCACAGACTGTGGTCTCCCGATAAGGAAGTGGAGAATCCAGTTGCGGAGGGAGGTACAGAGGCCCAGATTTTGGCTATTAGTACTGAGAGAATGATGTTTTTGAACACCAAACTGTAATCGATAAACAGTAGCCTGACGTATGCCTTGCGATTGTCCAAAGCTGAGTGGAGAGCCAGTGAGTTTGCATCTGCTGTAGACCTGTTGTGGCAGTAGGCATATTGCAGCAGGTCCAGATCCTTGCTCAGGCAGGAGTTAATTCTAGCCATAACCAACCTCTCGAAGCACTTCATCACTGTAGATGTGAGTGCTACTGGGCGATAGTCATTGAGGCAGCTCACCCTTCTCTTCTAAGGCAATGGAATGATTGCTGAATTGTTGAGTGTGAGTCTTCATGCTCCTGTATTTCTTCCCTGATGGTAGTAATGAGAAAAGGGCATGTCCAGGCTGGTGAGGGTCCTTAGTGATGGATGCTGCCTTCTTCAGGCACTGCCTCTTGAAGATGTCCTCGATGGTGGGGAGGGTGGTGCTCGTGATGGAGCTGGCTGAGTCTACAACCCTCTGCAGCCTCTTGTGATCCTGTGCATTGGAGGCTCCATACCAGGCTGTGATGCAACCAGTCAGGATGCTCTCCACTGTACATCCATAGTAATTTGTAAGAGTCTTTGGTGACATACTAAATCTCCTCAAGCTTCCAACAAATTAGAGCCACTAGCATGCCTTCTTCATGAATTCATATAATATAAGTTAGCAAATGTATAACATCACCAGGGAGGAGACTAGACTGAACCTGATCATAATCTTCATGTTCAAACCTGAGATTGGTAGATTTTTGTTGGCCAAGATATTAAAGGAAACAAAGTCTAGAAAGATTGGAAAGAGATAAGACTTAGATATTAACTCCTTCCAATTGCTGCCTGCCCAATAAATTCCTCCAGCAGATTGTATTTTACTCCAGAGTCGAGCATCTGCAGTCTCTTGTCTCGAAGATTCAGATCTAATGATCTAATTCAGTGGTAGAATAGGTTCAGGAGGTTGAATGGCCTTCGCCTGTTCTTACGTAATCTCTCCACACACCATTCTTGCTTTGTTAGTATTAAAATCCAGCCCATATTTCAGCTTCATGCTTCCTTTACCATAAGGAATTGGATGTTTTTTCCTTAAACGGTGAGAATATATAATGTCAAGAAGGGTTAAAGAGCCTGATAGAATGTGCAATCTAAAAGATATGCAGTGTTAATGACTTGTCTTGTGATTCACTTTACTGATATTAGTTCAGGTCCCTTGCACTGTCTAATTCAATAAATTCTGCAAGCAAGTCTCCCTATGATCTCATTATCACTGACTTAAATGATCTTAAAAAAAGATCAGCAAACAGTGGGAGGTTGAAGTTAATGTTAATTCTTTACAACTGTCTGAAATTTGCATTGTGAATTTTTGGCATCAACATTATGATTTTGCATTGAAACATTTAACTACTAGACGACAGACAATGTTTGCATTTAACTGCTGTCTTCCATAATGAAAGCCTTTGCAGTTAGAAAAGAGTCTGGAGCAGAGGCCTGTTTCTAAAATGTAGGATCAGATACTTTCACTGCAAGTTGTTGATGGTGAAGGTTCTGAACATGGAATGAGTAAAGTTTGATTATTTTAATTCTGGCACTAGGCAGCCAAAAAACTCATTGGTGCCTATAAAAGTGTGTTAATTGGATAGAGCATGAGAGGTCAACAGAAGCTTTGTCTAAAGATCTGCAGTGCAAGACTCAGTACTTCAAAATGTCTGAAGCACAAATAGCTTAACCAAATTCAACATTTGCCACCTCAACTGAATCTCTATAACTGATATTTTTACACAAATGAGACAATCAGCTAATTAATATCTAATTTTCAACATTATGCTTTACTAACTTCTCCTGTTAATGACACAACGTTGTACTTGGATTGCATTTGTGCACCGGGTTTTTGGGTGCCACCTAATCTGGTTTCAGCAAAAGAAAAATCATATACATCATGAACTACTGATCAGACCTTCCCTTCTTCCTTTAAAGGCCCTTGTTTCATGCACTCAGCTATGGTGGAGCAAGCAGAGAAAATAAGGTAAGCTTTGGGTTGTGTGATGGGGAATGGGCGAGGATGTAGCAAGAAGGTCAGAGCATCAACTGGAAGGGTTGGGGAGGGAACCAATCTCTTGGAGTTTTGACATGGTAGTTGGCTGCCGTGGGTTAGTTGAAGGTCAGACAGCAGATTGTTGGGTGGGATGGGGGTCAGGCAGCAGTGCAGATTGTTCAGGGGAATGTCAGGAATGTCAGGGATCAGGAATGGGTTTGAAGAGTGGTTTAAAGAGAATCTGATTCGTAGTATTTGGTTCCTATTGTTAATCAAAAAAATTGCAGATGCTAGAAATCTGAAATAAAAACAGAAGTTGCTCGAAACACACAGCATTGCAGGCATCATCCATTGAAAGAGAGACAGAGGACTGACAAGTGATTTTGGACCTGAAGCATTAACTCTATTTTTTTCCATAAACAGTACCCGAACTGCTGAGTGTTTCCAGCATTTTCTATTTCAGTTTATGGTTTTGGACATGGT
This sequence comes from Pristis pectinata, assembly GCF_009764475.1. NCBI lineage: Eukaryota > Metazoa > Chordata > Chondrichthyes > Rhinopristiformes > Pristidae > Pristis > Pristis pectinata. The sequence goes on from NC_067420.1 coordinate 16,422,988, forward strand.
ATGACGTGTCCCCTTTAAGTAATGACAAATCTGGTCTCACAAGTGCTGTGAAAGCCTTCTTCATTGGTCACCAGTACCATCCATGGGTCACACATGCAGGCTCCAAAATCAAGGTAGTAGTGTCCAATGTGGAAGTTACTGCAATGTGTCTGGCTCTGCATGTTAGCAGATCAGATGAGCAGAGCATCGAAAAGGAAATTCACAGAAACTCATAGTGAATCTGTGATTTTACTTGGAAATTGACATTTTTAATGAAATTGGATCATGTTACACACAAAAGAGAACCACGGCATGATTCCATTTCCAGACCACTTTTTTTAAGTTTGAGTCCAACCAGAGACTGTCTACAAGATTTTACCCCTCGGTGCATGACATTTCTCCACCCATCATTGACCATAGATGGAAACAGAACATGTTCTGATCTTGCTTTCAGTTCCTTCCTTGTTACTTTTTACTGGGATTACATCACTGTGAGCAAGACAGCAGGTGGGTTTATATAAGGGTAGGTGGCCAGTGACAACTACCTCTTCCTCTGATTATTCTTCTACTCAGGGCAAGGTTGGTCAAAGCTCCACTGACTACATGAGGAGATTTTTTGGGCATGTATCTACTATTTTATGTGCAGATGATCCAATATTGCATTTAAAGACTAATAATTTATACAGCTGGAAAGAAATTTTGTATGTCTTATCAGCATGGTTTCAAACCAATTGATATTTCAAAAGGTTTTTCAGAAAATTTTCACTTCCAATCTATGAACTTCCTGAATATTTTCAGAGTAGGAAGCCAGCAGGTTCAAGTACAAGGGGGCTTTCAGGAATCTGACAAAACTGTTGTCGCAAGTGTCTTGAAATAGTGATTTTTATGTCATAATGGAAGGGAAACCCATCCTTATCCACATTAAGTTATCTCAATTTGCCATATATTCAAACACAATGTTAATTCACATTCTGAATTAATAATCTGATGGGGCGTCCCTTGGGATCAACTGGGTAACTGCAAAGACTGAGGTGAAGTAAGACTATGACAGGAGAAATTAATTCCAAAGCCTTTGTCAGATACAAGCGCAATTATCATGCTAACTCATGTCACACATCAACACAGCAGCCAGACCAGTTATAATTCTCAATAGTAACCATCCAGAAGACTACCTAAAGAAAGTGCATTAATTCTATATGTACAATGTCTGATTGTACAATCCACATCACAGCAGTGGAAATACCCTCTTCTCCACATTAAATACAGAATGGAAGTTTCAGCATTTTATCAGTGAAAACACAAAGCTCTTGTCCCATACTCACTAAATGAACCAAAGTTTCCACAAGTGAAAGAGTAGTAGAGGCCAGTTATTCACTTCAGTAATCTGATGCAGCACTTGCTGCTTCATTTAGCATTTGAGCAAGTGCTAACAAAGGATAGACTTCCTTCACGTTAACAGAAGGGTTTCTGCTGTTGGTCCACTGAAACATGGTTCTGACCTTGCGGGTACAACCCATCCATCTTCCCACAATCTCCTGGACACTGCTCTGAACTTCTTGGGGAAAATAGGGGCCGTGAAAAAATATGTTGAGTTATTTTTCAAAATCTGTGATTACTTTCACTTCTCGGCTATAAAAATACATGGGATGGGACAAAGGCTGAGTGAACGAGCAGGGTGGTTGGAAGCAGGAAGCTATGAAATGAAACCTCCAGGAATATATCCAAATAGATTTGGTAAACTTACTCCTTCCTGCTATACTGGTTCATGAGAAGAAAATTATATTTTCAAGAGCAAAAACAATCAGACATTATCCTGTAAATATTTATAATATGGAATGCCAGATTTTATTTGGAGAAATTTAATCAGATTCATGCAGCAGTGAAAGAAATTTCAGTTTAGAGCAAAATAAAAAAATCCCATTGCACTTTATGAAGAGCAGGAGGGTTTTTCCCTGGTGTCCTGGCCAACATCCATCTTTCAAGTAACAACAGATATCGGGTTATTTTATCTCAGGCTGTGGTGACGTCTTGCTGCTGTACTTCCCCACACTAGAACTGTGACACTTCATGATTACTCAATTAGCTGGGAGGCACTTTGGGACATCCTGAGATCAAGGAATTTGCTATATAAATGCAAGTCTTTTCTGTTCACACTCCAAATGAGGTTCAAATGAGGCTGAAGAATTGATGTATGCTGAAAATGCTCCTCTCTTCGTAGGCTGTAAGGATTGAGGGTGGGCTGCAGTTCTATGGGTTCTGTGGTGGCTGAAGACTACCTTGTGGAATCTGCAGATTCAGGCAGGACAGGTCATGCTTTTCAGTCTAGGTGGGTGGGCAATTTGGGATATTGCGCCCTTCTTCAACTATCTGTCATGGCTTCTGCATACTCCAGATGTAGAGATCCAAGGTGCTCCGTCACTTCCTGAATGCTCCTTCTCCATTTGGAGTGGTTACAGGCCAGGAATTCTCATGAATTAGTGAGGACAATACATTTCTTCAAGGAAACTGTGTGAGCATCTTAGAAGTTTCCTGGGAATTACTTAAAGATATAGAGTCATAGAGCAGAGATAAAGGCCCTTCGGCCCGGCCAGTCCATGCAGACCAAGACACCCATCTAAATTAATAGCAATACACACAAAATGCTGGAGGAAGTCAGCAGCCCAGGTAGCATCTATGGAGGGAAATAAACAGTCGACATTTCAGGTCGAGACCCTTCATCAGGACTGAGGAAGATGAAGACCCCAGTCCTGATGAAGGGTCTCGACCTGAAATGTCGACTGTTTATTTCCCTCCATAGATGCTGCCCGACCTGCTGGCTTCCTCTAGCACTTTGTGTGCATTGCTCCAGCTTCCAGCATCTGCAGAATCTCTTGTGTGCACCCATCTAAATTAGTCCCATTGGCCTGCATTGGGCCCATATCCCTCTAAATCTTTCCTATCCATGTACCTGTCCAAATGTCTTGGATGTTGTAATTGTACTCTCTCTACCACTTCCTCTGGCAGCTCGTTCCACATACCCACCACCCTCTTGGAGAAAAAGTTGCTCCTCAGGTCCCATTAAATCTCTCCCCTCTCATCTTAAATCCATGCCCTCTGGTTCTTGATTCCCCTACCCTGGGGAAAGGACTGTGTACATTCACCCTATCTATGCCCCTCATGATTTTATACACCTCTATAAGATCATTCCTCATTCTCCAATGAATAAAGTCCTAGCCTGCTCAACATTTCTCCATAACTCAGTCCCTCGAATCCCAGAAATATCCTTGTAAATCTCCTCTGCACTCCTTCCAGCTTAATGGCATCTTTTCAATAGCAAGGTGACCAAAACTGAACACAATATTCCAGATGTGGCCTCATCAACGCCTTGTACAACTGCCACATAACATCCCAACTTCTATACTCAGTGCCCTGACTGATGAAGGCCAGTGTGCCAGAAGTCTTCTTCACCACCCTGTCTACCTGCGACGCTACTTTCAGGGAACCAGCTAATTGTACTCCTAGGTCTTTCGGTTCTACAACACTCCCCAGGATCCTACCGTTTACTGTGTATGTGTCTCTAGGTGTGCTGAAATTGCAGACTCAGGAATGTCATAGTACATTGAACACAGGATGATAAGGGGAGAGTTCATGCTTTAGTTCCCCATTTATGGGTTTCTAATTTAAGTTGCAATGCCACTTGGGCCTGGAACTTCTCCACAACAGTGGAGGGAAAATTTGAGGGCCTGTCCCATCACCCAATCCCCTGGTCACCAACCACTTACCCAGCATTCTTCCCCCCCCCCCCCCCCCCCCCCCATGCCCCACCTCCTTGCCACTCAAGTATTGCAGCACATTTAAATAGATTGCATTCACAAATCTGCTGATTGGCTGGGCCAGGATTAATGTGTTTTGGTGGGGACACCTATAGAAGGCAAAGAAAGATATTTAAAAATATGCAGAATAAATCAAAAATGTTACCAAGACATCTTAATTGCACAGTTCTGTTAGAAGGATATTTATTTAAACTCTTAATAAATGTAACCTTTCCAGTGAAAACCTTTACTTTACTCAATACCCCTTAAGTTTCAGCTCAATTTAAACCAATGGATGCTAAATTACTTTCCAGTGTTGCTTTCCACTTGGTCTGAGTTAAGCTTGGAATAGTTAGCAACCATTGCACCAATAAAGTAGCACCTGGTTCCTAAAGGTAAAATGATTCAGCTGTCTTTATTAAAGAAATGCAAAAGAAAGATACCAGCCTTTTAATTTCATTATCCATATCAATAAAAATCAACAGGAAGCACAGGAAAAGAAATACTACACCTTCAAGAATAAAACAAATTAACCAACTTTCTGGCCCTACCAGAAACCTGTGAACAGACACCCAATGGCACCCTTAAAAACATCTGAAGAAAAAGGCTGTTAATTGCTGTCTAGACATTTTATTGCTGCAATAAGTTTCTAACAGTTAATGCTATGTTTTCAGGGTTAAAACATTCAGACTAAACAATTAGTTCATTCCATTCACAAAACACCTGATTTATAATGCACCCCCCCTGCTGTGGATGGGCCATGTTTTACAGCCTGAGATGTTTGAATGTGAGGCCAAGATGTTCCCCTATTGTTTTTTTTAGTCTTTTATTAATTCAAGGCAGCATTATCAATTTGCATAGTTGGACTGTTAATAAGAACTAGTAGCAGTTGCGAAAGTGGGATCTTTTAATTTCTGCGGCAGCTAACAAGTATAAATCTATTTATTGAAGGACATGGAGTGAGAAATTCCAGGAGAACTGATTATGCAGGAGGAGGGTGCAACCCATGGCTGATGCTCCAGCAAGCATTCAGCACCAATGACCAAAGAGAAATTTTTCCCCCCGGAGTGTTTTCTCCAGGAAGTTTCAAAGTTGGAAATTCCAGAATATACATACGTAAGCAATGTCGGTGATATTCAATAACATTAAGATAATTTAAACAATGAGGAGGGGAATGATTTAAGTTGTTTGTTTCCCTCATTCCTCTGCAAACATATTCTGCCCTAGTTTTTATAGTTGTTTTATAATGTTTCAATAATATTTACCTTGAAATATTTGTTGCCAGCATTTTGACTTGAATCATGAATAATCTGCTTATGATACTCAATGCTATCCCTTCCGTTATGAGATGACTGCCCCATAATGCTAACTGCTTTAAATACGTTCTAAACACTGCCAAAAAAAGCTTTAAAAGGTCTGCAGTTCTGATTTATTTGTGACGTAAATCAAACTTCCTGAAGACTGCGAGAGAACATTAAGATGCATTCACTATTATTTGGAAATATTTCCTTCAAAGGTAAGCCATTTGAGTCACAAAAAATTAATTATTTTAATCAAATGCATTTTCAGACTCAACTCCATGAAATGCTCATGTTATTACATTCATTGGTTCCATTGGTAAGTGCGTTGTCTAGTACGTTGAGCCATGGAGACCTGAAGGCATAGTTTCAGTGATTAGTTCATTTAGAAAATGAAGGAGACAGTATCCAAATGTGCACATCTTCAAATGTGATCTGCATATTGTAAATTAATGATAGCAGTTGGGGTAATCTTGTTCTGGCGTGGAGATAAAGAAGGTTGAACTGTGCCCTGTTTCTCCTATCAATTAACCCCTCTCCACGGAAAGCTTATTGGAAACAAAGTGCAATGACAAAGAGGGAGGCACTGCCAATGCTGCCTCTTCAAATTCCTGCTGATCCTTTGGCAGGATAGGTGAACCAATGTCAGCATTCTCTCCCAGGCCAACGTGGCCAGCATTAAGGGTCCAATCTCGCTCAACCACCCCCGGTGACAGAACCACTCTGTCCAAGTGCCAGACACCAGACTCCTGAAGCAAGCACTCTGCTCTGAGATCTGTCACCATGAGAGATTTCCAGGAGGCAAAGGAAAATGCTTCAAAGACATTGTCAAAGTCCTTTGGAAACAATGTGACATCATTGATTCATGGCAATGCCAGGCCTGTGACTGTTCAAAATGGAGCGGGAGTCTCTGGAAAGGAACTGCGTACCATGAGTCTCGACACAGGAGGATACATATGCAGGACCATATGTAAATATGCAAATGAATGCACAACAATCCAAATAACCCACCCCATCAGTCCCACTAAACCCCATCTACAGACCTGATATAGAACTCTTCAGCCATCTGAGATCCCACAGAACTGAAATGAAAGCATGTCATCCCCAACCCCTCTCCAAGTAGGTCTAAAAGAAGAATTTCAAGTAGATTGAAAAGCAAGTTATAGAAATTTGGGATAAGAGCGAGGGGAATGTGACTAATTGGTTTTTTAAATAGTGCAGGCTCCAAAGAGCAAATGACATCATTCTGTACAGTTATTGCATGATTAAGTATTTGAGTAGTCATCAAGGAAGGACAACAGTGGCTTCACTCCAATGCCTCTACATCATAGAATAGTCGTTCCAGTCCAGGCTCGGGCATAAGGACAATCGAAAATCAAGGAAATTGCAGATGCTGGAAATCTGAAATAATGACAGGAACTGAGAACAGAAGGGTTATTTCTCCACAGATGCTCTCTGACCAGCTGAGTGTTTCCTGCATTTTCTGCCTTTATTTTATAAATAATGGACCCTTGGGTGTGACCATGAGTGATAACCATTGCCAGCGAGACTGGATCTCAAAATGTTAGTATCTTAAAAGAGAGAATAAGAGAAAATTAGCACTAAGCTTAGTAGAGTGGAAGAGGAAATAGTTAAATTGAAATAACATTTTACAAACCATTGGACTATGCACAGAAATGAGAACATTTTATCGTGGTATTCAATGGTGGAGGAAATGCTACTAATCTTTTTTAAGTATTCACAGGAGTTTTGAAATGCACCCTAGAAATCTTTCCTGATCTCCCTCAGCAGGGATCCCTGGGTAGCAAGAATACTGATCAACACTTCCTTCCCTCACCCAAGGCTGCAGTGGATATTTTCACCCATGACAGCACCATGCCAGAGGTCATTCATCACAGATCGAGGTGAGATCTGGGACCATCATGACCCATCATTATTCACCTGACAAGTCAGCAAACCATTACGGGAATATTAGATCGACTTAACTGCAAGATTTCTTTTGGTCAGAATTGTGATGCTAGTTTGATACTGTGCCATGGTTGCTTCTCTTCTTCATCACTTAAGCAAGATAACACATCTTCCTTAAATGTTTCCATTGAAACTTTTGATGAATTGCCTTTTATTCTGGACTTCCAGGTAAATGGAAATTTTTACTGAATTTTACAAGGAAGCCATTGTCAATGCAGAATTGAATGTCAGCTAATACTTTTGTTCATAAGTTATGTCATAAGTTAAAAGAATTAGTATGCTTGCCACTTTAAGACATTTGTCAGGACAATATTTTGCCAAAATGGTTACTTGAAATATTGGGGTCCTGGATGAGTTATTGGTAACAGCCATGGTCATCTCCATTGAGCAATCCATTTCTGATATCACCCCAAGATGTGAGTAGATTGCATGTATAAATTTTAGTAGGAAATTTGAGACTGGTTTTACAGAATATGCTCAGTACTATGTAATTTGGGATAATACTGATTATGTCAATTGTTTGCAATGATGTCCTTGATTTCTTTTTTAAAATTAACCACAAGTAGCATGCAGCATATGCTGTTTAAAACAAATAATTCTCTGTTGCTCAGGAGGGAGCTGGAGCTTCTAATTATAACACTTCTGTGGATTTGAAACAGAAGATTAATCAAGGCCATAAATTCTGTATGAAAATGTTCAGTTTAAAAATTCTGTTTCAAAATGTTTCCAAAGGGATTTAATTCAAAAAATAGTTGCGAGTGAAAGCATGCAAAATTTGAATCTCACTCTTTAGTTCTCTTCCCCTCTGAGCTGTGGATACTTATTTATTAATAACTGACCAGCCCCTGGGTTGACTTGGTAAGGTGACGAGCAGTGTAAACAATCAGCAGATCAAATTCAATTTAAATCATGCAAGTTACACTGAAGCGGATCCCCTTCGTAGATGGCCAATACTGTTTTAATTTGGAACTCAAAGAATAGTAACAGCACAGTGACACTTATCACATCATCCAAGGGTTTTGTTTGTTTAAGAGAGTAAACCAGAAAACTCTCCAACGGAAAGCTAATTCCATTGCACTATCTACAGCCTATTTACTTTTCCTCTAAAATGGAAGTCATCCCTTATGATTGCACTTCAGGCTGTCTGGCTTCCTCTTGCCTTTAGGGGAGATATCATGGGGATGATATTAGACCTCAAATAGTTCGCACAGATGGTGACCACCCTCAGTCAACATTCTCACATGAATACTTATAGCACTTTTTCACAGTAAGCTACATTGGGAGATATTTCAGTGTCACTGGATGCCATTTTGGGCTCTTAAACATAGTATCAATCATTGTTTTTGTTTAAGGAGATTATGAAGAAGTAAGTGAAATAATAAAATGCCTTATTTCTTCTTTTCTCCAAATTCATTTGAGTTTCAGAATAAAGTAAAACATAATTAAATAAATGATAGTTCAGGAGCATGCAATTAGCAGCAATAAGAGAACAGTTATAAAACTTTTAAAAAGGGCAAGAACATTAGAGTTTCTGTTTGAAGACATTAAAGGGATACTTTTACATGCATTGTCCTTAAGATCACAATGAACATATCCCCAAGTTTATTGTATTAAATTATAAATAGAGTACACACAATCAGCTGGGTAACTAACAGGAGTTAAAGTATATGAACATATTTGTACACATTTTTAAATAATTGAAAAACAATTCTTGTTTTTTTCACAGTCAAAAAAGATTGCCAACACTTATGCAGCTCTTAAAGTTTTATCATTTAGATTTCTTTTTTTTTATGATTTGCAATTTCATTGGGTTTCTTTTATATTATTTTCACAACTATATATGAAAGTATAGAATGGTGGTTAAGATTATGTCCTGGAATTAGAAAACTTCACACTGCTGTTAGGAAGCAGGATGAATAAATGCACCTCCAGGTAACAGAGTGAAATCAACACTCCAAGAATCAAGAAAAGATAAAGTTGGGCACTTAGATAAACAAACGCAGATTAAATAGCTTCTTCTTTCATATTGTCTTCGAATCAAGTTACATAACTTCTGAAGCCAACATAGCAAAAGAAAACATGTTCTTTAACCCAGATTCATCCACCAATATCTTATATATTTTCATTGAAGGATATAATGCAAAACTCTACATTGGTTTCGGCAAGATCTCAAAACACAATAGGCAAACCAAAAGGTGTTGTACAGTCTGCCTGTCACTGCAACCACAGCTCTCAGGTCCTGTAAGAATATCCCATTTTACCATGTCATTTCTTAACCAACTGACAGTTAAAGCAGTTAAGGGCCTCTGTTTTTGCTCCATCTCCACTGGAAACCCATGAGTCACCCAAATGCCCATGCTGACCTGATCTCCAAACTGCACCTGCCACAACTGCTCACTGCTGGTTGCAGCAGTAGTGCTGGTTCCATCTGTTAACATGAGGAATCTCCAGCACAACCTCAAGCATTTTTCTGCAGCAGCGTCTTTCATTCGATGGCATTGAGCATCCCTGGTTCACCACTTACTTTTCCATAAAACAAAACACTGTACCATACTATTCGTACATACATATAGCATAGTATTTTTCAGGTATACCCTGATGGCGTACCTGGCCAGGTACTGAAAGCCTGTGCCAACCAACTGGCTGGAGTATTCAAGGACATCTTCAACCTCTCACTGCTGCAGTCAGAGGTTCCCACCTGCTTCATAAGGGCAGCAGTCATTCCAGTAACCAAGAAGAGCAGGGTGAGCTGCCTCAGTGATTAGCACCCGGTAGCACTCATATCTACTGTGATGAAGTGCTTCGAGAGGTTGGTCCTGGCTGGAATTAACTCCTTGCCTGAACATGGACCTGGATCCAGTGCAATTCACCTACCACCACAACTTTGGAGCACCAAGACAACCACAAGACATATGTCAGGCTACTGTTTATCAATTACAGCTCCGTGTTCAACACCATCATTCTTAAGCTTAAACTTTATTTATACAGCACAGTGACAGGCCCTTCCGGCACAACAAGCCTGTGCCGCCCAATTCCACTCATGTTAACCTACTAACCCGTACGTCTTTGGAATGTGGGAGGAAACCGGAGAACCCGGAGGAAACCCACGCAGACATGGGGAGAACATACAAACTCCTTACAGGCAGCGGTGGGAATTGAACCCTGATCGCTGGCACTGTAATAAGATTACGCTAACCACTACACTACCGTGCCACCCTCTCAGTACTAATAACCAAGCTTCAGAAGCCTCTGTAACTCCCTCTGCAACTGGATCCTCAATTTCCTTACGGGGAGACCACAGTCAAAGCAGATCAGCAATAACATCCCCTCCTCACTGACAATCAACACAGGTGCACCTCAAGGATGCATGCTTAGCCTGCTGCTCTGCCCTCTCTACACTCATGACTGTGTGGCTAAGCACAGCTCAAACACCATCTATAAATATGCCGATGACACCACTGTTGTTGGTAGAATCTCAGATGGTGACGTGGAGGTTTACAGGAGTGAGATAGATTGGCTGGTTGACTGGTGTCGCAACAACAACCTTGCACTCAACATCAGCAAGACCAAGGGACTGATTGTGGACTTCAGGAAGGAGAAGTCAGGAGAACACACACCAGTGCCAGGGTCAGCGGTGGAAAGGGTGAGCAGCTTCAAGTTCCTGGGTGCCAACATCTCAGAGGATCTATTCTTGGCCCAACACAGAGAAGCAATCATGAAGAAGGCACGCCAGTGGCTTTACTTCATTAGGAGTTTGAGGAGATTTGGTATGTCACCAAAGACTTACAAATTTCTATAGATGTACAATGGAGAGCATCCTGACTGGTTGCATCACAACCTGGTATGGAACCTCCAAAGCACAGGATTGCAAGAGGCTGCAGAGGGTTATAGACCCAGCCAACTCCATCACAGACACAACCCTCTCCACCATCAAGGGCATTTTCAAAAAGCGATCTCTCAAGAAGGCGGCATCTATCATTAAGAACCCTCACCATCTGGGACATGCCCTCTTCACGTTACTACCATCAGGGAGGAGGTACAGAAGCCTGAAGACCCACACTCAATGATTCAGGAACAGCTTCTTCCCCTCCGCCATCAGATTTCTGAATGATCCATGAACCCATGAACACTACCTCATTATTCCCTTTTTTGCACTATTTATCTTTGTTAATTATAGATTTTTATGTCTCAGCACTGTACCGCTACTGCAAAACAATAAATTTCAAATCATATGTCAATGATAATAAGTCTGATTCTGATTCTGATTCTGATTTGATTCCAATTCTGAAAAGAAATTTGGATTATTAGAGTCCAGACATTTGTTTCAAAACTTCAAAATGCTATCTGTGATGTGCATATTCACTTCTGGGGTGAAGCATTGTGGACGCTTAATTAGTAAAGGCATCAGTTTGGATGCAACGGATATGCTAACACTATCCTTATCTGCCTGAATACCACATCAGTGAACCGCCACTTTGGAGCGAAATACAACAGCCTGTGACTCTTGCAGGACTGGATCTACACCAGACAGTGTAACAGACTGCCCAATCAGCATTATTTCAAGGAGTGATTAATATCTTGTGTCCTGGTTACTGGTTGAGATTTAACTGTTGTTGCAACTCCACAAATGTTTTTTATCCTTTCTATTAGTTTTTCCAAATTGCAAAACTCTTCAAACAGCAGTTTGTTCAGAGTTGAAGGAATTTTTGCTGACTTCAAATATTCTGTGCAGACCAGTTGTTCCCATACATGGGTGAATTAAAAGCAATATCTATTGAATACAATATGACTGGGAGAATGAGCAAAGGGCATGCAGAATAGGGCAAGCTGGTAGAAGAGGGAGAAGGAGGGAGAGAACCAGGGCTCTCATCAGGAGGCCATATCTGTACAGGGCATCCAAGGAGCAATTCAGCCAGAGATGTCTGTATTTTAATAAAGGTGTTCCTGAAATCTTCCACTTGCTGCAGACACAATTGCCATGTGCAAAACTGGCTAAGGACCATTCTACCAGTGGTTGTCAAAGTGATCATTGCAATGTGTCTGTCTCCTGTCAGATTAGAGCTGAATATATTTACCATATCTTGCAATATAAATCCACGGTTGTGTGAGGGAAGTCAGCAGAGCTCTTGATTCAAGGAGATCTAACTACATTTTGTCCTGCTTTACCAGAGACCAGTAGGCAGTTGAAGGAGCACTGGGATTGGATTGAACTGGGATTGCATGATATACAGTCCCATTTACTACACATGTGGATGTCACATGCCAACACTGCCTTGTACCAAAATATCCAACTGGTGTGTGAATCATGCCCATGCCAAGTTCACTGGAAAGTAGGCAAGATGCCTACATTCTGTGGCAGTCTATTGTATCAGTTACCTTTGAACAATCACAGTAAATCAAGGGTGGGTGTTGAATGACAATGACTATTGGCTGCTAAAATAATCCATGGCCACTGCCCAACCCATGCATATCTGCACTGATTCTCAGATTACATCTTCCTTTGGTAACTGTGCAGAACTAAAATCCACCACAAAATAAATCTTCCTCACCCACTGCCCTGGTTGAGGATGGTCAAGACATCCATGCTATTCTTTAAATAACATGGAATGCCGTTCTCTGTGCTGGTGACTGTGAGTGTCAAATTGAGTGACAGTGTGGCTGCATCATCAATGACTTCTTGCTCTTTCTCGACCATTTGGCCAGGGTACAGTTCACGTGTGTCTGAGAATGGGAAAATTGTAAAACTGTGGTGCAGGCAGAGAGATTACTACATACACTATATATCTGTAGAAAATCCAGTCTTCTGCCTAACTGCTGCCCAAGCTTTGGCAAGGATTGTCCCAGGGGGTCAGACTTACAGGCTTGCTTGTACCTCCAGTTAGCTCCTAATGTCCTTGGTATTGTACTCTCGTGTTCTGAAGAGAGAGGGAAATCAAAGTCAAAGTCAATATCGAGTTTATTGTCATGTGCACAAGTACATGTACACACAGGTGCAATGAAAATCTTACCTGCAGCAGCACCACCACATAAGCAGCATTCATAAGAAAAACATAAATTAAACATAAATTATACATAATTTTTACAAGAAAGAACAGAATTAGAACAAGAAAAGTCAATTGTAGTACAAAATGATCAAAGCGGTCATAGTGTTGTTATACTGAGATAGTGATTCGGGTTGTGCTGGTTCGTTCAAGAAGTGAATGGTTGAAGGGAGGCAGCTGTTCTTGAACCTGGTGGTGTGGGACTTCTGGCTTCTGTACCTCCTGCCCGATGGTGGCTGCAAGAAGATGGCATGGCCCAGATAGTGAGGATCTTTGATGATAGGTGTATAACGGTAAGCGCGACGCTATTACAGTGCCAGCAACCCAGGTTCAATTCTGGCCACTGTTTGTAAGGAGTTTGTACATTCTCCCCGTGTCTGTGTGGGTTTCCTCCGGGTGCTCCGGTTTCCTCCCACATTCCAAAGACGTACGGGTTAGGAAGTTGCGGGCGTGCTACGTTGGCGCCAGAAGTGTGGCGACACTTGCGGGCTGCCCCCAGAACATTCTACGCAAAAGATGCATTTCACTGTGTGTTTCAATGTACATGTGACTAATAAAGAAATCTTATCTTTTCTCATCTAAAATGTTTGTGTGATGTGGCAGCCATGGGTATATAGCTGGTAGTTTGCCACTCAGGGAGTTGGTAAGAAATGACATTTGAAGGTGCACCTGTAGGCTCCATCCACCCATGAGATCACTGAATCTCTGTGATGCTGCATTCAGGTCCCCAGAGCCTGATTCTTTGAATTGCCGTCAAGGGCACTGCTTCCTTCAGTGCAGCTTCTGAAAACATAGGGACCAGCCTTTTCCTTCACTTGTAACATTCGAGGAAATCACTAGTGATGACTTTCCCTGTGGCTGACAACAAGGAAACCCTTTAGTACTGACCGCAAATGGATTTGTCTCCTTTGTAAAGATAGTCATGCCTAAGGCACCTTTGAGGTCCCCTGAAGGAAATGATGCCGCGAATATGTGTCAAAGTTCTTCTCCACTAGGTTTTAAAATTTCGCTGGAGGTACCATCTGCTCCCATGTCAAGAACAGAGTCACAGTTGATGAGGTATCCTCATTCTTGGCTCTTGGTAGGGTGAGACAGCATTCAAGAATCTGTGTCCTTCACGGTTATTAGTGAGTCGTTGGACGTCCTGCACTCTTCCCACCCACCACCTATTCTTTAGGCCAGCGGCTTTCTGTTGGAGCTCTGCTTTCAGATGCCAGTGGAACTGTAGAACACTTCAACTGAGTCAACTCTAGGAGTAATGCTGGGAGCAGTACAAAAGTTATGTATAGCCTTTTTGACCCTACAAGAACCTTTGATTCCATCAATTAAGGAAGACTGTAAAGAATCCTTCTCAAATTTGGCTGCCACAGAAATTCATCTCTGCCTCATGTCTGCTTCATGATTGCATGTAAATTGAGACCCAACCAATGGGTCCACAACAGATCCAGTTTCAGTACAGTTGGTGTCGAACAAGTTTGTGTCATCACCTCAACGTTTTTCTCAATTCCTCTCACCACAATGCTGCACCTCATCAGCAATTGGCTTCCAACCCGAGTGAAGGTAATCTGTAGGACAAATTGGAATCCGTTCAACCCGTGCCACCTCCAGTCTAGAACCAAAGCCATCCCAACTTCAGTCATTGAGTTGCACTATGCAGATAATGTTTCTGTTTATGCACATTCAGAGCCCAAACTCTTGCTCATTGTTGACTCTTCCACTGAACTGTACAAGAAAATGGGCCATACATTAAACGTCCACAAAACAACAATTCTCTGCCAAACTGCCCCTGCTGTACAGTTCCAAACCCTGATGATCACAGTCTAAAACGAGACCCTCAAAAACAAGAACAACGTTCCACCTTTTATTGAAGACAGGCATCAATGATAAAAGTTACCATCTCCTTCATTGTGTCAGCACAGCCGTTGGCCATCTGAGAAAACGATCAAGACCTCAGACTTGGGACAAAGCTCCTGGACTACCCAACAGCAGCCCTCCTGATGTTTCTGAGACATGGACTACCTGGACCCGGCACCTCCAAACACTAGAGAGGTACTGCCAATGTTGTCTCCATAAAATCCTCCAAATCTACTGGCAGGAGAAGCTAACCAATGTTAGCCATCTCTCACAGGACAATGTCCCCAGCACTGAGGCATTAATTACATTCATTTGTCACTGCTGAGCAGACCATATTATTTACATTCACAATACCATAATATTTCCCAATACGAAAACCAGTCTCCCCTCCATCGACTCTGTCTACACTTCTTTCTCCTTGGTAAAACAGCCAACTTAGTAAAGACCCTTCCCACCCTGGACATTCTATATTCTCCACCTTCCCATTGGGCAGAAGATACAAAAGGCTGAAAGCGCATACCACCAGCCCAAGAACAGTTTCTATCCCACTGTCTATTCCAAAGACATACAGGTTAGGAGCCGCGGGCATACTATGTTGGCGCTGGAAGAGTGGCGACACTTGCAGGCTGCCCCCGGCACATTCTCAGTAATGCAAAAAGATGCATTTCACTGTGTGTTTCGATGTACATGTGACTAATAAATAAATATCTTATCTTATCTTATAAGACAACTGAATATACGATAAGATGGACTCTTGACCTCACAGTCTACCTCGTTATGGCCTTGCACCTTATTGTCTGCCTGCATTGCACTTTGCCTGCAACTGTAACACTTTATTCTGCATTCTGTTATTGCTTTTCCCTTGTCCCATCTCAATGTACTGATGTGATGAAATGATCTTTATGGATGGCATGCAAAACAAAGCTTTTATTACATCATTACATGTGACAATAGTAATCCAATCTACCAATTTAGCAGACTTCTGAAATAGATACTTATCTCTAAGGTCCATTATGACAAGAGATTGACAGAGAAAATGATTCAAGGATGTTCTCAAAGCCTCCTTCAAAAGTGCAACATCCCCACCAACTTGAGGGCACCCCTGGCCCATGACTGCTCAAGATGGAGAAGGAGCCTTCTGGATGTCATTGAGAACCTTGAATCTGTCCATCAGCAGCACATGGAAGCCCAGCAAAAATGGCAAAAAGAGCAGACACTTCCCAAACTTTCCACCCGCCCATTCC
Source organism: Pristis pectinata (assembly GCF_009764475.1). Taxonomy (NCBI): domain Eukaryota; kingdom Metazoa; phylum Chordata; class Chondrichthyes; order Rhinopristiformes; family Pristidae; genus Pristis; species Pristis pectinata. The sequence continues at coordinate 16,439,163 of NC_067420.1, forward strand.
TTCAAGCACCTTCTGTCCCACCTCTGCCAGAGTCTGTAGGTCCTACAATGGCCACCTCATAACCCGCAGAACTGGAGTGAAGATAAGTCATCGACCTTCTCAAGGGACTGCCTCAGAGGAAGAGGAAAATCACAGAGAACTGCATGCCAGGTTAGTTGGAATGTGTGCAGATTATTTGTTATAGGATTCTCAACTGTCATATATTTCCGACAAGTATTCATTTAACAATTTAAACAAAACTATTTAAAAAGCAATGTCCAAATGATTTTTTCCCTGGGTTGCCCACAGAAGTGACCAGGATATTAAGCTTTAATTCCAGGGCTACCTGGGAGGACTGACAACGGTAACTGTGAGGAAAGAACCATGTGAAGCGTCTGCTTTTCTTTAAATAGATCCTCAGGATCTATAGGGCTGACATGAAAGGACAGAGAAGGCTCTGATAACATCTCCCTGAAAGGATGATACCTCCAATAATACAGCATTTCCGTGGGACTGCTTTGGAGTGTTTACCTAGGCTATGATGACACATTATTCATTGCAAAAGAGAAACTATAAATCCTGTTGTTACTGTGTACAGTAACAATGGAGTAAACAATGGGGTGATTTTCTTTATTACCTGGGTACCATCCAAGTTTTTTTAATGTTTTTGTCTGCAAATTGGAACAAAAAACATGTTCAACTTCATGTTGGCCACAATGTATTATTCACCTCCATAGTTTTCTGCCACTTTGGAATTCAGATTGTTCATTCTGACACCCATTTTCCACGTAGTTTCTAAGTTTGTGTCAAATGGAAGTGAAAAGCTATTCATCCATCTGAAGAGGAAGATTCTTTCCACTGGCTCTTTTTTATAGTGTTTAATCCAAATTAATTTGCAACTCAGAATTAGCAGTTGGATTCTGTGTTTCTGATATATCTGAGCAGAACAAATGCTTTCAATTGTGGCGTCTAATGACAGAGATGGAATTTGCTCAGAGGGAAGGTCTCATTTTACCTTTGCTTATCATAGACTGTATCTGATTACACATACAGCCTCAGTTAAAGTAGCTGACTAGAGTTTCCACTGCTCAAGCAACATAAATAAGCAGCTTGGGCTCCCCTGGTGGCCTGGCGAATTCACCCAGTTAATGGCTGAGCAATCCAGCCCTGCTGCTCGTCTGTAGTGAATGAGCTCTTAATAACATACATGACTTGAGTGCATTTGCATCAGGAATGGCAGAGGCAAACTCCTGATCGCTGTTCACCAACCTTTGCTAGAAGAACGTGAATGCAGATGCCAGGTGAGACAATTAGGATTCATAGTGATGCTGCAGCAGTAGAATAGCTTGCATTCATTTATCTTCAGGGCTTACATTTAAGGGAACAGATAATGCCTTCAGGAGGCAAGGGAAAAAAATTGAAAAGTAAAAAGATCTAAAAGAACAAAAACGTCAAAAGCAGAATTGTTCTCTGCAAGACTCAATTGAGAACTAATCCACAAAATTGCCAAAGTTGTCTGTACTGTTTATTTTTCAGCTTCTGTTTCTGCTTTAAATCTACCTTTATTTGTTTTAAAGTTAACCCTGTCATTGAAACCAGAATTGAGTATAAACGCTGGAGTTCTTAGCCTTGAAGTTCACTGTGTAGCATATGCTACAGGATTGAAAAATCAATTGTTAAATTAATAGTGTGAATGGCATGTAATCTGACCTTTGATTGATCAGTTCCATGTGCATAACACGCACATGCATTACGCACACACAGTATGCAGGGTGTTGTCAATCCTCAGTGAAATACCCAGTTGATGTTGTCACTGTGAAATTGATTCACTAATGTGCAGTTGACCAGCCAGCCTCTGAATGTGCTGAACACAATAGAATCTTCTCTCTGGGACAACGCTGTGGGTTCTGGAATGCTGATGAGACCAATTTGGGATCTACAGATTTTGACATGTTTGGGATGGGCAGGTTTGGAGATGGTATACAGTATTCCTTCCTCCATTGACACTGGCCTTCTGTCTTCTCATCATTTATTGAATCAAGGTGCCCATGCCATCCTGAATGTTCCCTCTCCAATTTAAGATGTCATGGAGAAGCGGTTGCCAGGAGTTGGTGGCAATGCTGCAGTTTTTTGATGAGGCTTTGAGAACATCTTTGAATTTGTGAATGATGTGGCCTGCCTAATGGAGCTGACTGAATGTAATTGGAGCCTTGGTGCAGGTGGTCTGCAGGGGGAGCATACTTACACTGGTTCGTTTATTCTTCCAGTGGATTCGGAGCATTTTGCAGAGATAGCGTTGATGGCAATGCTGACAATGAAATCCAGAGCCATGATGAGTCTGAGCTAAGATAGCTTGCATCCATTGGGTGGTTTCTGCTTTTGCTTCAGTAAAGACTGCCATCGTATGCTGCATGGTGCTTGGGTTGTGATTGCTGACTTGGAACCTCCTGATCATTTCCCCGCTGGAAACAGTGGCCTCCAAGCTCTTGTGCAAAGTCCTGTGCAATGCTTAGAAATGGACTGCCCGATTTCAGGCAAACTTTCAGAGAGACCAGACAATGCCTCAAGCATCTTCATGTGATAGCCCATCAGACACATCAATTGTCTACCTCATCATAATCCTCCCTGAGACCTCAAGTTTATATCAGCATTATGCAATTGAAATACATTTTTCTCCCAAGTCAAGGCAAATGTCAAACAATGCGATAGAGAGTTTTCCTTTCTTTTGAAAGGTGGCATTTCATATTTAGATGAGATGATAAAAGCCCTAGGATACAGTCATACTGAGGAGAGGAGCTACAGCGATTGCATAACTATCTGCACGATATACATAGGATGAGGTAATGTGATGAGAGGGAAGTGACAAGTGAACAAGAGGGTAGGCTTTGAGCACACCATCCTCCTTAATGATCTCCAGTCCTTCACTGTCCTATGACAGCCAAGCCCAGTTGATTACCAGCTGTGCCTCCTCCAGATGACAGGTGTGCAGACGGCTAAGGACAACCGTCCAGTCTGTCATCGCTTGGAATCTTATCCTGCAAGATAAAAATAAGAATGTAAGTGAAGGTTTTGCAATGTGTGTGCACAACATCCCTTCCATACTTGAAGAACTGGATGTGAGCATGAAGTGTGAGGTACATGTCCCTACCTGGTTGAGTCAGGGATTTGTGTAGATATAGCAGTGCAGTTGCTTCCGCCAACCTGATCCAGATGTCACAGGTTGTTTAACTTCCTCCGCCACTAGGACCAGATCCCGGGGGCATCAGTGAGGTCTCTCTGGCCACCTCCTCCTGCTGCCATTTTATTTCAGCTCCTGTGCTACCTGTGCTCTGAAGATGAAGGACCTCTCTCCAGGTACCCACTTTTCAGAATAGGAAACCAAGTTCCATGTTCATGATAGATGTTCCTCCACCCTGGTCTGTGCTACCTTGGTTAGAGAAAATCTCCCCAAACTGCAACATGACTTCCAGTAGTAGTTGGTTTCAGTGCTCTGCATCCCTTAAGAGCTCCAGGCATGAATGACTTTGTGCAGGTTAGATTCAGCTGGTGTGTGAGACTCTTGAAATTTTTCCAACTAAGAAACACAGAGGGGAAAAAGTGGTGATTGATATCTCCCAAGTCTCCTCCTCGCACAACATGAACTCACAAAAATCCCACGCCAACAACAGAAATACAAATACTGTGGGTCCCCCTGCAGAGGACTTCTTCAGTGCACATTAATGCATGATTGATTTTCCAAGCCCTGATCTGTTGATTGAGTCACCGTCTCTAGGCTGTTTTACAAACAGCAGGAACAGGACTATCTAAGTGCCACAAATCTCATCTGCCCAGCGAAGGTCTCTCATCTGATCCATGTTGAGTTCGCCATTTTTTGCCAACCCAAGATTGCAGTGTGTGAAATTGCCCCAACCATCCCTCGGCTATGAAGAGGGATAAAAAAAAGAACTAATTTCTTGCCATAATTGTTCCCTTTGAACACGATAGAAAGTAACTTTGACTGTCAATAAGTGAAAAAATACAAATAATATTCCTTTCAAATGAGTGGTCTAATGCTGGTAACCATCAAGAGCTGCCTCTTGAGCGAAGTTTCAAAGGGTCGCTGGGATTGTAAAGAAAAAAACCTTCACAAGAGAATGTTTAAGGAGAATCCGTCTTAACGGTGAACATGCTGCTACTTTCATTTCAATCTATCGATCATCTACCAAGCCCATGATGTTTTAAAATCTGGTTTTATAAATGTGTTCTTCTGCAGTTGAGGGTTAAGTTATTGTTTAGTAAGATCATGATTTACTTCTATTGGCACTTACACCGAACAAAATACATGCAAACCAATTGACATTACCACTTTGCATGGGAACAGTTTTTTTTTAATCCTACCATTCCCCCCATATTGATACAGTTATTGTAATACCAAAAGTTTTGTTTGCTAAGGTTATGTAAGTGGTTTGACTTCAATCAGTTTGTTGTCTTCTGCGCACAAAACACCTGTATTTCTTAGCTTTGATCAATAGTGTCCTTATCCTCTCCCTGTTAATTATATCATATTATATCATCTTTCTGTCATTTATATGTTGAGCAGTGAATTTTTCAGTATTGTAATGTTATCTTCTCTCTCAGTAGCATTCTGGATCCTATTTCTCCTGTGTCCAACATTGCCCCTATTTCCCTCTATTCCTTCCTTCCACATTCACATTATCAAGCCTTCCATTCCATAAAACACCATTCAAATCCTCCTAAGTTCTTTAAACACATTTAATTCCATTATTGCTGGTGATAGGTTTCGGATAATCAGCACCATTACTGTTGATCTCCTCACCATTACTGCAATTGCCAGTGATCCTCACCATTTGTAGCTTTATTAAGTTCTTCTCTCCTTGTTTTTTAATTATCTTCCTTATATTCCATTGATGTGATTATTAATGATTTTTTCCAACCTAAAAACCAATTGTCAGTATAGATTATCCTTGTATAGGCACAAATCATTGAGATTGTATATCAGACCAAGTTATTCCTATATCAACAATGTGATTCCTACTGTGTTATACTCTCATACAGATCCATTGGCATGATCATTTCCTTTGATTTAAAGAGGTGAACCTTAAGTGTCAACAAGGCCCAGAAGAAGAAGAAGATTGTGGTTTCAAAGCCTGTCTTGAATTCTGGCACAAATTTGAGTATTCCAGTATTTTCAGTTAGACTGACGTGATCTGCTTGAGATACTGACTCCTAGAGAAAGAGATATTTTATCTAATATTTGCATGTATTCCAAGCCATGCAACCACAAAGCTTTCTTGGTGATCAGGGTAGCTCACGGAGACCTTTGTTAAAATGTTCATCCGCAATGTGGGCCATGATTTGCTCTGCACCACAGCTGAGTAGGTTAAGTTGGTTGAGAACCTTCTGAGGAGATGACATGTGGAATCGAGGTGGACTAACAGTGAGGTCTGTGACCAGTCAGCTGATACGAGATACAAGACTTTTTCCCAAGGATTTCTCTGTAATGCACTGCAACAATAACCACAAAGGGTGCTATGATGCAATGCAGGCAAATAGCAGACCAGGAACGTCCTTGAATAGAGTCCAGCTTGGGTTGATGTGTGCCTGCTCTCGTGGCTTACTTTTGCAACTTCCCTCGTAAAATATCAGCGGTGGCTCAGAACTGGGAATTGTGGAAAATGAGTTGGTCTAAAGATACACAATGTTGAATTAAGCTGTGAAATTATGAGTTTGTGTGCCAAAGAACTTCCTCCTCGTGCATGGAACTCTGTCACCGGGGCTGAAGTGGCAATGAGCTCCTAAGGATTGCAGCACAAATATCCTGAGACACAAGAGATTCTGAAGGTGCTGGAGTCTGGAGCGACACACACAATTTGCAGAGAAGGTTGCTACTGGTCTTTATCTTCTGCAGCTCTCTTGCTTGGATGACTCATAATTGTTTGTGCTTGGCCAAAGTTAATGGAAAGGTAAACTGGGTATCCATTGTGCTTTCTTTTAACTTATTTGTTTATTTTTGAGCATCATTGGCAAGGCAAGATTAATTGCCCCTTTCTAAATCCCCCTTGCTAATTGCCTTTTACTAACTGCCCTTTGCTTATTCCCCCCGACCAGACTGTTTCAAAGTCAACTACACCACTACAGACCTATCACATTAGCCAGTTCAGATGAAATTGGCAGGTTTCCTCCCCAGAGGATAAGCTGATGGATTTTGATTTGTGGCAATCCAGCAGTTCATTGGTCATCATTGCTCATGACTGGTGTTTTATTGTAAACTCAGATAATGAACTAAATTTAAAATACATAGCAGCCATGGTGCAAGTTAACTCCTGATCTCTGCATTACTAGTCCAATAACTTAACCACTGCACCACCAGCTTGCCCAAAGTTTCTGCCCATTTATTATAATGTTTAGTTCCCCTCTGGCTTTGGCATGTTGGAAGAGGAATGCACTTGGAACTAATTGGCTAATTCTGGAGTGGAATCAGTGAGATCCCTGGCTAGCTCAGGATCTTCTCCATGTTATACCCTATAGGTTACAGAAGATAACATCTGTAATCCAACTTTTGGGACTGGTTTGGTGGAAAGTCGTTGGTGTGTAGGTTGACCGTAGCTGAAGCCAAACAGATCTCTGAGGCCTTTCTCATCTTTGCTCCATGGACCTCTGCTCTCATTCACATGTACCCTGAACAATCTGTCATCAGTAGTAATTCATGATATGAGTAGCCTATGAAGGAAGCACCATTGATATTTTAACAAACAGGTTCTTGAGCAACATTATATCATTAAGTCAGGAAAATAACACGTCCTCAAATGTTGAAGAGAAGGAAGTGTATGTGTGTACGTGAGTGAGCGTTGGATTAATAATAAATGCTTGGGTGCAGTATTGCAGTTGTTTCCACTAACCTTGGCCAAATGTGTTCAATGGTTAAACTTCCTCCTCGCTGAGACTAGGTCCCCAGCGCATCACTGAGACTTCCCTGGTCACCTCCTCCCACTACTGGTTCGTTTTGGCTCTTCTGTGCCGTGTAAGTGAAGGACCTTGTCCCAGGTGTCTTCAGCTCTAACCAGGGAACTAAGGGCCAGCAGATGGGATTCCCATCCTGGTCTGTGCTGGCTAATCTAACATAAATACATTTCCATAAGTAATTAATTGGCCACAAAGCCCTTTGGAAAATCGTGTAGATACAAATGAATTTCAACAGAAACCCAAGAGATTCTGCAGATGCTGGAATCTGGAGCAACACACACAAAATGCTGGAGGTCACAAAACTCAGCAGGTCAGGCAGTACCTATGGAGGGAAATGAACAGTTGACATTTCGGGTCAAGACACTTCATCAGGACCCTTCATCAAATTCATCAAATGAATTTTATTCATTTTTAGCATTTTCAGTCACATAACAAAATCCTCCAAATTTTATTTGTAGATTATCCCATTAAATACCGTACAGTAAAATTACTCAATTTTATCTAAAGTAAATTATGTGTGTGATCTAGTCTTCACTGAATCTGGTTAATATAAGTACTTGATCAGATTTGCTTCTACCTTTTTGGAAGCTTATTTAGTCAACATGCAAGATATTTTCCACTCCTGATGTTGTTTGTTCTTGGATTCAGCATTCCAGGGCCAGGAATAAAGATGTGATATGGTAAATTGTTTCCTGATTTGGGTCTCCACCAGGTTTTGGGAGGGCAATGACTTTTGCTTCACTGCTGATTCTTACAACGCATTAAAGCAGGCAGCAGACACATATGGAGCATTGTGTTTTAGGGCCTGGGAGGACTGGTAAATTAAATTGGTAAATTGGTTTATTATTGTCACATATACCGAGGTACAGTGAAAAACTGTTTTTCATGCCATCCATACAGATCATTTAATCACATCAGTACATTGAGGTAGGGAAAAGCAATAACAGAATGCAGAATAAAACGTTACAGTTACAGAGAAAGTGCAGTGCAGGCAGACAATTGAAGCAGCCAGCATAGTCAAACACCTCACCCACCCGGGTCATTCTCTCTTCTCCCCTCTCCCATCAGGCAGAAAATACAGGAGCCTGAGGGCATGTACCACCAGGCTCAAGGACAGATTCTATCCCACTGTTATAAGACTATTGAACGGTTCCCTTATACGATGAGATGGACTCTTGACCTCACGATCTACCTTGTTATGACCTTGCACCTTATTGTCTACCTGCACTGCAGTTCCTCTGTAACTGTGACACTTTACTCTGTATTCTGTTATTGTTTTTACCCTGTACTACCTCAATGTACTGTGTAATGAATTGATCTAAATGAACGGTATGCAAGACAAGATTTTAACTGTACGTCAGTACAAGTGATAATAATAAACCAATACCAATACCAATAAGGTGCAAGGCCATGACGTGACATCAAGAATCCACCTTACCATACAAGAGTTCCATTCAGTAGGCTTATAACAGCAGGATAGAAGCTGTCCTTAAACATGGTGTTATCTGCTTTCAGGATTTTGTGTCTTCTGCCCAATGGTAGAGGGGAGAAGGGAGAATGTTTGGGATGGGAGGGGTCTTTGGCTATGTTGGCAGCTTTACCAAGGCAGTGAGAAGTGTAGATAGAGTCCATGGTGAGGAGGTTGGTTTTCGTGATGTGCTGGGCTGTGTCCACAACTCTGCAGTTTCTTGCAGTCTTGGGCAGAGTAGTTTCCATACCAAGCCGTGATGCATCCTGGTAGGATGCTTTCTATGGTGTATCTGTAAGAATAGAATGTTGTGAGATTTGATGTTATTCAACACTTTGCATGGTGTGTAGTGGTTAGCGTAGCGCTTTACAGTGCCAGCGACCCGGGTTCAATTCCAGCCACTGGTTCCTCCCATATTCCAAAAGACGTACAGGTTAGGAAGTTGTGGGCATGCTATGTTGGCGCTGAAAGCGTGGCGACACTTGCGGGCTGCCCCCAGAACACTACGCAAAAAGATGCATTTCACTGTGTTTCAATGTACATGTGACTAATAAAGATATCTTATCTATAGGAAGGTGAAATGTTTAGGGCAAGACCTGTGCTTGTGTTGCATGTGGAAAACCCTCCACTCACTTTGGACTTGACTCTTAACTCCTTTGTTCAGCGGAGAAGCAAGTGACTGGCCTCAGCACCCACAGATGGAGAAATGGTGGTCAGTGGTTGCTGAATTGTCCCAAGACAAGGAAGTAAGCACCAGTATTTCTGACTGCAAATTCCAAGATCCTGTTCATATCCCCCCATCTGGTTCACTGAACATAATCGAAAAAGAAAACCATAGCTGAGCTGCTCAACCAGGAGAACATAAACACATCATGAACCATCAAAGAAGACAAAAGAAAGTCTTTCCAGTGCCTTCACCAACATTCATATGAATTAGGAGCAAGACTGGGTCATTCAGGCCCTCAAGCTGCCCTGCCCTTCTATTAGATTATGGCTGATCTTGTTGGAACCTCAGTTCTGCAATCCCATCTACCCCCAGTAAACTTTCTCCCACTTGCTTATCATGAATTTATCTATCTCTGCCTTAAAAATATTCAAGTATTCTTCTGCAACTGCCCTTCATGGAAGAGAGTTCCAAAGACTTGGTCCTCAAGGAGAAGAAAAGATTGTGTCATTCACTCGTCAGTCCAAACAGAGAAATTGTAAATTTATCTTATTGCTTCCTTACTGTGCAGAACTTGCTCTTCATGTTCACCAACACACATCAGTGACTACACTGCCAAAAATAACTCATTGTCTGCAAAGTAGATTGGAATGTCCTGAGCATATGAATGGAGATATATAAATGCAAGATTTTTCATTGTTAGCATTTTCAATAGGAAATATTTGAAGTGTTTTTTGCAGATGATCCTATTAAATATTGTAAAGACTTAAATGAGATTTATTTGATCTAAATTAAATTAAGTTTGTCATATCAGTGGTATATCAAGTTTTATCTTTTGTGTGTATCTTGCTTTATTGAGATACTTTGACCAGTGCAAAGGTTTTGTTAAGTACACAACATTTTCATAAGATACAGCTCTCTTTTGTTGTCTCTCATGGGCATAATTTAAAAATATAGATTCGGCAAGGTTTACTTTGAATGCAAAGAAAATGGGGGAGAAAAAAACTGAAACATTTTCTATTTACACTCTGGTGTATTCATTTTTGTAACTGAACACAATTATCTACAATTATCTGTCATTTCCAGTTAAGTAGCAGTTTCTTTCTAAAGACGCACAATACGCCATGGATGTTTGCTGCCCAAATTACACACACTTAAATTCTACATGAGGTTGTATTTTGCTGCTCCACATGTTTTAGTTTATTTTTGCTTTTGAGTAAATTACAGAATAAAGTAGAACATCATTATAACAACCTTCAGTATTACAATGTTCCCATTATAACAAGCTATTTTTTAACTGATTCGGGTGGAAGCTCCATTAAAGGAGTCTTTCCATTACAGGCTGATTTTAAAATATTCTCTAGATTTAGCAATTGCATCTTCAGATTTAATTTTTGAAATTTTGAATAACTTATGCATATCTGCTAAGACAAAATAGTAGTCAAAAATATATAAAACATCTTTAGTGCTTTAAGTTCAGTCATGCTGATGGATAGCTGGGATAAAATCTGTTCCCTCTGGACTTAATTCCACGTGCAATGCTTTGCTCACTGAACTGCATTGGTTCCCAATTAACCAACTCCTTAATTTTAAAATCAAAGGCACAAAGATTCCAGAGCAGCCTCTCAAAGTCATTTGGCAGAATGCCTCATTGCCAGAACTTTCAGACAAGCACCAAGGCCTTCCTTGCTGGTGGTGGGAAGAGCCCTTGTTGTCAGATGCTTTGTGAATAGGGGAGTGCAGTGCCATGGCCTGTGGCTGTCTTGGTGGCTGTGGTAGGGATGAAACCATCGTCCATCTCAATGTGCATTTGCCAAGAAGGTCTGCAAAGGAATGCTATGGGCTTTGCCAAGGTTATTCCCGTACTGTGGCATAAAACAGAAGTCTATGACCTACAGGCTGTTGCCAGCAATGCACCCTGAGACAAACATCAACCGCTGCTGGAAGGTTATGTTCTTGGTGAGAAATGACTTCTGGTCTGCCTGAAGCGCTCTGGTCTTCCAGTGCAAGTAACTATTCATAACCAACATATTCCAAGCTCCAGGATGACATGCTGGTGAATGCACTGAAGCTTGGTGCAGCTGCTGCAAAGGTTCCATGGAGAATATAAAAATATAAGAAAATTGGAGGGGGTGTAAACCACTCAGCCCCTCAAGCCTGCCTTACACTTCAATGTGATCATGATGATTTGTCCCAGGCCTCATCTCTTTTGTGCCAGTTCTCCAGCTCCCTCAATTCCCCAATCTTTCAAGTACTTACCTACTTCCTTTTTAACTACCCCCCCCCCACAAAGATTTCCACAATCCTTGAGGTAGAGGATTCCAGAGATTCACCACCTTCGGTGAGAACGGCCACAGTGTCAGTCCTTCTGCCATTACATATGGAGGGACTGGAACCTGTGTAATAGTCTCTCAGAGCAAAAGGCAAGTTGCTGGAGGAACTCAGTGGGTCAGGCAGAGGGATAGTCAATGTTTTGGTTTGTTTCTCACTTCAGATTACAGTATCTTCAGTCTTTTGTGTCCCTCAGACATCACTTTTGGAATATAAGGTAAGGAAAAATGGATGTAATGCTGAATGCTGGATGTAAATATTGTAAGTGGATTGAATAATATTTTTGTTCTATGAATTACAACATTTGAATGTATTTCATTATAACTTGCATATTTTATTAATTAAGTATACTTTTGAAAAATAAAACCTCCTTGAAATTAAAATTCTCATCCTTGTTTGCAATTCTTTCCATGATCTTGGTTCCCTCCATTTCCATCATTTTACGTAGCCTACAGCCATCTGTAACATCTAGGCTCCAATTCTGGTTTGTGAATGTTCCACTATACTTGGTCATACTTTCACTTGCCAAAGCCCCAAGATTTGGAATTCCCTCCCCAAGCTTCCTCAGCTGTCATTTTTTTTATGCCTCTGTTCATATCCTTTTGTGTAGCCTGAAGTCTAGCTTTGTAACACTCCTGCTAAGCGCTTTAGGATATTTAGCTACTGACAGTACATCAATACGGGCTGTTGTTACTGCTGTTGTGTTGATTTTCCATCAGTATATCTGTGCCTAGCAGCCGAATACACCAAACTACATTATACATATCTTTTACAGTGCAATCTGCTCATTCCAGTGAGGGTTTCTGTGCAGATAGAACAGATTCAAGATTTTTCCAGGTGGTACCTGGATGTTTAAAAATATACTAGACCTCTCCAGATAACAGCATGAACTGTGTTTTAAAAGCATAGCATAATATAACCAAAACAGACAGCGATCATTCACTGAAAGTACGGAAAGATGTTATTGTCTTGCACTGACACAGAAATGTTTGAAAGAATTTACTAAATATTTTTGAAAAGGTTGTCAGTTTTATTGTTATATTACAAGAATACAATTATATGTTTGTAAAATTAAATAAGAGATACTTATTAACTGTTACATTCACATTCGAGTTGCTACACAATCATGATATTTATCAGAAGTATTTGCCTTTGCATCACAGCCAATAACTAACACATATCTTGAATTACACAGATACAAAATGAGGATCTCTGTGGTTTTATGATGCTTTTTTAACAATAGAATATTTACCTTGTCTCAAAAGATACACTTTTTTAGGAAATGTATAACATTTACTACCCACAAAATTAATTTGTGAAGGAGAGGCAGTAATTTCTCTTGCATCTGTTTTAACTCTTTCTTCTTTCATTGTTTCTTTCTTTCTTTCATCCTTTCTTTCTTTCAACATCTGATATTTATTTTCCTCCAGTTTCCTGTCTGAACTAATTCGAGCACACAAGACCATCAACAAAACTACAAATGACAGGAAGCAATACTCAGAGGACACAACTGTCCCCAAAAAAGTTTTTTTTCCCATTCACCTACGAGTAATTTCCTTGTCTTCTCATTCCACAAAAATCCTCAAAAATCAATAGTTCATTCCAAGACTTGATATAAATGTTGGATAAGATGAAGTGGGGGTGGTGAAGCTAGCAAATAAAGAGAGATGGCAATTTGCCACTTTGCTCAGCCTCTGGTATGTATAAACCAGCTAACAATCCTGCCTGCAGTTTGCTTATCATTCCCTCTGCCTTGTCTTTTTGTTTAATCAAGATTTCTTGATGCTAGCAGAGGATAAAGAAGGCAAGTAATCAGCTCCCTGACATTAAGGCCACAAAAATGACTCTTGTGCTTTAAAAAGAAGAGCATAGGGGAGACATGGTGTGTACAGTTTATCCAAGTCATACAATAATTTTTTTTTTGGAGACTGTAATTCAATCAAATAATTGGAAGAGGGTCAAGTTGTTCATATCCGAAATCTGATTTTTTTGAGTAACATTTGTATGGTTGAATAAAAGTAAGGTGCTTCTTAAGTACCTTACAATAAGAAATATATCAAATACATTCCACACCAAAACCACATGGTATAGAAGGCATAGAGTATCCAGTCCGGTAAAAATTTGCAAAACTAATGTTGTTGGAAATTGGTCTTCAGGATATACTTTGATCTAATGTGTACAGATTAATAACCCATATCTGACTTCATCTCTCACCTGAAGCCCCGTATCAGCCACTTAGTATCTGATATCCCAATACATGTCTAACTGCATTCATGTATAAAGTTAACTTAAGCAAGAGATAGATTCTGCTCAAATTCTCAGCAGCCAAACATATAGTTGGATCTGATTAACTCCATCACAATTTCCTCTACTTTGACCCACTGCACAGTAGATTCATTCATATGTCACATCAAAAATTCGTTATCAAAAACCTCTGCTGATTTTAAAAGAAAATACTTTTTTGTAGCGGCTGCTACCGCGATGCGAAAATAAAGACGTGAGCCTGTGAGCTGTTGAACAAGACTGATTTATTTCTGCGCCTTCCGTGTGCCTTTTAAGGAGTGCGGTTCCCACCCTCCGAACTCAGAAGTGACATACGTGCTACATCATCAACTTTTCGTACGCACGGGTTCTCCCCCATTGCTCGGGGAAGTCGAAGGCCCAGTGCCATCTTGGGCCTCGCCATTGCGACAACGCGTGCCCCGACCGCCAAGCCAGTTCGCTTGCTCGGACGGTGAGTCACTACATTTTATTGATTGTTATTCAATGGCCAACATTCTGCCTCTCAATATAAAGGCTCTGGGACTGTTTTTTAAAAAGCAGATAAAGGATCACATAACTAAAACTAATGAGGGATAAATTACTGTTTCAATAAATAACAACATTTGTCAACTTGTTCTCTAAGAATATCTATTCAATCCTGAAACATTTTTTTTCAATTTTCGACAACATCCATAATTTACCTCCCACTTTACAGATAAAATGTGGCTGGGCCAGATATTTATATATGTTTCCATTAGTGTGGTTATGTACCGATGAGTCTGTATATGTGTGCCAGTGAATGTGTATCTGTGAATGTGGGGGTAGGGAGAAGAAGAGCAAAACAAAGGAATGGCTTTGTGAAACATCATTGTATATGCAGAAGAAAGTAGATCCATTTTGTTTGACCTTGTTGAACAATGTCATTGATTAAATTATTCTCAAAATGGTGGCTTCCAACATGGTACAAGCAGGAAGCACAGAAGATCAAGTTTGTATTTAATATATTGGTGTTTGTTAAATTAATGCTCAGAATATTGCAAGCAAATATACAAAACTTTATGTGTTGTTTGATTTTTACCCATGAGGTTATTTTACATTATTTCAATTAGTACCAAAGTTTACTGCTTTGGTTATAGTCTGATGCAAGAAGTGTGTTAAATGAAGCCAACCTAGTTTGCAGATTAACTGATCACACCAGCTTCTGTACGTTGAAAATTTTGTAAGAGTTTATAATATTATATATATTCACAAACAGCATAAGTAGTAGCAGGAAAAAGAGAAAATTCAGGCAGACTTCAGAGAAAAGTGTAGTTGCTGAATAAATCAAGGAGATTCTTCATCCATTGAATCTTAATAATCAGAGATTAACTAGGCTAGAAATTCTTGAGGACGGGAAAAGCACATTAAAGCATCACTGCATCAGGTGGGGGAGGGTGCCTTCATTGGTTTTGCATGTGTGCCACAGCAATGAAATTTCATTATACATGAGACAATGTGTGTAAGAGAGCAGCCTTTATTCACTCAGGGTGGAAAAAGGACTTTCTTCTACTAGTTGCACCATTGCAGATTGGTTTGGGGTGAGTTCAGCGTTGTAGTTGGAGGTAGAGAAATATATGGGAGTCAAAGCTGGGGGTTCACAAAGTTCCATCCAGGGACAAGGTTAGGCAGAACCATCAATGGAAGGAGACATTCATGGCAGAGGGTATCAAATATCAGACATCAGGGGATGGAGCTCTGAGTATCTTGGATCAGGCAATGGGAGCATTAGACATTAGAAGATAAAGCAAAAGACTTAGTGGTGGTCAGACACACAGTGGGTGTTAGGAAAGATCAAGTATGTACTCGAGAAGGAATGACTGAGCTGGGGTTGGCCAGAAACACAAGCAAAGGCAAAATGAGTAAACGAAGGAGGGTAGGAGCATGAACTGAGGACACTGCCTGCAAGACAACAAATGTCTCAGATTCCACAGCAATAAACCTGGTTAGGTTGCTCATTTTTGACTCCTGTAGGCCTCAACCCTCCAGTTCAGTTATTATTCCAGTGAGAGTGGCTCTTGATGTACACCAATCTCAGCTGCAGGAAGAACATGCCTGAAACACTAATTCTGTTTCTCTTTCTACAGATGCTGCCTGATCTGCTGAGTGCATTTATTGTTTCTGTGTCAGATTTCCTGCATCTGCAGTATTTTTAATTTCAATTACATATATTAGTAAGCAAGTTTGAATAAAATTATTCTGTTACACGAGGAGATTTTTTACCTTGCTGAGTCTTGCAGGCTAGGAAAGCTTCAGACTTGTTCACCATGTTTACTGACCCTAACCAAGGTGACAATAGAATTCTATGTCCAGTCCCAATGCCCTTGGGCTACTGAGGCAGAAAAATAAGAAAGAAAAGAAAAATTGTAAGCATTTTTCACAAAAAAATCCTTAATCTCTTAATCTGATGTTGACGTTGTTAGTGATTGCAAGGTCCTGAACTGTTTTTAGTCTCACCCTCCAGCATTTTGTCTAATTAGCAAGGGGCCATTCTTCATAGATAATAAGTGGTCGACTCATCTTCTACTATGAACAGGAGGGTGTGCAGGTTTGGTCCAGTCTTCATTCCCCCTACTTGAATAGGATAACCCCTCACCATTCCCCTCCCCCTCCCCCCACCCTGCCTCCTTTTACATAAATAATCATTTAAGCATGTTAAGGATGGACGTGATATGTGAGCTTAATGTGCCCTTCCAAAACTGATGAAATTTATATTCCTATCCACATCCCTGAAAATGGGAAATTTGTCACAAGTTATTTTCCTCATTTGGAGTGAGATTCTAAATTTGGATTACAGGACAGAGCAATGTTCGGAGGCACAATGGCAGCACTAGTAGTGCTGTTGCCTCAGCTCCAGTGACCTGGGTTCATTCCTGACCTCAGGTATTGTCTGTGTGGAATATGTATGTTCTCCCTTTGACTGCGGGATTTTCCCCTGATTTTCCAGTTTCCTCCCATGTCCCAAAGATGTGCAGGTTGATAGATTAAATAGTCCACTGTAAATTACCCCTGGTGTGTAGGTGAATGGTAGAATCTGCAGTTGATGGGAATGTGGGTTGAATAAAATGGGATTAGTATCAGATTAGTGTAAATGGGTGCTTGATGTACTCGGTGGGTCAGAGAGCCTGCTTTATGCTGTTTGATGCTATGGCTCTAAAGCCATCATGGTTGATGCTGTTATTCTGTTTCTTTTCAATGCTATTAATTGTTTCTTCATTCTCATTCGTGGGACCATGGGTTGGTTTCCCATGTTTACATCATTAAAATAACAATCCACATTCTAGAACTACCCCACTGAAAGAGATAGTCTTATAAATAAAGGAAAATGGGAAACCAGCACACAGGCATTACATTATTTCATCCAAATGACTAAAATAATAAAGCATAGTCAATTGTGTAAAGAAGGATGCCAGCACAGACTGGGGAACTAACCCCACTTCACAGTTTCCAGATTTCTTCCAGGTTTTTCAGCAATGTTCTCTGGAACTTGGGAAATAGTACATCGGCTTCCACACCCAGTTCGATGATTCCTCATTCCTGTTGAGTGAGGCCCCACCACAGGAGCAGAACATCATCAAATTTAGCATGAACAAGTATTGTCCCCAAAATAAAGGCTGCACAAAAAAGCATCTTATTCCCTGTTTCCATAACTTATAGACTGTGGAATATTTACACATTGAACATTGTTGAGTTATGCTGCATTTATGACCTCCAACAATTTCAAAACGGAAACAATGAAGATTAAGTGTATCTTTTAATAAAGGAAAGCTAGCACCAAATCACCTAGTGCGAGCAAGAAGTAGGCAAATATTCAGGTACCTCTTAATCACCTTGCACTTTAGTCCAACCATTTCCAGAACGTTAGATTTCTGTATATTTGTGCAATTATGTCCTCATTGCTCAACAAGTCTGAGCATAGTTTGCAAATAGGTTAACATGAACTGGTCTTGACACTTCACATTTTGGTGTTAAACATTTTTCAGCGAGGCCCTCAAAAAAAATATGCTGATGTTTTTGCTGTTGCTTTTGCTGTTGCCCTAAAAAAAACATGCTAATTTTTAGTCCACCTGCTGAATGATCTAGTTTAAATAAAAGATTGTTTCTCGTAGCTAGCCTTAGAATCAGCTGTGTCTGGCATCAGTTTCATTGGGAACCAGAAGCATGCGCATGTCATTTATCTGAGTAACAAAGGCAGCTTTAGAGTGGAAATACAGAAATAGGTGGTCAGCTATGGACTTAAAAATGCACAATTTCAAATGAATGGAAAGGGTTGCCTGAGGGTCTCACAGATAAAGGAACTACCCAACTGTATTACAAAGCCCTACAAACGTGAAAGCTTATGGTCAATCTCTCTCTGTAAATTATTTGATCTAAACTGGCACAGCAGTTTGGGTGCTAAAACCAGCCGTAGCTATTTAAACGAGGGAGGTAAAAAAAAATTGAGCTGGATTCCTATCTTGTATTTGCCTCTGGAAAGTGCATTGGTGAAATCAGATGATTGCCTGGAGTGTGCTCAGGAGCGAGTTGTTGGCGCTGGAGAACCTACCAGCAGTAACTGTCTTGTCTTATGCTTATAGAATCAGAGAATCATACACAGAAACAACCTCCCAGCACACCAAGTCCATGCCAACCATCAGGTAAGTATTCACACTAACTCCACATAGTCCTGTCAACTCTCCTCAGATTCCACCATTCACTTTCATACACTGGGGGCAATCTACAGTGGCAATTAACCTGGAAACCCACATGTCTTTAGGATGTGGGAGGGAACTGGAGCACCCAGGCGACAACTGACACATTCTGTATAATATTCTACCCAAAGTTCTCTTCCTTTTCTCATCTCCTGACATGGCAAACTCCTCTCTGTTTTTTTTGCCTCACTGGAACAGGTACCACTTGGGACTTTGCCAACCTGGTGATTATTCAAACAGATAGTGAAATCTGATCAACTGTTTAAACATGGAACCATCATAGCCTGGCCTGTTCATGTCCCTCCTGGACTAACACAGGAAATCTTGGCTAGTAATCGCAAGCAGGAAGCTAAGACAGTATTTCTTCCTTCAAAGGCTCTGAAGCTAATTACAATCGTCCTGGCTGAGATCAACTAATTTACCATAAAGAAAGACTTTAAACAGGCTTCAAGCCCCTTATTTTTATATGTTTCAGGTGCAGATCCTGGAAGCCTATTTTTCTAGCCATACCAATGGGCAGATTTTTAGCATGTAATGAACATACACGTCTGCAAACCATTACTCAGTCTTAGGCATGTAGTTAACACCAGGAAAGTGGACCAGCTTCTTTGGAGGTAATGTCAGAAACCTATGGGGTTGGGCAGCTGGGATAAGGTGGTTGGACAGCACTTACAAATAATTATTAAGTAATGTAAGCAAATTTGGAATATAAGAAAATAATGAAAGATGCATTCATTTAGAATCCAAACCTATTTATACATTTGTAATACAAAAGGTATCAGAAGGACTGTGAATGGCACATTTGGAACTTTGCCTGCATAAATGAGTACATGAAAGTCTCAGTATAATGGTGGGAGATGATAGTTAAGGATTTTGTATCATCCCCCACTTACAAAAAAGCCTTGCTGTGGCTTTGTAATTCATCAAATGGAAGAATGTCAAGCTTGTTCTAGTAGCTGCAATACTTCTTTTCACTAAGCTGCTTAGTTAGTATTTTAATCCTTTTACCAACTTGTCTGAGAGCCTGCTCAGTTTTTACAGAAAATTACATCAATTTATCCTGGGATCAGAGCCTACTTTTTTCTACTTGATTAGCATAATAATCGTTATTTAAATGTAACTGAAAGTAAAATTTGACTATAAAACAAATGGATAAAGCAAGTCCGTACTTTCTACATCAAGAAATTGACCTAATCTAAGCAAAAATTATTTTGTCTTTGGATAATAGTGTACAACAGATAAGACTGATTCAGTTACCCCTATATTCTCCTCCAGTTTTCATTTGTGTTGAAGTAAATGGAAGTGATCAACAAACATATCTGAAAAATGTAACTCAAAGGATGTATGTGTGACAATCAGAAAATTTAAGTCCTGGGGAAAAGTTGCATTGGCAATTAATGTGTATTGATATATATTTGGGAGACTGGATGGTAACTATTTTCATACTCTATATATCATCTCTTTGCAAAGAATCTAACTTTTCTTATCTAAGTTTCAAACAAATACATCCGACATGAACTGATATAAACTTTTTATTTTTAATACCTTGCATTTCTAAAATGTCTTTTGCATCCTTTTCAAGAAGCCCAAAAGTGTTTTACCAAAAGAGGTTTAGGCACCATTATAATAATGTAAAAAGAATAGGTGACTGCAGAGCAAGCTCCTGCAAACACCTATACCACTCCCACACCTGGAACTTTCCACTGACCCTGCCATAGGGGCAACACCTGCCCCTACACCACTGCCATACGGGGACCCAAACAGTCTTTTCAGGTGGGACAGAGATTCATCTGCACCTCGCTTAATACCATCTACTGCATTTGGTGCTCCAAGTGTGGCCTCCTCTACATTGGTGAGGCCAAACACAGACTAGGTGACCGTTTTGCAGAGCACCTGCACTCTGTCCGTAATCATGATCTGCATCTCGCCATTGCCAGTCACTTCAACTCCCCCTCCCACTCCATTACAGATATGTCAGTCCTCGGCCTCCTTCACTGCCAGGAGAATTCCAAGTGCAAACTGAAAGAATAGCTCCTCATTTTCCATCTTGAAAACTTGCAGCCTAACAGCAAGAACATTACATTCTCCCACTTGAAGTAATCCCCACATCCCATCCACACCCCCAACCATGCTTCTTCTTTTCTTCCCTTTCCTAGCCCCCCTCTCTTTTTTCTACCCCTTCCACCCTTTTTTCTCTCTCCTTACCCTTGACCCATCCCTCAGTGGATCTGCCCTCCCCAGCACCTGCCTATCACTATCTCTCAACTGCATCTACCTATCACCACCTGTGCCCACCCCACCTCCCCTCTTTTGTCCACCTATCACTGCTCTGCTTTTCCCTCCTATATATTGGGCTTCCCCTTTTCCTACCTTCAGTCCTGAAGAAGTGTCCTGACCCGAAATGTTGACCGCCTGCTTTCCTCCATGGATGCTGCCTGGCCTGCTGAGTCAAATCCAACACATTTCACTTAAGAATCAGACCATCAAACCAGTCAGAGTTGGTCCTGCCCAAGCTGCCCTCTTCTGGCATCCCAGTCCTGCACCTCTGCTCTCAAACCTTTCCTTCATCATAGAGTCACGATGGATTCAGCACATACTTACTTTCCATGCCGATAACCTTCACACCTGCCTTTTCAGCAGCAAAATGCCAAATACATCCTGCAAATTCCCTTTCCCTTTCAGAATTCCAAAGGCACTGTTCCCTCTGCAGTATTCTGGCCCACTCCTTAATCACCCTCGTCAACTGTTCCCCAGCATCCTTCCGCGAAGTGAGGTAAAACAAGTACCTCTGGTTTTACCTCCTCCCTTCCCACTATCCAGGGCCTCAGTCACTGAATTGGTTGGAAACACTGAAACATTGATTTATTTACCTGTACTTCCTCAAAGTTTGTATGTTGTACTCACTGGTCATGGTCCAGGCTCCTCAACAATGAGGAGGTCAAATGCAGATTAGGTGTCCACTTTCTTGAAAATCTTCAATCAGCCTACAAGCTTGACCTAGAGCTTCTGATCACTCCATCCCCACACACACTTTGCCCTCTGCCAATGGTCATTCACTCTTCCCCAGTGAAGCTCAAGAAACATCATGTAGTTTTTATTAGGCTCATCACAGCCTTTGCATCTCAACATTTCATGGAGTCGTACAATCATTGAATTAAACAGGCCCTTTGGCCCACCACGTCCATGCCTATCTGTACTAACCCCACTTGCCCACATTATTGCCAGATCGCTCTGTGCCTTGCTCATTCAAGTACCTGTCCAGATGCCTCTTACATGTTGATACTGTTCCTGCCTCCACCACCTCCTCTAGCAGCTCATTCCACATACCAACTGTTTGTGTCACTTATCCCTCTGATTCCCTTTAAAGCTCTCCCTCTCACCTTAAACCTATAGCCTGTCATTTTAGACACCATTACCATGGGAAACAGACTCTGGCTACCTACCCTATTCATGCCTTTCATAATTTTATATACCTCTCTCATGTCTAACCCACAACCTCCTTCACTCCAGGGAAAACAAACCCAGCCTATCCCATCTCTCCTTAGAACTCAAGCCCTCCAATCCAGGCAACATCCTTGTGAATCTATTCTGCACCTTCTCTAGTTTAATCACTTATTTCCTGTAATGCAGTGACCAGAACTGCATGCAATTTTTCAAACAAAAGCAGATAAGGATCTCAAAGCACAAATATACCACCACTAAAAATTGCGCTACACATTAACAAGACTATAGAGAATCATAAGGCTAACACAAAAGTTTTAGTTAGAGAGAAACAATTAAAAAGTGGGAAAGTTATGGTAAACCAATATTGAATCTTAGTTAGACCACACATAGATTTTTGCCTACAGTTCTGGTCACTGTGTCATTGAAAAGGTATAGAGACACCGGAGGGAGTGCAGAGAACGTTTAGAAAGATGATACCAGAAATGCAAGGATATTCATGGTAGGAAAGGAGGAGCAGACTGGGTTTCTTTGCTCTTGAGGAAAGAAGGCTATGAGCTGATCTCGTTAAGGCCTTTAAAACTCTGAAGGATTTTGATGAAGTGAATGCAGGGTAAATGTTTCCACTAGTGGGGAGGAGCATAGCTAGAGGCCTTCTATGTCAGGTAATCTCAGGAGTTTTGAAGAAAATCCTTCATGAAAGAGTGGTGAGCAGATACAGCCCACTACCATAGGATGTGCCTGAAGTAAATAGTACACACGTAGGCTTGACAAGATATGAGAGAGCAAAGAATTGAGGGTTACCCCAGTAGATTTAGATAAGGAAAGACAGGAGGGGGCTCGAATGCAGCATAAGCTCCAGCATTAACTGGTTGGGACGAATGGCCTGTTTATCCAATGTAAAAATGATTTTGTGCCTTGCACCATCAGCACTTTTGTCACTTAAGCTCTCCTGCCTTCCACCTGTCACCAGCTTTTCTTGTTTGTCTTTCTTCCCCTCCCCCTTCCATGCATTTTAAAACTTGTTTGCCTAGAAATTCAGCCTCATCAGTGGTGCTAAGTGTGCTATGTGGCAACAGAGCACCTTGTACTCAGTCTCTGAAATTCA
The DNA here is from genome assembly GCF_009764475.1 of Pristis pectinata. Taxonomy (NCBI): domain Eukaryota; kingdom Metazoa; phylum Chordata; class Chondrichthyes; order Rhinopristiformes; family Pristidae; genus Pristis; species Pristis pectinata. Next base: position 16,462,106 of record NC_067420.1, read on the forward strand.
TTTATATTGATTTCAATGCTATTATTATACTGTGCGCTACTGACCAAGAATGAATTTATAGGTAGTTACACCTCAAATCTTTTCAGTTCTGGTGAAAGGCCATCAACCTGAAACATTAACTCTGGTCATTTCTCCACAGATCCTACTAGACTTGCAGAGTGCTCCCTGCATTTTCCGCTTTTATTTAACCTGAGGGCTGAGAAATTAAAAGTGCCTTAAAAGGCATTCATCCTGATGGTTATTTCTTATGGATTTATGATCTTAAGGCTACCTTTAGGTGTGGTTACATGAAGCTGAGCATAGGTGCTAATGTTCTACCTGCCTCCAGTCATGCAAAGGCTGGGTGTGGCCTTGTTACTGCGCAATGTTCCTTACTGTGGGACCATGCCACACCAACTGTTCCTCCTAGAACATTTGTGCAAAAGAATATCTTTGGCCGTAAATCATTCAGGCAGTGGTCTGGGGAAGGGAATCCATTACTGGCCATGAGCGGTCTACATAGACATCATTTGTGTAGACCTGAATAATGGGTGGGAAGAATGAGCTTCCCAATCAGATCTCACAACTTAAGGTCCTTCTACCATTGCACATCAGGAAGTGGGACCTGTAGAAAACACTCTTGGACTCATCACTTATATCTGAACAAGAAATGGATATTGTGGTGTTATAATGTAAGTCTTCAAAGCAAATGTGTCTTGCACTATGAATATTTGTCTCACATGTGAATATTATTGCATTTTATGCTGATATTTTTATGAACAAATATTTTTGGAAAATACTTATAACATAAATTTTATAAGTAAATTGAAATGATTTTTATTTTTAACTAATTAAATGTACAACTGTTTCTAAATGTCTTTGATCATCAGGAACATTTCTGAACAGTGGAAAAAGGCCTTCTATTGGCATGAGCTGTCAAAAGACCATGGTGTAGGGCACTGATCTGCTGCCTGAGGTCTGTCTGCCAGTTGTGGACTGTTCTGCCTCACAGGATAGTCATGGAAATGACATGTCCAGGACAGTGTGACCATGAGGATATAATGAGAGGCATAAGCCAAGTCAAGAACTAACCACTCCACAAACGCTTTGTGTGCAGGTTCCCAGCATTATTAAAATTTCATTATTCCTGGAATTTCCAAGTTCTCCTCAGAACAATGTGACTAATTTTCCCAACAACATGCCAGAAGGTATATTGCATAAGAAATGATGTCATTTGATATCCATCTGGCATGAATATTTGCACCAGATGTGCAAGATTGATTCCTAACCTGAGATCAGCTGAATTTCCAGAGTAGCACAATTTGACTGAGGAAGTGATCACAATTCCATTCCGTACTGGGAATAGGTGATTTTCAGACACACAATGCTCAATGAAAATATAGCTATGCATCTGCATTTTTAAGTCAGGCTATTCATGTTGCTATAGTCACTTCCCTGGGACCTATGTGCATAGACTATATGAACTGGATATGGCAAGGTTGACTGGTCTTTGGTGCTTGCCCATCACAGACTAGTCTGCAACAGGTTCCATTACATATTGACTTGAATATCATATCTATTAAAGGGATAGACATCCTTGGTGTACAGGAAAACTGAGTTGTCCGTCTTTACAAGTTACACTAAAACATAATGGATATTTTCAATGCATTAAGCTATAATTTTTAAAAGTGCAAAGATTTCCAACAAGAAAAATATGCATGAAAAAGCAACAAGATGCTGGAGAAACTCAGCAGGCCAGGCAGCATCCATGGAGAAAAACAGACAGTCAATGTTCCTCCTGAATCTTGTTGTTTTTTTCATTTGAATTCCAGCATCTGCAGTCCTTTGCTTCTCAAGAGTATTATGCATGTATGAAGAGCGTAATTGTTTTTTTCTGGTTCTTCCCTCGTGATATCAGTAAATACCATATTTGCAAATAGGCAGAAATGAAATGATTGACTTACTTCCTGGCTCAGTCTGTTGAAACCCTACAGCGAATTACCCTACATTCTTAGTCTGTGCAACCTACATCTCCAAATCAGGCCTCCCTGTGATCTCCTGCAACATTACCTCCAATTCCTCAGCAAGGACTCTTGCTCACCTCCCTTCCACACTGGTGCGAACAATTGTTCTTTTCTTCTGCCACCATCCAAACTTCCACTTTAATGTTGAGATATAGTATTCTCCTGCTAAATGTGTACCAGCCCAAGCCCTCTGAACAACTTTTATAAGTGCCCAGTAAATTACTCAGATTAAGAAGATGAGCTCTCATCTAGACGATTAGAACTGTCTACCTTTGCACAGCTGCTGCAGACAAGCCTATGGCACAGACAGGCTTCACACTGTTTTTGCCTTGTTCAATCTGTATAGAGTCAAGATGTGTAATACAACAGGCCTATAAAAATGGTCATTGTCTGACATAGAACTTTATTGACAATAAACACCAGACTTTACAGTCTTAAGCTGTTGCTGTAAGATTCCATTAACAGGCCTGGAAGATAAGTTCACTCACATCTGTTAAATAACAACATACAATGTGAGCAGGAAGGAAAACACCAATTTTTCCATCAAACAAGGATGGTTGGAGCATTGTGCCAAAACACCTCTTCCCTTTCCCAATCTCCTACGATCTAATCTCCTTAGCTCAGCCACCCCACCTCACACGCTCCTCCACCTTACAGCTGTGTATTCTTTGAGAGAGAGAGAGTGGGGAGAAAAAAAGGGGCCGGTAAGAGAGAGAAGGTAAAATTATTCTTGGAACCAGATTATTTCAGTGCTATCTGAGTGTAACATGACGATGACCATCTCTCTGTGGTATGACCTCACTTTGAAAATCTGACTGGACAAAGTACCAGCCTGAATCGCACCTGCACATCTCAATGTGCTGAGATCACATTGGATGATATTGTTTCCCATACAATTCTGGGAAATTAATCCACATTGTCCTGGAAACAACCACTATTGACCACTCTCTGAATGACCAATATTTACATTGTGTGGTGCTGGACTGAAACTCCTTTAACTGAAGTCCCTTTCATCCATCTGAGCTGGCCGCATACGGACTTACCCACCCAACCATCTCAAATTCTTATTTCCCTCCACCCCACAATCCTATTGTCCCTGATCAAATGCATTCCTGGCCCTGTCAAACCCTGTCCAGCCCTGGTTGTGAGCACCCATTCACACCAGCAGCTCAGATCCAACTCCCTAATTAACTTAGATCCCAATACCTCCAATCCCCTGATGCCCGATACATCCATTGCCCAGGACCCAATCCCACAAAATCCCATTTTGAGGCCACCTATCTCCACCCAGCCTGCCACAACCCTGATCACTGCCCTCCATCCTACCCCAATCATTTAACTCCTGACTTTCCCCCCCAGTTCTGATTCTGACCAATGAACATCCACCACCCACCTCACTTCAACCACCCCTCTCACACACACTCAAGTTCCACTCCTGATCTGGCCCCCAGTCATAGTCCTCTCTCTTTCCTAACCTGCCCAGACATGGTCTCAGTCTCCAGAAGCAGATTTTCCTTCAAGTGCTTCGCAGCAGGTATTACCCATTTGATAGCTTGATCTTAGTAAGAGAGGATCCAAGACTAAAACAGCCACTAGCATACCACTCAAGCATCATTCAGCACACCTATAACAACACACTTGTCGTCTCCAAGTATCATTCTCCGCCCAATCAGCTCCTGGCCCAACTCCCTCTTCAACATGTGCAAAGATCTAATAATTGCCATAACAGCAGGCAACATGTTCCTGAGGGTTGTACTTCTCTGGAAAACTGTCTCACATCCAATCTGTTCCTATTCTTAAATTGTTTATATAATTCACATTCATCATCTTCCAATGGATATTTATTAAAATTAACCATCACAACTTCTACATTTAATAATAAAAATGAACTACAAAAATCAGAAATGACTTATTAAGAATCACAATACCGCTAGTCTCCAGTGACAGTGATAAAACCCCTGGTCCAAAAGTCCCTCTGCTCCCTTGTCAATCTATGTTGCCCTTCTCATATGTACACTTGAAGCCCTGAAGTATATCAAAATTACTGCGCAGATCTGCATTTGTAGGTGGTCAATGCACCCACTTGTAAATACTCTCCACGAATCTATCATCAGCAATTAAAATACAATGGAAAATTATAAACTAAAAAATTAATCAGCAATAATCTGCCCATCTAGATCCTAAACTGAAATGGAAAGAAAATGTGTTTTTTTTTAGTTCATTACCAATTAGTATGATCACCTAATTATTACCTTTCAGCTTTCCCTGGGTATTTGACCTTTTAAGCTTAAGGATTCACCCAAATGACAGGTCAGCAAAGTTAATCAGCTATTCCTTATTTCTGATGCCTTTCTGCAATCTCATCCATTGTTATTATTTTCTTTGAAAATAAAATACTGTGTAACTTCGCACAGTATTTTACAAAACCATTCTTTCACCTCTGGTACGACGATTTAATTCAACTCCAAATACGGGAGGGATGAAGCCTTTGGCGAATGTTGACACTATTTGATAAAAGGATCAATCAATCCACTTGTGTACATGAGTCTGCTGGAGAAAGCTGCTCACAATCAAGCAGCTGTTGGCACTATTTTGACAGTTTTCTCTAGAACTGTTATAATGACAGAAATAACACAATACATATATCAGAGATATTTTAAGAGTGCAGGCACATATTTCACAGACTAGTTGAAGAGATGGCATATAGGACCATAGTTTGCCCAAAAAGCTGCATCTCTGACTGCACAGGATTCCCCATGCAGTGTAGTGAAGCAAAAGCCTAGATTGTGCACTTACTACCTACAGTGGGTCTTGAACCCATAATCTGCTCATTCATAATCAAAAGCACTACTTCTAAACCGTAGCTATTACAAGCATGAAAAACGGGTAGATCATAACAGATGACTCACAGTTAGCTGTCCTCTGCTAATAAGAAACACATAGCACTCTGAACTGCTAACTTCTAAACCTAAACTGCTAAGAGTTATTATATTAGAAGATATTAAATACATATTGTTTAATATTCAAGGATCTGTCAATAATCAGAGTATTTCAAACTGTAATTTTATCTCTTTCAATTTCATGAATGTAGAATCTTTCAATAGGATTTATTTAAAAGCATGTTTGTTATAATTATATGGAAAAATAAATATTTGTAAAAGACAAGTTAAAATTATAGCATTAGTTGAGCTACTGAAGTCAAAGAATTATTTCATCCAGTTATTTCATGTCCTTTCTACAGACTATTCTTTCACAAAATTGAATTTACCTAGCAATGGCCATCATCATAAGCACCAGTAAAGTTACAGTATCATCAGCCATGGCAAAACATGCTTTCACCATGATGATAACTATGTTTTATTTCAAGACTTATCAAAAAGAAAATATACATTTTCATATTTTTATATATTTGCTTCTTATAATAAAAATCATGTTACTTATATATCACTGTGCTAATTGGTAGGTGCAAAACAAGAACATAATACTGCAGTGTAATCAATGTGAAATGGAGTAATGAATTCTCTGCACTGTAAATGTAAAATGTACTGTGAACATTATCCACAAATAACTGCCCTAGCATTGATAGTCAGGAATCCATCCTATTTTTTAAGTACTCATCACCCATACTGAATAGAAATCCAAGGCATGGCCTCTATTCCTGTACTTTTAAATTTTCTTTTTTTTAGAAAACTTCTTTTTTGTTATTCCTTTATTGTTTTTAATGTCATCCTACTTATTGTTCATAATATTGGCTTTTTCTTCCATCATATTGGTGAATCTCATTCTTAGAGTGCCCCTCCTTACCTTTGTTCCCTTGCAGAGGTCAAAGTAAATTAAATAGAGCACAAAGTCAATAAATGGAGAGATCAAAAGACCACTATCGGTTTAAGGGTGAATAGACAAATTATCAAAAATGAAACAATGAGAAAATATGATTTGGGGATGGATTCTCCAAATCCATTACATCGTTTTCCTGTGTTAAAATCTAAACTGTGTTTATGAAACAATTGCAAAAGAATGAATTTACCAAATTGGGTTATCAAATTCCAGCAAGTGAAATTAAAGCACCTCATGTAAATGGTTGTCACATCATTTGAGCTAAACATTTGAACATTATCTTTTATCATTAAATATGATGGTGTTTTGTGGCAACAGTACAGTACAAGAGATAAAAATTACTATAAATTGCCAAAAAAACTAAATAAAGTAGTGCAAAAGAGGCATAACGAGGCATGTTCATGGGTTCATGGACTGTTCAGAAATCTGATGGTGGAGGGGTAGAAGCTGTTCCTAAATCATTGAGTGTGGGTCCTCAGACTTCTGTACTTCCTCCCCGATGGTAGTAATGAAAAGAGGGCATGTCCTGGATGATGAGGGTCCTTAATGATGGATGCCACCTTCTTGAGGCACCGCCTCTTGAAGATGTCCTCGATGGTGGAGAGTGTTGTGCCCATGATGGAGCTGGCTGAATCTACAACCCCCTGCAGCCTCTTACGATCCTGCACATTGGAGCCTCCATACCAGGCGGTGATACAACAGGTCAGAATGCTCTCCACCATACATCTGTAGAAATTTCCAAGAGTCTTTGGTGACATACAAAATCTCCTCAAACTCCTAATGAAGCAGAGCCGCTGGTGTGCCTTCTTCGTGATTGCATCAATGTGTTGGGACCAGGATAGATCCTCTGAGATGTTGACTCCCAAGAACTTGAAGCTGCTCACCCTTTCCACCGCTGACTCTTCAATGAGGACTGGTGTGTGTTCTCCTGACTTCCCCTTCCTGAAGACAACAATCAATTCCTTGGTCTTGCTGACTTTGAGTGCAAGGTTGATGGTTCTCTTGATGGTTCCTTAACAATAGTAAAATTTAAACATCAGTGGCTGTATATGTATATTCCCTGTGGCTCAGCTGTTAGTGAAAGCATCTGAGTAAATGGAACATTAAGACAAGGGTATTTGGTCCTAGCTAATTTAACTCATTTCAGCTGAGTTCAGCTGGAATAGTCAGCCACAGCACAGACAGCGATAGAAGAATCAGACAGGTATTTCAGTCCTAATCTCTGAGCAGCACTTCCTGACAAGTCACTGAAAGACAGGCACATGAGTCATTTACCAGAAAAAAATATGCTACCAGTGGAAGTTGTCTCAGGACGGAGTTAACAACTTAAGGAAGGTCAAAAAAGAAAATAAAAGCACTGAATGCGGAGACTCAACTTTCCTGAATCAAATAGTTGTATAAAATTGTAAACCAATAAAGTAGTGGTCTGTTGATTTCCCTTTTACAGGAAATGTATCCTGGTACACAACCCTGAAGAAGAACTGGTATAAAACTAATGACAAGGTTAGCATAGGAGAAGATGGAATAACCAAATGTACATGCAGAGTATTTTTAATTAATATATAATAAAATGCAGAGTGTAAAATTGATGAAATTTGCTAAGAATTTGTAATTTGTAAATGTTGTGTCTAAGTAATTGAATTAAAGTGATCAGTGGGAAGTCAGGCTAATTTAAGAATGGACTTTAATGACTAAGAAGTAATGCGAAGGTTTCATGGAAGTGAAGGAATGAACAGGAACAAAACAAGAATGTACCATAGGCAGGGTGAGTGCAGGGACAGGAAGATAATGCTCAGCTTTTTCAAAACAGAGATCTCAGCAACATCTCAGCAACATGATTTCTTTAAAGAATCAAAAGAAGAATGATTTACTACCAAAACCTTCAAAATAAAACAAACGGCGTTCCCTTGAACAAACCCATTTTCTAGCTGCTGCTACAATGCTTTCAGCCCAGCTGCCTTCAGTGAATGAGGTATAATTAATATGGGCCCTGGAAATATTTGGAGTAGTAATGAAGCTAAGCCAACACCACCATCCTTTAAAGGTCTGAGAGGCAGCATCCCATACACCAAATAAGCAATCTCCATGTACTTCAACATTGGGGCGGGGGATGGGCAAAGCTCTTGTAATTAAGTATTCACTGTTTTGGCGAGGGAAATAATGGAGCAGTGCAGAAGTGCCTGCAAATCATATGCAGTCTACATAATGTGTTAACTCATTTACAGATCATAGGCTTCTATCTACAACTAATTTGCATTTCTATTATCCCTTATGAAGATTTAAGTATTTACATCATGATTTCCTGGAGTTTGTTTGCTACAATAATGGAGTAAGCTGCAGATGTGCCATTAAGAGGGGCCAATTTTCAAGAAATTCCAGGCCAGTGAATTTCTTCACCTTTGTAAAGATTGCCAGGAAAATACGCTCTAAGTTTAAATAAATAGGAAAGTGGTTGTATATCTGCTTAAGTAATTCTTCCAGAATGATATCATCATCAAGCAACATTTCTTTGTTTGTGCTCAATGGGGTGGTGGGGGGGGGGGGTGGTTGGTGTTTGCCTGAAATTGGCATAAGCACCACAAAAGGTTGTGAAACTTCAGATGCAAATTACATTCAGTGTAAATCAGGTTTCTGCAGTTTTTTGTCCTGATTTTTTTTAAATTATGCTGAGAAACAGCCCCACCTACAAAACCAATCACACAGCCCACTAGGTTGAATTAATCACAATAGGAAATTTCTGTCAATTGCACCAACTAGATCTTTGAGATCTAAAAGTTTAAGCTGTTTTTGTTTGTTCACAAGGACGTTCATAAAGGTTTGAGAACTTTTTTTTAGTTAACTAAGAAAAGCAAGATCCCAACATAACAGGCAAAAAGTTTGGTACCTTTTTTTAAACTTATTTTAATCATTTAAAATCAGGTTCCTCACGGATGGTGGATTTTGTGTAATAAATCTATTTTAATTCTGTAATTAAAGAGCAACATTGTACTATTTTGAGTTGTATAACAGGATTTCTTTTAAAAGCAACCATATCTGGAATTACAGTTTAAATCTCTGCTCACTGCATTGCTTCATGGCTGATTTTGCAATCAATACTGGATACATTTTGGGAAAAACTTGAGAAAATACAATCCTCGGAATAGTTGCAGTTTTTGCCCAGATCACTCACTTCAAATGGACACTTGTTTCCCTATGCCTTTCTGTATTTTTGAGGAATATCTTTCAATTTTGAACTTACCATCACAGCAATTGCAATATTAAGCACCAATGGTCAGTTACAAGTGACTATTTTCACACATACGAAATCTGCAACTCAATCAACTTCAGACATTTTGTTATTCCACTGTGGTCTGTGGGGGAAGGGCATTTCCTTATTGTGATTGCCATGTTGTTTGTATTTAATTGGTCTAACACAACTGCATTTATGAAATATATTTATTTGCTGAGTGTAAAGCTGTGTTTTGAAGTAAGTTTTCAATAAAGTAATATTCTAGGGTTCATTAACTTAGGCCCATTTCTCCAAAGAGGATCAGAATTGTAGAGGGCAGTAAAGTAGTTCTACAGATAGTTCAACTGTCTCACAGCTCCAGCAACCCACGTTCAATCCTAACCCTGGGCGCTACCTGTGTGGAGTTTGCATGTTCTCCCTGCAACGGTGTTGGTTTCCCCAGGTGCTCCAGTTTCCTCCCACATCACAAAGATCTGCTTAAATGGCTACTATAAATTACCCTTAGAGTAAAAAATAAAGGGGCAAGGGGGAGGGGGGGCTTCAGTGAGAGAATAGATAACAGGGAAATATGTTTTTGAGGGAATGGGATTGATGGGATTCATCTAAGAGCCAGCATAGACTGTATAGGCTGAATGGCCTCCTATAACATAAGGAAATGCATGAAATGCAGCACATAGATAAGATATCTTTATTAGTCACATGTACATCGAAACATTCAATGAAATGCATCTTTTGTGTAGGGTGTTCTGTGGGACAGCCCTCAAGTGTCGCCACGCTTCCGGTGCCAACATAACATGCCCACAACTTCCTAACCTGCATGTCTTTGGAATGCCAGAGCACCCAGGGGAAACCCACGCAGACACAGGGTGAATGTACAAACTACTTACAGATTGTTGCCGGAATTGAACCCAGGTCGCTGGCGCTGTAATAGTGTTATGCTAACCGCTACATTGCCATGTCTGCTGTTTAGGAGAGTTTTAAGTTTAATTTCCACTTTGTGCTGACTTACTTAATTCCATTTAGGACTGTGTTGTGTATGTGTCTATATGAGTGGCAAAAGCCTTTCACAGCACCATTCTACCGGTACTTAATCTGTGATGCTAATGAACAGATCCACCCAAGCAAAATGCAAACTGGAATCAAGTAGAGCTTTGTCACTGCCCCAACCCACATCTTAAAATTCCTCTCTGTTATACTGCATCTCACCTTCAACAAACTTCCCACTGTTGTGAAGTTACTCTACAGAATAAGTGGAAAACTGTTCAAGCTTCATCATCTCCACTCCACAACCAAAAACATCCCAACTTCAATAATCAAATCACAGTTTGCTGATGGCACCAGTGTACATGCAACTGTGGAAGACCAAGCTCCAGGTCAACATTCACTCTTTCAGTGAAATGTACAAAAGTATGGGCTTTATGCTAAATATCTGGAAGAGCATGGTCTTCTACCACCTTTCCACACCACAAATCATTGCCTTCAAGATCCAGAGCGAAATCCCGGAAAAGGTATATTGGCTTCCACATCTCAGGAGGCAGCTCTCTGCAAAGGCAGGCACCAGTGACAAAATTCATCATTATTTCCAGTGTGGAGTGCAGCCTTTGTCCAACTGAGGAAAACAGTGTTCTAAGACCAAGACTTCAACTCCAATGTGGTCTATCAAGTATGTTCCACTGTATGTTTGAGAAGTATGACCAAAATATCAAAAGCTCCTTAAGGCAACAGTACCTCTGCAAAATCTTAGTAACTCATTGGCAGGAAATATCAATCATTGTAAGCATCTTCTCCTGAGCCAACATTCACAACATCTTTGGCAGCAGGCCACATCATCCATCAGCCTTCTACCAGAACTCCAAAACAAGCATCCTATCCAAACTCTGTTGAGAGATTTCCAGGAGCAGAGGGAAATTTCTTCATGGGTATGCTTGGGAAAATGTAACTCCTAGAAATCTTCATCCAATGAGCAGTCCAAATGGAGAAAAAAACATCTGGACAGGCAATGACTATCTCAAGCCTCTACTGCAGAAGTATGCAGACTCATTGCAAAAATGGACTCATCAGCTGCCTCAGAACGCACAGAACTGAAGTGGAACCAATGCATCCTTGACCCCAAGGAGCTGACTAGGATGACTAAGAGAGTGTGTCTGCGTCTGTGGTGCATGTGATAAGACTGTTGAACAGTTCTCTTATACAATGAGATGGACTGTGACCTCATGATCTACCTTGTTGTGACCTTGCACCTTATTGCACTGCACTTTCTCTGTAGTTGTGACACTTTACTCTGTACTGTTATTATTTTTACCTGTACTAATCAATGCACTCTGTACTAACTCAATGTAACTGCGCTGTGTAATGAATTGACCTGTACAATCGGTTTGTAAGATAAGTTTTTCACTGTACCTCGGTACAAGTGACAATAGTAAACCAATACCAATACCAATACCATGTTTGTGTTTGTTGAGCTTGTGTGTCTGTGTGGTTATGTATGCCAATGTTGTGTGCACGTGTGTGTATGTATGTACATGTTTTTTATATATTTGTGTGTGTATCTATTTCCTAAAGGTCTGTGTCCTCCCACACCAAGAGATAAACACAATCACAACAGAAGTGAGACTATTTGTGGAGAAATGCTGTTGAGAGAAAAGAAAAAGGGGTTAAACCATTTGCAAATAGATCTGTAACCGATACAATTGTTTATTGACTCAATTGAAACAAAACCTTTAAAAACAATGAAAAAAAACATATATATTGAACAAAAGAGATTGAAGTTCTAAATGGTGAAATGATGAAATGGTAAAACTTGGCAGGGGCTAAACAAAAAACTCAATGAGTGGATTTTATATTTAGATTTTCCATTTAGTGCTGGGATTATGTTATTAACCTTTACTTGAAATGCTGGCATTGCCTGCAGGAACTAAAGGTGCTTTTACATTCCAGTGGTATTGATGTTCAGTTTTCATGGCCACAAAATAAGCTTGTCAATCTCATATACTTCCAAGAAAAACAAGAACAATCACAAACTGCACTGTTTTACTCTTAGTTTGTCTGTAGTCTGACATCATTGCACAAAGAAACGTCATGACACCAGCATACAGAGACAGGAACAATTCAGCACACAAATCTCATCGTGTTTTGCTTTTTTATTTGGCTTGATATTGCTCTGGTGTTTAAGTAACTTTAAATACATCATGCCAACGATATTGTCCAGGTATCTGAGCGTAAATAGAAATTTCTGACCCAGAAATGTGCGTATCTGTAACCATTTTCATATTCCTATGACCTAGACTAAAGCTTAAAAAAAAAGATAGAGTTGATTTCATGAGAGAAGTGGTATTCTGTCCAATAGCAAGTTGCTTTTATTTATATCCTGTCCAGGAGTCACTACAAATTATTATTAAAGTCTTGCCAGGTATAATACTGGTACAGTAACCTAGTCTTAAGACAATGTTTATAATTATTCATAGAACAGGTAAGTTTATTTTGTTCTTCTGTTGATATGAGTGATGTTGGCAAGCCTCTCATTTATTGCCTTTCCCTAGATAAAGCAGCTTATCAAAACAAGTTTAAATGTTGCCAAGGTTATGCTGAGTCCAAGCACATAATCTTTCATTGACCAAGGGTTTGAGGTGGATATGAATAGTAAACAATCTGCAGCAAAGTTCCCCACATCTTACTTAAAAATTGAAGATGGTATAACCCAGTAAACTGTCCTGAAGAACTCATGTAATAGTGCTCTGTTGCTCAGATAATTAGCTTCCAGCAACATCAACTATTTTCCTCTGTGTTTGCTGTGACTCCAGTTTTTCCCACCCCCTGCACACAATTGATTCCCACTGATTTCAATTTTACAAGAGCTGCTTAATACATGTCAAAAACCATCACACTGACTGCTCCTCCCTACTGGAATTTAGCTGTTTTGTCTATATTTACAGTAAGGCTATAATGGTGCCTAAAGATGAGTGGTCTAGCAGAAACCAAAATGAACATAAATGAACAGTTATTGGGATGTAAATATCACTGTATAGCATTGTCAATGACAACTTCCATAAGGTTATTGTTTGTAGAAGCTGCTTTAGCAATAGGTTGGATGTGGGAGTTCTGTGGGATATCAGAAGAGTTAGAGATATCATTAGCTTGAGGAATGAATTAAATGGTCTGGAAAGTAACTTTGCCTTGATTGATATAGCTGGGTTGGGATACTTTATTTTATAATAGGGTAATGGCATAGATGGTTGAACTGAGACCTGACACAAAGCACTATATCAGGTAAAACAAGAAAATCTGAATGTGAAACCTTGCAGCAACGAGGATAAAATTATTTGGTCATTTTTCCATGCCAATTTGTCCCCTCCACTGTCTCTTCAGTCCAGCATTCCAAAGTCAACTGTGACACCTTTGTCTCTGTGTCAGTTTACGTCAGTTATTTCAGCACATGCCAGTTTATAAATCTGGGAGATTTCTTGTCCATTTGGTCCAATTGTTCATTAGTGTGGGTGCTGAGCCATCATCAGTTACTGCACAGACATAGAAACAAAGATCAGGACAGGGAAAGCAAAGAAGAGATTGCTTGCCAGACATGTAGCCTCATTAAATTTATCCAACTTACAATTTGAAAGCTAATCATTCATACAAGTAGAATGGCAACTATTTTTAGATTTTTTAAATCACAAAATGCTCAACTATTGTGATGCAGTGACAAGGAACCTATAAAATCATTGAGTTCCACAGACTGACATAAATTTGAAAGAATATTTCTACAAGTGCACAAAAATGTATAATTAATTTCTTCAAAAACTCTGAATCTTGTACAATTCAGCACAAATCTCTATTTCCTGCAACAACAGTCCAATCAGTAAAGACTAAGTTGAGCTTTTCCTGAAGGTGAACAATAGGTTCATGTCTGTTTAAACATGAATGGATTAAAAGTAATATGGTAGGGAATGCTTAGAGATCTGTGATTATAGGTAACTTTAGCTGGATGGGAATCAGGAATTGACCCTTCAACTGAGTTGCCAAGAATGGTGATTTCAGCACAGGAAATATTAAGGCTTGATGGATTCAATTTTGTTTGACAGGCTTGAATGTTTGTAGAGCTATCAAAGATTCAAGGATTCTACAGCCTGTAACCGCAGCTGTCTTTATGAGGCAGCTGTACATTATCTAACTCTCGTAGACTAGAAGTCCCAGGTTTGATTCCCTTACAATACTGAATTATCTGATCTTTAGCTAGAATGCTGTAATTGATGTCAACCTATTAATCTATTAGGGAAACATTAGCAAGTATTAATGGATATTATGCTATAAATCAGTAAAGATAAGCCTGTTACAACAATTAAAGAATTACCACATGGACCATGATGCTCAGCAACACAATTTGTCGACAGCCACGTATTTAAGCAGTTTGAGAGAAGGGAGACATTCCTGACCACTCCACTGATGCACAGTTTTTAACAGATCAAATATTATTGTCAACTGCTTGAAACCAGAATCAGGCTTATTATCACCGACTTATATATCATGAAATTTGTTGTTTTGCGGCAGCAGTACAGTGCAAGGACATAAAATTGCTACAAATTACAAAATAAATAAATAGTGGAAAAAAGGAATATCTGAGTAGTGTTCATGGGTTACCACCTGATATTTCAATTTCTCTAGATCATGAATAACTTCTGTATGAAATGCTTAAGAGAGCTTAACAGCAATGTACATTCTAAAAAAAACATTCATTTTCTGCTCTTTTGGGTAGTTAAAAAAAAACATCATTCTACTTCAAGACAACTTTGACCACGCAATAGATTCCAAATTGAATTTAATTGAAGACACATACTTTAGTTATTTTGCTTATTCTTAACTGAAACCACAGTACTTTATTTATACATTATCGATTCGGAGATGGAACTTATGCAAAACTGTACTCTTGCACACAGACAATATACTTGTTGCTTCTTTAACAGGTAATGAGGATGATAAGGCAGTGGGAATAGATATATTTGTAACTTAAATACTACTGCATTTGTAATTGTTACTTTTGGACCAGTATTATATATTCAACTCTATATTTCCATTGGATAAATGGCCCATGACTGGTCTAATGTAACAATGACAAGAATAGAATAAGACCCCTTCTCCTAGCCAATCCCTCTGAATCGAGGATTACTTGCTTACATTCCAGTTTTGAAAGTTGTGAGCTGGCTATTGAGACCGTGGGAAGTGCAGGCTCTTCCACCAATGGAGCAGAAGGTGCTTAATGGGATGGGCATGTGGGTAGTTTGTGAGGTGGTGCATTCCTTCTGCCACTAACACAGGGCTACTGCGTGCATCTGGTGCATGGACTTAAGGTTCCCAATGCTATCCGGAATGCTCTTGCTCCACTTGATTGGTCATAGGCCAGAGACTTCCAAGAATCAGTAGGCATGTTGCATTACTTCAAGAAAGCTTTGAGCTTGCCTCTTATATATGTTCCTCATTAATCCACAGCTGCCAAGCAGTAATAACTGGCTCTGGTGTTTATTTCTTGCATGAAAGCCATTTATAAATGCAGTAATTTCAAAGGGTATTGTTTAATGAACACACTAATGATTTTAAAAAGCAATAAATATTACTTTTACATATATTCTTTTTTTCTCTCTTTTTATGTTGGTGCTCTTTTTTCCCTTTTTTTGGTCCTGAATCCTTTAACTGTGCTGAAGTACCATTGATGTTGTTCACACTCTATCATCTTGTGCAGATACCATTCCTTGCCTGTGAGCCTCTATACTAAAAAGAACCATGCAGCTCAGCTCAACCCTGTCCACATACATTCATCCGGTAGTGTACTTGAAGAATATTAAAAAGTTACTTTTATTGCCCAGCCACTTGGGTATCTTCAGCTTCTTCTTCCTCTTTCTTTTTTTCCCATCCAGCAAAGCACACAGAATGTTGTTGGTTTACTAGGTGAATGCTAATAGCAGATTAATCTGTAAGAAGGACTCTCAGAATGTCAGAAGGGTTGCAGAGATGAGTTGTGATGAGTCGTTCAAATTACTCCTGAGCTGCTTGCTGAGCAGCTGTGCAAATTTAAAGTAAGTAAAACCAGATTACAGACATAACAGGAGCCTTGAGGAACAATGGGAGAAATTGCAGGAACACTGACACAATACTAGAAATCAATGGAGAGTACAAGGGGGAATTGAGAAAGTTAGGCTTCACTCCTATTTCTTACTCCTATTTTGTAAAGGGCAGCAAAAGTGACCCAATGAGTCCATGTATATTTTGGATAATAACAGAGAGTCAGGGGCTTAATATCTGTTTAAAGATCCCCTGCAGAATCGGTTTATCTTAAGGCTCTTAGCTGAAGAATTAGTTACACATCTACATGGCACCTAACAGGAGGTTTTAAAAGAAACCATAATCAATATGATATGTTTTTATGGAACGTTGATCTAGAAGGTAATGGAGTGTTCCTCCTGACGCCACGTTCTCCTGCCAGTTACTGTTTCCACACCCATCCAACATCTCCAATCTAATCCAATCCAATTTATCAATTTTGCATCACAGTCCTGAAATGCCTGCTTTGCAACCCAAGTCACTGTTGCTCCCCCAAAAACTCTAATTCCACCCCCGCCCTGCCAAATCAACAGAGCTAGTGTTATTGCCATCCTGATCTTCACCATCAACCTGTCTGTTGCAATTCATAGTTCTCCAGCTCTATGAGAAATGAGATCTAAGACACAATATTGGGGGTGCTCATTCAAGCACAGGAATCTTGCCGTGGTCTCATGTGTGCCAAAATAACTCTATGACTTCAGTGAAGCCAGGCAGGAATTTTAACAAGTAGACAACAGAAAAAAGGACCACAGATTATTATTAGCAAAATCATGAGCAAAACCCAATTCAGACCAAAAGCCTCAGATGGTAACAATGTACTTTGCCATACACAATTGTAAAAAGGGGCTGAATATATTTCATCCTCTCTTGCAACAGATTGAGTGAAATTACTGCATTGCCAGAACTGCATGTTCTCTCCTGTTGACTGCATTCACAGCACATTGAAGGAACCCCCTCAGAGAAATACCTCAGCTAGAAGGGGTTCCATGACTGTGCAGCTGATGTGTATCATACACAATGCTACATAACAGTCAATGCACAGCACCCTGAAAGCAGTCATCATGTATTCATTCTGCAGTCTCTTTTGGCTCCTCTGTCTCCACCTGGCCAGGGTACAGTTCATGACTATCTGAAAGGGGAAGGGCACAAAGGGAGTATCATTCAGAAGAGATCAGCGAACAAGAAGGGAAGGAGGGAATGGGAGAAAGAGGGTAAAGTGTGATAATACTGTCAACTAGTATAGTATAGCCACCAACAATGAACTCTTTGATGACCACTACAGTAACGCCTCTCCTCATGCCAAAAAACCTGTCTTGTTAGTCAGATACTGCAGCTGGTTATGCATATCCTTAAGGAGAGAGGGAAATGTGTTAGAGAATGTTGCGTCATGTATTTGGGTGATTTGCCTGTCCTGATTAAATAGCTGGCAGTGTGTAGAAACTGTGAGAAATGTCAGTGAGACTTCAAGTAGTGTTAATGTGTGAGGGTGTGATGGAGAATATAAAAGTCAGGTTTAAGTCCTGACTGATAGAAATTGTTGGTTTCTGTGTGCAGGGTGAACAGCATGCTTCCTTGCATATTTTGAGAGAGTTTCCAAGTTATTTTTAATCCTATATTTTTAAAGTGAAATATTCTTGTTTGGAAGATGTTATTCTTTCTGAAGAGAGAAACATTGACAGTGCTCTATTAATAGTGAAAAAAATTAGTTTCACTTCCTAAAATTGGAAGTCACTAATATGATTGACAGATGGCATAGAGTTGAACACCTCCACAGAAAAGAGCACAGTTATTTAGCTTTGGTGTTTTTTGGTATTTGTTACCAGTGATAAATACTGCACTCATTGTCAGATTACTGGGGAGTAAAGTCTATTAGAACTCCAGGGAATATGAACAATACTCCCTGTAAAACCATAAGGGAATAAAGAACAAAATTTTGCTAAAAATTTATAGTAAGTATAGATCTGTGTTCTTTAGTGGTCCAGCAGTGAGATCAAATCATTTTTCCCTGTAGGCCACTAATGTGGAATGGGTCCATCCATATTTCCCTATGATTATACAGACCCTTGACCCCAGGAGAATCTGGACACAGTTCTGTGTAAGGAACATATTGGTCCATAGTTTTCAGTTTTTACTGAGCATTACAAACATATTTTACCACAGGAGAACCAGGGTACTGGGGCCTATGCTCACCATTGGAATAGAGACCACTGGAGAGTTCAAACTTGGCCTCATTAATGGGCTACTCTAAAATTCAAATTAATTCTCTCAGAACCAAACTCAGCAATAAATGACCAGGGACTACATGGCCATGTTAATCATTAATTCACCAAGGGACACAGAAATATAGTGTTCACTAAATTACTGAGCATGACAAAAGCAAATATAGCATTTGATGAAGAGCATGTGATGAAAAACAAAGTTTAAATAAAAAATAATGTTAACAATTATCTATGTAAATGCAAATTTTTAAAACTTGAGCTCAATAAATGATTTTAGTCCCTTTTTTTCTCTCTTCCTACCATTTTCTTAAAATGTCGATTCTTGTTCAGATTACAAATTATCTGTTGCATTTTCTGGGATGTTCAATGTGACACCACTACCAAACCATCGTCCCTCCCTTCCCCTTTCATCATTCTGAAGAGACTGTTTCACTTTTGATACCTGGCTCAATCTTCAGTCACCAGCAACATCCATTCCCCCTCCTAAAGCATCTTTCAGTGCAACCACAGCAGATGCAATGTTTGCTTTTCTACACCTTCTTTTCCCACCTTGCTGGGTCCCAATCATTCTTTTCAGAGGACACAGTGATTTATTTATACTTTATTAAGTTGTATTCATTCTCACTATTTAGTGGCCTCTACAATGAAACGATCAAATGCAAATTGGGTGATTGCTCTAACAATCATCTCCATGAAGTTGTCAGTGTGACCCTGAGCTTCTCAAGGATTGCCACTTTAATTCCCCATCATATTCTCTTTCTGACATCTGCATACCTGAAAATTTTAGTGCACGGGTGACCTAGTGACGACAAATATTTGCCTATGGACTCCAAATTAGCACATGTGCAGCTATGATATTGAGTGAACAAATATGGACCCTTCCAGCTACAGTAACCCAGAGTGTGCTCCAAATTGCCCAAAGCCCAGCTAATTTTCATAAGTTACCACAGTCTCAAGTGAAGCCCCAATCTTCCCCAGATAGACATCTCTATCCTGAGCCTAACAAAGATCCATATACAGTCAAGGAAAAGCTCTTCATCATTTGACTAGATGTGTTACAGTCTTCTGATCTTGAAATTGAATTCAGCAATTTCAAATAACAATTCTCTCACTTACACCTTCGCTGGACCATTTTGTATGGTTCTTGCCCTGTTAAGTTCTCCTTTGCCTTATATCATCATTTTTTTTCATTTAAGCAACCCAGCCCCCCACCATTTCATAGACATTCCCATAGTTCTGAAAGCTGCAGATGCTGGAAGTCTGAAACAAAACCAGAAAATGCTGGAAATACTCATCAGGTCAGGTGCATCTGTGGGAAAGGAAACAGAGATAACATTTCAAAGACCTTTTGTCAGAATATCGATTCATTGATCAGAAACATTATCCCTGTTCCACTCTTTACAAAATTAAACTTTGACGAGTTTCTGGTTTTATTTTAACGACTCATGCGGATGTTGAGGGGCCCATAAATCACCAAGCTCAAATGATAACCATGTCATCTGGGCCCAAATGCATTCACATGCAAAATCCACATTTCCAGCAGAAAACTATGGATAGGAATTGAGAACAGGAAAATTTTTCAAATGTTTCCCTCCCTAACCTAAAGGCAATAAAGTCAACAGTGTAACCTCTTTTTGAATTTCCTATGTCAACAGAAACTAAATTGTGAAAAAGGAGCTTTCTCTATCTGTGTGGCTAACCACCAGTGAAATATCTTTTTAGTTATTTTAGACAGCAGCAACAAATATTTTCTGAGGATTCAGAACATATGTTCTTCAGGTCCTTCATGTGCAGTAACTTCCTTCAG
Organism: Pristis pectinata; assembly: GCF_009764475.1. Classification (NCBI taxonomy): domain Eukaryota; kingdom Metazoa; phylum Chordata; class Chondrichthyes; order Rhinopristiformes; family Pristidae; genus Pristis; species Pristis pectinata. The sequence goes on from NC_067420.1 coordinate 16,482,287, forward strand.
CTGCAAACTGCAACGCCTGAGTTTGCATGAGTTGAGATGCATTTCATACAAAAGCCCTTTTGGCTATTCAATGAAACAAACAAAATTTGTATGAAATACGTTGCATGTCATTCAAACCACACATCTTAAAATAAATAATTAGGGTAATTTGTGTATTACCCAAATGCAGGTTGCTATCATGTCAATTCTTTTGATTGAGTGTAGGATTTCGGTTTTAACCCACTGGAATTGATGATTGGAAATTGAATGAGCTGGACAACTTTAATGAAAGCGATTTTTTTCATTTGTAGGACAGGGTGACCTGTAACAAAATATCTGTACAGTAGCGACAATTTCAGATAACTATTTAATCTGTATATTAGATTGGTAACATTCTAAAAAATATATATACCAAGGTTAAAAGCCTTCTGAAACGCTCCAACCTTTGCTATCAGGAATGCAATGAGAAGGTTATAACTTAGGACCAGACTTGAATGTATTGGGTCCTGGTCTTCCATCAGAATTGCATTTGTTTTGTGTTACCTCTGCCTGCCCCAGCCAAAGATTGTAGTAGAGTGTATAACAGCAGTAGGAGCTCCCAGTCTAGGAGTTGCCATGTCCATGGTCCATAATTTGCGGGTGCATTATTGAGAGCTGGAACAATAAATAAGGCATTTGTGCTGGAGGCTTGACTACGAGGAGCCAGCCAGACCTCAAAGCCAGCAGAAGCATTTGTTTTCTTGTATCAGCCCACTATTGTAAAAGCAGAATAGACACTGCTGTCTGCAGCCTCATGAAGGCCTTGCCGTCATGATAAAATTACACTTCTATCACAGTTTAAGAATGTTGGAAATAACAGCAGTAATTGGCCCCATACATCCTTCAATCTGCTCCAATATTCAGTAAGATCATGGTAGAACTTTTTTATCATTTCCATTTTCACAACCTCTACCAGTGTCCTCAATTCCCAGAGTGCCCAAACCTCACTTTATCTCAGCCTTGAATGTGTGCAACTACAGAATATCCTCAGCTCTTTAAGGTAGAGAATTTCAAGAATTTACAATCTGCTGAATGAAGAAAATGCTCTTCCTCTGTCCTAAATGGCTGACCTGTTATCCCAAGACCATTAACTCCAACTCCATCTAGGTAAAACAGCTTTTTTGTTAAAATCCCAATGATATAGCCCAGTCTACTGATAGCATTGTACTATCATCCCAAGAATCAATCAAAGGAACTTCTGTTGCATTCCTTCTAAGGCAAACATATTCTTCAACAGTGAAGGAGACCAAATTGCACACAAAAATTCAAGTGTTGGTTCTCAGGAAATTTTCAGCAAGATCTCCTTACCATTATACTGTCCTCCAACAGCCACTCCCTCTACCCCACCTGCGATGAAGGCCACCATACTATTTGGCTTCCTCTTGTTTACTACATCTCCATGCTAATCTCTTGTGAGTTGCACATAGGGCATCTGATTCATTCATAGTCCCAACATTTATTTATCACTCACTTTTTTCTCCTTTTGCTCAAATGTTTAGTTTTCACCTCCTCGTATTATTCTCTACCTGCCACCCTCTTGAGCAATCACTGAACTTGTCCTTGATCCATTGCAGCCTCTTCATAATTTAGCTTTGTATTACCAACAAAGTAAGATGTATTACACTTCTTTCATCTAGGTCATTGATGTAGATAGTAAATAAATAACACCCAACCATTAAACCTTGTACGTATTCCACAATGCTATCTGGAAAATAATTATTTTGTTCCTATTTTCTGTCTTTTGTCCATTTTCTCATTCCAATCAGATTCCATTTCTGCTGAAATAGCTTTTCTGAAAGTCACAAATTATATCCTGTGCAATCATGACAAATGTAATCTATCTCTCTGCATTCTTCTGAACTTGTCAGGCACGGTAAAATTTAACTCTTCACGTGGCTCAGTATTAAATTTTTCACAATAATACTCTCAAGAAGTCATGTAATAGAATTACTTCTGAAAATCCAAGTATTCTACATCTACTGGTTCCTTCTCATCTAGACTGGTAATTGCCTCCTCAAAAATCCATGAATCAAAAATCCATGAATGCCATTCTAAAACTCAGTGAATTCAATGAGCAAAACCAATACATCCAGTACCTCATTTAAAATGTTAGAGCATTTAGTTGGCTCCTATCCAGTTGGCTTTGATTTGTTAGTTGTTAGTTTCAATACTTCCTCCGGTAATAATAATTACTTCAAGATCTTCATTCTCATTAGGATGTTAATTCTTACAATTTCCAAAAGGCTACATGTATCTTTGACAGGGAAGACAGACATTAAATATGTTCAACATCTCTGCTATTTTGTAATTCCCTATTATAATCTCTTCTTTTTCTCTGTCTATGGGATCCTTTGTTACCTCCTCAGATCTCATTATTACGCACTCTTAGAAGCTCTTATGATCTGTTTATCTTGCTTATTATTAGTTTACTCATATCTGCTTTCTGTCATTATTCTTTTCATGCTGACTCATTGGTGATTTTTCATTTTCTTCTATCTTACTGTTATTTTTGGCAACGGCTTTTCAGGGCAGCCTAGTTCCCAACAGTGGCACAGGCATCCACACAACGTGTTTAAATTAAGCAACCCCTCCCTGATTCTATAAATTTTGCTACAGTCACTGGAATTTCCTCATCAATTTGTACCCTTGATTTCTCTGGGGTAGTGATCCTAGTGGTTCATTTGGCAAACCTGAATCACACAAATTAGGAAGGTTCCATGCCCCACCCTTAACGTGCACTGACCTAGTGATACCAGCAAGACTCTATCTTTGGAGCACCATCACTAGCTTTGTTGATTCTTTGCCAAGGCAGGGGAAAAAACTGCTCTGTTTTTGTTGCTTGGTTCTTGTTCCTGATTTTATCTGATGACTTCCCCTGGAAAGTGTTCATGTGCAAATACCGGATGATGTTGGCATCATGTTAAGCTGTAATGCCTTCCACCCACCAAACAAACTTTACTGTTGTGGGACCATAACTCAAGATAGGACATTGCATTCCAAAGTGGAAGAAAGAAGGTTAGATTATGTATTTACAAAGTGCAAGAAATAGATTTTTTCTTCTGTCAAATGAGAGATTGAGCTAATTGTCAACAATGGTCATTGGTTAAATATCTGAAGTACATACCCAGATGGATTTAGTTTCCACCCCTGAGGATTACTAACGACAATCATGTGGCACAAGTATGACCAAGTGGCAATCATATGTTTAGCATAGATTGAGCAGCCAATTTCAATGTTCTTGGATCATTCATACATTGCACAGTCCACATATAATGTAACTAGACTGGCTAAAGACAGATGTGATTTTATTTTTCTTTTTTTATGGGGAAAAAAAATGTTGAATTGTGTTACTGCAAAATTCATTTCGCAAATCCATATAAAAAAATACCTTACTGGAAACTAGAAATGAAAGATTGCTGCCCTGGATGCTGCTCAAAGCAACTTCTGGGAAGAAAAATCAAAGGAGAATTAAAAACTGAGAGATTTTCTTTTTCATTTTTGTTGGACGTCTGTTTACCAGCAGTTGAAATTGGGTTGTTTGACTTAAGTTCAAGGATCATCAAATTGAGCAACAAAGAGTCAGTTTACAACTGGGGAGGGAAACGATGAAACATAAAAACACAAGGGCAGAAGGACATTTGACTCTTTGATATTCAGTAGGATTCTGGCTGATCCATATTTTCTCAATACCATATTCCCATTCTCTTCCTGTATCCCTTGAGGTCTTTTCTGTCCAGTGATTAATCCCTTTCATAAGTGTAATCAGCAATTTGGCCTCCATAGACCTCTGTAGTAAAGATTTCCATAAGTTCACCACCCTCTGAGTGAAGAAATACCTCCTCATTTCAGTCCTAAATGTCTTACCCCATAACTCAAGACTGTGACCCTCATTCTAGATCCTCCCAGCAAGGGAATTATCTCTTTTGTCACTATTTAAAATGTTTCAATGAGATATCCTCCCATTTTGTAGAGGTTAGCGTAACGTTATAACAGCGCCAGCGACCCGGGTTCAATTCCGGCCGCAGTCTGTAAGGGGTTTGTACGTTCTCTCCGTGTGTGCATGAATTTCCTCTGGGTGCTCCAGTTTCCTCCCAAATTCCAAAGACATACAGGTTAGGAAGTTGTGGGCATCCTATGTTGGTGCCGGAAGCATGGCAACACGAGTGGGCTGCCCCCAGAGCATTCTATGCAAAGGATGTATTTCACTGTGTGTTTTGATGTACATATGACTAATAAAGATATCTTAATCTTAATCTTAATCTTAAACTCTAATGAATACAGGGCTGGTTGACCAAATCTCTCTTCATACAACAGTCCCCCAAAAATCAATCTAGAGAACTTTTCATGCATTCTTCCATTACAAGAATACAAGATGACAGCTCATTGAATAACAGGAAGGATATTAGAATGGGTGGAGCCTTTGCTGGTAGGCAGAAAGCAAAGGGTGGGAATAAAGGGATCCTGTTCTGGTTGGCTGTTGGTTACCAGTGGTGTTCCACAAGGGTCGGTGTTGGGGCCGCTTCTTTTTACATTGTACATCAATGATTTAGATTATGGAGTAAATGGATTTGTGGCTAAGTTTGCAGATGACACCAACATAGGTGGAGGAGTAGGGAGTATTGAAGAAACAGGAAGGTTGCAGAGAGACTTAGATAGTTTAGGATATATATGGCAGATGAGATTCAATGTTGAGAAATGTGCAGTTGTACACTTTGGAAGAAGAAATAAATGGGCAGATTATTATCTAGAGGGGGAGAAAATTCAAAGTACAAAAGTGCAAAGGGACTTGGGGGTCCTCGTACAGGATACCCTAAAGGTTAACCACCAGGTCGGATTGGCAGCAAAAAATGCGAACGCTATGTTGGCATTCATTTCGAGAGGTATAACGTATAAAAGTAAGTGTTGATGAGGCTCCATGGGGCACTGGTGAGGCCTCATTTGGAATACTGTGTGCAACTTTGGGCCCTATAGGAAGGATGTACTGATGTTGGAGAGGGTTCAGAGAAGATTTATGAGGATGATTCCCGAAATGAAAGGGCTTACATATGATGAGCGTTTGTCGGCTCTTGGACTGTATTCATTGGAGTACAGAAGAATGAGAGGGGACCTCATAGAAACATTTTGAATGTTGAAAGGACTGGACAGAGTAGATGTGGTTAAGCTGTTTCCCTTGGTGGGTGAGTCCAGGACTAGAGGGCACAGTCTTAGAATTAGAGGGTACCGGTTTAAAGCAGAAATGAGGAGATATTTCTTTAGCCAGAGGGTAGTGAATTTATGGAATTCTTTGCCACATACAGCTGTGGAGGCCCGATCATTGGGGGCGTTTAAGGAGGAGATTGATAGGTATCTAATTAGTCAAGGTATCAAGGGATATGGGGTAAAGGCCGGAAATTGGGTCTAGGTAGTTTAGCTCATGGAGCAGACTCGATGGGCCGAATGGCTTACTTCTGCTCCTTTGTCTTGTGATCTTGTGATCCTTACTTCTTTTCCTAGATAAGGAGACTAAAATTGCACACAGTACTCTAGATGTGACCCCTCTAAGGCCCTGTATAATGCAGTAAGACATTCTTGCTCCTGTACTTCTCTTTAAACCTCCTGTGTTGAAGGCCAACATACCATTTATCTTCTCAATTACTTGTTTCCCCCTGCATGATGTGTTAGTCTTTGGGACACAAAGTCACCCAGATCCCAATCAACATTTTCTAATCTATCTCCATTTAATTAACACTCTACCTTTCTGTTTTTCCTACCAAAATGGATAAAACTTCACATTTATCCACATAATACTGCATGGGTCATATATTTGCCCACACATTCAATTGATTTGAATTGCCATAAAGTATTTTACGTCTTCCTCACATCTCACAATCCCACCCAGGCTTGTATCTTCACCAAACATTGAAATTTGCTTCTCTCATCCAAACCATTGATATATTGTGAATAGCTGAGACCCAAGTATTGATCTCTGCTGAGGCCCATTGATCACCACCTACCACCCCAAATAAGATGCAGGAAATTGCTTTGCTGCCCAATGACCAGTGGCCAGAGCCCTAGGAGGTCACATGACAAAATTGCCAGGAACCTCCCCATTGCAGGGTGTGGAGGTACGTTTCCACTGTAAGCATGTGTCCCTAAATGTATTACAGATGCAAGTCTCTCTGCAGTACTGTTGTTGCCTAATAACATGGATCTCCATTCTCAGTGGTCTTCACCAGCTGGCCATTCAGTCTCACTCAAAAATTTTGGCTTTCTTAATGGAAAATTCACTTAAAATCCTTCCCTTGCGTTTCAGTTATAGGAATGTATTTTTGTACATTTATAAACTGAGCGACTTTATAAACAGTGCACATTTTGAGTATATTATGAGGTCATCTTTGTTCCTTTATGGATGTTTATATTTGTTTAAGATCTTATCAGTTGGCACTCTCAGTAATAATGCATAAATACTTTAAAACAGGAACCAGATAACTTCAGGAAAGCTCTTAGGTGGAGGGAACCTGACAGTTTAAAAGGGCCTGAGGATTAGCTAAGGAAGCAGCTTAATAAGCAAGCAGATAATGACGAGAGGGTTTCTCATCTAATGCCCAAAAAGAAGCCACAGGCCTTTTGGATCTATCATTCTGGGTTCCTTACTCACAAACTTTCTAAGTTCTGTGCTCTTCATTGCTGCCAGATCTCAGCAAACCTTATTCCTCCAGATCATAGTACCCTTCCCACCAATTACAGTTAGATCCTGACAACATCCCAATACTTCCAGATCCCAGCATTCTCCCAATACTGCCTGATTCTGCTGAAACCCTCAACCTCTCCACACCAATATGCACATATCCCAGTGTTAATTCCCCACTGATACTGCCAGTTCCCAACAAGAAGCCACTGAGTTATGACAGATCGCAGCAACTCTCTCATTACTGAAGATTCCAGCATTTACAATCTCCTTCCCTGCCTACTACCAGAACCCCACATATCACTGAAAATACAAACAAAATGGGGATACTGGAAATCTAAAATTACACCAAGAAATTCTGGAGAGACTCAGCAGGTCTAGCCGTATCTGTGTGAAGGAAAATAGAGTGAGGCTTTAGGTCATAGAATCCTCATACTAGATCCCAGCAAATCTCATAACACTCCTGATACCACTAAATCCCAGTAACACCACCACCCGCCTCTCCCCCACTGCACTCCATCCTGAACCCATACAACGTACAATGCACTCAAACCAAGGAATCATTCTTTGCAATGTTATCATATCCCAGAGACACCCTTCCATTGCTTCCAAATGACAGGAAGTGGCCTTTCTCCTAGACTCTGGAATCTTTTCCACCAAGTACTGCTGGACCTGAGCCATCCTCCCAGTATCAATATGACCCTACCCCCACTCTAATTCCCAGCATTCCTCACTTGTTAAAAATTACTTTCCTTCAAAAAAAATTTGGCACATTTTTCGGTTTTTTATAGAAGCTCCAATTCACTGCTTGCAATTACAAATAAACTCTGCAGTACTACATTATTACAGTATAAGTCTGTGCGGTGATGCATTTCCTGTCAGTGTAACAATCACTTCTGTAGTACTTTTCATTTACACCACAACTTTTCCTCTAGCTTGTTGCATTTTCCATGCCTGTCACACTTGAACTTACCTACTTTTTATCTTTACCTTCATACGGCCAACTTTCACTATTGTGGTACAGTTCACTACCTCACCAGTATCTGAAGAAGCTAAACATTCACCAGCTCATACAGAGAAGTAGATACACAGACACAGAGACAGAGACCTCAAGATTCATGGAGTGGAGAATAAGGCACATTCAGTGAAACGTGGATATTCCCAGGAAACAGCAATTTGCCAAATTTAATAGCTAGAACTCCCATTTTCTGCCCAGCAACCAAGGATCATTGGTGAGTAGTGCTGGTGTCTAAGAGGGATCAGGACTTGTTGGAGTGGAAGGTGTTCAAAGCGTACAGCAGTGAGGAGTGAAAGACCGAGTTCAGGAGTAGATTTGGTATGGAGCAGATGGGGGAAGTTGTGATGTGCTCAGCAATAGTGAGGAAGGGAGGGAATGGTCAGAGTCAAAGTCGAGTTTATTGTGATATACACAAGTAGGTGTGCACAGGGGCAATGAAAATCTTACTTGCAGCAACATCACACAACATAGCATCAGATACACAATTCACAAGAAAAACATAAATTAAACATAAATTATACACAATTTTTATAGGAAAGAACACAATTGGAACAAAAAAGTCCATTGTAGTGCAAAGTGGTCATAGTGTTGCTATACTGATTAGGGTTGTACATTGGTTCAAAAGCCGAATGGTTAAAGGAAAGTAGCTGTTCTTGTACCCGGTGGTGTGACTTTAGGCTTCTGTACCTCCTGCCTGATGGTGGCTGCGAGGAGATGGCATGGCCCGGATGGTGGGGAACTTTGATGATAGATGTTGCCTTCTTGAGCCAGCGTCTCATGTAGATACTACCAATGGTGGGGAGGGATGTGCCCGTGATGTAGTGGGCTGAGACCACTACTTTCTGCAGCTTCTTATGTTCCTGCACATTCAAATTGCCGTACCAGACTATGATGCAACAAGTCAGGATACTTTCATATGCACAAGTACATATGCTTACAGGATACTTACAGGATTAGGGTGAGGATTTGAAGAAGGGGTGTTCTGATCACAGGACAGCCCAAACATTGTGACTATAGAACTCCTGTTAGGTGCTGAGTGGAGGCTGTGATTAACAGAAAGGTCACTGGAAAATTACTTGAGAGGCGAGGAGGTGTACACTTGGAACACTTTGAAATGCATTGGAGCACACTACAATTATCTCCATATTGCTGTCAGGTTTTCCAAGCATTAGAAGACACAATCAGTAGTTGTTAACTTAAACCAGGCTCCCGACAGCATTTTGGAAGTGCTTCATGTTCCAAGACAGGATATGTTCATCACTGTAAAATCGATGGCGGACACATACATGGTGGATTGGAAATGTTTTCTTTACCTTTAAATTTCAACTTCTCAATCCTCTCAATGCTTAGCATAGCAGGGTTAAACGTCAGCAAGACCAAGGAATTGATTGTGGACTTCAGGAAGGGGAAATCAGGAGAACACACACTAGTCTTTATTGAGGGGTCAACGATGGAAAAGATGAGCAGCTTCAAGTTCCTGGGCATCAACATCTCAGAAGATCTATCCTGGGCCCAACACATTGATGCAATCACTCTACTTTGTTAGGAGTTTGAGGAGATTTGGTACGTCACCAAAGACTCTTGCAAATTTCTACAGATGAGCATTCTGACTGGTTGCATCACCGCCTGGTATGGAGACTCCAATGTGCAGGATTGAAAGAGGCTGCAGAGGGTTGTAGACTCAGCCAGCTCCATCACAGCCACAACCCTCCCAGCCATTGAGAACATCTTCAAGAGACGGTGCTTCAAGAAGGCGGCATCCATCATTAAGGATCCTCACCAACTCGGACATGCCCTCTTTATGTTACTACCATTGGGGAGGCAGTATGGGATCCTGAAGACTCACACTCAATGTTTCAGGAACAGCTTCTTTTTTTTATTATTTTTTATTTTATTTACAGTGTGGTAACAAGCCCTTCCGGCCCAACGAGTCCACGCCGCCCATTTTAAACCCAATTAACTTACCTGTACGTCTTTGCAATGTGGGAGGAAACCGGAGCACCGGGAGGAAACCCACACAGACATGGGAGAACGTACAAGCTCCTTACAGACAGCGATGGGAATCGAACCCCGATCGATGGCGCTGTAATAGTGTCACGCTAACCGCTACGCTACCGTGAGCGTATCTTCCCCTCCACCATCAGATTTCTGAACGGTCCATGAACCTACGAACACTACCTTGTTATTCCTCTTTTGCACTATTTATTTATTTTTGTAACTTATAGTAATTTTTATGTCTTTATGTCTTGCACTGTACTGCTGCCACAAGACAACAAATTTCATGCCATATGTCAATGATAACAAACCTGACTCTGATCTTGATTCTCAATCTGAAATTGCCTTAATAAGTCATAACATGTTATATGCCACCCAACTCCCTTGGTACTGTATTTCCAAATGCTACCATTACTAGGTACCATCCTGGTAGTTCTGTAACCTGCTTCACCTTAGGATCAATGGCCCAAAATAACCTTAAGTTTCCGTCAAATCCTCACCCTAATCTTTCCCTCCCTTCCTCACTAGTGCTGAGCACTGGTATTCCCACACTTTCCCCCTTCTGCTCCACACCAATCCAACCCCTGAACCCTGCCTTTCCCTCCTCACTGTTGTAGATTTTGAACACCTTTCACACCAACAAGTCCTGATACCTTTTAGGTGCCAGCACTACCTGCCAATAATCCTTAGCTGCTGGGCAGAAAATGGGAGTTCTTGCTATTAAATCTGGCAAATCCCTGTTTCCTGGGAATAACATGTTGTGCCATTTCATCCCACTTTTTACATCAATTTCAGTGCTTCCACATACCTGAGCACCACTCTACTTCAAACTTCGACATCTTCAGTTAAACCCAGTCCCCAGGAATCTTTTCCATGTGGTCCTTATCAGATTTCATTCCACGAAGTCATGGATCTCAGCACCCCATGCAATGCTTTCAAGTGTGTAAACCACCTTCTGAATATCCCACATACTGTAACAACACTCTCACTGCTCCTATCAATCTAGGTTTCACCAGTACTCCTCCATAATCCTCTATCATTCCACTACCATCATCCCACTGATCTCCATTTATGCTCCCTCCCCTGCCATACCTCAGCAGCACTTTGTCTTCCTCCATATTCTCCGCAAACTACTTCCATCTTATCATCTTTTCTCACTTTTCTCATTTTTTGCCCACTTGAATGTTCATACTCAGATGCCAATGCTATCAATTGATGCATGCTCAGCACATACATAGCTACATTATGAAGGAGAAATATATATATTTAGTTGCTCTTTCTAAATAAGCTTGAGCACATTGTGCTTTGGTTGTATCACCTTTGCAAATTCAATTCCAATAGCTTCAATGGAAATAGATATTGGGAGGTGAACACAATCAGCAACTAACATTTAAACATTCATTTCTCCACAGTGACAATAATCAAGGCTTTTGCTTTTAAGTATACATGAAAGAATGTATGCAGTTATGTTCACCAACCTGAAAATACTGACAATAATCACAACACTTTACATTAAAAGTAGAATTTCCTCTGACGCACTTTGAATAACAATATTTGAGATTCAGTACAATATAATAAAATTATATTTGTGTTGTAAATTCGGGCATACATTCTGCGTTATATGGTCTGTTCCAACACACTCTCATATTTCTCTGATTCCTGCCTCTTGTGCACCCTCATTCACCCAACCATTTGATATAGACCAGACTCATCAGCCAGTGTAGCTAACACCCTGGTATTGGCATCATAAAATCTGCTTTAATTTCTGATCTTTCTCCAAAATTTTGGGCATAGGTAGCAAGAGAATGTTGAGTAACTGAAATGTAAGGAGCAAACTGTGGTTCTGAGTGAAAGAGAGAGCATAATTAAACTTTTGTACTGAGTTAGTGTGTATTGCCTAAATGCTTTGTCTATATGAAGGAAATAAAGTGATAACGGTAGAATATTTCCCTCTTTTTCTCCAAAGTAATGTTTAAATGACTGTAATTCATGAGCTGATGGTCCACATGTACAGATACTAATGTTGGTGCATGATAGTCAAACCTCCACATTTAGAAAGGTTTAACAAGATGCTGTGAAGCTGTCTATTGCAGAACAAGTTTATATCAAGGAAGGTAGGCACCTGTGTCCCCTGTCAGTCCAGATGACCTTCTGCTGAACCCATGAATAATCACTTGGAGGAAACAGTGATAATCACCATCCATAACCAAACGATTTTTCATGCCTGTTACTTTGGAATTTTCACCCAATGAAAGGGAAAATGGAATATTCATACACATGATATTCTGCTACATCATTTGTGCAATTGATATTTCACAGTTCTTCTGTCATTTAAGTGTGAATGAAACATAAGCAATTAACAGAACAATGAACTGTCACCAGTGCAGCATACTTTGTATTAATGGAGCCTTTTTAAGTTAGCAGCCAAATGCTTGATATGAACAAGCTAATGGCAATAAGATAGCAGTGTCATCAAGATAATATCTCACAAGGAGTTAATCTATTTTACAACAATAACTACTCTTCAAAATTACCTTGTTGGCTATAAAAGATTCCAATGTGCTGAGGTCAAAAATGGTGCTATATAAGTGCATGTTCTTTCTCTTACTATTTATAATATTTATTATAATTACAAGCAATGACATTTTATCTTTGATTTATTATCATTCCTTCCATAGCTCAACAGAATTACTTTGTGTATAGCTGAACTGGACAGGTTTGTGGGGATATGTTTACTCACAGTAATTTAGCTGATTTTGTATGAAATGAGAGTATATGTGCCATCATGGATTGGGTAAGACAAGTGAAAATTGACTGCAACTCTTGGTAACTCTTGCTGAAAACATTACTGTTTGGAAGTTAGGCAAGCATATAACCATACTCTTTATTTAATCATTGGACTGTGGGTTCACCGGCAAGGCCAGCATTTGTTGCCAATTCCTAACTGCCTTTGAGAAAGTGGTGAGCTGTCTTTTTCAACAGCTGCAATTCAGCTGGTGAAGATGGTTCCACGGTGCTATTGAGTGGAAAATTCCAAGACTTTTACCAGCAATGATGAAGGAAAAGTAAACACGAGGACAATCTTGCATGTGGGATTTTCTCATGCACCATCTGCCCTGTACTTTTAGTTGGTAGAGGTTGTGAATCGGGAAGTGGAGTTGAAGTAACCTTGGAGAGCAAGTGAAGGGTGTTTTGTAGATGGAACACACTGAGCTGTAGTGGTGGGGTGCCGGACATGTGGGTTGCACTGAATTACATGGTGCTGAACTTCTTGATAATTGTAGGAGCTGAGCTATCCAGGCTTCTGAGGAGTATTTTAATACACACTAGATCTGTGCATTGTAAATAGTGGAAATGCTTTGGGATGTAATGAAATAAGTAACAAACTTCAGGATACTACTCCCTGACTTGTGCTTGTAGTTGCAACCGTTAATCAGCTGTTCCAGTAAATTCTCATTTATATCAGTTTTACCAGAGCTCCTTGATTATTTATTAATTTATCTATCTTTCTATCTTTTGGGATCTGGGCATCATTAGCAAGGCCAACATTTACAATCCATCCATACTTGTCCTTAAGAAGGTACTTCTGATGAACATACTCCCATAGTGCTGTTGAGTGGGAAGTTCCAGGACTTAGACCCAGTGATGATGAAGGAGCGGTGATATACAACTTGAAAGAGAATCTACATGTGCAGGTGCTCCTAGACACCTGCTCCATTTATCCTTCTTGGTGGCGGAGACTGCAGATTCAAGAGGTGTTGTTGGAATAGCCTTAGCAGGCAATTACATTGCATTTTGTAGATAGTACAAAACTGCAGCCATATTGTTTCAAGTGGTTGATCAGGACCAATCCAGCAGGCTGCTTTGTCCTGGATGATTTTGCTGTTGGAGCTTCATTCATCCAGGCAACAGAGAGTATTCCATTATGCTCCTGACTTGTGCCTTGTAAAGGCTTTTGCATTGTCAAGAGGATACCCAGTCTATGACCTGCTTTTGTTGGCATGGATATATGTGGCTGGTCCAATTGAGTTTCTGATCAGTGGTGACCTGAGGACTTTGATGGTGGGGAGTTTGAATCTGGTAATGCTATTGAATGTCAAGAGTAAGTGGCTAGACTCACTCCTGATGAAAATGGTAGTCACCTGCTACTCTTGTGCCACCAGTGTGACTTGCCACATGTCAGCCCATGCCTGAATGTTGTCTTGCTACGTGCAGACATGCACTTTTTCATTTGTTGCAGTTATGAATAGAGTTGAACATCGTGTGTTCATCAGCAAGTATCCCCACTTCTGATCTTTTGACAAAGGAAGGTCATTGATAAAGAAGTTGATGGTGGTTGAGCCCAGAATACTATTCTGAGGAACTCCTGCAGTGATGTCCAGGGATTGGCGATAATTGACCTCCATCAACCGCAACCATTTTTTTTGTGCAAGGTATGACTCCAAATGGAGTGATTTCTCCTTGATGCCCATTGACTTTAATTTTGCCAGAGCTCCCTGAATCCACGCTCAATCAAATGCTGGCTCGGAGTCCAGGACATTCATTCATCTCACCTCTGGAATTCATGTTTGGTTCATATTTGGAAGAAAGCTATGGGGAAGTCTGGAGCCAAATGATCCTGGTGAACCCAAAATGGACATTGGTAAGCAGGTTATCAGTAAATGTCATTTGATAGGACTATCGATGACACTTTCTCTCACTCTGCTGATGATTGAGAGTAGCCTGATTGGCAGTAATTACTGTATTTGTTCTGCTTTTTGTGTTGAGGACATATCTGGGCAATTTTGCACATTATTGGGCAGATCCAATGTTGTAACTATACTGAAATAGCTTGGCTAGAGCATAGATAGTCCTTGAGCAAAGATTGCACTTGGTGAAATTACTCCCTGATGTCAAGGGTGGTAATTTTCACCTCCCCTTTGGACTTCAACTCTGATACCTGATTGTTCCAAGGCTGGAAGTATGTAATCCTGCCAGAATCCATTATCTTTATTGTGATGATCCTCATGATCAAACTCTCTGCCACTGCTAAACTATGGGCACTAAAGGGTACTCAGCACTGAGTGGAATCCTACCATAAGTTATGTTTCATGTGTAAGTTTCATGCAAATAAAAGGCATAGGATTTTAATGAATATGGAAGATTATGGCTGAACATGGATTTTACTAATTTGCTCTCTACCATCACTTAACTTATTTATTTTATGTCTATAACATCTTTCATTCACCAGTTCTAACGTAACTCCTAAGAAACATAAAAACAACTCACAAAAGAATGTCAGGTGCACAGAAACTATTAGGACATTGACAGGCAGGACTTTATTGCTCTTGTTGGTTGCTGAAAATGCCCTACAGTATTAACAGCCTTGTTTTAATGACCAGGAGGAAAATCAATCTCAAATTTGTCTGAATTTCCATACAGTTGTCACATTAATTCTGCACACTAATAAGTATTAAAATTAGATTAGTGTAGTGACATGTGCAATGGCAAACTCCTGCTCCAAATACCAAGTGATTTAGAGGGATATGAGAATGAATGTTATTAATATTATCCAAAAACACATGGACAAGACAAAATAGTTCACAGCTTGGTGAATAGTGAATACCATGGAATTATTGGACATAGATTGTTCCCATGTCTCTCTAATTTTTCCCTGTATGATTGGCAAATATTCATCAGAGAGTGGACATTTTCCTTCGCATTGTGAATACAGGAAGAGGTAATTGAAGTGTTTTGCTCCAGGTCATTCATGCACAATAGCAAGAGGCTGATTACGGAGAGACATTGAAATGTTTCTGGGAAGTGGTCACCTGCCGTTGCTGTCATCCATGAAAGCATTGGAAGAATTCACATACAGGACTAGTTAGTAGCTACATAGATTGTGGCAGTTAGTGGATAATATTATGGCAATCTACAGTAGTAATGGTTCCTGGTCTGTGAATAATTCTTACAGAGATTTCTAATTGTGCCTTAGGTTGATAGTAACAGAACCATATCACTGCCTCCATTTGCCTCCAGGTAAACAGTTTTTTTCAACTGAAACTCAGATGAAAAGAATCTCTTGCTATTGTGCTGTAGCAATGTGCTTTCTGTACTCTAATGTTCAGTATCCAGATTTTGACCACTTCCTTTGTCAAATAACTGTTTTAATAAAGCCTTTAACTACAGAAACTCAAAATCACTGCATAGGAAGGGAGAATGACCACTGGAGGCCAAAGTCAGGAGGTTAGAGAACTTGTGAAGAAACAAAAGCAGAGATGGTCTTGCACAAATGGAGTGGGAGAAGCCATTTATGGACCAGAACAAGGATTTGGGTAATGACTGAATGACATTTAACATTGGTCATCTAGAAATCATGGGAGTGGTTAAGTTCAGAAGCAACAAATGTGTGTGTGGATGATTGTTTAAAAGGCAATGCTTTTTAGTAGAAGTGGAAGTGGTCATGGATACATAGAGTCATAGAGTTCTACAGCATGGAAAAACAGAGCCTTCAGCCCAACTCATCCATGCCGACCAAGGTGCTTTCCTGAGCTAGTCCCATTTGTCTGCATTTGGCCCATATCCCTCTGAACCTTTAACACTGTAAAATTAGAAATAAGCAGCATTGCTGGCGGGATAGATCCGGGCTTAAAGCTCGGAGCAGGATTGGACAAAGGTGTTTATCGAATAGTGAAAAATAACTACGGATGCTGGAAATCTGAAATAAGAACAGGAAAGGATACTCAGCAGATCAGAGAGCATTAAAGGAAGGAGAAACAGTTAATCTTTTAGATCAGACGATTCATTAAATGTTAATGTTTGACACTGGAGACACAAGAGATTGCAGATGCTGGAATCTGCTGGGGGAACTCAGTGGGTTGAGCAACATCTGTGGGAGGAAAGCAATTGTTGATGTTTCTGGTTGAAACCCTGCATCAGGACTGTACTACTCCACTGCAAAATCTCTTTGAATTATGACAACTTTGAAGAAATTTTCCTCCTCCCTCCAATGGAAGTTCTGTGAGACCTGTGGTTTTCACTGCTCTCTGGATCTTCGACCACATTCTTACTAATGGCTAATGTCTGTTTTGCAGGACCAAGTAGACCAGTGGGAGTTGGTTCAAACTAAATCTGAGTTGTTAGAGGACAGGAGTACTGTAGTTACAGATTCATGAGGTAAATATACAAGATCATGTGGTAGCAGTTCAATCATGGTGACAATCTACTTTGCAGAATTTCAAAACAAGATCACAACTTCATTGTCTGCTTCTTGCTTAACTCTTATCAAATTAAATGCCCATTTCCACCCATACTAATACAAATAGATCTACTGTTGTGGAACATTAGAACTAGAAGCACGTTGCTTTATTTTGTTGCATTCTCAATATTGAAAGGAACACTCTGCTGATATCAGGAGACTTCACCAGGGAACTTCAGAACTCATTACTCTTCTAAAGTCCACTGAGTGTGCTAAAAGTAGCAGAGTGTTTTCTTCAGAATTTAGCTAATCAGATACTTATTCAATAGGCACTTCAGTGCTGACACCACTGGTAATGTTCCAATACTGGAGGCATTGTTATGACCAAGGCTTGCCACTCAAGTTGAGTTGAGGGCCTTGGAGCAGATGGCAAAGACATGCTCATCAGTGAACAGCCTATTCCCAGTGAGTCTTCAGAGGCACTGTATTCTATGTGCTTCTTTGATGACCAATGTATTTGCAAGCTAAAATTTGTGAAGGTTGGCATCACTGAGATATATGAGGTCCAGATCATTGCCCAACTCTTCTCCTGAAACCCTCATCCAGAAATGAGTACTCCTAAAGTTGGTGGAAACTGTGTTGGATAGTTAAAATGAGAAGGATGCAAAGAATCTTCAAGGCTACTTAGATAAGTTGAGTAAGTGGGCAAGTACATGACAGATGCAATGAGGTTGTCCACTTTGGTGGGGAAAAAATGAAAGGCAGAGTGTTGTTTTAATAATGAAATATTGGAAAATGTCAAAAGGAATCTAGGTGTGCTTGCACACTACTCACTGAAAGCAGATATGCAAATATAGCAAGCAGTTAAGGAGGCAGATGGAATGTCACAAATAAACCATGATCTGCTCATTAAAGGTGATCACTCCTTTAATGTTCATGTAGCATATGACTACTGTTAGACTGATGGGATTTCTTCATCTTCAGTTTATTTCTCCTCAGCAGAAGAGGGAAAACTCAAGGGATAGTCGCAGAGAGAATGGACCAGTAAGATAGGCACAGTTGAGTCATCTCCATTAGATAAATCAGAAGAAACAGTGGGTAAGGTGTAAATTGGAAGGGAGAAGGAGGATTAATTGTGAGCAAACTATTGTCTGTAACAAATCCTGCCCTTACTGGCAAGGCCTCTATGTTGGCCATCCCAGTGATGACCAGTACCCTTTCCCCCAGATCCACTCAGACAATGAACATGGTAATAGTTACTGCTAATTTGGTGCAGATGATCATGATGGTGTTCCAACTTCTGACTGTGGTGGTGTGATATATCTGGAATGATTAAACAGCTGATAATATTTATGAAGTGCGAGATATGTTTGTGAGTGTTAGAATAATGGTGGCTGTGCAAATCCATGTTGGAATATACAAATTTAATATAATAATGGCGATTGATAGAGATTGTTTTCAGATATCAAAATGATTGTGGTTTAAAGCATTGAGCTGCAAGTGTGTCTACAGCAACACACAAAAATCTGAAGGAACTTAGTGGGTCAGGCAGCATCTGTGGAGGGAAATGGACAGTCGACGTTTCAAGTCTAGACCCTTCATCGTTACTGGAAAGGAAGAGGGGAGATGGCCAGTATAAGAAGTGGGGGGAAGGGGTGGAGCAAGAGCTGGCAGGTGGTAGGTGGATCCAGGTGAGGGAGATGAAAGGCAGGTGAGGGAGGGGGGAGAGCGGGAATGTAAGAAGCGAGGAGGTGATAAGTGGAAGTGACAAAGGCTGCAGGAGATGGAATCTGATAGGAGAGGACAGTGGACCTTGGAATAAAGGGAAGGAGGTGGGGAGGGAAACTGGTGGGGAGGAATGTGTGGGTGATGGGCAGATGGAGAGGGTGAGTGAGGGGAAAGAGACAGGGTGATAGTGGGATAAGGGAAAAAAAAGCAAAGGGACACGGGGAATGGTTACCAAAAGTTAGGGAATTCAATGTTTATGCCGTCGGGTTGGAGACTATCAAGGCGGAATATGAGGTATTGTTCCTCTATTCTCTTCTGGCATCTGCAGTCTCTTGTGTCTCCAAGTATGTCTACAGGTGCAGTTGTTGTGAGCTGGGATTCGTTAACAATGTTCACTGAATTTGACCATACATGTAAGGTTATTTAACGTTTCCAGCACTGCATCCAGGTCTCTGGGGCATTACTTCTTTCATTAACCTCCAAGAGCATCTTCTTTGAATTCTTAAATAAAAGGAGAAAATGTTGAAACACTCAGGCAGCATCAGTGAAAACAGGAAGTATTAATATTTCAGTTCCAGGGCCATTTGTCAAAATTCAGTGTGGAGAGAAGTGGGTAAATACATTATTAGCCACGGTCAAAGGAATAGAAAGTCTGACTGAGGTGTAAAACTTGAGGAGTTTTTGATAGGATCAGGGTACGTAGAGATTTGAACATGAAATTGAAATTTTTAAGGTAAGGACATTATGGAACTGAGATCTACTTTGATTCACCATGTGCCTGGGTAATGGATGACTAGAATTTACTGAGAGAATAGAGTAGGCTTTGGATGGGTTGAAGAGGGCAGAAGGTGAAGTGAAAGACTGGCCAGAAACACAGGATGGAATGAGTGATGAGGGTAAAAAGTTTGTAGCAGATACTAAAGACAGCGATTTCAATCTTTCTAGTATCTTGATGCTGGAAATTACTGCACTTCAAAAATTAGAGGTCAGGAAAGCAGTTTGATGCCAGAGGCAGGAGAGATCATGAAAAATGTTGGTGAGGTGGACATGTACATTTGAAAATGACAGTAAGGCTCGTATGATATCACTAGAGGACAGCATGAAGATGGGAAGAAGAAGAAACGTTATCAAGAAGCCGAGAAAATTTCCAGGCTTTTCAAATTATGCCATTCCTGCTTCTATTTTGACCCAGAATGTTGACAGTTCCTTTCCTCCCACAGATGCTGCTCAACCTATTGAGTTCCTCCAGCAGATTGTTTGTTGCTCCAGATTCCAGCATCTGCAGTCTCTTGTGCCTCCTGCTCCTATTTCCTTGAGTTCTTGTGTTTCTCCTCGGGTTGAATCCTTATCTGAAAGACAAATTTCTGACAGTGGAGAGCATTCTTAAAGAAATAATGAAGGTTCTGATGAAAGTTCAGCAACTTGAAATACTTACTCCACTTCTCTTGCTACAAGTTATAATGACTGGCCTGTTGAGTATATCAAGTATTTTCTGTTTTTATTTCAGAACTCTACAACCTGTAGTATTTTGCTTTGCTTTCTCAAAGGAATCTAAATAGACTGGGTGTGATTGGGAAATTACATTTACAGTGGACAAATGAAAGATAATAAGGAAGGCAACTAAACATGGAATTGGATTACCTGTTCAAATATAGGAGAGATTAAATCCAAGAACATGTCTTGGAATCATTCAGTTCAAGTTCCAAATAATAAAGGTGTTTTTAATCATATAAAATATCAAATACATGTAATTCAAATTTAGTATTTGAAGGAATATATAGGATGGAATAATGTCAGTTGATGTAAATATCATACTTACATTTCTTATTAAAAGTTATCATTCTTTACCTGTAAGTCAGTTATTTGTTTCCTCTGGTGATTATTTACTGCATCTGAACCTCTGCTGCTCTGTGCCTATCCTTGCACTGATTTTCTGCTTACACTACGCTCAAACATTGTCTTTAGTGCTTCTCCCTCTGATGTGAAACTTATTTTCTCTTTCACGTTTTATTGTCAGAGTACATATTAACCAGAACATCATTATTCTATTATTTGGTACTTAGTATGGTCTAAACTATAAACATTACATTTAGTGTGATAAAGGCAATATAATCAATAGAAGTGCATTTGTATTACTGTTAATTTCCGACATTTGTTTGCAGTTTATATAGATGACAATTAAGACACTCTAACAGCTTGTGACTTTCCTGATGAAGAGCTAAGCACATAATCTAATAACATTGAATGTCTGATAAAAACAAAAAAATTGCTGGAAATATTCAGCAGGTCAGGCAGTATCTGTAGAAGGAGAAATAGAGTTAATGCTTCAAGTCAAAGTCCTGACAAAGGGTCTTTGCCTTGAAACATTAACTGTTTTTCTTTCCACAGATGCTGCCTGATTTGCAGAGTATCTCTAGCATTTTCTGTTTTTGTTTCAGATTTCCAGCATCTGTGATTCTGTGATTTTTCTATTTATTTCTTTGATTCTTTGATTTTCATTTAAGGTTTAATGCCCAGTTTTGCTGGTTAAGTTTATGTCAGCTAGGTTGGTAATGAGCATGTACAAATTGGCATCAGTAACCTAGTTTTGGGAGATAATCAGCCAGATTAGCCACACTCTGATTTTAGGGAAAACAGAATTGTGTTTGGCTGTGATAACCCATATAAAGATTTAACTTTCATTTCTAGTGCACCTCAGAACATCATAAAGGCATAAATGCCAATGAATTGCAGACACTGTTGTAATTAGAACGCCACAATTAAATAGCAAGTTGGCACATATCATCAAGGCTGACTACATGTGACTAGTGGCCATTTTACAACGTACTGCGGAAATAACAGATGCAAGAGCACAACTGAGAAAATTTACATGAAAAAAGAAAGAAGTGCTATTAATCTTCAAATGGCCATTAAGCAGGTTGGCAATGTGTTTGCTTCTAGCTGGTAACAAAAGCTCAAACCAGACTCTTAAACTAGGCTATTATCATTTTTGTTTTTTATTAAACAAACCAATGGAACTAAAACCAGGGATTTTTAAAAAATCATTAATACCTCTCCTAATGGCAATGGACTTAAGTTAATATAAAAAGCATGAAACAAACAAGTTTTCTTTGTATTTATTTATAAAATCAACCAAAATAGTTTCCTGTTTTGTTTCAGAAATTACTAATTATCTCTCTGCAATGACACCATCAAACTGAGCTCTGGGGGATAATGGCAGTAACCTAATTTATGAAGACTGACATACTGTATACAGATTTTAGCTTTTAGCATTATAAACCTGACAAACAAAATACTGAGCACAATAATAAGGAAAGATTACTGGAATGCACATTATACATTTTTTGGGTAATTTTTCACTGTTTTTCAACAAAATTTTGAGAATTTCTGTGTTTTTTTTCATCAAATGAGAAGATCTGATGAAAGGTCATTAACTTGAGAAGTTAACTCTATTTCTTTCTCTACAGATGCTGCTTGGCCTGTTGAGTACCTCCGGTGTTTCCTGGTTTTATTTTTTATATATAAAGGAGGGTTTGTAGTTTGAACAAATTACCCACTATGACATTATCTCACAGCTATGAAAAACAATAATTGGTGAGGTATTCCATGAAAAATCCATCTTTTCGTTAGTAGCCTGTTTGAGAGCTATGTGAATCAGAGCCAATGGAAAATAATTGTCATCTGATGTAGTTTGCTGAATAAAAAAACTGCTAGTACTACAATTTCTGCAACAATAGTATTGTACTGTATTTTTGCTGATGTGATATTGCTGATTAAAGTCATTATGGTTAGTAACCTCTCAGGACACATAGCTACATTATGGATTTAGTTACCCTTAATAGAATGGAGCTTTTCTATTCATTAAAAATAATGGAAATTTGGCTTTAAATATCACAGTACCTCAGCAAAACATTGCCTCCAGAAGCTATGAAGCCAAGTCCTGACTGTTAATGTACTGTCTTCTCCTATTAAGCTACATAATTCAGTTATTTTATCATTGTTAAGAACCTGCATTTTAATCTATAATTACTGTTCCAAAGTCATAACCACAACTTTTACCACATGTGAAGTATATCTGTGCAAAGCAGCAAGGTTTTTTCCATTGGTTATATTTAACTCAGATGTAATTCTGATGATATCATGTGACATAAGCTAGGGCTTAATTTGTCTCCAACAAGTTTTAACTAAAATTATACTCATTAGTTTTAACATTGTATCATACATACACTTTCACCAAATCATCAATGAGAGATGATAAATAACTTAACTGAGAATAAAAGGAGGCATGTGACCTGATTGATCACTGGACATTTTCTAAAGGTGTTTTTTATATGGATTATATATTTCACTATTCTTTCAATATCTGTCAAGGGAAGTACATGAGGCAACATTTTGAAAAGAGGTTTGAACCAGGTTTAATGTTCAATTCTACAAGGTGTTGCTGGTACTTTTACCTCTAGGGAAGAAAAAAGTGAATGATGATGATGATTTCATATTTTTCCTTTTGTACTCAAGACAGGTCAGATTGGGATCCAAAGTCTATGCATGAAAACATTCCAATACCTATCAGACTGGACCTGAGCTGTCCGCAGTGTACCATGCTATTTTCCCAAGAGAAAAAAGGCATAGATAAGACGTGACTCCATCACAGTATAATCTCTGCACAGTAGTTCATTTATGGTACTCCTTTATTGGAAAAATAAACAACAGGTCCTGTACTTTATCAAGCAACACATGGCATTAATGGATTTTCAAAAAAGGAAGGCAGGAATGGTTGAATTCTTATGGGGTCACAATGCATCTCTTCCTCTCCTAAAAGAGAAAAAAATATTTTTTTTGTGAATTATAGAATCCATAGACTTTTTGTCGTACAGAAGAATATCATTCACTATGTCTTAGCTATGCTAGCACTTTGAAGGTGCAATTCAATTACTCCCATTCCTCTGGACCTTCCCCAGAACTCTGACAATTTTTCATTTTCAATTATATGTCAAGTTATCTTTCAAAAGATTTTGTTGACTCTGCTACATTTACTCTTTCTGGCAGTGCATGCTTGATCATAATAAAAAGTGTTTTAAAAATATCATCTCTTCTGCAAATTTTGCCAATTATGTTAAAAGTGGCAATCACCCTCCTGCCAATGGAAGTTATTTCTCTTTCTACATTTTTAAAAACTCCTCATAATTTTGATTCTTTTTAAACCCCTTTTAATTGTTTTTACTCTGTAGAAAACAACTCCAGCTTCTTCGATCTGTCCAGGTAACCCTGGCTTAATAGTTTTGATCCTCTTTTCCATGCCTTTACTGCTGTTAGATTTGACCATTCCAATGTGCTTTTAAGCCAAACTTTCTACACTACCAAAATTTGAGTTAATCAAATTAACTCAACCTTTACCATATTTTGATCACCTATCACCCCAGTGCTTGCTAACCAACACTGGCTTCCAATTAAGCAACATCTCAGTTGTACAATTCTCATCCCTATTACCAGATCCTTCATAGCTAGCCTATCCTTATCTCTGTAATCTCCATCTATCTCAAAACACTGAATTTAATTATTCTATATTTTGTGGCTGTTCCTTCAATTGTCAAGATCTTCAGCCTTGGAATAGGGCTGGCATGGTAGTGTAGCAGTTAGCGTAACACTATTACAGCACCAGTAACCCAGGTTCAATTCCGGCCGCTGTCTGTGAGGAGTTTGTATGTTCTCCCCGTATCTGCATGGGTTTCCTTCGGGTGCTCCAGTTTCCTCCCACATTCCAAAGACATACGGGTTAGGAAGTTGCGGGCATGCTATATTGGCACCAGAAGTGTGGCAACACTTGCCGGCTGCCCCCAGAACACTCTACGCAAAAGATGCATTTCACTGTGTGTCTTGATGTACATGTGACTAATAAAGATATCATCATCATCATTTCCACTTGAACCTTCTCTTCCTCCCTTTAAGATATCCCCTGAAGTCTTACCTTCTTGACCTATTTTTTTAGTTGTCTTCTCTAATAGCTCTTGATGTGGTTTGGTGTCAAATTGTGTTCCGTCACATATCATCAAAATATCCTGAGATGATTTACTACATTAATGAAGTTGAAAACATATTGTTGAAAATTTCCTCTGTAGTGCCTTCAGAACCAGTGACATCCTTTTTAAAGCTGTGCCCTGAATTGAACATAATGATCAGATTCGAAATGAGATGAGTTCCCAATTCAATATTCTCTATCTCATCACTTACTTCTTTTGCACTTCAAACTTGTTATCGAAAAAATTCCCATTAGTGCCTTTGTTCTCTGCAGACTCAACTATTTCAAATATTTCTTGGTCAGCCCCATAACTTCTAAACACTGAATATCTGCATATCCAAAATTATTTCTGTACATTACTTCTGGACCAATTTCTGTGATGACTGTTGACTCCCAATATTCTCCCTCTTCAAATCTACAATTTTGATCCTTTTAAAATATTCATCTTTTGCATTCCTACACATGCAAGGTAATGCTTAGGATCTGTGTGCATCTAGAAGTCCTGTTTTGTGTTCATCCAAAGGCCCAACAATCCCAGCTTTTCCCATTCTTCATTGACTGGCATCGTGATCTGCAGCCTTGCTTTCAAATCACTCTATGGCTCTGCCTCCTCTACCTGTGGATATTCTCTGCTTCTGAGCACCCAACTACTCATTGTCCTCTATTCCCTCCGCATCAAAACGTTGCCATTATTTCAATCTTGCTATCCCTGCACAAATCCTTTCTTGATCCCAAAAATATTATCAAGTCCTGTTCCTTTATCATATCTAACCTTTTCTATTCCCCCCTCCTGTTATGTATACACGTCTACTTCCTCAATGTATGAAGAGCAGCATGGAGATACAACAGCTTTTCTGGCACTTTAATTTGTATTTTCACATGAGACTAAATTAGCTTTTATTGACTCGTAAAAATTAAAATATTTTGCTCTAATTAGTGCTTAATTGATCCAGTCCCTTACAGCTATGACTGCATCACTGTATGTTTGCCCTGTGCAGGGAAGGTACTACATACTACAAGGCAAAAATTATCTAACACAAATCAGAGATTTTCTGCAAATAAAATTTAAAGTCAGCGTAAGCAAGTGTTTGACGCTGCAACTAATGTAATTCTAGGCAGTTACACAACTGCTAATTTGGGGAGGGGGGGGGGAGGGAGGGAGGGAGGGAGGGAGAGGCAGCTGCGCTCACCCAGCACTACAGTCCCCAGAGTGCACTACCCCAGGGCGCGTGCGCGATTGCGCGCTCCCCTTCATTTGAATAATCTGAGGGCACTTGGATCCAAGCCAATCAGCTGTCAGGAGCCTATGATAAATCGCAATGCATTATTGATAATCATAATTACCATGACACATGCGCACTCCACTTAATGGAGCAATTTGGCAACTCCAAGAATTTGTTTGATTTTTTTTGTATTTGTTACTGATGCATCTACCATGTCGCGTCGCAAGCAGGCGAAACCCCAGCACATCAACTCGGATGAACAGCTAATAGTTGGAAACGGTGAGTGCATTTTCTGGGGGGGGGCAAATAAGAGACCTTCCACTTCATGTTTCATGGTTTATTTGATTGATCAACAGATTATAGGGGGAAAAAGAGAATGTGTGTGTGTGTTTTCCCTTCCATGGGAGTGCGGGTCCGCTCCGCGTTCGCACAGCTCCGAACATCCCTTTGAACTGGTTATCAGATGGGAACGCACCAAATATCAAAAAAAAAATCGGAATAGTTTCTTCGGTTTATCACTCAAAGGCAACCCTGGGATGAAATTAAGTGGGGCGGGGGGGGGGGGGAAGGGGAAAAAGTTGATCAATTCCGTTTCAGAGGCTGAAGTTGATACAGAGAGGGGGGGGAAATGACCATTGCTTGTGTCCTTGCCATGGCCGGAGGGAGCAGGACCCGGGCTCTGACCACTGACTGAAAACCCCTCGAATAAAATCCAAATAACACCTCCCTCTGCCCGTGTACTTAAATGAAATTGAACTCGGGTTCTCTGTATGTGATCGCTGGGATTAGTTTTACTGTAAAAGGATTATTTTTGGGGGTGTTTGACCCAATTATGGGACGGGTCTGGTGCGCACGCTTAGCGTGACTCACTCCTATCGATCGAGGTAGGTATAAATAGTTACAACATGTAACACAAAGAAGATCCTATCTTATCTTGTCACAATTATGTTTAAAATTTCATTTTACTCTCTCTTTACCTGCCTCTTATTTTTGTAGTCATTTAGGCTTCCTGGGGCTGGCGACCAGTTGATGTTGCAACTTGTTAAAAGGAGAGGTTGACGCGATTTTACTATTTAGATTTGGTTGCAATAAAAGTTGGAAATAGCTGCTTTTCGTTTCAAAAAATAATGTTTTGCAAACTTTTTAAAAACTTTCTTGCCTCCCCGATTCATTCTGGTACTCTTCAGCATTTCGTTGCTTTTCATACCGAAGGTGGCTGCAGCTTTGTGTGTGTGTGTGTGTGTGCTAAGGGATAGGGCGAGATCGCGATCACCCTGGACTCCGAGCCGTGACCTACAGCCATCTTTGATTTCCGACTTCCTACAGCCACTCAATGGACGCATTTGTTCTATTTTAAAAAATGTCACAGAAGTTGCAGTTGAATTGCAATGGATGTTCAGGTTAAATGTTAACCGTTAAAAATGAGACCTGCGCTACCTCCCGTCTGGATCCCAATCTGGATTTACATGGTGCGATATTCAAACTTTAATTCGTAACACAGTAAGACCTTTTTTTTAGACGTTTGCAACAGAGTGTGATCAATTCTAGTGGATCGGTGTGAAATCAGCCTGAGTTAATGTATCAAAGATTCTTCCAAAAGCACACACGCACTACCTTATTGTATATACTTCCCATGGTTAAGGGTGGGTGGCGGTTCTTGCGCCTTTTATCACCAATAGATGATTAAATCTTTATAAATTAGTATTTTCAAAATTGTAACTGCAGTTTTAAAATGCGTTGTATCATAAATGATTGATGGGGGTCTAATTCGGAGCACGTGGAGCACTTTTGCATTCGTACATATCTGAGCATTAAAACCTCCTAGCCACGTTTAATGTTAATTATCTCAATGGCAGGACTCTTGTGGTGAAGTGTTCATATAAGATTTTTTTCCCCAAAAGCCTTTTGCACAAGGAATATTTTTCCTGACAAATGTATCAGCTGTAAAACATTGCCGCATTTGCCCCCATTTTCCCTCTGTAAGGGGGGTTTATTTATATCTCTCTAATGTAATACAGCTGGAGCCCATTAGTATTGCAGTTAATTGCTGTTGTGTGCAAGAGCCAAGGATGGCCAGACTCACCAACACACTTTTTAATCAATTTGCTTGTAAAAGTAAACTGTAACTTGCACAACAGTTGTGCTGGTGGTGAACTCTTTCTTCTCTTTCTCCTCCCCCCAACATTTGTTATTGTCCAAATGCTTAACTATCCCGTGGCCCACCCATTGTTTGCAGTGGCAAATCCTTAAAGAAGCATTTTGAATGTTAATGTGCTCTGAAGAACCATTCTGTAACTTCTCCAGTGCTTTACATCTTGTGTTCAGGTGGGGGGATGGAATGGTGGTGCCGGTATATATGTACTAACACATGGCACAAAAGCTTGCAAAACCCCTGGGTACCTCCCTGTCACAAAGAAGCTTAACTGCGCACTAGCTTTAAAAGCAGGAGCAATGTCCCTTCTCCCACTATGTAGAGTGAGCAGCATTGGTGTACAGAATGCTTTGAGGGAGAGTGATATTGCTAAGGAAGAGGGAGCCATGTAAGAGTTGTGGTTTAAGTGGTCATTCCTTTAATCTTGTAATTTGTGTACTCTACTTAGCGCCATCACCCCACACACATCTATTCATGTGGTGTATGAATTTGATTTTTTTAATCAATTATTATAACTTTATTTGGAGATGAAGTTTAAGTACATGATTAAAAACATTTTTTTGGGAGAACACATTTGCAAAGATAGTTGTTTTTCTCCAACATTTAATTGTACAACTTTTGTTACAGATGGAAAAGTAAAGCTGTCACATTGCATTGACAGAAATTAATGTGGTCATGTTTGTACTTTACTAAATTTGTTTAATAAACCTAAAACATTGCAAATGGAGCACCACTGTTAATGCTGTATTACCACTTTGCTTCCATTTTATGTGCTAATTTGTTCATTGTCAAAGATGAAAATGCAAAGTTAAAAACCAACAATCTGGATATCAGTGCAGATGTATGATTTGAGATTAGCAGCATGACACGAAATATAGTGTGTCTTCTTCTGTTGTGTCAGTTTTGACAGAGTGTCCCAAGTGTTGCATTTGATTATCTGCTTTTAAAAGTGCTAAATTTTGTGGGATTGTGTTTAATTAATCTTCAGCCACTTTTTAGACTTCAATCCCATTGTATGCTCCTGATATGTGCTTGGCATATACCACAAAATTCATTATTTAACTTGGAAGACTTGAGTGTAAATGAAGCACATGTGTGTGATGAATATTGATTTGAGCTAGTCTGCACCAATGCACAAATACAATGTTACAAGCCAAAAATATGAATTTTGTCCTTGCTTGATGTAATGTGGCACAGTTGTGAATAGTTTTCCGATTTATAATATGTTAATCATTGCCATTGTGGTAACTTTTGATGAAGCCTAATCATTCCCCTTTCCTGGAAGAAGAGTGCATCAGTTGAAGTGAAGGCATGAGCTACACCATGTGAAAAATGTAACAATATTTTTCATGATGTTGGGAAATTAAAGAAGTGTGGCAAGTGCATTTTGTTTTTGCATTTTGATTGAGTAAAGGGTGGGGGTGAATAAACATTCAGACTAGAGAGGGCTCAGTATTTTTCAGTGGGTGCGTGTGTTGTGTAATTCACAAAACATTTAATTTCTTTCAAAAAAAAGGTGTATTTGCTAGAATCACTTCAAAAGATGTTAATATGTGTAAACTTGAATAAGTGAATCTCAAAATTTAATTAAGAGAATATTTGTGCTACCAGATACAACTGTATGGATCACAAAAAATCCTACTCTAACTAGCTTTGCAGTAGTGGATTATTGTTAAAGGTGTTTGTTTTATTTAGCTCATTGTGATGATATTTTCAACAAATTCAATTTGAAAGAAAAGCTACCGTCAAACACACTGAATCTCACAAGTCTCCCAGAAATTTTGTTTGTTACAGTTGAACATGTGAATACTAGAATAAATGGATTTGAGTGGAAATATCTGTGGTACTGTTTGAGAATTTGGGGTGTGTAAGGTAATTGAGGCTACTCTGCTGCTCACAATAGGAAGGGGGAACTTTTTTTTCTATCCCTGTGCTTATTTATAACAAAATGCCTTGCTGATTGTTATAGTCACTCATCTATTTGTACCCAGTATACATTTCTTAAGCTCTTGGCAATTTCTAATAAATTATCATTTTTTAAAAAAAAGCTTCTTTGCCTTGTAGCATAAAGGAAATGTTAGAGTTCACTGTTGCACAATCCACACATCCATAACTATTTTTATGATCAACTTAACATTTGATCCTAGTGTGGTTTGGGTGGTGGTAGGTTTTTGGGGAATGTTCCAAAGATGGTCATAAGATACTGTGACCTCCTGATCCATTTCTTTGCTCCTTTTTGGGGAATACAGTGGAAGTATGGCATGTTTTTGTTTCCTTTTCCTTTTAGGAAGGGGAATAACAAAAATTGGAATTTTAAAGCTCTTTTATTTTTTTTCTCTCGCTCTCCATATATACTGAAACTTTGCACACACAGGAATATTTATTAGTGATCTCTTTTTGTTATTGAATTTCTTTGAATTCTTTTTGTGTGGTTTCTCCAGATTGTATTTATAAACAATACACCCCCAAGAAACCAGTGCTGCAATGTATCTATCCCTTCTCTCACCTGGAGAGCAATTAACTGTTTGAGTTACCAGGATGTATAACAACCTTTGTCATAATAGTATCTTTTTATTTTTAATTTCAAGATGTACAGTTTAGCTTCTAGTTATATCAAAATAAAAGAAGTATTTTCATGCAGTTTTACTGAAAGTGTGAGAGAATAGGAAAATAGCTGACTTTGTTCAGAATCATCTGTGTATGGGGAGTAAATGACATTGCTGAGTTGGGAACAAATGCAATAAGCTGCCAAAAGTACAAAAAGTAATTAATTTTTCCAGCAAACCTAAATAGGGAAGTATTTTCAACTTCTCTCTCAGCTACATTGATTAGGAAATGTAAAGAGCCTAGAAATTTGGCCGATTAGAGTTAAATTTCTAGACTTTCTAAATGTGGTGGGACTTGTTCTGCAATTATAAATCTGCCAAATGAACTGACTTCCAGATTATTCCCAATTTTATCTTGTGCCATAAAATGAGAAATGCACTGTTGAATTGGACGTTGTCACTATTGATAAAATAGTTACATGTGACTTCTGAGCAGAGTCGTTTTAAAATTTGGTGATTGTAGACAGTTCATCCTGCATTGTTCTCTATCTAGCCAACCATTTTGAAGTAAATAGATTCTTGGAAATGTGAAATGTAAATGTTTTTCTAAAAGATTATGGGACTGTGAGACTTCCAGTGGCAACAATCATCCAAAAGGTTTGCACTTTAATAAAAGTTTAACATTTTGTCTTAAATCTAAGCTTGAATTCTGTACAAGAAAACACAACTTTTCTCTTAATTATTCTTAATTTGATGACGTAGGCAGTGAACCATCTTTGAGCATGGGGCGGGGAAAAAATTGTCGTAAGGTTTCGTGTCAGCCTACATTTAAAAATAAATTGACCCAAATGATTGTTGGAAGACGTGCATTGTCATCGTTCTGATCCTTTGCTTTCATTCAATGCTGACATGGTGGGCAGTATCTTCCAAGATTTGATAGGAAGTGCAGAAAATCTTTTTATATATTACTCTGGAAATTTTAAACTTTTTTTTACTTTTGCCAAAGATAACACTTTTCTTTTGCATTTATATGCTTAACTTGCCAGTTTTGTCTGAAATGTTGCAGTCTGCACTCTGGGTAAACCAGAAATAAATGGCTTTTTTTTACACAAGGTATTATTCTGACCACTGAATTGATCCGTTGATGAAATTTTCCATTAAATCCAAAGACCATTTTTGAAAAAAAAATCATGTTAATATTTTTTTTCATCACCTTAAAGCTGAAAAGGGATGTTAGTAATCAGTTTAAAATATTCATATTAGCGTGTGGATGTAGAGGAAAAAGTTGCATGGATTGATGCAGTTGTTAAATGCTTGTAGTTATGGTTGTTTATGTCGATGATTTTTTTTGGATGTGTAGCATGGAGCCATCTTTAATGTCTCAAACCAATCCCCATAGCTTCCTGTGTATATTAATCCAACCCAAAATTGCCATGGAGATGTACATAGAATGGTCTCTAAAACTAATTGGTTTATGCAGAGCCTATAAATTGTTACAACTGGCAATTCCCAAAAGAGTATGTGGGAGATTTCCTTTCAAAGGATATGTGTAGTTTGTATTTTAACATTATGTCTGAGTATGAAAGGAGAATTAGTATTCAGTTCTTGCCACAAATGCTAGTAGTTGTAGTCTGATTGGCTTGTTTTCTGCTGAAGGTGAATAGTAGGCAAATCTTGTGCATGCCATTGTTTTCCTTTCAATGACATACAGTACAGCAGATTTCTACAAGAGCACCAACATCTTCATGAAACTGCTGATGTAACCTTTGCCTTCTTGGGCCCGCTGGGTGGCAAGTTGATGTCAAGCTAACAATTAGGGCTCCCAAGCAATTGACCTTGGCAGCAGGGTTTTGCGTTGTTTAGTTTACTGTTAACACCACAGTAGTGTTAAGCATGACTTTGAATAGCCTGTTTACCAACTAAAGCTTATTGGTGGATACACATGTATATTGGAAGTGGTTACCAGGAGCATCCAATTTTAGTCTGTCTTAGTTAATCTTTTGTGGGTAGTACTTTTCCTTAGTAAGAACAAAAGTTAGAAATGAACAGGGCTTCATTGTTTTCAATTCAGTTTTTCAAAGGTATTTCATCAAGTTGTTCAACATCTGTCGGGAGCCCTTTTTTTAAAAAAAGATGTTAGTAGTTCTCATCATTCTTTAAAAAGTAATTAACTTGAGTCTTATTTAAAGTAAGTTTCCACAAAGTGGGGGATCCAAATTGTTTTGGATTTTCGGAAAAAAAACTAAATGGCTTGTGTTGAATAACGGTAAGCAACAGTTGACCTTCAAGTCTGCAGCAGCTTCTCTGCAACTTGAAATACTTGGGTAAATCATGAAAAATGTGGACATTTAATTGTGGTTTGTCCAAAATTATTAATCTTTAAAAAGCAGTTTTTAAAAATGCTTGTAATTTCTTTCTTGTACTTCAATGGCTAATTTTGTTTTTGTTCAGTCAATAATATTTTTGTGCCTATTGTAGAAATTGTTTGCAAGCTTCCATAGTAAAAAACTACAGCTTGTCATTGGTTTTATCTAAATCAAATCATTCACACCCATTCCTAATGAATTGAGCTGCTTTTATATTGGGTTAAGTGCCATGCCTGCACAACAGTAGCAACCCCACATAAACTTGCTAGATTCACCACCAAACCTGACTGGTGAAGAGGCTGTTTCTCTCCTGCCAGTCATAGCCATGATAAACTTTACTTTGTGTTTGCCTCTTGCTGTGAGGCCCATGCATCAGGAGCTGGCAGAACTAGCTGACTGACAATACAAAAACAACCTTGGCACAATATATGCTATGTTTCATCAGCTGCACTATACCGACCAGAAAGTCCCAACCTTGATTCTTGGCCAGTGCTGTTATCAGTGCTACAATTAATGGTGCTACTCTTTGCCATATCTGGGCAAGGATTGGGGGGGGGGGGGGGTGGTGGTGGAATGATTATAGGGTTATGATCTTTTCTCCCCCTCTGCTTTTTGAATGAATATTGCTCTAAAAATGGATGTAGTTGAAACCTTTTTTGGTTTGGCGTTTCTTTTAATGTGCTCAGCTAGTGGAGAAATAACCTTGTGACCACCACCACCACCCCCCACTCCCCCCCAACTATTGCAGTAACACATGAATAATGATTGCATTTGACTCCACCAGAAACTGTGACACTATTTCCCATCTGGAGTAACTGCACCAAGGAGAGGAGGAGGTAAGCAAATCAGCAAAATAAATAATTTAAACTTGGACCTTCCAAAGTTCCAAATTGTTCAGCAAAACCTCTGCTCCCTATTTCCAAACTTGTCAGTTCTGTTCGTCCATCATTCTGATCTACATCAGGCTGTTGCCAGCAAGGGAATCGTTTGTTTTTAAATTTTGGCTTTGGCCCACCTCCCATTTCTGTAATCATCTCCAGCCCTTCCAGCCCTACCACCCCTGATATCACACAGATTCTAGCACTTTACACTGTCCCTTTCCACCATTCACAGCTGTGTCTTTAGCTGCCCTGGCATATATGTACAGGAATCCAATATATCTCTCTCTGCTTTTAAGGAGGCTCCTTAAACCTCTTTGCCCGTGTTTTTGGCCAGCTGTCTTGCTATCTTTCATGGCTTGGTATCAATATTTATTTTTTTCCCACTGTAAAGTGCTTTGGAACACTTTAACAGCATAAAGGCATTGCACATAGGGGAAATTAAGAAATGGTGATGACAATCAGCTATGTTCAGAAGTAAAGAATATCATGGCTGGAGAATGGAAGCATCTCTGCTTTTGGGACCAAGTGCAGACAGCACAGCCAGAAGAGCATGAGAGTAACCTCCCCAAATATGCAACATGTTCCAATACAGGGAGCTTCCAGTTTCCACACAGCCATGCATGTGAAGATTTCATGAGGAATAGTATAGTGCAGTTAGAAAGTAAATTAAGACTGCTTTTTTTTGCACCCAGCTCCACCCAGCTGTCTAGTTAAAGAGTGAATGTTCTTAAAGGCTGCAATTTTAAAAATGTATACAGTTGTATGTATTTTTAATTTTGTGGTCATATTCATACTTCTGGATATTTTTGTACTTTTTGCTTGACTTGGGTGCCCTCCTGTGTTAATCCTAATAGTTGCAGTTATTGTGTAAGTGGTGTACAAGTAGAACAGATGTTTACCAGAGAGCTTTCAGCATTCTGCCCCCAGCAGGTGATCTAGTCTCCGCTTGAGATTAAGTTTGCTGTTTGACAGTGTATTTCTGTGACTTAATCTTTTCATTTTGCTTTTTAAATTAATGGGTGTTCTAAATGTTAAGCACTTCCTGCACTGGCTGAGCAAATGGGATGTAAGTGCAAATTTATTTTGTGTCATTTAAATACCGATGTTGATTTTGGGTACAGGCAGCATTTTATCTCTACCGTAGAACGAAACTTAAAACTTCAAGGTGGAAAATGCATGAGTCTGATCAGACACTGGAGCCAAACGTTTAGCATTTCTTGTATTCTGAAGTGGTATTTAAGCTTCGGCCATGGCTTCACTAACTGCAGTAAAGTGCTTTCTGTATTAATTACATATTTATTTTAAAGACATTGAGCACTTGAAAAGCTAAAACAGGGTTAAGTGACGATGGGAAGAGAAGATGAATTTAATTCTGTTGAATTGGGAGATGGAAACCAAATGTCATTGTTTGCCTGATGTAAAATAATATGGGTTATAAATGACAATTGTTATGTACATAAATTGTCTAAGGGGAGGTGGTGACAAAGTCCCAAATGAGAAAAGCTGGCACTTCCATCTGGAATTGTCCTTTATTTTTCCTTCAGATTTTGGCATTATTTTGATTCTCTGAGATTTTAATTAAGAGGGACCATTTTTCAACCATGGTGTTTTCAGAAATATTGTTTACACTCTACTAAATAAACAACTTGAATTGCCTGAGGAATTGATGCTTCTGTTAATAATTCAGTTTAAAAGCTTGAATGTTATCAAGTTTGTTCTCCTGTATATGAAGTGTTTCTCTTTCTGCCACCCCTGCAAATTATTTTTCCCTAGAGTGTTTTGTTTCCACCTTAAGTGCAGGTGCGTGGTATTTTAAACTGTTAATTTGAACAACTTTTTAATTGTTCTGTAGACTGACTAAGTATAATGCTGTCCTTATCTTTGCATCGGCTCTGTTGAAATCAGTTAGTGCTTTTTGTCTTAATACCATTTGGCAACAGTTGGATCTCAATTCCCTGCTGAGTTTGGTGCATTCCCAACATTTATTGGATTACAGGATGCTTGGAGATTACATTCTTGAAATTCTAGGATCTAGATAAAAGAATGAAGTGGGGACAATGAAGTTTTCTTTTGAATGTCTTTTTGATTTATACTTCTCCACCCTCAGTGGCTTGATCAAACATTGATGTTAGCTAGAGATAATATAGTCTAGATTTTTCATTGTTAAACTGTAGAATGAGTATTTGGCTTGTTATTGGAAAGCTGCACTATTGCTTAATTGTTTAAAGCCAGGCATGCTCGCATTTCTGAAAGCAACCTGTATTATTAGAGGGTGTTTGACCTCTGTGTGAAGTAGAGCATGAACACTGGTCAGTGCTATGCTGTGTCTGCTACTCTCATCCATAAAAAGAAAAACCTATTTATGATGGCAGCAAGTATTCTTTGCTTCTGGTTTACTTGAATCTATTTGGCTATTTTTAATTATCATTGCAAGTGACATTTAAGTTTGAGCCAACTGCAATGAAATTCTGCTTAGTGATTGCTTAAGCAGAATCAAGTAGTGTCATTAGAGACGTGGGTACCCAGCAACATATCAAATCTTGTTAGAGGAATTGTGCCTAACATATTTGTACATGTATTTGCAATGTTTCAGATGATTACATTTCAAAGATCTTGGTGAAATAAGTGGTGTTTCTACTGTACTTCTACAATTTGTCAATCACAAAATACAGCCTCCCCCTGAGAAAGAGGCTACCACTTCTAAACTCCAGGTTTTAATTGCTTCAAGGTTTAATGCATCTTGAGAATGAGGTTTCCATTGTGATACCTGCTGCTTTTCACCAGGTACTGGATTGGTATGTACTGTAAAAGACCACAATATGGCATGTCTGTTCTACTTAACTGTTTCCAAATCAATTGCTTTAATTTATTTGAGCTTATCTAAGAAATCAGAGCTAACAAGGATGTCAATGGCAGCCTCTAGTGAGGGTAAAAACACTGATTACAATCTATACAGGAAATTCAGAGCGCCTCACTAATGAGACAAAGACAACTGTTTCTTCTCGGGCTTTTAACTTACGGAGTTCAGCTGCTTTCCTTTGGCTCTGTTTGTAAGTATATATTGGGGAACTAAGGACTTGAATATGGTATCTTGTTACAAGAGGTTAACAGGAAGTGGGTTTTACTGGTCAGCTTTAGTGTTGTGCATGAGTGAAGTGAACAGTGATGTGCTAACTGCTATTGAATGGTACAGTTCTGTCAGAATGGGGAGGCACTTAGGGTGGGGGAGAAGGAGTGCTGTTCGTGCAATGGCTGGAATATCTCTTGCATGTCTAAATGGCCTGTTTCTCGTTTAAGTATAATTGGGCAATTTGTTTAACACATTTCCATTCTGGCAACTGTATGGCTATTGCACTAATCATAAATCTGTACAATGTCCATGATTTCATTTTGGAGAAGTCTTGTAATATTATTCTCCCTTGCTCCCTGGGTTGAGTGTGTCAATTTTTCCTCCCACTATTGAGGGCATTGCTGGATTCAGTCCCATGAGTCCTCCTGGTACTTCACTCGCATGGATTATTTTTTCATTATTGTCAAGATGGTAAGTATTGTAAAATTGCTGCAAAAAGTGGGGGAGTAACTTAGTTTGTTTCTGCTCTTGCTGTGTCAATAAATGTGCACGTCCAGGTCGACTTAAGCAGCAGCAGTTGGGAGTGTTGATGCCTGTTTATGGTTTTCCTTTCCCCTTTCACTAGGGTAAGGCAGAGAAACTAAAGCTAATGTTACCGTCACTTATTTGACAAAAAGCAGTGGATAGCTTCAAGCCATCTGTGAATGACTTGCGTTACTTGCACAAGATGATGGATATTGTAATTCATTTCTGTTTAAAAGTAATCTTGATATTCCATATCTATCAGTATGGCTAATGTGAAATGGAATTAGTAAAGAATTAAACAAGCAAATTTCATTTTGAGTAGCTCAGATAATGTAATGGTCATTGTCCATTTCAAGATTGATGCAATGTTAGCAGTACCAAGAAATAAGTTGCATTATATTGTGCCTTCCACAATGTTAGGATGTCCTAAGGGTAGTTTTGAAATGGTCTACTGTTGTGATCTGTAAAGATCACGACTTAATCTGTGACCAGGTGTAATTGAATGTGTTTGTTAATATGGAACTTTCAATAGCAGAGCTTTGGGGGCTCTATAGCTTAAGGTTAAATGGGAGAAATTGGTGATTTTCCACTTGGAGTGAAGAATGTTGAGAGGGAGTTTAAAATTAAAGATAATATGGTGGATGGTTCAAGCATTGGGAGAGATGGATTACAAAATATTGAACAACAGATACAAGGGGGAATGCGAGGAAGTTTTCCTTTTTACTCAATAGTTATGATCTGGATTTCAGTGCCAGTGAAGGTGATAGAAACAGAATCAATCAAAGGCCTCAGAGTTAATTGGATAAGCACATAAGAATAATTTCTGGGCAACAGAGAAAGAGTAGGGCAATGTGACTGATAAGATTACTGCATTATAAATTGGCATAGACTCAGAATTATTATGGCATAGATGTAGTTATTCAGGATCTGTTGAGTATTTTGTTTACTGCTCTCTTAACAAAAGAAATTCTTTGTCCTGATTCACCTGGCTACTTGCTTCATTGCTGCTTGTGATCTTGCTTTGTATAAAATGATTGTTGTGTTTCTGTGCATTTACAGCAGTGACTACACTTCTGAAATACTTTGGCTATGAAGGGCCTAAGGTGATGTTGGATGGATTTCTTAAAACAAAATGATTCTTCCTCCTTCCCCCCACCCACCCCTTTTTCATTCTTAAAAATGGAACTATTTTGGCACATGATTTGGAAATTTTGCATGGTTAGCGGTTTTGAGTAGTTTTGGTCATTGCCTTGGAGAGAGAAATCTTCTTGTTACTTCAGTAATGTACAACTCTTTAAGGAGATCCAGATTGCTTTTAAGAGCATTGTCCCCATGATGCATTTTAAACAATTTTTGCCACATAAGGTAATGAATGCTGGAATTTATAAACGGACTAGTTTGGTAGCAAAGTTTAAAAAAAACAAGAAGCCTTTTTTAAAAAAAAATCCTGTAAGTTTGAAAGTAGTGGAAATTCCTGGCGAGTCAGGCAGCAACTGTGGGGAGCAATTGAATTAATGGTTCAGGGCAATGATCTTGCATCAGGATTGGGAAAAGTCAGAAAGGAGAATATTTTCAAAAGAAGGGAAAATGGGGAGGGCTTGAGAGGACAAAAGGAGAGATATGAGATGTGGAGGGCAGGAGAGATGGAACATGAGCAGGGGCATGTGTCATCTACCTCGTTGTGTCTGCTGCACCATTCAGTAAGATCACGGCAGATCTTTTACCTGTGTCACTAACTCCATATCCCTTGATTTGTTTTCCTTAATAATATGAAAAAAAATCTGATGATTTTTCCCAGAAGAGTCCAGGAAAAATTATGATTGCTGTCTTGAATATACTGAGCAAGTTGGACTCCACTGCTCTTTCCAATGTATTCCAATAATTCACTGGCCTCTGTGTGAAGAAACTTCTTCTCAGCTTTGTTCTGACTGGCTGACCTCCCTTATTTTGAGGCATTAGCCACTGGATCTAGACAGCCCAGCCTTGGGGAAACACGAAACCTCTGCCCTGTCAAGTCGCTTAAGAAATTTGAAGATCTCGGTCTGACAAAGGGCTTTGGACTTGCAACTTTAGCTCTCTTTTTCACAGATGCTGCCTGACCTGCTGAGGGTTTCTAGCTTTTCTGTTTTTTTAAATTTGTTTTCGATTTTGTCTCGATAAGATCACAGCTCATTCTTAAAAACTCCTTGAGCTTATGGGCCCAGCCTGTTTAATCTCTCCTCATAAATCAAACCCATAAAGATCCAATCTAATGAACCTTTATTCACTTTGTCTGTTGAAAATGTATCCTTCCTTTGCCAGGCAGATTTTCCAGATGTGGTCTCACTGGGGCTGTATGTAACTGGAGCGATAAGTCTCTACTCTGAAATAGAGGCCAAGATATTTGCCTTCCTAAATGTTTACGAATCTTCAGTGATCCTTGTACAAGAGCACCAACACTCCTCGCCAATTTCTAAGAAAAGATAGAATGAAGATTTGGTAATTGTGGTTGGCTGAGAGAGAACTGTAAAGGCTGGTGAACAATGGAAGTTATTTCTGGGGAGGGGTAAGTTGGAGGAGACTACAGGGTTGCAACTGGTCTGTCCAACTTGCATTCATAAATCCCACCCCAGGAGAGCACTGACAAAATTGCAGGTACAAATTGTAATGTTTACTTTGAAAACTTATGGAGCATTTTTTTTCCTGTGAAGACACTAAGAAAGGTGCTTTTGCAGATACTGCAGGAAAGAAATAAGTGAGCCCTCAATCAATATTACTGTTTATAAACGGTAAATGGGTGGAGATCTCCTTCCAGCCTCCACCCATGGCACTCTAGAAATGGCTCTGACATGGTGTGCACTGAATACCAGCCACAGTATTTCATTCTTTGCTGGAGAATTGTGCTGGATCTCCATTCTGGTGAGAATGGTATCCTAATTTTTTGAAGCTGCTTTTAAGGTGAATCTTTGGGGGCAAGGAATGAGCATCACTTAGTCACTAGAGCATGAAAGATTCAATGCTCCATGGCCTGGAATGGTCTTCCTGTTTACCAGCAGTGATTTGCAATGTGGCAGTTACAAGCTGGCAGTCAGCAGGTTTATTTAATCCCAAGATGTGTGTCCTGTTGTGAAGGGTTTAATCCATAAAAAAAGCAGTTGGGCTTTGGGTGGTTGGAATAAACAGTAAGTTCAGCAACAAGAATAGCTGGCAGAGGTTACTTCTGTGTTTCTATTGTACTTTGCAGAATTATAATTGGTGTTTTATGATATTAACAGACTTCATGAAGATCTTTTTTTCAAAAGAACTGATTAGATAGAAGGTTTGAGACATAAAGGCATGTTCTTACAGTGTAGGTAGATGGACTTCTGTATGTGTAAGCAATAAAGGGCAAATTCTTGGTTTCTATGGTTCTCAAGTAAAACTGTGTTCAGTCTACGTTATTGAAAAATGCATTCCTAAACTAAAATAAGCATCTTTTGTGATTTAATAACACAGTACAAATTTTTCTTTAAAAATTATTTTAAAAATGCAGGCATACGTTTAACAATGGTAATAACCTGTTCACATTGCTTAATTTCCTGCAAGTCCTGTACAGGCTAATCTGCTCTTATGTGGAAGGGAAGAAAACGGGTATTGTGATTTAGCAGCGAGGTTGATGGCAAAGGTGTGGAGGAAAGAAATGGATGTCATCACAGTACAGAGCTGGGAGGCGGTCCAAATGGCCTGGTTAATCTGATAACAAGCAGTTGTTTTCGTTTTTAAAATTTTTTTTGAATATGTAAAGTAAACTTTGGACCAGGAAGCAATTATGTCCCATGGCTAGATCCAGCATCAGCAACCTACAGCATTTTTTTTTGTTAAGGACCTGTGTAGCTCCTGTCCCTGATCAGTTGAACAGAGATTGATTAAATGCACACATCCCACATTGTTCAAGATTCCGTGCCTCCCCCCTTCCCAATCCCATCTGAAGGAAAGTTGTGTCCTGTGGAGACAGGGTTGGGATATGCTGGACACAACTCCTGAAAGGAATAACTGGTGATTTCATTATGCAGTTTACCCCAATGACCAGGAAGAGTGAAAAGACCAGAGGCAAGGGCTTGTTCTCCCAGGATGCCAGTTTGAGGAACCACCTGATGCCAGTTTGGGGCACTAGGGGCCAGCCTCAGTGGGAGATCTGAGCTCCTTTTAAGGAGTTGGCACCAACAGGATGGGCTGCAAGATTCTTCAGAATTTCCAGCCCTGCCTGGGCCTCTGCATTTGCTGTAGAAAGCCATGTATATTTGAATTTAAGAGATTCTAGATCAATCTGATGCTGTGAAGGATGGTGGTTTTTGAGATGGACAGAGGAATTGGGGGAGTGGAAAATGTCTGCTCTCTGAGCTCTCTGATATCTAGGCTTTAGGATGCTTAGCTTTCATGTATTTTTTTCTTCTGAATGGCCTGGAGTCCTTTTTAGAGGTTTATGGTTGGGTTTGAGGATTGGGTAAACTATTTTCTTTTCCATTTTATTTAATGCATTGCCTTGTGCACACAGTGATGTTTATGAATATCGACAAATGCATTGTGTTTTCAGATGTCTGTCTTAATTATTTATTGAAATGGGGAGTACATGCACTGTGCTCATTAAGATATTGTGTTTTTGATAAAATTTGAAGTAAATGGCACTTTTACTTTGTTTTCCTGACTCTTGTGTTAAGTATTGTGGCTTAATAGGAGTTGTAAGTTTTTCACTGCAAGGTTAGTTGTATAGGGGAGTCCAGATACAGTAATGCAGGCATTGTAGCTTTTGCCATTTCCCAAGGTTCTTGCCATCTGCCTAAAAGAGGCAGTTTGTAGATTGAATGAGTA
This sequence comes from Pristis pectinata, assembly GCF_009764475.1. Lineage (NCBI taxonomy): Eukaryota > Metazoa > Chordata > Chondrichthyes > Rhinopristiformes > Pristidae > Pristis > Pristis pectinata. The sequence continues at coordinate 16,524,496 of NC_067420.1, forward strand.
GGCCATTCAGTTGGGTGGGAGCAGGAAAAGAAATGTGGTGGGGGATATAGTTGGAGTTTGGCAGCAATGACCAGGAGTTCCAAAAGGTGTATTGTCGCCTCATACCAAGTTTAAAGACAGTACCTTGCAGCGAGTAGAGATAGATCAGTTGTTTTGGATGATGTAGAAACCTATGAAGGAAGAACCAGAATGAAATTCTTTTTGAGGAGTTTGAGAAGCTTTGGTTCAAATTAAGATACACTAATCACTGACGAATCACACTTTTTCTGAGGCAAGTTCTGGTAAGGCAGGAGAGTTTTTTTTGAACAAGGAAACCAGCCAAGGAAGAGGGTATTTTTGATAAAAGCATCATGTAATGGGTTTGACTGATTTTCTTTTCTCTCCTTGAGTCTGAAGCATGTTGTACACCTGGACGAATTATCTAAGTGTGGGGGGGTATAGTGATTATGGTTGATTTGGAAACTATTATTGTATGGTATGATGTCTAATAGACATGTAGAGATTCATAACTAGTACTGAGTATGCAAGTCCCTCAACTTAAATATTGAAAATGAACAACTATGACTATCAAAGGTAGGATGGTATAAAAGCTTTTAAGAATTGGTAAAAAGGCAAGCTTGAGAATTTTAAAATTTGGCAAAAGATAGCTGTACATCTTAGCAGAGGGGGAAAATATTGAAAGGCTGAAGTTTGTATAAAGGAAAAGATCAGCAAAAGAAGATGTAGCCCCTTTTAAGAGGAAGAGAAATTATATTGGCATCTGAAGAAATACAGATTATATTTAACTTTTCCAATTATTTCCAAAATGTTTATCTTCACAAGAAGGACAATAAGAATGAGAAACTTGAATTTCTTATTTAGTAAAGTAGTAATACTGGAGAGATTTAATGGGGGTGAAAGATTAATCATTTTTGAGATCAGTTCATAATCTACATCCTAGAGTGTTTTGAGTAGTGGCTGCAGAGAGGATATTAATTTGATTCTCCAAAATTCCCTAGATTTTAAAATAGTCCCCATGGATTGGAAGATGAGTGTAATCCTGATATTAAAGACCAAAAAAATTTGGAACTATAAACCAGTCAGCCTGATATTGTTTGGGGAAATAATAGATTCTGTTAATAAGGATGTTGATATGGATTTACGAAAAATAAATTATGATAAATGGTAGTTTTGAGGGTGTAAGTGAGAATCAGTGAATGTATGTGCTTTATTGATATTCCAGAAGCTTTTTAAGTTGTGTGATTCAGACTTCACTGTAGAAAGTCAGACTTCATGGGATTGATATTATTATGGATTTAAGAAAAATTGTTTTGTCAACAACAAGAGTCCTTGATGTTGGTAGATTTGGAGTTCTATATGTGCACACTGGGCAAGGAGGGCATATTCCTTCCTTGCACTTGAGTGAACCAGATGGGATTTTGCAACAATGCAGCAGTTTCATGCTAAACAATAGGAATAAATGGGCTGACAGACTGCAACTGCTGATATTTGGTCCTCTCTTTGCAAGAGCATAGATGAGGAAGGCGTGTATTTGGGTATATTAATGACAAATTGGGGTGGCACGTAGTTCTGTTGTCTCTCATTTCCTGTGATACAGTTTTGATCCTGACCTTTGGTATTGTCTATGTGGAGTTTTACATATTCTGTCTCTGACCTCTTGCGTTTCCCTCTGGTGCTCCAGTTTCCTCCCACGTTCCAAAGATGGTCAGGTTAGTAGATTAAACTGCCATTGCAAATTTGCTCCTAGCATGGGGGTGAGTGGTAGGATCTGCAGAGAGTTGATGAGCCTGAAGGGAGAATAAAATGGGGTTAGTGTAAATGGGTTGGCACAGACTTGATGGGCCAAAGAGCCTGCTTCTATGTGGTAACACTCTAACCAATATATAAGAATGTAAATGGGTTAAGTGAGTAATTTTAAAACCTGGCTGATGGAATATAATGGGAAGATTTACACCTTGATTAGAAAAACTTTTTTCAAAAAGTGATATTTGCGAAACGTTGTTTAGATACACCTGGATGACCTTGTACACAAGTCAAGGTAACGTGGAATACCTCACGAAATAAAAAAACCAGTTAGCCTTTTAATTGTAATGGGACTGGAATACAAATGTAAAGAGTGAGTATTCACATTGGGTATTGCTGAGACCACGTCCAGGATACTACCTGTGTAGTTTTGGGATCCTTGCCTACGGAAGAATGCGATTGTCATTTTTGGAGGGAGAGCAGTGGAGACTTCTGGAATGAGTGAGTTGTCCTAAGGGAAGAAATTTAACCAGACCAGGCATGTTTTCCCCTAGAACAGTGATCTTCGGTTTTACAGGGAGCGGGTCTCTTTCGGCAAACAAAAACCTTCAATGTGAGAGCCATTTTAACACTTAATTTAGTAGTTAGTATTCAATCATCCATGTTGTGCTACCCATATGTGCTTCCTCTCACATGCAAGCTTGGACCATGGACACAGATGCCTGTGTCCACTGCCTCCTTCCTTGTCTTGCATCCTCCTATTGAACCCTCGCACCTGGAATCCTCTCTGTCCCTGAACTCCTTAGGTGTTTCAACACCCCTCACTGGCTCTCTGACCTCTTCCTGCCCTCACATAGACTGCCCATCTTCACCCCTTGCATCTCCTCCTGAGCACACCTGTCCACATTTGTAGCCACAGTTGGGATTGATGATGATTTGTGAGCCTTGTGATGAGCTTCTCCAGAAGTTAGTTAACCTCATTCAATACTTTAAATGAGAAGGTGATTCTGGAATGATGATTTCATTGGCTGGGGAGATGAGAGCTGGGATTAAAGCCTTGGACTTGGAGGCAGGCCATTTAGAGAGGGGAAATTTCTTCCAATTAATGAAGAGTAGCTAACATTGTGTAAATCTGAAATTCTCTAATCTACAAAGCTGTGGATGCATAATTGTGAAATATATTGGTTTACAAACAATACTGCTGGATACAGACTGCTGTGGAGAGACTAAAAAGGGGAAGAGGTAGATCAGCAATGATATGGAATAGTAGAGTAGACTCCAAACAGGTGAATGGCCTCTTCATGCCTTTATTTCCTTTTTATGATTACTTAGCTACAGTTATTGTTCAAGTATTTTGGTCCAGAAAGTGACTATTATGATGGCTACCAATTACAGGTCCTCCCTGGGTTATGAATCCTGATTTACAGAAACACTGTACATATGATAGTGTTTAGCGATAGTGATGGATTTGGCGTGGGGCTGCAGGCATCTTCTGCCGGGTGGAAATGGGGAATTTCCACGTTTGCCTTATCTCCTCATCCTTTTTTTGGCGGGGTGGGGTGGGGAGAATCCCCTTCCCTCCCTGAACTACAACATTTGAGGGCTGGGAGCACTGAGAAGACGCTCTCTCTCTCGCGTGCTCTCACTTGCGCTCACTGAAGCAGTGAGGTCAGTTGCCAGCTGCTCTTCCCATGCCTGCTTGTTCTCCCATGACAGTTGTTTCTCTGACCCTCTCCCACAGTTTTTGTTCATTTCCAACTTGCGAACGGTTTGGGTTACAAACAGTTCTCAGCAATGGAACCCTGTCATGACCTGGGGACTGCCTGTGGTAGCTAAAACTCATCTGATTGCTTGATCTGACATTGTGCATGGAAATATCTCTGCAGATCTGGTGAAGAGTTTCTGCTTGTTGCTTTGTCAACAGAAAGTGAAGCATGAATGCTTAATTGTCTTGTGAGAGAACTAAGTATGTAGCATTTTTTCCGAAATTGGGCAAAAAGCTGAGTTTTTCACATTTCCTCTTGTGAAACATTGAACTAGTCTATCCTACCATTTTTATTATGCAAATAGTAAGCTACTTGTCTATTTGTAATATCTTTTCTTAATTTTTAAAATGTTATTACATTTTGATGTAAACTAATTAGTTTTGGACATGCCTTGATTGATTAGATTTGCCTGTAGAATTCCAGAGTAATGAAGTTGTAATATGATAGCTTTCTTCACCCTCCCTCTGTATGGATTTAGAGAAGAGCTTTTGTAACAGTTTTGCAACACTAATGTTTTGTCATTTGATTCATGCAAATATGTCCATTGTACATAAATATCCATTGGCACACAGAGGCATTGGAAATTGACATTTGATATTATGGGTGTTTGTTTCTATAAAATTCAGTTTTCACACTTGGGATGTGTTTAATCTTGCTGATTATTTAAGTATGTTTGTGTTACATTCCTCTTGTATTCTTTGAAAAGACATATTTTCAAGGACACTCGTACTTCACCTGTTCTCATTATCTTTTTGTTCCTGAGTTATATAATTACATTGTGCATGGTGATGCACTTCATTGAGATGTAGTCATTGAATGCATGACTATAGATGGTCTATTGGCAATGTTTTGATTGCACTGCATCCTTCGGAGATGGAATAGAGTCTGCATTTCTAGAGAGCGGATGATGTGATTTGGTTAACCTATTTGAGTCTTTCTGTTCAACGATCCAACCTCAAACACATTTTACACTTCAAGGTAGTGGGTGGGAAATAGAATAGGGTAGTGGTGGGGGGGGGGGGGAGAAAGTGAAGAATTCTGTAAATTACTTTCTTTGATTAAAAAGTTTAACTTTTGCTTATATGGTGTCTTTCAATAGAGTAAAACTTTACAAGGTGATTGGAGTGTTGTCAAGTAAAACTTAATACTGACCCACAAAGACAGATGGTCAAAAACTTGGTGGAAGTTGGTTTTAAAGAACACCTTTTAAAGGAGACCACCAGTGCAGCAGTTTGAGGAAGGAATTCTATAACTTGGGGACCTATTCAGTCAGTGAAGGGGCTGTGAAAGTAAGGATGTGCAACCAGCCAGAACAAGAGCAGTTCAGATACCACAGTGTGTTATCAAGCTGACAGGGGTGACAGATGGGAGGGGCAAAGGAGGGGATTGTAAACGAGAATGAAGATTTTAAGCAGAGAAAAAAAACAAACTACTGGAGGAACTCAATGGGTTTTTTTTCTGCTCCAGATTCCAGCATCTGCAGTTTCTTGTGTCTCAAGTGAAGGCTTTAAATTTGGTATTGCTGGACCAGGAGGGAGTGTCGACCAGTTAATCTGGGGTGCTGGAAAAAGTGGAAGTTAGGATATGGATGACAAAGTTTTTCATGAATTGAAGTTTACATGGTTTGAAAAGCTGGATTAATTGTACATCTTTGTTAATTATGTTAATAGCTGCAAACAGTGGTCAATGTGTACCTTTTTTTCCCTCCATAAAAGTACTTTGGTTATCTTAAATGGAAGCCATATTCGTGATCTTACTATTAATTTTCCTTATTTCGGAGCTGCTGTAGGATTATAGCTCTTATCGGTTGACTTGCTTACTGACCTGAGATGCTGAATTATTTTCAAAAATGTCCACTTTTTTTGAACTCATGAATTTGTTTTTGTTCATTTCCTCATGGAAGTTTAAGGAATGGTCTGCAATGTGTTGTAGCTCCCTCTAGAGTTAAAATAGGTAATGAAACTTGAGTGCACAAATTTTTCATTAGGACACACTAGAGGCTTGAATGGAATTAAAAAAAACAAGAATTGCCATTTTGGATAAAAACTTTATCCTGAATGTTGGGTTTTCTGCATAATTTTTGTGTCCATTTCCTTCATCTGTCATTGCCACTGAAAACCCATATTCATTATAACTTGGATCTAATTAAACTCTCTTCCTGTCAAATTATTTATTTCCATTCCTTCTCTTTCAGCCACTCTGCTTTCCTTCTGGTCTTTCATTCATGTGATTTGATCAAGGATTAATTCTGACGATGAATCAATCTTCAGTGTGAAATAGTAAACTAATGATTTTTAAAACGTGTTTTGCACATTATTTACCAGATGAAGGAATGTATGTGTTTGTCCTGCAACTAACTAAACATTCTTGTTATGTTAAGGTAATATTGTTAAACAGCTTTCAAACTAAAGGGGTTACTTGTGTGCTTGGAGGGGGAAGGAAGGTGAGAAGAGAGCACAAAGCTATGGGCATTTCGATTATCCTGTCTCTAATCTTAAATGCACAGATGTTTAGTGATTATTTAGCATGGTGATTTAGTGTTGCTGACAATCCCTTCAGGCATTTCCTAATGGACTTACTGGCAGTAATTAAACTGATCTGCTTGTGGTTTAATTTTTAGTTTCTTCCATTTAAAGGCATGTTGTCTTCCTTGTGATGAAATTCCAGGCAAGTGGTTAAATGCTGTAAACAGTCATCCATTTTAAGAAAAGAGCATTCCACAAGTTAAAGTTTACAAGATAAAACAGCCTGTGCATTTTGTACTCGTGTAGGAACAATGTGGCTTGGATATTTATCTCTAATAAATGTAGCACATCACAGGTAGATACATGCAACAGAATCATGGTGATTGGTGGGAATCTTGGGAGCTTGTACAATATTAGCCTTTTGTCCTGGGATTCTTCCTCATTGGGATCGTGTGTTTCCAAACTCCTGATGCCTTGGGTAAATTGAGAGAGTGTGTGTAATGTTGAAAAGTTAGGAGCATTGAAGAGAAAGGGTGGAAAGAATTGAATTGCACCTCATCCTGCTGTTCTTCATATTTACATACTGCAACTTTTCTCTAAATTTCTAAATGCAAATCCAGAATTCATTTAACAAAAAAAATTCTGAATCTCTTTTAACAGGGCAGTTTCCAATATAGTTTGTTAAACATAATATCCAACTATCTACTTGAGTAGCTGTACTCTAAGTGAGGACTTGCTTCTCTATTTGGGGTCACAAAGGATTTGTACAATGATGTTTGATTCCTTGTTTACAGTGCCAAAATGGGAAGCAAGTTCCTAAGAAACAACTATAGATGTTGGTTCTTGCCAGAATCTGATCACCTGGTTAAAATGAGTTTTAATTGTTTTTAGCACGTCTGCATTTGTTTGACCATACTTGATCTGATGTGATGAGGAGAATAGGAAGGAAATTGAAGAAAGAGTGCTGCTTTGCAGCAAACTTAAAGAAAACACTACTGGACATTGGAACCAGCCATGCCCTCTGCTCTCTCTCTGTCCATTCTGGTTAATGAAATATGAAGCCACATGTACTTTGCAGAATATTTCCAAAGATTTCACTGCCAAGATTGTGATTATCAATGAATAGAATTTACTTGACTCATCTCATCATAGAAACAATAATGCAATTATTTTAAGAACTCCAATTAATGCCAGCAATTTTGTTTTTAGAACTGCGCACATTGGGCAGTAAGCACATTTTGTATATGATGTGAATTAGCTGGGCAGTGGGGGACTATTGTTTGTAGGAAGGAGACTTTAGTCTTTTTGAGACTCTTGCTCTTGGAATCTGTGAACGGCTCATTGTCAGAGGACTGGAAGCCAAGTCACAAAAATTCTATCACTCCCAAAAAGAAACAGATCAAATGAAATGATAACTCCATTATGGTTTGCACTTGTGTTTTAATTGTTGTATATTTTCCATCAACTTGAGCAATTGCATTTTCTAATTGATATTCTCACTTTTTTTTGTCAAACTTGGCAGTGGTGGAAATAATCTACCAATGAATCTATTATAAAGTTAATTGTGATGGTCATTTGTAACTGGTGGGCTCATCATTTCATTAGAGAGGGAAAAAATGCTCCCAAAAGTATGCATTGTCAAGTCTGCTTTCCATGGTTTTGACGCATGGGTGTTTGCTTATACTAAGCAGTTATTGTGCTTCTGTTATTACTTTGCAGGTTCTCAAGGATGTCAAAATGATGGAGTTGGGGAAATGAGCGCAAAGAAATGCAGGACCGACGAAACCAACATCTGTAAGAAATGTTGTGCCGAGTTCTTTGATCTTTCCAAGTTCCTTGAGCACAGGAAAAATTGCACTAAAAACCCACCAGTTTTGATTATGAATGAAGGCGAGAGGGAAATGCCTCCAAAGGACTGCCCAGAGTCTTGTCCAGATAACTTTCCAAATGGCCAAATGAACAATCAATCTAAAAACAATGATAGCCCTGAAGAAAGAGTGCGTGAAGAGAGTGAAACTGCTGAAATGAATGTTGATAATGTAGAATCTCAAAAACCATGTGCCTCTAATGCTGCTACAAGTTTACATCCAACCTCTGATGTTAGCTATGTGTCCCAGTCTAAAATACCAAACACTAATGTCACATTGGAGACTATTCACAACACTAAAGTCGCAGTGACTCAGCACGTTCCAGACAATACTCCTGCCAACAACTCGAATGCAACTGCAAGCGTCAATGTCATTCCAATCTTGCTTGAGCAATTGGTCTGCTTGCAGCAGCAACAACTTCAACAGATTCAGTTAACTGAACAAATCCGCATCCAGGTGGCAATGATGGCACCTCATTCTCTGCATCCATCCATTGTTGCAGCTGCAGACCCCCTTAAAGCACTGGGGGCACACCTTTCACAGCAGCTTTCTGCTGCTGCTGCTTTAATTGGGCAGAAAGTGGGTAGCCAGAGCTACTCAATAGAAGGTTTTAAACCAGTACAGATACCTCATTCTTCCATTGCTTCAACTCATTTTAGCAAAGGCTTGCACCACTCTGAGTCAGCATCTCTCCAAACTACTAGTACTCTAACTTCACTAACCTCCAAACCTGATTCCATCTTGTGCTCTGAAAATCCAGCCAGGCTGAAACATGGCAACCTTACCGGCTCGGTTACGAGATTTCCAAATCCCTTGCTACCTCGGTCCCCAAATACAGCAAATATTCACAGCCCACTGATTGGACTATCTGCAGCTTCAGCGGCACGAAATCAGAAAGGCAAGCCTCCAAATGTTGCAGTGTTTGAAACAAAGTCCAGTTCGGAGGAGTCCTTTTTCAAACACAAGTGCAAGTTTTGTGGCAAAGTATTTGGAAATGACAGTGCCCTGCAGATTCATATCCGTTCCCACACAGGTGAACGACCTTACAAATGCAATATCTGCGGTAATCGTTTTACAACTAAGGGTAATCTGAAGGTTCATTTCCAGCGACATAAAGAGAAGTACCCGCATATCCGGATGAACCCATATCCTGTTCCGGAACATTTGGACAATGTTCCAACTAGCAGTGGAATTCCATATGGTATGTCTATACCTGTTGATAATTCTGCAAATTGGGCAGACACCAAACCTGTCTTGCAAACGTTGCCCAATTCCATTGGGTTGAATCTGTCGACTACTTTTGAGGACACTTCAGATAAAGTACCTGCAAGTGATTTCCTGCAAAGACGATCTCCAGCAGTAAGTGAAACTGCATCTTTGTCATCAAATATCAGCAGCTACGAATCTAATGTAGAAGTTAAGTCTACAAATGAGAATGGCAATGCACCTACTTTGACTACTTCCATAATGTCTGAAACATCAAAGCCTAAGCAACCTTTTGGTAATGTACTTGATAATAGCCAAACATCTGAGACATCCAAGCTTCAACAGTTAGTGGAAAATATAGACAAAACATCAACTGACCCAAATGAATGTGCTGTGTGCCATCGTATACTAAGTTGCCAGAGCTCACTAAAAATGCATTATCGTACCCACACTGGTGAAAGGCCATTCAAATGTAAAGTATGTGGTAGGGCTTTTTCCACAAAAGGCAACCTCAAGACTCACTATGGAGTTCATAGGGCAAAGCCTCCTTTGCGAGTACAACATTCATGCCCAATTTGCCACAAGAGATTCACTAATGCTGTTGTCCTTCAGCAGCACATTAGAATGCACATGGGAGGTCAGATCCCGAACACCCCTCTGCCTGAAGGCTATTATGATGGTTCTGATCCAGAGCCAGCTTTGGCTGATGAAAATGCTGAACTTGACAGCAGTTTTACTGATGAAAATATGGATGAATCTGAGTTGGAAGGGGAGAAAAGTACAAAGGTGCCTACAACTGAGTATTCAAAACCGGTTTTGCCTTATAGTGACTTACCGGCCAACTCTCCTCTGCTGGTATTCTCCAATATAGCTGCTTTGGAAAGTCAGATGAAAATGATTAACTCGAATTCCAATGTGAGCTTGCAACGACAAAGCAGTTTAAAATCCAGTGAGAATGGCTCCCCCGAAAGTGAAGGTATGGCTAATGATTCTTTTTCAGCGGTAGGAGATCAAGAATACCAGAATAATCAGAGCCCAGGTGCTGCAGAATCGGCATTGTTTCAAGCTTCGTCCCCTGCTAATAGTTTTAATGGCAGTCACGTGTCCAAGTCGCCAGGGTTTCCTAGTGAAAATCCAACAACAAAAGTTGAGCCTGTTGAGACATCCGAACTGACAAACGATGCTGCCTTAGATTTAACGTCTGCCAATATTCATCGGAAAGTTAAGGAAGAAGTCACTAGTGTTCCATTTACTAACGGGGATTGCAGTAAGTATGGAAAGAAATACATGTAGTTAAAATGTTGCTGTTTAATCTTGGCATTAGCTCCAGTCTGTTCTTTGAGACTGCTCCATTAATTATAAATTCTTACTAATGATTAGGTGCTCATTTAAATAGGCCCTAGTAATTGTAAACGGGAACCTTTTTTATAAAGAAATAAAACTTGTGTATGCAGATCTCTGAGCCTTTACGTTGGTTGAGATAAGTGAAGTGGTTTCATGGTGTAAGACAAGTGGTGATTGGCCTCCCACCCTTCTATATGGAATAAAGAGGAAGAAGAAAGCTATTGTTCTACTTCCTCTTGTAACTGTCTGTTTCTTGCTAGCGTATGGGCATTGATTGCTGTCCAGTAACAAATTAATGTCAATATGTGTGAAAATTTTTGAGTGTCCTGAACTAATCTTGGACTGTTTCTGTACTATTGATGAGGAGGAAACTGATTTCTTTTAGTTCCCTTTTGACCACCAATTTCAAGGGGCTTTGGAGCAATCTTAAAACTCTTATCACTGGTCAAGCCGAGATCAGTGGACTTAAGACCAGAGATTGAACCTGAGAACTTTTCAAAATTATGTGTCTATTAACAACGCTTTGTCAGAGAGACTAGGTGGGGCATGTGAATGCACTCTGTCTGTACTGCAAGCAAACTGAAGTTATTGAGAATCAGTAGGAGTATGGTGGAACAAGACTTCTAACAGAAACACCAGCAAATTCTTCCCAGTGAAAATGGAGTCATTACTGTGGATACTTTCAGTGAATGAAAGATTGTTGCAAACAAATTTGTGATTATAGGTGTAAAATGAATCGTGTCACTTACAGCAATATGGCCATCAGGTTTGATTTACAGCAATTACTCAATCCTCTCCAATCCGGCTGGGAAAAGTGCTAGCACTTCAAAATAGGATAACATCTTTTAACTTGAAACTTATTTGACTGTTCGAACTTCATCATTAAAGTGATGAACTTCATCTTTAAATATCCCCAGTAAGTTTAATACCTGCAAAATAATTGAATTATTCCTCTCAAATGTATGATCTAAAACTGGTTGAACCCCTCATATCTAAATGCTGTGACCTACAGATGCTGAAGAATATTGCCCTATTAATTTCTTCTTGATTCAATAGAAGGACCCAGTACAATTTTTACTTTCCGTAGTAGGTGCTCTTGTTGATTATATTTGCATTTTATGGTACCTTGAGCTGCAGTAGCAGAACCTGAACGCAATTATTATTTGAATAAGGGAACAAAAATATAAAAAGGGGGATACAGGATTTGTTGGGGACCTGAAAGAAGCATTGATGAGCAACAGCAACTGAACAGTATACAAGTTTGTCCAGCCACTCATCTCAAAAGATGCAATGGTTTTAGAGTCATCTTTTGGTTCCCTTTAGGAGATAATTGGCTTGTAGTCTTGCCTCTGTATATCGTGTGGCTTCAGCTGAAGAGCATTTGTTTGGATATTTGACAACATAATCTGGTTGTTTAAAGACCCTGTGTTTGGAAGATTGTTGCTTAATTTTGCAGATTTTTTTTTTGGTGTCTTCAATATTAACTTTTTTAAAAAAAACACATGCTGTGCTCAGTCATTACTCTTGATATAATTCACCAATACAATAGTTCTGTACAGTGGTATGTCTTTTCCTTAGCTGTAGTATTTGATAGCTTAGCAAATCAGCAATATCCTCGGGAGCACAACAGCGTTAGTATGTTAATCAAAGTCACTGTGCAAATACAACGATATAATAGTTACAGCATTTGGCCATCGTGCCTAAATCAGCTCACTAATACGCCACCTCACGGGTTTCATCACACTGCCCCAGCCCCTTCTCTATAGCCTTGCAAATTTTTCCTCACTGTATATTTATCAATCTCCCTCTTGAATGCCAGTACTCCAACTGCAAGTAGTGCATTGTAGATTCCAACCACAAACTGTGTTTTTAAAAAATTTCTTATGTCACTCTTAATTCTCTTTCCCCTTTTCTACCTATGATTTCTCATCCTCGACCCCTCCACAGTGGAAATAACCTCGCCTGTATCCACTCTGTCCAGAAACTTCCTAATTTTATACCCTTACCATCTGGGACTTTTATCGATTCACCATAGAAAGCATCCTATCTGGATGCATCATGGCTTGGTACAGCAACTGCTCTGCCCAGGACTGCAAGAAACTGCAGAGAGTAGTGGACACAGCCCTGCATGTCACGGAAACCAGCCTCCCCTCCTTGGACTCCGTCTTTACCTCTCGCTGCCTTGGCGAAGCAGCCAACGTAATCAAAGACCCCACCCACCCAGGTCATTCTCTCTTCTCTCTTCCATCAGGTAGAAGATACAGGAGCCTGAGGGCACATACCACCAGGCTTAAGGACAGCTTCTACCCCACTGTGATAAGACTATTGAAGGTTCACTTATACGATGAGATGGACTCTGACCTCACTATCTACCTTGTTGTGACCTTGCACTTTGTCTACCTGCACTGCACTTTCTCTGTAGCTGTGACACTTTTTACTCTGTACTGTTATTGTTTTTACCTGTACTACCTCAATGCACTCCATACTAACTCAATGTAACTGCACTGTGTAATGAATTGACCTGTACGATTGGAATGCAAGACAAGTTTTTCACTGTACCTCGGTACAAGTGACAATAATAAACCAATACCCTCTTCTCATTCCTACCATCAAGGAGGGGTACAGGAGCCTGAAGACCCACACTCAACAATTCAGGAACAAGTTCTTCCCGTCTGTCATCAGATTTCCGAATGGTCTATGAACATTAACTCCTTTTTGTTTTGCACTATATTTACTTTTGTAATAGTAATTTTGTATCTTTGCACTGTACTGCTCCTGCAAAACAACAAATTTCATGACATACAAGTCAGTGGTGATAAACCTGATTCTGGATTGCCCTTCAGACATCTCTATAGAAAACAGTCCCAGCCTCCCCAATCTATCCTTGTAACTATAGTTCCTCATCCCTGGATCCATCTTCTTCAGTGCTCTCTGGACCCTCTCTAATGTCTTCACATCCTTCCTATAATGAAGTAACCAGAAATGAGCAGAATACTACACTTGAAGCCAGACCAGTATTTCATAAAGGTCCAGCATAACAGCCCAACTTTTATATTTTATGTCTCTGCAGATAAAATGCAGAACTATGTATGCCTTCTCACTTTCTCAACCTGCCGTACTACTTGTAAACCCATATGCCCATGTCCTTCTGCTCTTGCACCACTTTTAGAACACTATCCTTTTACTCTATTATTGCCGCCTCTTACCAAAATGCAGCATCTCTCATTTCTCCACATTAAACGCCATCTGCCATGTGTGTGCCCACTCCACCAGCCTCTTCATTATCCTGCTGCAATTTTTTCTGTTTGCAGTTTGCAATACTACTATGTTTTGTCACCACACACCTAGAAATTTGTGGTTTGCATCTACAGGTGTAGGTTATTAATGCAGATCAATACAAATCCCTCAAGAACGCCTTCAAGTCTGAGGTGGGGGATTGGAGGGGGAAAATAACTGTTCACCATGACTTTTACTTGGCCAAGTTCACATCCATGTCCCTTTTAATCCATGTGCTTCAACTCTGCTGATAAATGTTGAAAACAGAAGATGTATGACTGGTAATAATCTTTTGCATTCTGATATTGTAAGCTCTTTTGTATCTTTTGGAGACTGATGCATTCAGAGGGCACAGCCTCAGAATAGAAGGGCATCCCTTTAGAACAGATGAGGAGGAATTTCTTTAGCTGGGGGGTGGTGAATCTGTGGAATTCATTGCCACAGATGGCTGTGGAGGGGAAGTCATTGGGTATATTTAAAGTGGCAGTTGATAGGTTCTTGTTTAGTATGGGTGTGGTGTCAAAAGTTACAGGGAGAAGACAGGAGTGAGGTTGAGAGGGGAAAAAATAAGTCACCCATGATCGAATGGTGGAGCAAATTTGATAGGCCGAATGGCCTTACTCTGCTCCTTTGTCTTATGGTCTAATTGATAGTGTGTCTATAAACAACCCCTCCAGATTTTCTTGAATTGGTTCCTGGAATCTAAAATCATGGAATTATACACCATAGAAATGTGGCTGGCAACTTGGTGCATTCTTTAGTTTACTGTGCCTTGGAAAGCACATAATTGTGCCTTTTTAAATTTCTCATTAGGTCATCTTCCAACAGAAAGTATTGTTTTTCTAGTGTTTTCATAACTAAAAGTTGGTATCTGAATCTTTTCCACACTTCTTTCCTGGCCTTGACCCTGTTTTTTAAAGCAAAATTCAAAAAAAAGTGGAAACAAAATTTTAATTGTAGCTTAACTAATAATTCATACAAATTTGGCATTACAACAGAAATATTTCACTTTCTATCAAATTATCTTGGGTGCCATGTTCATGAAAGGCACAAACTAAATGCTTCCTTTATTACCACTTCTGATTTTTTTGAACATCAGACACATTTATTTATGAATCTTGGGATCCTTTTATTTTTGTCAACAACTGAAGTTCAGATCAAGTATACAGGCATTCATTGATTTGAGTTGTTGCTCTAATCCCATTGACTCATTGGGGTATGTGACTTCAATTTGTGTATCTTATTTTTTGTCCTAGCAAGTAGTTTGCTGCTTTCTGCCCATTGGAACACAATACACCAAAAGGACCATAAAGTGTATGGCCCAGCCTTTTTATGAATTTTTGCAGGAAAACATTTCTTCTCACTCAGGGATGGCTGTATGTAAACTCTGAACTATATATTCTCTACCTAATATGATCTCTCATTAAGTTCCATCATCTAATCTATTTGCATCATCCTGAAGCCAATGGTAATGCTCCACCTTGAGGGATGCAGATCAATAAATGGAACTCGTATTTATCACCTTCTGCTTTCCATGTTTAACTAATTTCTAAGCGTACTGCCCCATTCATTTAAATAAAATTTGGAGGCTTTCCCCAATATCAGGGTGTCCCAGAGCTTTACAGCAAAGTAATTTAAATGTGTAGATATTCTGGTATTGAATGAAAAACAGTAACTGATTTGTGTTCATCAACATAAGAACATTAGAAGCAGGAGTGGGTTATTTGGCACTTTGTGCCTGCTCTGCCATTAAGAACATGGCTGCCTTTTCCTTGGCACCATTTTCCTGAATTGTTTTACCAAGTCTAAGGCTCCACAGACCCCTTGGGTAGAGAATTCCTAAAGATTCAGTACCCTCTGAATGAAGTTTTCTCCCAATCTTTATTCTGAATGGCCGGTTCCTTATTTTGAGCCTGTGGCCTCTGATCTAGACACCCCACATTGGGGAAACGTCAACTCCTGCATTTTCCCTGTCAAGTTCAATAAGAATTTTGCATGTTTTGATGAGAGTTACCTCTCATTATTTTAAATTATCAAGAGCGTATGCTTAATCTACTTTCTTGTGAGATAAAACCCACCAGCCTGGGAATTAAACTGGTGAACCTTCGCTTCACTTCCTCCTATAGTGCAAGCAGGTGGGGAGGCCAGATCTGTACACCGTACCCCAGAAATGGTCTCGTCAAAGTTCTGTATAATTAGAGCAAGATGACGCTACTCTTGTAGACTTGGTCTGCAGGATGTGTTCCCAGGGATAAGGATGCCAATGCAATTAGCATAGAGAGAGGGATGGAGAGATGTTATTGGCAGCATTGCTAACAGGAACCTGGTGCAAAATATTTTGATTGGATGATAAAAGATGTTCTAACAAGTTGGCACTCTTAAGCCGGGTACTCAGATCCTCTTGTAATAAACTACCATTTGCTTCCTTGGTTGCTTGCTGTACCTGCATGCTATCTTTCAGTGATTTCATGTATAAATACACCCAGATCCCTCTTGAATACAACCATCTTTCAATCTCCCAGTGCATTACCTCACATTGGAGCATAATGTGGACATCTGTCCTATCTTTTTGTCTATTTGTTTAGCCTGTCTATGGCCCTCAACCTCTCTGCGTCATTAGCACAATTCACTGCCTCCTAGCTAGGTACTTTATCAGCAAAATGTGGGTATATTATATTTGACCCTGTCATCCATATCATTAGTTCAATTTGTAGGGATCTCAATCAGTTGACCAAATCTCTTTGAATTGGTTGAAGGCTAAATATCAGGCTAGATACTGATATCTACATTCTGATTCAAAAAGTGCCATGAAATCTTCTTTTCCACCTTCTTGCTGAGTCGGAAAGTCGAAGCATCTGTTTGATGTCTTGCCTAAAACATTCTGTCTTTAGCAGGGTAGTACTTGGGCTGAAATATTTAAGTCTCTGGAGTCCAGATTTAACCCATGACATTGCAATGCCATGTGCTTTGCTTTTGTCAACAAGCCAAAACTTACCAGATGTCTTTTTGAAATTTGGGTGTTAAGCAAACTGTTTTTCCTTTTAATCTGGACATTTCACAATTTGTTCATGGAACTTGACAAATTCAGTAAAGCACCTGTTCCATAAGTGGTCCACTAGGGGTGGGGTTACGGTTTTTAATTTTGTGCTCTCATGGTATAGATTTTCATTTGTGCCATGGTGTGAACTTGGAAAGTGATGTACTAATGCTGCTCAGATAATGAGTTCTGTCTAGCCATCATCTTGCACCCAATCTCTATTTTGATGTCATTTCTGAGCTGGGTAGAAGTTGTTAGATGCAGAACCGATGTGAAATTTTTGTATAATATGTGCTTTGTTGTAGAATTCCAATATAATAACCTTCTGAACCAAGTTAAAGTGGAATTATGACCTATAAATATCCTACTGTTTTCCCATGGACCCGTGCAGAATTGGGCAGAAAGGGTCATTTGTACGTGTAGTTTGTGTATCACCACTGATATCATTTCTATTGCTTCTGTTCCTTTAAGCTGTCATAAAAGGCAGTTTTAAACATCTATGTTGCATTTTATTTTATAGAAATCATTTTGGAAGCTCCTAAATTGAGTATTTAAAACAAAGTCCTGTTTCTTAGTAAACCTATAAACTTAAATCTTTGCTGTAAAATTGGTCAGTATTGATGACATTTTTTAAAAAAAAGGACATTGCCATTCACTTCCAATCCTGGTCTTCTTCCTGAATTGTCCTTCCCATGCTTCCCACTACTGCTCATTAATCCACCACCACCACCAAGCTTGCTGCTTCTGCTTAGGTTTATTGCTTCAAAAATTGAGCTTTCACTCATTTAAACGTCCTTTTGATGAACCGGTGGAGCTGCCTTCTTTGAAAGTTAAAAATATTTAAACTAGTGGCTGTGTTTAAACTAATGTTTGTCAGATATTGCTGGTATTTACATCACCAGCTAGTTCTGCAAGTGAATTGCAATTGAGAACATTTACTGTTTGGATAGTGACATGACCCAAGCAGCATAGCAATAGAACCCCTATTGCATCTTTTATCTGATGTTGCATATGCCAACCCTTTGAATTCTCCTAAACTTCAGAAGCTGATTTATAAAGTAACAAACTGTTTTATTTGTCACAACTTGCATCGCTGAACAGAAGATAATTTTTAATAAAAAGTTGATCCTTATGACTAAACTCTGTTGCAAGTTAAATGCAAACTTCCCCGTTATGGGTTATTTAAGCATGGTGTTCCTTATTTCCTATCTGATCAGTATCTCTTCTTGATCACAATTTCAGTCCATAAAGGGTTAGAAAAGAAACACTGCCTTCCTAAGCTTCTGTTCACTATCATCTTAAAGAAATAAATGTTAATAAATCCCTTTTTATCATAAAAAGGAACTTGACACATGAAGTGAATAACCTGATGTCTCTCTAGGCTGGCATGTTGGATGTCTTATCCCAGGAAATGTCCAAAAGGGTATTTAAAGCTAACAGCATTATCATAATCCAAACTGAACCAAAATTCTTGCATGGGTAGGTGCAAGTCCAAAAATATTGCAATGGGCAATGATTTCCCAAGTCCTAGAAGTTGCTGTTAAGTGCACTAGAATTTGTTGCACTTGTACAAAGAAGGGTTTGTTGAACTTGACTGGTGTGGGTAAAGTGGCTACATAACTTGTGCCACAACACGCCTCTGTTCACTGGAAATGATCAGTGTTACTTTAAAAAAATATATTGGGCATATTGCTTTTCTTAATCATATTTACGGATTTGGTTTCCATTAACTGTCTCCATTAAATATTGCTACTGTTAATTTCTCGGCTCATAGCACTAGATGACGGCCATCTGTTTTGTGATGGCTCAGTGATGATGTGCACCTTCCTGATCTCCCACTTTCAGAATAAAGTGATGACCCAGAATTAGAGGAGGAGTGTACAGCACAGTGGTTGGATGAACCATCCTTCCTGTTGTCACCCAAGGAGTATTGAATTTGGTTCTTGAAAGAAAAGGTCTGCCCTTTTAATTTAAAAATAATATCTAGGCTAGAGCATGCCTGATCTGTGATGTTTTTCCCCTAATTTTAGTAAACAAATTTAAAAAGTGGGTGAAAGTTTAAAAATGACCCCATTATCTCATAATTGTACATATTATCTCAAATGGATGAAGATTTGGATATATTTGAGTGTCTTAGAACAATTAGCCAGTTTGGTTGTGGAACGCTGACACATTCTTGCTAATTTATTGGTTAATCTGCAATTGTAAAGTAGGCCATATCTTGTAAAGAAAAATCTCACAACTGAGCTGAATCTTTAAATTTGTACATTAGTGTTGTCCATCTTTTTTTAAATGTTGGTTCCAGATAACTTGATGTTTTGTGCTTCCATGATGCAGAGGCTGGTAATTCTGAAATGAAAAAAAAAGTTACTGTAAATACTCAATGGGTCAAGCAGTATCTGTGGGGAGAGAAATGAGTTAACATTTTGGGTCAATGCATGTGTTTCTGATTGGCTGCTTTTCTCCATTTCACCTAGCTATTGCTGAAAGTCTAGTGTTCTGGCCTAAGGTAGGGAAATCTAGCATAATAACTGAGGATTGGCTACAGTAAGGGATCCACCATGTATAATTTACAACCCATATTAGACTAAACAGTGAAAAACTGTTGTATGTTTTTAGGTGCTGTTCAAGTTCCTGCAGGTTCCTTTATCAGGGCTCCTCCTTGTCTGATTAAAGTGGAAGTAAGCGACCATGGAGAACGACCAGCAGGAACTACTGCACAGTTTCTTACCCCATCAACTGTGGCTTCAATCATGCCACCTATATTGGCACCTCCACCCCGTCGCACACCTAAACAACACAACTGTCCTACTTGTGGAAAGAGCTTCTCCTCAGCAAGTGCTCTCCAGATTCACGAACGCACGCACACTGGTGAAAAGCCATTTGCATGCACCATCTGTGGAAGAGCTTTTACAACGAAAGGAAATCTCAAGGTAACTTGTTCAGATTGAAGAAAAATGCTTCAGTGCATGTTAAAAATCTAAGTAATGGCCTGGATTTTGTGGTCAGTAGCAAAGAAACATTGCTTGCCGTTCACCTGGCTGACAGCTGCCCACAAAGATTGCTCTGGTTTCTGGGGCTGATCTGTACTAATCCGGCATCCAGTCCAGCAGCCTCTGCAAGGGACCTTTGGCATCCGAACAAGAAACTGCAAAGCTCTTCGACTAGTCAGATTGAAATATCTTCACTTGAGATGCATGGAGTCTAAACCAGGAAGTATAAATTAGGAAGCATTAATTGTAAACCATGTAAAGGAAATATTACATAAAATTACAATAAAGAATAAAGGCTTAGGATAGGACATAATTTTAGAAATTACTTTTTAATTTCTTGAACTAATTAACTTCTGAAGGAATTCTAAAGTCCACTCTAAAATTTCATTTTCCCAGGTCGTTTATTTTTTTTGACAGTCATGCTGTTTAAAAGTTCACTTGCTCCTGAGTGGACAATTGCCAGTTTTTTTGGCATATTTAGTGGGCAGCTTGACGCAAGTACCCATGTTCATATCATTTCAGTGATTTCAACGTGATCTCACATCATTACAGTGATTTGCAGTGTTGAGTCTGTCTGCACAGATTATTACATATCTGCAAGAAGCAGGGTATTTCTAGCAGTAACTGGATCCCTGTATTTAACTGTACATCTGCATACTGTAGAAGTTGCTGACAGATTTTGTCTTGTACAACAGATAATGCTGATGGCCCCAGCATTTTCTCAAAGTCCAGATAATTCAGGCAAAGCTAATCTGCATCTTTCTGAAATGTCTTTAATAAAAATTTTGGGCAAATTTCCAACAACATTTTATTGGTCAAATGCACTGCCAAATGTGGTACTGGGCAGTATAGACACAAGTCACAGGTTTGATCTCTGGTCTGTGCTGAATTAACTGATCTCAATGTAGTGGTGAGAAGCCCCAGAATTTGCTTCATTGCTCCTCTGTTTGGGGAGAGAGGGAAGTAATGCAGTTCTTACTGTTGATAGATGCTCTCCAGCAATGGTTACAGGAAATGTGTGAATGTTGTGTGAAGACATGACTCAAATGTGTTATGATACCTTCCCTCCTATCTCATTGCCATGAAGTTAACCTTTGCAGTGAATTGGGGAACGTACATACCATTGATGAGAACTGTTCTCTTCAATCTACCATTTGAAACTAATATGAAAATTAGTCACTGGAAGAGCATCCCTTAATGCATGCTTATTAGAAGGGAGGGAACATAGCATTTTTTAAATTGCAGAGTCAACTTGTAAATGATATTGAATGCCAGTTGATCCTAATTAGGGAGTGACTGCTGCTGAAACTCAAACTGGATTGCACAAAATCAGCCACTTAATAACTAAGATGCACTTTTGTTTTGCAGGTCCACGTTGGAACTCACATGTGGAATAATTCAGCTAGACGTGGGAGACGACTTTCACTAGACAGTCCTATGATACTGATTGGCAATGACCCAAAGAAGATTTCTGAGATGTTCCCGAAGGATCTAATGGCTCCATCAATGAATATTGAACCAACCGTTTGGAATCAGTACACCACTGTGCTTACTAATGGCTTAGCTTTGAAAACCAATGAGATCTCAGTGATTCAGAATGGTGGTATCCCTCCCATCACAGTTAGTGTGGGAAGCGGTTCTGCTGTAAGCACCAGTACTGCAGTTTCTAAAGTGGATGCATCCCAGTCTGGCATCAACCCAGCAATTGCTGATGAGGAAAAACCTAGCTCTGAAAGTGTTGCAGCACCTCACTTCCCCCATTTTGTGGAAGAAAGCAAAATAGCTGTTAATTAATAAAGACATTCTGTAGCAAATGTGCAGAGTAGAGTAGATTTTAGACTTAGGTTTTATGAAAAAAAACAACCACAGACCTCAATATGGCTACTATTTTCATATAATCCCCAAATATGTAAGATAGTTTTTTTTTACTGTAGCTGTCTCTAACAAAACTGCTGGGTACCTCCCTGAATTTATGTTATGAGTACAATCATTGCTTTGCAAATTTAGTGTATAAAACTCTCTGGGATTTATCTAAAAAATAATAAAGCGGGTCTTGCAAAGTGAAGCGTTTACAATATTGACTTGAGTTTACAATATTTGAAGTGTACAGCCTCTTTCTCATGAATTTTTACTGCAAATTCCTTATGAACCCAAAGATTGAAATAAATTCTGTAATTAGTGATAGTTTTGAAATTAGTAGAAATTGAAATGAATCATTTCCATAAACTACTATAGATATGTCTTTGAGAATGTGTGTATTTGTATTTTGCTGTTTATACATTAACCATTTATGCGGGTAACTGTTCTAGAATGTCAATTGGTGCCACTTATCTGGAATTTGATGACAACTGATCCATCAAAAAATCTTGAATGAACTCTTGTTTTAAACACAATCCTAGAAAGAGAGATGCTTTTATAGGATTATATACTTGGTGAATTTAAATTTCCTGGTGTTCCTTGGGATTACCATTCCAAAATTATAATAACCAGTGTAACACCACTTCTGATAATCAGCTAGAAAGACTCTAGCGATTTTGGAACTGAGTAACATGAGGGGAGTTAAGTGATGAGGATATAGGAATAAATCAGCTGTTTTCTTTCCAAGCAAAATAAATAATTGCAGCAGTACAATTCACCTTGCTGTGTCTAGACTGGAGAGGCAGGGTAATCCTGATCAGTGTAGTGATATTTTCCAGTAACGTTGTACATAGTGAGTAAGGGAGAGAAGGATTGGGCTCAGCTGTGATACCTTCCAGAAAATTAACTTGCACATACTATCAAATAAACAATGCCAATGACACATTAGGGTCTGAATTAGGATCTGGCATGAGTTGTAGCATCAGGAGAAGACATGAAATGTGCAGGCAAAATAAATCTTTGTAGGAAAACACATCCTTTACTTTCCAGGACTTAGGCTTTAAAACTGATCAATGTTATTTCTGTAATAATTTATGAAAATAATGCATGGTCTTAGGAAAAATTAGTGAAGTTATTTGGTCTTGGAATGTTTTTGTTTGCTGGGTAGGTATGAGGAAGATGGCAGTAGATAAACTCCATAGAATCCCAGTCACTTCAATATAAACTTCATGCAACTGGTATTTGAGATCTGGAAGAATTGGCAACTACCTATCTTACAAAGCATGATGTTTGTCCCTTTTATGAAAAAGAAACACCACAGACAATTTTTAAATTTAGAAAGGCCCAAGATGTTTAAATTTGAATTTGCCTTTTCCTTCTGTTCAATAGTGAATAAAACAAGAGTGTATTCTTGATCAATTTAAACACATCCTGGTTAAAGCCAGGTAACTTGTTTAATTTGTGGATGGTACACCATTTGTGCTTTAGCCAAAGGAGACGCACGTGTAGCATATGAGGGAAGTGGGGAGGGTGGGCCCCAGAACTTGAAGTAATTTTGTTAACTACCTCACTTTCTAATTTACTTGTTTTTGTGTTTTTTGTTTTGGTCATACTGGTTACTTTTTGTAGAATATGACCAATTTTTGTAACATATGAACTGGCTTGAAGTAGATGCCTTGTGCAGTTGGACACCAGTAAATGGACCAAGTTTGTTTTCTTTTGTTGACAGATTGGAAACATTGTTTTTTTTAAAATGAAATTCTCTTGACCTTTTCTGCGTGCTATAGTTTAACACTGAATGTACAACTGGAGTGCTGAACAAAATGGACACCGCCTTTTGGCTTGCAGATGGAATAGTTTGGGACTTAGAAGATTGAGTAAAATTTAATTACCTACGTGGAAGAGTAAGCTACCATTTCAGTGCAGTGTTTTTTTTGGAAGATTTGAAATGATTGCTTCACTTTGGCCTATTTTGATTTCAGTTTCATGGTGCTTTCATATGTAGAGGACTGACATAAGGGTAACTGTGAATCTACAGAATCTAAATGGTTTACATGATAAATGGATTTTTTGTTACATTATGTTGTCTTGAATATGCTGTCTTTTCATGAATGTTTTAGCAACTTTCTTTAGTACATCTGAATGTAAACTTGATTCTTTCTGGCATATGGGAATAAATGCAGGATAGCATTGTCACAATCATGGGTGTTGTTATCTTTGTTTGCAATAATTAAAAATCTTAATTAGAACATTCAAAACAGTGACCGATACTCTGTTATGACCTAATAGTGATTTTCTTTTTTAAAAAAAACAGAAAATGCTCTGTTTGCTCCCTCTCATTTGATGTTCTTGCCTTGAGTAGTTTTGAGAAAACTCCAGTTCCTTTCTGTGTCTGTGGGGGAAGAAAAAGGAGAACAATAGCAAGGGTTTGCAGTGTTCCATCATTACACTGCAGTGTCTACCAAGTTCTGGGTTGAAGGCCATAAAGTGAAGGTGAAATCTCACCTGATCACACAATCTGAATAGTTATCATGCAATTAAGTGTGTCCATTCAGGAGGTGAATAGCATAGATCATCTGCAGAAACAATGACTAAATAAGAACTACTACTTATAGAAAATGCATGACTATTCTTTCTATGATCACTGGCCATTTACTAAATTTTTTTTGAATACACAGTATTGTACCAGAACTTTAAATTTAGTTGGGCTTAATCTTCTGAAGCACAGGAAAGTTTTATTGCAACCACTTTTCACAGGACCCAAATCTCTTGTGCTTAAGTATTGCATTCTTTTTAGTGAAATGAAAATGAATTACTGGGTTGAAGTGTAGGTTCTGCTGGAATGGTTGAAATTTTCTGATTTTATACCATATGATTTTAAATGTTTAGCTTCTGTATTGTACATCATCCTTTACCCTCAAGGTCATTAACACAGTCAGTATAGTTTGTATTGTGCTTGAACAGATGCCAATCTAAGTGTAGTTCACTGATTTTTTTTAAATTAAGTATTTTTCTACAAATAAGGGATTTCATGTAAAGTTTCACTTTGCATGTGTTTTGGTTTTTTAAGTCAGCATGAATTGCATCATTACCTCCAAATTCAAAGTTATTTTCCTATTATGTTGGGTTAAAAGTACCGTAAAGTTTAAATGATGCTGTATTTCCAAATACTGCAATTCTTTTGGTTGATGCCAGGTTTGTTTATTTCAATGAATTAATATTTTAAAATTTGCTATAAAACCAACTTACTGTGTACAATGTAGCTTTTAATTCCAGGTCAGTCAATAATGAATGATGTATAAATATTGTTCTTGTAAGGTCACTCATCTTGTTCTGCACTGTAGCCATATCTTTGGATTGCTGCTTCTGGCACTGAAATGCTCTTCAGGCACTGAAACACTCTCCACTGTTTCTGTCCAATATCATAAAAGTTGCCACAAAGATATCCCTCCTCCATCAGAACCTCCAATGCTACATCTGAAAACTGAAGTTTGAAACTCTTGTCTGCCCTTTCCAGTGGGGTTCAGAATAGTTATTTCATTTATAACCACTGCCAATGACATCTGGTTTTCTACCCTGTTGAGTAAACTACCAATGTAGGGTGGAGTGTGAGTAGATAGCATTGGCTGCTCACTTTTTTTTGGGGGGGAGGGGAAACAACTTTATGTTCCTAAGTCTGAGTCTAGGTGTAGCTTTTGATTAAATAATTAATCCAGTTTCTTTGGCTGATTTTGTAAATTTAGGTCCTAGCAGCTTTAAAAGTGGAAATAAAAAGGATTTTTTTATAAATTGATTCAAGGGTAAAATGGATTAAAGTTGTGACTATGAATATATTTGGTGACAGAAAATAAAAGGCAAAGGTTTCTTTTTGTTTGGAGGCATTTTATTGATGGGATTATTCTATGGAGATGAATAGGTTGATACTTTTTTCTCCTGTTCTATGTTTTCTTGATGGTAATTTGATCACAATTGGTTTATTATTTTCAGGTATGCCACAATACAGTGAAAAGCTTAGTTTTGCATGCCATCCATGCAGATCATTCTGCACACAAATACATTGAGGTAGCACAAGAAGAAAAACAATAACAGAATGCAGAATATAGTGTTACAGCTACAGAGTGCATGCAATGCAGGTGGACAAATAAGGTGCAAGGGCCATGACAAGATGGATTGGGAGATCAAGTTCATCTTTATCATACAAGAGGTCTGTTCAAGAGTCCCATTCAAGAGTTTTATAACAGTGGGATAGAAGCTGTCCTTGAGCCTGGTAGTATGTGTTTTCAAGCTTTTGAATCTTGTGTCTGATGGAAGGGGAGCAGGAGAAGTGAGTGACTGGGGTGGGAAGAGTCTTTTACTATGTTGTCTGCTTTCCCGAAGCAGCAGGAAGTGTAGATGGAGTCAATGGAGGAGAAACTGGGTTTTGTGATGGACTGGGCTGTGTTCTCTCTACAATTTTTTTTGCAGTCCTGGGCAGAGCAGTTGCCATACCAAGCTGTGATGCGTCTGGATAGGATCCTTTCTATGATGCATCTATATATATCATCAGTTTTTATGCTGCTGAGGAAATGGAGGTGCTGGTGTGCTTTCTTGGTCATAGTACCTACATGGTTGGACCAGGACAAGCAATTGGTGATACTTACACTTAGGAACTTGAAGCTCTCAACCATCTCCACCTCAGCACTATTAATACAGACAGGGTTGTGGAATCTGCCCCGCTTCCTGAATTAATGACCAGCTCTTCTGTTTTGCAGACATTGAAGACTTTCGCCGGTACCACTCTCTCACCCCTGTACCTTTTTTGCTTTTAAATCATTGTTCGTGGGTCAAGTAGGATTTTGAATGCGTACAATTGATCTACTTTGGAGGACAATGTAGGCAAAAGCTATATACTCTTGCTTCTAGTGCATGATGTTCAGCAGTCATGTGTTTGGGGTTTGATTTTTAAATTTACTTTTTCTCACCATTCCTTCCTGCCAGTTTATAATCACACGTCATGATAACAGTACTGCCCCATTTAAGATTTATTTAATGGCACAAGCCCAGTGGTGACAATTCGATAAGAATCCTGGAGTTATGAGCTTGTGGGAGATGTCCATTGATGGAGGGTTTTTTCCTCTCTGTTCAACCAGGAGTTGTTTGAAGGTTATTTTAAGAGGGTAGACCATAATTGTTGGGTAAGTCAGAAATGATCAGCAGTAAAGGAGATATTCAGCACATCTTATACATTCCCAAATCTTCAATTGAAGCTACTATAGTACTTCACTCCCTTACCTATTCCCCACATCCTTTCATTTTATTTTTCTCGCCAACACTTGTCATAAAGCACATTTAGGAAAGCACCCCTAATTATTTAAATCTGTTATTTTTTTGATTTGGTAATGCCGAACCTACGCAATGCTGAACCTATACAATTTTTGCAAAAATAACTGTAAAGCAAAAAAAATTGCAAATGCTGGAAATCTGAAATAAAAACAGAAAATGATGGAAAGACTCAGGTTGGTCAGGCAGTGGTAATGGAGAGAAGGATTTGACGCCTTGGCCCTTAATCATTTCCTGGTGAAAAATCTGATGGAAGGTCATCAACCTGAACCATTAATTTAGTTCCTTTTCCCATCTATCTTATCTGCTGAGTATTTCCAGCACTTGTTATTTTAACTTACAAATTGGATTGTATGGTGCATTGTTTTAGAGTGATTTGCGAGCAATTTCAACTTCACCTAGAAATGATCTAAAGTACTGTACTCTTTGGGTAAAATTGTGCCAGATGTGAAATTGGTCCAGGTACTACTATTACTACTGCTTCCCACTACATTATACATACCAAATGATATGTAATGCCCAATTGCACTGGACCAATATAAAATGGAACTCATAGCTCCCTATTACAATAGTCGTTAAACGGTCTCTCTAGAACTAGATTCGTTGCTTTTCTATTTAAAGGAGCAATTTACTGTCACAGGAGATCTAATTGAGCACCTTCAGAAGTGACTTCAGGGTGCTCAAGCACCTTCCAAAATCCACAGACTGCTGCTGCTGCAAGCTGGATGTTTTATCCAACATTTAGGTATTGAGATTCTCATTCACTGGGTGCCTGGGTGTGACCACGCATGCAACACTTTCTGGAGGCATCATTATGGCCATGGAACAGGAGAAAAAGACATATCTATCAATATAGAGCCAACTCCCATAGTCTATTCAGAGGCAGCACATCCATTGCACTTCTCCAATGAATAATTGATTGCTACGCTTGGGGTTTCCAAGGCTATCATCAACATGTATGACATTCTGCAGGATGACTTGAGCCACATTTTTGCCACTGGACTGTTTTCTCCATGGAGGTCAAGGTCACATTGACTCAACTTTTACACCACAGAAACTTTGCAAATAGCAGAAGATTACTGCTTTGTCTCCAAATTTTCTGCTCACTACTGCAGTAGAGAGGTCATTCAGGTGCTATATTTCCAATGATGTTATTCCATCTGCTTTATGTGTGGAACAGATGGCATTTTGGACTACCTCTCTGTTTCTGAGTTCACCCCTGCTATTTTTACAGTGTGATGCAGGGTGGTGGTGGAAGCAAATATGGTAGTGACATTTAAGCTTTTAGATGGGCAGATGAATAGGGAGGGACATGGATCATGTGCAGGCAGAAGAAGTTAGTTTAATTTGGTACAGACATTGTGGGCAAAAGAGCCTGTTACTGTGCTGTACTGTTCTAAGTTCTTGGTGGCTCTTACAGTGCTGAAGAACCCATACATCATGGCTGTCAGTGAGTTGCTGAGTCTCCTGAGCACTCTCTCCATACATTTTGTTTTAGGTCTTTTTGCTGGACCTCTGCCTTTAGGTGTCTGTGGTGTTTTCCTTGAATAAAGGTGGAACCTCCAATCCAAGAATGCATTATGTTTGTGGTTGATTAGCTCTTCAATCTCTTTGCTATTCTTATCAAACCAGTCCTGGTGATTCTCAGCAGAGAAGCTGAGAGTCTTCATTATAGCAGCCCATAAGCTGTGGATGTTTTGCAGCTCCTGTGGACTGGGAATTGACAAGTGATGTGCTGCCGAAGAAGAGTCATTTTTGTGAGATCCTTGAAAGCTTGTACATCAATCTTCCTGCAGCAATATCCCATTGACGCTGACATTTTGGGGCCAGGTTGATGGAAATAAGAGTGGATTAGACGGTCTGCAGTCATCAGTGCCTGTCATAATGGGGCTGGCCATCTTTACAGCCTTTCACTTGGTTGATATAACCCAACAGGTGCCATTGCATGGACTGACCACTTGTGCTTGTCCTTCTGAAACAGAGTGTTCATTATGATAAGGCCATGATCCAAGCATTTTGTCAATCATCTCTTGCCAGAGAACTGCAACCCCACCACCATATTGAAGTCACCCAGGAGGGTCAAATTTACATTTGGAATGCATATTAGGCATTTATTATATGAAAGGAAGACTTGCATTTATATAATGAATCACAAAGATATTTAACCTTGCCCTACTGACTCTCCGCTACCCAATTGATCAAGTTTTTGTTTCCCCCTCCCGCCAAAAAATGAGCATGTCTGGATCATAAAGTGAAAACCTACTCTTCAAGCTTGTACTTGGAGGCATTGTAGGGAATTATATTTCTTGATATGTGTATCCTTGTAATAAATGTGGAAGCATAAGGTTTAAAAAGTTTGTCATTCCAATAAATGATGCACCACTGTACTTAGACATCATTTATGTTTTCAAAATTGGCAAATCAACATCAATAATATCCTTAGAATTTAGTTGTGCTCTGTTAAACCGTCTGATAACAGAAGCATCATCTTTTCTGATAGGGTACTGTGAACCCGGTGGACCCAGGAACACCTCAAACAAATACAACACCTGCAGCTGAAACTGATATAGCATCTCAGATCCATTAAGCATCTCAAAATAACCTCAGAACCAGATGACTGAATCTCAAGTAAATGGCCATTCTAAATTGATTTAAACAAAATAGCTAAAAGTAAGCCGATACGCTGTGTGTGTGAATTGTTGGCAACTAGGGCTGTGGGGAGGCAACTACTGTTCAAGTTTTAAACATCCTTCTCTGTTTAGATCGGTGCTACATCTAAAGTTGTATCAGCAATTGAGTCATAATGAAGGACTTGCATATATGTATTTATGTACATATAAGAGCATCACATTTTTAAAAAACTACTCACAAGCTAGATTTTACTTTTAACTTCAGGGGGGTTTAAACAACAAACCTGGGATTTGAAAGCAAAAATGCTTCCAGCTGTGCTAACTACTTTTAAGTGGGTTCTGTTTATGTCTTTCACAAATAAAGAAATCACTTCATTCCTCATTTTAAACTCCTGTGCCCCTTTCAAAGGCACCATCAGAGTCTTTTATTTTCAGTCCTGAACATTAATTGATAAAAGAGCACCGTAAACAGTGCATTCCTTGTGAATATGTGTTTTCAAAATCTGAACAAGAATCCGTTTCAAATTGAAATGCTTTCATTTCATTGTTTTCAAAACTGTTAACACTTAGGAATTGTTGGGTGATATTTATGATTAGTGAACCTGACATGTTGCAAATATATTTAAAAACTGAAGGAAAGTTTATTTTAAAAATAACACATTAATTAAGCTCCTGTATTTCACATCCATTTCATTTTTGGTGGCTGTTCCAGCAGTGAACTTTTTGAAGAGAAATGCCACGCGTGTTTTGAGTGGTTTTTATGTACTAACACAAAATGCCTCAGTCTAATATCTCATCTGAAACTTCACCTTGAACGAGGATTTTGGTGAGTCGTGCTCTAACTTTCCAATCTAAACAATCTTAAAACTAATAAATTCTTTGTATATCGTGGAACTAAGCCTTACCGAGCAGGACAATATTAAATGGGTCTGCTTTCAGTCAAACAGTCGTGGCCTGGACAACACCGGGAACAGAGTCAGGGAGAGCTCCCTATTCTGAAAGCTATTTAAAAATTCCTTGCTTGGAAGCATATGCCAACTTGGATAAAGAGCGGAATGGATTTAACCGGGATGTAGGCTTTCAATAGGCATGGAACATTAGAACCACGTCCCAGAAACAGTTAATTTCCTCCAGGGCAGGTGGTGGGAAATAGTGGAGAGAGGATTGTGAATTTTAATGCAGTTGTAAGTATCATTACATCTTAGTGACGCGTGGCAGATCCGTCTTTGTGCAATTGCCTCCCGCTATCAATGAAACACCTTCAATCCGTTGCCATGACTGTGCCCATATTGTACCTTTGACCCCCGCAGGCAGATCTTGCAGACTGATAAACAACGAGAGAGAGAGCGAGAAAGAGAGAGAGGCTGCTGGGTAGAGAGCAGAGCGCACCACCCAATTTGAGAGGGAGAGAAGCCAGCGAACATGTCGGACAATATCCCGCTGCAGCCTGTCCGCCATAAGAAGATGCATGATTCCAAACAGAGGAGCGGGTAAGAGACAAAGGGTGAACCGCAGCACACGGGAGCCTGACGGGCTGCCCTGCAATTGCCTTGTCCTTTGAGCCGGAGGACGGGCGATGCTGTTATGTGGGGGCTGCGGGATTATTTGTTGTTTTGGACTGAGGCGTTGCGCTGGTGATCAGTGTTGTGTTGAAAGGCTGTCCTTGTTGTTGGTCTGGAGCCCGACCCCGGAGCGTTCGGCTTCCCCTGTGCCGCCGCGGTGACAGGTGTCCGGCGGAGGCAGGCAGGGAGGGAGGCGGCGGGGTATCCGGCGGATTAACGATAAACAAGAGGCGCTCCCATCAGCCGGGCAACACGGTGCGAGTTTTTGGTTTGTGGGAAGGCAGGTAGCGCGGAGTAATTGGACAGCGGAGATAGGTTTTAATTAGAATGGAGAAAATCTGAGTTGGGGAGTTGTGTCACCTTAGGGCGGTGAGGGAAGGAGGAGGATTGTCTTTCCTGCTTTGGGCTCTGCTCGGTGATTGTGGGAGGCGGCAAGCTTTTCCTGACAGGTTCTTCCTGATTAACACCAGCCGGGGCGAGGCCCAGGACTCGTGAACTTGCACATCGCCAACAAGTGAGATGGTTTAAAAATTACGTATAAAAATGCTTTCCCAAACACACACAGTAGGATATCCCGGTAGTTTCCGATGCACGGATAAGTGGCATCGTATTCCAGTAGGAAATTGATCTGTTGGGGAAAGACTGCTTCAGTTAGAAGGCAGGAACGGCAGAGCGAGCCCATGAGGTGACACCCACCTCCGATGATCTAATGCTGGTGTCATGCTCGCCGGCTGTAGGGAGGAGCCGAGTGTAACCCACGCATCTAGAAACGCGAACATTGTTCTTCTCCTGTGCTTTTTCTTGCACATAACACGTACGTGCGCAACTCAATCCTGAGGCGAAAGCTGAGATGTACACTGATTAAACACCTAGCATGCCGAGCTCTTGAAATACGTTGAAAAGCAGCAACAATTTCTTGCATATCGGATCATTCAACTTGTTTGAGATCAGCATGCCAAATTTTACACAAGAGTCAGTGATCCAAGCTTACAACGTGTATTCTAGATCTTAAAGTATGCTGCACCCAATGTTCAACTTTAAGAAGACCCAATGTTATAGTCATGCCAGCTTTTTGAATCTGGGTTCTGCACATTTAGAGCCAGACACAGAGATAAATACTGTGTTAACTTGATATTCACGGTAAAAGATTGAGTATTTTTGACGGATATTGATAGCGATTTCTTGCACACAGGAAATCAGCGAACCCTGCACCTTTTAAGAGAGAGCACCTTTCTACCATGCTATGGAATTATAATTGGTTCATTCCAGCCTCCATTGGAATTTAAATTGCAGTGACATACTGATAGAACTTGTTTTGGAATCTGCTTTTTGGCCAGCAAACACTCAACGCACCACAGAAATACAACAATATTTTTTTTAGAATCGAAGTAATGGGAGCAGAGAATAAGCTGGATATGAATAAATGGGTCGGGATAAATGCAGTTTTAGGAAGGAATGCACTCAAACTGGAGTGAATGCAACAAAGAAAATGGTGAAATTGTTTTGGCAAGTGGTTTGTTCTTGTAAAGGGAATAGGTTTGTTTCATTTCAAAAGACCTTTTGCCTTTAAGAGTTGGGTACTTGGGCTTGGTCCCGAAAAACCTTGTCACTGTTACAGCTTATTGAAGTGTTAAAACAGCAGTTAAGTATAGTCAGAGGAGATAAATGAAGGTCAGTTCTGAAGAAAATTTCCATTAAGACTCAAGCATTTCCATTCATTACGATGTAACGTTTTACGTTTGCAGTTTTTTTTAGATCGGTTTCTGCTATGAATGGCATTTTATGCTTTCATTACCATAGGAAGGCTGTAGAAAATAGTTGTTGTGGAGAAGGAATTCTGTAAACTGATCCATGGAGCTTTTCCATACTTCTGACAACTTTCTTAAGTGCCAATGTTCTTGGAGAATATGTGACATTTTTCCATGATAATGTTGGATTATTTTGGAACATAAAGGGTGACAGTGGTGCGGCAGTTATTGGTACTGGCACATATCTCCAGGGACCTGCATTTGATCCTGATCTCGGATGCCTGTCTATGCAGAATTTGCACATTCTCTCTGTGTTCAGGAGAGTCTTCACTGGGCGTTTCAGTTTCCACTCATGTTCCAAAGATGAGTTAATTGGCTGCTGTTAATTACTATTTAGTATAATTTAATAGCAAAAATAATCAAAGGAGTTGATGGGAGTGTGTGTGTGAGAGAATATGTTGTAAGGGTATAGGGAAATAAGGAAGGGGAATGGGCCAAACAAGATTTCTCCCTGGGAGCTGGCATAGCCTCAGTGGGTCAAATGGCATCCTTTTGTGTCATTATAAGGTATTTATTCTTTGATGCATGTGTTGGGAAATTAGCTGTTTGTATGTTTCAAAACAAAAGGGAGTAGAAATAGACCCAAAAGCAAATAAGCTGCAGTAAAGTTGAGTGGGAATGATGCAGGAGCTACAAGAAAATAAACAATTATGAAGGCGCCATGAGCCATGGAGAGGGCCCCTGAATGCAACCGGCAAATTGTCAACATAACAAGAACACAAATGGAAGTTAGCTTCCACCTTTTTATGTGTTATAAATTTTAAATTTTTTTAAAAAAATTTTACTTACAGCGTGGTAACAGGCCCTTCTGGCCCAACGAGTCCACGCCGCCCATTTTAAACCCATATTAACCTACCCGTACATCTTTGGAATGTGGGAGGAAACTGGAGCACCCAGAGGAAACCCACGCAGACACGGGGAGAACATACAAACTCCTTACAGACAGCGACGGGAATCGAACCCCGATCGCTGGCACTGTAATAGCGTCGCATTAACCGCTACGCTACCGTGAGGAACGTTCAAAAGGCAAAAACAAAACTGCAGCAGCTGGAAATCTGAAATTAAAACATAGGATGCTGTATATACCCAATAGGCCAGGTAGCATCTGTGGAGAGAGCAATAGATGTAATCATTCAGGCTGAAGACCTGTTGTCAGAACAAAGATATATTCCCAAGAATCTTGCAACTTAAAGTTATCACAAGTACTGAAAAGGCCCATGGATCAGGTATCTGGAATCCCTTTCATTTGATGAAAAGTTATTGACTAAAAACATTAATTCTCTTCCTCTCTCTATAGCTGTTCCCTGACTCATTGCATATTTCTAACATTTTATATTCTTACTTGCAACAAGGCACAACTAGTTTGGAGTTTTGGTCCTTTCTGTTCAAATTGTATCTTTTGCTCTCACGCTTCAAGCACAAAATCCATTCGTGATGTTGTCATGTTTGAAGAATCTTCAGATCTGTAAATTAGACTCTTCCCTGAATGCTAATCCAGAGCGAATGAACAAGTCCAGGGAGGGTATATAGCCACTTGACCTTATTGAGGCTGATCTGTGATCCAGTTTTATACCGTGCTTGTACCTTTTCATGCCTCTGATTAACAACATTTATCAGAATCAAAATTAACAAGTAACCTTTTAATATTTGTAGAGAGAGTTCCACATTTCTTTCAGTATTTGCAGTAAAAGTACTTCCGCATTGCCTGACTTGAATTTTGAGATTATGGCTGCTAACCTAGAATCACCTCCACATCCCGAGATAATTTCTCACTACCTACCATATCAGATCAATATAGTTTGAAAACTTTGCTGAAATCTTTCTTTTAACTCCCATCCTTCTAAATTTTACAGGATATATCTCTTTTTTTATATACAAGGTATCTTTATTAGTCACATGTACATCAAAACACACAGTGAAATGCATCTTTTGCGTAGAGTGTTCTGGGGGCAGCCCGCAAGTGTCGCCACACTTCCAGCGCCAACATAGCATGCCCACAGCTTCCTAACCCGTACATCTTTGGAATGTGGGAGGAAACCGGAGGACCCGGAGGAAACCCACACTGACACGGGGAGAATGTACAAACTCCTTATAGACAGCGGCCGGAATTGAACCCAGGTTGCTGGCGCTGTAATAGTGTCATGCTAACCGCTACACTACCGTGCCTGCCCTAAGTATTCTAAGTATTACCTGTTGCAAACACTGGCCATCATCGATCTAGGTAATTCTGATCGCACGAAGAGAATGCTGGAGCAATGCTTTTCATTAGGTAGCCTAGATGAAGAGAATCAATAAATTAAATGTGGCTGTTGAATACACAGACACAAATCCTGAAAAATAAACATTTTTCTTTACATCTACTCAATCTCTCCACATTAAACTCAGAAGCTGAATTAAAGCAAATAGTATTTTCTGCTGCTGGAGTACCTCGCAGCATAATGGGCCACATCATGCTGGTTTTCATTGGGTGGAACTGCAAAGAATTTTCAAGTGACTGCAGGGTATGGGCCAGCTCATTCCTGACTTCTGTGCATTGTGATAAAGAATTCAGAAATGCACTGGAGGTCTGATGCTAGCTCAATTGACTTACTTTCTGGTGGTTTACTTGAGGTCAGGGGTGGCACATTGATGTCTTGAGCTGAGAGGCTTGATGTTCTTGGCATCTGACCACTCAGTTGTATGTCAGTGATGACTGCAATCTGTATTGTGGACCCATTCATTTGAATGAAGTCAGCAATGTTGATTGAAAAGCTAACTGGAAATAAATGATTTGTCTCTTTTTTTGAATCATAGTGGTTTAATTAATTTCCAGCACAAAATCATTTACTGAAATCTCTTATCTTTTTCATTTTAATTATTTAATTCTGATCATCAGAGGTATTTAAACAAAATATTAAGGCCTCTGATAATAGGTCACTGGGGCAATTCAAGGATGAGATCTCAGGATCTGCCACCTGAGGCCTATGATCACTATGGCTCATTCTGCTTCTTGTGATGGCTGCAATGGCCATGTCTACAGCTCAATCAGACCCACAGGATTACAAAAAGTAAGTGCAGCTTCAAGGAAAGCACAGATGGGTGCAGGCAGCAGGCCAGAATGAGGGTGATCTGGCTCAATGTCTGCAATAAAGAAACAAGTGCTTTTTACACTCAGTACTGATGCATCTGAGAACTTCAAAGGGTGGACATTGTCAGTGATAAATTATTCAGGAATTTGCCAATGAAAACATTCATTTCCTTGATAACTTATTAATTTTGCCAGAACACACTCCTTTCCTATCAGCCAGATGTGAGAGAGACTGGAATACCCAGAATCACTGAAGTGTCCAAAGTAAACTAAATTATTCTGCAGTTTAATATTAAACTATTTGTTTAATAAGTGCAAATGCCATTCCCTTGGGGACAGGGACATGCACCTTATCTAAGTGAATACATGACTGTAATTGGCAGGAACTAAGTGTTTCAGTCTTAACAGAGTTCAACCAAGCAAACTTGTGCAACAACGAGTTTGTATTATGTCAACAAAGGCCCATCCTATCTAAGGCAATGACTTGTTTTCTGGTACTGTGCTGGTAAAATTCACCTGCCTGTGATATGTTTATGTAAAATCAATGAGATGTATTACTTACAGCTCTGCACATTTCCCAGGGATCCCTCTCCGCATAAGAAAGTTAATTGATATTGCAACCTAACAGAAGTATAGGATTTTCTCTGAAATTTTTACCAAGAGATCTCTCCTAAAAGAAGTTTACTTCTGGCAAATCACATTGAACTGTAGGATAATACAACAGTGTCCCAAATGCAGCAATAAAATGAATTGGCTTATAATTTTATATTGAAGTAGTTTGCGGGATGAATGTTGGACAGAACACAAGATTCCCTGTACTTCCTTCAATTGCTGCAGATCTTCATGCTCACCATAGAGAGAACATTACGAATTTTATTTATTTTCAGAACTGATGTAACAGTCTTTCACTTCTGAGATAATCTGGTTGTCATTTGGAACTAATTGTTTACCTTTTCCTTGGGATACATATTGGCCTAACTAATACTTATTTTATAATTAGTACATATAAGAATGATTCAGAAAGCAGTGTTTGCCCAAATAATGCACTTGAATATAAAGTATTAACTTAGAACTAAGTCTGACTTGCTTGAGAGGATGAATAAGGGTGGCACGGTAGTGTAGCGGTTAGCGTAACGCTATTACAGCACCAGCGACCCAGGGTCAATTCCGCTGCTGTCTGTAAGGAGTTTGTACGTTCTTCCCATGTCTGCATGGGTTTCCCCCGGGTGCTCCGGTTTCCAGCCACCTTCCAAAGACGTACGGGTTAGGAGCTGTGGGCATGCTATATTGGTGACACTTGTGGGCTGCCCCCAGAACATTCTCAGTAACGCAAAAAGACCTATTTCACTGTGTGTTTTGATGTACATGTGACTAATAAATAAATATTTAAATAAGAAAGGCAAAATAACTTGTTTTAAGGTACAAACCCAATAAATCTTCCCAAGAACATACCTGCGACCTTGCCTTATTATTAAGTAGAAACACTACAAATTATGCTAATTTTAATTGGGTGCAGACAACTTCATTTATAGTTCACCTATACTGAGCTCCTTAAATTCTGACCAGAGTATGAATAAGAAATTGCAATAACTGTCATTTAAAATGAAGTAGTAATTTCATTTATATATACCTTGTTACTTTGCCAATATTTTCTTTGAGTGCAAGCTCTAAATATATATATTTCTTTCCTAAAGATGCTGTGGTTGGTGCTGTAGAGGAAGAGATTTCAAACCTCGCACAGTGTGGCTTGGACATCCAGAGAAAAGAGAACAGAAATATCCACGAAATGTTATCAATAATCAGAAATACAACATATTTACCTTTCTTCCTGGGGTATGTAATTGAAATGAATTCTGAATTTAATCATTAAAACTGTTCAAAGGCCCACCTTGCAAAACACTTCTAAGTGTGTCTCTCCCTCTCTCCCCTTCGCCCCGCCTCTCTCCCTCTCCCGCTGCCTTCCCCCCTTCCCCCTCCCCCCTCCCCTTCCCCCTCCCCCCCCTCCCCTTCCCCCTCTCTCTCCCCCCCTCCCCTTCCCCCTTTTCAATGTTTTTCTAATCTGGTGTTAAAATAACTCATTGTTGCATTTCCCACATCCTGCAATACATCTCAACAAGTCCATTCCCTGTTGATTGTCCGGTGACCTGCTTCCAGGCATCACCTTAGGTCATTCATTAACAGGTGGATGAAAGACCCTTAAGAAAACCTCTTTGCTTCCTTAACCTGCTGAGAAAAGGCATACATTTATCTGTATAATCATGATTTAGATGACTGTTGTAGAATTGTCCTTTAGGGATTTGCAAGTTAGAAACAGGCCATTTGAGGCAACCAGCCTCTATCAATGTGCACCCTCAATGCAAGCAATTAGCCCTAATTCTATTTAGCACCCTATTTCAATTTCCCTTTCACTTTTTTTCTTCCATTTACCTCTCGAATCTAATTTTGAGCATTGACATTTTTTCTGCCTCTACAATTACTTTTGCTGGTGAATTCTATCCTTGCACCTGAGAAGGTGGGAGTTATATATTTACAACTCAGAGTGGTGTGTGACATGGAGGGGAACCTGTAGATAATGGTAATCTTATTTGTCTGGTAATCTTTGGGTGACAGAGCTTGCAGATTTGGGAGGTACTGTTGAGGAGTCTTAATGGATTACTGTGATTTTTTGCATGTGGTGTACACTGTATCAAGAATAAATTTTTAAGGTACTGGATGGGGTACCAGTAAGTATAGGTGCTTTATCCGAGATACTGCAAGGTTACTGATTCCTATAGAACCTTTCTCTAGCAGTAAGCAAGACATACAAGGGACAGAGGAACAAAGGTAAATTATGTGCAGTAAGCACATTTATAGGCATAGAGCACAGAAACAAACCCTTTGGCCCATGAGACTGTGCTGACTATCAAATATCTATTTACTCTAATCCCATTTTTAAAAAAAATTCTCCCCATATTCCATCAATCCTCTGTAGATTCTCCTGCATGCCGGAGACAGTTTACGTCGGCCAACTAACTGACCAGCTTATCTTTGGGATGTGGGAGGAAACTAGAGCACCTGGAGAAAATCTATGCGGGTACAGATAGCATCGGAGGTTGGGATCAAACCTGGGTACATGATCTGTGAGGCAGCAACTGTGCCACCCAAAATTTGGCTAATCATTTACTTACATTTTTGCCAAATTATAAATGGATTTATAAATGGAGCATTATAAATGGATTTTTATTCTGTGCATACAGGTGCAAGTTAATATTAAATAAACTGCTCACATTTGCTTCTGCAATCCATGTGTGCACATTGCTGATGTGTAAATGACCAGTTCCTGATCTGTTCAGTAAAAAGTAGGTCCTTGTTGTTCAGGAAACCTTCCCAGGCTACTGCAGCTTCATTGTCATGATTTCAGACATTGTAGCTGAAAGCATCTGCTCATTTGTGATCATTTTATCAGCTCAGTTTGTTCCAAGTTAATGTTTTAAAAAGAAGGAATTATAAGCAAAAGCTTATATCGAGCACAAACTGAATTTCCACATTTTGCCATTATTTTTTAAAAGCCTTTCATAGGAGGCCCATGTGGCCAACAAAGTGGGTCGTGCCCCAAAAATGAATTAATGACCAAGGCAGGTGTCCACTCTTTGTGTGTTTGCAGTCCTTCAAGGAAACTCCATGTTAAAATTATTATAGGTGCAATGTCACCAGGAGAAACATTTTAAAAGATTGTAACTACTAAATATTTAATTTACTTAAGAAACTGAATTACATTCTATTATGATGCCCAGTTTTTCCTGTTCATTGAATGATGTCACATTTGTGTTTCGGCAGAAACCTGAACGATATTTTCACTTTTGAAAATCAACATAATTTCAAGTGTAGTTTGTATCCAGTTTTCAGATTGTGTCCTAAGCAGTAACTTTATCCTCTATCCCAAGAATTCCTGTTAAAGCTCAGCCTAGTTCGGTGTTTGCAGTTTTCAAAATGTGGCATTGAAAGGTCTATTTTAGGGGGGCCATACAATGGGGATTTTCTGGAATTGACCATATCTGTTCCTTAAAATCAATTTCCTAAATATCCTTTGTTTTGAAATTGGCTCATCTTCATTTTATGTTTGATTCTTTAACTTGGAATTTATGGATTCTTTCTTTTTTTTTAGGTACTATTTAACCAGTTTAAGTATTTCTTCAATCTGTACTTCCTGCTGTTGGCATGTTCCCAGTTTGTACCAGATCTGCGACTTGGTGCTCTATACACATATTGGGCTCCATTGGTAAGTCCTCTGTTCATTAGCTTCTTTGCGAACTCCAAAAGGTCAAAGAGCTGTTATTTGAGAGAGAAAGAAAGAAAGACTTGCATTTGTCTTCCCTGGCTTCAGGAAGCCTCAAATGGCTTCACAGCCAATGAAATACAACAGTGGCAAAAAGTATGTGGGAAATGAGGCAGCTAAGTTGTACAAAGCAAGCTCCCACAAATGACAATGAACAGATAATCAGTTTTAAAAATATTGGTAGAAGGATAAACATTGGCCAGGTCAATGCGTAAAATAAACTGTTCTTCCAAATTAGCATTGCAAGAGGGTGGATGGGACCATGGGTTGAGGCTGAATATTGACCATGGATGGGTTGGGTGGATATGCTCCTGTCTGAATCCTTGTGTCTCACAAAAATGGAGCAGGAAGATGCTATTTATGTCATTCATGTCATGTTTGTGCCCAACACTATTTCAACAATCATGGTTTGGACAGGCAGGTGGGAGCTTCATTTGAGATGCAGAAATTAGGTATGTGATGATACCATGTAGTTCTTTAAATCCCAGGACCCATAGCTTCTGCTTCTATTATGGCCCGAAGTAATAATGAGCAGGCTGCAGAGCTGTGAGTAAAGATCTCAATGATGGTTTCATGTTGGTCAAGA
The DNA here is from genome assembly GCF_009764475.1 of Pristis pectinata. Taxonomy (NCBI): domain Eukaryota; kingdom Metazoa; phylum Chordata; class Chondrichthyes; order Rhinopristiformes; family Pristidae; genus Pristis; species Pristis pectinata. Next base: position 16,565,338 of record NC_067420.1, read on the forward strand.
ATAGCAATAGAGTTAGGACCCAAAGGAAGTCTTGGGTCTTGTGTGCCCTGGACTTCCTTTCCCTTCTCACAGTTGTATAGGATGGTTTAGGCCCCTGCTCCCTCAAAACAATGGTAAGCTTGAGTGGTGTGAGTTCCCTTCAGTCTCCAGTTGTGGTCTGCTGCCTACTCATTGGCCTTCATGATAGTTGAAGGCATTTGTACATGGCTGTGACAATGGAGCACTGGCATTAAAATGACCTGACCTGATCTGACCTCCCATTTGTGAATTGGAACTGGGCTATCAGTATTAGAAATGCAATGTATGTCATTACGTGTATTTGCCAATTCAAACACCAAATGATGGTCAATGTTTTGGCTCCGTTCCATCCATTTCTGTTAAATACATCTCCATTTTGAGACATCCACTCGAGATAATAGAGTCATTATTTACTGTGTATGTATTAAGCAGGTAAGGATGGACTTTCAGCTGGAATCTGGATTGAGTGGATTTGTTTGCCAGAGCTATCATGTTAGTTGCCATTAACTTTATAGAGAAGCAGCTCTGCACAAATAGTATTGGACCAATCTGGCACCCAATCTAGTTGTTCATTCACCCAAATGGGTAATCTTCTTGTTGAGCTCTTTCTTGGCTTTCATATTTTTAAAATTCTTCCTTTATGTTTCTTAATATTTGTTTAAAAGATAACACTATAATAAATAGCAAACTAGGCAGTACATCCTACAGTCGAGAATCTGTTTCCAGGCCAGAGGTCCATTACTGCGTCTGTGTTACAAAACAGCATTGAGATGTAGCATGTATTGTTTAAACAGATTGCTTGACACTTCTACAAATTTCAAATTCTGCGATGGACTAAATGGAGAATGGTGATGTGGTTTACTTTTGTGATACTGGTCTTGTATTAGGTTGACTTAAGTCTTTTGAAATAATTACATCCACCAGGATGCCATAGATGGGACCAGCTTTTGAAAGAGTTCTGTTTTACTGTGACTAGATTGTCTCATTTAACTCTCTCTAAATAGCTTGGTCCTGATAATGAATTGTCCTAAGGCTTCATTCCCAGAACAGATTGGTCCTTTCAGCCACATTCAGAAACAAAGTTTGTGTGCAAGCTTGTTGGGTGTCTTTTTATACAGACTCATTACTAAAAACTGTAGTTGCTTCATCTTAGGCAGTCCCTTAAGTCAAGGGTAATTTGCTTCCACTGTGGGTTCTGAGATGACTGAGGGACCCACAGAGTCTGCCCACGATGAGACAGGTGGAGTTTGGTATTGCGGGTGTGTGGGTTGATTGCATGAGTGTATGCTTCTTCCACTGTTTGCACTTGGTGCCTACATGCTCCCAGAGGGATTCAAAAGTTCTCACTGCCTTCCCAGATGGCTGCCTGCCAGCTTCAACGATCTTGGGCTTGCGAGCTCTATGATTTTGTACTGAGGTTTTATTTCTGAAGAGCTTTGGAGAACATCCTTGAACCATTTTCTCTGCTCTCCTGGAAGCCTCTTACTGCAACAAAGCTGGCAGTAGTGTGCTTGCTTTGGAAGTCTGGTGTTAGGGGTGCAAGTGTTGTGGTTCTCCCATTTGAACTGGGTTAACCATATTCAGAAGCTCATAGCTGGGAATGTTGGACTGAGGGGAGGGGAATGTTAACATTGCAAGTAGATTTGGAGGATTTTGTGGAGGAAGCATTGGTGGAATTTGTATTGGTGCTTTGAAGTACCTACTGTAAGTATCCATGTCTTTGCATACAGGAGAGTGGGGAACACTCCTGCTTGATAGATCATGAGCTTAGTTGCCTGCTTGGTCTTCAAACTTACCCTCTGAGAACAGTGTGGAGAATAATGTCTTGTTTTTCTCAAATTCATTCTGAACAATTAGATTAATGACAGTGCTTTGTGGTTTTTGAGTCCTTTTGATCCATGTGCAACGGCTAAGTGAATGCACTTTTAAGAAGTGTTGAAGGTTAGTGTCTTGACTTCTGATTACATCTCGCACTATGAATGGATGAGTTCTACCTGTACACACTCATATGTACAGACATCCGCTGATAAATAAGGTTTAGACCATCTATACAGTTAAATACATTGATTGTATCAGCTCCTGTGCATAACAAAAATCCTCCTGTCTGAGCTAATGATAGTTTGGCAGCACATCACAACAAAAGTACATCACAACAAAGTGAGTCCGGGCAGCTGTTATACCTTGTGCTGCAGCTTGCAGACATTTTTTATCAAATAAGAGAGGAAGCAGTAGGTGACTAATACAATGTAAAATCCAGATCCCAGTGATATCCCTTTAAATTAAATGGGTAATGCTGCTTTTGGTTTGGATGTACACCTTGTTGAACTGTCTGTTAATTATGTAGTTTGCAAATCATAATTTTTGATCCAATTTATATTGTTAAGTAATTAGTGGATGCTGCACACATTGATGTCATCATGCGTGGAAAATATGACATGGAAATTACTTTGGCATTAGGCTAATTAGGAAATGAAGTACCCTGTCGCATGTCCTGATGGTCGGGAGTTCATTGTAAAAGGGTACAAATACTTAAAAATGTGCAAAATCGCGTTTTCTGTGCTATAATGCATAAAAAGGAGTTTATCCAATCCAGTTTCAGGCATTTGACTTTTAAAAACCTCAATACTCTAACCAGGCTGTAACTAATTTAACCACATGGACTAGAATAATGAAATGGTTCATTAAAGTTGAGTTCAATTGGTCAGGCACGGTATCGACGTGTTCAGTTTGCACTGTTATAATGACCTCAAAATACAGCTGTCCGACCTATCCTGCTGTTACAAGGCTGCGGGACCATGTATTTTACTATCTTGGGTTGATCTGCAGCAATTACCAGAGAGTAAACCTTATTTTAATTTAATTAATTATTCCTAGGGCTTTTTTTTTACTGAGTGCAAATCGTGATAATCAAATTGTTTATCTGCACTAAAAGTACTGGCTTTCCTTTTATATTTGGCTTGCAGGGTTTTGTCTTGGCTGTGACAATCATCAGAGAGGCAGTGGAGGAGATCCGATGTTATGTCCGAGACAAAGAAGTGAATTCCCAGATCTACAGCAAGCTCACAGCCAGAGGTCAGCATCTAGGGCCCTGTTCCTGCTTCTTGTATCCTGTTGCCAGCTGCTAAAACAGTAGGATTTAACTAAAATGAACAACATTTAAAATCAAAGGTTTTTGTACTGGGTGAGCATGTGTCTTTCTGCAGTGCTATGTAGGCTTTGTAACTGAGCCACCATTTGGAGGACTCCTGTAGATTTATGATGCATCTCCTGTTTGCATATCCAAAAAAGTTCAATAAAAGTCTGCGCTGTTAAATCCAGACTTAGCTTTGGGATTTATTGTTTTAAAGCCCCTTAATGGAAGATCTTTAATTCATTGTGGACTTTTATCTCCATTCTCCATCTACCTCAAAATTATATACAATGTATTGTGATTTTATTTCTGTGGTATTGACTTTGCCACAGACCAAAAAACTAGAGAGAATGGGGGTCAATTTTGCTTTCAGAAATGGAAGGAAATGTAGATTAAAACACATGAATTATTGCTGAAACTTGTAATTGAAGTACTATATTTGAAGCACTGGGTCACTGTCTTTGTTTAGAGTTTCATAAGATATGGCTTCATTGAATCAGTTGCTTTAATAATGTTTTTGTAATCATCACAGTAGGAATTGGAGTCTTGAGTTTCTGTGGTAGGTTCTTATAATGTTGAATGCTGTAGTTTTGAACTCTTACTTCCATAATAGAAGAATGTTGAAAAGATCTGTGGAATAAATGTATGAACAAGTGAGCAAACGCTCTGAAAGATACACCGTTCTGACAGGATTCGGAGATGATCTCATCTTTTTCTGAGATGGCTGCTGTGTCCAAACCTGACTGAAGGCCATAACAGTGCCATGAAATCTCAATGTAGTGGAACTAATCCAATCTGAAATGCGGTGCAAAGTTGGGTTAGAGGACTGAGCACAATCTGCTTTTACTAATTTGCACTGTTCCTCTCAAGTGCAGTAGTATTTCTGCTGCCATGAATGGGTGTGAAACAGATTCTTTATAAGATAAGGCTCAATTTCCCACCAAATCATCGCTATAGAATATAAATACCGGGTCAGATTTTCCACTTCCCTGAGATTGCTGGCTGCCTGCTCGTGAGGCAAGGTTCTGCATGGATTCTTCCACCGGGAGCCTAGCATACTTAGTGTTGCATAGTGCAGAAAAGGGACTGTCCGAGCACAAGCAACCAGAGGCAGTCAAAAAACAGCCTTGACAACTGAAGCCCTATTTCCAACCTGCGTTCTTTTTCTCTTGCATTCTCACTTGCTCTCACTTGCACACACTCAGAAAACTAAAATCATTTAAACTAAGTTAATTAAATCAAATAAAAAACTTTATTTACTTTCTCCTAGTTGTTTAAATGGAGCCACTGTACTTGCACCTGGTTACCCTGGCATGGTTCAGTGGGCACAGTTCCCAGCCCGAGCTGCAGAATTTGGACTCTTAAGAAGTTCTGGATAGAGATGCCAAGGTTCATCCTGAACAAACTGCATTACACAGGACCCTGTGCTCTTTGAGTTGTTCCCAGGGGCACACACTGATACAAATATCAACTTCTACCAGAAGGCTGTCAATTCAGTGAAGGATGCTGTCTAGTATGCTTGATACTTACTGATCTTCCCATGCAATGAGCTGTCCAGGAATGAAATGTTGCTGACTGGCACATTCTGCTACAAGCTGAAGACTGCGCTGAAGTTGGCTCAGCCTCATGGTATCAATACCAATGCCAGGGCAGTGCCTTCCCTTGCTTTTCCATTGAAGGTTAGGCAGCAGCTCCATTTTTAAAAAAACATAAAATATTCTCCTCAAGTTAAAGAATATCAGTAACTTGCAGATTTCATTTTGTACTGTTGAGTTTGCCACATGAAAAGAATCATTTCAGGAGGGAAAATATTATGGCTCCTGGATATGCCTGGTATCTTTTAAAAATCCTCTCGTTCTCAGGAATATTTATCTCACTTTTGCAACATGATTCGAGGTGAGGGATCTGGTTGAAGTTGTATTTTGTCACTTTGGAAATAGACAATAATGCTCTTTTGTCACTAGCTATTTTTGTCACTGCATTTTGCCAAATTGGTCCATGTACATAAATTTCTTGGGAATTGGAGGGGGGGGGGGTGGTGGTGAAGAGAAATTGCTTTGAAGTTTATTGTCTAAATATATAAAGAAGTTTTGTCCAAATACTTGGCCTGAATCATCATCTTTGTGATGTAACAGGCTTCCGTTCTACAGCACGAAATGTAGAGTGGCAGGAACCTGGGCTGGTTATTGTTAATTTAAAGTTATGACGTGAAGTACCTTCTGCAAGAGATATAAACAAAGACGAGGTGACCCTTGTCAATTCTGCTGATTTCTTTCTTGAACTAGTTATCAGCCTGGCAATAAATGTAATACATTGCAGATTATTGTTGCAGCTGGTCTTAAGATTTCACCTCAAACTGAAATGCATTAGAAAAAGTCAGTTGAAAATGCAGAAATGCTTTTTGTGTTACAATTGTATAATTAAAATGACCACATACCTTTTTAACAATTTCTATGCTTTGTGAATAAATGAGCCAGCATTTTCACTATGGTAAAGGAGACTTCTATTCAAACTGTAAATGATTAAAGAACTTTAGTATTATAATATAGCCTTTTGATAAGCACACACTTGTTTTATAAAATGTATAATTAAATGTATTTATTTTCTTCCAGCTCCAACATCTGCAAATAATATTAAACGGGCTTTAGCTCCAAAGTTCCCTGGAGCTTTCATGTGACCACTATTTGTGGACCTCAAATGTGACTATTTCTTGACAAAGTATGACAACACAACTAGCTCCTAACCTATCCCCATTCAGTGTCCACCACTGGCACTTCCAACAGACTGTGTCTCTTCCCACGTAGACATGAGTGCTCTCCTTGAGTTGCTTTTCCATGGTTGCAATTGGCTGAAACAAAAAAGTATTAGCAGGGGCCTATTAAGGAATTGGGGGAAAATAGTAGCATCTAAATTAGGGAGAAAATGGAGGCTGCTTATCCTTATAACCAAGCATTTCCATCTGATGGAGCTAATGATTTATAGATCTGTTACTCAAAGTTAGCACCTATGCCTCTTGAATTTTTAAAATTGATTTCATGTTGAATATAAAACTATCATTCAATGAGTTTGTTTGAATTGGTTGTGATGGTTATGATGGTAGTAGGTTTCTTCAGTGTGAAAGTGTGATGTCAGAAGCAGATGCAAACCTAAAGCCTTGTCTTGGGTTCACTTAGAATAATATGTCTGTATATAATGCGCTGAAAGTGTCATTGTAAAACTTAATAGATATTGAACTTGAATTATTAAGCTACCCTGTCTTGTCTATTTTTATCATCAACTTCAGTCCTTCTGCAGCTTAAATTCTTTATGGTAGAATCTGTGACTACCAAACCTGTGCTAAAGTGTATTCTCCCTTTGTGGCCATAGGTACTGTGATTGTCAAGAGCTCAAATATTCAAGTGGGGGATTTGATTATTGTTGATAAGGTTTGTGCTTTCATTTAGATATTAAATTAACTTCTTGCAAGTAAAGTCAATGTGATAATATATTGGAATCTTTTATCAAAGACACAATAACAAAACAAAATCTAAAAATGTAGTAATTAGCACAAATCCCAAAGGGAAGATTTGTATTTGATTGACTTTATTGCATGCTTTGAAGGAACAACAGAATGAGTGAACAAAAGTAATACAGTTAAATGCAATATCTGTCAAAGTACTACATCATGGTCTCCTGATTCCTCCTTGCATGTAGAATCAGAAGATAAATGCCATATAATTTGCCAACTAGTTATAAAACAAATAGAGCAGGGGTTAAATGTGGTTACTCAGGCTTGTGGAATGTATTCCACAGAGATTCTTGATGCCCATTATTTAAATAAATAATTTGGACTTTGGAATTGAAAGCAAAATATCAGAATGCGTGGCTGAAGGTGAGAGAACTGATAGGGATTCAACAAATGGAGCAAGACTATGAAAGGAAACGAGGATTAATTAACAAACTTTCAGAACAATGGTCTGACGAACAAAAGAATCTCAATATGGGTAAATGTGAAATGCATTGACAAGTAGGGAGTTTGTATTGATCTACACTGAACCACAGTTTAATGATACAGTCTGGTCTTCAGATTATTAAAGAAAAAGTACCAAAAGGTATAAGTATTGTTCCAGAACTAAGATAAGATCTTTATTAGTCACATGCACATCGAAACACACAGTGAAATACATCTTTTGGCGTAGTTTTCTGGGGGCAGCTCACAAGTGTCGCCACGCTTCCGGTGCCAACATAGCATGCCCACAACTTCCTAACCTGTACATCTTTGGAATGTGGGAGGAAACCAGAGCACCCAGAGGAAACCCACGCAGACACGGGGAGAATGTACAAACTCCTTACAGACAGCGGCGGGAATTGAACCCGGGTCGCTGGCGCTGTATTAGCGTTATGCTAACCACTACACTACCGTGAAGAAGGTATAATTATCAGAAAGACCAAACAGGCTGTAGTCCCTTTCTCTAGAGAAGGAAAGATATGTAGAGGCTTCCCAAGCAGGGAGAAAATGGAAAGATTTACCCTCGTAATAAAGCATTGCATTTGATGAACTTACGATATTCGTGCTTGGGTTTATTCACACTCTCTGTCGTGCTTCAAATCACTTATACTGCTTAGTACCTTGTTTCCTGTTTCCTTTTTCCTATAGAATCAGAGGGTGCCTGCTGACATGATCTTCCTCCGAACATCGGACAAAGGAGGTAAATGTCTCACTTACTAATTTGCTAATCAGTATAGAGAAGTAACAATTCAATATATTTAATTGCGACATTGGTAATGGTTTTAAAATTGTCCTATTTCTGCAAAAAGTATTTTTTGTTTTAGCAGTTATTGTATTTGTATATATCTTTTTCATTGTTCAATGAAGCTACATGATTTTCATTCGCTGAGTGCTGCAGAAGTGTATTACTAATAACAGACCAGAGTGGCAGACAACTACTGTAAAAAGACATCTCCTACCAATGATCATTATTTAGAACGTTCAAGCCCTTTAGACCAAGGAAAGTCCTAGATAATTTCAGGCCTGCAGGAATCTGAACTATTACACTTTTCCTATGCTTAATTCAGTTGTTTAATGCTAGTGGACTAGTTCAGCTGTCACTTGCTCACTGACCTGTTGCCTCACTTGCTGACTCAATGCTGTGTTTGATACTCCACCCATACCTGTAATAGAACCAAAACAGTTAGTCAACAATGTTCCTCATCTGTAGCCTGATCCCTCCCCCCTCCAGCAACTTCAACCCAGCCAGCTGCAGAGGGGAATGCCTAAAGCAGCATGTCCTGACCTCCAGTGATCCCATCTGCAGCTGATCTCGGTTCAGCCACACACTTCAAAGCCCTTAAAAAGCCAACTAGTTTAAGTGCACTGCTGTGTCATTGAGTGGAGTATCTGTTAAACAATAGGTGGTACAGTTAATGCAAAATTGTTTGGCTTTATTACAATCTTACTGATCTGAAAAATAACATGACCACAGATGGCACTGTGCTTGTAATGCTGTCCGGTGTTGTAAGTTATCTTTGTTCATTGAACTTCAGGAGTGGAATTGACTGGGCAGCACCTGTCATAAGTTATATCTTCTTAAAAAGAAATTAAGGAGCATTTCTGAAGGGACTATAGTGGCCAATAGGAGAGAGAATATATTATTTCATTTCTGGAAGAGGGGGCCATTAAATTTTAATGTTGATAGTGTCTTAGTAGACATTGATGTAGGACCTGTATTGCAGGTGGATCTGAGTTGCATTAGCAGCTCTTCTCAAAGCTAAAAGCTATAGTTTAAAGGTGGAAATGACAGTGAAAATAACTTGGACTTCTTACTGGTATGGTCGTGTAAATTTCTTCCCAGTTGTATTGCAAACATAGCATTGGCCACATTCTCACCTGTACGCCACACCAGTCTGTCTTGGTGTACTTTGTGCACTTTCACCCTTGGGAGGAGGTTGTATAACTCCTTTGTTGGAATGTTGGTTTGGAACAGCAAGAAATACCCCCGCCCCCTGCTGTACTCTGCTGGTCAGCCTGCAGTACTTGAAGCTCAAGAATAGAACACTTCAGTATTCTTCAGGTTCACTTTGAAGGCATTTGCTGCTCAATATTGAAGCAAACGTAGCCATATTCTCCACCCACAGCTTGAATATGCGAGACTATGTTCTGTGTTTCAGGCTCCTGTTTTATCCGCACTGATCAGCTGGATGGTGAAACTGATTGGAAGATGCGGTTGCCTGTTGGCTGTACCCAGAGACTACCCATTGCAGCCGTGAGTATCGTAGAAACAGCTGGAAGTTCTGAATAATTCCAGTTTTTTACTCCTTAAAGTTGCTAGTTTTTTTCTTGCATTCGCAGTGAGTCATAGAATCGTACATCATGGGAACAGGCCCTTCAGCTCACCGAGTCTGCACTGACCATCAAGCAATAATATGGGGTCGGTGCAAATGGGTGCTTGATGGTCAACACAGTCAGTGGGCTGAAGGGTCTGTTTCCAGGAGTGTGACAGTTATCCTGAGTCATCCATTTACACTAATCCCATTTTATTAGCCATACCACACCACCACCCTCCCCCCACCCCCCCAACCACCACCCCCAGATTCTATCACTCACCTACACACTTGGGGCAATTTACAGTGGTAAATTAATCTATTGACCTGCCCATCTTTGGGATGGGGTAGGAAACCGGAGCACCCAGAGGAAACCCACGCAGTCATGGAAAACGTGGACACTCCACAAAGACAGCATCGTCAGTCAGGATCGAGCCCCTGGTTGCTGAATCTGTGAAGGAGTAGCTCTAGTGGCTGCACCATCGTGTCCCCCACAGATGTATTACTATTACACTAGTAGCACTTTTACCACTGCTGACTTAAAGCTCCCATTATAACTTAGCAATTTTGAAACTCTTAAAGCCTACAATGCTGAGAAAATTATTTTTAATTTTTCTTTGACTGGTCAGCTTTTCCCTGATGAATTAACAATAGTAGTTACCAAAAAATTGATCTCCAGCTTCTACCGAGTGGCTGATCTCAGCTGAGGCAGCTGCAGGATTGCCATCATTCGTCTGAGCACCTATGAGTAAGGAGGTGGAAAATCAAGAAATGTATCTATCATTATTGACCTCTCCTAATGTGGGTGGGGGTACACATCCAGGTGTGTGTGGGTCAGTGCGCATGCACGAGTAAGTGTTTTGGAAGTTCATGGATACGTTCGTTAATAACTAAAGTCCGTTTTGAAGGGGCATCTGAGTTTGATAATATATTGAACAAAAGCACTTACCAAAGATTGACACTTCAGGAGGATGACAAACACTAGCTGGATGCATAAGTTTTAAGAAGGGTCTTAAAAGGTGGGAGTGGAGGGGGCTAAAGACAAAACTACAGACAGAGGGGACTTGGCCTCAAAGCCTGGCCACGTGATGCTCGAGGAGAGGAGGAATGCTCAAGAGTCAGAGGAATGGCGTTTTCTGGTGGGTTGGTGAGGCAGATGTATGCAGGACTATAAATATGAGTCTGAGAATTTTAAATCTGCATTGAAGTTGGAGGGCAAGGATCTAATAAACGCCAGTGGGGTCAAGAAGGATGGATAATTGGGACCAGGGGAAAGATGATATGTGGGCAGCCGGTTGAAGAGTTGAATCTTAAAGTTGCAAGGCACAGATGTGCGTTTCAGTAGTAGGTGGGCTGAGGTGAATGGAGCTGCAGAGATGGAAGAAGAAACTTTTGTGATGGAGAGGATTAGGAGCTAAAGCTCAATTTGGGAGTTGGTAGGATTTTGATGTTCACATTGTGTGGCTCAAACTGAGACATTTGTCATGGAAAAATATAATCAGTCATGATCAGAGGGGACCTGGATGTTATTTGTTCAGGGAAGTCACACAACCCACTGAAGTGGGTAATGCCTTGTTTCATTATCTGTGTTATTACAACAAATGCAATTTGCAATGTTTAGTAAGTCTGAATGTTAGCTGAAGCTCTTTATGTTCCTTCACGATACAATAAAACAGTTAAATGATCTGGATCTGGGCCAAGTGTTTTCTTGATTCACCTTGGCAAAGTTTGGAAAGCTTGGGAGGATATAGATAAAAGGTTTGTGCATCAAGGCTTTCTAAAAATAGTTATTGGACTGTGTGAATTGACTCATATATGTAAAGGATGTGAATCCATGAAGAGAAGTGATTTGTATCTCTTGATCAAAGAAAGCACCTGTAATATTACTGCCTGTAATTCACATTTTACATACACTGGCTGTGTGTACAGTGAGCATTGGAATTGGCAAACTGGTTCACCTTTGTTTTCAACAAACGTTGACAAATATTATGATAATTTATTGTGAATACATAGTTAAGGAACTGATTGTTGATCAGAATCTATTCGGTGTGTCAAGAAATAGTTTCCTTTGGCTGGGATTTCGGACCAGATACTAATGAATCAGCATGTCAGATGTTGATGTAACAAGGTTGTTAATTTCTTAATCTCTCTTTTTTGTCTTTTTAACAAAGGATTTGCTACAAATACGATCTTATGTTTATGCAGAAGAACCAAACCTTGATATTCACAGTTTTGTGGGGACTTTCACTCGGGTGAGTTGGTTTTACTGACTGGGAGAAAATAGTTTCATTTTGGGTCTGTCTTTTTACACAGGTTCTTGCCTCAATAATATTTCCTTTTTAAATAACAAAAAATATAGTGAAGATTCTGTGATTTCTATAACAATTCCCTCCCCTATTCCTCTCCTAAAGAGACTGAGTACTTCCTAGTATATTGCTCTGTTAAATCAGTTAACCTACAATGCTTCTTTTGACTGATGATAATTTGTGCATGAGCATCAGGCGGCTGTGGATTGCAGGTTTTGTATCTGAGCCAAGGGCAAAGGAGAGTTGTCACTAACTTGGTGGGCCCTGATGGAATAACATATGCAAGCTGATTGTGTTTGTTAATGACGGAGATTTGGGGTTACATTGGAAACAAAGAACAGTCACCTTAACTCACAAACTAGGAGAATGATGCAGTCACAGGGGTGGCATGAGAAATGCATGTATTCACACTTAAGATACTTTTAATTTGCTGATTGGTGTGATAGTTACAATTTTACATACAAGTAAGCAACAGCACCCCATTAAGGTATTGCAGCCACATATGGTAAATGAACTTCTTTGTGTTTTTCAGGAGGATAGTGACCCACCAATTAATGAGAGTTTAAGCATTGAGAACACATTGTGGGCCAGTACTGTTATAGCATCTGGTAAGGTTTGTTTTCTCCGTTCCTTGTCAAACAAAAAAAAGTGACTTCCTCAACTCCATATCTTTCAAACTACTTTTGACTGCTTACTGTTAAGTAAATCTTGCTGTATAAATTAAAACATTGACTAGAAGGAGACTTTGGTTAACGTGGTTTTTGTTGTATCTATGTGATTTACTGAATTATATGAAGGTATGACAATGAATGACATGCGATGATGCAGATTTTGTTTCCTTCCAGAATCCAAAAGCAGTTTTTCATTTAGTTCTATGGAGACAACGGGGTAGAAATTCATTCATGTAACTGAAGTGTTTTGGTATTGGTTTATTACTGTCACTTGTACCGAGGTGCAGTGAAAAACGTGTCTTGCACAGGTACACACTGTGTTCGCAGTGGTGATATCAAATCATCATTTAAGGTATATTTGGTGTATCTGCAGACACATTGGACCATGCATTTATCACAATGAAACAAAAAGGAAGGCATGTCTTAACAGAAGCACTCCTGAGCTACTTGTAGAATATGCCATTTATGTATCTATGGTCATTTGTTGAAGCAGTCATTGATAGAGTTATTTGGACTGCACTTTGGAGCTGCAACATTTCTGCTAATTATTCACGTGAAGGCATTTTTTTGGAAGGATTCTCAAGTGTGTCAATCCTCTCTCTATCTGGTCCTTTTCCCATAATCTCAGTGTCAGCATCAAAGAGGTGGGGTGTCCACTCCCATGGCTATCTCTTTCGTTCTCGACTCCCTCCGTTCCAACAGTCCATTGGCTACCAGTAGTGTTGCAGATGAGCACCGCTGCTTTAAGATATGTCGGCAGGACATCAAGCAGTACAACTTGTTTCCTTGGTTGGACAGGGCTCCTGAAAATTATTCACAAATTATGGGTGCAGCCATGGGAATGAAAGCATTGCCAAAATGTGTGAAGCCACCAAAAATCCTTCAGCAAGCTGCTGTATATCCATCACACAGTGCTTTTCCTACACATGTTTTAGCATGGGATGGACTTCTACCTTGGGTGACTCTTTATCAATGTATATAATTAACAGAAATTACATTTTCAGAATTTTAAAAGCAGCTGTGTGCACAATTGGCATCTTCTATCGTTTTGTCGGTCTATTATGCTGCTCTTGGAGCCAAATGTAATGACGTAGATGGCAGAGGGGCCATCCTGCCTGTTAAAACATTTGCGGGTACAATTATAATATTTAAAACACTTTTAGGCAGGTACGTGGAAAGGAAAGGTTTAGAGGGACATGGGCAAAATGTGGGGAAATGGGACTAGCTCAAGTAGGCAACTTGGTCAGCATGGACAAATTGGGCCAAAGGGCCTGTTTCTGTGCTGTATAAGTCTATGACATTTGAAACAATATCTCATTCTGTCTCTCCGCAGTCGTTGATAGCTGCAGCATGATGCCAGCACTTTGTTTTGTTCCAAAGTGATCTTTCTGATTTGTCATCCTGCCCATTTTATGTGTTTGGCCAAAATTACAGTGGCAAAATCTTGTTTGGACAGTTCTCTCCAGTTTTGCTGTTGCCATGTTTGTAAATCCTTTTCTCTTGACTGTGTTATGAATTCTAACAATGCCATAGATTTAATATAAACTAAATATTTTCAACCTAAAAAGATTTAAATCTTGCCTAACTTTAGATTATATTATTGGGCAATCAATATTAGATATTTAATTTTTTTGGATACAAGATTCAGATGTATTTCAATGCCCTAAATGGGTACACCTTAAGTCCCAATCAGTACTTGAATTTTCATTAGTTTCTATTTTAGGAGCTTCACTCCCCTTTTGCACTTACCAAATTAAGTAAACATATGATTAACCCAATTGTTAAACATACAATACAAATATGGTTTCAATTTCATAAATTTTTTGGATTCAATAAAGTTAACCTGTCAAGTCCCATTCAATCTAATTTTTTCTTTCATCCATCCAGAGTTGACTCAGCTTTTTCCTTATGGAAAAGGAAGGGAATAGTATGTTTTTGTGATTTATTCATTGATAACTGTTTTTCATCTTTTGAACAGTTGTCTAACAAATACAATCTGCCTAGATCACACTTTTTTCAATATTTGCAGATTAGAAATTTTTTAAAAGCTACTATACCCTCTTTTCCGACACCTTACAAAACTGAAATTACGGAAAAAATGTTAGGTTTTAATCCTTGTCAGAAGGGCTTGATAGCAATAATCTATGATCTAACTATGAAAATGCGTCCAGAACCACTGGACCAAATTAAGAACGAATGGGAAAGCGAACTCCAGACATCTTTACCTACAGAGACTTGGAAGAAAATTCTTCATTTAGTTAATACATCTTCAATGTGTGCCAGACATTCTTTGATACAGTTTAAGGTAATTCATAGGACCCATATGTCAAAAGATAAGCTAGCTCGTTTTTATCAACATATAAATCCTATATGTGACAGATGTAAATCGAATGTGGCTTCTTTGACACATATGTTTTGGTCCTGTCCTCCTTTGGAAAAATATTGGAAAGACATTTTTAACATTATTTCAAATGTATTGAAGATTGATTTACAACCTCCCCCTATCACTGCAATTTTTGGATTACCAAGGATAGATTCTGGCCATCTATCTGCTTCCGCTAACCTTATGATTGCCTTTGTTACATTAATGGCCAAACGATCCATTTTGCTTAAATGGAAGGATCCAATACCCCCTACTACTCTTCAATGGTTGTCTCAAACTATATCATGTTAGACTTGGAAAAAAAATTAGGAGTGGTACTGTTGATCCTTCGCTGATATTTGGAGTCCATTTATTCAATATTTTCACATGATATTAGATCCCCTTATAATAACCTTTCAACTTAGAGGAACGGAGTTGACGACATAATATTGCTCTGTTTCTACTGAGAAATTTTGGTCCAGTTTTTTTTTGTTAGTTTTTTTTTGAATTTTTTTTTTGTTTAGCTTAGTTTGGTTTGATATATTGTTTATAATTTTTCTTATTGATTTGGGGATTTTTTTTCTTTCTTTTATATTTATGTAATCTTTTTCTTTCTTTTATATTATATTCGTTTACTAAGAGATCGTTGGATCTACAGATTTTTTATATTTTATTGTTCTTTATGATTATCTATGCCGTGATTGTTCTCCTGATCTCTTTGTATTACATGTACAAACATTGATGTTGTATATTAATCTGTATTAATTTGAAAACTCATAAAAAGATTGAAAAAGAAAGAAAAAGATTTAAATCAACCGTTCAGTAGGTTATTCATTGATCATTGATATTTTTATCTTTATAAAGGGTGTACATTAATTATTCTAGTTCATCCGAATCATTTAATACATTCTATGTAAAATGGGTTATTATAGAAAATACTGGTGTTGTTGCTTGTGAAATCATGTCATTCACTTGTTCCTGTATGTTGTCTGGTTCAGTGAGAGGTCAGACCATTCCTCTCTCTGTAGCCACCAGATCTGTGCTCCTCCAGCTACTCACCCAATGAGCACTCCGGCTGAAAATCAACCATGCAATGTTTTTGTTTGCTGCATACAGACTAGATGGTACATCTCAACGTCAGAATTATGTTAACAAAATGTCAAGGCTTGGCTATTAATAATGACCTTCTATTCTCTCATAGCATTACTGTGTTCAAAGACAGTGAAGGCTGTGTGTATTCCTTTACGCAGTAGTTAGATTGCAGTGCCAGTTGTGATAGAGTAATTGGGTAATTGCTCCATTCTGATTTACAAATCCTGAAATGCCTCTTTGTCCAAACTACTGTGTGAGGTTTGCTGATGACTTAAAGCCTGTAAAAGTTCTCTTGACAGAGCGCTCTTGGAATCAACAGGATTGCAATCTTTTGAAATTAATGTATTACTCTGTTACCCTTTAAATTTCCTCCCCTGTCCATTCTCAACCTTGACCACCCTTTCCGTTCGTCACCTTATGCCCTTTCTCTCCTTTTCACCCTTGCTAAATCATAGAAACAGTGTAGCCAATGAAACATTCTTTCTGCTGCCAAATGAGTTTGGTTAATTGTGCACAAGCCAGTGCTCAAAGCTCATATTTCCAATCTGGCTAATTCTATACCATAACGGTGTCGTATTTCATATGCATTATTAAAGTAACAATTAACACACAAACTGAGCTTTAAGATGCCTTGGGGAGCAGCTCTGAAAATTGTATTATTCAGACATTTTAAAAAAGATTCTGATTTTTGCTTGTTTATGCTTTATTAAAATATTATTTCTATTCAAGGCACAGCAGTTGGTGTTGTTATCTACACAGGCAAAGAAATGCGGAGTGTTATGAATACTTCTCATCCAAAGAACAAGGTATAGTTTGAAAATCTTGAGCTAGACAATAATTAGCATTAAACATCACAATTCACTCTCCTTGTGAAGAATAATGCTGAAAAAGATACTGGGAGAAATATCCTTTTTATTTTTATTTAATTAAGCTGTACTTTTCTTTAAAAAAGCATTCTACTAGCAATGAATTCTTTCATCATGAGGTTTGACATCTTCTAAATTCCAGCATTTAGAACTGTTTTCAGAACCAAGTTTTTTTTTATCACTGACATATGTCATGAAATTTGTTGTTTTGCGGTTTTCACAATATCTTTTCAAAGGTGACACAAGTTGAAAGGAAAAGGAATTTAAATATGTTTGCTCAGCCTAGATTTACACACTCGGATATTGACAGCCAATAGATGACAACTACATTTTAACATAATGCTTCTGGCAGAGAGATCTGTGTTACGCCTGAGTTTGCTCACAGAGAACTCTGTGACCAGATGACAGTTGTTAAGACATTTGATTGTTGCCACATGGATTCCAGCTTCCAGGTATACTCTGATTAAAAGGTAATTGAGCTATGTTAAGGTAAATAGACAAAAAATTACCCTGAGTCATGAGGTGAAAATTTCATTTGTCTCCTACTTGTAATGGCTCTGTGGGAAAATGGGTTTATTGATTTATTGGTTTGTGAGCATTGTTGGCAAGGCCAGCATTCATTGTCCTTCCCTTGTTACCCTCAAGGTGGTGGTGAGCCACCTTCTTGAACTGATGTATACCTTGTGTTGAAGGTGCTTCCACAGTACTGTTGGACAGGGAGTTCCAAGATTTCAACCCAGTGCTGATGAAGGAATATATTTTCATTTGATTGACTTGGGTATGACCTGGATGTGAACCTGTAGTTGGTGGTGTCTCCATTTGCCTGAAATTCCTGTTGTTCTTGGGGGCAGAAATTATAGATTTGGGAGATATTGTCAGAGAGCACAGGCGAGTAACTGCAATAGATTTTGTGGTTAGTGGACACTGCAGTCATATTACACCAATGGTGAAAGCTGATTTAAGCAGGCTGCTTTGTCCTGGATGGTGTCAAGCTTCTTGAGTGTTTTTGGAGTTGCATTCAGAATCAGGTTTATTATCGCTGACTTGTATGTCGTGAAATTTGTTGTTTTGCAGCAGCAGTACAGTGCAAGAAACTTTAAATTACTCTAAATTACAAAATAAATAAAAAAGTGCAAAGGAAGTAATAATGAGGTAGTGTTCATGAACCATTCAGAAATCTGATGGCGGAGGGGAAGAAGCTGTTTCTAAATTGCTGAGTGCGGGTCTTCAGGCTCCTGTACCACCTCCCCAATGGTAGTAACAAGAAGAGGGCATGTCCCAGATGATTAGTGATGGATGCCACCTTCTTGAGGCACTGCCTCTTGGAAATCTAGGCAAGTTGAGAGATTTCCATCATACTTGTGTCTTGTAGTTGGTGGAAAGACTTTGGTGTGAGGATGTGAGTCACTTGCTCCAGGATACCCAGTCTATGGGCTGCTCTTGTGGCCACAGTTTCTATGAATGTCAATAACGCTTATTAGCCCATACTTCAGTGTTGTCTAGGCCTTACTGCGTGCAGGCATGGGACTGAAGAAGGGTCATTGCTTTCAGAACTGGGGGAAGATAGCACACCCACTGCTATCATGCTCTTGGGAAGGGTTGGGCTAAGGTATATTGTAGGGAAAAAAAATGAGAGAAAAAAATCATGTTGTCCTTTGCATGACCTAAGAAGATTTTGGTTTTGACACAGTGTATAAAATAGGTAGTCAATAATTCCTCTCCAGTAATATCCTTTATTTTGATGAGAATGGATCTTTTCTTTTACAAAATGAGTTACATTGGAACACCTATCCATAATCAGACAACTAATGTTTTAAACTGATAAGAGATTACTATGAATCAAGTTTTCTTATTCCATGATGACAATGAAGATTGACTTGCTCATGAGTAGCGCATGCCCCTTCCAATCTATGTATTTAAAAATGACACAGCATTCTATTATACAAGTTAAAATTGCTAGTTTTGAGCACCCTCACCCGAGGGACAAATCTTACAGTATTACAGCCAGCATGTTGTCTTGGAATGCTTCGTGCATCTAATGCAATTGCTGCAATTCTTTTAAGATAGTCAAATCTTCCTGTGAAGTGGTGCTAACTTTTGTCCATAAACCTACCACAAGGTGGCAGCAGGAGTAGCATCATCTGGTGAATGGGAGTACAAGTGGAGCCTGAAATGGGATCACTGTTCTCTATCAAGTGTAACCTCGGGCAAGGACCAGATGTGGCACATAATTTGCATTTAAAGAAAAATCAACTTTATAATCAAATGTTCCATTTTTTTCATGAGATGTGTCTCAATGAATTTGGTTCTCTGTTGTTGGTAGAGGAACTACTTCATATCCCAGATGAACAAAATACCCAAAAAGTACAGGTTATACTTCTGGAGGTATATGGAAAAGTAATTTTAACCTTTCTCTTTCTCGTAGATGGGGCTGTTTGACCTGGAGGTGAACTGTTTAATGAAGATCCTGTTTGTTGCTTTGGTGGTGTTATCCCTTGTGATGGTCTCCCTGCAGCATTTCAGGGGACGTTGGTATCTCCATTTGTTTCGCTTCTTCCTTCTGTTTTCCCATATAGTTCCTATCAGGTAAATGCTGCAATTGAATTTGCGCTCTCTGCAAGAGCAATTTTTGTTTAAAGTCTGTCGCTTTCCATCTCCAATTTAGATTGCCCACCTCATCCAGCATACCTTGTAGATGCATCATCTGCACATATTGACACCATATTGCCAGTTTCTGAACTTGCGCCTTTAGTCCATCTGGTGAACAACAATGACTTGAGTACTGGTCCCAAGGGCCTAGAACAGAGGAGGGCAACAAAGTGGATGTGGTCCACATGGACTTCAAAATTTTTTTGATGTGCATAATTGACTCGAGACTGGGTAACAGGATGAATTGAAAGAAAGTTACAAAACAGAAGATTAAAGTTGAGGGATGTTTCATGGTCTGTTATAAGGCAAATGGATGACTCTTGGAAGCTGTAGTATTGACATTTCGTATACCACAGGTTAGGTATAGTTTGGAAGATTCCAAGTTTGGAGAGTTGGGTACAATGTGGTAGATTGTCCCAAAGTGTATAAGGTCCCAGCAGGCTTGCAAAATAAGCAGACAACTGACAAATTCAGTCCAAAAATATTCATTTTGATAAGAGGAACAAGGAGATTTCTTATTTATCGGAAAGGAATGAATGAGATAGTGGAGCTGAGAGGTTTGCAGAATCAGATACAAATTGATGCATGTAGCGATGAGGAAAGGGATATAAAAGGATGTAAACAAAATATTATCTTCTCATTCCTAGAGGAATGGGATACAACAGCAGGAAATAATTTATATTGAACTTTGGTTGGAATAAGTTTGGAATAGTCTGCATTTTTGGGATTTCTACTACAAAAGAGCAAGTGAAGTTCCAGTTCTGATGAAGGCTATTGACCTGAAATGTTACCTCTGTTCATCTCTCCACAGATGCTGCTTAACCTGATTATTTCCGGCACTTAATGTTTTTATTTCCTTTCAGAGGAGCCTGCCAACTACAACTGACAGCAAAGTGGAAAAAATGCACAGCAGATCCACAAGGATGCTGTCAGAATTGACAGGGTGCAATTATCAAAGATCATGCAGGGGATTAAACCTAGGTCCTTCAAAAGGTTTTTGCTGGGAAAGTAAAATCCTGAGCAATGTTCAGCTGCCCCTGTTGATAGTTTCCATACTGGGTGACTGTAAACTACCCCCAGTGTGTGTAGCTGCAGGAGAATTGGGGGGAATTGATGGAAATGTGAGAGCAAATAGATTACAGGGAAATATATGGAGGAATGAAGCTGATGGGAATGCTCCATGGATGGGCTGAATGGCCTTTTATATCATGTGAAATGCTTAATAATAATTAGTTACCTTTAAGACAGTAATTCCTTGATTTACAAAAGGTCTATGTTTGAGGAAAACATTTCATTAAGCAAAGCTTTGTAAATTGAAAGGCCGGACAAAATGCATCATTGATATTTCAGCTCAGTTTATCTTAAAGCAGAACTCAGCTTTGTAAATTGAAAATGCATACCCCAAAGCGTCGATGGCATTGCAACAAAAATTCATAAATCAATTGTTTGTAAATCAAGAAATTACAGTAAAACTGATGCTTCGTTGCAACCTGCATTCATGTTAGCAATGTCAGATCTAATCTGATCTTTTTTAGTAAATTGTGAATTGGAGGTACACTTCTGTCTGTGTAATATTTTACATTTATAGCCAAAAGATAATGGGCTAAATCCTTATATTGCGTACCTGAAGAAATCATATTAGCTTGAGTGCCCTCAGACTGAACCTAGTTGTATCCAAGGCAAAAATGTAGAGGTCTTTTATTAATTTATTTTTTTTCTAATTCATCTAGTATTCGTGTCAATCTGGACATGGGAAAGATGGTCTACAGTCTGATGATTCGGAAAGATGCTAAAATTCCTGGCACAGTGGTACGGGCTAGCACCATTCCAGAACAGCTTGGGAGAATTTCCTATGTTCTAACAGACAAGACAGGTAATAGCTGTTTGTTGGTATTCAGTGTGCATCTCTGTCCTAGAGGACGTTCAAGGCTGTCAAGGTTAAGAAAGTTCAAAGGGGGATTGAAAAGGTTCATAAGGAGGATAACTAGAATTAAGAGGTTTTGGTTATGAAAGTTATTCAAAACTGGAGGGTTTTGTTTATGAAAGATTAATAGAATATTAAAGATACTCAAAATTAGGGGAGCTTATAATGAAATAAGTTTGGATAAACTTGCATTTGTATTATCCAAGTGAGACAGTAACCAACGGTTATGAAGTTCAGAATTTTGCCAAAAGAGTAAAGAAAAAGCTGGGAGTGTTTTTAGAGTTGAAATATTGCATCAGAGATCTTATGGAAACAAAATCTTTGATGGCTTTTGATAAGGAAGTGCATGAAATTGGGAGAAATAATGGTTAAAAAGGACATAGGAATGGAAAACAATAATTGGCTCTTTTAAAGTGTTACCGTGGACCCAATGATCTAAGTGGCCTCTTGCTGTGTTGTAAGATTATGATTCATCCTGAGCATTCCTGTCATAGGAAAGGTATGCTAACAATTTTCTAATAATAAGCTGTCTGCCTCTGTAAACTTACGGAGGTTTTTGACCATCAAAGGGAGTGGTACTTTTATTAGAAAGGTTTTCTGATCAGATTGTCAAAATTATTCTGTTGGCTTCTTCTTTCAGTCTATGCACAAGAAAGAGATTCTAGAGATCTCTTGGCTGCCACCTTTTTGGGGGGGGATGGGGTGCTGTGGATGGAGTGAAATTTGTGGTCATTTATCATCTAGAAAATAAAACTGCTCTTTCAAATTTTTAGCTAGCGTATTAATAGAGGGCGTGTAAACTGATTGGTAAGGACACAAGTGGAAACACAAAGGTTTAAACTTCGAGATATACCAGTTGTTAACCTAGGAGCATAAATTGTTAAAGCCTAGATTTTGTAAAAGGGGCATGGATTACAAAAGCAAATGTTACAAGTCCTTGGTCCAATCAGAGGTGAATTTTAAAGAGTTTTTAAAAAAAACTGATTAATGCAAATGTTGTAATGCAACCAAATATGTAATTGTACCTTTAGTATTGTATTTGGTTTGTAAAATGTGTGTGACTATTTGTAGTTAAGAATTTCCAGAAAGAAAATCAGATCACTTCAAAAAATGGCTTGTATATCTCCTTATCAAAACCTATTGTGTTAGAGCTGGATAATCTTAGCTAGGCCACCAATTGATTTGCTATATTTGGTTTCTTTAACCCCTGAACCAGGAAGGAGAAACAAGACACAATTGGCTTCTGTGTACTTGGACCATGGTGTGGTAAACAAGCACTGTTGATTTTTGGCCAGTAACTCCTGCTGTGAAGTTGTTCTTGATGATTTTGACATTGTGTTAGAATAAAATTTATGATTATAAATTAGCAGCTTTTTTTTTGCATCTCTCTCAATTTTTATTTTGGCAGTTAATTTTTAGTGCAGTATAAAACAGGCTGCTAATTTGCTGTTGCATGATTTACACGATCATACAAGGTAAAATTCCACAGGATAGAATATACACCCACTATCACATGATGTATTAAGCACATGCTACAGAAGGCAACTTCCAATCTCCTTGTCTCTGGGGTCAAGGAAGCGCATGTCTTGTTGATGGGCATGTCCTGATGAAGGGTCTCCAACCTGAAACATCAACTGTTTACTTCCCTCCTTAGATGCTGCCTGACCTGCTGAGTTCCTCCAAAATTTTGTGCGTTGCTCCACATTCCAGCATCTGCAGAATCTCTTGTGTCTTGCTGATGGTGTTGCCCTTCAAGTGGCAAATGATCTACTCAGTGCTTAAATTCACACAAAGACAGTTAGGAAGTGTGATGTCACTTTCAAGTAGAGAAGAGAAAAGATGATGAAAACTTGTCATCAGACAGTTGAACAGTGCACTCTCTTAGAATGGCAATAATGTCATGTGACTAAATAAAATGCCCTTTGATAAGTTACAAAATTGGGTAACTTCGCCTATTTTTCCCATTCCACAGGAACCCTTACCAAAAATGAGATGCAGTTCAGACGTCTTCATTTGGGTACAGTGTCCTATGGATTGGATTCAATGGATGAAGTAGAGAGCCACGTTTTTAGTGCATATACACAGGTAAGTGTGTGATGAATGACAAGGCGCTCATGTTTACTGCACAAACTAATAATTACCTGCATGATCAAGAAAAGGGACAATGAAACGCTGAAACCTTTTTAATAAATTTCACAGTAAGTCTGGTACAACATTTTTTCATATGTTCTGAATGGTTCATTTGTTCTCAACTGAGCATTGATTCCTCTGAACATTGATTCCTCATTCACTAATACATTTTTTATAAAAGCTTTATATATTTATTGCCAAGTTTCAACATCCAAAATAACTTACTAATTTAAAGTTACTTGTAAGATTTATAACCAGAGTGGGACAGAATTATGTTTTGTCAGATCAATCAAATTAATTATATTAAAGCTATTCTAATTCTGTTTAACAGTTTGATTTCTTGCTCACCGGTAGCAATGATTAACCATTCCACAGTGAGCAGGAAAGTGCCATCGTGGCTGAATTGGCAAGGGTAGGTGTCAAAATACTATAGTAGCCAAGTAGTTAATCACTGCACTGTTTGCAGCCATGTGGATGATGACAAAAATTAAGTGGTTTTGTGGTGAATCATACTCTTTGTCTGAGTTCATATGTAAAGAGCAAAGTGAATGTCTAGTGTCTGTGGCTAGTTGTGAATCAATGACAGGAGGGTGGAATTTGTTAGTAAGGGTTCTACAAAATCTTCTCTTCATCCCCTCCTACTAACATTGTTCTATTCCAGTTATTTTCCCCATTTTCCCAATCTACCCCTTCATTATTACCAGCTTTTGGTAATTTCCTCTTCGGTATTTGTTTAAGCCTCATCTAAGAGGACCTGTGTTTGTGGATTGCCAGTGAATTGGTTGAGATATCTTTGTCCAGTTACAGACAAGCTCTGGTAACTTGGATGAAAAACACTCAGCAGACCAGGCAGCATCCATGGAGAAAAGCAGGCAGTCAATGTTTCGGGTCAGAAAGATAGGAAAAGGGGAAGCCCAGTATATAGGAAGGAAAAGCAGAGCAGTGATAGGTGGACAAAAGAGAGGAGGTGGGGTGGGCACAGGGTGGTGATAGGTAGATGCAGGTAAGAGATGGTGATAGGTGTGGGGGAGGAGGGGAGAGCAGATCCCCCGTGGCATGGGTCAAAGCTAAGGAGAGAGAAATAAGGGGGTGGGTAGAAAAAAGAGAGGCCAGGAAAGGGAAGAAAAGAAGAAGCATGGTTGGGGGTGGGTGGCGTGGGGAAGGGGGATGGGGACTACCTAAAGTGGGAGAATTCAATGTTCGTGCCGTTAAACTGCAAGGTTCCAAGACGGGAAGTGAGGTGCTGTTCCTCCAGTTTGTGCTTGGAATTCTCCTGGCAGTGGAGGAGGCAGAGGACTGACATATCTGTGACAGTGTGGGAAGGGGAGCTGAAGTGACTGGCAGCAGGGAGATGCAAGTCATGGTTACGGACAGAGTGTAGGTTTTCTGCAAAATGGTCACCTAGTCTGCGTTTGGTCTCATCACTGTAGAGGAGACCACACTTGGAGCACCGAATGCAGTAGCTGATATTAAGGGAGGTGCAGGTGAATCTGTCTCACCTGAAAGGACTGTTTGGGTCCCTTGATGGAGGTGGTGTAGGGGCAAGGTATTGCACCTGCGGCGGGGGCAGTGGAAAGTTCCCGGGGTGGGAGCAGTGGAGGGGATAGGATAGTGTCCAGGTACGAGGATATGAGCTCTGTGGGGCAAGAACAACCGGGGGGGACAGGATAGTGTCCAAGTATGAGGATACGGGCTCCATGGGGGGCAAATGCTCTTGCCCCACGGAGCTCGTATCCTCATACCTGGATGCCATACTGTCCCCCCCCCCCCCCCGTCCAATCCCTTCCCACCTACATTCGTGACCCATCACACACTCTCCAACTCTTCCATAGCTTTACGTTCTCCGGCACACACAACCTCGTCTTCACCATGGACGTCCAGTCCCTACATACCTCCATTCCCCATCATGACGGCCTCACTGCCCTCCGCTTCTTTCTCAACCAGAGACAGAAACAGTCCCCTTCCACTAACACTCTCCTTCGCCTGGCCGAACTTGTCCTTGCCCTAAACAACTTCACTTTCAATTCCTCTCACTTTCTACGGACCAAGGGTGTAACTATGGGCACTCGCATGGGGTCCAGCTCTGCCTGCCTCTTCGTTAGGTATGTTGAACAGTTTCTGTTCCAAGCCTACTCCGGCTCCATTCCTCAACTCTTTCTCCGCTATATCAACAACTGCGTTGGTGCCACCTCTTGCACCCATGTGGAACTTGACAGTTTCATTAATTTCGCCACAAATTCACTTGGACTATCTCTGACACCTCTCTCTCTCCTTCCTCGATCTCAGGAGATTCCTTATCCACTGACATCTTCTACAAACCCACTGATGCCCACAGCTACGTCGATTACAGCTCCTCCCACCCTGTCTCTGCCAAGGTCGCTATACCTTTTTCTCAATTTCTCTGCCTCCACCGCATGTGCTCCCATGATGAAGCTTTCCACTCCAGGACATCCGAGATGTCCAACTTCTTTTCTAACCATGGCTTCCCTCCGACTGTGGACGAGAGAGCTTGCAAGCACACCTTTGCTCCCACCTCCACCCCTCCCAGACCCAACAGGGATAGGGTCCCCCTTGTCCTCGCATTTCATCCTACCAGCCTACGTATCCAACACGTCATTCTCCACCACTTCCGCCATCTCTAATGGGACCCCACTACCAAGCATATCTTCCCCTCACTACCCCTTTCTGCCTTTTGTAGGGACCGTTCTCTCCGTGGCTCCCTAGTTCACTCCTCTGCCACTGTCCCACACCCATCCTGTTTCCAAGCCAGGAACTTTCCACTGCCCCCACCATAGGTGCAACACCTGCCCCTACGCCACCTCCTTCACCTCCATCCAGGGACCCAAATAGTCCTTTCAGGTGAGACAGAGATTCACCTGCACCTCCCTTAATATCATCTACTGCATTCGGTGCTCCAAGTGTGGCCTCCTCTACATTGGTGAGACCAGACGCAGACTAGGTGACCGTTTCGCAGAACACCTGTGCTCTGACCGTAACCGCGATCTGCATCTTCCTGTTGCCAGTCACTTCAACTCCCCCTCCGACACTATCACTGATATGTCAGTCCTCGGCCTCCTCCACTGCCAGGAGGATTCCAAGCACAAACTGGAGGAACAGCACCTCATTTTCCATCTCAGAACCTTGTAGCTTAATGGCATGAACATTGAATTCTCCCACTTTAAGTAATCCCCACACTGTTTCCCCACTCTCCCCCAACCATGCTGCTTTTTATCGTCCCTTTCCTAGCCTCTCTCTATACCCCTTTTTTTCCTTTCCTTAGCTTTGACCCATCCTCCGATAGATCTGCTCTCCCCTCCTCCCCTGCACCTGCCTATCACCATCTCTTACTTGCATCTGCCTACCACCATCTTGTGCCCACCCCTCCTCCCCTCTTTTGTCCACCTATCACTGCTCTGCTTTTCCCTCCTATATATTGGGCTTCCCCTTTTCCTATCTTTAGTCCTGATGAAGGGTCCTGACCCGAAACGTTGACCACCTGCTTTTCTCCATGGATTCTGCCTGACCTGCTGAGTTCCTCCAGCATCGTCGTGTTTGTCACCTACATTCCAGCATCTGCAGTCCTTTGTTTCTCTGATAACTTAATCTGATGTCATTTACTAATGCTCAACCCACCAGCCCAAGGAAAAAATAAAATTTTACTCAAAGTACGATGTGCCTCAGAGTCAACTATACCAACAGAGAGCAACTGCATAAACTCACATTTAAACATTGACAAAACCCTTGAATTATATTCTCCTGTTACAGGCATTACTTTTCTATTGTCAGCATTTCTTATTTTCTTTGTTAATATTTATATCAATTCCAACTCATCCTCTTCAGATGAAGTTATTGAATCCATGCTAGGGTGTGGATTCGGGGGCACACTTCCACCTACAATACTGCATTTAGTTAGCTATTACTGATGAGATGAGTGCTAATGGTGAGTTTTGGTTGCTTATTTGACAGCAGTGCAGTCAAAGCCAGCCAAGTCTACTTTTCACCTAATGTGCACGATTCTAAGTGTAGTTTGCTCAATACTCAACAAGAAGAAAAAGCATCACTGGTTTTCATCTCTCTAGTTGTAGGGGGGGGGGGGGGGGAAACTAAGATTATTTGAGGAAATCCTGTCTACACCTAGGTGAGATAATCAAACCAAGTGTAGATTACACATCAAACCATAGTCTAGAAATTCTAACATGCCAGAAAAAGTGATGTTTTGTTTGTAGGTTTGCTGTTGTAAAGTTCTATTGTGCATGAGACTTGGGTATGCAATGGAAAATACATACAAAGGCTTTCCCTCCACTCATTCTTGCAGTCTTTAGTGATAACCTACAAACTACCAAACGCATCAGTTTTTCTGAACTGCTGGGAACAGCTGAGGATTTTTACCTAGCCAATTTGACAATGTATTTTCACATGCAATCTGCTAATACCTGCCAGAAGTTACAAAAGATTCCTCAAAAACCACACTGCAGTTTTGTTTTTCAATTTTTTAGCAGAAACTATTAACTCCACTGCTGTGTTAAGCTTTTGTGCAATAAAATAAGTCTTGATTTTGTTCAGTGTTGTTGGCACAAGCACTTTAATTATTTGTTATCGTCAGTCCCAACAGACAGATCAGTGGTCGGGATTCTGCATCTTTAAAGGCTTTCCAATGCTAGATCTGTATTTGGAACCTTTTTTAAAATTTCCTAGTTTGTGGGTAAAGATAAGAATGTTGAAGTAGATAATTTGAGAGGAAATTGAGTTATCAAGTAGTGTGGGATTAACCTGGTCAGGGCAGGATGGCAAATTGCCTTCATGTAGGACCACAATAAACTAGTTAAGTTTAACAGCTTTCACCTTTTTACCCCAAAGCTTGAATGAGGGTAAAAAGGTGAAACTCCAATAATCCAGCACACTTGGGACTTCGGTGGTGCTGCACTGGCAGATTTTCTGGACTATCGGATGTTAATAATTTTTTAAAATGTTATGCAGAATTATAATAAATTTTCCAGTGAATCTGGTAAGTTCCAAGGGTGCCCAGGAACCAAGGCCCTGGTGAATTTCAGGAGAGTTCAAGAACTGGACCCTCGGTGAGTTTCAGGGGAGCACAGAAATATCACCTAGTGAACCAAATGCTCAACCATCAGGATTTCTGAATAGTTAGTGAGCGGTTAGTGCGACGCTATTACAGCTCCAGCGGTCAGGGTTCGATTCCCGTCGCTGTCTGTAAGGAGTTTGTACGTTCTCCCGTGTCTACGTGGGTTTCCTCCGGGTGCTCCGGTTTCCTCCCACATTCCAAAGACATACAGGTAGGTTAATTTGGGTTTAAGATGGGCGGTGCGGACTCGTTGGGCCGGAAGGGCCTGTTACCACGCTGTAAATAAAATTTTTAAAAAATTTAAAGAAGAGTTTAACTGTAATATTTCCCTTCCGCTATCCAAGTTAAGTTCTGAAAGTGCAATTTTGGCCGGTCAAGAAATGCTGTTTCATTTTAGTAATCATTTCCACAAGAATTTTTATTTTGTCCTTCTAGGTAAGAGATATTGTGGAATTAAGAGATGTTATTGAATAAGCATTGGTGATTTGCACTAGTGCATGTTATAAATGATGCACAGTCATGTCATGTCATGGTGCACTAGTAGTCAAAGAAATAAATGTTTGACAAGGGCATTTCCCTAGTGAACTTCCCTAACATGCATGCCTATATTATGTTGCTTTATTATGCTGTAATTATCTTTCTGTGCGTATTACATTTTGTTACCTCATGAAACCAAGTTTTGCCAATTCCTGTTGGAAGTTATAATTCTCGAGGGACACAGTTCTGCTCTAATTAACTTTGTAACAGAAAGTGTTAATTCCATTTTTATATTTGGGTTTATTGAATTTGGTTAATTGAAGACCATTATCATTTTGTGGTCTTGCAATTCACCTTTTAGTTAACCATATCCTAGTTTAAAAAAAATTAGTGATCCAACATATATACTTGGGACACTCATCATCCAAACTGCACAAGTGCCAGAGGTAAAAGTGCCCAACATTTTTTAAATTTTTTTTTGGTTTTAAAATAATAGTATTTGGAGACAAATTGCAACCTTCAGGCTGGCATCACTTGTTTGAAGGTAAGTACTTCTGCTGGGTTCAAATTGCAAAGCTCTCCCCTTGGTTTGCATCATTTTCGTTTGCGTCGTTCTCTGTCCTCTGGATAATGAATATAACCATTCTGCTGAAATAAACTGGGATTCTTCTGTTCCCCAGCCTCCACCTGCTTCACAAGACAAACCTTCATCAGCAACTCCTAAAATACGTAAAACTGTTGCCGTTCGCGTTCATGAGGCAGTGAAAGCAATTGCATTGTGCCACAATGTTACGCCCGTCTATGAGTCTCATGGACCTGATTCAACCGACCGAGCTGAAGCTGAGCAAAACTATGAAGATGCATGTCGAATTTACCAAGCAGCCAGTCCAGATGAGGTTAGTTTGTGTCATCTGTCTCATCGTGTAACTTCCTTCTCCATCATTTGTCCTTCAATCTGAGACCAAGTTCTCCCTGCTGTTAGCTGGTTTTATCTTTCAGTTGTTTTTTTTCCTTCACCTCCTATTTAAATCTTCAAAAGCCAGATGAGCTGCGATTGACAGCCTTCAGGATTATCTGTTAGACAGTGGCACCACCACTTGTGCCAGTTACTCTCTCCTTCCTCGCCCTCTCACAGACATTCCCTTGTCAGAGCATATTAAAGTCTGCTTCTTGTCTGTTGGGTGCAGTTTTGCATTGTCAGAGGTGATTGTTGGGTTAAAGTAATACATTGGGACTTGTGCTAACTTGCCCTGTCATAGTGCAAATGGTTTCAGGCTATCACATCTTTATTTCCAGCAGAGATGAAAGTGTTTTCTTCTTATGCTGTTCTCAGCAACTCCTGGCAGTTTTCCATCTTGCTTCCGTCTGGCAGAATGGTTCTCTCACAGACTACTTCTTGCATGCTGTATACGTCCATTTTGGTTTGTCTGTCCCAAACACACTTCAGATACGTTCACTGAACCATCATTTCAATCTGTGTTCTTCTATCAATCTCCTATTCTTAAACTAGCTGTAAGAATTTGATATTTTCTTGAATTATTATTAATAAAATCTTCAGCTTTTGAGTTTGATCATTAAAAGTTAATAATTTTGATTTGATTTAGCTATTTATGGTTTTCTACTGCCATGAATATTTAAAAGCTTTTTGCCATGTTGTATTGAATAATGAGTCACAAAACCTGGTGTAGGAAGTGCTGCTGAATTGATTTGTGATTTAATATGATTAACATTTAAACAATAAGGCTCTTTGTTCCATTGTTCTGTATTTTGCATGAAAGGGAGTTCATGTCCCTTGACATGATGTAAATTCTGCCCATTTGGGGCAGGGTGTCAGAAAAAGAGTCCTGTTATGTGATTCAGCTGGTGACAAAGAAACTAAGCTCTAGCTGGTCTTCAGATTGATGTCTCCAATCACTCGTCACTGAAAGGCTTATCCATTTACTTACCACCAGTCTCATTTATTTCACTGCTTTTCCTTCTAGTGTCCTTCACCTTCCTCAAACATTTGTTTTTCTAATGCGGTCTTCATTATATTCTCTGCCAAAGTAATTTCAGTGTTCCTGTTAACCACGTTTGGTTGGTTTGTATTTTGTCCTCGAATCCCTCCAGTGCTGGCCTTTTGTAATCTTCTCCCCACCCCCATCTGTTTGCTACTTTACTGGTGTTTATGGCTTTGTCCCAGTCTCCTTCCTAGGTTTCATTCTCCTCCCTATAACTGCCCTTTAGATAATACCCTCTCCAAACCCACGACATCAACCAAGCTTTCATTACCCTCTCTGTGGCTCAGCATTTGTTGTCTTCCGTTTGTGAGATACTGTGGGATTGTTTTAAATTTTAAATGTGTTATAGAAATGCACAGTGGTGGATAACTTTAGCTCTGGGATGCACTCGCCAGAAATACTCAATAGTAGTGAAAATTTTATATTTTACAGTTGCTCAGCCAATTGTGCTACTATTTTAAAAGCAGTTTGATCTTTCATGTAGGTTACCACATGCCTTTGGTGAAATACTATCAGGTTGATTACAGACAAAACACACAAACTTGATTGAGTATTAGCAATTCTAAGCAAGGCAGAATCAGGTGGGGAATATCAGATCATTCCTTTTGAGTTTCCATAGGCATCAGTGGAGGTGTTGCTGCATTGCTCATGTGTTGCTGAAGATGAAAATGTACTAAAATGGGATTGAAAAATACTTTGCGAATATGAAGAAAAAGCATTAGCCAAATAATTCAATTTAATTTCTTGCCTTTTAATAAAAAATAGAAATCCACTAATTATTTATAATTTCTTTAATATAATGATTGATTTCTATTGTTCCACTCTGATATTCTGAAGGGTGCCACATTCAGTTGCTCTGGGACTCCTTGTGTTCTTGCCAATGTGCAACAAATCTTTTATTGGACCAGATAAACAAAGGCAATGAAAGCAACACACTGGGACCTCCCAGGCCTTCTGATCTAATGGGATAATCAAAATTTACCCTTTTTTGGTAAAAAGCAACAGTTTGTATATAAATGATCTCTATAATATTGACCATGACCTTTACAACAGCAGCATTTTTAAAAAGAACACTTCAGGAGTCCCTCAGGCTGTTTTTCCATCCTCTAATCCCTTATTAAAGTCGATACTAGCCAAATTTAAGTGGTTAAAGAAATAACTACTGTTTCTAACTCATCGTCAGAGAGAGAGAGGGAGCACAGAAGCAGGGAGTCCGCACCAACTATCAATCAGCCATTTATATTAACCCTACATTAATCTCATTTCTTATTTTCTACTAGGTGCACCACTGTGCTGCTGAGTTGCTGAAATGCTTAAAAGGTGTTTTAGTAATGGTGCATATTCAAAAATGATTATTTATCTCAATGGCAGTACGATGGCACAGCTAGCAGAGCCAGTGCCTCTCAGCACTAGAGACCTGGGTTCAACCCTGATCTTCAGTGCAGTCTGTGTAGCGTTTGCGCAGGTTTCATCTGAGTGTTACGGTTTCCTCCCACATCCCAAAGACATAGGTTGGTAGGTTAATTGGCCACTATAAAATACTCGTAGTGTTTAGGTGCGTGATAAAATCTCGTAGTGGGAGAGAAAGTCGATGAGAATGTGGGGAAATCAAAATGGGATTAATGTAGGATCAGTGTAAATGGGTGGTGAATGGTAGGCACAGGCTCGTTGGGCTGAAGGGCCTGTTTCTGTGCTCTGTCTCTATTATTCTATCTTTTAGTGAAAGCAGAAATTGAAACTTTACTAAAAGGGTTAAGAAAGTGTTGATTGTTTTGCTTTGTTAGACTTGCCTCGTGCAGTTGGGGAGCCAAGATCTTGGTGCCAACTACAGTCCTGCTTTTAATGGAAAAGACCTCACCGGAAAGCAGGAGTCATGTGTGTGCGTGTAAGGCTTATTCACAGTCAGATTTGCATCATCATGTTCTTGTGGTGATTTTAAAGGTCACAGTCATGTTGTGATTACATTATTCATGGGTGGGAGGTTAAAGGATGTGGTTAGCATGTTCACAGAATGGTAGAGTAATATTATGGAGCACAAAGGAAAGTATGGCTGCCTTGAGCAATGAGTTAACTTTATAGTTTTCTCAAACACGTGTCATTGTAATGTAATTTTCTCTCCTTTGAGCACTCCAGATATTATTGCACAACATCCATGCTACAGAGCATTCAGGCCAGAAAAGTGCCAGGTTGCTCCCTAAATGGATCTCAGCCAGTGGGGGAATAGTTATATATAGGATGTATAGTAGATAAAATATTGTTCATGGTTTGAGCTCTTGATTATTACCTTGTGACTCCTGCTTGACTCATGGCTCTAACCTTATCGCTTCTTGTCTGCGTAACATGGCTTTGGTTTGGCATAAACTCACTGAGGTTTGAAAGGAGCCCCTCCTGTTTGTGAATGCAGTTCCTTGAATATATGGTTCCTGGATCCTAGTTTGCCTGAAGGAGGGGAGTCCTTTAGTCACCAATTCTCAATTTCATCCCCCACCCAGCCTCCCACAAACCTTTTCATCAACATCTGACCCTTCACTGAAACTGTAATTCCAAATGCACTGGTTACTATTCACATTGCTGAGAGACAAGGTGATCACTTTTATTCCAGGGCATCTAGCATAATGAACAATGTGAAAATACTTTCTATTTATACTATTTTTCTAAGTATTTTAATTCTAAAAGCCTCCAAACAGAAATTATTAAAGGGGTCATACCACATGGTAAGCTGAATATAAGTTTGCAAGTGAAATTCATGCTTCTTCCTTTATTTCAGTATCAATAGGCTATCAGATCTAAATTTAGTGAGAAGATTCAGGTATAACCCCCTCCTTTTTCAATATAAATCAACGTAGTAAAGAGTCTGTCATTTCAGGAAGACTAGAAGAGTTAGTTGTTCACATTCCAGGACCGGCAAGGAATGATGACTATAGAAGCTGCTTTTTTCTTGTGTTTAACCATCCAGAAGTGTCAAAGGTCAGGAATATAATATCTCCCCGGTGTTCCAGCTAAATTACAGTGAAATCATAATAATGTCATTCCTGCTTGAAGCAAACTTGCATTTAGCAAGGAAGCTTCCATACTCTGATTTCAGTGATAGATGACAAGGCAGGAAGGAGTTGTGTAAGTGGGCCAGGGAGTCAAAGGTCAAGAACTGGATTGTATAAGGTCATTGAGTGTTCAGTGCCTTTTCAAATCTTTGGCACCACTGGGTCAAAGGTGAGAGACTGGTTTGATCTTTTATGATAATTCAATGGTAGAAAACAACCATTTTCAATATTAGGGAAACCAATAACAAACGGATTCGTGATTAGTGCAGGAAGATGTGATTAGTATGATGCTCAACGTTGAGATCTTTATAGTTTCAAATTAACTGCATTAATAAAGAATATAAATGTCCGAGATATACTGAAAATCCCTTTCAATTCATCCTATTGCATTTAAGGCATTTCATTTTTCTTCCCCATTTTCTAATATCTGTGTGATTCACACCTTCAATAGGCTAGGGACAACCAGATACTGTGTATTCTGAAACAGGTCATTAGGAGCTATTTTGCAGGGTAGGCTCAGGTAACTCTTGCCAGTTTTACTTCCTCCCCTGGTGAGTAAGTATCCAGATTTGAATAGTAATTGCCTGCCAAATCGAGGACAGCCTGCACTCTGGAATGCCCAGTCTGGGAAGGTACCTTGCCACCATAATGCACTTTTTTCAATTTTAAGGAAATACTTTATCAAAAAAAAAGGTATTTGTCACCAACTTTTTGGTGCTTTTCACCCTCCTGTATCATCCTCTTTTATTTTACAAAAAAAAACCCTCCCACCATGCTGCTTCTCTTCCCTTTCCTGGCCTCCTTTTTTTTTCCCTCTCCTTACCTTTGACCCACCCCTGGTGGATCTGCTCTCCCCCCTCCCTCTCATCTGCCTATCACTATCTCTTACCTGCATCTGCCTATCACCACCTTGTGCCCACCCCCACCTCCCCTCTTTTGTCTACCTATCACTGCTCTGCTTTTCCCTCCTATATACTGGGCTTCCCCTTTTCCTATCTTCAGTCCTGAAGAAGGGTCCTGACCCGAAATGTTGACCGTCTGCTTTTCTCCACAGATGCTGCCTGGCCTGCTGAGTTCTTCCAGCATCATAGTGTTTTTCATTTAGATTCCAGAATCTGCAGTCCTTTGTTTCTCTGGTATTCTCCTCTAAAAGCTGTTGTTCATGTATAAGTTGTGGCATTGCATATTACTTTTATTGTGGAGTAAAAGCCAAAGTTGAATCAATATTTATTTAATATATGTGCTTTAAAGGAGGACCACTATCCTTTCTTGCACCCACTAATAACCTGGGTGTTGAGGTGACAGCTGAGCACATATCAGCAATTAACCCAGGGCTATCTTGGTAACCCTCTGGATAAACCCCAATTCAGGCCTTGTGCATAGAAAAAAGCCTGTCATCTGGATACTCATCCTTAGTGGCTTGAGCTAATGGGACAATGTATTGGTGGCTGTGCATTGTAAACCATTTCCAAAAATCTGTTCCATTGCAGTCAGTGGAACCAAATTTCATTAGCAAGATACATACACTTCGTAAATCATTTATTGAGCCCTAAACGCTGCTGATGAAAGGTGTATTTCTCTGTGTATATGTATGCATACAAGTTGTGTAACAACCCTTTGATATCATAACCTAACAAGTAGATTGTACTGGACCTGCTTTTCAGTTATCTAAGCTTCCAGTATTGCCTTTGTTGCAAGCTGGGTATGTGTTACCTCTGCATTGGTGTTGGCAAAATGAGCCCAGATCCAGGTTGGGTGTTTGCTGACCATGCCAGTGTTCTTTGTCCAACCCTAGTTGTCCCTGAGTTAGGAGGTAGTTAAGAGTTGTGATTCACAAAGAGGTCAAACTGGGTAAGGTTGACAGACTCCTTCCCTAGATATGGCACTCACTGCTTGCTCGAGATCGTCTGGTTGCCCTGAGCAAGTCAGCTTCATCACTGGATGATGCCTTAGAAACCTTGAAAGGAGTCTGTGCAGACAACTGCTGAAAAGTTAGTTTTGCTGTAAAATAGCTATTTTTATGGAGTTGGGAAGAGCGACAGAGGTGCTAACGTCTGGGTGACTTGGAAGCAAATCTGTGAAAGGTTCCCTTTACAAAGGAAATGATCACAAAGTGATGCCATTTCTTATGGTCACAGCTGTTGCCCTCCTTCACAATATTTCCTGCCAGTGCCTTTAACTTGGCACAGAGTGATACAAAGCTGCTGTGGGGACATCCCCAAGAGAACCTAAATGTTTTTGTACGCTCTCCACAAGTGCATTGTATTCTTGAGCTCACAGTTTCATCAGCTTCTTCATGGACTCCTTTCGAACATGTTAGAGCACTGTAATTTGATAGTCTGGATTCTTCAAAAACCATGCAGTTCTCGATTGCTCCATGTGGTCAAGTAACCCATCTTCATCAATCACTAGGCATTTGTCAGCAGAAAGAAATATCATTTTTCAATGCATAGTTCTCTTGCAATCATGTAGGTGAATTGCCACTTATCTAAAAACTGTCTTTGAATGGAAGTCAGCCATGTCACCACTCTTTATCTATAAAAAGCAAGGCCCAGCAGGTTCTTTGAAAGTAAAGGCTGTACTCATCTCCTGTATCTGATGTCACTGGTCCACATCCCTTGGACCACCAGCTCAGCAGGACTGAATTTTTTTCAGATGGTACTTGGAACAGTCTGTGGCATTTCGCAGTATGTTGTAGGAAGCGTCTTCAGGATAATGATGAATATACATATTGCTCAATTTTCCCATGCAAAGGTGTCACCTCTGGTGGGCTCCTGAGCTTCAAGGTCTTCCATGTAGGTAGTACATCAAGAGCTGCAGCTTGATTGGTTCTTGATTTGGTAAGGGGGTTAAGGGTTACGGGTAGAAGATGAGAAAATGGGGGTTGGAAAAAAAAAGCCACGATTGAATGGCAGAGTACACTCGATGGGCTGAGTGGCCTAATTTCTCTCCTATATCTTATGGTCTTATCCAGTTTTCCCAGCCCTAGTTGAGAAAATCTGACATTGATTATAGTTTAAAATTAGCTAGCTCAACAGTTGGAGGCAATAAACCTGAACGTTTCCTGGTTAGTATGCCGGAACAGCATATCCTCAATCAAATGGTTTGGTGGCAAGACTGCAAGAGGTGTCTAACTTCTCCACCTGTCTGCAGCTTTGATCCTGGTGGACCATATTGTCTTCTCCCAGTATTTTCTCCATTCATTGATAATTGGCTGGGACTGCACTTGCCTGATTCCATTCTCATCTATCCAGTCACAGTCAGAAAGGCAACTGCAGAGGTTTCTCATTTCTATTACTTCTGCTGTCTCTATAATGTCAGTTCTGGGCCTCTTCTGTTTCGTATATGATTGCTTTTCCCAGATGTAGTGTCAATTTTCATATGTGTGCTGACAATACAGCAGATGTGCTTCATGATCACTGCCTCCCTTCAGGCCCTCACTGTCTCTCAGTTGTTACAGTGTTTGTTTGGCAACTAATTAAGCAAAAATGTCCTTTAACCAAACTATTTGCAAGCTTGGTGTTAGATTGGCCCTTAGATTAGCTTTGGACCATGCACACACACATTCAGTAGGAGTAACTGTATCTCCTGGCTCAGTTTATCTACCACTGAAGCTGTAAATGTAGAGCTGCAGGTTTTGATCTGCACCATTCTCCACCTACCCTTCATCCCCATACTCGCCTGCACCAGGCCTTCTGCTCCCTGGGCCCTCCCCTCGCCGGGCCCTCCCCTCACTGGCTCCCGGTTAAGAAGTACCTCGATTTTAAAACAAAAATCCTCAGCTGTGTTTTAAAAATTATCTCCTCGCCCACCCCTTCCCCACAAGCCCTTCAACATTCCAACATGTGTAATAGACTCACAGCGTCATACAGCATGGAAACAGGCCCTTTGGCCCTACTCATCCATGCCAACCAAGATGTCTACCTAAGCTAGGCCCATATCCTTCTAAACCTTCCCTATCCATGCACCTGTCATTTAAATGTTGTTATTGTGCCTACCTTAACCACTTTCTTTGGCAGCTTGTTCCATATACACACCACACTCTACATGAAGAAGTTGCCCCTCAGGTCCTTTGTAAATATTTCCCCTCTCCTCTCTGGGTGAAAGATTGTGTGCATTCATCCTATCTACATCCCTCATGATTTTCTGCACCTATATAAGGCCAATTCTGGCTTTCTGGAGATTCATGAATTTTAATCACTCTGCCACTGGTGGCTGTGCTTTTGGTTTCTAAGCTCTGGTACCCCTTCCCTCTAATTCTGCTGTCCTTTGGTAATGAATGGGTTTTGTTTTTACAGACATCTAAGCCGATTTTGTCTGTGAGTTCCAAAGTACACAAAATTCACTCAATATGGTAATCATACCTCCATAGCATTGTAATAAAATGCATCAAAAGCACATGACTTATAAGAAAGAACGGTTATTAAAAGTGGAAAGAGAGAGAAGAAACTAGTCCTGCCATTGGTGGGAATGAATGTATGTATGCACGTTGGATTTTTGAGTTTAATAATATTATGGGAGCTCGTTTATATGTTGCAGTGTCCATTTGTAATCCAGGGACAGCCTGTATCTTCCTCTCTCCACTTTTTAAGATGCTTATGTAAAATGTTCCTCTTTGACCCAGCTTTTAGTCAACTGCTCTAATATCCCCCTATTTTGGCTGAGCATCTTGAGATCTTTTACAATCATAAGGATGCTGAGGTAGAAGTTAATATTTGGTTGCCATCACAAAGTGGATGGAATGGTTTCAGCTATCATAGTTTTCATTAGTTAATTCTTCCTAATTTCTGATTACTAACCTGATTGTACCCAAAATTAAGTATTTTTTTTCTTTTTCATCTCTCACTCCTCTGATGGCACTGACTCTTGCTGTGCTGTAATTAATAGCCATTCACTCAACAGCTTGCCATAGTCGTCCTGAGTAATCCTGCAAAATGAGGGCTGCGGTTGATTTTTGTCCACAAGGACAATGAAAGTGAACCAGATCTCAGCAGTGTTCAGCCAGCATCCAGGAACAAATAATTGGAACAAGCAGCACTGTGGGATTTTGATATATCCAATTGATGAGCCATTGTTCAATGTTTTCCTGATGACCATGAAGTACTCTTTTGCTGCATCACTATGTCTTTGAATCATGTACTCAAATTTGTAGCAGGACTTAACCCCACAATCTTCAAATTTGGAAGAAAAATGCTTCCCACTGTATCAAGCTGAAATAAAAATGGACAATACCAGAAATACTCAGCCAATCCTCTGTTCTCACCTCTTAACCTTCCACCACCCCCCCCAACCCACCCCACAAAAAAACACCCTTCTTTTCTCACTTTTCCAGCTCTAATGGAGTGTCCATCATCAGAAATGTTGATGCTGTTTTTCTCCCCACAGATGCTGTGTGACCACCAGCATTTTCTGTTCTGGATTTCCAGTACCTGTAGTGTAATGCTGCAAAATCCATGTGCAATTTTTCCTCAACAGGAGTGGCTAAGCTGTGTGATTCAGAACAAGAACTACTTCCACATCCCAAACAGAGTAATGAACGTACCAGTGACCTACTTCGTCTGTCTATCTTGGGTCTGCATCTGGCAGTCAGTATACTAACTGACTTATTCGGAGCTTACAGCTTCAGAATTTTAAATTTAAATGCATCATGCAGATTATGTTTCTTTTTTATATAAAAAAAACATTTTTGTGGGTCCAAACTCCCTTTCAAAATGTATACATGGTGAAGTTCATGAGGATCACATGTGCTCCCCAGATGATGTACAGGGAGGTCCAAATAATTAGTGAAAGTCAAAAATCTTCAAATGCTGGAGATCAGAAATGAAAACAGAAAATTGGGAAATACTCAGCAGATCAGGCAGCATCTATGGTGAGAGAAACTGAGGTAATGTTACAGTCAATGACTTTCAATAGAGAAGTGAGAAAACAAGTTTGTTTTTGTTCAGTCCACAAGGGAGTTCCTGAGCTTGGAGTTACCGATCACTTGAATTAATGACCGCACTTCCACTCTCTGTCTTTGGCCTCCTGCTCTGTTCCCATGAAGCCTATCCACAGCTCAGTTCTGAATACAAGGTCATCCTCCATAACTCAGATTTTCTCTCTCTAACGATAATGCCACATCTCCTCTGTATTTCCAGGATCTTCTTTTGCTTCAGATTTCCAGCAACACGTTCTCCTTTTTTCTTTATTCTCTCTCCCACTTCCTCCGTTAATTAGAGAGCTCCGAAAGTATTTTGTCACCTAAGTGATCTTAGTCTTCACTCTACCACAGACATTCCCTTTCTTTTCTCTCCTCCATCAAATGTGCCAGTTTTCTCACATTTCCAGTTCTGGGGCAGAGACGTTCTCCAGGGAATGTCACCTGACCAGCTGTGTCATTTTCAGCATTTTCTGTTTTTATTCCAAGTAGTTAGTACAGGTGAGCTGTTAAATGAAGGAGTCTCCATGGAAGTAATAACTCCAGGATAAAAAGGGGCAGAAATGCACTGAGTTTTAGACTGTTACTTGTTACTTCAAACCTGCTTAAAAATTTTCTATACCTGATAATGGTCAAGCACCCTTCGAACAACACAATGATTGATAATGCCTGTCCATCAAACTCACTGGCACAATTAATTGCAGTTGTGCCATTCCTTCATGATTTGACTTTTTTTTTAAAAAGGGAAGGCAGTTTAAAAGTATGCACCTATTTGCTACTTATTCATTCTCTTTTTCTCCCCCCTCCATTTATCCAATCTGTCTTCTCTTCATTGCCTTTTTGGTACCTGACTTGACGTTGACTGTAATTCACTCTTCTCGGTGCTCCCAGTGTCTTTTCCCAACTGCCAAACCATAGTGCTTAATAAAGAGAAATCGTGTTGGTTTTGCTGTTTACTTGGGAACCAGATCCCATGTTTCCTTCACTACAATGTTATTAGCTTGCGCATTCCGCCTAAATTAAATATAAACAATAAGTAAATGTCATACTTCAATGGTGGTAAAAATGATCAATGCAGTACCAATTTAGGTTGTATATATACTTGCAACTTCTAAAGGCTCTTGATTTGCTCAATCCATTTGTTCAAGAAAATTGTTTTTGTTTATAAATAACCAGTCTAAATCATGCACTTGTGCTTCACAGAACTTCATTTAAGCAGGCTGCTATTATTTCATAGTTCTTGAAGGTTTCCATAAGTTGCTTTTATTCCTTCTATAACTTTTCTAAAACTTATAGTTGAGGCTTTTTATTGTTTGTATGCCAGGTCTTACAGTAGAGCCAGCCAAAAGTATGATTGTATTTGAGTGGTTAACTCGTTATTGAATGAAAGAATAGTGACAGTGTGTGGAAGTTGTTGCTTTAAAGTCCTACTTCTAGCAAGCAACTCAATCTGTCAGCACAATTGTTCAAGTCTGCCTTTGACTTGATGTGGTATTGTAGTATCTGGGGTAGGCAAATGTCAGGTTATAGGCTAAAGGTTAAAGATGTAAGCAAAGTAGGTTAATGTTATTTATTAACAAAAGTGACCATGACCTGTAACTGGACCCAGTTTGTTCATTTTAGTAAAGGAAGCTTTCAGAGTTTTGGTGGTAATGTTCATTCTGCCATCTGGAATTTAATGGGTGGTGTAGAATGTCTTGAAGGGAGGGTATGCATACCTGTCAAATCTTAATGAGTTACCAGTATTTCTTGTGGATTCCCTTATGTTTTGTAGTCTTACTGGTGTGCGGCACATTTCACAGTAATAGACTGGATTATGCCTTGCCCACGCCTCGTGTTACTCCTCATAGGATGCCTGCAGTCACACTTCCCTTTCGCATTCCGACGTTTCCCATCATCCTCGGCCTCCTGGTTACGGCTGTTCCACAGGGTGAAGCAGTCTGCAAGCAGCAACCAGGCCTCGGGCGCTGCGCTCTGTGCCCCTGACCTGCCCTGATAGTGATCTCTCAGCTTGTGTTCTCACAAAGGCCTTCTCCACTGTTCCTAAACTGTTCTGACCATCGGAGATATTTAGTCATGACAGAAGTATATTTAAATAATTTTTAAAAATTAAAAATCCAATTTACATTAAACAGTTAAAGTAACTTATTTGAAAACACATTCAACTCATGCAAATTCATAAAAACATTAAAATAAATGAAAGTTTAAGAAGAACACTCACTCAGCTACATCTATCTTTTCTATGCAAATGTCAAATAAATAGGGCCTTGCGAGAAGCTCTGAGGGGTCAGATACAAACTGAGTCCGATCCCACGGTTCAGTATTTTATGGAACTGCCCTGGTCTCTATGCTGACTCCGGGCAGATACAGACATAAGGAGCATGTTGATTCACATTCTGCGATTAGCTGCTGCTCCTCCACATTACTGTTGGCTAGCCACCAACGTGATCTGGCCCATTAAACCATCTTATCGGGTATGTGCGAACGTGACCCAGGGAAAGAGCTTAATGGAGGGGAGCCCATATCAAAAAGGTCAGAGGGAAATTGCATCCAAGGAGGGACACAGGGAGCCAGCAGGAGTTGCAACCACGGCACTTCCACCCAACTTTAGATGTTGGACAGCCCACTTTCCACTGCCTTAAGGCACAGGAATAAAGACCTAGTTGGCAATGTCCAGGGGATAAGTGGGCCAACAGAAGCAGCGATGGGAGTGGGTGGCTTATCATATTAGATGCGAGATAGTTAATTGTCAACAATAATTGATGAAGCCCTTGTCTGCAGATTTCAATTTTGTTTTATTTATTCATTTTCTGGGATTTGGGCATCAATAGCACAACCAGCATTTATTGCCCATCCCTAATTGCCCTTAAGAAGGTGGCGGTGAG
The DNA here is from genome assembly GCF_009764475.1 of Pristis pectinata. Lineage (NCBI taxonomy): Eukaryota > Metazoa > Chordata > Chondrichthyes > Rhinopristiformes > Pristidae > Pristis > Pristis pectinata. The sequence continues at coordinate 16,608,189 of NC_067420.1, forward strand.
CTACCTTCTTGAACTGCTGCAGTCCTTTTAATGAAGGTACTCCCACATTACTAGCAGGGAGGGAGTTCCAGGAGTTAGACTCAATGGCAATGTAGGAATATGTTTCCAAGTCAGGATAACATGCAAGTTGGAGGGGAACTTGGCCTTGCACTTGTTGGTGATGGAGGTCATGGGTTTGGGAGGACTGTCAGAGGAGGCTGGGCAAGTTACAGCAGTGCATTTTGTAGCTAATATGTACTGCAACATTGTGCACCCCTCATAGAGGGAATGTGTGTTTAGGGTGGTGGGTGGGTCAGTATCAAGCAGGTTCCTGGTTGAAGTTCTATTCTGGGTTTCCATGCAGTAATTTTGCATTATTGTTATATTACACTATTTCCTTTCTATTTCTTCATGTTTCTTGATGAATAGAAGCAACTCTTACGGGTTTCAAATTCTTTTGGTTCAAAAAAGGGTTAATAGATATGGATAAGCAGACTTCTAGGTTTGTCAAATGTTAGTACTATGATGCTCACAAATTTTATGATGCAGTGCCTCATTGTAACTGTGATGGAAATGGGAAAACCGTTGGATTGTTTACTGCCTATCTAAGCTCCTCTTTGCAATGAACCTTTTCACCCAATGTCCTACCTCATTCCTCCCTGTTCATATTCAATGGATGGTGGAAGTAAAGTATTTCAATAGTTTTAAGGCAGGGGTAAATACATTCTTGATAAGCAAGAGGGTGTAATGTCATCATGAGTAGGTGGGCTGTGGAGCTGTAGTTACACTCCGATCAGACATGATGTTATTAAATGGCAAAGCAGGCACAAAGGGCTGAGAGGTCTACTCCTGCTCCTAATTTGTATGTTTGTTCTTCTGCAGAGTGGGCGGCAGATTTCACTATGCACTGGGTCATTAGTGCACTGTTTTTCAATCCTTGCAGTACATGAGCCCCTGTAGAGATTGGCACACTTCAGGATATCCCCCACTGATTTTTGGCATACTTTCAGCAACTGAGTCGAGAATTGGAATGCAATGATAGTTGAACAAAGAAAAGCTCTTCCTGTTAAAGAAAATTTGTCCAGAGTACAAGAGTAGAATAATTTGGTAATGTGTGGACAAAAGAGAAATCTGATTTATAAATGCACGGTAATTTGATCATTTCTCAGAGGTTCTATGAAAGTCTTAGGTACTCCAGTTTAAAATGTATGATCCAGTGTTATTGTCTGTGTCATTTGCAACTTCCTGTTAAATTGAACCAGCTGACCTCTGCACAGTGCTGGCCCACTCACGAGCTGACAGAACATTCCTCATTATAAGGGATGGGAGTAATGAGTATGCCTGAGTCTTGCACCAGGTCTTTGGATAGAGCTACAGACACAGCTTTTAGTTCGAAGGATAGTTGCGAATGATTATCACAGCTGCAATGTTGGTTCTGACCGTTCTCTCTGACACAAGGCAATGTTTAGATTTAAAGAGATTTCATGGCCAATTTCTTCCTTCAGTTGGTTTGGTAAAGTTTTAATATTAATGGCAGCTTTATAGTATCTTTTCAGCAATCCCTTAAATTCTACACGGAGTTTGGTTGGATGGGAGTGTTTGCCAGAGAATTAACATCCCGCTGCAGCCTCTCTTTTTCCTATGCTGGCTGTGCACAATCCTTAAAATTAACTTTTTTTTATATCGACTCCAACAGAGGTCCATTCAAAAAGAATTGTGAAATAGTAGTAAGAACAGGTCATATGTCTCCTCAAGCCTGCTCTGCAAATCAGTAATATGGCTGATCCTACGCCTCAATTCACCTTCACACTGGGTATCCAAACGTCTGTAAACATTGGCCTTGAATATGCCCAATGACTGAGTACTAGGGGAAGAATTCAGAAGATTTAAATCCTTTGAATAAAGTCCTGAGCTCAGTCCTGTGGCCTACCCCTTATCCTGAGACTTCTGCCCCCCAGTTCTAGCCTCTCTGGCTTAACCATAGAACAGTACAGCACAATACAGGCCCTTTGGCCCACCATGTTGTGCCGCCCTTCAAACCACACCTAAGACTACCTAACCCCTTCCTCCCACATATCCCTCTATCTTAAATTCCTCCATATGCTTATCTAACAATCTCTTGAACTTGACCAACGTATCAGCCTCCACCACACCAGGCAGCGCATTTCATACACCAACCACTCTCTGGGTGAAAAACATCCCTCTGACATCTTGCTTGAACTTCCCACCCATTATGTTTAAAGCCATGTCCTCTTGTTTTGAACATTGGTGCCCTGGAAAAGAGGTGCTGGCTGTCCACTCTATCTGTTCCTCTTCATTATCTTGTATACCTCTATCATGTCTCCCCTCATCCTCATCCTCCTTCTCTCCAATGAGTAAAGCCCTAGCTCCTTTAATCACTCCTCATAATCCATACTCTCTAATCCGGCAGCATCCTGGTAAATCTCCTCTGCACCCTTTCCAACACCTCCACATCCTTCCTATAATGAGGCAACCAGAACTGGACACAGTACTCTTAAGTGTGGCCTAACCAGAGTTTTGTTGGAACAGTCTCTTCACATTCATCCTCAGAATCCCTCTCAGAAACTTGTGTGTTTCAATGAGATCTTCTCTCTGTCAATGTGTAGAGGCCAAGATTACTCAATCCCTTGTCATGGACAGCTCCCCCATTCAGATGAATCTAAGTGCCACTGCCTCCAAGGCAAATACCTCCTTGGGCACGGGGATTGAAACTACACACAGCACTTCAGGCATGGAGTCGCCAGATCCTAAAACAGTTACAACAAGATCGTCTTCCTCTTATGCTGCAAATCCCTTGCATTGAAGGGCACCACACTACGTAATTGCTCACTTTACCTGTATGTTAATTTTCATATTTCATGAACAACTTGCCTAGATACTCTGGACCCTAATATTTGCCAGTTTCTTAGCATTTAATGATTAATTTACTGTTTTCTTTGTCCTACCCAACCTTGCATTTCCTTTTATTTTACTCATCTGTCATCACCTTATCCACTCAGTTAACCGATCCATATACTTTTTGGAGATTCTTTGTGTCCTTCTCACAGCTTGTGTTTCCACCTAGCTTTGTATCATTGCATGTGGTCCTTTCATCCATTGGTTATAGTTTGTAAACTGATATCACAGAATTCATCTTCATAACACCTCACTACTAGCAAGCTGCCAAATTGAAAACAGCTTATTCCTGCTATTTTCTGAATTTTAACCATTACCCTCTCTATTTATGCTGATATTTTATCCCAGCATTATTTTATGTAGCAATCTTTTTGTGTGATGCTTTTTAAAAAATCCAATTTTATTACATTAATTTATTCCACATTAACTCTTTTGCCAGCTATATTGGTGTGTCTATCCCTTCATTAAACCATATTAACTTTGCCCAATCATATTCAGCATGACCTCAGACCAACTGGTCTCTACTACCCTTTTATCCCCCTCCCCAAAAGGTGGTTTTCCATTTGCCACTTTGTAATCCACTGTGGCTCTTCCAAAATGTGGAAGATCATCACTGCTGCAAGCACTATCTCTTTTAGAGCCTGAGGATGAAGGCTGTAAAGTCTAAGGGAGTTGTCAGGTTTTAGTTCCCTTGATTTCTCCTGTATTTTTTCCTCGGTAGTACTAATTATATTAAGTGTCTCATTTTCATTAAACCTTTGTATCTCCATTATTACTGGTATGTTTATCATCATCTTCTGTGACGATTTAAACAGTAATTGTTTAGTGCCTCAGCCATTTCTTTATTTCTGAGGATTAACATTTTGTCCTTCTCCTTTTCTTACACAGCTGTAGAAACACTTGTATTTCTTAATAGTTTATTGTTGAATTCTATCTTCCCCCCTTATCATTTTTTTTGTCATTCATTGCTCTCTATCCTGTTTTCTACTCTTCTTTCAACATTTATCTAATACTATTACTGCCATGGGAGACTTCAATCTACATGTTGATTGGATGAACCAAATTATCAAGGGTATCGTAGAAGAAGGATTTGTGGAATGCGTCAGGGATTGCGTGTTAGAGCAGTGCATTGCAGAGCCTACCCAGGAACGTGCTATTTTAGGTTTGATCTTCTGTAATGATGAAGGGTTAACAAGGGATCCTATGGTTAAAGATCCTTGAGTGGGTAATGACCACAATGTGATCAAATTCCAAATGCAGTTTGAGGTGCATAACCAGTGTCTTCAATTTATATAAGGGCAATTATAATGGTATGAGGGAGGAATTGTCTAAGGTGGACGGGCAAAGAGACAAGTCAATAGAGGAAGAGTGGCATATATTCAAACAGCTGGTCTGATAAGGAGGCAGTACAAAGGAGATTCACCAGGCCAATTCCTGGGTTGAGAGCATTGCCCTACAGAGGGAGACTAAATAGTTTCACCTAAACTCCAAGGAATACAGATCAGTGAGGGGTGACCTTATTTCAAACAAATAAGATCCTGAAGGGGCTTGTCAGGGTAGATGTTGGGATGTTTTCACTGGTGGGAGAGTCACGAACAAGGGAACCTAACTACTAGATGAGGGGCCGGTCATTTATCACTGAGGTGTGTAGAAATTTCTTCTCTCAGTGGGTGATGGAAATTGGATCATTAGAAGTATTTAAAGTGGAGGTGATAAATATTTGATAGATCAAGGAATAGAGGGAGATAGAGAAATGGCACAGAAGAGGAGTTGAGGCCAGCATAGATCAGCCATGATCATATTAAATGGTGGGGCAGGTTTGAATAGCCTTCGGCCTACTGCTGTTCCTATTTTCTTGCGTTGTATAATACTACCCTTACTCGCTTTCATTAGCCACCAGTGTGTAACTTTCCCTGTGGAGCTTTTGTTTTAAATGTCATAGATTTATACAGCACAGAAACTTTGCTGAGAAATATATATTTTTTAACCATTTGCCATTGTTTATCTGCTGGGAAACCTTATTCTAATTTTCCAAAATGCTGTCGCCAATTCAGCCCTCATATTTTATTCCAGTTCAGAACTAGCCTCTGACTGAATTCTTTCTTCTTGAACTGAGTACAAAATTTTGTTATACTTTTTCCTGAGAGGCTCACTTAATATGAATTGGATTGACTTCAGATTTTATTTCATAGCCAGAATTGAATCAACCAAGAATAATGTATCTGTTTTTAGCTCTTAAATTGGGATTAGTATAATGTATTTGAAGTGTATTGAAATTTGTTATGTTGAAATCCCAGTCTGGAATGTCATGGATTAGTACCTGGTAATTCTCTCTATTGTTGCTCTCCCTCTCCTGAAACTGTGGGTGGTTTGCATTATAATCCCATCAGTATCAATTGCCCAAAAGGTTTCCTTTGAAATTTGCAAAACTCAACCACCCTTCATCTGATATCAATGGATTGATTGCTGGAAGGTCATTGGATTGTGAGTGTTCTGGATGATGATTCTCCCTATCCAGTCCTGGACTCTGTCATCATTTGTTATCTGTACACTTATTGGGATCAGCTGATGGGAAAGAAACCAATGAATGAACTTTTCTTGTACTCATGGTCCAGTATGTAGGAAAGTTTTTATTGTTTCAGTTATGCTGTCAGCAGGCAAGTAATTGATGAAGTACATGTCCTTAAACATCTCTTTGTAGCGGCTGCTACTGCGATGTGAAAGTAAGACACTAGTCGATGAGTTGCAGAACAAAATTGACTTATTTTCCTGCCTTGCATGGGCCTTTTAAGAGGAATGGTTCCCACCCACCGAAAACAGAAATGACGTATGCGCTACGTCATCAAACTTTTCCCGCACGCGGGTTCTCCCCGTCGCTCAGGGAAGACGAAGGCCCAGCGCCATCTTGGGCCTCGCCGCTCCGACGCACGACCCGACCGCCAAGCCGGTTCGCTTGCTTGGACGGTGAGTCGCTACATCTTTGTATTGGAAAGACTCGAGTACTTTCCTCATGCATTTATTTTGAATATGGAGATGAGAATGAAATGAAAATAAAAAAAAAGTAACTTTTTACATCATTATAATTCATCTCTTTTCTCTTTTAATCTTTTGAAACACTTGTATTTAATGGATTTTGGATTAAGTGATACTACGTGCCCGCACATTGATTCAGAGGTGAGGGATTTTGAAAAAATGAGAGGCACAATGTTATCCATCTTAAAGAACCTTGTTACTACATGTTGTTATTTAGAAATAATTGGAGTACTTTTCACCAGATAATGATTTGCGTACAGAGAGGAATCGAACAACATGCTTTCAGCTTTTCTATTACAACTCAGTTGTTCATTATTTTACACGGCTGAGCTATTTACTACTTCACACAGCTGTGAATGATTAAATGACCTGGAACGTCATGAAAGGGTGAGTGTGCTACAATGGTGGCTTCTTCCAATGTAGCACTGCTGGTTTTCATTGAGAGAGAGCCCTTAAAAAGTAACATCAAGCTATGGAGAGCTGAAATTGATGTCCATTGTAATAAATATTTACATAGTTATAATGTTGAAATGTTAGAACACAATTGATATATTTCCAGATTTGTCATTTTGTGGTTGATGGACATTAGCCGCAGGCAGGAGACCGTTCTATTTGACAAATGTCAGGTTTTATTTGGAATATGACCTCCTGTGAGCAACAGAAAGGCTTGTCAAAAATAAAATCTGTCTGGCCTAATAGCAACCTGTTTGTGGATTTGGAATCTGTACAATCAGGACTGGATTTACTCGTCTCCGGAGCTATTGCAGTTCAACTATTTCACTGACATCTAAATGGCAATGTGCAATATACCCCAAGTATATCCAGTCTATAAAATTAGGACAAATCTAACCTGACCATTCAGCCCTTTCTCATCCTCCACTCACTCATCAGCAAAAGTGCTGGAGACATCATTATCTACCACTTAATACCTAATTCCCGTTTGCTGATGGTCACTTTGGGTTCCACTGGAACCAAACTTCCAGACTTCATCTCAGACTTGATCTAAACTTGAATGCAAGACACGATTGCCAGAGGAGAAGTGATTTTGATTGTATGTGGCATCATGGAAGCAATGAGCTGAGGATGAAACCAGGAGCTCAAGCCAAAGTGGGGGTTGTGGGAATTTGTTCATTGGCTGGGGCTATACCTGACAACAAAGAAGGATGGTTATGATTAGTGCAAGCCACATGACTGCAGAGGTTCATCAGGAAAATGTTTTCAATCCAAAAATTGTTGGATTAATATATGTTTAGCATCTTTAAGATCTTCTTCTCAATCTCTCCACCATATGCACTGCAGGAGGTAAGAATGTGAAAGAATATTCCCCTCCCATGAATGGATCCAGCTGCATTTGCAGTTATGAGCGCTATGCCATTAGGGAAAGAGTGGTCTGTTTCATGATTATACTTTTAAACTTGTTATTCAGTCATTCTGCTACTGATGCATGATGTCACATACAAATAAAATACCCTGCAACAACTTTATAGTTATTTTGATAGCATTTTCCAGCTCAGCAAATTCTAACATCAAGAAGGTTAAGAGCATTAGGATCAGGACCCAAGGAGACCAAAATTCAATGGATTACAAACAGCCAACAGGAGAAGAAAATTTCTCAGAGTCAATGATGTTCAGCATGAATCACTTCAGCAATAATTAAATCATCAACAAGTTCTCTTCCAAATCATGTAACACCTTGACTTGGACGTGAAATGATATTTGCACTCTAGGTATAGTGTCGCCAGTGCCCTACATACCTGAAGCATAACCTCCCTACTTCTGTATTTGTTTCAGTTAGCAATAAACTATTAACTTGCTGTTTGCTTTCCTGACTATTCGCAGTGTTTTCATACTAGCGCTTTATGAATCATGCACTTGGACACTCAGATCCCTATACATACTAGAGCTCTGCAATCTTTCACCATTTAGATAATACACTTACTTTTAATTTATGCTGCCAAAATGAACAATTTCACATTTTTCCACTTTATACTCCATTTGCCAAGTCTTTGCCTGCTCAGTTAATCTACCTATGTCCCTTTTTAGCCTTTTATCCTCTCCACATCTTATGCAGGTAACAAGTGCAGGGGCTTTGAATCAAACATTCTTTATGAATGTGAATAATGCTCAAGTAGTTGCAGAGACTAATACAATAATGTATCAGAAGTCTTACCCCCATGGGGTATAATTCTTAAAAGGTACATATGACACTGCTTTCCCTTTTTAAAAAATAAAGCTATATTAATGACACACATCTACATTGCCAATTAACTTTGTACAAACATACAGCTATATGTGAATCTAATATTTCTGTGTCATTAGTCAATCTAATTTAATTGATCTACAGTATCAGGGAAGCAGGGGAGAGAGTAGGCATGTGGTATTGAGAGAGAACACAAAAAAAATAGGATCAGGAATAGGCCATCAGACCCTTCACACTTTAAACATGGTTTATTACTTTGAACATGATATATTTCTCATTCTACTGAGAATTTAAAAACCATGGTCGTAGGTTGCAATTGTTTGATCCAATCTTTCTTGACAAGTTTTTGAGTGCTGAACATGTTGATGATGCCATCACGTGCACAAAATAATGAAGTGATACGATACCTGCTTTCAGGTGAAATGCAACAAAATGTGTCCAGTTTCCCAATGGGCATGACTTCTGCCAGAAATGGACACCAACTCCTTGAAGCATGTAAAAATCATCCCTTGTGCATGATTTGCTCATTTAAAAAAAAATTGAACTAATGGGTACAATCTGTAGATAAGGATGAGTAGATGATTAATTCTGCCATTGGTCACATGATTTGCCACCTAGCCTTAAATGAGATTGGATACTTACTGAAAGTAACCTTGCATGCTTGCCTGGTGGGGAACAATTTCCTATCTGGTTGATGCCACTGACTGCTTTTCCAGATATTGCAGCTAGTTGCTACACGTAGTGACATTCTGAATGTCATTATGGGACTTAAGCCAAATCATATTATATAGACACACTTTGTGTTGGATTCTACTGTCAGTGGATGTAACTTTGGAGACTCCCAAGGCAATCCTAGGAGAATAGCATAATTGGGCTCAGCTCTGTTTGATTTAGTACCTCTTCCCATTGAACTTGCCTTCCAATAATCTCTCAGTTCCTACCTTCCCCAAACTTCACCCATTTATCCAATAGAGAAATAGTGCTAGGCTGACGCACTGCTTTACTAGTGCTACATGCCTAGATAGAAAAATCTGCAGTGGCTATAAGTGATGCGGGCAGCTGAAGTGAGTGTGACTTTGAACAGCAAAAAACTGATGTGGACAACCACAGCCCACACTGCTTATTGCTGTAATGTTACTAGGTAGAAGCATTTAATTTTCTGTGATGCAGTTTGAGACAAAGGAAAATTATATATAGCCCTACTGAATAATTAGCACTTGGAGAAAAGTAAGGTCTAGTTGAACTGATTTTAGTGAATCTCAAATGGCTGTGAACATCTGATGTACCTCAAGATGACAATCCAGGATTGAGCATCTCTCCTTTGCTTAGAAGGTGGATGGCAATAATTTTGTTTTGTTGTATATTTATGATCCTCACCATTACATCTGTCAGTAGGAGGTTTTGTGCTTTGATCCCTTTTGCCTGTTGATGACTGATTATGAAAATTGAAATGCCAGGTTCTGCTAATACTATATACAAATTAGTAACCTAATTATATCTTTACTCTGAATGCACATGATACTTTAAGTTTGTAGGATATTGTCATCACCGTTAATTTGAACTGATTGTTGATTTCTACATTTAATCTCCTAAGTAAATCAGAGGCCACTTGTCTGCATTACATCTGCTTGCTGTGTTACCTTGGTCCAGGCAGTTGATTAGTTTCCTTCAATTTAACAAGTTATCCCTCCCCCTTTAGCTCTGCAGTTGAGTGACCTTTGAACTCTTATTTCTGGCAGCCCAGCTGATGTTTCTATTCCCTTTGTGTTTCAGGTGTCTCTGGTGCAGTGGACAGAGTGTGTGGGCCTGACTCTTGTAGGCAGGGACCAATCCTCCATGCAGCTGAGGACACCAGGAGGACAGATTCTGAACTTCACTATCCTGCAGGTGTTCCCATTTACCTATGAGAGCAAACGTATGGGAATCATTGTCAAAGTAAGTGTTGAAAAGCATACTGAACTAAATGGTTATCCATTAACTAGTGTAATCCAAATCCTTCCTTTATCCATCAGCTTTACTTTTGCTTTTTCCATTACTTGAAGGTCATGTTGGGATCCCATTCCACAGCAGTGTGATCAGTTTCTCGGAATGATGAAACGTGACTGTCAATGTGATATAAATGTGGAGGGGGGGGGGGGTGATAGGATAGCTTTATTAGTCACATGTACATCAAAACACACAGTGAAATGCATCTATTGTGTAGAGTGTTCTGGGGGCAGCTCACAAGTGTCGCCACACTTCTGGCGCCAACATAGCATGCTCACAACTTCCTAATCCGTTCTTTTTTGGAATGTGGGTGGAAACCAGAGCACCTGGAGGAAACCCACGCAGACACAGGGAGAATGTACAAACTCCTTACAGACAGCAGCCGGAATTGAACCCGGGTCGCTGGCGCTGTAAAGCTTTACACTGATGTGCCATGGCCTGGTTCCTGAAGTGGTGATGAGTGATTGGGCCTTTGGTTGGCATGAGAGTTCTGCCAGCATTATTTATTCCGAGTAGTGTTCCTGACACTGCAGCAGTGTCTGAGCAGGGACGTGACCTTAGCCTGAAGTGAGGTATTTCTATGACCTCCACCCACCCTGCCATCACCTCCGAGCCTTGCTTTCCACACTGTCGTCTCCATTCCTTTTGTTGTTACCTCGCTGAACCTGCTGTTGCCTCACTATACCTGTTGTTGCTTCCATTCCCCTCACAGGCGGCACTTCATTATCGCCATGGGCCTCCTGGTTTTTGTTTACCCACTGGTGATTGATAAAGTGGAGATTTATTCCCTGTGTGATACCTGCCAATCAGTGTCGACCTCTAAACAACTGGCTCAGAACGGGCATGGGGAAGGGTTCTTAATGTGTGTGGATCATGTGCAAAGCTCATTTGGAGCCTGGGCTTGGAGGGAGCTGCTGACTGGATGTGTAAGCACTAGGAGAGTCTGGGGAGTCATTGGGAGGGAAGTGTCCTTTGGAGTTTGGGAGACTCTGAGGAAAGTGCTGTCCCACACCATTCAGTGAAGTTCGGGGCTGGATCTTTTTAGTTGGGACTGTCCTGACCCAAAACAGGAGGGATGGTCACCTTACTCCACTGGATTCCCCTATCTCACCCAAGCGCCATTATGAACTAGTATAAAAGGAAAAATACTGTGTACTAAGTAAGTAGAAAACCTGGAAATGTTCAGCAGGATAATCATTGTGAAGAGAAAAACAGAAGTAAACTTCAGGACTTAAGAAGGATCAATAACCTGAAATATTTACTCTATTTAGCTCCACACAGATGCTGACAGACCTGAGTATATTTTCAGCATGTTCTTGTTTAAGCTCCCACATGTTGAGGAATCAATGAGCTATTTGACTGTGGAAGGTATTGCAATATTGGTGATCCCGTCCACATTTTACATTGAGATATGAACTCAGCCTGGGCTGCTAATGGAGAATAAATTTCTAACTGATTATTTCCCCCTCCCTTGCTTAGGGACACCAATATTTCACAAGTTAAGATCGGATAACTAAAGAAAGGCAAGAGTATTAAACGCCAAATGTTCCAGCTCCTCTTGCAGAGTGGCTTATTGAATAAATTGATTAAATAAATTTACTGAATTGTGGCAAGTGCTCTTTGCATGCTTTTTTGTTTTCAGGCATATTTTTTTTCTCCTAATACTTTTAAATAGTCAATGGTATCACAGATATCAGTTCAAACTAGAGAATGCTTGAAAAATCCTGTTCGTTAAGGCAAAAGCTGCAGCTTGTGCACAGCAAGATACTTTAGCAGCAAAAGTAAACTTGCAATATTTGTCATCTATATGACCATGTTAATATTTTTAGCTGCCATTTCCTGTACTGCTTTGTGGTAAGATGCATTAAAATTGATCTATTTAATCTCTGGAACATTTCTCTAAACATAAACTGCTTTTAGTTTACTACAATTTGACCAAGACTGGATAAACTCTGACTTCAAATCATTCTTGAACTCTGTTATTTAATTTTTGGGCCAATTGGTACCTGACTTTAAGAGTTTGTTTCAAACAAAGTAAGCAACATTATAAATATATGCATCATTCTAATTATGGACGTAATTTATTGTTGCCAAGTGACTCAAAGCACGCATTTGTGGTAAAATAAATCTGTAGCCTTTTATTAAGTAAGTAATTGGTTCTGTTCACATTATTTGATGATAATGTGGGACCTTGCTGTGCACACATTGCCTGCCTACAATAAAACAGGGACTGTATTTCCAAAGAACATCTTTCTGCAAAATACTTTGAGAGACCATGAAGACTTTTACATAGATACAAGTGTTTTCCTTTTTATTCTATTAACTGCCAAACATTGGTAGAAATGACATCTTTTCTTTTAGTTTAAATACCAGGAAGCTCTTGAGCTCAGGAAATAACCAAACTTAATTCAGCATCTCCTTTTAATTGTTATTGAATAGAAAAATGATCATGCCTGGGTTATTTATAAAGGAAACACAAAGTGGGTAATGTACAAAGCTCTGATGTTTGTCACAGCACACACCTCATGAAGCCATCTATTTTGTACATGAACTGGCTGTAAAAAGTGTTGGTCCATGGAGGCTTGTGTGTTATTTGATTAAATAATGGAGAAATACAGTTATATTTAGAATGCACACTTTCAATTTAATACTGATACAAAAACCTTTAGATGTTGAGTGTTAAAGGTGGAATGAAAATCTAATTTTCTCCTCCTCTTTGTCCCTTCCCCTCTTCCCTCTAATCATTGTTATGCAGAATTCTTTGGTACCCACTATTTTGACCAACAATTATGTGTGAATCCGAATGAATGCCAACAGCTTAATTAACGAAAGGGCCAACGCAGGCAAGCTAAACACTGCCCTTCCTCTGTGGCTACACTCAGTGGGTTGGGGGCAAAGGACTGGCAGGGAAATGATGCTGCAGTCAGTAGCTGGAGCATGAGCTGCCCTTCCTTTCCATGACTCGAGGAAGTTGAGGCTGATTATTGTCACCTCTGAGATCACATGATCATAGAACCGTACTTGGCTTCTCACTGGTTAATCTTGCTGACCCATTATAAGACTAATTCATAAAGTGTTTTACTTTGGCATTTATAAGTGTTTGTTATTTTTCATTCTGTGAACTGGATTGGCAGTTCAAAACAGCTTTCTTGCAAACTTAAACCAAGGTGGGTGAAAGGCAGGTGTGAAGAGATACACGGCAGGGTGATGTCATGTTATGAAGAGTCTATCACAGCCACATATACCCACACTTTTTCTTGTATGACTCTTTCCCCTTCTCTTACCTGCAATAATTACTGCAGCAGATCTTGGCTGCAGTGACATGCCATGGCTAATGTCTGCAATGAAAGATGCAACAAGGCTGCACAAAGCTGACCAAGCCAAGTATCTGGTTCCACAAAATGGTGGCATATTTCTTGAACTTTTTCAAAAGTTCAGAGAAGGTACCATTTCCTTGCATTTAGAAACCAAATAGTCCTGATTGTGGTGTCTTAAATCAGAACTGAGATAGCTGTGCTCAGGAGGAATTCTCTGCATTCCCAGAGGAATCATGCAGCCCAATCAAGTGGTTTCAGTGCTCCAATTAAAATGTCAAGCCCTGTCACCCAATTACCATGATGGAAGGCTTCAACACTCTCTCGGCTAACGCACGACCGATTCAGAGTGATGTTCACGTATTATTTGTCCACCTATTGGGCATTGATTCTGGAGCAGTCACTTGCTAGTTTTGCTCTAATTCTTGATGTTGGCAAATTGATGTTGCCACATCAAACACTATGATTCACAGTCAGTAATATACAAAGCAGATGGCCAGAATTGAGATCTTCACCAGTGAATGCAATGGAGGTAATGAAGACTGCAAACCAGAGGATACCTTGAGCATCTTCACAGTGTGCTTTCCAAAATCAGGGTGATGTCTGGACTTTGCCCATGTCTACATCCTGATATATTAAAAATCCAAAAACTGAACTAGCAGAGAAGCCTGGACATTTTGTTAAAGTATTTCTTCCCAAGTTGAGTGATAACTTACAGTGGTTTCACCCCTGTGGCCATAATGAACAGTTGCTCTTTAACTAAGAAGACTATTTAAAGATGCATATTCAACATATTGTGAGCAGGTACACTGCCTTGTTTGCCCAATCATCCAATTGCTTTGGTTCTCTGTACTAACTGTTTCCAAATACTGAGCATCAGATTGCTAGAAGTTCATTCAGTTATTATCCCACAAAATGATTGTGGTCCAAGTGCTTCCTCTACTGAACACCGAGGGTTCTGCCCCCTAAAATAATAAAAGGGCAAGAAGAAAATCAATTTATTTGGACAAGGTAGAGACATGAGTAACTGACTGTGGTAATCTCCCTAAGTCTGATCACTTTAAACATAGTTGCCAGAAATCTTACATCATCTCTGCACCATTTCTATCTTATGTTAAAGGAGAATGCCAAAGGATGTAAATACCAGAAGATATTTACATCCTGCATCTACATTAGCAAACACTGACCACTACAATCTATCTGCTCTGCTTCCTTGTGTTCGATCCTTTCCTTTATCTAACTTGTACACAGTGAGGCAACAGTTTGGAAAACTCAGCAGAGATCATTTGCAAAGTAACAACGTCCTGTTGACCTTGGCTGGGAAAATAGCTAACGTGCATCAACTGCTGAAACTACATTAGTATTTATAAACAGTGGCTGCTTCTAGCATGACAGGAAGTCCTGTTTTATTATTCACAAGCAATGTTAGCCACAGACTTGATCAAATGTATTACATTTCTGCTTGATCCATGAGCAGTACTTCCAGAGCAACCAATTTAATTAAAATTTATCAATCTGCAACTTTATTTCATATACTAGTTCCACAAAAATAAGGACTGATTATAAAATAATTTAATTAACTGAAGTTGAAATTATGAAATTCACAACAATAACTATGTTTCTCTATTTAAAGTCAGCTAGCAGCAGTTTGATGTCACAGTGCATTAACCACCCCCAGATGTGAGTGATTTGTAGCAGGGCTAGTTTAAAATAACAAATGGACATTCAATATTGATTAATTATCTTTTTAGTTGTGAGGATAGTTCATCTCTTGTCAAAGCAGAACGCTGTATACAGAGAAGTATACATTGCTAGGAATGTATTTTAAAGTTCAGAAATATATTGACATAATGATCTCAGATAAAAATGTTTTTCAAGACTTCCTACTTATAATCATAGTGCATGCAGACCACAATGTTTATAAAAGTATAGTTTTTCGAACACTCCTCATTGGCGTGCTGAATGTAGTCAAGTTGTTTTAAAATAACATTTCATTCTTTGCTGAATCAGCTGAAAATGGGTTCGGGAATAGAGTAATGAATAGAGGGCAGTTTCTTGGATGCACAGTTATATAGCACAAAGGTGAATTCTTACAGTATTTCATCTTTGTATCCAGTATTTCCTGAGGAAAGGTTCAGATATATGATTGTGTTTATTTGTGAGCTCTCCCTGGAGAATTCCTTTGATGTGCTTTGGCAAACTTTCATTCTGTTTGTGACTGAGAGCTAGAGAAACAAAGGACTGCAGATGCTGGCATCTAGATGAAAAACACGATGATGCTGGAGGAACTCAGCAGGCCAGGCAGCATCCGTGGAGAAAAGCAGGCGGTCAACATTTTGGGAATATTGACCACCTGCTTTTCTCCACGGATGCTGCCTGGCCTGCTGAGTCCCTGCAGCATCATTGTGACTGAGAGTACCGTGGTTTTCTGTTTCACATGCAGATGACCAATAATGAGTGTTAACTTAGACAACATTTTAAATGAGTGGGTTAGTGCTTTTTAACACTTGGTAAAATGAGCTTCCTAAACTGCTCCTTTAAAATCTCTTCAAGACCTTTTTCTTCATCGCCACTCCCCTTCCACAACTCCATTCCTGCTGACCCCCCCAACTTCCCACCACCCGAGCCTATTCTTTCACTCATTATGTAGGCATGTTTTTTCTGTACATGTATTGTTGAAGTACGCTGGCACTTTTTTTTACATTAAAACAATTATTTTAATGGAAGTTGTTGATAATATCAACAATGTAAGAAGTTGCCCTTTAATTGGGGAAGAGCTGAAAAGGGCAAGAGCAGTTGTGTGAAGCTCATTAGGGTCATTGGTCCTTGCAGGAATTTGGCAGTGAACAAAGTACTCAAGCTGTTCATCTAAGTGCCCAGTATCTATTGTAATTGTGTTTCTTGTTCAGGATGAATCCACAGGAGAAATTACATTCTACATGAAAGGGGCTGATGTTGTCATGATGGGAATTGTTCAGTACAATGACTGGCTTGAAGAAGAGGTATGTATTCTTCCTCATTTTCTTTATCAGTATTAAAGGAATCTTCCTGTAAAGGGGCGCTGATATTATTTTTGAGTATTTGAGCGCAAATACTCATGATATGTTTTAAAAACAACAGGAAAATGTGGAAAGGTTTTCAATATTTATAAAGGCAGGCTGCTCACATTGTGAACAAGATTTGAACTTCTGCACCTGATGAGAATGGGGGTTAATACTGGGGCAGCTGCCTTGGCTTAGGGCTCATGAATTTTGACTCTTGCAACATGGACAAGGGTCTCATGAATATGGAAAAGATTGGATTCCAGGACCTTAATGCCATGATAACTTGGGTTCCTGCAGGAACTGCTGATGGTAGCTGCTTGGAAGCAGGAGGAAGGCCAGAAGAGGCCCTGAAACATTAGCAATTATATTATCCCCTGTGTGAGAGGAATGTATTTCCAGACTCCACAAGGAAATACTTGGCTGGCTCCATGCTAGGTTTTCATTCTCCTTTCCCTTGATTATGATGCATCTGGGCCCTATCTGATTATCCCTTTTAAGCTGGATCTACTTCCTTATGTTCACAGTGACATCCTCCTGCTGCCCAAAATCCTATCCCCCTCCACTAACCCAGAAGGGAATTGCTGGGTTATGTGGGAGACAGATAAACTAATATTCAGTATTAGAACCTGACCGGTGTAGCATTAATGTTTTACCCTCTACCCATGGAAAGTCTCACAACAGGTCTTTAGGAATTATTAAATATTTCCATAAAATATTTGTATGAAGTCATGGTCCCATATAGTATTCATTGTAGTACCTGCAGGAATTCATGCAGATTTATGATTTGTTGGAAGAAATGTCCATACGTGGATGAAGTTGTGTAACTGGGACTTAGCTACTGAACATACAGGAGGGCATTTCTCACGTAGCTTTAGCTGCTTTATGTTTCTGACAGATAATTTTCCAGATAATGAATGTAAAGAATCTGACTTGTTTCTGTTGTTCTGTATATTTCTTGATTACAGTGTGGCAATATGGCCAGAGAGGGACTTAGAGTTCTGGTTGTTGCCAAGAAGTCCCTAACAGAGGAGCAGTACCAGGATTTTGAGGTAACCAGCTCTCTATTTGAATTCTCGTATCAACAGCTATCCACCAGTAGCTTAGTGAGTGTATTCAGAGGAAAATCTCAGTTCATTCCTATTTATGCATAAAAACCATTCAAGATCCATGGGGATCAATATTTAGATCCATAGTGTACAATTTTTGAATGCTATAGATGCTGTTTAATTTCCAAATGCTTATGGAACATTGTTTTGGATGCTGTATTGGTGAGGGTATAACTGCAGAAAATACCCACTGTTGGTAGCCAGATAATGACAGTAATCACCAACAACACTGATTCGATAACAGTGCCACTGTGGTGATGCTCAGTGTTCCAGCTACTTTAACTCCTTAAATATGCACAACTGAACTGTTCAACAGCTGCATTTAAAGGGATCATAAACTATGGTTTTATTTTGCTGAAGCAAAAGCAATGAACCTGTTTCCAGCTCCTTGAATGCTTTTTTAGCGATCACTGCAGGAAATGAGCATGTTGGATGAAGACTGACTGAGGCTCAGCAGCGATGCTTCTCCAAGCTGCTGCTCACTGTCAGAACACCAGAATAATGACCATTTAGTAAGAACCAGAGTTCATCCATAAAAATGTACTCCAGAATGGAGCAAACATCTTAGAATAGGGAAGAAAATGTGTGGCTTTTTGTCAAAGTCGTCACACCTTTCACTGGCAAAGTTCTGTCAAACTTTCCAAACAAATTTATTTTGAAATTGAATGAATGAATGTAAAAGATGTCTTTTCTTCAGAATCGTTATAATCAAGCAAAGCTGAGTGTACATGATCGGTCATTGAAAGTTGCAACTGTAATTGAGAGCTTGGAGATGGAAATGGAGCTGCTTTGCCTGACTGGAGTGGAGGACCAACTTCAGGCTGATGTCAGGCCTACCCTGGAGATGCTGAGAAATGCTGGGATAAAGGTAAGAAACACAGGGCCTAAGCACAGCAAAGCCAAAGTTCTGCTTTGGCTGGCTAACTTCAGTTTTAGTTCTTGAGCTCTTGTCGCCGTTGGGCAATCATGTTTGTTTTTGTGGAGATCTGAAATATAGGGATACAGCTGAAATTTGTCTGCACTCTGAACTCTAGCTGGTATGAGGAAGCTTTATATCCAATGATGTCAGTGCACTTGGTCATCTCCCATGCTTACTGCAGCCTTCAGAGTTATGTACACTTCATATCATGTTGCATCAATTCTGATGTTATTCATTTCTGGGTAATTTTACACCTTTTTTTAGGTATGGATGCTCACTGGAGACAAACTTGAAACAGCAACTTGTACAGCAAAAAATGCACACCTGGTAACCAGGAATCAAGATATCCACATTTTCCGAACAGTAAGTATTTGCACTTTGGTGACAGGAGACTGAATATGCACACTGATTTTTTTGTTTTCATTGTTACTGCTGGATCCCCAAACAATTGGATGACATTAAACTGTGCAATCTTTAAAGCCATGTGTTTCTTTCAAAAACGCTGTGCCGACACCAGCATTTCTTTTACTGTTATTCCACCTTTTGAAAGTGTAGGAGAAGATGATTCTCAGCAGTTCCATCACTGGTTATGATGTCTTTTGCTGTGTTTATCTTCAGGGGTGATAATAATCAGCTCTGATGTTTGCCCAAGTTGTAATTTTTTAAAAATGCATCCAGGGACAGTGTCCAACTATTACCAAGCGTGCTCCCGGAAGGGCCCAGCAGAGAGCAGTCAGCAGCTGATTTCTCTCTCCATTCTTGCCTATCCCCTATATTGCCAGCTGAAAGATAGTGAAGTTCATTATTTTCTCTTAATAATATTCCACCTGAAACTTAAATTGCCTTGGCACAGTGGTACCCAAAGCTAACGGTTTGAAGGGTGAGCTTTCATTGCACTGCATTGAGATGTTAATGTAGACCAGTACTTCAGTGAGTGCAGAAAATGAGCTGCATTTCAAGAGTTGTTTCCCATTGGGTGAGACAGCTGTAGATTCAATAAAATGTATGCAACAAACCACCACCAGAGAACTTGGTGCACAAAAAAATGGCTATTTTTATTCCATATTGTTATATTAAAGTTAATCACAATCCTTGTTTAAATTTCCCATCTGTTTAAATGTTCAACTCTGAAACCTCCTTGTTTACAGTTGCTGTAAATATAATAGTGAACAAGCTGACCAAAGGCACTTCAAAAATTACACTTTTCTGATTTTGTTCTCTCTCCCAGTTTCCTCATAATAAAAATGCGCTGTAGCTACTTTGTAGCTTGACTGTTACTTTAGCTAAAGTATAACTTCCTATTAGCAAGTAAATGAAATTCTATGTAGTAGCCCAGTCTGCAATGAAAAAGAATGCCGCAGCTAGTTTGGGACGTATTTCATCATCACTAGCAACTTGGTGATTATGTGTATCTGCCAGCACACTGCTATTGTAAAATAAATATGGCTCAAGTAATGGATAATAATAAAAAAAAGAATCACTGCATGTTTTTGTTAATAGTTTCTCTTCTTACCAGTTTTCTCTCGGACATTAATTCCAACCAGAATGCTGTTCTATGGATCCTGGGTTCACCTACCTACCTCCCAGTTTTTATTCCTCATATATCTGTGCCTTGCCAGTGTATATCCAGCACATTTCTCATATTTCAGGTTAATCTGTACTGTTAGTGTGTTTTATTTCTAGATAACCAATCGAGGAGAAGCACACTTGGAACTTAATGCTTTCAGAAGGAAACACGATTGTGCTCTGGTCATATCTGGAGACTCACTGGAGGTGAGTATTTATTTTAGTTACATGCATGCCTGTCATGTAACTTCACATCATGTTAAGTCAAGCCATACACTATCATTTGCAGATGATGGATTTCAGTCAAAACATATGGGGCCCTGTCTTAACAGTTATTCTACAGTTGGTTCTTTTCATCAAGGTAAAATTCCCCTTGATCTATCCCATGAGGTAGAGTAACCCATAGGAATTGTACAATGAAATGTGTTCAGCTGTGCCTGTTGTACAGGTCGGATATCAGTGGCGTTGTCCGTTAGAACCATTGTAAATGTACGTATAAAACATTTTCTTGTAGAGAGCATTAGAGGAGAGATCTGAATTAAATCCTAATTGATCAGCTTTAGACTGTGTGTACAATCTAATATGAATTGAATACCTCACTATTACAAGTGATTTCTTTCTCCTTTAGGTATGCCTGAAGTTCTATGAGTATGAGTTTATGGAACTTGCCTGTCAGTGCCCTGCTGTAGTCTGCTGTCGATGTGCTCCCACGCAGAAAGCACAGATTATACGCCTGTTACAGCAGCGGACTCGCAAATTAACATGTGCAGTAGGTGAGAAGTCACAAACTTCCTCACATTGTTACTATTATCAAGACTGTTTCTAGAATTATTTTTCAATTAACTCAGAGTTTGAACCTATTAACTTCAACAGCAATAACATTTTAGCATCTTGAAATTATGAAAATGCCCCAAGTCTCTTAACAGGAGTGTTGGCAAACACAGTTTGGTATTAAAACGTGTAAGATGTTAGAAAGTCGATTAAAAAGAACTTTGTTAAAGAAGAGAGTAGAAAAGGGCAATAGTTGCATGTGAGGCCAGAATTAGAGGAGTGTAGATCTCTCTGACTTTGAGAGAAAGAGAGTTATAGGCAAGGGAAGGTTAAAGATGGATAATTCGCATTAGATCAAGTAGGTCCATCTTTACTTGAAATAAATACAGGGAACTGAGTTTGCTATGAGTGTGTTGTACCATAGGTCAGTATAGTCCGAGTGATAAGAACTTAAAAAATCATGGTAGGACCAGGCCATTCTTCCCTGCTCCACCATTCAATGAGATCATGTCTGATCTTTTACCTCTGTGCATCTTTCCTGCATGAACCCCATATTTCTTGATTCCCTTTATCAAAGAATGCATTGACCTCTTTCTTAAATTTACTCAGCAACTGAGCTTCCACCACTTAGCAAATTCTCAAATTCACCTATTCCTTTGTACAATCCAATTGTAAAGAAGGTCCAGCTGTTAATTGTGTTTACAATTCGTGGCAATAGGACACAAAACCAATGTAACAGCTATTATAAGATAAATCTGTATTTTTGTAAAAAAATAATTACCAAGTTTACATCTGGTAAATGTTACTAAACAAGGATATAGGTATAAAATGTAAATAGTGATCAAAGGCAGAGCCAGTGGTCCCACTAGTGCTGAACAGCACCACTTCCTGGCTGCAAGGTGGCAGCACACCATTGCAGCAAACACAGGCATGCAAATTCATCTAAATAATGCTGGTTTTCTTCTGCATTAAGTGATCAGAAATTGACTTTACACTGAAAAGCACAGCAGTGACCATTTCAGGAACACTTCACATAACTCTGAAAATACCACTGAAAGCTTCCAGGAGTGACTTTCCCCCTTCCACCCTCGGTGTCACTTTCATATAATTCCACATGCATTGCTCCCTTTGAGACATTACAGAGGAATTTAGACCATACTGTCCCATAAATACCTGTTGTTAGACTCTCCTGGGAATGACTACTGTTGAGTGGTTCCAGGACAACCATGTTTTACTTTTGCAGCAATGGATTGGGACCTGTATAAAGTAAGTCCCGTATTATTGATCCTTTGACCACTCACTTCCATTCCCACCTCAGATAATTTTGTTCCATGCCCCCCAAGAGCCTCTATCCTACTGTCAAACATCCCACTTCCCAGCTTGGATCACTCTGCTACTGAAATTTGAAGCAATGGGACTCATGTATGCAGTGCCGGACAATGCGCCCATTTGGTGCATGGAAATTTCTGAGCAAATGATCCAACAGTACTCAAGTTTTGATACTTCCCTTTTTTGACATTGCGAGTTCTGCCTGTTTGCAGTTCTGTGTTTGCGAGCAGCCCACAGACATTCACAAAGCGGACTTTCCTCAGGCATGCGGCAGGAACACGGCCATCAGCAGACCATTGCTTCTGGTGGGGAAGTGAAGGAGCAACTAATCATTGCTCACCTGGTCCTTTCCATGGCAAGCTCCCACACCGACCACCAATAGGGTGACAATTGTGACACATATCCAACCATGCCGCACCTTTTTAACTCTGGACAATGATGCTAATCATCGTATCCCTCGCGTCTCATCCTGCTGAGATCAGCCATTTCAACTCGGATCCAGCCTGGAATCATTCTCATCTCTGTGATAGAGCCATATCATCTAGTTGTGCCCAGAACAAGGGAAATAATACATCACAGAGAACAGCACTTCCTTCACTGGACGCTAGGTGACACTGTTACATAACACAAACATTTGATATTACTACTGGGCGAGATGTGTTCACCTTCCCTGATTTAAACAGCCTGGAAAGTGGCGGTGGCTGGAAACACACTTGTTGGGGAGTGCCACAGCCCAACTTGGCTTACAGGAGCCTGCACCATTGGGTGAAAGGTGGTGCAGTTCTTTTGTAAACATGTATGCAGGTGGTACACAAGGGTAGGGAACAATTGTCCTCTCCAATGGAGTATATGAGGGGCAGGAAAGAAGCCCTCTTTGTAGCAAGTTCTACAGGAACGATGCCAGACTTCAGTAGAAGGGCAGGAGCTGGTAGCTACAGTGAGTGCCAGCATGTAACTAGAGGTGACATAGGAAGGATCTTCCTATTTTAGCCAAGCTCAGAGACTTGCTGTTGCATTCCTCTAGCAATGCCGTGAGCTTAAATGCTTGCCACATAGCAGTGCTTTGCACACTAAATTGTGTGAACCCTTTATGGAACAACTGCATTGTCTGGAAAAAGTTTTCCTGAGCTTCTGGTCCCTTGTCACTTTAGTTCTCTGTCACACTCCCTGCTCCCTCTCCCAGCCTGATCTCTCTGCCTCCAATACAATTAAAGTGCATTAACCAGCTGCTGCCTCCCCAACACTCTGGTCTCTTCCTGCTGTCACACTGCCCCCCCCACCCCCCCCCCCCATTGCTCCCTCATCGATCCACTCAATGCTCCCCTCACTGCTGATCCCACACAGCTCTACTCATGGCCTCCCCGATGCTTCACACATTACATCCTTGAACTCACTGCTGCGCTCTCCACCCCCCGCGCTACCATGCTCTCCACACCCTCAGTGGCACTCTCTCCGCCCCCACTCACCGTATCTGTGATGTTCTTTTCCACTTTGCCAATGAAACAAATATCTCCCATTAAAAAGACATTGCTTCAAATACACATCAGGTCAAGCAGCATCTGACAAGAAAGAAACAAAGTTGACATTTCAGGGTTATGAATCCACATCAGGATCACTAGGACCCAGTGGAGCCCCTGATGTAGAAATGAAACTCTTGCCTTCAGAGGTATTCTCTAAGGGCAGCGCTCTAAATCATTCAGGAATAGTGCATCAAAGCAAAGTATTATTTATAAAGTTGTTCACACTTTAACCTCAGAGGGCAAACATTTCCCACTCCCTCAAGTCAGGAAGCCGGATGCATTTCCTCCCTGTCCTCCCCCAGTAATCGCTGTTTTGCAGCATCAGCTTTATCTCAGAATCTCTCAAGTTCCCGTACATCTGCCTGACTCTCATGAGACTAAAAACCTGGGAGTGAAATCTTGGGAAGGATGATAGGTCAAAGAATCTTACAGCCCATTGCACCAGCTCTTTAAAAGGCCTCGCTGAAACTGTAGTTGGTGCCAAGGAGAAAACTATACCCACCAGTACCAAACAAAGGTGGACCTGTGAACTCCAGCACTGTATCCCAGTGTAATACAGAAACAGACCTGTGCCACCAGTACCATATCCCTGTGCTATATAGTAGCATATCTATTGCATACCAGTATTGTATCCACAGTAATACAGTGTCAGATCTGTGCCCACTGGTACTTTATCCCAGTGTTATACAGTGTCAAACCTGTGCCCACCAGTACTGCAGCCCAGTGTAATACACCAACAGAATTGTGCCCATCAGTTCTGTAACCCAATGTAATACAGTGACCAACTAGGGCCCATCAGTACTGTACCACATTGTTATACAATGACAGACGTGCCCACCATCACTGCACCTCAGGTTGTATACTGATAGACCCTGTCCTTGCCAGTACTGTACCTCAGTGTTATACAGTGATGGGTGGATGCTCATCAGAACTGACTTCATTATTATGCAGTGACTGACTTCTCACTAAAACTGTACCAATGATGTATAACTGATCTATGTCCACTAGTACAATAGTCTGGAGATCAGTATGGAGATGAATTGGGCCCAAAATATTGGCCTGACGTCATCATGTTCTTCAGATCTCTGTTCCTTTAGTGTCTTGTCCCCTTGTTACTCGTGCCAGGCCCAGTTCAGTCCCTGGTCCTGGTACCAGGTAAGTCCTGAAGATCCGAGCCTAACATTGTGCTGTCCTTGGGTGCCAGTAAAAGCAGAGATATTGCATGGAGCCTTGGGACTTTGTCTTTGCCTCCTCAATGTTCCTCCTGGTCCTTATATGCCCGTTGATTATATTGGCCACTTATATTAAGGAGGTCGGACTGGCCTAGTATTACTGTCCAAAACCTCTGTTGGTTTTAATGGGAAAATTGGGATCATTTATCAATGTTAAAGGCTTCTTTCTCAGATGCCGGTCTGTTGGTAACCCTACAACCAGGGCAGCTAGCACAACGAGTGGCCAGGTTGTCCAGGAGTAGACCCCGGGGAGTGTGGGCAAGACTGTTGCAGGTGGGCCAAAGGAACCCATTGCTCAGGTCTTATCTAGCCTGTGGGCCACATGAGGTACATCATGGGGTTTTGACATGGAAGAGAGTTTTGTTTCTGTCAAAATTGTCAAATATTTTAAGTTTTTAAAAAACTATTAAAATCAAATTACTAAAAGTAATTATTAATGTTTTAAGAATTAAATACACATGAAAGCCCTTGGAAACCTGAGAGGTGGTTTATTCGTGTATGGCTGAGGAATCCTAGTAGGACTGGGCTCCACTGTGTGAAGCCAGTGACCAAGTACATTGTCGGCTGTAGCGTTGTTTAAATCAGATCTGAGAACTGGGGTCAGCGAGGTTTGTCCATTATTACAGATGCACCTCTTACTGTTGAGACTGATTGCAGAAGAAGTCATCCCACAACAAAAGAGAGTTTTCCTCAGTCTTTAACCTTAATCCTGTATGATCCAATATCATTTCTTCCTGCCTGTCCTGGTATTAAATAAGCATAATATGACCCACCTGACTCAGTAATCGTACTATGCCACTGGAGACTGAGAAGTTTGTTGCATGTTGTATTGGAACTTGAAGATGTGTGTAAGATTTAAAGTTGCTCTTGCTTTGACTCGTACATGTTTCATTACAGGGGACGGAGGAAACGATGTGAGTATGATCCAGGCTGCCGACTGTGGAGTGGGGATTGAAGGCAAGGTGAGGATTCAGAAGCATGTTCCACATATTCTGAGCTGTTCTGTTCCACTGGTTGAATTTGCTAATCTAGGACAGATCAATTCTAAATAATGACTTACAAATAGGCAGCAGATGTGATTGAGACCCAATTATTGGACTGACTTCACATCATTACTTATTTGGACATTGAGGAAGGAGATTTACCTCCTAAGAACAGGTGGGTTTTGCAGCATTTGGGTGGGTGTGTTAATGCATAAAATTGTCCAGTGGGCTGGAAATATGATGCCAGTTTATTAGCTTCTGAAGTTAATGAAAGCATAACAGGCCATGTTCTGGAATTGTGGGAGAGGTGGGTCCATAATTTAAATATGTTAATCACTTAACATGAGCAAATTTACCTGCTGTTTTGGGATTTAATCCAGAGCACGTTGGTTTGCCAAATGCTCCAAATTTGCCAGTAAAACTCTGGCTAGATTTAGTGTACTTTTGGATGGAAGGTGACTAATTATTCTTGCAATAAATACAGCAGCTTACCAAAGCAAAATGCAGTAAAATTCTGATAATCCAGCACATTCAGAATTTTGGTGGTGCCAGACTAGCAGAATTTCTGGGCTACTAAATGATATTCTTACTAATATCCCAATACACCTTTAATTCACTTTTTTAAAAAAAAACTGTTGCACAGTATTATTTTTACTGAGGCTTTTGTCTTTCTTTCTTCATTTTTCAGGATCTGGGTATCACTAGAAAGGCAGCATTAATCGCCATTCCTGATCATCTTTGAAATGAGAGGCTTACTGGGCCATCTCAGGATGTTAACAATGTCAGTGGTCTGCTATGTACTTCGCTGTCCAGAGCAGCATTAAGGGTTAGGAACAGATGTAATGCAAAGGCATTTTAGATGAGGACTGGGAGAACAAGGAAGAAGATGCAATAGGGTGTGATGTTGCAGTAGAATTAAGAAGGCAATGAATCAGAGTATCGTAGACATAGGTGAATGTGGTGTTCTTCTCACCTTTCCTCATCTGATAAAATCATTAACCCATTTACATGGACCACCTTGCTGCTGCTTATTTCTGCAGCCTCCTTTGGCCAAGGGTTTTTTGTGTCAGCTCCAGGCCTCTTCCGTCTGTCAGCAGGGAAGCGATTGTCCTTTTGCCTCTTTTCAGCCCCATCAGCTGCATCAGGGAGTGTGGAGGCACCCTTTACTTCCCCATGGTCCATTTTCTCTCCTTAACAGTGAAGGAAGCTCTGGCGAACGTCAAATGTAGTGTGTCAAATTTGTATTTAAATATTTGAGCTGAAATTGAAATGTCATCATTGTAGTGGTGCTGCTGTATGTTAAGAGCAAGGCTGAGTTAATGGCAATCCAACAAGTGTGTTGTTGTAAGTCTCCTGTACTGGAGGAGAAGCCTCACCTCACCCCACTCAGCCCACAGCAGAAATGAAAATTAAATCTTCACCCATATTGTAGCAAGTTGCTTGATTTGTACTCAATCCGTTGTTTCTGGCATATTCCTAGAATGGGCCAGTGTCCATGCTGCATGTTTCCTGACTACAAGCCTAATGTGTTTCTGCTGCATTTTGTATTATGATTTGTCTTATATATATAGAGCACTACATAATCAACAGGCAGCACTCATCAAAAAATAATGTTTCATGTAAAGTGCTTTGAGGAGTTTAAATTTGCTAAAGTGGTGTGAGAAGTGCAAGTGATGTGAGATAACCTCTGAGACAAAGCACAATAAAGATTCCTTTGCACTGCTTAATGAAAATCAAAAATACTGCAGATGCTGCAAATTTGAAACAAAAGCACAACGTGCTGGAAACAAGCAGCATCCGAGGAAAAAGAGATACTGAGATGCAGTCTGACCTGCTGA
The DNA here is from genome assembly GCF_009764475.1 of Pristis pectinata. NCBI lineage: Eukaryota > Metazoa > Chordata > Chondrichthyes > Rhinopristiformes > Pristidae > Pristis > Pristis pectinata. The sequence continues at coordinate 16,635,925 of NC_067420.1, forward strand.
GTGTTTCCAGTGTTTTCTGCTTTTGTTGCTAAAGCTGTGGTTTTGTACCACGACTTCTTCTGGTGTTCTCTGCTCTCAATCTATGATTGGTTCTCAGTTTAAGTGGAGTCTCAGCAAGTTAGGGATGGAATCTGGTCTTACCAGCTCCTGATACCACTGGTAACACTGGCAGGACGGTGTACAATGTGATAAGTTTGCACTGCAATTGAAGCAATTCCAGGAAATTAAACTCACTATCTATATGAGAGAACATGATAGGCACCATCGCTGACAGCAAAGAAAACATTTCTCGAGGCTTCAACGTGCAGATGTATCGTACTGCTCATATTTTATATATTTTAAAAAATCCGATTTTTGAGCCAAAAGGAAGAACTAATTATTTTCAAACCAAAAGGTCACAGTCCAGAGAGACGGATAGGTCACAAGAAACAGGAATTAAGTGACAAAGACTGATCATCAGAGGCCACTTTCAAGGAGAAAAGGAGATCAGTAATTTTCATTTGGCAGAAGCATGTAAGCAAAGGCATATTCCTTCGGAAATCCGAGGAAATCTGAAATACTATTTGGAAACCAGTTTAGGGAATATTTATTTACCAGTGTCAGCAACTCTATGGAAATGGACCAAAGAATAGGTTTCAAATAAAAGCACTCAAAGGAAAAGATCTTTGCATTCTTTCTTTCTCCCAGCGTGTTACTGGCAGATGTTAAGGTTAGATATTGTACTTGCCATCCTTCATGCCCTGTTTAATGAAAATAATTATCACTGATACACTATAGGCCAGAAGAAGTACTAACCAACTTGAAATAGATTTGGTTTACATTAATTTGTTTGCATTTCTGGTATGATATAGGGTTGAATGGAATTTGTGGCTAAATGTGTGACTCTTGCAATCTCCTAGTATTCCAGGTCAAAAGTCAAACCTGTTTAGGCACAGACTGAAGTCATAGAGTCATACAGCATGGAAACAGGCCCCCTGGTCCAACTTGTCCACACTGACTGCACCGCCCAGCAAACCAGTCCTATCTACCTGTGTATGGCCCATAGCCCTCTAAACCTCTCCTATCCATGTACTTATCTAGATGGCTTTTAAATGTTGCTAATGTACCTGCCTCAACTACTATTTCTTACAGCTCATTCCAAAAAGAAGCTGTCCCTGATGTCCATTTTAAATCTCTCATCTCTGATCTTAAACCTATGCTGTCTTGTTTTTAGCACCCCCTCCCTGGGAAAGAGACTATGTGTTTCACCCTGTCTATGTCTGTCATGATCTTGTAATATCAACATCCTGGTCAATCTTTTCTGCACTCTTTCTTGTTTAATAACATCTTTCCTATAACAGGGTGACCAAAACTGTACACAATGTTCCAAGTGCAGCTTCATCAATGTCTTATATAACTGCAACATAACTTCCCAACTCCTATACTTAAAGCCCTAACCGATGAAGGCCAGCGTGCCAAACACCACCTTCACCACCCTACCTTCCTGAGACACCACTTTCAGTACTTGCATTCCTAGTTCCCTCTGTTCCATAACACTCCCTAGGGCTCTACCATTCACTGTAGAAGTCCTACCCTGGTTTGATCTCCCACTACATCACATTTATCTGGATGCAATACTTCAATCCCATTGCAATACCTCACATTTATCTGGATTGAAATCCATTTGCCAATCCTCAGAGCACATACCTAGCTGACCAAGATCTCCCTTTAATTTTTCATAACCTTCTACACTACAACACCACCTATTTCAGTATCATCTGCAAATTTACTAACCATGCCTTGGTTAGTTCACATCCAAATCGTTTATATAAATTACTAACAACAAAGGTCCCAGCACCGACCCCTGTGGCACCCCACTAGACACAGGCCTCCAGTCTGAGAAGCAACCCTCGACCACCACCTTCTACTTCCTACCATTGAGCCAATTATGTATCCAGTCTGCTATATCCCCCTGGATCCCATGCAATCGAACATTCCAGACTAGCCCACCATTAGGGACCTTGTCAAAGGCCTTGCTTAAGGTCCATATAGACAACATTCACTGCCCTACGCTCATCTACCCTCTTGGTTAACTCAAAGAACTCCAGGAGATTTGTCGGACCTGACTTCCCATGCACAAAGCCATACTGACTGTCCCGAATCAAAACCTGTTTCCCCAAATGTTGGTAGATCCGGTCCCTTAGAATCCACTCCAGCAATTTACCCACCACCAATGTCAGACTCACCAGCCTGTAGTTTCCTGGCTTATTTTTGTTACCCTTCTTAAACAATGGGTTTTAAACATTAGCCACTCTCTAGTCCTCTGGAACCTCACCTGTGGCCAGAGATGATGCAAACATCTCTGCAAGGTCCTCCACAAATTCTTCTCTAGCTTCCCACAAGATCTGAGAATGCACTAGGTCAGGCCCTGGGGATTTACCCACCTTAATGCACTTCCAATACCTCCTCCGTGCTAAGTCGCATGCAGTCCAAGACAACACCGCTCATTTCCCCCATTTGCTTAGCTTCCATCATTTTCTCCACAGTAAAAACTGAAGAAATACTCACTAAAGTGCGCACCCCTTTCCTTTGGTTCCACACGCACACCGCTGATCTTTAAGGGGATATATTCTCTCCCTAGCCACCCTTTTCTTCTGAATATACCAGTAGAATCTCTTGAGATTTTGCCTCACCTTCCCTGCCAGATCCCTCATATCCTCTTTTTGCCCTCCTAGCTTCTCTCTTAATTGCACTCCTACACTTGTAGTCATCACGAGATGCACTAGTTCCCAACTGCTTATGCGCAGTATATGCCTCCCTCTTTTTCTTAACTAGAGCCTCAATATCTCTTATCAACTAGGGTTCCTGAAGCCTGCCAGCCTTGCCCTTCACCCTAACAGGAACATGCAGGGCCTGAACTTTTGACATCACACTTTTAAAGGCCTCCCATTTGGCATGTGCTCCTTTGCCTGCGAGAAAAATCTCGCCCAATCAACTACTGCAAGATCCCACCTAATCACTCCAAAATTTGCTCTGCCCCAGTTCAGGACCTTAACCTGTGAACCAGTCACATCCTTCTCCATAACTATTTTAAAACTAACAGAATTATGGTCACTGGACCAAAAGTGCTCACCGACAGACACTTCTGCCACTTGCGCTACCTCATTTCCCAGGTGTTGCACCCTCTCTAGTAGTTCCCTCTATACATTGGAACAGAACATATAGAATGGGATATATTCATGGAATAGAATGGTTTAATGGCTTAAAACACAGTCCTTTCATCTCTGCCATATTTGTAAAGTGAGAATACTGCAATTTGCTTCTTTTATTACCTTAATTATCTGAATTTTTGTTATTGTTTTTGAGCCTAATTACCCAAAAGTAAAGGAGTTTGTCAGAAACTATATGTATTAGTTTGCATTTTATTTAAATTTGTATTACTAAACAAGATCATATTCTTTTTTAAAATTTCTTTAGGAAGGAAAGCAAGCATCTTTGGCATCAGATTTCTCCATAACTCAGTTCAAACACCTTGGTAGGTTGCTAATGGTTCATGGACGCAACAGCTACAAGAGGTCAGCTGCTCTGAGCCAGTTTGTCATCCATAGGAGTCTGTGCATCAGTACCATGCAGGTAACTAAACCCCTATGTTGTTAAAAAGGAATGTTCAATCTAATATAGCTCAGGGGATATTTAACAGCTGACAGGATTGCACCAGCCAGTTGATGGTGGAAATACCTAGCAGGCTGAGTGAAATCTGTAGGTGCAAGGTGTAGCTCCCTGTATCCTGAATATGAATGATGATTTCAAATCATTTTTTTTCAAAATGAGGGCAGGAATGTGATTTTAAAAAAAAATTGAAAGTTGTAGTCCAGTTTTTAACCTTCCCATCTGTCCATTTTCAGATCCTGCAGTACTTCAGGTCTCCTATAGGTGGAAGGGAAGAAACAGTGTGTCTTAATCACAGTGTTTTCCAATTGCTTGTCCTAGTCCTGGAAGGAAGGTTTACAAATTATTCAAATATGTAAATTGGGCCAGTTCTCTCTCAATCATATTTGAAATAATTCTGATCATAATAATTCTGAAAAAAAATCTATCCTGATGTCCAACATTATCTGATTTGATTGACCACATTATTAGATATGGACAGGCATTAAATATTTGCATGTTGGACATTTAAAGTTTAAGAGCATGTAGTTATAACTGGTATGCTATTGTATAGAAATAGGAACTATTTTGTTTACCTTTGTCACTGTGCTCAGTTTGCAGCATTATTGCTTCTTGAGTCAGAAGACTGTGGATTCAGGTTCCATTCCAATGAGGTGTAAAGTAGTCCAGTGCTGCATAATCATAGGTGCCATCTTTCAGATGAGACTGAAAACCAAAGGCAAATAATCTCAATGAAAGATCGCATATCACTCTTAAGAAGAGCAAGATATTTCGGGTGTGAGGCCAACATTTATTACTCAATCAACATCAGTCTAGCCATTATTGTTTTGCCGCTTGTTGGAATTTGGTGTGTGTAATTTGAATGCAATGTTTCCAAAAGTGGCAACAGATTAGGAAGTTACTCTCCTAACAATCTAATAATAGAAACCACTACAATGGTTCTAAGGTGTTTTGGGGCAACCTGAGTCTATGAAAGATGCTGCATACATGCAGTTCTTGTTTCCTTTTTAAATATGATGTGAATCTATTATTGCCCTGGAGTTCGAGGGGTGAGATCTATCAGTAGTATTTACTGTGCTGTAACTGGTCAACTGCCACATAACCAACGTTTTCTGCAGTCCCCCTCAACGGACCCTCTCCTTCCCACACTCTCCTCCCCCCATCACTCCCCTCTCCTTCCCTCAAGACAGATCTGCTTTAACTTACAAACACTCAGTTCGCTATCGATGTCACCAAAAACAATAGTGTCACCTGGACAACTATGGTCTCCATCCTATCACAGACAACTCCGTCTTTTCCCCCTCCCTGCAACTTAAGACATGCTCGGTCACTTTTCCAGTGCTGATGAGCAGTCATTTACCTAAAATTTTGACAGTTCCTCTCTCTGCAGATGCTGCCTGACCTGCTGAGTGTTTCCACCATTTTTTGTTCCTATTTCAGACTTCCAGCAGGTGCAATTTTTTGCTTTTCATTCATAAATTATTAAACTTACTACATCTTTAGAAGTGTACAATTTAAGATGGAAAAGAGAAATATTTTTACTTTGCCCTCCTCCATATATTAACATGCATGAAAACAATAATGTAATGTTATTAAATAGTCAAGGGAGATCAGGATTTTGGCCATTGATAAAACAGACAAAGTGGTCTTTTGAATACTTTTAAATACCTTCTCTTGCTAATCCTCAATTGATGGGAAGGGCAGGGACACTTTCAGTTTGTCCCATTGTTAGTTTGACTTCAGCTGTTCGGTGGTACTAGACTTTGCACTATTATAGTTTATTGCCATGCTCCTTGGGGCATACCCCTCGACTGTTTGGAGGTTAGAACCAGCTGTGGAAGATCACATTTGTGATTTAACCAGCTCACTAATCTTTTCTGCAATAGTTTGTTTCAAATGCAGCTACAAACATCATTGCCTGTTAAGATGATTCTGTTTACTGTCTTTCCACAGGCTGTTTTCTCTTCAGTGTTCTATTTTGCATCCATTCCTCTGTACCAAGGTTTTCTTGTCATAGGGTAAGATTTTTTCATGTTGGTTATGTAAAGTTCAGTGCAACTGCTATTGCAATAATAATACTTCTGGTTTTTGCAGAAGTCAGGAGGAAATACTGTACTTGTTTTTGTAATCATATTTGTTAGTAATAATTTTGTACTGGGATTGGGCTTTGTGATCTCTGTTAATATGCATTTTATGTTGGTAGGGAAGCTTCTATTTACATTTCAAGTAATTTGTACTTAAAATGCTTGACTTTATTTTCTTTTTTGTATTGATTGTTGGAATAAATTTGTGCATGATCCTATCAACCTGAAAGCATGTACCACCAGGCTCAAGGACAGCTTCTATCCCACTGTTATAAGACTATTGAACAGTTCCCTAGTACAATAAGATGGACTCTTGACCTCACAATCTGCCTTGATATGACCTTGCACCTTATTGTCTACCTGCACTGGACTTTGTTTGTAACTGTAACATTTTATTCTGCATTCTGTTGTTTTATCTTGTGTTACCTCAATGCACCGTCGTAATGAATTAATCTGTATGAACGGTATGCAAGACAAGTTTTTCACTGTACCTCTGTACATGTGACAATAATAAACCAATTTACCATTAAATTTCTATCTAAGTAGTGGATAAGAATAGGAAGGCCAAAAAGCACAGATGAATGCCACACAAAACAGAATCCAAGAACATTTTGTTGGCCTATTAACAGCAAAATATTTGTCAGAGAAAAATGGAACCAACTCAGCACCCTAATAGAGATCTTTTGTTGGAGATGGGCATGGCTGAGACATTATATAAGTACTCTGACTCTCAAGCAAAGAAGATAGCTTGCCAAAGCTGTAATAAATGGGGATTGTTGGGAATCTGGATGGGATGAGAATAAGGAGGAGGTACCAGAAGCCATGGCAATGCTTAAAGTGAATAAATCACCAGGTCCAGGTGATATGCACCCCAAGTTGTTAAGGGACGTAATGATAGAATGGGATAAAAAGGATAGTAAGAACAAGGCTTCAAAATTGTCTGAGAGATTAAAAGGAGAGTATGGTAATTAGGGACTCTGTCAGGAAGAAGGTAAGCAGAAATGTTTTCTACTGCTCAGCACTAGAACTGCTGTGTTTGATGTACATATGTCAATTGGGAATGGATTTCAATTTCAGAATGGCAACTGGTATGACAGTTGAAAGTTAAGTAAACAGTGGAGAAGATGGTAATTAATTCAGTAGCGTTTAGACAGGATAGTGTAATGGCAGATGCTTGACAGGAGGAAAGTGATAAATTAAACATTTTGTTAAAAATATGAGAAGAGGTGATAGGTGCTAAATGATGCAGTTTTAAAGGGGTTGTTGTGCATAAATCTTTTGAAGGTGTTGTACAGGATAGCAAAGTGGTTAATGAAGGATATAGGATCTTGGACTCTATTGAGTAATAGCATATAAAGTAAGTAAGTTTTGTACTAACCTTATTTAAAACAGGGGTACAACCTCAGCTGGAGTATCGAGTCCAGTTCTGCACAGCAAAGAAAACGTTCTGGGTGGGGGACTTGAATATCCATTACCAAACAGCAATTGTTTAGGAAGGTGACTCACCACCACCTTGTCAATGACAATAAATTCTGCCCTAGGTGTTGATGCCTATATTCAGTAATTAAATGTTAAACAATTCATTAGGAAGCATGTGAAGTCTTTGACGAGTGTGTCGACTGACTTATTGGGATGGTTTGCGGTTAAAGGAAATGCAGTTATATGGATACACTGAGAAGCTCCTTGTGGCAGAAAAATCCAAGGGCACATCTGATACTGATGTGTAAAATCATATTTAGTTAGAAAAATAAAGTAGCTAATGGTTGATAAAGGCCACAGATTCATAGTGAATGGCAAAAGACAGAGGTGACATTTTTTGGCTTTGGAACGGATGGCTGGATAGTTTGGTTCATTCATGTATGCCTGCCTCTTTATGGGATACATGGAATAGTTCCTGCTTCAGACCCACCTGCGCCCCGTCCCCCATCTGTTTTCCTGTTACTATTGTCCATTGCATTGGTATGTCGTCCTGTACTCTTACTGAACCCATAAATTTCATTACCTCTGCTGCCAATTTCCACTCTGCTTTTCCTTTCACACAGTCCTTACCTGATCCTTCCCTCCTCTTTCTTGACATTTCTATCTCCATCTCAGGTTAGCTATCAACATCCATTGTAAGTCCACCGACTTCCACGGCTATCTCAAGCCTGCTGCTTTCTGCCAGCCTACTTTCTGTAAAGACTCCATTCCATTCTCATAGTTTTCCATCCCCATTCTAAGTGTTTGGATAATGAGATGGCTTCCACTTTCCTTAACTATGGCTTTCCTCTGCCAGAATTCTGATGAAAGGGGATACTTGACCCAAAACACCAACTCTCTCTCCCCACTGATGCTGCTTGACTGCTGGGTGCATCCAGCGTTCCCTGTTTTTATTTTGGATTTACAGTACCTGTGTTCCATTGCTTCAGTTACTGCCATAACTTCATTATCAAACAGTGAATCTCTGCAAGTTCCCTACTGAACACCATCAATACAAACACCAATGCAGCAGCAAAATGTTCAATAACAAGACTAACAAGAGAGGCAATATATAGCCTTTAACATTCAAGCATCTTTTAAGGTCAACTAAGTAACCTTTAAAAGAAAATTATTATCAGTTGTTGTATCAAAGAAGAGAAGTTCCTTGTGTACCTGGAAGTTGATATTTTATCTCTTTCTTCCCAGGTATTCCACAATTTACACCATGTTCCCAGTGTTCTCTCTTGTTCTGGACAAAGATGTTGAATCAGAAGTTGCAATGCTCTATCCAGAACTCTATAAAGATCTTACTAAGGTGCATTAATGGCATTATTCTCTCTTTTACAAATGTCCTGTATGTAATACATTATATAGTTTCAATTTTCTTTTTGAATTTTAGAATTTTGCAAAATCTAGTTAAACCCATTTAAATTTGAAAATCTATTAATCCAGAATTATATTACAAAATATGGCATATGTTTTCTTAAGAAAAAAGTTATTTGAAAATTGCGATATTTTTCATCTTGGTGCATTTTTAAAGAAAGTTTCATTTACACAGCACCGGTCAACCTTGGGACATGCCAGAATGCTGAAGGACATTTTAAATGTATTTGGATTCGTGACATAAAAGCAAAAAAAAAAGAATTTTCATTGTGCCTTGCAAATGTGTCTAGACAAACACACAAAAAACAATGGTGGTTGATGCCGGAGCTGCAGTTTGTTTTAAATGATTTTATTGAGAAATTGCCCACCACAATGAAGAATGTCAGTGATGAGGATTGGCCTACTTCCCGTTATCTGCTTCCAGCTTTTGTGAAAAGGTCAAATGCAGCAATGGCTAGATACAGAGTAAAGTTTTGTACCGCCAATAGTGTGTGCAAGCCCCACAGGAATTGTTTTGCTACCTCAATGGAATGTCTCCATTTTCAAATGATCATCCTCTGACACAATGAGATGTCAGATTTATTAGGAGTTCACAAGTTACTTACACCATAACTTAAATGAATAATTGGAAAAAAAACTTCATCTGTCCCAAGGCCCATTGCAACTCTTTCTCCAATAAGGTGGCATGAGAGTAGAATTTTTCAAAAGTGGGCCCCACCGTATGAATATGATTTGATGCACCTTGATACATTTACTAAATACAATGGAATGTCACTTCAATTTGCAAGTAAGTTTGACATTTTTATGCATTTTTCCATGTCACAGATGCCCCACATTCCCTAATGTTCAGCTGAAACAGTGGTTATCTTGTACTTACAATATTAATAAAGGTATTTAAGAAGGGACTGCATGGAGACTAAGCAGTGATATTAGAGTTAGAAAATTTAACTGGTCATAACTGAGAGAATTATTTTAAAGACAGGGAACAGATTGATGCGGGCTGGATGCATCCTTGATGACATTATTCCATCTTCTTCCAGTCATGTCAGCTCAGGGTTAGTGAAGGGCAGTAGAAGAAATACCAGTCCCACAATTGGCAGAATTTCATTTGCGTCATAAAATAGGGGAAAATTTGATTCAAGTCAATCTGATCCCAAATTCCTTCCCTGCTCCCCAAGTGGGCCTGGAATGGCCTCGTCCCACACGGCCATTTCTTAATGTGTGAATATAAACAATGGAAGGAGAGCCATTGCACCTGAACTATCTAATTTTAGTTTCCCACATCCACTTTGAAGCAAGCTAAAAGAATAATAAAAGAAACAGCAAACTCTGCTGATTATTCTTTCCCTCTTTTCTGTTTCGAGATTGTAGGGATCCCAATATTGACCAGATTGAGAGCAACTTAGTTTATGGATTCTGCTTGGGAGGTGCTTGGGCTTAAGACTTGTCTTGCATGCTCCAGTACATCTACAGCTTGAACCACCAGGGGAGCCCTCCTTTGGAAATATTCTGGTCTGCCTCATGGTACAGTGGTTGTGGTAATCATGTCTAAATGTTTGTGGTCTTGCCTAAATAATTACCAGTCAATCTGACCTGCTGGCCACAGCTTTTTTTTGAGATTGGTGGTAAGTAGATGAGATATTTTTGAGGTTGTCTAGTGACAAAACAAACCTCCATCTGAAACACAATCAAAGTGGGAGAGTTCAACTAACCATCTCCACAATTGTTCCTCTGACCATCAACATTTGAAAGTGCACACAGAAGCAAGAGATTCTGAAATATTTTTGTAGGGGATACCAAAGAATGATTCTAGCGTTTTGTAGTCTATTTCAAGTACTAAATGAACAGCAAAATTAACTTCCACTAATGACAGGTGATTTCTATATCCTTGATTACATTTTTAAAGTAATTGAATCCATTGTCTTTATTTTCAAAAACTATTACCGTGCTTTTGGATAATGATGTTTGTGAGGCACTTTACCAGCTTTGAAAATGAATGTTTCAGCAATTATCTGACAAAGGCAGCTTTGCATCAATGCTGACAAATTTCAAAACTATAAGTCTAAATGAACAAAGAAACAATGGAAACTTGTGCTGCAACAGATACAGTTAAAGCAGCAGTTCCAGGAATTTAATGCCACTTTAAAAACTCCAAATACGCAAAAACTGCATAACTTGCTAAATGCGTCAAATGATTTTTTTCAAAGAACTCTCAACTAATTGGTGAGCTCTATGAAACCAGGAACATTTCAGTTACACATTAAAGATTTAGTTTTTCTTTCACTTAATATCCACAGCAAAGGCTGTGTTCTGAATATTGAAACATTGACTCGAAATTGAAATGTAACTGTAAAGTGCAGAAGTACCTTTAACACTGATTCTTTCCTTTTTCTCTTTCAGGGTCGACCACTCTCTTTCAAAACGTTTTTGGTTTGGGTTTTGATTAGTATATACCAAGGTATGGACATGGCAGTTTATCATAAGTGCATGTGAAATAAAAATATAAAGAACATAAGAAGTTGGAGTGAATGTAATGCCCCTCAGACTTGACTCCAGCATTCAGTAAGATTTGTCTCAATACTACTTTCTTGTCCAATTTATTTTTTTCCACCCCTGTCAATGCCTTAATTTAATGTCTCTCATGACCTTTGTACGTTTCAAATCACTTTATAGGCAGTTATGTACATTGGAAATTTAGACATTGGAAACAATACAGCTTATTTGCATAGGGCAAGATCCCACAAGTAACATTGTGATGAACTTTTGTTATGTTATGATTGGTCAGGGCACGGGAATGATCTCCATTCTTTGAAGAGTGCCATATGGTCGTTTGCATCTGCATGAGAAAACAGGCATCTCGGTCTGAGTCACCGTCACTGTCAGTGGAGTGCTCCCTCAGTATTGGCACTGCACTGGAGAGTTGGTCTAGATTAAGACTTCAGCCAACAACTTCTGTCTCTCAGGCAGGAGTGTATGTTGTTGTAGGTGTATTTATTTCACCTGCCATATGTATTAACCCATAACACAACCAAAAGACAGTCGTACTTCACTTTGTTTTTCTAGGTGGAATAATAATGTATGGAGCTCTCCTGCTGTTTGATTCGGAGTTTGTGCATATAGTGGCCATTTCCTTCACCTCGCTCATTCTCACGGAGTTGCTGATGGTGGCACTCACAATCCAGACCTGGCACTGGCTCATGATTGTGGCAGAACTTCTCAGTCTCAGCTGTTACATCGCTTCTCTTGTCTTCTTGCATGAGTTTATTGGTAGGTCAATGTCAAAGCGTTCTTATTATTTACTTTGCAACCTTCCTCTTAAAAAGTACTACAGTTTCCTTTCCAGAACATACCAATCCTCTCATCTTGCCCTATTCATATTTGAGACTTGACCAGGCAAAGACACATGAGGTTTATTCAACAGATGAGGGTCAGGATCACACCCTGTACTCACCAACCAGCCATGTGCATTTCCTGATCAAAGCACCAGATGGCACTTGGGATTAGCAACCTAACTGACTTTCCTGCTCAAAGCTATAGGGATCATTAATGCCCCATTAATGTCTATTGGGAGTCAGCCACGTTAGAATAAATCACATAGCAAAGGGAGTTCTCAGCATTAGAAGTTATAGAACCCACCAGTCTATATTTTACTTTGTGTATTCAACTCCCATGCAATTTGCAAAAGCATCCTGCAGTAACTGGTTTTGAATGTTGAATGGCTGACAATTTTCCAGATTATCTTTTATTAGATCTTGAAGCAAATTGCACCAACGCACTATTATTGTCCATGCATCAGTTTTTATATTGCACTTAGTGTCATGGCTATTGGTTCCTGTTAGGTTGGCTCACCTTCAGCTATGAGAATATATGTATAAGCTTGCCTGATTGACAAAGACCTGTTTAAAAACTTTTAGCTGCAGTGAGAAGGCATCAGCATAATCAATACTTATTGTTGCTGGTGCAGCTGATCTGCTTGTGTGTCAGGAGTGGACAATCTTTGTTTACAACTAAACCTAACTCCACTGGAGATAAGCATGTCAGAAGAAGGTGATGATACAAAAATTGGTGGTGTATATAGCAAGGAAGGTTGTCTAAGGCTACAGCATGATATAGATCAACTGGAAAACTGGGCAGAGCAATAGTAAATGGAATTTAATCATGACAATTGCGAGGTGATGCATTTTGGGATGGCCATCAAGGATAGGACGTCACAGGAAAGGGTAGGGCCTGAGGGATTGTTGAAGAACAGAGGGACCTTGAAGCACAAGATCTCTGAAAGTGGCAGTGTGGGTGGGTAGGGTGGTGAAGAAGGCATATGGAATGCTTGTCTTTATTAGCCGTGGCAAAGAATGTGAGAGCTGGGACATCGTGTGACAACATTTTAAAACATTGGTTAGGTCTCACCTGGAGTTGGTGTGCAGTTCTGGTCACTACACTATTGGAAGAATTTGTTTGCATTGGAGAGGGTGCAAAGGAGATTCATCAAGATGTTGCATGGATTGGAGCATTACAGTTGCAAGAAGAGACAGGGTAGGCTTGGTTTGTTTTTTTTTCCTGGAATGGTGGAGGCAGAGGGGTGATCTGAAAGCGAGATAGGTACAATTATGAGGGGGATAGATGGGGATGATAGTAAAAAACATTTCATTGGTGAGTGTCGGTGTCTAAGACAAGAGGGCGTAGTTTTAATGTGAGAGGTGGAAGATTGAGAGGCATTCTGAGGGGAAGTTTCTCCACACACAGAGTAGTTGAAGTCCGGAATGCAATTCCTGAAGAGGTGGTAGAGTCAGATACTCTCACAACATTTTAGAAGCATCTAGACAAGTATTTGAATAACCAAGACTATAGATTTGGTCATGTGGGTAATTGGGATTAGTGCAAATGGTGGAACAGGCAGCATGAAATTGGTGGGCCAAAAGACGCGTTTCTGCGTTGCATGACTCTATGAATCTCAACTAAGGAGGAGGCCGTATTCTGGCCAGAGTTGGTAAAGCAATTTGGTAAAGCAATTTTTAAAAATAGGAACAAAAAAATATTAAATATGTTTTTGAGCTTTTAGCTGCTGAGAAAAAAGCTTTTAGGAGCTTTTAGCTCCACCATACATATATAAGACATAGGAAACTTTATCTGTTTATTACTGTTGTTTAGCTCCCATCTGGAGAGTAGGCCGATGGAAGCTAAACAACAGTATAAGAAACTAAAGGGAGGTAAACGTGACAGAGTTTTAAAACAGTCTGAAAGACTAATCTTTCTATAAAGTTCTTCTGTTGACCAAGTCCTTCCTAATGGTGCTTTCTGCTCTGGAGCTGGATGCACTTAGGATTGTCCATGATGCTCTCAGCATCCTGGACAAGAGCTTTAGTGAGGAAGTCACATCTAAGGTGCAGGCTGCAGATAGTTGTGTGACCATCAGGAGAGGTAAGGGGAAGAGACAGATAATGCAGGGCCCCCCGTGGCCGTTCCCGTCAGCAACAAATATACCCCTTTGGATACTACTGCCAGGGACAACCTTTGGGCACAGCAGCAGTAGCCAGGTTGGTGGTACTGAGACTGGCTCTTGAGGCTCAGCGGATAAGAGAGAAGTCAGGCAGGGCGGTAGTGATAGGAGAGTTGATAGTTAGGGGGGCTGACAGGAGATTCTGTGGCAGCAAAAGAGATGCCAGGATGGTGTGTTGCCTCCTGGGTGCCAGGGTCAGGTACGTCTCAGAGCAGCTGTAGAACATTCTCAAGGGGGAGGGTGAACAGCCAGAGGTTGTGGTGCATGTTGGTACTGACGACATAGGTAGGAAGAAGGATGAGTTCCTGTGCAGTGAATATAGGGGGTTAGGAGAGAACCTAAAAATCAGGACCTCAATTACTCAATCTCTGGATTACTCCCAATGCCATGTGCTAGTGTGGGTGGAAATGGAAAGATATCTCAGATGAATGCATGGCTGAGGAGCTGGTGCAAGGGGAAGGGATTCAAGTTCTTGGATCATTGAGATCTCTTCTGGGGTAGGGGTGACCTGTACAAGAGAGACGAGTTGCACCTGAACTGGAGGGGGACCAATGGGAGATTTGCTGGTGCTACTCGGGGAGGGTTTAAATTAGAGTGGCAGGTGGGTGGGACTCTGAACAGTACAGTGGCTGATAACAAATTAGAAGATAACACTATAGCCAATGAGAGCAAGTTTAGTCATCAGGATAGACGGGAGCACAGTAAGGGGAGAGGAAAGACCATAGGTTTAAACTGCATTTATTTTGATGCAAGAGGCTTGACAGGTAAAGCGGATGAACATGGGGTGTGGATTGGTTCTGGGAACCGGGGCGACGTAGCCATAACAGAAGCATGGCTGAGGGAAGGGTAGGACTGGCAGCTCAATGTTCCAGGATATCATTGCTACAGGAGTGACAGAGGTGCAGGGAAGAGAGGAGGGGGAGTTGCCTTCTTGATGAAGAAGGACATAACAAAGGTCATTAGAGAGGATATTCTTGGGGGAATCATCCAGTGAGGCCATATGAGTAGAACTTGGAAACAAGAAGGGGATGGTTACTCTGATGGGATTGTATTACAGGCCCCCCCCCAACAGTCACTGGGAATCGGAGGAGCAGATGTAGTATATAGGGAGACCGCAGCTAATTGTAAACACAACAGGATAGTATTAGTGGGAGATTTTAACTTCCCTAATGTTGATGGGCCAACCATAGTGTAAAAGGCTTGGACGGAGTGAAATTTGTGATATGTGTCCAAAAAAGCTTTATCAATATCTAGAGGGTACTAAAGAGGGTTCAACACTGGACCTCCTCCTGGGGAATGAGGTAGCGCAAGTGGCAGAAGTGTCTGTCGGTGAGCACTTTGAGTCCAGTGACCATAGTTCTGTTAGTTTTAAAATAGTTATGGAGAAGGATGCAACTGGTTCACAGGTTAAGATCCTGAACTGGGGAAGAGCAAATTTTGGAGCCATTAAGTGGGATCTTGTAGAGGTCGATTAGGCAAGATTGTTTGCAGGAAAAGGAGCGTCTGCCAAGTGGGAGTCCTTTAAACGTGTGATGTCAAGAGTTCAGGCCCAGCATGTTCCTGTTGGGGTGAAGAGCAAGGCTGGCAGGCTTCGGGAACCCTGGTTAATGAGAGGTATTGAGGCTCTGGTCAGGAAAAAGAGGGAGGCATACACTGCATATAAACACTTGGAAACTAGTGCATCTCGTGCTGACTACACATGTAGGAGTGCACTTAAGATAGAAATTAGGAGGGCGAAAAGAGGATATGAGGGATCTGTCAGGCAAGGTGAGGCAAAATCCCAAGAGATTCTATAGGTATATTAAGAGTAAAAGGGTGGCTAGGGAGAGAATAGGTCCTCTTATCAGCATGGCCATCTGTTTGTAGAACCAAAGGAAATGGGTGAGATTTTTAATGAATATTTCTCTTCAGTTTTTACTGTGGAGAAAATGGTGGAAGCTAAGGAAATGGAAGAAATAAGTGGTGTTGTCTTGGACCAAATATGACTTAGCACGGAGGAGGTACTGGAGACCTTAAAATGCATTAAGGTGGATAAATCTGCAGGGCCTGACCTAGTCCATTCTTGGATCTTGTGGGAAGCTAGAGAAGAATTTGTGGAGGACCTTGCAGAGATTTTTGCATCATCTCTGGCCACAGGTGAGGTTCCAGAGGACTGGAGAGTGGCTAATGTTTAAAACCCATTGTTTAAGAAGGGTAACGAAAACAAGCCAGGAAACTACAGGCTGGTGAGTCTGACATTGGCGGTGGGTAAATTGCCGGAGGGGATCCTAAGGGACAGAATCTACTAACATTTGGAGAGACAGGTTCTAATTCAGGACAGTCAGCATAGCTTTGTGCGTGGGAAGTCAGGTCTGACAAATCTCTTGGAGTTCTTTGAGTTAACCAAGAGGGTAGATGAGGGTAGGGCAGTGAATGTTGTCTATATGGACTTCCACAAGGCCTTTGACAAGGTTCCTAATGGCGGGCTAGTCTGGAAGGTTCAATCCCATGGAATCCGGGGGAGATAGTAGATTGGATTCATAATTGGCTCAGTGGTAGGAAACAGAAGGTGATGATAGAGAGTTGTTTCTCAGACTGGAGGCCTGTGTCTAGTGGTGTGCCAAAGGGGTCGGTGCTGGGACCTTTGTTGTTTGTAATTTATGTAAACAAGTTGAATGTGAACGTTCAAGGCTAGGTATGTAGTCTGTGGGTTGGCAAATGGCACTTAATCCAGATAAATGTGAGGTAATTTATTTTGGGAGATCAAACCAGGGTAGGACGTACAGTGAATGGTAGGGCCCTGGGAAGTGTTATGGAACAGAGGGACCTAGGAGTGCAAGTGCATAGTTCGTTGAAAGCAGCGACACAGGTAGATAGGGTGGTGAAGAAGGTGTTTGGCACAGTGGCCTTCAGTCAGGGCAACTCCTATACTCCTTGAGTATAGGAGTTGGGAAGTTATGTTGCAGTTATATGAGATATTGGTGAGACTGCACTTGGAATATTGTGTATGGTTTTGGTCACCCTGTTATAGGAAAGATGTTATAAAAGCATGCAGACAAGATTTACCAGGATGTTGCCTGGACTTTGGGGCCTGATTTACTGGAAGAGATTACATAGACTAGGACTACGTTCCCCTGGAATATAGGGGATTGAGGGATGACCTGACAGGGATATTACATGAGGAGCAAAGTCAGGATGAAAGCACGTAGTCTTTTATCCCCCCAGATAGGGGTTGCTAAAAACAAGAGGGCATGTGTTTAAGATCAGAGGCAAGAGATTTAAAAGGGACATCAGGGGCAGCTTCTTCACGTAAAGGGTGGTGTGTATTTGGAATAAGCTGCCATAAAAAGTGGTTGAGGCAGGCACATTAGCAACATTCAAAAGCCATCCAGTTACATACATGGATGGGAGAGGTTTAGAGGGCTATGGGCCAAGTGTGGGCAGACGGGACTACCTTGCTGGGCAACACAGTCAACATGGACAAGTTGGGCCGAAGGGCCTGATTTTATGCTGTCTGACTCTATGACTCTGACAGCCACAGTGTTTACATTGGAAATAATTTCATGGCACGTCAGTCAAAGTTCATGTTTAAAGAGGACCCCCGTAAAGTAATTAGTTTGCTGCAAGACTGATAATGCAACCTATGGGTAAATAAAAAGGTGGCATAGTTAAATGACATGGCCATCATCCAACTGCCAAGTAAAGCAGTTTGAAATCATTGTAACCTACTCTGAAGACTACCACTAACACTCAGGGTGATAGTGTACTGCTGTTGCCTCCAGCTATTGTTAATGTCTGTGTTTTGTCTCATTTATCAACAGCTGTGGTTTAAAGGTCGGAAGAAAACAAAATGAATGATGTTGCAGAATATAGCTATCTTCTTAATAAATGTAGTCGTTATAAATATATTTACACATTCACAGCTAAAATTACAATGTCTGCGAAAATTTAAACATCAGGCGGAAATGGAAAATTATTCTGGTTTTTCAGTTTCTATTCACTTGCTGAAATTTTCAATTATTCAGTATTCACGTAAGTGGAAGCGGTTTTATTTGTCATAGCGAATGGAAAACAAAATAATTGTGACGAACCAATGTTTCAGTGGAGAATTAAGTTTACCACACTGATTATTGTGACAGTGAACCTATCGTACAAAAACTAATGTGGCCGGGTATTTACACACAGGAACAATGTGATTGATAGAAGATTAACCCGAAATGCATTTGTCTTGAGAGTGGGATGTTGCCCCAGTGACATCACCGGCTGGTTGGAGAATGTGTGGGAGCTGTTGTGCTTGTGGATCCTACACTTCCATTAGTTCTGATGGCATCACTATGGGCCTCATCCCACCCTCAGGATGAGGATGTTGTATAGCCTGTTTCCCTTCTATTCTAAAGCATCTGAAGTCCATTGATACAATATGTGATCTCACATGGTTTCCCACTCTTTAATACAGTTTAAAGTATTCCATCTCAATTTGTTAACAGAGAAATCGTTTAAACAGTGGTGCAGAAAACTGACATTTCATGTAATTTTTCCATTCCTCCTACAACTTCCGTCTTTTCTTTGAATGCCCTGATCCAGCTGGAACACTGCTCTGGCATCACAGCCCAGTCCTGATGAAGGGCCTCGGTCCGAAACATTGACTGTTCATTTCCCTCCATAGATGCAGCCTGACCTGCTGAGTTCCTGCAGCATTTCGTGTGTGTTCCTCCAGATTTCCTTCATCTGCCGTCTCTCTAGTGTCACCAGTCACTGTTCTTCATGTGTATGCTCAAAAATGCCACAAGTTACTTGACAATTAACTCTAGACATGTCTAATTTATTTCCTTGCATTCACTTTCCAATATTTCAGGACATTTATCTGCAATAGAAGGTACTTATCACCCTTACCTCCTCACCACACCTGTGTGAGATCAGTCTCCCCCCCACCTGCCTCTTTGGGCTAATATCAGCCAATTTGACACAGATGGCAAATGAATTGAACTGAATGAGTTGGCAAAATATGAAGTTAAAACCTCTTGAGGTCCGATAGGTTCTTGACAGGGCAGGCATGGAGAGGATGTTTCTAGGGTCACTGTTTAAAAATGAGAAAATAAGAGGTCACATATTTAAGATAAAATGAGGCATTTTTTTCTCAAAAGACCATGAGTTGTTTAGACCACTCTCACTCAAAGACCAGAGGAAGCAAGAAAAATACCCAAATATTTTTAAAGCAGAAGGCAAAAGGTTACCAATGGGGACAGGAATGTGGAATTGAGGTTACAATGAAATCAGCCATGATCTTATTAAATGGCAGAGCAGGTTTGAGAAGCTGAATGACCATATTTGTAAGCAGTGAATTTAAGACGTATATTGCAAAATGATTTTGAGTGGAACAAAAACTCATTGCATGAATTGTTATTCTCTGACATACCCTTCATCCCAATGATATTTGGAAAACAATTGGTTTCCTTTCTTGTTTGAAGTGGAATTGGTTACCCAACTAGAAAATTCTGCGGCAAGTACAGATTTCTGAAGTAGCCTACTCTAGGAGATCAGTTGAAACTGATTCTTGCTGCAACAGACACCAAGTAAAATAAGAAATTTGAAGCAAAAACAAAAAATACTGGAAACAGACAAGCTCTGTGAAAAGAAGAACAGAGTTAATGTTTTGGGTTGAATTCCTTTCCTCAGAACTGGGAAGGACTTCAACCTGAGACTCTGTCTTTTTCTACAGATGCTGCCTGATCTGCTGAATGTTTCCAGCAACTTCCTATTTTGTTTCAGATTTCCAGCACATGCACTTTTTGATTTATAGTGAGAGATTTATACAGCTGAACCTTCCTTCCCTTCCAGTTTTATCTTCTGTACTTTTGAGAAGTGCAAATTTATGCTGATCTCCAGTATGTAAGCAGCAGCTGTCCAAGCATCAGTTTCCTCAAGCATCCATTCTTCACATAGATGTAAAGACATTGAGTCTTGATGGTTCCACATATCTTCCGGCCATTGCGACTGAAACTGATCACTTCCACACTTGACATCTATTGAAGTGTGTACTCCAGCAACTTGTACAAATAGGTCACTGCACATGAAGCATTTCAAGACATTATTGAGTCTTGCCATGTGGTATTTATAATTGCATGCTAACACACGGACATGCCAACTGCATTTTGGATGTTATAACACATATTTCACTGACTGGCAAAATACAGAACCATTCATCTGTCATCACTAAACACGTGACATAATTTGAAGTGGACTTGCCTGAGCATGTCCCAGCCTACTGGAATCTGCCACTGGAACTGGATTTGGGTATACTTTAAATATTAATAACCCTGCACGCCACACCGACCCACCTTCCTAACCTTACTCACCCCCACCAAATGGTTGTGAACCACCCAGCCTCATCTATACTGAAGCCATGGCTCTCCAAGTGCTGCTCCCCACACCCCCCCCATGCCCCGCGCACAACCCATCATGCAGTCTTACTCCTTATGCACCCTCTATCACTGACTCTTACATCACTCCCACTTGCAACCCATGCATCGGACGTGCAATGTCAGAACAGAATCCTATAAAGGTGCTACATGCGAAAGTCTGTTCTAGTCCACAGAGTGCCTGGGTCATGTGTGCAGTAGAGCTTTGCAGTTGCAGGCCCTCAAAAAAAGAATTACCAGTCAATTGTACACTATAAATGCACCTCTCCAGGCATCGTGGAATTTCTAGGCTCCCTGTGCCTGGAAAAACTGAAAGACAATTTGGCAATATTTCTGTTGTTGATCACTGCCCAATAATCAGCAACAGGAATATTGACAGGCTGAGGTTAGAAGGTTTGTGATTGAACTTGGTGCGTTCTGGTCTGAATGGAATCAATGTCACTGAAAAGGTGGCCACAAACAGTAATAGGTTAATGGATAGAGATATCAAAGATATAGCCTCCTTTAGAAGATGAGAAGCTGGTTAGAAGCATGAACACGATTTGGAAGTGGATTTTAGGAATTGATAAAGTAAAGAGAGTGAGGAAAAATTGGCAGTTTAGAGTCAGGTGAATCAGTGGAACATCTAGTTATTGAAGATCATTGAAAATAAAGTGAAGTGGATCTGTGAGGATATCTGAAGAGGGGACTGGGACCTTTCATTTATGCAGAGGGAGCCAGCTGCACTTAGAAAAGGGACCGGAGGTGCTACTTCAGGATTTGGATATTTGGGAATATACTTTGATTAATTCTGAAACATCATTCACTGATGATGACTGCTAAATACTGTGTTATAAATTGTTAGATTTTCTTTTGTGGATTATTTGATCCTCATGGTGAGTGGTGCTGGAATTGGAAAGTGTAAAGCCTTGAATTTTGAACACCTGTCATCAATCTCACATTCAGCAGAGAAGGAAATAATGTGCAAATCTAAAGCATTTCATGGCAAGACTCAGAAATATCTTGAAATGCTTTATGTGCAGTGACCTACCTATAACTATGAACTGTGTTCACAGTTATAAGATGAATAAGCAAATACAATTTTAAACAAAATCTCTTGCATGAGCTCAGATCTATACCCCATTCCCAATTTCCAGAGCACCATCAAATTCATTTTCACTTTTCATATTAACTCTGAAATTAACCCTATGTTAGAATAATTTACATATTGTCATTCTAAACCCACTTGAACTAATGCTACAAAAACATATTTTACTGGTCCCTTATTCCCAACAGAGTAAGCAATTTACATTCCTTTATTTTGAGCTAGATTCATCTCATACTCCAGATGTGACATCCCTTGTGATATCTGCTACTTAATTAGTTGATGTACAGGCAGATAACTGGAATTTACCCCTTTGAAAATTTCTTCACATAAACTCAATGACCACAATTTTTGTGTTGTTTTGAGCTGCTGCCTCTTGAACCTCTATATGCTGCATTTTGCTTCAAAGTCAGTGGATGTCCTGGTAACTCTCTTTAGTTTAGAGTGGCCAGATTTGCATGTTCCCATTATGAAGCTTCTGGATAAATTCTGTTAAGGTTGAACATTTGTCCGACAAGATGAATGTACGGAGCCAAAATGTTCCTGATTTAAAACTGATGTTTTGTTACTAATCTGTAAATGTAATCTGTGGAAGCTATTTGGTAAATCCCAAACAGGACAGCAGTACTGGACCAGGTGTGTTTATAACTAATGCACAACTTGGTCTTCTTTTGCAGATGTCTACTTCATCATCACGTTGTCCTTCCTGTGGAAAGTCTCGGTAATCACCCTGATCAGCTGTCTTCCCCTGTACATACTGAAATACCTGAGAAGAAGGTTTTCACCACCCAACTACTCCAAGCTTACCTCATAGATTCTGAAACATAGATGGTGATCCCACTCCAGTTGGGATTCACGTCCAACAACTTAGGGAATTTATTTGACAGTTTCAAGTGCTACTGATGGACTAAAATGCTACAGTAATGACAAACTGGTGAAAAACCACTGGGCAGCAAACATTACCAGAGATGTGACCTGTTGCTTCAGAGTCATGAGATTTGATGAGAACCAGTCAAAAGGGAATCAATGCACTGTTCAAAACTAAGAGGCCAGAAAAGAATCCACTAAAGATAAAGGGATCACTAATCTATCACAGCTATTGAGCCACTGATTAAAAAATATGTGTAAAATTTACTTTTTAGTCATCCCTTTATTTTATTTGTAACCTAATTTCACTAAGGTTTTGAGCTCCAGTTATTGATCACTTTCCATTCTCCATACTTGGTAATAGGTTATATCCGTCAACTAGAATGAAATTTCCTTCAGTCTTTCAAGTAACAACCCCATTCTTCAGCCCAGTCTTCTTGGGTACAGCAAGCCAAGTCTTGTGTTTTTATCCTGATTACAGAATTCAGAGGTATGTCATCTGAAGTGAGCTGCTGCTTCAGAGTTTATGTAATTTTATGACACTAGTCAATAAAGGGAATCCATGCACTGTACAAAAGTTAGAGCCACAGAAAAGAATCTACTGAAGATAAAGGGATCACCAACATGTAAAACTATTGAGCCACCAATACAAGTATCTGTAATATTTGGTTTCTTCAATTATCCCTTTATTTTGTTTGTGACCTAATTACACTAGGGCTACATCAAAATTTAGTTCATAAGCTGATGTGTTCGAAGCGTAAATTTCCTTTATTATTTTATGCAGTCATCTGTGTTTGGAATGTGCCATAACCTAAATGTGCACTTTATAGCTAGAACAAGCTTTCAAAGGATCCAGCAATGAAATAAAAAAAACAGAATGGCAAACTACCTACACTTTGTATCTTATGTTCAGAAGGTAGTTTTAGAAGCTTCTCCCAGTTCAGCTCACTGATGCTTTGACAAGTGAAATGAGGATGCTGATTTGCAGTAATATTATTTCTGCTAAATGAATGCTAAGCCACAACTTCGTTTCATCTCATTTAACAATGTCTTTGAATATTTAGTCAAGGGCAGCACTAAAAATGCAGGGTTCAGAGAAGTGCTCGTTTTCTAGCCTACCGATGAGTGTTTTAATTTCTCTTGATGGCAAACAAAAGCTGTTTCAAAAAAAACATAACTAAGCTTAATTTGTATTCATTATTATCATGATTTTTTAATTTTAAACTAAGTAAGATGACAGATGTGGACATTGAATATTTAAAGATAATGCTTCACTCCATCTGTTGGGGATAAAGTGAAGAATGTTCAAGTCATAGTTTTTCTGATCAGTAAAACTGAATAATGTTGCTATGTGCAAGGGAAACAGTTGAGTCTTTGTTGTTTTATTATTATCATTATAATATAATTCATGGGGATGAAACTAATCAGTACCATCTGATCACTGTTTTTTTTTAACCTTTATAAGTAGCTTACAGGATCAAACTGCATGCTTCCATTAACTGCACAGTGTCTGCAAGTTGTGATTGGGTGTTTGATTTCCAGTTTTGAACCCCCTGGCTCCGTTGCCTGGGCTTGATTTCCCTGAGGGCAGTACAGTTTACAAGGAAATATTCCTGGGCCCAATGTATCTATACTTTTTAAATGTTATGTACAAGTAATATGTCTGATGAAGATTTTAATAGCTGTATTTAATGTGTTGCTTTTGAAGCTGTTGTGGATTTGGACAACCAAGTATGACTAGTATAAGTCACGTGATTCGTATTTTTAAAATGTTGCTGTGTCCAGAATGAACTCATTAACTTCATCTGAATAGTGGTTAAGGTGTTTACTTTGTATCCTTGTGGTTGAGAAAAGACCAAGTGGATCTTAACATTCTTGCTCAATGCTGTAAACTCTTGACTGTGTCATCAATTTCTGCACCATCTTATTCTGGCAGGTGCTGAACAAATGGCCACTTGTATGGATAATTTGAGTTTCTGGTTGAACATCAGAAGTCAGGATTTGTTTGATACACTTAAAGTCCAGATGTCAGTATTCAGATTATGTGTTTTCTCTTTGAGCAAGGAAGCACAGAGACTTGGAATAACATTCCTGGCCAAATTAAGATGGACAAATGTGTGTCTAATACCAACCAGTAATTTAAAATGGTCATTGGCATTGCGGTCACCTTACCATGAGTTCTGATTTCCCTGTAAATTCTGAAGAAGTACTTTGGAGAGTGAGAGCACTGAATCATAAACATAATATCTCCTGCTCTTCTAGTTACTGTTAGGAACTCCGAAATTCATGAGCCTTGGTAGAGGCTTGGAGAAATTTTGATGCTGCCTCAGTATCTAAAAAAAATTGTGGAGAGCAAAAGAATTGGGCAAAATAATAGGTGAGTGTGACTTTAAAAATCAGCAATTAGTTCCAGAGAACCTCATGCTGATTCACTTCCTGTAACTACCTAAAGTTTGTGTTTTGTACAATGAATTATTGACTTTATATTGTAAACCATTATTTATGATTGAACAAGAATATCAAAATCCTTTTTTTGTTAATTATTGTTATTTTATCATATTTGGTACAGTTTTTTGTATTTCTTTATTCACGGCCCTAATGTGTCCACTTTTTGTTTTAGTTGTTCCTTTTCTTCATAACCCCATATCATTTTGAATCTGTTATTGCAGATTCACCATGTAACTGTTTCTTCAGTCAATCTTTGTGTGCCCCAGCCACTGATTCAGAATTATTATCACTCACAGGATGTTGTTGCCTGGCCCTTTATTAGTAGTCCAATATGGAATTCCATCCATTTTGTTGACCATGGGCATATCATCTGTTTTCCTCTCATTCTCTTCATGAATTTCAGTTGTTTAATAGCAAGAAAGTCTCTTCAGAAACCCTTTGGAAACTATCTGTACCGGTCACTTATTCATCAAAATGCCTTGAAGGATAGTGGCTTGATGGCTTGAAGTAACACTAATTACATGACAATTTTGCCACAAAAGTTAGCGCTACTTCTGCTCAGCTCTAGCAACCCATGTTCATTTCTGACCTTAGCTGTTGACTGTGTGGAATTGCATGTTCTCTGTGTGACTTGTGTGTATTTCTGCTGGATGCTTGACTTTCCTCCCACATCCTAATGACATGTAGGTTAGTTGGCAATTGTACATTGCCCCTATTATTTATGGGTGGCAGGAAAATTATGGAAAGGGGCATGTGAGAGAGAATAGGTAATAGGAAATAAGTGGAGGAATGGGATTGATGGGTTTGCTCCGAGAGTTGGCATAGACTTGACGGGCTTGAATGTCCTGTGAAATTGTAAGAAAAAAATATTAAAATGGAAACAAAAAGTATGAATAGTTCCACTACAGGTTATGATCTCTGAAGTAACCAGGCATATTTGTTCTGGAAATTAGTTTGTGGAAATTAATATTGTGAAGACTTCACATTTTTTTGGTCCCTTGCCTTAATATTTTTGGATCTGAGGGTTCGGTAGCAAACTGTAGGCATTGTTCCTGTAGCCTGTCAATGTGTTGATTATTGTGACTGTCTTCCTGAATTTGTTGTATCCTGCCACGGCTTTCCTGCTCAATGTTAGTGTGCTGAAGCTTAGCACCATTTTGCATGCAATTGTTTCAGCTTCTTGCTAAATCCAATAAAAATATTTGGATATGCCAAACACTCTGCAAAATAAGTGATCTCATTTGGATGTGCAGATCCTAAGCATTTCCAACTAGAATGTTTCTGAGAATGTCTCATTAATAATAGTAATGAGACATTGATCAAATTTAGCAGAAACAAAGAATTCTAATCATATATTGGGTATGGCAAAAAAAGTTTCACAAATATTTGAAATGTAGTTAAATTAGTTGCTAAGCACTATTTTTTAATCCTGTTGTACCAACAAGAAATCAGACCACCTTAGGTTGTGAAAGTTTTCCATTTGCCAACCAGGAGAGACAGTTTGTCTTACAAATATTACCAGAGCCAGTAAAGTTAATGGAAAAGATACTATACTGGTTATTTAGTTCTAGCGACCAAAGGCTGCTTCTTAAAATGTACATTTTCAGGAGTTAGCTGATTGAAATGTGCAGGCCATCATCATGTGCTGAAAGCTGTTAATCTTGAATAACCTTTCAAAAATGCAATTTTCAAAAAGATGTCTAATGTAACCAATTAGTTAAGGTACATTTAGCCTATCCTTCTGGGTGAAAGAAACTGGTGAGAGATGTGGAGTGGGCAAGATCACATCATAGGAAAATACCGCTCCTTTTAAAGGGACGCCAGTTCAGGACAACTTGCCTTTTGAGGTGGAAAGGAGAGATCTTAACAATTTAGAAAGAGCATGATTATAATTTCTGTGATAAACTTTCCTAAATTTCTGAAGACAAGTTAAATTCAAAACAAATTAGCATGGTTTTAATCACTGCTGACCCATTAATTGATTAGTTGAAATCATTAGTTTCATTTTGGATGATTATGCGGATGTAATCTCAATCTGCTCCTGTGGAATTTGCACCCCTGTTCTTGAATGAGTGTTTGCAACTATAATGTAAGAGATGGCCCTCTGTAAGCCTCTGAAATTGCATGCAATTTAATAATCTGCATGCTCTATATGTGCATAGAGTTAGATTATGAAGTTCTTGGGCTGCTGTTGCATGAAAAGTTTTTTTTAATGACCCCCTAAAAAGAACAAAATAATGCATGTGGGGGAGGCATATTTGGTTCTTGCTTTAGATAGTGCAATGTCATCAGCATTGGACAGACTGAGAGGTTTAAAGATGGAGAGCCTGGAGGTCAAAGGGATTAACTCATACATAAAATGATGATGTCTGGTCTTTCTATTGTAATGCAAGAGTATTTTTGCCACACTGGTAACTATAAGGTATACTAAAACACAGGAAGGTTTAATGTAAAATAGTCTGTTCCACTGTTAGAAGATAGCCAGGATAGAAACTGTGCTGCTCAGAAAATGTGCACTGAATATTGTTTATTGAAATCCCCTGGTTATATATATATTTTTGTGAGCAAATTACCAATGCAAAAATACTCGTAAATAAATAGAGGGCAGACATTATCATTTTACTTGTGATTTAATCCCATGTCCTCCAGGTGCTCCATCAGACACTTCAGTGCCACTCTATAGGAATTCCATGTTGTGGTCTCTCCAGTGGTGTCACCTGGGGCATTCATATTCCAGGATTTAATCATGTGACAAAGTATACCTGCAATGGAATGTATTGCATAAATTTGTACTGGCTTTGTCAGATAGATTTATATAAAAATTCTTAGTCTGTGTTGAAACTCAACAGGCCAAGAATTGAATCGGGCTAATTAAAACAAAAATGGGTATCTCTGAAAAGGTGCACAAATAATGGAGCTTTATGAATCATGACCACAAGTACTTTTTATTTCCTGGCACGCTATCCTCCTCAGTTTTAATACGAAAAACATGATGATGCTGGAGGAACTCAGCAGGGCAGGCAGCATCCTTGGAGTAACCGCGATCTGCGTCTCCCCATTGCCAGTCACTTCAACTCCTCCTCCCATACTATCACTGATATGACAGTCCTCGGCCTCCTCCACTGCCAGGAGAATTCCAAGCGCAAACTGGAGGAACAGCACCTCATTTTCCGTCTTGGAACCTTGTAGCCTTAACAGCATGAATATTGAATTCTCCCACTTTAGGTAATCCACAACCCCCTTCCCCACAAACCCCACCCACCACCGCCACCATGCTTCTTCTCTTCTTCCCTTTCCTAGCCTTTTTTTCCCTTCTCTCTTCTTACCTTTGACCCATCCCCCGGTGGATCTGCTCGCCCCTCCTCCCCCGCACCTGCCTATCACTATCTCTTACCTGCATCTACCTTTCACCACCCTGTGCCCACCCCACCTCCCATCTATTATCCACCAATCACTGCTCTGCTTTTTCCTTTCTATATATTGAGCTTCCCCTTTTCCTATCTTCAGTCCTGAAGAAGGGTCCTGACCCAAAGTGTTGACCACCTGCTTTTCTCCACGGATGCTGCCTGGCCTGCTGACTTCCTCCAGCATCATCGTGTTTTTCATCTAGATTCCAGCACCTGCAGTCCTTTTGTTTCTCTAGTTTTAATACGTATTGATCAATCTCAAGCTTAGGGCTTAAAGTATCATACAATACTGAAATTATATCCTCTGAAATTTTGTAGGTGGGGTTTGGGGAAGGCGGTTGTGGTGTTGGGGGAGCAGTGTTGGACAGTGTGATAAAGATAAAAGGAGAAGCAGTTACAAGAGTGAATAGTTTTTGTTCACTGTTTACAATTAGTGGAGAATGAGAGAGTGAGTGGGGAGCCATAAAATGCAAATTATACAGATTTCTCTGAAGTGGGGTGCAACAAAAAAGTGTTTTGGAACTACTATCCTAAATTATTACTGAAATTGGATTCTGTTGCTATGTGGGACTTTTCCCTCGCCAATGGGGGATTTATTAATAAGAGCTGGTGCAATTTATCTGGTGGTGGACTCTTAGTGGTTCCACCAAAATTAACTTTGCAATCTTTCTCAAAAAGTATAAATTCTTCTAGTGCCTAAAAGTGGCTTTAGAACTGGATTCTGGTTGGTTGGTTCAATTGAGTTTGGTTGCCTAACATTTAAGACCTAGAATTTGCCAAATGATTGATTAAGAGGAACAAAATCATTGCTTAGTCCTCAAAGGGCTGACCTTTGTCTAAAGTGTGTTTTGCAAAAGGGAAATGAATATCTTGTGAACATGATGTTAATTCAATTTAATGTTGGTTTCTGTGCTATGAACACTATGCTCTTTTAAGAGCAAAGAAAACGATGTATTACACAGACAATAAAAAGCAGTTTTATGAGAACTTGTTTTCAACTGTATGTATGTCTTTTAGGTGAATGGTTGACTCCATGTGATTTAGTCCCTGCAACAGGAATGTAATGCATAAATGGTAATCCCTTATCCTGACCACCTGTATTGCCGGTTGTTTCTGGGGTATTCATGTGACCGAATGTTTCTGCCACCATTTGTATGTTAAGGCTAACCTGTGGCCTGAACGTTTGCCTAGATTAGATAAACAGTTAACTTTGTACATATTTTTAGAATATTTCCAGAGTGAGAAGAACTGGTCAATTCAACAAAAACACGTTAATATCCAGAGCAGGGTTAGAATAACAGGCCAGCATGGAAATTAACCACCAGTGTAAACAGACTGCAAAGCTTTTGAAAATCTGTGCATTACTTAACATACTGAACTGACTTATGATGTGAAAAGACATAATTTTGGGTCAAGATCCCACAAGATGAAAGCACACTTGCTGGTCATCTTTAACAAATAGCACAATTCTCAAACCATTCTCAGTCCTAAAAAATACGTTAACATGCTTACCGAGTTTTCACTTCACCAGGGTCATTTAACTCCAGATCTCATCACAGGCTTGGTCCAAAGATGGACCAAAAAGACAAATACCAGAGAAAAGGTGAGAATGACACAAAGGCATCAAATGTGGCATCAACAAGCCCTGGTAAAATTGAAGTAAATGGACCTTAAGGGTGAAAGTCTCCAGTGGTTGAACTCATACTTTGCACAAAGGAAGTTAGTTGTGGTTGTTGGAGATCATCCAAGTTGGAACATCGCTGCAGGAGTTCCTTGGCCCAAGTAACTTCAGCTGCTTCATCAATGATCTTCCATCCACTGAAGGGTGAAAGGTGGCAATGTTTTCCCATGATTTCAATTCCATTTGCAACTCATCATCAAATAAAGCAGCCCATGCCTACATGCAGCAAAACAGAAATAATATTGAAGTATGGCCTGATAACTAGCAAGTAACATTTTTGTGACAAAAGTGCAAAATGATGATTGTCTCCAACGAGAGAATTTAACCAGTTATTATTATCATTCAATGGCTTTGCCATTGCTAAATCCTTCACCATTAACTTCATGGAGATACAATAAGGCAAAAGCTCAAATAGACCAGCAATATAATTCCGTGGCAACAAAAACAGATCAGAGACTCGGTATCTTGCAGAGAACGAATCAATTGACATGCTAAAGTCTTTCCACCGTGTACAAGGCACGAATTAGGAGCATGATGGAACACTACACTTGCCTGGATGAGTGCAACTCAGCAACACTCACGAAGCTCAACACCAAACAGGTCAAGCTGTCCCACTTGATTAGTATACCATCAACCACCTTAAATAATCATCATGAACCCCCGAACCATGACCCCACCAAGGACCACCAGGACATTATCTCCTGCACCATCACTGACCTCATCAGCTCAGGAAATATCACCTCCCCAGCTACCAACATGAATACAGTCCTTTGTTTCTCTTAAATATTCATCCCCTCCACCACCGGTGCATTGTGACTACAGTGTGAACCATCTAATAAGGCACAGGAGTCAGTAACCTAGGCTACTCCAACAGCACCTCTCAAACCCATGACCTCTAATAGCACAAAGAGCAACGGGTATAGATGCATGGGGACTCCAGGAATCCCTCCATACCATCCTAACTTTGAAATCTATTTTCTTTGTAGCTGGGACTAAATCCTGGAACTCCATTCCAAATGGCATTATGGAAATACCTTCACCAGAAGGGCTGCAACTGTTAGGGATTATTCTGGAGTTATGAAATGATAAATAGCAGGTATTAATTAAAATGAGAACCAGTCTTCAGGAAATAAAACCTGTTCACAATTTAACTTTAACTGATGCTTTGGGGTCATCAAAACCAATCATTGGGTGTGGGACATTCTGATTCTGTACCATTGAAACTATGCAGGGGAAGACAATAGATGAACGTTTATGTTAATTGGTGCTCATTGAAAACTTCAGGATGAAATCAGGGAAGGCTTTAAATGGCCATCTCCCATATTAACCCATTGTTAAAGGCGTATGTGTCAGTTAATGCACAGTTCAGGACAGGTCTATTTTGTCACTTAATATTCTGGCTAGTTTTATATTCATGGAGCCATCCCTCAACACTGTAACAAAAGAGGTATATTTTGGGTGTCTGGAGTTTGCTTAGAAGCTCTTGGACCAGCTGCTAGCATTCGAATATTCAAAGAGGTTCTTCTAGTTAGGATGTGCTGCCATTGTAAATATATAATTCTACACAGTTACCTGTCTACATTCAAAATGTTAAAGTAGGTGATTATAGCCATTGAAACTGTAGTTAATCGTTTATTGTTGTCTTTGTGTTCATAAAGTATAAAACATTGTGTAAGCAGAGCTAGATTCTTTCTCTCCAGTCGATCTGTGTGAATAAAGGCTGTTATATTTCCCATTTACAGCTTCCATATGACTCAGTTTTGTCAGTCACAACACAAATATTCAAGAACTTGGTTAACCATCACCTTCTGAAAGGCAGTTAGGGATGAGCAATAAATGTTGGATTTACTGGTAATCTCCATGTCACAAAAAGTGAATAAATAAAAAAACTAACCTGCTGTGTAAAAGTCACCTCACAAACTGCAGGTTTAATGGCTTAAATTGCATATTATTGATGATGTGGTGGTGGTGCAGTGATTAATTTACCAGACTAATAATCCAGAGGTCTAACAATCCGGAGACCTGAGTTCAAATCCTACCAAGGCAACTGTGAAAATTAAATAATTAAATTTAAATAACCTGGAATTTGGAACATCAAATAGTCTTAATATTGGGCAGAAAAAACTACTGGATTGTCATAAAAGCCCATCTGGTACATTAATGGCCTTCAGGGGAGGAAATTGTACATCACCAACCAATCTGGTCTATTTGTGACTCCAGACCCACCCCGTGTGGTTGAGTTTGAATGTCCTCTGAAAGAGCCTAATTCTGAGTCACTGTGTGTCAGTGACTGATGTTTTAACATTCTATTTAGCTGACGTTGGCCATTGATCAGCACTAATTTTTAAATGGTGGTATACTTTTTTTCATGGGTTCATAAAGCAATGATTAATTCTTCCTCAGAAATGTAAACCATTCTAACAGCCATTATGGCTCCAGCTGGTCATCAGAAAATGCAGGACTCTTGTAGGAATGCAAACTCAAACATTGCTCTCTGACACTGACCTGGAATTTCCCAGCAGTTATGTTTGGAAGCTTGCCCACTGAAGTTGCACCTGGTTAGATCTGAGTAACTGCCCCTTTAAGAAGGGTTTGACAGTGATGCTTCACTGTGCTTCAGCTACAAGTGTAGGCCCAGTGGCAGAGCACAGAAACCAAGAGGGAGCCATTGTAGCTGAGATTCTGGATCCAGATCTAACAGGTGGGTAACAGACCGATCGCAATGCGGCAGATAGAATATGGCCTGTAGTCTAGAGAACCTGGCTCTGAGCCTATGCCCAGGGTGAAGGAAGCCAAGGCACGGGCTCTGAGTCCATGGGAATAAAGGCGAAATAGGGAGGGGCTTAAAAATCCCTGGATACAGATCAGTTTTGCACTGGCTGTGGTCAGACTAGGTTTTAATTTTATATCCGAGCAGATCTCCACTATGCACGGAGTCCTAATACAAGTCAAATATTTGTTCATTGGTTACAGTGGCCATATTTACTATCTAAATCCAGGGACACAGAAAAATAAATCATCCTCAACCGCGGAATCCCCATTGCAAGCAGCATAAGAAGAGGTCCAATTATTGGCTGCATTTTTCTAACGAGCGTATCCATTTCAGAATTTTCATATCCTTGGTCAATCTCCTTAAGGATTCACAGCATGACAAAGTGAGGTGTGGGAGTGAGTTAGGGAATGGGGGGGGGGGTGGTTTTTAAAGAGACGGTAGAAAAGAGGAAGAAGAGGACTGGAGTGAGCAAGGTAGGAGTGCTGTCCTATCCCAGTGCTGCAAATTAAACCGAGCCCCAGCTTTCCATCAAAGGAGCTAAATGACACAAAGGTGATGCTGCTGCCCCACAGCTCCAGTGATCTGAGTTCAGTCTTGACCTCTGGTGTCATCTGTGTGGATTTTGAATGTTCCCCCAGTGACTGCATTGGTTTTCCTCGAGCACTCTGGTTTTCTCCCACATCCCAAAGACGAGCAGGTTGATATGTTAATTGACTGCAGTAAGTTGCCCAGGTACAAGGGGGTGGTAGTAGAGTCGGACTGGAGTTGATAGGCATGTGAGAGAGAATGGGTTACAAAGAAACAAAGGGAAGAGTGGGAGTGATGGGATTGTTCTCTGCAGTGGCTGCACCAAGCTTCAGTGCATCCCTCAGCATGTACTCCTGCAGCCTGCAATGTGCCAGTCAGCAGCACCCTACACACATCTTGTGCTGAAAGACCAACAAGTTTTGAGCAAACTAACGTGCATCTTTCACCGAGTGGATGAACTTTCAGCGGCACTTGATGTTTGTCTCAGGACTGCAGTCTAAGGTCCTTCTGCCACTAGGCATTGAGGGGCTAAGTCCTGTGTAAAGGTCACTCAAACACTAAAAGATTTCTAAAGCCCAAAGGGTAGTAATGGTGCCCTGTATACTGAACGTCTTCATGCTGCAAATGTATAGAACATAGAAAGATGCAACACAGGACCAGGCCCTTCAACCCACAATGTCTGTGCCAAACACAATGCTGAATTAAACGATCTCTGCCTGTATTCCCTGCATATCCATGTGTCTATCTAACACCCTCCTAAATGCTATTATTGTATCTGCTTCCACCACTACCCTGGCAGCCCATTGCAGGTGCCTACCACTCTCTGAGTGTAAAAAAAATTGCCCACACATCTCCTTTAAACTTTCCCCCTCTCAATTGAAATACATGTCTTCTAGTATTTGACATTTCTACCCTGGGAAAAAGATTCCACTGTCTATCTATGCCTCTCATAATTTTATGAACTTCTATCTGGTCTCCCCTCAGTCTCCAATGATCAGAGAAAACAACCCGTTTATCCAACCTCTTCCGTATCCAGTCAGTATCCTGGTAAACTTCTGTACCCTTTCCAAAACCTCCATATCCTTCTTATAATGAGGCAACGTGAATAGCACACAATATTCCAAGTGCGGCCGAAGCAAAGTTTCATGCAGCTGCAATATGATCTCCTTACTCTTACACTCAATGCCCCAAGCAATGAAAGCAAGCATGCTATGCAGCTTACCACCCTATCTACCTGCATGGCCGCTTTCAGGGAGAACTGATAACACAATGAATGTAAAGAAAGCCAGGCACCATCTTTTGTGTTTCTTGTACATACGTGACTGTTCTGAGAGCTGGCATATACTCAATGAGCTGGATGGCCTCCTTCTATGTCATAAGAAAATATGAGATCAAGCCCTGATTCCAGGCCTGCAAAACATCAGGCCATCACATCACCTTTCCATACATTCTTCCTTTCTTTTTCCACATTCTTTCTTTCTCTTTCTTACCTTTCTCTCTCTCCCATCTCTTTCTCTCCCTCTCCTTGTCTTCTCTTTCAACCCTTTCTTTCAGCCTCCTCTCTCTCTCTCTCTCGCCCTCTTTTCCTTTCTTTCCTTCAGTCACTGACTCTCCTTCCCTATTTCCTCCTCCTTCTCTACCTCTCTTTTTCCCTTTCTCTCACTTTCCCTCTTTTCACTGTCTCTTTCCTCTCTTCTCTCACTCTCACTCTCTCCTCTTCTCCCCTCCATCAGTTTCTTTTCCTCTCCTTCCTTTCTCACAGACACCCCTCCTCCACCTAACCATTTCTCGTACCCCCAAATCATAGCTGCAGAAGCTGGAGACAAAACCTCCCACCTGCAGTTCAGCATGTCAGTAAGTTCTGCCTGCAATTCTGCAATTCAATTCAACACAGTGTGTAGAGACAGCCAGAGCAGCAAGTGCACTGGGCAGTAGCAAGGGATGGTCTTGTGGTGGGAGTGGGGATACAGACAGCAAGACAGGGTGGGGAACTTTCCCTGGCAGCCTTTGTACTTTTCCTGAATTGAGACACTTTGAAGACATTCCTTAGCCGGGAAGAGAGAGCCCGAAGTTGGTACCATGCCCTGGAATTGGGGGCATGTGTTCTCCCTAAACTATTTTTTTTCTGTTTAATACATGAAAGCAAGCAGAAACAAATTACAAAAGCAAATTAATTGAAATAACAGGCAAATTAATTTATAAGATATCTTTATTAGTCACATATACATTGAAACACACAGTGAAATACATCTTTTGCGTAGAATGTTCTGGGGGCAGCCTGCAAGTGTCGCCATGCTTCCGGCGCCAACAATGGCATGCCCACAACTTCCTAACCTGTACGTCTTTGGAATGTGGGAGGAAACCCATGGGGAGAACGTATAAACTCCTTACAGACAGCGGCTGGAATTGAACCTGGGTCGCCAGCAGTGTAATAGCGTTACGCTAACTGCTATTTGGCCCATTAACTTCCTGTCTGAACAATAGAAGTGAAATGAGTGAAAATCAAAAAAACTGAAGATGCTGGAAATTTGAAACAAAAAATGCTGCAACATCTCAGCAGGTCAGGCAGTATCAGTGGAAAGAGAAACAGTTAATGTTTCAGGTCAATGACCCTTCATCAGTTCAGGTGTTGCTGACTAGCTGAGTTTTTCCAGCATTTTCTGTTTTCATAGAACATAGAACATAAAACATTACAGCACAGTACAGGCCCTACAGCCCACTATGTTGTGCTGACATTTTATCCTGCTCTAATATCTATCTAATCCTTCCCTCCCACATAGCCCTCCATTTCTCTATCATTCATGTGTCTATCTAAGAGTCTCTTAAATGTCCCTAATGTATCTGCCCCCACAACCTCTGCCAGCAGTGCGTTCCACACACCCACCACTCTCTGCGTAAAAAAACTTACCTCTGATATCCCCCTTATACCTTCCTCCAACCACTTTAAAATTATGCCCCCTCCTGTTAGCCATTTTCACCCTGGGAAAAAGTCTCTGACCGTCCACTCAATCTATGCCTCTTATCATGTTGTACACCTCTATCAAGTCACCTCTCATCCTCCTTCTCTCCAAAGAGAAAAGCCCTAGCTCACTCTACCTATCCTCATAAGACATGCTCTCCAATCCAGGCAGCATTCTGGTAAATCTCTTCTGCACCCTCTCTAAAGCTTCCACATCCTTCCTATAATGAGGCGACCAGAACTGAACACAATATTCCAAGCGTGGTCAAACCAGAGTTCTATAGAGCTGCAACATTACCTCACAGCTCTTGAACTCAATACCCCAACTAATGGAGCCAACACACCATACGCCTTCTTAACAACCCTAGTGACCTGCGCGGCAACCTCGAGGGAGCTATAGACGTGGACCCCAAGATCACTCTGTTCCTCCACACTGCTAAGAGTCCTGCCATTAACCTTGTATTCTGCCTTCAAATTTGATCTCCTGCAGTGTATCCCTTCACACTTTTCTAGGTTGAATTCATCTGCCACTTCTCAGCCCAGCTCTACATCCTATCAATATCCTGTTGTAACCTACAGCAACCTTCTACAATATCCACAACACCACCAACCTTCATGTCATCAACAAACTTACTAACCCACCCTGCCACATCCTCATCCAAGTCATTTATAAAAATCACAAAGATCAGGGGTCCCAGGAACAGATCCCTGTGGAACACTACTGGTCACAACCTCCAGGCAGAATACGTTCCATCTACCACCACCCTCTGTCTTCTATGGGTGAGCCAATTCTGAATCCACACAGCCAAGTTCCCCTGGATCCCATGCCACCTGACTTTCTGAATGAGCCTTCCATGAGGAACCTTAGCAAACGCCTTACTAAAATCCATGTACACCACATCCACTGCTCTACCTTCATCAATCTGCTTTGTCACATCCTCAAAAAATTCAATCAGGCTCATGAGGCACGACCTGCCCCTCACAAAGCCATGCTGACTGTCTCTAATCAGCCTATGCTTCTCCAAATACCCATAAATCCTGTCTCTAAGAATCGTCTCCAGTAATTTGTCCACCACTGAAGTAAGACTCATTGGTCTGTAATTTCCAGGGTTATCCCTACTCCCTTTCTTAAACAAAGGAACAACATTTGCCACCCTCCAATCATCTGGCATGACTCCTGTCGCCAGTGAGGACGCAAAGATCATCGTCAAAGGTACAGCAATCTCTTCCCTCACTTCCCATAATAACCTTTGATATATCCCGTTGGGCCCCGGTGACTTATCTATCCTAATGTTTTTCAAAAATTCTAGCACATCCTCTTTCCTCACATCGACACGCCCTAGCGTATCAGCCTGATGTACGCCATCCTCACAAACATCCAGGTTTTTATTTGAAGTAAGTGGCTAGAAATGTTACTTTATAGTTTAAATTCTGAGTCTGTTCAGTTTTTTACATTAGAATTTTTCAATCGATACATTAGATTATTCTAATATTTTCCTGGATACTGTAAATGGGGTAACTATTTCAAAATATAAATTTGATTTCATTTAAATTTTGGAGTCTTTATATTTATGATTCAACCTGTGTACTTCCTCAGTTAAATACCCCATCTGCTCAGTGAAAAGGAAGACAATACTTAATATCTCTGACAGGACATCCAAAATGCTTTACAGCCAATTAAGTACTTTTGAAATGTTATCACTACTGTAATGTAAAAAGTGCAAACAGCAACGTAATAATGACCCGGTAAATGTTCAAGTGATGTATGCCACATTAGAAATAACTCCTGTGTTTATTTTCAACATAGTTCATTGGATTCTTTTACAACCACTTAAGAGAGCAGTTAGAGGCTTGATTTAATGTTTCATCTGAAAGATGGTTCAGTACTATCGTGAAGTACTGCAATGAAGTCTCAGCCTAGATTTTTCTGCTCTAGTCTCTGGAACAGGATTTGAATCCATAAATTTAAGTTGGAGGTGAGAGTGCCACCATAGCTGAAATGTTGTGCCTTTGTCTTTTATTCCAA
Organism: Pristis pectinata; assembly: GCF_009764475.1. Lineage (NCBI taxonomy): Eukaryota > Metazoa > Chordata > Chondrichthyes > Rhinopristiformes > Pristidae > Pristis > Pristis pectinata. The sequence goes on from NC_067420.1 coordinate 16,674,163, forward strand.
GTATCTGTACATGGTTCTCTTATCATTTATGTGCTGCTGTCAGTGACATTATCTGAAAACACAGCATTAGTTTTTCACCAATAATACTAAATTTTACCTCACAACTACCTCTCTCAGCTCACTTCTCTACATCATTAGATTCCTTGCCCGGCACACTGCATTGGATGAGTACTTGTTTCCTCCGACCAAGTACTCACAAGCCATTGTTTCGGTCCCTGTCACAAGCTTTATTTCCTAGTCAACAATTCCATCCCTCTCTCTGCTATCTGTTCAAAACTGATTCAAATTATTGACAAGCTTAGTGTCAAATTTGACCCATGATGAACTTTTAACCACACATCTGGGTGATTACTGCAAGTGCATATTTCCCACTCCGTAACATTGACCAACTTCACTGGTCTGATGCTGAAATCTTCATCCATATTTCAGTTACTTCTAGATTTGATGGTTTCAATGCCACTGGTGCTTACTTCCTGACTTGGGCAAGTCCCATTTATCCTTTTACTTGAATCCTGGATAAAGGAATCCTCTGTTTCATAATTCTCACCCTTGTTCTTAAATTAATTCACAGTCTTATGCCTCATTCTCCATATTGTCCCCCCACTCTGGACTCCAACATATCTGCATATTGCCCATTCTCTCCTCCTGACCACTGCTGAATTTTATCACTCTGCCTTTGGTGGTTGTGTGCTCAGTTCAAGGTTCTTAACTCTCTTCATAATTCTCCCTGGTTCTCTAAAATGTTCCTTCAAACCAATATTTTGGTTATTTGGCCCTCATGTGGCTCAGTGTCAAATTTTGTTTAGTAATGCTGCTGTAAAGCTTCTTCAGACACTTTGCTACATTAAAAGTGCAGTATATTTGGAAGGCAATGGTACCATGGGTAGAAATATTAAACTGTAAATATGTTAGCAATAATCATTTTAATCATTGACTAATTTTAATGTCTTCTATAACTTAATTTGAATTTTGTGACTGTCACTGATGCATCTTCTGTTAATATTTGTTTCCATCATCTTTACGATGCACATTCTCGAACCCTTAATTCTACCTCTTTTGTTGTCACTTCAGCATTTCTTTTTGCGCTACCTCAGTTTACACTACTATACTCCGCACCATGCTGTTGTTTTTGTGCTTGTCGCTGTATTTATTTTTATATTTATTATTACCATGTATACTGTTTACTCTGTGTAGTTCATGCGAGCAAGTAATTTTATTGAACCCAGGTGTATACGACAATAAACTAGTCTGAATTTTGCTGTGGTGTTTGGTTAATTCCCCACTTTGAACATGAAGCCAAAGATTGAGTGTACGTTAAATATGTTGTGAATTGGAAGACACGTGTCTGGTTGGCCTCTTACAGAAAGTATTTGTGGTTTCTATTAACTCATTGCTGCATGTCTGTTTTGTTTCTTCTCTCAATTTTCTCTACCTTTTGTCAATTATGTGAATGTTTTACCATTTTGTATTTTTAAATCTGACATTAGCAACATCAAATATTCTTTTGAATTGTTCAGATCATATTCTTGCTTTAACAGGTTAAAGAAAATTGTGTGAGGAAATTTGCAAAAGACTTTTAAGAGAGGGGTGCTTCCCAGACCTAGGGTCTGACACAGAAACTCAGATATGAAATGTCAATTCTTTCTCTCTTTCCACAGATGTTGTCTAATCAGCTGAGTTTCTTCAGCATTTTCTATTTTTATTTCCAATTTCTAGCATCTGGGATTTTTTTTTTTGATTTTCACTATTTAGATACATGCCATTAAAATCATGGTGATTGCTTCTGTTTAAATGTGCTTGATTTCTTATTTATTGCGGTAATTTATCCCTTACTTGAATCCATTGTGTTTAAGGGAAGGTCGGAACCATTCTCCATGTTAGATTCCTGGTTATTCCTTATTCCTTATTGTGTGTATTTTCCCCATTGTTAGGTTTGACTCAAATATTTTTTTTTGCAACACTGAGCTTTAGTTTAGTTTTCTGATAAAGTACTTTCCCTTAGGAAGCAATGGAAATTCAAAAGACAATTGTGCCCACTCTCCGGATGCGGGAGAGGAAGTGAGTCACCTGCCTCTGAAATAGTGTGATGATATTTTATAAGTTTTGGGGATGTTGGTAATACTGGATTTACACCTTGTTGTCAATTTTATACTCTGTGTTCTGTGGTTTCAAGTCCCAAATATAGTTCTTGGAAATTCACACTGAATCAAGCACACAGATTAGCCTGAATATTTCTGTGGGCGGAAAATTTGCAACCAGATTTTATTTTAAGTACTGTTTGCCTAGTGCTCATTTTCTCATCAACAATCAGATTTCTCTATCAGCACCAAACACTTCTTAAGAATGTTACTATTAACTTGCATGCTTTCAAATTAAATTTGATTTTGTTCTTGTGTAAGGTCGGATGTTCCATCTATTCAGAACTTGCTCTTGTAATTGTTTGAGCTGCTGTCTATGACAGGGCATGACTGGAAAGGGCACTATGAACGTCCCTGGAACTCCACAGTGCATGCAGACATTTCTAATGGAAAGTATGGCCAGCACTATCTTCGTAAAAGAATTGCAATATATATGGTTAATCCCTACTGGAATGGAACATTGTGGTGTTAATCAGGACGCAATACTGATTTGGTATCAATGTTGCACTTAGCAGGTCGACACATGACACCTGAATGTGTGTACAATTACATGAGTTTAAGCATCAGGAAGAACAAACTGACTTGCCCTGTTTAAAAGAACCAGATGATTAGTTGCTATTGACTTGTTTTTGGCTACAATCTTACATATTGTTCTATATATAGATAGGATGCAGAGTTGGGCTGAGAAGTGGCAGATGCAGTTCAACCCAGATAAGTGTGAAGTGGTTCATTTTGGTAGGTCAAATATGTTGGCGGAATATAGTCTTAATGGTAGGACTCTTGGCAGTGTGGAGGATCAGAGGGATCTTGGGGTCTGAGTCCATAGGACGCTCAAAGTGGCGGTGCAGGTTGACTCTGTGGTTAAGAAGGCATATGGTGTATTGTCCTTCAGCAATCGGGGAATTGAATTTAGGAGCCGGGAGGTATTGTTGCAGCTATATAGGTCCCTGGTCAGACCCCACTTGGAGTACTGTGCTCAGTTCTGGTTGCCTCACTACAGGAAAGATGTGGAAGCCATAGAGAGGGTGCAGAGGAGATTTACAAGGATGCTGCCTGGAATGCGGAGCATGCCTTATGAAAGCAGGTTGAGGGAACTCGGCCTTTTCTCCTTGGAGAGACGGAGGATGAAGGGGGACCTGATAGAGGTGTATAAGATGATGAGAGCTATTGATAGGGTAGATAGTCAGAGGCTTTTCCCCAGGGCTGAAATGGTGGCCACAAGAGGACATAGATTTAAGGTGCTGGGGAGTAGATATAGAGGAGATGTCAGGGGTAAGTTTTTTTACTCAGAGAGTGGTGAGTGCGTGGAATGGGCTGCCGGAAATGGCGGTGGAGGCTGATACGATAGGATCTTTCAAGAGACTGTTAGATTGGTATATGGAGCTGAGTAAAATAGAGGGCTATGGATAAGCCTAGTGATTTCTAGGGTAGGGACATGTTTGGCACAGCTTTGTGGGCCGAAGGGCCTGAATTGTGCTGTAATTGTTCTATGTTCTATATTTTTGGCATTTTCTGAAATTATTCTAAGTTTAAAAAGTAGTGAAGTACTTAAAAGCCTCTCTATGCAGATAACCTGGACATAGGTGTATTTGCAGACCTTCCTTCTGGGAAAGTGGGGAAATGAGTAGAAGTGACACAAAGCAGAGTCACTTTGTGCAGGAAGAGGAGGAGAAGAGTCCATTGCAGGAGGCCATGTAGACTGAAACTTTCAAGGAGCAATTCACCCAACCTAAACCTCGGAGAAGTTTACTCTGGAAGGTTTTCATTGAAATATGTGGAGCCACAATCTAACATCAGTAGGGCCAGGACTTCACTGCCAGGAGAGTCAAGGTGATTGAACCTGACATATTAGCAACATCTCACAGTTTGCTGACCATTGCTGCACAATGAAATTTACCAAGGCTTGCTTCAAAGAAAAGTCATTCCATTATCTCTTGCCAAAGACAAGCAGCTAGAGTGAACCCAAGAGAACACGAGGTTTACAGGTTTTCCATGCTATAGGATGCTATTGATGACTTGCACACTGATTTTCAAGTGCCACCAGTCAACCCTGCTATGTATCAGAACCAGAAGTGATTTCACTTCATCAGCATCTGGCTGGTAGATGTCTATGGGCACCATATAAAGTAGATAACTTCACAGTCATACTGTGGCAGCAGTCATGTTGCTTATGATACCTTCATTCAGTGGGAGTTTGTTGTGACAGATGTATGGCAAAGTAAAGGCTGTTTGCTAAGTGATAAGGCCTGATGTCATGACTCATCTCTGAAGTGCATCCTACGCACGTATGTGCAACATCCATACAATGAGAGCTACCCTGCCACATTAAGCGCCATTGTGCAAACTGTTCAGAATCTATTCTGGTACCTGGACAAGTCTCGAGGTCAAACAACTCTGAACATTTGTGGCAGTAAGCTGCATGCTGCACAAGCCATCAGCAGGTGTGACCCATACCTCTACCTTGTCAGGGAAGAAGGTGAGGAGCAACACATTGAAGAGCAAGAAGAAAATGTGGAAGAGAGGCAATAATTGAGTCAGCCTCTTTCTCTCTGGACTACAAAAACTCATTGAATAGAAGTATCAGCAATTTCAATCAGAATTCCTCTTTCACACATGGTACTACGATCCTTACCTTTCCTCTGTCACTTATCATTGTCCTCTCGGCCACGAGGCAAACATAAAATAGCACAAAATAAACATCTCAGAACAAATTTATAAATAAACCCATGCAAGATTACAAACTGAAACTAACCAACCTTGTGAATTCCCATAGAGTCTATCCTACCCCTTGTAACCCTGCCTGTTCTGGTGTTCTGATGCTGGAGGAGACTAGAGATGGCCATGGAAGATCTCGATGCACTCTGGTCATAGAAGGTCTGAGATTGGATGCATCACTTCATTACGGGCAGCATTTGGGGCTCCTGGTTGATGTGTTGCAGCACAGATACTGGCAGAGTGAACGTGATGGGATCATTACAGCCTGTGTGTGCTAATGCTTGGGTCAGCACTTAATAGTCTGTGTATTCTGTTAGCTATAAAACCCACCGGGCTTCTGTGCAACTAAGCCACTACCATCGAGGCAGCTGTCTGCATTTGCATGGCTTCAGTACTCAGACTTTAGGTGGAATCTTCTTTTGTTCCTCAGAAGCTGAGCCACTTTCTCATTGTTTCACAATGAGCCTGCTAAATTAGTCGACTACCACTTACATGCTCAGAAGCATTCTCCCCAAGATTGCTGTAACCTGGGTGGGAGCAGGAACAGAGCACGTATCAACAGATCAGAGGGGAGGCTGCACACAAGAAGGCTCACATATAAAGCCCCATGCCAAGATATAACAGATCTCCTCCATGCTCCTTGACACAGAATGCAGGCTTTCTGACAGGTTTTACTCTGCACCAAGCCTTTAGTTATTGTGATCTGTCAGCTTCCTCCCGTTGCCTGGCCCATCAACATCCTCATCTGAGCTCTCTGTGGCAGAACTTGTGTGCAGCCTCCCCTCCCTTGTGTTAATACATGCTCTGTTCTTGCTGCTACAGTGGCCACAGCTCAGGTATCAGTCCTCTTACCATGTGCAGATCCCCAATGTCTGTGCATATCTCAGCTGCTGACCACAAATATGAAATCATGTGATGGTGTATCTTTATCTTTGCCCCTGATCTTCAACTGCCTGCACATGTGTGAGACAACAGTGAGAGGAGTGGGAAATGTAAGAGGTCCACGCTTACACCATTTGCAACCTGTAAGAGATTGTCGGCTGATGAAAAAGTGGATGATAACTCTGAGAACTAGGAATGATGATACTGTTGTCTTAATGACTTCAGCTCCAGTGCTGCCCACAGCCTCAGCAATGGCTCTGCTGAACCTAGTTTTTCCCTAAATACGGACAAAAGGAGCCAAATTTCAACCCTGAGTTGAGAGTGACTGGCCTTGGCAGTTCTTAAAGGTCCACTCACAATTATCTTATAGACATACACATGTGAAAAAACATACATGCATGGGATCTTATCCAATATCCTCTTCCTCTGTTCCCCGCCTTTATCCCACTCCCCCCCCCCCCCCAACTAGGATTATTTCCCTTCTTCAGTCTCCCGACCTGTTCCCCCAAGACTTACATTCCAGTCTCTCTTCTCCCTCAGTCGCTATCCCTCTCAGCTCCCTCCCTTTCACTCACCTCCTTCCCTAGTTAATCAGTTTGGGAGTCTATCAGAGGAAGTCTTCAGCTGTGAGAACTGACTAAATCACTATAATCTCAACAGACTTTACTTTATGTGGGTGTTGCAGGTAAATTGAGTCTGTGCTCTAGTTTGCAGATCTGTTGTACATTTTGTATGACAAGGGAAGAACAAACAGCAGTTAAACCACAGCTTCACTTGCTTGTGCTGTGCATGTGTAAAAGCCACCAGTAGTCTACTAAAACTTCAATGAACATGAGGTGGATCTGTTTCCAGAAATTTTATCTGATGCTCAGTTGAAGACTTGCTGGAAACAGTACTGTTCCAACCAGTGAGCTGTGTAGTATCTTTAACAGATCTTTAACATCCTATACTTTAAAGATAAAACAGTCTCATCTGGTTCAAAATGAAGACAATTTGTCAGAATCCTTTGGTGTGCTGAAAACCCTTGAGCACTTCATTTGGCCCAAAACTAAGAAAATGCCTAAAACCTGAACAAAATAAGCCCTAAGAATTTGGAAAGGTCATGACCTAAATGGTGCACTTAATTTGTATTGTAAGTAATTAGGTTTTTATTAGGGGTTCAATCACTAGTACTATGGACATGTGATTTACTTTTTAAAAAATTTTTATGCCCTGATTTCCTTCAGATTGGGAACGTCAAGATGCAAAGGAAAGAAAGAAATGATGAATCAGTGCACTGACTGGGAAAGGCCTTTGTGTACATGGGATGATGTCCCACTGAATGAATCTGCCCCCAATGACCAGAGCCCTCCAGCATAGAGCACTGTCAGACCACAATCCACCAATATAAGGCAGAAATGAGTGGGCACTTGAAGATTCTCACAAAGTTCTCCAGGAGAGGTTTGAGGGACCTGTGCTAGGCAGTAGACTTCAGCCACCATGGCTGCTGGGACTCTGGGTCGTGGGGGGAGGGTGTTTGGCCATTGGAGTGTGGTTCTGAAGAAGGCAAGCAGTGGTGGTTGGGAATGGGTCTCACTTAAAGACAATCAGTAGCTAGAGATTGGGGGAGGCTGGTGTGGAGATGGGGGTGCAGGCAGTGGGACAGTTGAGAGAGACAGCAATGGGGGAAAGGGCTGGAGGAAGGCGATGACTGATGGGAGGGTGACAGGGAGAGGAAAGATAGAGAGTAGCAGTTGTCAGGGAAACAGGTAGGGTGACTGAAGAAGGGAGGTGATCAGTGTAGTAGGGGATGAGAGAGGGGTCAGAGAACAAGGGTTCAGCAAGGTATGTACACACACACGTGCACACACACACACACACACACACACACACAAATATATATATATGTGTGTGTGTGTGTATGTGCGTGCGTGCATTTATGTGCTTGTTTGTGCCAGCTTGTGCACAAGTCTGTACATTTTTGTGTATGTGCTTATGTGTACATGCACTTGTGTTGTATGTGTGTGCGTATGCATATGTGCATCCATTTGTGTGTGTGCATTTGCCTATGCATGCATGCATGTGTGTGTAGCAGAGCCTAGGCTCTATTTACTTGGGGCTTCTGGACCACAAACTCATTCTGATAAGCAACACACACAAGATGCTGGAGGAACTCAGCAGGTCAGGCAACATCTATGAATTTCCTCCAGCATCTTGTGTCTGACCTGCTGAGTTCCTCCAGCAACTTGTGTGAGTTGCTCCAGATTCCAGCATCTGCAGAATCTCTTGTGTCTTCATTCTGATAAGACTGTGCAACAACTGATGTGCAATGAACACCCACTCACACACAGGCGTCTTTCACTCTTCAAAGCTGGAGTGTAAACAAGTCACCCTCAGCCCCAGGGGACAGACTAAGGAGAACAACAGAGACAATTATATCGACTTTGCTTAATCATTTTCAGAGAATTTTTCCATCTCTCTCTCTCACTTGCTTCATTAAAATAATAAAGAAGTAGTTCTCCCGCCATGCTGCAGCTGACAACTTTAGTGTCCCCCCCTGATGTTTTGAATCATAGTTATGGCCTGAGGAACAAGACATTTTCGCAGCTTCCACAGAAAATCTTTGATAAATTCTGGGAATTACCCTTAACCGATTCAGTCTGCAGTGTTGTGAGATTCAGCACAATAGTGTTCTGAAACTTGTTTTTTCAGTTGTTTGGGAGATTTGAGACATGAATGAAAGTATCAAAAAACATTAGTTCTATTGAATATTTAATCACATTATTGTGATTTTGTTTGCAGTTGATATTGGAAACATCTTTAGCAAATTATTTTTGGGATTTTTTGGGATTTTGGAAAAACAAAGAGAGCAGCCAAAAGGAACTTTCAAAAATTATCAGCAGGAAAACCAAGCAATTTGTGTAGGAACCAATCAGCTACAGGTATAAGATAGAAATATGCCTAATATTTAGTTAATAATTGTACCCTGGTCAGCATGGACAAGTTGGGCCAAAGAGCCTGTCTCTGTGCTGTACAAATCTTATGACTCCATGACTATAATTACATTGCAGCACTGTGGTGCAGCTAGTGGAACTACTACCTCATAGTTCCAGCAACTTGGGTTCAACCCTGATCTCCATGTGACTGAGTAGTTTTCCCCCAGGTACTCTAATTTCTTCCCACAGCCCAAAGAGGTGCAGGTTGGTAAGTTAATTGGCTATTGCAAATCACCCCTAGTGTGTAGGTGGGTAGTCGAATCTGGGGATAGTTGACGGGAATTTTGGGAATGGGAATCCTGGATTCCAGCAGAAAGTTGAAAGAACAGTCACGTACCAATTAAACTCAGCCTGTGGAATTTTATCATGAATAATAATTTGTCTGCTGGGATAGTTCTGGAGATAGAGTCTGAATCTTGCCACTGGGGCATCCTGCATGACACTGCAAAGCATAGAGCAGTAAAGGTCAAAAGAGATGAAGGGGTCCATCATTCATCATTGCAGGATGGGCTTGTGAAGAGAAAGAGGGCTATGAGGATAGGCTGCCAAACTCACTCTCTCCCCTCTGCCCTCTCCTCCCGCCATCTTCTCTCTCTCTCTTCCTCACTCTCACTGGCCTTCTCCTCTTTCTGCCCCTCTCTCTCTTCTTTCTCCCCCTCCCCCTTTACTCTCTCTTCCTTTCTCCTATCCCTCTCTCTTCTTTCTCCCCTCTTTCCCCTTTCTCCCCCCTCTCTCCCCTGCTCTCACTCTCCCTTCTGTCTGTCCTCTCTCCCCTCCCTCCTCTCTCTCCTCTTCTCACTCTCTCACCTCCCTCGCTCCCCCTCTCTCATGCCCCCTCTCTCTCCATTTTCTCTCTCTCCTCTTCTCCACTCTCTCATCCCTCATTTTCACCCCCTCTCTCCCACACTCTTTCTCATCCCCTTTCTCTCTCCCCATCTCTCCCCCTTTCCTTGCTCTCTCCTCCCCTTCCTTTTCTCATCTCTCCCATTCTCCCTCTCCTCCCTCTCACTCCCGTGCTCACTCGCCTCTCTCCCTCCTCTCCCTCTCTCTTTCCTTTCCCTCTATCCTCCCTCTCTTAACCCCCTCTCTCTCCTCCTCTCTTTATCACCTTTCTCCTCTCTCTGATTCTCATTGCGCTCCCCCCTTTCTAAATGCCCACTTTCTCACCCCCTCTCTACCGCTCTCTCCCCTCCCCCTCCCCCTCTGCCCTCTCTCCCTTCCTCTCTTATCTCTCATTCCTCTCTCTCTCCCTCACTCCTCTCTCTCCCCTTCCCCTTCTCCCCCTCTCTCTCCCCACTCTCTCCCCTCCCTCCCTGTCTCCCCCTCCTCCCTCCTTCTCTCTTTCTCTCTCATCCTCTCTCCCTCCCCTCTCTCTCTCCTCGCTCTCATCCCTCATTCTCACCCTGCTCCTGCCTTTCTCATCCCACTTCTCTCTCTTTCCCTCCTCTCTCTCTATCTCCCGCTCCTCTCTCCTCACTCTTTCCCCCTCCCCCCTCCCCTTCCCTCTCTCCCTCTCTTTCCCTCTGTCTCTCTCTCATTCTCTCCCTCATTCTCTCTCTCCCTCTCATTCTCTCATTCTTTCTCCCCTTCCTTTTGGGATGAATGATGATTTGCTTGACTACATTGCTATTGGATTTAGAGCTGATTGGTGAGGCAGTTTGATGGGTAGTTTGAGGGTTGCTGTGTCCATTCTGCCATTTACACTGGGTTTCAGGGTTCTGAATGCACGATGTCCTCTATACCGCCTTCTCTATTTTGAGCTGTCATTGGCCCTGGCTGTTTGACTTTTTAAAGGAGGCTTTGAGGTCATCCTTGAAACTCTTGCTGTGATAGAGCTTGGAAAAGAGTGGCAGTTACTGGTGTTGGCCATGCAAGCGATAGGGCCTGCCTGTTGGGGATGACTGAGTATATTTATTGCCTCAATGTTGCTGAGGTGAGCCTGCAAGAGGATGCTGACCTGGTTTGCTCAGCTCCATACAGCGGTCTAAGATATATCAAGGCAGATAAATCTTTGAAAGTTTGGGGGATTGAGGGCAATGGGGATTGAGCACAGAGGAGGAGTTGAGGCCTGGAGTAAGTCAGCCATGGTCATATTGAATGGAGGAGCCTGGTTCCCTACTCCTACTTTCTTGTGTAATGAGGATGCCCTCAGGGTTAGAAGGTTAAGTTGATTATTCTGATTGGAGTAACTAACAAAGGACAGCCACCACCAGCACCAACAACTGTCCTCCCCTGAACCCCACACTCTCTTTTAAATGAAACATTTCTTCAAGCATTCTAATGGCAGTGATGGATGAATGGATGGATGGATGGATGGATGGGTGGGTGGATGGATGGATGGATGGATGAATGGATGGGTGGATGGATGGATGGATGAATGGATGGGTGGATAGATGCATGGATGGATGGATGGATGGGTGGGTGGGTGGATGGATGGATGGATGAATGGATGGGTGAATGGCTGGATGATGGATGGATGGATGGATGGATGGATAGGTGGGTGGGTGGATGGGTGGGTGGGTGGATGGATGGGTGGGTGGATGGATGGGTGGGTGGGTGGATGGGTGGGTGGATGGATGGATGGGTGGGTGGATGGGTGGGTGGGTGGATGGGTGGGTGGGTGGATGGGTGGGTGGGTGGGTGGATGGATGGATGGGTAGGTGGGTGGATGGATGGATGGGTGGGTGGATGGATGGATGGGTGGGTGGGTGGATGGGTGGGTGGGTGGATGGGTGGGTGGGTGGATGGGTGGGTGGATGGATGGATGGGTGGGTGGATGGATGGGTGGGTGGATGGATGGATGGGTGGGTGGGTGGATGGATGGGTGGGTGGATGGATGGGTGGGTGGATGGATGGGTGGGTGGATGGATGGATGGGTGGGTGGGTGGGTGGATGGATGGATGGGTGGATGGATGGGTGGATGGATGGGTGGGTGGGTGGGTGGGTGGGTGGATGGATGGATGGGTGGGTGGGTGGGTGGGTGGATGGGTGGGTGGGTGGATGGATGGGTGGATGGGTGGATGGATGGGTGGGTGGGTGGATGGATGGATGGATGGGTGGATGGATGGGTGGGTGGATGGATGGATGGGTGGGTGGGTGGATGGATGGATGGGTGGATGGATGGATGGGTGGATGGATGGGTGGGTGGATGGGTGGGTGGATGGATGGGTGGGTGGATGGGTGGATGGATGGGTGGGTGGATGGATGGATGAGAAGCTGAAGTGCTCATAAGTGGGTGTAAGGGACAATCTGCTGGAGTGGACTCGGCAAGCCAGAGTGAAAGGGGGAGCATTGTTACCACAGCATTCAGTGATTCAGCTGTTTTCCTCTTATGGTCAAGTCATGAAATCACTTTGTGCACTTATACAGGACTAGGGCACTATGTCATTGCTGCTCCTCTCCTCAGTGAATGCAACCGCGTCATCTTGCAGAGAAGTGCAGGTGTTTTCTGCCACTGCTAAGGGAACAATACATCCATCTTGCTTCTGACTGCCCGCCCCTCCCCCACCGCAATCGTTCCAGGGAAGCATCACTGAATCTGAAAGCTGCCCTTGCATCTGTTCTCAACCCCAACTGGCTTCCCCATTTTCCAGCTACTCATCAGCCCTTTAAATATTGAACAAAGTGTTTGGGGCAGGTGGATCTGCATCACCCACACTGTGCAGCTCGGGGGCTCAAAATCTAGAGGTCAACCTTATTTGTCTAATCAAGCTGAAGCTCGTGAGGATGGGTCCCTGAGCCGACTGGATTCTCTTTCCACAGATGCTGCTTGACTAGCTGAGTTCTTCAATCATTTTCTGTTTTTGTTTCAGATTCCAACATCCATAGTTTTATTTGTTTTCCATTGAAGCTAGTGAAATCAATCGGTTAACTTTGCTGAGATTTAGGCCAAATACTTTCTCTCCCAGATCCTCTCGTTTAAAATTTTAATATTGGAACCATTAGGTGGGCCACAGTTCAAAGGTAAATGGATACAAAGCAACAGACGTATTGCTGAGAATGTGAACTTCATTGCACTAAGAGTAGTCACTGCTTTTAGCTACAGCAGAAGAGCCAAGTAATGTGAAATCATTCAATACAGGTAGTCCCCAGGTTCTGACAGTGTTCTGTTCGTGAAAACTATTCATAACCCAATGGGAGGGCGAGTAGGTGCGGGGAGAGCAGCTGCCAGCCGGCCTCACTGACTCCGTGAGTAAGCAAGTGAGTCTCCTCAGTGCTCCCAGCTCTGCTCGGCTTGACCCAGCCCCCAATTGTTGTGGCACCTATTCCCACCCAGCAGAAGATGCCTGTAGCCCCACAATCGCTGGCAAATCCATCCCCATCCATCCCACCATCCATCCCAACGTTCACTCGTATGTACAGGCTGTCCATAAGTCAGGTGTTCGTAACTTGGGGATGACCTGTACTGTGTTGAGTATGTAAAGGTGAACAGCCTTACAAATGTTCACCTTCATCTGTATTTCTGGTAAATTATTGCCTAGTTAGTCTTTCATTTGCAGTGTAGTCTCCTGTTGACCAAATGGACGAACATTCCCCTGGTCAACCCATGACTGACTGGATGATTGTCCAGTAGATGGTGCTAAAAGATGAACAACTCATTATACTGTTAGAAACCTGTGTGTAATATATTGGTTCAATTCCTATTGAATGTTAATATTAGTTTAATTTGCTGACTTACTAAATTGTTTTAGTGGCAATTCACCATTTAAGGGCAATGTTGGTGAGGAAATACTTGTAACATGTCACTATGTTCAGTTTGCATTCACATGATTTTCAGCATCTCACGGATTTTCTTATTCCCCTCTCTTGCACCCTCCCTTAGTGGATTAATTTCACTGACAATTCTTTACACAATCCAGAAAAATAAACTACATGTATCATTGAGATGACTCAACATAGCATCCAATCTTTCTAATAAATACCTACTCTAGATTACTTAGCAGCTGGCTTTTCCAAAAGCATAAACTCATATCATCGATCAGATATGATGCTGGACTGAAAAACAAGCAGCAAGTAGAAGTTCCAGCTTCCTTTTCCGATAACAGTCAACACATTTCCTCCCTCAGTTAATCCGGCCTTCAGTTTGATCTATGTCTACGTTAACCTAACATAATGTATCTCATTGAAATATGACTGGTCAGGTCTGTTTGTCCTTCCCCTTTTGAGCTTCTTCCCCCACCTTCTCTCGGTGGAAGGAAGCAGCATAGCACAAGGAACTGCACTTAGTAGGCAGATGTTGGTTACTGAGAGTTATTTAACATAGGCAACTAACACTTGGATTCAAACAGGCCCAATCTGTAAAAACCCAAGCAATAAATGTTGCAGCTGGTATTTCACATGGGGATTTCATTGATGACGCTCTTGCTATGATGGTTGTTTTACTTTGGTTGCTAAGTGCAGCATGCTGGAGCACTGATGAGTAGTGTTGCACTAATGATCAGTTATGTTTGCTTTCCTTATGTTGTTGGATTCCTAAATTTAGCAATGTTTCCTTAAAGGTGGGAAGGAAGGTTAGATAGAGATTGAGGTATTCCAGGATCACTCTGGCATTCTAGCTAATGATAGGTTCCGAGTGATAATGGCCAAAGATCTATTTGCTTGTGAGTCACCCTCTAGCTGTGGGCATGCAGCAATAGGATGCCAGGAAAGGGCAGAGGCTGAATGCTGTAAAAAAAAACATCTCAACATTCCATATTACTTATCGGTTTAATTGTATTTTGATATGGAAATTCATTAAATTGAGTTGTGTCCCAATATCCATTAAACTTAAATAACTTAATCATCCCACCATTTGTTATCACTGCAGAGCTACATAATGGTTGAGAGCTCCTTAACCTTGTCCTGCTGCCAACTCAACTCCCCATGAAGCTAATTGTGTGGAAAGGTCAAATGTGGAAAATGACCATGACAATGTGGGTGGTATTTTCATTTTTTTTATGGTCACTCACTAAGGAATTTTCACAGAATTACTGTGGTCCCTTATTCCAAGAGGCATCAGAGAAAGGACGAACAATAATGACATTAAAAAACAAGTAAATAACACCATTTCACGAGGCATCATTTTCTATACCAAACTTACTGAATATATTTGCAACACAGCAATTTTCAGTAAGGGATCTACAGCCACACTGCAAACACTTTGCTCTGCCACTACTGGGAGTAAAATTTAACTATCTTCTTTTCAATATTTCATGTCAAATTTTGTTTGAAGACCTGATTGGATAGCAGAGATATTCTGCTGACATTTTAATTATGTGTTGGACTGAAAAACATATCACCCTTCATAGTCTTCTGACTTGTTTCAAGTTGATGAGGACAGAAATGATCTGGTGAGCTCTGACTGACATGGTGTGTACTTCACCCAACCTCTCTGGGGTTCAAACACATCAAAACTGTGAACTAGCAGAAAGAGTGTTATTACCATGGAATGGGATGAATCATTTCATATCTTCCAACCAAATCACTATGTTTGAATGGGATGTCTGTCTTAATACTAGCCAGCAAATAAAACCTCTTGTGACGTTTTGATGTGTTTCTCAATTTGAGGCAGTGTTAAGGGAATTTGTTATGTCAGAAACAATGTTGTTTCATATATACTACATGTGAATTCTCCCAAGTGCCTAGATTATGACATTAAAAACGTGGTTGTTTAATTTAATTAGATCACTCCCTTTTTTAAATTTCTAATGAACCACTCCCTCCCTGTCAATTGCCATGTGATTTCTTGTATCCATCTTGGCTGCCAAATGTAGGGATATTAGTGAGAGAGGGGTTAATGATTAATGACTATAACTCTGAGTACTGAATGGTGTTCAGCTAATAAACGTCACATTTTCTATTCGGAAAGACAGAATTAGTCATTCTAGCCTCTCCTGAGATGCTGGATGATGTAACACATAAAATTGATGTTATGGAATGGCAGGAGGTATAGCAGGAAGGGGCATTGACAATAATATGCAAGGGCAAAAGTGAATTTAATAACCTGAATTAGTTCTTGTTTAAATGTCTTCATCTATGCACATAATAGTTTTGAGAGAGGATTATACTTTGTATTCCAGACATTGAACACCATGCCTATTAATGCAAATGCAAAAGCAATGAATTGCATCAGATCATTGTTAAGAGTAAGTAAGTGAAAGTCTACCACCAGTGGCACAACTCCCAGGCAAATTCTATTTACAGTGACTGGGTTGTGTCATCTTAAAGGGAACGGCCAGCCATACCGCCTTCTACTTTGGCACCAGAATCTTACGTGTGTTAAATGGTGTAATGTTCTTCTCCTCACTAAATTATAGTACCTGACTTCTTAGTTACCTTCAGATCTTGTTAATGCAAAGAGAGGATAATCCACCTTGAACTTAATGATGCTTCACGATATCTACAAAAAGTATCAATGCTGCTAGCCTGGTTGCTTTTTTGGGTGGAACCTTTCAATGAGGAAACATTACTGAATTAAAGCAAAATATTGGCAAGAAAAAAACTTAAATGCTGAGCACATTATGCCTTCAGGGGCTGAATGGAGATTGGCAAGGGAGAATGGTTGGCTCGTGGCTCTTGGATGTAGCAATCTGTCTGAGCACAGTATGTTTCTTCTTGTTTTGCAAACAGCCATGTGGTAAATCACACATTACCTGATCATCTAATTCCCCAGGAACCAACAAATGCAGACAGGTTTAGTGAGCTGCTTTTCATTACTTTTCCTGATTCTCAAAAGAGTTTGACTGTGACATATCTCAGAGCTCTGTTGAAACTGAACATTCTTTGAATGAAGTGGTGCATTCTCCTGTATGATTCAGATGTATATTTTGGATATGTTACTGTATCCTCTGGTCCTGAGGTTTGCATCTAATCAGTTTAACAGACTGAAATGATTCCAGCTTTATTTTTAAAATAAAGTTTGAATTATTACATTTAAAGCAAGAAAGTGGTTCTTCAAGATGACTAAACAACAAGTCAAAATACATAAGTCAGACCTGCCTGCAAACTCACAGCAAGGTGAATAAAAAGAAAGACTTTATGTGAAGTTTCTCTTAACCACAGGATTGAACTAATATTACTTACAAACACTATAGTGAGGCCTCTAGCTTGATCTATTGGTTCAATTCCGGCCGCTGTCTGTAAAGAGTTTCCACGTTCTCCCTGTGTCTGCGTGGGTTTCCTCCGGGTGCTCCGGTTTCCTCCCACATTCCAAAGATGTACAGGTTAGGAAGTTGTGGGCATGCTATGTTGGCGCCGGAGTGTGCCGACACTTGCGGGCTGCCCCCAGAACACTCTACGCAAAAGATGCATTTCACTGTGCGTTTCGATATACATGTGGCTAATGAAGATCCTTTATCTTATCTTACTGGTGGAGTTCCCTTCATAACAAACCAAGAATATAATAGATTTCCACTTCCCAAAATTTATGCAGTGTAATGGTTAATGTATCGGTAATCACACACCAATGACTTGTCTTACAATGCTGATGTTAAAGAATGATTAAATGTTATACCATAGAAAGTTTGAGAATAATCTGTACCAATTATCATCAAACTTATGAGGTGCAGTTACAATAATTAATACAGTTTTGAATGTGTTATAATGATTTTGGTGAGCAAGTGTCAAAAGTTGCTGAATCATGCATCTAAATAGGCTGATGGACAGCAAAAGGGCAAAATAGGCTGGCTGGACTGTAGAATCATAGACATAAGGCTTATTCTGATCATGTAAGGTAAGTTAACTGAAAAAGGATAACATTTTAAACTTATGTTTCTATGATTCAATGCTGTTAATAACTTAATTATGCAAATCTGATCATATTTATTTCTCAGTGCATTAGTCTTATTGTGTAATAAATATGACTCTTATGTTAACTTAGTCAATCAGTTGTGATATTGAAGATGCATACTTCAAAAGGGCACAGTGTTCTGGATTAGATAGTAAAGAGGGGTGTGTTATTATTCTGGGGCTTGCTTTTGATTGACTGATAAAATAAAGAACCAATAACGTGGCATGCAAAAATTAAGTAAAATGCTCAGAGGAACACAAGTGAATAAAAAGTAAAAGCATAATGAATCACTTTCATATCCAGCAGGATTTAACGTATTTGAAGCATGTTCAAATTGAAAGCTGGGCCAGAGAGAGTGCAGAAAGGATTCACAAGGATGTTGCCAGGATCAGAGGACTTGAGGTATAAGGAGAGACTTGTTAGGCTGGGACTGTATTGCCTGGAGTGAAAGAGGCTGAGGAGTGACCTTACAGATGCTTACAAAATCATTCCGGGCATAAATAAGAAGGATGGACACAGTCTTTTTCCCAGGGTAGGGGAGTCAAAAACTATAGGGCATAGGTTCAAGGTGAGAAGGGAGAGATTTAAAAGAGACCTGAGTGGCAGGTTTTTCACACAGGGTGTATGGAATGAACTGCCAGAGGAAGTAGTAGACTCTGGTACAGTTACAACATATTGAAGACACTTGGACAGGTTCATAGATAGAAAAGGTTTAGAGGGATATGGGCCTAATGTGGGCAAATGGTACTAGCTTAGGAAGGCATCTTTTCCGGCCTGTATGAGTTGGACTGAAGGGTCGGTTTCCGTGCTACATAACTCAATGACTCTATGACTCTTTTTCCTAATTCTTGGCACACAAAGTGAAACATCCGACTATTGTGTGAAAATAAATGATTTCAAAACATTCTACTTCTTCGGCTAAATTAATTGTACATCGACACTATCTCCCATGTGCCCCTCCTCCCCAACCCAGTCATTCATGTGTAAGGTAAAGTTGCTAACATTATCATGGTTATTATTATACTTGTGGAATATTTATTGAGTTACTTATAATCGTGTCTGTTGTTAATGGCTCAATTTGATCCCTAAAATTGCTAAAACCATAATGAAAAGCTAAGCAAAACTATGAATTGAAAGAAGCTTTAAGATGAGACCGCTGAGGTCGGTACTGTATTCGTGGAAAGGTTTAATCTGTTCATGTAAAAATATTTCTCCCTATCTCCATATTTTTGTCCTCATTTCATGAATAAGATCTTAGTTCTTAGTGAAAGAGTCATTTTGTTTTGGAATCAGGCAAATTTACAACTGCTAAACATCCAACTATAAAAAAGTACACCCAACTCACTGATATTAAAGGGGCATTCCTATATTTAATGTTTATAATATTATGTATTGACTTTGACTGTTGGAAAGAGAAGAACGAGTTTGCTTGCAAATAATTGAAGCTTTGTTTCTTTTACCATGAACTCTAACAATCTATTCAATTTCTTGTTGGAAGAATATGGATAAATATAGTAAAACTAAAGTTGACATATACATATAACTTCATATGACAAGGAATGTTTATTTAGTATGTTTGAAATTATTTGTTTTGTAACAAAAGATGCATTTATATAGCACCTTGCACAACCTGTAAGTTGCTGCTGCAAGTTGTGTTTGATAGGTTCAGAGGATATGCAAAACATTTCTGAAGGGCAGAAGTTGTCACATGTTGCCAAGCCATGGTATGGGGTTCATATTCTAATGGATCAACTTTTCAAACATGAGCCAATGCACTGGCCACAATAGTAGATTCTATCATGCAGCACTAGCTCAAGACTAAAGCAAAAAGCCTTAGGGCTGATGGAAAGTTTGCTGAAATATTGCCGCTATTGCAATCTAGAAAGTATGTCGGTCAATCTATGTACAGTAAGTTTACACAAGCAGCAATGCAGTAGTGTCAGATGATGGCCTAGAAATTGGCGCTCCTCCAAAAGGCACGAAATATGGTTGATGCTCAGCACACCAACAACCATTTCATTCATGGGAACATCACTATAAGCATCAGTAATGCCCGAGATCTAAATCTTTACAGCAATCAAAGGAAAGTGTGCTATTAGGAAACTAACTGAGGCTGAGGCTGGGGCAAGAGAAAGTTAGTGATCAGGAATACAATTGGTGCCTGTGATTTTGTGGTGGTGGCTGACTGGAAATCAGTGCCTTGTGGTGGTGGTGTAATGTCAGGGCCATGATCAGGGGGTCAGGGGACTGAGTGTCAGGGTGATAGGCCACTTGGGAGTTGGAACCTTGGCTGATTGGGGCAAGTCAGATATTGGTACTATTGTGTTGGGCATGATGGCAACCTGAAGGGGAAGGAACAAAATAAAACGTTCTTTTCTGCATTGTGTCTGGCCCTGGAATGGAGCTATTAAACCCAGGTGGATCCTGAGTCCCCAGTGATTGGAGCTACTCAAAACAATGTGCAGCAATTTCCCCAGAAACTGCCTGAAAGCTGTATCTGACGTGGAAGTTGTACAAGATGCACAAGTGTGATTTGTCCAGAAGTGTCCAGTTAAATTATTAATTTGATCAGAAATGCTCACAGAGGTGTTCCATTCTGGGGTGGAGGTAGGTGGGGAGATGTTAGGGGGTGAGGGGAATTGATTTTCAGATGCTCAGTGCTGAGAAAAGTGTTTCTGAACTAGGAGTATTTTAGTATTAGTATACAAGTATTAGTCAGGACATCAAGGATAACTCCCCTTCTCATTAAAATATTTTCATGAGATAGCTTACATCCAACAAAGCAGCACTCCCTCTGCACCATAGTATCAGCCTGGATTTTTGTCGCTGGATGGAAATTAGTTGATGGAATCATGCACATGCAGGTTTGCTTTGGCTATTTTAAAATGTCTTGTTATGCCCCAGTAGAAATTATTAAAGTAATGAAGAAAATATGACAAAAAGTGAAATTTTAGCAAATTCTAAATTCAGAAAAGGTGAAGGGAAAAAAGTCAGATTCCTTATGACTCAATAGCCACTAAATCCTTTTAATTTGCAATGGACCTCTGTGTGGATGTACAAGTTTTAAACTTGCTGAGTTTCTTTTTACAGCAGGCAACAGGTTACAAAATGATTCATTAAAAACAGGCTATGACTCATTCCTTGCAAAAGCAAAATATTTAAGCTTATTTATTGTGTGGGTGCTTCGCATTTAACAATATCAATCTCAAGCTGAATGCAATACTACCAGATTAATTACACAGTTTTATATTGGTAATCAGTTCATTTTCACTGTGATTAATTTTTACAGTTTTTCAGAAAAAAAACCTGTTTGAATAAAGAAACTGTAATTATGAGTGGGAAGGTACTCGATTCAGTGTTCCCAATCTCATTGTGAATAGTGGTATTCACAGGCAATTTACATAAATTATAATGCTGAGAAATAAAAGCAGTTTCTTGATCGCCTGTGGATGGGGAATAAGAGATCCAACACTGGAATAATCTTGAATATACCCTTATTATACCTAACATAGAAAACATCATTGACATTTACTGTCACATTAAAAATGCATCAAAAGACCCAAAACAGTTGGTATTGGTATTGGTTTATTATTGTCACTTGTACCGAGGTACAGTGAGAAACTTGTCTTGCATACCAATTGTACAGGTCAATTCATTACACAGTGCAGTTACATTGAGTTAGTACAGAGTGCATTGACGTACTACAGGTAAAAACAACAACAGTACAGAGTAAAGTGTCACAGCTACAGAGAAAGTGCAGTGCAATAAGGTGCAAGGTCACAACAAGGTAGATCGTGAAGTCACAGTCCATCTCATTGTATAAGGGAACCGTTCAATAGCCTTATCACAGTGGGGTAGAAGCTGTCCTTAAGTCTGGTGGTACGTGCCCTCAGGCTCCTGTATCTTCTACCTGATGGAAGAGGAAAGAAGAGAGAATGTCCTAGGTGGGTGGGGTCTTTGATTATGCTGGCTGCTTCGCCAAGACAACGAGAGGTAAAGACAGAGTCCAAGGAGGGGAGGCCAGTGTGTGTGATGCGCTGTGTCCACAACTCTCTGCAGTTTCTTGCGGTCCTGGGCAGAGCAGTTGCTGTACCAAGCCGTGATACATCCAGATAGGATGCTTTCTATGGTTCATTGGTAAAAGTTGTTGAGAGTCAAAGGGGACAAACCAAATTTCTTCAGCCTCCTGAGGAAGTAGAGGCGCTGGTGAGCTTTCTTGGCCGTAGCATCTACGTGATTTGACCAGGACAGGCTGGTCAGTTTTTGAACCACCCAGTGTTTTGTAAGCTTGTTCTGGTCTCCATTCTCTTGGTCAGGATCCAATTAAACTGTCTCAACATGATACCTTAAGGCTTGGAAAGCACCACATCTATTTCATTGGCTGCTCTGTCCACCATCCAAATATTGTTTATTTGGATTTGCAATTTTTAAAAATGTCTCATTAGCTGCATGAGAATGTTGCTACATCAATCGTGTATGCAGCCCAAGCAGTAACTGTGGAAAGAGTTGGAGTTAATGTTTTAGATTGATAATCTATTCCCAGTTCTAATAAAAAAGGGTTCTTGACCTGGAACATTAATATGGTTTCTCTTCTGACAGATGCTGCCCAACCTGCTGAGTATTTCCAATATTTTGTGTTTCATTTCAGATCTCTAGCATCCACGCTTGGTTTTGATTTTCAGTATATGTAGTCCAACAGGAGCCCAGGTGCATTAAAGAACTTGGTTATTGTAGAGCACAATTTATTTTGAATGGAGCAGTTTGGATAAAAGAACAGGTTGTGGAAGACATTGTCATTGAACTGAGAGCCCTCAGCTGATGTCGCACCTTATGTTTACTTTCCTGATTAAATTGGAAAACACTGATAGATGGTCTCTGAAACTCCAAGACACAATAATACCCGCAAGTTCTATTTTTAAGCTGAATTTATGACACAAAGTAATATGGTGATTGAAAAGTGAGTTATTTAAATTAAGGAAATATACACTTGTCAATTCATTATGAGCCCTCTCCTACTTACATCCAAGATGTTCACTCCTGTAAATGAATTATTTCAGCTGTTGAAGTAGAGTAAATTAAAATATATTTAATCCCAATTCTGTTGCTTTAGTTATAGAGTCATACGAGTTGTACAACACACAAACATGCCCTTTGGCCCACCACATCCATGCCAACCTTTTTTCCCATCTATTCTAATCCATTTGAGTACATTTGGAATGTATCCTTCCATGTCTTGCCTATTTCATTGTCTGTCTAAATGCCTCTTAAACATAATAACTGTATCTGATTCCACCACCATATTCTAGATATCAATCATTCTCAGTGTCAAAAATGTAGCCCAAAGACCTCCTTTAAACCTCCAACCTCTCACTTTAAAACTATACCCTCTTGTTTTTGATATCCCCTACCAAAAAGAATTTTGACTACCTACCCTATCTTTGCCTCTCATAATCTTACATACTTCAATCAAGTCACCCTTCAGCCTCCTTTGCTCCAGAGAAAACAAGCCCAGTCTATCCAATTTCTCCCGATAACTAAATTTCTCCAATCTAGGCAACATCCCGGTGAATCTCCTCTGCACTCTCTCCAGTCCAATCACATCCTTCCTACAGTGTGGTGACCAGAACTGCACACAATACTCCAAGTGCGGCAGAAACCAGTCTCTTGTAAGTTTGCAGCATAACATCCTTCCTCTTATATTCTGTGCCCTCACCTATGCAGGCAAGCATGCCATATGCCTTCTTCACCACCCTATCCACCTGTGTTGCCTCTCGCAGGAAACTATGGACTTGGACCCCTCTGTTCATCAACTTTCCTTAGTGCCCTACCATTTACTGTATATATCCTACCCCAATTTGACAATGTTAGTGTACTTGTCCTGCACTGTATATGTCTTACCTCTATTTGACTATACCCCTTTGTCTGCAATCCAGCTACAGAATGTTTGATTTTTTTCACATAAACAACCCCAGTACAAACCCTAATTAAAATGTTTGGATGATGAAAAATAATTTTCATTAACGTTAACAATAATTCAGTAGAAAATCCTCAATATTTCAAGTCAAGTTTATTGTCAGATGTTCAAGTACGGTGATGTACTGGTACAATGGTTTGCAGTGACTCGACTGAAATGTATGTGTTATTTAGCTGAAAGGAATAGACTATTTTTATTATGAAGGAAACAGATAATGCTGGAAATGCTCAACAGATCAAGCAGTATCTGTGGAGCCAGAAACTGAGAAAGTGGATTGGACAGTGCTGGAGTCAA
The DNA here is from genome assembly GCF_009764475.1 of Pristis pectinata. Classification (NCBI taxonomy): domain Eukaryota; kingdom Metazoa; phylum Chordata; class Chondrichthyes; order Rhinopristiformes; family Pristidae; genus Pristis; species Pristis pectinata. Next base: position 16,697,908 of record NC_067420.1, read on the forward strand.
TTAGTGCCCCAGGGTCACCTCCTGAGCTTGCCCCATGCTCACACATGTTTCACGGCTACATGGCTTCCAACACACTTCCAATGTCACAGCCATGGCCATACCATGAAGCAGATCGAGCAGTGATTGGATTTTAGGTGGCATAAACTATGACCCCACCCACAAATGGCCTGATGACCTCCTGATAGCTCGTCAATGGCCTTTTCATTCTTTCCAAATGTCCTTGATGATCAGAAACAACATCTGACAGAAATAGTTGAAGAAAAAGTAAAGTTTTAAAAATATTAATAGAAATATTTGGAAACAATACATTCACATCAAATGTTTTACTGATGTAGTTAATTAAAAAACTAATATTACGTAAAGTAAAATTAACCAAATTATCTGCCTTCACTGACATTTTTTAATGAAGATTGGAGAACCCATTTCAAATGAATGGAGCAGTGCTTGATACACCAGCTGTAGCTGGCATAAAATTGAGGGCCAGATACAAATGTATCCTGCTCCTCTGCTCAGGAAGTTGTGGATTGCCTCAGGTCTCAGTGGGTAGCCCAGGGGTGAAGTGGAACAGTGTCCAGTGTGCAGGTGCAGAAGCCAACCACACTGAAGCAAGCCAACAGTTATGTCCAAATGCTGACTGGCCATCTGCATGGGCTTAGACCAATGGCTCAGGTCAATGACCATTCAGCAAAGGTAATCAATCTGAATTTTTTCTCTCTTTGTAGATGCAGCCCGATTTGCTGACTATCTCCAGTATTTTCTCCAGCACCTGCAGTATTTTGCTTTTAGATTTGTTTTTTATGATCATGTCTAGAGAAGCAATTAATCACAATGGGGCGAATCTTCCACCAAGGCCTGTGCAGATCTGCTGTCTGGTATGCTCAGAAATAGAGTCATAAATAGTGCTATCCAGCAACTTTCATTCCCCAACAATACATTAGCTCAGCTGTAACTAGAAGATTGTGCTCTGGATACCACATCTTAGGAAAGGTGCAAAGATTTTAGAGAGGGTTCAAAAGAGGATGATTCCAGGGATGATAGACATCAGCTACATGTGTAGACTGGAGAGGCAGGAGTTATTCTCCTTGGAACAGAGGGAATCTGATAGAGTTACTTAATATCATGAAGGGTCTGACAGGATAGACTGGGAACAACCTTTATCTTTTGGCGGAAGGATCAAGAACCAGAGGAAATAAAATGAAGGTAGTTAGCAAAAGGACCGCAAGTGTGAGGATCTGCCAGAGGCAGATTCAGTTGTGGTTGTGGGGTGAAACTAGCTGAATTGCTCTTATATAGAGCTAGCATGGACTTCATGGTCCAAATGACCTCCTTCCATGAAAATAAAGGAAAAACTAAAGTGCTGTAAAATTGAAATAAAAATAGAAAATGCTGGAAACACATAGCAGGCCAGACAACATCCATGGAAAATAAAACAGAGTTAACATTTCAGGTTGTAGACCTTTCCTGAGGGTTTGAATTCTGACAAAGGGCCCTTAACCTGAAATGTCAACTCTGGGTCTGACAGTGCAGCTGGCAGCCTTGTGCCAGATGAAGTAGAAACTTCTTTAGATAGTTTTTGGAACTATATTCACAGAGAAGAGTTGGATTCTTCATTGCCATCAGCATTCTTCATTGATTTTGGAGGAAGCAGGAGGAGTTCCATTGCAATCTGGGCTTTGGGATGGCACAGCAGCCTGACAAGGAATGGAGCTGAGCCCACATCAACATTGTTGGCAGTTTCCAACACGTTGCTGCTGCAGCCAGAGGACCGGTTTAGGTTATTTTCTGGTCAATGATGATTCCTGAAATGTTGCTGTGAGGGACGGCAACTGTAATGCTATTGAGTGTTAAGCAGAAATAGTGAAACTTGATGCTGATAACTATTGATAGCCATAAATGTGAATGATGGTAACCTGCTACCAAATATTCCAGGTTCACACTGTGGTAAGTCCTGCTGTGTTCGGGCAAGGACCAGCTCTCTGCTTGTCCCCAGAGAGAGTGAAGGGAGTCCTCCAGGGAGTCACAGGACTTTGAGCCACATTCTGAGTTCAAACTCGAAATGGGCCTCTTTTCATTGCCACTTACTCCTTCTCTTCGTCTTTTGCTCTTCTTCCTCTTACTGCTGGGCAGTGGACAAAGCCTATGCCCTCATCATGGCAAGATTACGTAGCATGCCACAGATGATGACAAAGCATGGGACCTGCACTAAAAAGTGCAACAGTGCCAACTTTGAGTGATTGAAGGAGTGGAATCTCATCTTGAGCACCAAGCTGACATTATTGACTGAGTACCTGGAGAGACTATGACTACATTTGTAATTGTACTCCTCATTGATTGGAGCAAGGTGCCAACAGCCAAACGTCTATCCAGGGTACTGGCTGAAATAAGCCTGGCAGGGTAGAATGTGTTGTATGTGCTTCCAGGGTGCATAACACTGACCACAAGGATTTCTATTGGTTGTCACACATGACCTGTTCATACAAGAATTGCTGGACTTCCTAGTTCAGGAAGAGCACTGGATTTACATGTAGAACCTAAAGTGTCCCGTGAGTGAGGTCTATCACTCCCTGAACCATTGGTAGATTCTTAATCCTGCAACTTCACTGGTCTGCAAGTACCTTTGCTCACAGCATAAGGAAAAGGAGACGCGTCCTCTCTTCTTGAACTGAAAGTGCATATGAAGTCTTGAATCCAGAGGTGAAGGGTGAAGTACAGCATGAATCAGCTCCTGTCCACTAAGTTCAGGGTAAAAGTCACCTTCACATCTTCGTAGAAGGCAGTCCAGGCACAGTTGTGTGGTTGCAACTCAGCCTGCAGAACATGACAAATCCTTGTCACCATTGCTATAGAAAACATTAGCCTCTGGATGGATTGCTCTTCAGATGGTTGGATAAGAATGTGGCTCCCATAAAACTTAAAGGATAGGCTTTCTAATACAGAGCTTTTCCCCCTCCTCCTTCAGGCTCCACTGGCAAGTTGTTCCTGGTCATGCTGGGAGCCGTTGGGACTAAATTAACAGCAATGAACAACAAACAAGCCGAATACTCACTCAGATTGTCCACACAACTTCTAACTGCAGTATTTGGACCCCTTGAAATGAAATGAGCTCAGGTCCAAATGATTCCCTATCAAACCAGAAAGTAAGTAAATGATGATCATTTATAAGTAGCACAGATGCAGGACGATATGTTTTCCTATGCATGATCCACACTACATGTTAATAACAATAAAATGGTGCTGAGCTGAAATATCAGCCATTATCGAATGGCAGAGAAGGCAAGGGGGGTGCCAAATGGGTTGTACCTGCTCCTGTTTCTTACGTTCACTTCAACTTCACAGGAGAACTGGCCATTTAGTGTTGCGTGTGGATTGCATTCAACTGTGTGAACTCGACCTGTTCAGTGTGCAGGCAAGTTGCATGCACAGAAACAGCTGAACAAAGATCCCATTATGCCTTCAAAGTTCTATATGTCATGAACTCATTTCACAGTCATTTTACACTTGGAATCAATCTTTTATTACTTAAAAGGTATGCACCTTGTTCAGGTTTGAATTTCTAGAGATGAACCTTCAGCAGCAAAGTAGCAGGCAAGCTAAAGTGCCTGCAGTATTCCTCTCTGAATTCTACCCATTTCTTCAACAACTATTTGTTGTACTTTGACTCTTGAATTTGGTTATGCATGGTTGGGCTATGTCCTTTAAATCTTCAAGTTCTCTTACTTTTTGCACCTTAACTTTGGTTTTTTTGTTGGTCACAATGAATCATCACTGTGAAACCTAATCAAAAGCTAAAAAATTCTCACATACAGAAAAGACTAGAAAATGACCTATTTAGCATTGCTGTTGTAAGACAGTTTCTTCCACATCTACTTTAAAAGCATGATAATGGTCATTTCTTAACATGTGCCAAAGTTATGTTGTGAGATTGAGAAAGGCTGTTCTCTTGTTTTACTGTAATATGATTGGGGCAGGAGTTGTTGTAAGCAATATCTGTTGTTTTACCATCTTTAGGCTGTAGTATTGAGAAATTATACTGCTGTTAAAGGCTGCTTCATACTGTACATTGACAAGCCCTGCATCCAGTTCGCATTGCTTCCAATCTGGCCAGACAATGGTGAAAGAGAAAAATGCAAGGCAAAGACACAGCTATCAGCTCTGCTAATGACACAACATGTAATTTTGGGGATAGTTTGGAGACAGGATTATCATAAGATGAGAGATCAGGGATGTATGGTCCACAGCCAGGTCAGGGGACAAGGGCAGTAGAGAAGTCGTCTCCCCAAGACATATGGTCTGGTGAAGGAGTGTCAGAGAAGAGTTTGATGGGGCAGGGTACAAAAGCAGAGTATAACAATCAAATGCAGTCTTGGTAGAAAGCCTGTCAAGGAGCATGAAAGTATACACTGCAAACTTTGCATAGGGCATTGTGTAGCTTGGAGCCCATCCTTTCCAATGTGGGAGTGGTTGCCAACTCCATTAGAGCAATTGTGAATACATCGATGTGCGGTGTCAGTCATTGTTGCAAATTTCATTGCAGTAAATGCAGAAACACATTTGACTGCTGCAGTTGAAACTCAGATTTCTGTCCTAAGAGCAGAATAGTGCCAGTAGAGCTGTAATCACCAATGATCAAGGAGATTGTCATAGCAGTCCAGAAGTGGTCCTCTAGCAGATGTCTGGATTGTTGTGTTGATCTAGGAGTTGGAATAGTTCTGAGGAGCAGAACCTGATGTCATCTCACAGGTTGACAACAATCATCCTCCTGTCAAACCTTATTGTTGCTTGATAACTGTCCAGCCTAAACTGTTGCCCATGGTGAGGTGATGCAGTCTAGGTCTACAGCAGCTTAATGCCATTCCCCTGGACCTTCTGTAGTCTGATAATATGCAGCCTTCTACCAGCTGGTGGTGGGTGAACTGTGTAGGTGAACCAGGACAGGCAAATGCAAAGGAAGCACTAAGGAAGCACTGACAGCGATGGTTAAATATTTCTATGGAATATGATAGCAAATGATTTATGAATTTGATTTGAGATTTTTTGGTATTGTTAACTTTGTTTATAATGTGGCCAAGCAGATGTGGTATTGATCAATAAGAGAGGGAAGATAAGGCATGTGTGAATGGTAAATTGTGGGGCATATAGAAGACCACCATGAAACTTGGTGGGCTATAGGGCTGATCTGGAGTGGCCCAGCACTGGAAGTATTATGTATGTGCAACATTGATTTGCTATGTCAAGTTTTATATGGCATTATTGGATCACTTGTTTGTTGGCTTCACATGTGCATAGGTTGCGCACAAAGTCTTGACATGTTGTCAGCACTTTTCACCCAGCAACTACTCTTTGGTTCAAATGCTGGTGCCACAGTGCATTGCCACAGAATGATGGGATTACTACCTCTGCCACAATGTTGAGTATTAACATATATGACTTACTGCCCACGGTCACAGCAACTGGAAGTAGAATCCCTATTGGTTGCACACGGCGTCATGGGGAAGCTAGCAGTTCTCACAAGCCCATTGACTTGGTCCACCTGCTGTTGTCTGGCAAGAAAGAATGAAATATGGTCAGCTTTCTTTCAATAGACAACTGTCCAGCCTATATTTCCCCCACATGCAGCCGTCAATGGCAATATGTGAAATGCTGCAAGTTTCTCCTTTCATTGACCTTTCATTGCCATTGTTGGTATCAGCCAGTAACAATGCAGTCCTTGTCCTTTTCCAAGGTTGCAGTTTTGGTTGTAACTAGTGTCAGATTTCAGTAATGTCATCCTATTGAAGTGCAAAAATCTTACACACTGTTCCTCATTGAATTTTAAATTAAAAAAAAGTAGATATGGTTTCCTGCTAAATGCCCTTCTCCTCTTCTCCTCCTCCCTGTCCTGGCAACATATCCTCTTCTGTTTGCCCTATCCTCATTTAGCCCAAACATGGTGTATAGCAATGGGAATGCCTGATAGTTCACCAATAATTAGTAGCAGCTGGATTTGCAAGAAGTGTTGAAGTCAGGACAAAGCTCTTTGGCAGTTACCATATGATTCTCTGCAGACTTTAGCAACTGTATAGAACTCTGGAAAGTACCAAACAATTTGACATCAATCAGCAATTCACCTGAAGGCAGTTGTGAATCCCTTTAAATCAAACCACTCAGTTTCCTTCAAATGATATCAAGATCAATTTACAACAGCAAGTCACTATTTTCTCATTTGAAGATTGTCAGCAGAGGAAGATCAGGTGGGTACTTTGGATACAACTTCAATGCCTATGGCCCAATTAATCCAATTTTTCATCAGGTTTTTGAGTATTATCTACACTCTTACCCAAGTATTTCAAAAGGCTGTATCACTGTATAATTCGTAGTCACTATAGAGTTATAGAACTCCAATTGTAATTTTCATTTACAAAAGTGCAGCTTGTGAGTTCTAGAAGCTGGTTCAAGGAGATGAGTAGGGTAACCAGGGGTCCTTAAAGGGATGGTTCACAAAAGAATACTTATTGCCTTTTGTTGAACAGCCATGTTCCTGCTGGTCCCATAAAAACCCTTCTCACCCATTCACTACCACCCTAATCCCAACTCCATTCCCAGCCATGGAAATGGTTACTTTTCTTTTTACAGCATATAGTTGTGTTTTCACCTTCCAAACCCATTCTGCTGCCGCATACAACTTCCTGATCCCACTGGCTGAATCCTTTTGACAGAGATTTATCGGCAGACGGCCATATGCCTTGCTGACTTTGACTTTATCAGGGACCCTTCCATTTTCCAATGTCAGACGCTCAGGATATCTTATTATTTTGCACCTCAGATCCATACTATGAATTTGTATGTCTGATAAAAAGTAGTTGTTCTGATTTTTACTTTAAGCTGCCTGCTGATTTTTGCAGGAGACTTACCATATCCAATTCCAACAATTTGATATGATACTTGTAAGCAGGATATTTTATGTAAATGTTCATGGATGAATTGTAGCAATGTGTGGATCCATTGTTACCTCTGGACATCTGCATACTTCTGGGTAAACTCCTCAGCTAGTTTCATGCCTCCTGTTCATCCATGACTAAAGTAAATGATCTGCTGCAGTGTGATATCTCATGAATGTCTGTCCTTACCATATGTAGCATAATTTGTTCCATAATTTTGCTTTGTAAAAATCTCTTATCTAAACAGTTCAGTTAAACATTTAAATGGAGTGCTAACAAATTACGCCATTCCAACTCATTTCTCCTTTGAATGATCTTGATAAATATTAAGCTATAACTTACGAATTTTTTAATTATGTAACCGAAACCTGATCTAATCCATTAGAAACAGAAATCAAGCATTTTGCTTCAAAAATGATTTATTTTTATGCCTGTCACTTTTAAAACTAAACAGATGCTAAATGTATAGGGTGCATCTGACCCATGTAGGCCAACCTCTAATCTGTGCTGATTTACCTGATCTTAGCCATCTGGCAAAGCATGTATTAGAATTGACCTCAGCACTTCTTATCATGGGAGTTGGAGGGAAATCAGCTGAGCTTGCTGCTCCCAATATGAGTCAAGTAATTTGTGCTGTAAAGTGTATCTGCATTACTGCTGGTGGAAGACAGGATTGAACATGTCCTCTGTGTTCCCTAGGAGAAAATAGACTCTTTACTACCTTCATCCTGACATTCAAGTACATCAGCAGGCTTCCTGGGCTTTAGAAAGAGGAACTCAGACCAGAGATCTATAACATATGGGCCCACCCTCTTTGTGTTTGACATACATTTGTAAGGTATCCCTAGCTTGTTGCTGTCATGTGCACCTGCTGGGTGAAAATTGGCTTCTGAATTTCCAACATTACCATAGTGCTTGCAGTTCAAAAGTTCTTTGCTGGATGTAAAGTACTTTGGGAGGTTGTAATGTTCTAAAAGGTGCGATATAAATGATCTTTATTTACTTACCCAGTTCCACGATGTGGAAGTAATATCTTTATAGCTTCCATACAGTGTTCTCCCCTTTTCATTGTTAAGGTGCCACAGAAGAGAGGCACCCAGAAAAATTGGCTTTGAACAGGAATGCTAGCCATCATCAAATTTATTTTCACTAGCTAAACAAAATGCTTGCTCTCTTAAAGGTCTTTTTTTTCTTAAATTCATTTTTCAGGATCAGGACATCACTGGCAAAGGCAGCATTCATTGCTCAACTTTCAACGTCCTTGAGGAGGTGCTGGTGAGGAGCCTTCCTGAATCACTGTAGTCCTTCTGGTGAATGTGCTCCCACAATACTTCTGTGAGTAGACTGTTGCCAGTAGACAGGATACACTGGAAGTTCTACTGCTGAGGCTTTAGCAGTGATAATGTTCCCTTCCTCACTCTGGTGCAATTCTCCCTAAGGCATAACCAATCCTGATCCTTGGGTTTCAGATTTAGGTAGAGCCAAGATGGGCCATGTTCAAATATGCAACTCATGCTCGAATGGGAGAATTTTGGATCCACAATCCAGGCTGGGAGTTAGAGAATGCTAGCTGAGTAAAATACCAGCTAATGCTCACCAAATGTCAAGCTAGATTGCAAGACAATGTTGGGGATGGAAAATTAAACATATATAAAGATTGAACTGGGTTTGCTCTCATTCATAAGTTGCTTGCCTCATTGCCAATTCAAATTTACAATCAATGTTCTTGTGTTTCCCTCCTTTTCATGATTTCATCCCTCCTGCAGCTTTATATGTTTTTGAAGCCCTGCAATTCTACCACCATTCCTTCCCTTACCCTTTCAGCCCATTGACTGCAGCATTTAGTCTTTCCCTTCTCCCTTCAGCTCACTCATAAATTAGCTGCCCAAGCCCCACTTTGAAATTTCCTCCTTTAAATCTCTCAACTTCTCTAACTACCTCTCCTTAAGACCCTCCTTAAATCCAGTCTCTTTGACCAGTCCCCCCTCAGTTCACTTGGGTTGGATGGGTTTTAGTTTTCTTCCAGGCTTTGGAAAACTCACTTGGACTGCCAACTTGAAAGATGCTATTTAAAGACTAGGATTATTTTAAGATTTTTGTTGAACATCAGCAAAGATAATCACGCATTGGTTACATGCCAACAGAAGCATCATTCTCAATCCAGAGGAAATACTCTGGCACACAGGGAGGACAAAAGTAGTCACTGACATTAAGTAACCCCCTGAAATGAGAAGTCCTGTGGTTTCCAAAGGCAGATCAAGTTTGACTGGCCATTAATCACACCAGGTAAATTGTAGAGCGATTTAAAAGAAAAGTCTGTATAAAATCTAAATTTGGAAAACATCATCTGTTTGTTGTGGATCTCTCCAATGCCTGCACATTCTGTTTCCAACATTAGTAGGCTACTGCTATGTAGGTGGATGTTATTTATGGAAAGTGTTGTTTCCCTCAAGGACACTTTTAATCAATCTCCTTGAAAACAAGGCAATACATATAGAGAGAAGGCAAAACAACTGTTATTGTTTTGGGAGTCTCCACGTGGTTACAAACATTAGTTTAACATATTTCCAGTCTCAACCACTTGGCACATACTTAGTGGTTTTCAGCATTCAAAACTCATACTGCGATCTCCAGGCTTCCCCCATTCCAGCTTTACAAATGATTCCACTGGTAACGAGAAAAGTGTGTTTGGAGGGAACAAAATGGGATATTCCAATTTTATGTTGTTAAATAAAGATCTGCTATGATCCACTCAACTTTTCCAATGAAAATGTTTATCCCACAATGATCTTTTTAAAAAAAAACTAGACAAAAAGACTTTTTTTATACATATCACACACTATAACCTTACACTATTCTAATAGCTTCAAACCTTACTACTCAGGGGTCTGTCTACAAATATGAGCACACTGGAGGGACCTTCTGCCCTGCTTTCCAGAAGACTAATAGCCAGTCAAGGGGAAACAGTGCTAACATTGCATTGAAGTGTTTAACTGCTACACATATAATGCATTGTTAAATACATAAACATTCAGAAATATGGTGACAGATGTATATTTGGGGATATTACAGACCCCCAGGTTCTGGGACCCCTGTGTAAATGTTCTCTGTGGACAGTGGAAACTTGCCCAATTTTGTGTCAAAATGATGAAAAATTATTTTAAAACTAATGGCTATTCCAGAATTGGGTCAAGAGCACATTTGAGCGAGATCAAGATTTATTTATATCAGGGCTTTGCAACTAATCATTAACCAGATGTTCATTAAATTAGTTTTGGCTCCTCGTACACTGTACCAAGAATTATAAATGTGACAGGATAGTCTGATCCATGGTAGGGAAGGGAAAACTTTAGCATGAAGTATCTGTTAACTTGGATCATAAAACAAGCAATAAAAATCCCCCACACTTTCTTCTTCAGTTCCAACTTTCTCCCTCCTCTTCTGAAGTCAGTGACTCATGCTAGAGTAATATTCCACCAGCATTGGCAACAGTTCTCCAGCTCACCATGTGGCAATTCTTCACAAGTGAAGCTAGACCAATGATTTTCAAACTTTCCTGTCAGAAATCCCCGGTAAATATTCATATGGTTCCACAGAGCTCTTTGTGCCCAAACTCCCAAAAGACATTATCAGGCACTGAAAGGGAAACAATACTATCACTGGAGAAAACTTCTTGTATTAGTACTGGCAAGAAAAATATCGTGCTTGGAACAATCTATCGGAAGTACAGGTACACTGACAGGAATCCAGATTTCATCTTATAGTCTCTAGGGGGAGCCATTGTAAACTATGGGCTAGACTAGTTGTCAGCAGGCGATATCGTTACCATGGACGCCATCACAGCTGAAGTTAATGCTGTCTTAAAAGATGGATTTTCCAGCAGTGATTTGCAATTTTTTTCCCCTTTCAGTGAATGTTTGACCAAGTGGAGTACCAATGCAACATGTATTTATTTTGTACCTTTAAGGTAGTTAAACATCACTGGATGCTTTTCAGGAGGACAACTGGGCAAAAAAGGAGATATTGTTGGGTGATTAAAGTTGGATTCATAGAGTCACTGTGGTGCAGGAGGAAGACATTTGGCCCATTGTGTCTTGATTGGGTAAACCAATCAGTCCGGTTCCCTTGCTCTTTCTTCCCAGCCCTGCAAATTATTTTCCCTCTGATATCTATCTGTTTCTACCATTATTACTGGAAGTGAGTTCCAGAACACAATCACTTTCTGCATAGAAATAAAATTTGTTCAGATTTCCGTGTATATGTGGTCAGACGGAGGTATCATAAAGCACATTAAAGTTAGATAGGAGATTGAGTTCAGGAATCCAGGAGCTTAAGGTCCCAGTGGCCACAGCACCGCTGGGGAGTATTAAGGAACCAAAATATGATGAAAAATGACACATAGCTTCAGTATAGAGTGTACTAACAAGCTATTAATTTAAATCTCAGACAATACTAAAAAACACCAAGCTACAATGTTGTAACCATCTGATACATTCAAAATGTAAGTTTGCCATCATAGTTTCAATTGGGCAGATTCAATGCAAACCTGGATTACAGTAGAACAAAAAGTAGTTAAAAACATTTCAGTTTTATTAAAAATAGGCAAGCCTAACTTTGTCAATAGATCTGTTAAAACAAATATTCTGTGGCAGGAAGCATAACAACAATTGCAGTTCTACTTTATATAAATATAAAGAGAACAAAATGTAATTGATCATTAACCATGTAATGTTTTCAATATTGCGCAAAAAGAATTCTCAAATTCCACATTATTCTTTATTCCAACAAGGTATAGGACAAGCAATATCATTGATTTTGCAAAGTGAATTATTGATCAGTATTGCCACAACTTCTCAGATAACGTTTTAAGTCACTAAAACCCATCACACACGTGACAATCTTTATTTCAATTTTTTGCAAGATGCATTCTGTTGAAAGCTGAATTAATTAGCTTGGATTATACAGATGCTGTATAATCCAAGTTAATTAATTTGCAATCCAAAGTACTTTATAGCCAATGCATATTATTAGGTGTAGACATTTTTAAACAAACATAGCAACTATTCTCAAAGCACAAACATAACATTAATGAATAATTTAACTCTTAAGAATATTGAATAATGGCTAAGTGTTTGTTTATACACAAAGAGAACTTTCCTGTCTTTCTTCAAGTACCACATTGAGATCTTTTGGGTCCACTTGAGAGGGCAGTTAGGACCTTGGGCTGAGGGTGTGTTTGCTTTTCAGTAGGAGAGTGTCAAATGAAGACTCTATACATGAGATGTTAACATGACCATTCTGTCTAATTGCCTTGCTGAATGCTTGCAGCATTTTCTGTTTAAGTTTTAGAATTTCAATGTCTATATTATTTTTATAGTGTTGTTGGTTTCCCATAGTTAAAATGAATGTATCAGAATTATTATGCTATAAAGTAATGGTTTATTTATTTATATAACCAGGAAACAGAATACAACACTGGAAAGGCAATGACCCAGCCACTTTTCTCCCAAGCTTTTCATAGGGTTACAACTACAAGTGAGTGTAGTTAGCGTTATTAATATTGGCCCACCTACAAAGAGTCAATAGAAAGCAATATCAACAATAATGCCACAGTAGCTGAACTTGAAAAATGAAAACGAAAGCAATGTATTTTCATTTCCTTCAGTTCAATCATAGGCAAAATCAGGATAAAATATTGAATGGTGAAGGGTTATTTGGTCTACCAATTCTGTTCCTTCCACAGATCAATCTACTATCTGCACTAATTAGGCTTTGTCCAACCATTTAATATTTCATGGAAAAGATGCGAAAGTTTCTGCTGTGCCACTCCCATTCAGAGGTGAATCAAGGAAATCTATCCCACTTTATATTTCATTTATCTTGACATGCTTGGCAGCATTAAAGGAAATGTAAATATGTTGATTTAATTGGCTGATGATACTTGGGAATTGGCAATTAGAGGCATTTGAATTTCATTCTATTTTTCTCAATCCTTTCTTTAACCTAGTATTCATACAGATCTCCTCATAGACTTTTCTCCCCATTCTAGTCTTCCTTTCTCCCCCAGGCTAATTGAGAATGCAGTCTAATGTGGTTATAATGACAGCACCTCACTCACATGCCTGTAATTTATATGACAAAGCAGTGAGTAAGATCAGTGTGCTATATAGCTGTGTGGAAGCGTGAGCCTGCATTGCAGCTGCTCGTGATATTCTTCCCATGCACACTTTGTAAAAAAAGTCACTCAGTCTCAAAAAGAGCAAAAATAATAGTTTATTCCCATTCTCCCCCACCACTTAGGGAATATAAGAGACCAATGGAAGCTTTGCAAGTATTGCCTCACAGTTATTGTCGAAGTTAGCATAGACTAGAAAAAGTTTTCATAAGAACAGAAGAATTTGAAGCTGAAGTAGCCAATTTAGCCCCCCTTACCTGCTTTGCCATTCAGTAAGATCCTCTACCTCAGCTTCTCTTTTTTTGTTAATCCTTTTGTTATGTTTGTTCTTCATCAAGAGACAAACTTCACGTGGGTTTAACATCTGAACATTTTTATTAACCAACACCAGCCTGCTTGCTTTCCCTTTTTCCAGCCACTTCCTGTCCCCCCATGTGACCCCCTTGCATTGCCTACTGGGAACTGTAGTTCTTTATTATAACTACATAATAACACACCTCTAATATTCCAAAAATTGTTCTCTCTTGAATATAATAACTGAATCTCCGCTGTCCTCTTGGGTAGAGATTTCCAAATATTCACCACCTCTGGATGATGAAATTTCTTGTCAGCTCAATCTGACCCCTTATTTTGACCCTTGGTTCTAGATACCCCAACCAGGGCAATCAAACCTCTGTCTACCCCATCAAGTACTGTAGAAAATGTGGCCAGTCCTGATGCAGGGTTTTGACCAGAAACATCGACAATTCCTTTCCCTCCACAGATGCTGCTTAACCTGATGAGTTCCTACAGCAGATTGTTTGTTAAGATAAGATATCTTTATTAGTCACATGTACATAAAGACACACAGTGAAATACATCTTTTGCGCAGAGTGTTCTGGGGGCAGCCCGCAAATGTCGCCACGCTTCTGACGCCAACATGGCACGCCCACAACTTCCTGACCTGTATGTCTTTGGAATGTGGGAGGAGACCGGAGCACCTGGAGGAAACCCACACAGACACAGGGAGAACATACAAATTCCTCACAGACAGCGGCCGGAATTGAAACTGGGTTGCTGGTGCTGTAATAGCGTTCCGCTAACTGCTACACTACTGTGCCTGCCCTGTATGTTACTGTATGTTTCAATGGAATCACCTCTCCTTCTTCTTGAGCGTGAAGGGCTGAACTACTTAATCTCTCTTCATGGTACAGTATACCCATCCCAGGAACCAGTGTTGCGAATTTACAATGCAAAGCACTTCTCCAAATATATCCTTTCTTAGGTAGGGTGAGGTCACCAGAACACAATATTCCAGGTTCATTTTCACCAGGCCTTTATATAATTGAAGTGAAATGTCTCTACTCTTGTACTCAAATCCTCTTGTAATAAAGATCAACATGTAATTTGCTTGCTGTTGCTGCATGTTAACCTTTACGCACAAGAACACTTGGGTCCTCTAAACATGGCTAAATCTCCCACCATTTAAAAAATACCCTGCCGAAGTGGATGACTGCACTTTTCCACATTACCTTCCAACTGCATGTCCTTGCACATTCGCTTAGCCTGTCTGTACCTCTGGAAGCCTTTCTGCATCCTCCTCACACTGCCAAAAAAAATTTCATATGTTATACTCAGTCCCCTCATCCATATCACCTATATAGCTTGAGAAGCCCCAGCAGTGAGCCCTGTAGCACCTACCACTTACAACCTCCCGATCTTAAAATGTCCCATTTATTGCCACTGCCCCTTTTTCTTGCCTTCTAGTTCAGACCTCACACCAGATAGTGCTGCAGAGTTCAAGCAAAAATACAAGTGTTAAATGACTTTTTAATTTTACATTCATTCCCTTTGGTCTTATGTTTTCAGTCCAAGATATAGAATCTGCATTTTCTCTTAATTTTTAGGATTTATATATGCTCAGATCACAATTTCTCCACTGATGCTCCGTTTTCTTCAGAAACAAAATTCAGGTCCTACTCCCCTATCCTCGTGATGTTCAATTATTGTTGTCTGTTTTCTCAGATCATCTCCTGGAAGTTCAAAATCTTGTTCAAAATGTCCAAATCTTCAGACACAATTCAAAAAAAATGACATCAGAAGTCATTCAGATGAGGTTAAAGTAATATGAAAAGTGTGTGTTGGGAAGGGGAGGGGTGCTATATGAATATAAGGAAAGGATTTGTGTAAAAGGGAGGGCGATTTGTTCAAAATTCCAATGGGAAGACACGGCCTGTTAAATTGTATCTGACTGGCCTTTTTAAAATGCCTTCTAATTTCTTTGTCCTTCAGATGAGAAATATGTTTGACAATGAAGCACTTGTATTTCTGAATAAGAAACCCACAAAAAATTCTTTGGCATTTATCAGTGGCGACGTAATGGATTCCGGAGTTACGAGTTTGCAGGAAACCCCTTAGTTCAGTCTCGGGACGGGTGCCAGGGTGGTCAAGGCAACGGACTAAACAGGAGGAAACACAGAGGGAATCCCGTTATTTTACTGGAGCGAAACTATAAACACTCTGATCCTTGGGAAGGAAGTGGCGTTTTCCCTCTGTAGTGAGTAAGATCTGGGACAGAGGGAAGTCAGTGCAGTGCATGGAAAGCTCGGGACTCGACTGCACTGTCGGATTGCTCCTGCCCTGTGTATCAGCTCTTCCACACAGCAGAAAATCTTATCCGCAACTCAAAGCTCAGCCTGAGACACTGATGTTAACAGATCTGCCTGCAAATGTTCAGAGGAGCTGCATGCAGAGTAGTGCCCTATCACATCATGAGGTCTGTGGATCAAGGTATGGGCCCTTTTCTGGAATAAACTGCATTCTGTATTTTTTGAAAGTCAGTGACAACTTCAAAGTATTTTAAATGCAGAAATCTGGTATTGACATTAATGGGAAAGTTACAGGGTCGATATAATGTGACATAACCTTGCTTTGAATGGAAAGATTATTCTTAATAAGACGATGAATGAGCGTTTCGAATATACCATTTTCTGTGCATTGGAAAACAACATAAACCTTTAGCATTTTAAAACTTTTTTGCTAGCAAAATATATAAAATGTAACGGAAGCTTTAGTAATTGTTGAGATAATTATGCATCTGTACATTTTTGGAAACATCTGTAAGAAGTTCCAGATGTGGAGCCTGCCCAGGCAGTGCTGACGTGAGGCTGCTCTCTGCAGACGCCTCGGCTCCTCTCAGATGGGACAGCGCGAAATATATAGAATTAGCGGCTTTCGTGAAACTAGGTCAATAAATAGTATGTGCATGACACCATCCTAAAGAAAACATAAGTGTGCCCGCACCAAATAGCGTCCCAGTCTCCGGACATCTGCGGTTTATACACATTGCTTGGCCGGATTTTATGTTTCCACGTACAGGCTTTGTAGCTTTTTCTTTCTGCAGATACTTGTTTATTTCCAAATGAATTTATTTTTAATATCTGGACCGCTTGACAGCACTGTGTCGTGTCTCTCGCAGTGAAAATCACAGGACTCAATCTCCTGCTCACACTCACCACTCCAACTTTTTTTGAAGCGTGGCTGCCGGCAACGTGGTGGGTGGCGGCTGTCATAACTTCTACCTCATCCAATCCGAAAGCCCTGTGGCTTCTCCCACACTCTCCGGCTATTTCTCAGTCTCTCTCTCTCCCTCCCTCGCCTACACGTTCCGTCTCCAGTCTGTCTCTCTCTGATTAGCGCGCTGTATTCCGCAATCTCTCACACTCTGCCTTCAGATTCCCCGTGTCATTCTCACCACGTCTGTCAGTCTCTCTCCCTCAGATCCTCTGACTCATTCACACTCCCTGATTCTCCCTTCACTCTATCTGCATGTCTCACTGGGCACCGCTTTTTTTTAAAACATCTTTCATTAATGCCTCCCCGCTCCTTTCCATCTTCCAGACAACCATTGATTAACCCTTTGAATTCTGCTGCCAAACTTTCTCTGACAAGCAGTAGCAGCAATGTGACTCTCAAAGTGCGTGAGACATTTGAAATTTTGTGTGTCCCGCAAACTGAAGAACCATCAATAATTTTTGTTGCAAATAAAACCTAGTAGACATTTTAATATTGATTCGATAGATTGATAGTACTCTAGTCTCATTCTCAGATAGGAAGAGAAGTGTATATGGTAGCATAGGAGTTTTCAAAGTATAAGCAACCTTACAGCAACTTTTCACCAGTAATTCTGCAGAAAGTATTCTACATGTACACCATTCTTTTAATCTATTTGTATTGCCAAGGCACGTGAGGGAACTGTATGTGGTGTAAGTGCATGAATAATGAAGTGTGAATTCATTATTTTGAATTATTAAAATAGTATTAAGTCAAGATAGGAATCCAGCAGAGTAGGAACACAGTCCATTATCTCTTCACTCTTTTGTCACCTGATGACATTGGATTCTTGTCCTATACAGGGGTGACAAGGCTAGCTTTATTAAAGCAGTAATGAAGATGGATGTGCTCCTTGCAGCCTTATTCTATGCACCCACCCATGCTTGTGTGGGCAGATGTGTCATTCAGTTGGATAAATGCTAAAATTACAGAAATGGGTGGAGATTTTTGGAACAGTGTCCTACAAAACATTTTTCCCTTGTGTGTCCCCTTGGCTCTAGAAAAATTGGGAAAGCCTCCTTAGGGACTGTCAACAGGAATCACTGGATATTCATTGGAATGGTTGAACTCTGCAGATTTAACCTCTTCTTGGCTCATGTGCATCAGGGGAAATCTGCATCTCCCTTCCACCTCTAAACAAAGATTGAGCTTAATTAACAAATCAGATCAGACTGATGATAGGGTGGAGACACAAGTGACTGCAGATGGCTGGAATCTGAAGCAACAAACAAGATGCTGGAGGAACTCAGCCAGTCAGGCAGCATCTGTGGAGGGAAATGGACAGTCAACATTTTGGGTTGAGACCCTTCATCTGGACTGAATGATAAAGGGGAGATAGACAGTATAAAGAGTGGGTTTCTAATTAAAAAAAAACACAGCAGCAGTAGAACTCAGCAAGTGCTCAGTGTCAGTGTGGAGGCTGGGTTCCTGAGTTGTTTACATTCTGATCTGAATCACTGAGAGTGTGGTCTGAAAATTGGAGCATCCCTCACTGAGGCTAAAACTGGCAAACCAGTGTTTATTGTCTGCCTCAAGTTGCCCTTGAACTGCAGCAGTCTGAAGGTACTCCCACAGTGCTGGTGAGTAAGCCATACTTACCCAACAAGAAGTCCTCACTTAGACCATCCATACACTCTTCCCCTAATTTGCAAACTTCACCCAACAATCTCCCCTAGTCCTAATCCCACCCATCTCAGCTCCCATGCTAATCTTTCGACCCAATTCTTGCCCTACCAGTTTACAGGCCTGAACCAGGATCAGACCTCCCTCTTGACACCCAAGCTCATGCCTCACTCTGACACCCCTACCAAGCTCCCTGTCAGTTATAGAAGTGTTTTATGCCAAAACTTTCGAGGATTCTTTGGTATTGTGTAAGAAGAGGTGCTGGGTTCATGCCGAAGGGATTTTGGAGTTTCATGTGTCAGGCCTTGAAGGCCTTGTAAAGTCTGACTATTGGCATTTCTCACAACACATAGCTATCAGTTTAATCTGATTTCAGTTTGTTATAGTGAGTTACAACTGTTGCAAAGGTCTGATTTCACTTCTCTTGAGAAGATCTCATAGCATCTTGCCATTTTATTCCCTCTGTTGTACACTTCAAGGCACACCTAAGCTTTGAATGTCAATGTATTCTGCACTTTATTTTTCTCAAGTCACTCCTGCAGATGGTTTTCTCAACATATCATACGTGAGTTAAACCCATTGTGAATCAACTAACTAAAATTATTTATAGAAACTGGCAGGTAGTTCACAATGATTGAACAGCGATACCTAAATTGTCTGATCTTTTAAAATCTATTGCCTATTGGAGCAGTGATTGTAGACATAATTACATCAACTACAGTTTATAGTACATTGCATCACTTTATTCTGATTCTCTTTCACCCAGAGCCATGCTGATTCCCCTATTTCCTGGTTAGAAATTCCAATTTGTTGCTCCTATTTCTGACCATGATATTCCTTTTGCCTTTGAAATTCATGAACCACATTAGATTTCAGGCAAATATTAAACACTGCTTACCAATATTAACTATCCTTTGCTATCATTTAGTTTGACAGATCATAGAATCTGCCAGAACAGGATGAACTTGTTCAGCCCATCACACCTGTATTTCCTTTCTCCACAATGGCCTTACAAGATAGTCTTTCAGAAGCAGATAGATTTTTTTTTTCATAATTGCTGTTGGATCTTCTTTCAGTGCCTTTGAGCAAGTGTGCTTCAAATCATACCAAATCATTGAGTCATAAAGTTTCTCCTCCCCCTCAGTTCTTTTGCTGAAAGCCTTCAGTCCTTGTTTATTAGTTAGAGTATATCTTGTATGTATTGCAACGTATTTGTTGGGATTTTGGTTATAAAATAAACACAATTCCCAGTAAAAATATTGATGCGTAGAGTACTTCTGATACTTACAACGGATCATGCTGACCTCTGAGGTCCAAATCTGTAACTGGGACTCAGGATGTTTACAGAGTTTGAAGATATCAAGAATCCCATAGGATGTACAACATCTATTATTCATGCATAAATAAAGTTTATGTTACATACATCTTTTCAAACAAAATACTAAAAAGCATGTTGGTTACAGCTGCATTTATTACTTTTTATGTGTACTGATAAAAGTGGATTGTAAGAAAGAAAAATTTCAAAAAGCTCTTTCCTATTTGTGGGTGGGATGTTTCTGGGTAAACATTACATTTTATGCACCAGCTGTTGAAGTGAACTGAATTACTTTCTCTAGAAAATAATTTCAACCAGGAAAGGGTAATTTTTTAATGTACAAAAGAGGATTTTTTTTTTGGTCTTGTTTTTCAGGTGTAATTATGGACGACTTAGAACTGAACTAAAATCAGTAGACTTCAAACAATAAATATAAAATGGCAACTGTCACCCCTTTCCAAGTCAGCATATTAAATCCCCAAATTAAAGGTTCTGAAACCTAACTGGAAACTTTAAAGCACCCCCATTCCATAAGTATTAAAAATTGCAGACAAAATCACTTCTGAAGGATGAAGTTAAAGGCTAATAACTGCCAACCATAATAATTTGGTCTTTGTCTCCTCAGGTAAGTAAATGCAACATCTGACAGCTTATATCCACTTAAAAATCCCACTGTAGATAAGCATCTTGCAGAGAGGTTTGCGGTCAGATGCACTTCACATTTTCAATAATAAGTGGGATATGAAGGAAGCATTCAGGCACATTAAGTTTGTATTAAATAAGGTCATTTTGCCTCTTTGCTGAATTTTGCCACTTATTGCCAAAATATAGCTTAGGATCACCTGTGATCTGGACATGTGTGTAATTGAGGCAATGTAAGTTAAGATAGATTTTCTAAAATCCTTATGTAGTTTTCAGCTTTCTGAAGAAATAATTTCAAGAAGAATTCAGTAGGTAGTCTGCCTAAGCACAATGATATCTGTTTTACAATATTTTTATTTAAATTGAAATATTGCATCATCCAAATGTTCAAGAGGCTCATATCATTGGCAGTTCTGTAAAAAACATGAGAATTCACTTTCTATCTGCAATTAGATGAAAAAAGCCTGTGTGATATTCTGATATGTCCTCCAAAGCTAGGATTATAACTCATCAAACTCCAATGATTAGGATGCTTCCTGACCAGGCTGTGGAACCATACCTGCTTCCTGACTTTATCAGATAACTGGAATCAAATAAATGCTGCAAAGAAATGGTTTTGGTGATATCATCATGCAAAAGTATAATGGGGTAGATATTTGTCCTTGGTCATATGTAAGAAATATATGATATAATTGTTGAACTCCATGTTTCCAAAATTCAGTTCTATTGTAGTAGACAGAAGTGAATGTAAGGATTAATTTATAACCCATGTTTTTACAACCTTCCAATCACTGACGTTTTAACAGTTAATCTAATTACATCAGATATTCCCTCCATCAAAACCTAGGAATTTCCCAAAATGGAAAAATTAATAAACTGTTGTATAACTTTGTACCTAGTACCTTGTACTGTATTAGCAGTGCAAACCTGCTACAAGTCACTGAGTTTGTAATGTAAGTTTGATATTCTGCTGGGCAATCTTCCAAAGGAAAGCAACATTTCAGTTGTAGACTCATGGTATTCTTGCTGAAGTTAACCTTTTGTAATTATTGGTTAAAAAGGTGAAAAAAGCCTCAGGGATGTTTTAAGAAAGCACTGATGTAGATTTACTGTTGTTGTATTTCTTTTGTCACAGTTATCATACTACTATACAAAACAAATATCTATCACTCTTCCTGATAATTTATTTCTAAATATTATAACACTTATAATCCTGTAGAGAATTGATGTGATACTTCAGTCTGAAAAATACTAATATTTCATTATGGTAAAAAAATCATTCTGCAAATTCTGAATTCACTGGTTAAAATTGGCTAGACCACAGTATGGTCCACCTGAAACAGAGCTATGTAACTTTTCCTTTTGATTCACTTCCAGTTAGAAAATGAATTAAGTCGTGTATTTCAATATTATTATATGAAGTCCAGTGTATTTTCAGTATAATATTTTAGCAGAAAGAATTACAATTTATTAATGGAAGCAGAGAACAACTAGTTCCCAAATTTCATTTGTGTGAAGAAAATAATGAAAACTTGTTATCTGTTTACTATTTTTGGAAAGTGAGGGGTGGAGTCACAGGTTATAGAAATAGCTTTTCGTTCTCTTAGACCTGGTTGTCTGAAGTTAATGGGTGACTCTCCATGTGGGGAGGTAAGCAGGGTTACTTTGGAGCTGCAGTTGTTTTGAGAAAATGTACCAAATAGAAGGTCAAAAGCAAATACAAAAAAAGGAAGGGCATTTGTCTATGCACAGATTGCTCCACAGTTATATCCTATTGTTCTGCAATAGATTAGTGCAATTTTGCTTTCACTTTTCTGATGCTAGGATGTAGCCTCATGACTGTTCCCTGAACTGCTTCCAGAGTTTCAATGTTTGTCTTGGTGACCACAAATGGACATAGTAATCAAATGTATGCTCTGAATAATGCATTTAAACAGTTTGAGCTTGATTTTCCTCTGATTCATACTCTACTGTTTTGGCAGCACAGTTAACATTTTATTTGCTATGAAATGACTGTGCCATTGTGCTTATACATGTATAACACCAACCATTTGTTTTTTTTGACTCCATCATTCATTTTGGGTCAATCCTCTGAAGCTAAATCAATTATAAGATAAATCCATACAACAATAAAGTGTGTTCCATTCGTGACAAGGTTGTTTGCATCATTAATGAAATGCTGGTTACAGATGTGTAAGAAATCCAATGCCTTATAGATGGGATGGCCTTGGCTGGATCTGTTACTGTATTATATGCTGATAGACTGTATGGTTTTGGTTCAATAATTCTCAGCACAAGCCTTGCACACATTCAGGGTTCCTAAGTCTTGATCTTTGCTAGATTGTCTTGACAGTCCCTGAACTTAGGTAAGTCATTTGTATGTGCTTACATACTGGGCAAGCTAGTGTGGATTTTTCAGTATTGAATTTGCACTTTTTGAGACTCTTAGGAATATTGACAACTTTTGTATTTGTTAGATTGAGATACTGACTAAGAAACCGCATAAGCCTTCCTTTTAGGTCCAAAGTGAAGAAAAGGTTTATCCATTATGGCAATTTGTAAAACAAAGGTATCCATAATTCACTATTGATTGGCATCAAGTCACACCAAGGAAGGCGACAAATGACAGTTTGCTTTGGGAAATGGAATGTCACACTGGTCTGGAAAGGAAACTTATCTTACCCTGAGCATGAGATGTAATGTTGGGCTTAATTGTAGAGAGGCATGCGGATTTTGAGGTCAACAGGTTTTTGTTTAAGATCATTTTTATTCCTCACTTTTAAAAATGTGCTTATCATTATTACATTGCATTATATAAGAAAATAAGTAAAACTGAATGCAATAACACGTAGTGAGATTATACTTAGCTTTAAGATATAGCGCATAAAATAATGCCCTTTGAATTTCTCGTTCTTCTAGCAATGCAAAATCCCACATTAAGTGGAGAGGTATCATACTGTGCCGAACACATGATTTACAAATATTTTAATAGTAAGGATAATAATCATGCAGAAAAATGGATTCTGCCAATAAACTAAGTTGTGCTGAAAAATATGTGATTTGAAATTAAGCAGTTTATCATTATTGTTCTATGAGATCATTATCACAGCAACATTTTATACTTTTCAAATGAGAAACATAAAATTATCATGGCCTATGTGTTGTTATATCGAGTATATATAGTATATATATTTAAATCTAAAGTTTTTAATATATCTTGAAAAAATATACATTTTACTGTCCTCAACCAGCATATTGCAGGAGATATGATTTATGACAGGGAATTCAATTGATAGAATATTTGGAAAAGGTGTACATCAGTAAATTGAATTCATTGAATGATAATGCCTAAATACAGATCATTTTTACATTTATTTTTAAATATCGTGTATTGTTCAAATGAAGTGCAACCTATTCCTTGTTTGAAACTATATAATCCCAACAATTGGAAGGTCCTGATGAAGGGATGCAAATAGGGTTGTGAATGCCAGGCCAGAAAATTGTTTGTTCAGGAGTCTGAGATTAGAAAAACCAGTAACACATAAAGTCCAAGAAGTCAACTGAAAATGGTGAAGGCATATCCTTCCTGTGCTCAGGTAAGTCTGGATCATGCAATCTGTTGAGGATGGGGGTTTGATGGTGAGGAGAAGCTTGGAGTTGATGGGGAGTTCCGGGGAAGATTAGGGCGTGAAGGTCAAACGATGTCATCAGAGAGGATCAGAGATAGGGATTGGTAGGTGAGTCAGGGTTGAGGTTGGCTGTTGAGAATCGGTAGGGTGGTTCAAATATGGAATCAGAAATAGGGCTTAAAGTGAGGGTCTTCTGGGAGCTTGGTAGGGGTGTCAGAGTGAGGTATGAGCTTGAGTGTCAAGTGGGAGGTCCGATCCTGCTTCAGGACTGTAAATTGGTACACATGTCAGGGCAAGGCTCAGGCTGAAAGAGTAGCATGGGCTGGGAGCTGAATTGGGTGGCAAATTAAGATTAGGGGAGATTGTTGGGTGAAGTTTTCAAATTAGAGGATGAGTGTATGGGTAGTCTGAATGGGCACTGTCTTGATGGCTAAGTATGTTAAATAAAAACTGGCCTAAGGTATATATCTCTGTGCTGTACTCCCTGTCCTGACACCTGCTCAGGAAAGTCCCCTTTAAGTAATGAAGGCCTGTTTCTGCATTGGGTGGGCTCTGCAGTCCATGAGCTACCTATTCCGATCCAAAATCTTGGAAGTGGCATCCAGGCATGCATACCTTCTGGGTTCCTCCATGTATTAGTGTGTAGAGTGGACAGATTAATTAGATTAGGTAGGTGTCAGTAAACCAGATCTAGACTGTAGCTTCAGAATTTCTATTAAAGTTCTCCATGCATTCTACACCGGCATTGTAGAAAGAATTTCAAAAACTCTATCAATTACCAAGAAACTGAATTATTCACAAAGGAAAATCACAGTCTTTGTGGGGCTTACAATAAATCCATAGTTTTCCTTTGTGAATGATTTTTCATTGAAACTGAGTCATGTAGTGTCCAGAAACATGGTGCTTCATGCGTCGGTTACTAGACAATATTGATTTCTGACTTCAGGCAACAGCTGCTGTAATAAAATAACAATTATCCCTTCAGTGTCAGGATGATAACTAGTTATGCTAAACTGATAACTGCTGTTGACACGGGTATAAACCAAATACTAGTTATGGTTCATTGTCTCGAATGAACAATGTATATGTTGTAAAAGTCCAAATACCAATAGTAGAAGCAATAATAAATGATACAGAGAAAAAGAAACTTTGAACTATGCAATTTCAATTTATGATGTAATCAGTAGTACTGAATTAAATTTCTCCCAGATATCCAGTAAATGTTGTTAATTGTTGTTAAAACCATAATTATGACCATGATCATTAAAGTTTCTGAAACCATTTTTGGATTGTGAGTGTAAATTGTGTGAAGGGTTTCAATTAAAATTCTGAAGCAGCAGGAAGGATCTTGCTTACTTATATGTAGTCTGGCAGACTGAATTTTCTATAATTTATGAATAATGAATTTTATTTATGATAATGGATTAAAATTTCTTGCACCATATTTTTGAAAGAGTGTAGTACCTGTTGATGTATACAGATAAACATGTCACCCATTTTATATCAGTCACCAACCACAGACCAAAATTAACTGAATGGCCATGAACTCCAGGAAAGCTTGACATCTGCATTTCAAAGGCTTCTTCTTTGATGATGACCAACTTGTATTTAATGTACATTAAAAATGCATAAAGGTCAGGAAGTGGGCACTGCACGCCCATTATATGTTAATGAAATCCACTGACTAATTTCCGGCTTTGGATGCCTTGTTTTGGCCACATGCATTTCTGAAACAGGCATAGAAATCTGTTTCTAATCCATATAGTGCACTGAATCAGTAATAAGGGGCATTTGCATTGTGAACATTACGGCAATAAGTCCTTCTGCCATAGTGTACTTATGATTGCTTTGCACACAGTTTGCTATATTATTGCAAAATTATTACAAATTATGTAGGTTTGTACATACTGGGAAATTAACAGAGAGAACAGAAATATATTTCAGTAAGGATCCTTATCGAGGCATACCATCCCATTCATCGGTTTATTTCTAATTTATTACTCCAACAAATCAGGTGAAGTTGTCACTTTAAAAGCTGTATGATACTAGCACCATAATACTTTGGGTCAACTGGAGGCTTCTGGGCAAATTTGTCTGTCTTAGATACTTCTGGGTTCGACAGTGCCAGACACTTCTGTGTGTCTGTTATCTTTTAAAATTAGAAGTATGTCTCTCATACTAACATGGGGTGTAATAATCTTATGATTAAAACTTGATTTTGTCTCTTCTGCATGTTCCATCACCTGCCCTTCTCCAGTAGACAGACTGAAAACACTTTAGTGAGAGGAGGGAAATTATAAATTGATAAACTGTTTACTTTAAAGACAGCAAGTGGACCTTAAGGTGAGAGCTTAAATCAAATTTCATCATCAAATTTCCTCAACCAGCTTGATTCCTCTTGCAAACAAGTCCTCTTCAGACCTCCAGAAACAAGTAAAAGATTCAGATTATGAGTACAGCTTCAAGCAGTGCTTAAGAACCTTAACAAGGAAAGTTCTACTGTTATTCAGCTAGTTGCATGTAGAGACAAACATGAATCCATATTCCTGTCCAACTACGGTAACCTTTCAACATCTTGCTTAACACATAAAGTGCCTATCTACTTCTGCCTTAAATTATTCAAAACATCTGCTTCCACTATCCTTTAAGAAAGGGAGTTCCAAAGACTCAGGACTCGCTGAGACCAAAAATTATATCTCATCTTAAATGGGAGACCACTTATTTTTAAACAGTGACCCCCCCCCCCCCCAGTTCTATGTTCTCTGACAAGAGGACACTTCCTCTCCACATCCATCCTGTTAAGACACCTCAGTTTCGATCTTCTAAGTTCCAGTGGATACGAACCTAACCTGTCCAACTTTTCCTCATAAGACAATCTGCCCCTTCCAAGTATTAGTTGAGTAATGGGATGTTAGTTTAAATGCTAGTCATCAAAATAGTGTGTTGTCTCTTTAATGATTACCAACAAGCAACTTGATTGTCAATCAGCTGCCAAGTGGGCATTCTATCTGCTTTACCAAGATAGATAGAATAGATAGATAGATAGATAGATAGATAGATAGATAGATAGATAGATAGATAGATAGATAGATAGATAGATAGATAGAATATATAGCACAGGCACATATAGCACAGACACATATAGCACAGAAACACGCATGGCAGCCCACCATGTCTGTGCTGACCATCGAGCATCGACCTGCACTGACGCCATTTTTCCCCTTGCATTCCATCGTGCACCTCTCCCCAATTTTCCTGCCACTCTTACATGGTGTCATGCACTTAATAGGCCAAATTGATGTAACATTGAAGTTGATTGTCAAATTGCCATTGGTGCAGGTTCTTACTGTGAGCTTGTGCAGTAGATTATTGCATTGTGTAGTAATAAATATTAGCTCAAGCCTTATCTAAGCCACTTTGGAGATTCTTTAATCCCAAAGAACATGAGTTAAACCCACTCTTTAACTTTTATACTGTGATTCAATGAATCTAATCTAAAAGGTAATATTTTTAATCTAAATTTCTTTACTGAAAAATTCAGTTGCTATTTGTTTTCAGTGTTACACATCTAAAACTCGTTTTTCCTGCAGTGAAGCAATAATACCACTTCATATGGTGACGCTTCAGAAGTTTCACTGGGCCCTTCCTGATGTGAGTCTCCCTTGGCACAGTTAATCCACTAAGCAAGCAATAAGGAAAGGGAAGATAAGTTATGAAAGTAAACTAGCACAAAATATAAAAATAAGTAGTAAAAGTTTCTATAATTATATAAAGTGGGAAAGGGTGGCTAAAGTGTCCCTTGGAAGATGAGAAGGGGGAATTAATATTGGGTAATGTGGAAATGTGCGAGGCCTTGATTGACTGTTTTGTGTTGGTCTTCACAGTGGAGGACACGTCTAACATGCCAAAGAGAGATGTTATGGATGCGATGGGAGGTGAGGATCGCAATACAATCGCTGTCACTAAAGAGGTAGTGATGAGCAAACTAGTGGGCTTAAAGGTAGACAAGTCCCTTGGTCCTGATGGGATGCATGAAAGAAATTGCAGAAGTTATAGTAGAGGCGTTTGTGATAATTTACCAAAATTCTCTGGATTCTGGGCAGGTCCTGGCGGATTGGAAGACAGCAAATGTCAAGCCACTGTTTAAAAAAGGATGCAGGCAAAAGGCAGGTAACTATAGGCCAGTTAGCTTAATGTCTGTAGTCAGGAAAATGCTTGAAGTTATCATTAAGGAAGGAATAGCGAGACATCTGGATAGAAGTGGTTCCATCAGGCAGACACAGCGTGGATTCAGGAAGGGCAGGTCCTGTCTGACAAACTTACTGGAGTTCTTTGAGGATATAATGAGCGCAGTGGATAGAGGGGAACAAGTGGATGTGGTACACTTGGATTTCCAGAAGGTATTCAATAAGGTGCCACATAAAAGACATCCATAAGATAAGGATGCGTGGAGTTGAGGGTAAGGTATTAGCATGGATAGAGGATTGATTAACCGATAGAAGGCAGGGATCAACCGATAGAAGGCAGGGAGTTGGGATAAATGGGTGTTTCTCTGGTTGGCAATCAGTGGTGACCGGGGTGCTGCAGGGTCAGTGCTGGGCCTGTCACTATTCACAATATACATTAACGATTTGGAAGAGGGGACCGAGTGTAGTGTATCTAAATTTGCTGATGACACTAAATTGAGTGGAAAAGCAAATTGTGCAAAGGATGCAGAGAGTCTGCAGAGAGATATAGAGAGATTAAGTGAGTGGGCAAGCATCTGGCAGATGGAGTACAATGTTGGTAAATGCTAGGTCATCCACTTTGGAAGGAAAATTAGAAGATCAGAATATCATTTAAATGGTGAAAGATTTCAGCATGTTGTTGTGCAGAGGGACTTGGGAGTGCTTGTGCATGAATTGCAAAGGCTGGATTGCAGGTGCAACAAGTTATCAAGAAGGCAATGAAATGTTGACCTCATTGCTAGAGGTTTTGAAGTTAAGAGCAGGGAGGTTATGCTGCAACTGTACAGGGTACTGGTGAGGCCGCACCTGGAGGACTGCATGCAGTTCTGGTCTCCTTACTTGAGGAAGGATATACTGGCTTTGGAGGCGGTGCAGAGGAGGTTCACCAGGTTGATTCCAGAGATGAGGGGGTTAGCCTATGAGGAGAGATTGAGTTGCCTGGGACTATACTCACTGGAATTCAGAAGAGTGAGAGAGGATCTTATAGGAACATATAAAATTATGAAAAGGATAAATAAGATAGAGACAGGAAGGTTGTTTCCACTAGTGGGTGAGACTAGAACTAGGGGACGTAGCCTCAAGATTCAGGGGAATAGATTTAGGATGGAGATGAGGAGAAACTGCTTTTCCCAGAGAGTAGTGAATCTGTGGAATTCTCTGCCCATGGAAGCAGTAGAGGCTACCTCATTAAATATATTTAAAACACAGTTGGATAGATTTTTGCACAGTAGGGGAATTAAGGGTTATGGGGAAAAGGCAGGTAGGTGGATCTGAGTCCATGGCAAACATGATCTGACCCAGATCAGCCATGATCTTATTGAATGGCGGAGCAGGCTTGATGGGCCAGATGGCCTACTCCTGCTCCTATTTCTTATGTTCTTATGCATTAGGAATGCACAGAGTAATGCCATTTCCTGTACAACACTCTTTCTTGGAGCATTGCAGGGCAACTTTAAACACATTATCCTGGAAGAGTCCATCATTGGGCACGTTTGGGATAGTTGGGTTTTAATACTGCAATGCTGGACTAGGATGGCTTTCAGGAAAGTTAATCCTTTTTGTCCATCTCTCCCCATGCTGCATTAAGACCTTTCCCTCACCACCCATCCCATTCTACAATAGCTCTGATCTCTAATCCAACCCCTAGCCCTAAATCATTGAGACTCATTTCCCAAATGTCCGCAAATCCTGCACTGATCCAATCTCTAATCTTTTCTTTCTTACCCCACATTGATTCTGCTGGCCCAGGTCTATCTCCCTATCAAGCCCGAATTCAAACTCTCCCAAACTCCTTCCTAAAATGCTGTGCTCTGATGCTCCCTCCCACACCCCAATCACAGAGTAAACCAAATCAGGCTTGTGGCTGACAATTCCCCAAAGCCAACCTCAGAAAAATTGGATGGTGCTGCAAAAATTTGGTGCTGGAAGTGCGCAAAGGGGGGCAGCTGAAATGTTCGTTCGTTCCCCAGGGCTGTGACAACCTGTTGCTCAGTTAGAAAATGATTCTACTTTCTTACAAATATCTCAATTGTTAACAGAGATGTTGAACTGAAGTTCAGTTCTTAAGATAAATATCTCTGTGCATTATGCACCTGACTATATTTGTATATGTTTGCTTTAAACAAATTGTCTTCTGTATATATGTGCAGCAAACAGGAAAAACTCTTAACAGGAACTGCCTATGGTATAGTTAGATAAAGTTAATGGCCCACGGTGGGTACTGAAAAGCAAATGTTATTTTACAGCTTAACCTATACCATTTCAGTGATAACCGATTATGCCTATTTATTATGTGTTCCTTTCTCAACACTAAAAGCCAACCACGCAATACAACTTGCAAGTTCACATGTAGGAACATGTTATAACATTGTTTATTTTTAATTTGAGCCCCTGCTGCTGTCTGTCATTAGGAGGCGTGTTCCACTAACATTAACTGAGTTGGGTGTCTAAATTCAAAGGACACGCCCATTTCCTGCATATTATAGCTGTAACAGGAAGCAGCTATTATTGAACTTGCCAATTTGATAGTACTGTCATTGAGCAAGCCGGGGAAAGACGTGCAACTGAAATTTGCCAAATGCGTAGTAGCTTTTATTGTTTTGGGGTTAGAACCAGTTAGTTCTTCATTGACTGTTTGGCCGTACATTAACAATAAAATCTGATGTTTTAAAAAGGCACTTCATTCCATTTTTATGTGTGGGGAAAAGTATAGTACAAGTTTAAGTGCTTTAGCTTTGTGAAATCTCCGTGTAATAACTTAAGTGGTAAGAGTCTAGCAGGTGGTGACAAATGAGCTTCATTTATAATAACCCAGACCAACAGGTCGACTCTGAGGAATTTGATTTTTCGGTACTTTTCGACAATAGCCACGATGAGGACTTCGCCACAAAAGGTTTGTAAGCAACATTTATCTTGTGTCATAGAAATAAAAACATTATCTTTAAAGAATTATATTTTGCTGTTTCAATGTCTGACATAAGGGGACAGCAGCAATAAAGTTCTCGTGTATCTGTCCTGTCCGGTTGAGGAGAATCTTTGCAAAATCATTTGTCATCTTACAAAACATTTGCAACAATCCATACTTGTTCTCACAGAAAGCAACACTGGGGCCAGATATTGATGAGAATTTTTAAAATCTATTTAGCACTGCATGTTAGTCTTGGTAAACATCCTATTGATCTAAAAGTAGAGCAGTAATCACAAGTTTTTAATTTAATCTACCAGTTCCTCTATTGTAGCTGAATGCCTTAATGAGTAAAAATGGTGTTTGAATGAGGATATGGGGCAGTGCCTCACAATGTACTATATTAGGCTCATATTGTCAGTTTTGAAGCAATAGTCCCTTCAGGGTTTGCTGTCTTTAGTGCAGTTCCTCACTGATGGTTACATGCTGTGCAGCTAGAGGAGATTGGTTGCCTCGTGGTTAGCAACATTGGTTTTCATTTTTGGGAGCAGGTCTGTTAATATCGCACATTTGCAGTAGGAGATTGCATGCAGTATTGTCACTTATTTTATCAGCTGCCTACTGGAGTAAGGTCCAAGTGAATGCAAATGTGAAAATTAAATTTCATACATTTAACAGTTTTAGTTTTGAAGAGCCATTTGTTGAATGGAATGATTCAGATTTGAATGATGTTAGATTCATGTTACATACAGTTTCTTATTAATTATTTACAGACCAGGGGAAAATTTTACATGAAGGTTATTTGCTCCCCTCAGGAGATTAAATTGGTCAGAGTATGTGACCCACTGGACATAATAGACTGCATATCCATTTTCCGATCTGTAATTTATATTCTCTGCATTAAGTAGTCTTAAAGGTAGATAGTGGTGTGTGCTTCACCATAACTGCTGTCTTTGCTTCTTCATGTTAACAGAATAGTTTTCTGTAGTAGATCACAAAGCAAGACGAATATTACTGCGATGTGACTGAAAAATAATTATTTAGAAATGAAGTCTAAATTAAATGTCAATGCATGTTGTTTGTAATAGAGGATTGATAACTGAGATTCTGCATTTACTTTAAAGAATGGATTTCCATTCAAAAATGGTTTCTGTCTATATCGTCTATTAAAACCAGATAATAAAACCTGTTTGGATAGTACTCTGTTAATTTTGCTGTAACACATTTTTTACTTGTGGCCAAATTTGATAACTATTCAACAAAAGAACTAATACTAATGATCATGACCAAGATATTAGCCATAATACTGATGGAAATGATTGTAATCTCTAAGAGAGCAAACTTATTCTCATTTTGTCTTGTGGTATCACCCCAACAAAGAGGCTCGGTTGTCACACTTTGTAATTAGGAAAGATATTTTGCTCCTTCCCTCCAATATTTAACAATCCTGAATGTACTTGCTGAGATATTTACCTTGAGTGCTATCCAAAACATTCCTTGAGGGATGATTCTTAATGTGTGATCCTGGCAATGAGCACTGACAGGATATTTTTGACTATAGAACCATCATGACCCAATCCTCTCTACTGATAGTTCCAAAAGCACAATGAGGCCAATTACAATGTTCAATCTACCTGAGGTAACTTAATCCAGACAAAGGTTTGAAACTCAAATCTTCCTTATTTCTTCAGCCCATTTTCACAGTTATTCCCATCAGGTATCTGGACACTGTGCCAGGGGTTCTAGTAGGAGTCTTATAACCAGAACTTCTAGTGCACACACATATGGGACTTGGACCCGATATGATTGTGATTGGAGCGGCGATTGAACGGGTCAATTGGGGTTTGAGTTAGTGGGTGTGATGTGAAAGGATGAGGACCTTGGAGATGGGCAATCGGGTTAGTGGCCACGGGAGAAAAAGAGATCAGGGTCTGCAGGAAAAATTTAGAGAGTACTTGGAGAAACAGGGGTGCCTTTGTGATTACAGACTCAGGAACATAAGAAGATTGGGGCCTGAAGCTTGGGTAGGTCACGAAAAAGATCAGTGGATGAGATGGAGGCAGCTGGTATTTGGTGCAGTGTTGGGGAAGATCAAAAAGAAAGAAGGTAATGGGCTTTGGAAGAAACTTACAGAAGATTCAATCCAGCACTGCCCTATGAAGTTAAACTTGTTCATGCAGTGCCGGCAACTTTCCAAGGGCAATTTAGCTTCAGTTACTCCACAATGCCCCAGAAGGAATGTTAAATGGGGTATGACATAATCCGACAAGGAAATTGTGTCAGGCATTCCAGGTTAACTAGGGTTTTGAAATAGCAAGTTGAATTTCCAGAGTGATGAAACACAACATAGAAATGCCTAATTTCCTGTTTCACTCTAGGTAAACTAGATCTTCAGAAAACAAGAGCATTTAGTGACGGTTCTTTCCTTTTAGTAGCTGAGCTCAGCTAACTTCTCCAGCCAGGTGAACTGAGGTCACTTTGCACAATAATAGACTAATAGACCTTAACATGTTTAGCTTCTTTAACTCAGGATTTGTTATGGGTTCTTCGGTTCCTTTACCAAAAAAGAGACTTTAAGGAGACAAGATGGGTCTTCATTGGGGTTTGAGCACTAAAGGAAAGCTGCAGAAAGATCCAAAAAGATACATAGTACGCACATACACATGGTGTAAGCTGTAAAAGATGCTGTGTTGGCAAGGGCTTTGGCACATGAGCACTTAACAGCTACCAGAAGAATATGGAAGAGGCAGATCATGATGTTGATAAGTGTGTGACACTGGTGCTCTCTAAATAAGCCAGCTGACTGCATTTCATTCTCTCATAATGGATACCATCTGATGGGGAGAGCTCATGGCTTTACAAGGATTGCAGGGATCCATGATGCCATTGAGAGCACCCACATATTTGGTACAATTACCACGTCACTCTGCCCCACTCTGCAGCTGAATGGGTTTCTATTCCCTCAAGGTGCAGCTGATCTGTGACCATAGGCAACAGGTCAAGCCCCATAACCTGACTGTTTTTATGATGATTTCCTTCAGCAGGATTATAATTTGTCAGTTTCATTTAAGCACCGTGACAAAATAAAGGGGGTTACTGATTGGCAGGAGTTGGCCGATAAGTCCAGTGTGCTGCTTTTGTACTTGGATAGAAAGCACAGAGAAAAGCCATGTTACCATGTACAGTAAGATAAAGTGGACAATTGTGAAGTTGAAGGAATGTTTCCAATGCCTGGACTGAACAAAAGGAGGGCTCCAGTCTTCTATGGAGCAAGTGCCAATCTCCATGGTGGTCTGTCGCCTATGGCACCACTCCCTGTCATGATCCTTCGACATCAATAAAACAGTAAGCAGCTGAAGTGTGGGATCCGCTGCAGGAGAGGAAGGATCTGGAGGAAGAGAAGGAGAAGTGGCAACCAAGTCATTTCCTTTAGCTCAGTCGGTCAATGTATAACTCATCCATAAAATTCCAATGATCACAATCCCAGTTCCTCATTCAGCAACTCACTCCCATACTTTCATATGGCTGCAGAGTAGCAACTGATCACTCTATGCTTGGGTGTTGAAATCAAAACATTCTATCTCAGGGTATACGTATCATATGATATTGCCTTCATGTCTATGGATTGCACATTGGTATGTTATGTCATTCATAATCTCTTCCTGTCTGCACAGTCACAGAATGGTTTGTACGTCAGCTGTCTGCATCTTCAGCAACTAGAATGGATGTGATTTAAAGGTGACAATCTAAGTTGGAGGTCAACATCAGAGGCCTTATGTGTCCGGCCTTTAACAAAGTTCCTACTTATGACCTCCTGTGAGTTCCATTCAGCTCTCCAAGCTCATCAGGGTGGAGGTTGTAAGCTGGGGTTTGTAAATCCAGATGGGCTTGCGTGGCTTCAAACTCTGATGGAATGTTAACAAGGTTCTGGTGAATGGCCGGGTGTTTATTTTCCTCAGTTCACTGGATATTAGGATTGGGGTATCACAGTGTATGATGGAGGAGTGACCTTTGTCAGCACAGGCAGCAAGGATATTGGGGTGGACTGAAGAATTCAGTGAGTAGGATATTAGCAAGGTGGCTGTGACTGCATTGGGCTCATGCTAGTACACAGTATTTTGCTGTTGAATATTGAAAAGCTATCACTGATGTTGTAATGCTGATGCAGATGTTCCCCCCACCAGTTTTTGGATCAGGTTGACCCTTGTCTTCAACTTCCTGGCTATCCTTCTTAGGCAACATTATTCCAAAATAAAATTGGGTGGGATCATGTATCACTTTGCCTCCACAGAAAGTCATATTCGATGTACAAACATACAAACTAGCAGCAGGAGTCGGCCATTTGGCCCCTGCTCCACCACTCAATAAGATAAATTATGCTTGCTCTAACTGTAGGCTCAATTCCCTATTCTCATATGCCAGCATTAACCTTTCCCTCCCTTGCTTATCAAATATTTACTTCTGCTTCCATTACTCTTTGAGGAAGAGAGCTCCAAAGACACATGACCCTCTGAGAGAAGACAAAATTACTTCATCTTTGTCTTGAATAGGCAATTCTTATTTTTAAACTGTGATTCCTAGTTCTAGACTCTCCCGCAGAAGGAAACATCCTCTTAACGTCCACTCTGTCAAGACCCCTCAGGATCTTCAATGTTTTGATCAAGTCTCCTCTCAAGAATTCTAAACTTCTAAACTTAAGTGAGAACCTGTCCAGTTCATCCAACTTTTCCTCAGCACAACCAATACATTCCAAGTATTACTCTGGTAAATCGTCCATGAATTACTTACAACATGTTTACAACTTTCCTTTAATAAGAAGACTAGTGCTGTACATAATACTCCAGATGTGGCCTTACCAACACCCTGTGTAACTGAAGCACATCCTCTCCACTTTTGTATTCAATTCCCCTCACAATAAACAATAATGTTCTGTTAGCTTTCCTAATTACTTGCTGCACATGATTATCAGTTTTTTGTGAATCTTGCCCTCGGACATGCTGGAGTTAGAATTAAGCTAGAGAGGGTACAGAAAAGGATGTTGCCTAGACTCGGGGGCTTGAGTTAAAAGGAGAGACTGAATAGGTTGGGACTGTTTTCCCTGTTGAGGGGTGACCTTTAAGTGGCTTATAAAATCATGAGAGGGTAGAGAGTCACAGTCATTTTCCCAGGGTAGGGGAGTCTAAAACTAGAGGGCAGGGGCTTAAGGTGAGAGGAGAAAGATTTAAAAGGGATCTGAGGTGCAACTTTTTCACCCTGTGGGTGTTGGGTATATGGAACAAGCTGCTAGAGGAAGTGGTGGAGGTGAGTACAATTACAACATTTAAAAGATATTTGGACAGGTACATGGATAGGAAAGGTTTAGAGGGATAAGGGTTAAAGACAGGCAAATGGGGCTAACTTAGGTGGGCATCTTGGTTGTCGTAGATGAGTTGGGCTAAAGGGCCTGTTTCCATGCTTTATAACTCTATGATGCCAGGACCCTGAATCTCAGATCTTCGCAATCTCTTGCCATTTCAATAATATGATCACTTTTAATTTTACCTACCAAAATGGTCCATTTCATATTTTCCTACATTATAATTAAGTTGCTAGATCTTTGCCTACTCACGTAACCTATATATAACTCTTTGCAGCCTATTTTTTTCACAAATTACTTTCCTACCCAACTAGATATCCTAGTACCATATTTTGTTGGCAATTTCATTAATTAATGTTTTCAAGATGAAAAGACAATCACAATTGATTTCTGGAGATTTGGTTTGAGCTTCTAACTCTGGGGATATTTTTCTGGTATCTCCAAGTTCTTGTTCAGGATGGACTCATTGTGCTTGTGGTAGCTACTTTGCTAGGTCAAATGAATCCATCTGCATATCCAAATTTGTGTGACTCTATTGGTGACATATTGTATGTGTAGGCATTAATAAATGCAAATATGAGTACTTGAGCCAATTGATAATCCCTGCAAGTCTTTTATTTCTCCATGATGCAGAGTTTTTTTCAAATCTGGCGGACCATTGTTGAGCTAGTTGCCTTCCGACTTTGTCACTCCTGTGGATGTATAACCACCTAGTGCACTTCATCATCTATATTAGCTGTGGTGTTGGGAAAAGGGGTTGGTCCTTGCACGTTTCAGATTCAGTCTCTATCCTATGCTGATGATATCCCTGCAAAGGCTGCACCAATCATGTGCTTCTTCTGGAAGGCAGCATTGATATAAATTGTGAATGACAAGACCTGGTTGCAGTAGCTGTGGTTAGGTTGTTGAATAGCTTGTTCTTTGGGGATAACTGTCTGAATAAAAGGTTTGATTCAGCAATCATGCCACTTCTGACCTTCCCTCGATGAAGGGCCACCATGACATTTGTGTGGGTCTTCCAGCAATGCTATGATTGTGAAGGTGCATTGAAACTTATGGGTGTTAGGTTTAGCTTGTGAATGATAAAGATGATTGGCAGATGAATGATAAGGATGTAGTGCATTGAGCGGGTCCTAAGAGTACTGTTGCGGTTGCTGGGATGCAGCATCTGAAAGTACATTCACAGACCTTGACCACAACTGTGAGGTCATTGAACCCTCAGCAACAATGCACTTAAATCCTTTGATCTGACTTCTGGCTTTGACTTCTAGGGCTATCTGCTCCCAATGCCATGTGAACCTATACTTGTAGGACTTTTTGGCCACCTGTAAGTAACAACATCTCTTGTGCCACGATCTCCAGTCTGAAATGGTTGAGAATTCACTGTTCCAAGCTGCACCGTTCTCTCCATTTTTCCTGGTCAGCTTCAGCATCACTGGCTCCAGCCTCAGTGCCCACATAAGAGGAGTAAAACACTGTAGATGTTGTAAATCCAAAACAAAAACAGAAAATGCAGAAAGAACTCAGTAGGTCAGGCAGAATCCATGGGGTGAGTCAATATTTCAGGTCAATCACGCTTCATCAGAACTGGAAAAATGAAGAGACAACTGTGTAATAAGTTGCAGAAAGAGGAAGGGGTGGACAATTCTGGCCTGTACCCTTTCACAGACATTCTTTCTGTTCTCTCTACCCCTTCCCCTTTCTGCAGCTGTACAGACACTTGTTCTCTCACTTTTCCAGTTCTGATGAAGAGAGATTGACATGAAATGATGACTATTTCTTACTCTATGGATGTTGCCTGTTCAATTCTTCCAACATTTGTGTTTCTCGTCGCCCTTTTAAGAAGTGCTGGCCAGTTTTAACAGCTACTCCTGAAGCACGCAGCCAATAACACTGTATCTGGATAGCATAGACAAGGAAGT
Source organism: Pristis pectinata (assembly GCF_009764475.1). Classification (NCBI taxonomy): domain Eukaryota; kingdom Metazoa; phylum Chordata; class Chondrichthyes; order Rhinopristiformes; family Pristidae; genus Pristis; species Pristis pectinata. The sequence goes on from NC_067420.1 coordinate 16,736,209, forward strand.
GAGCAGTGAGAAATATCTGTATGTTACTGAATGGATAATGGTGAATTATGCATCACATTCCACAGCTATTTACAGGAGAGCTATTGAATATAACCACCTGCCCCCATTCAACCTTGCTAACAAAACTATTCTGTACATCAGCAAACATGATACATTGAAACAATGGAGATTATTCATACAGAATATTATAAATGGGAGGGTGAAATTCACAAAGATAGCATCAGATTTGTTTTCATTCTGTTGATTGTCTTCTGTCTATTTTAATATTTTTGCTATAAAATTTCTTTTCCTTGAAAGGTTCTGGCAAAGCAAAAGGTTGCTATGTTGAATGTTGAAATAGACAAAATGGCATTGTGTTACTAAACTTAGTCAGGTTAATCTGATGTCTGATCCACTGTAGATCAAAAAGAGTCTTTCGTTTTGTATCTTGTTTCCCTATTACATTTCTTTTTAGCCCCGTTTATAATTTTAATCTGAACTAGTGCCGAGTTGGAGATTTCATTATCAGCTTATTTTTACCGTAGGCTTGAGGGGTTGAGGAGACTCCTGCCCCTATTTTCTTATGTTGTTCTTGAAGTAACTAGCTCAGGCTTGAGAACATCAGGATGTTATTTGAAAGGTAGCAAAATATGGTTACCACCATCTGGTAGCCAATTTCTATGTCATAAGCTTGCATAATAATAACCTGGTGTTTCTTTCTTTCAGAGGCAGAAAATGTTGCTGCTTCTCACAAGGGCATTGTTCCTCCTTCTGGGATCGGTTTCCCAACTATGGATGTCTCCCAATATGGATCTCAATCATGTAGCTCAATGGCATCTACAATGTTAGCTGGAGAACACATGAGTGAATATGGCCAAGTGGACAACAGAGAGTTCAAATACTACCTGGAAGCTGCAAAGCCAAATGCATCATCTAGTGTAGAAAGCCCAAGAATTGAGATCACGCCATCACCTGGACTGTTTCATGTAGCTCCACATGTAGCCAGCTGTGGAGAGCAAACATATCATTCTCCCACAGCAGTTCCTAGAGTTACCTTACCTGTGCCAGGTTCTGAAAACATTGTATACAGGGATCCAAACAGTCCAGCTAGTAGTGCCTCGTCAACAAGTTGGCAATCAGTTGTGTCTCATGAGTCGAGTTCCCATTATGGCATCTCGCCTCAGACCTCACCAATAACATCTCCATGTGTCTCACCAAAAAATGGCTCAGAAGAATATCAAGGTCAGGGTGTTCACCATTCTCCAAGAACATCTCCTGTCAACTCACCCTCAACTCACAGTGAAAACTGGCAGAATGCAAGGTCACCATCCCCAACACCCCGACCTTCTTCAAGATCATCATCACCTTGTGGAAAGAGAAGATATTCCTGTGACCGCTCCAGAACTCCTTCTCCACAGGCTTCACCAAGAGTCATTGCAAGAGATGAACCCGGTTTGCACCAATTTTCAAATTCTGCAAGTCTTGCAGATGCAATGAGCACGCTCACCACTGATTCCAACAATGACCTGGGTGAAATGCTTCCTGTAAAGGCTCGTATCATGGATCTTACTCCGCCATCCTCCCTTAAAACTGACATGTGTAAAGGAGAAAAACTTACCAGCCTTACCACGCTGAATTATGCCGAGTTTTCAGGGCCCTGTCAGGATTTGAAGAAAGATGTTTATGGCGTTGACCCGCTTTTTCTGATGCCTCCTCATCCTTTCCAGTGGACAAAACCCAAACCTACATGCACGTGAGTATCATTTCATTTTCCATTCTGACATCAAAATCAAACAGCAAGGAATATTTCACTTTGGCTTCAACTAAAGCCCCAACAACTGAGTAAGAATTCTTTTGATCCTTCATTGGAATCTTATCACAATGTCTCTTCAGCCAATGTACTGATTCAGTGAATAAATCCATTAAAAATTAGAATATGCATTGATAACAATGCCAGAATCCCAACAAATTGAAGAGAAAGGTTCAGAGTTTAAAAATGGAGATGATGGGGAAATTAGCATTCAATTATGGATTTATACTGTGCTGGAAAATGCAGTTAAAGTAATGAAATTAAGGACTTACTAAACCAGATATTAGTTTTAGATTCCCAATTTAGACCAGTAATAGATCAACAAAAGTATTTTTTGGCTTTCTGTAACCAACTGGTCTCCTCAAGTTCTTTACATTGGTGGCAAATTGATCAAATTGGACACTGTGACACATCATCCTTTGGGAACCAAGTCATGGCATCAAGTCAGTGGGTAATAATGCAAAGATCCAAGTGAAGTTTATTGTGCTAACCTTAAAAATCCCTGCCTGGACTTGGTTGCAGGAGTACTAATCCACAGTTATTGTTACAGGTTATTTTTTTTATTATGCTGATTGCAGATGGTAAAATGTTAAAATTATGCTAATTTTACCAAACAAACAATTTCAAGCAGGTAAAACTGCTCTACTTAACTGGAATGATGGCAGAAATGTCAGAAATTGTTATTGGAATACCATCTCACAAATAAGGATCACTCATTGTAGCTCCAGATTCTGACAAGATTATGACTTGTACAGCAATTAGATATGGAACAGAAAAATGGAAGCCAATGAATTTAAACGCATCCTTTATTACAATTACCAAAAGGTTTGCAATAAGTTAGGCACAATGAAACCCTAGTTCAAGGATTTAGTTTTCCAAAGGTGCTTTGACTGCATGTTTCACTGAATTTTACAGAATTTAACAGATTAAAAAATATTTGAATAGTGTTAAGGTTGTTTAGTTTATAGATTTAAATATATGCCTTTTTGGGAGTTGTTATGTTTTAGCTTTCTTAAATGTTGTATTTAAAATCTATGGATTCTCTTTGAAGGAGGATGAAATAGCATACAGTGACATCAAAGTTATTTCCGAAATATTCCACCCATGCAACATTTCGTTCAGCAGTATCTTCTTTCACAATGTAAATGCAGATTTCCAGTAAAAATGCACAACCTGCTCATCTTTCATGTCTCGTGTATTTTAATTGACATTGTCGCTTGATTCCTCACAGTTATGACTCATCCTAGGTATCCATGCAGATGTATTAAAGCGCTGCAACATTTGGCATTTTGAGCACTATATTTGTCAGCCATGGCTTAGTGGTAGCATTGTCACTTCTGAGTCAGAAGGTCATGGGTTCAGATCCCACAATAAAGATATGAACAGTTATTTTAGTCTTGCAATCCAATGAGGTACTGAGAAAATGTTGCATTACTCTCTCGCAGAGGTAGCTTTGATCTGAGAAACTATCTGCCTTCCTGGGTGGATATAATAGATTGCATGATACCACTCAGGAGAGAGCAAGGCAATGTTTTGGGTGCCCTAGCTAACATTCAACTTGAGCTAACACTCAAGCAATACCAAAAATGTATTTTGTTGGTGTTTGTAGGAGCTTGCTGTTGCAACTTGGCTGCAGTATTTCCTATGCTGCTTAGATGACATCTGGAGTGTGATTTTAGGAATGTTATCAGATATTTTCTGCAAAATATATTTACTGAAATGGTGCTGGGGGTTCAAGTTTGTTGAGATACTGGAGAACTATGGGTGCTCTTCTTATAACAGAAAAGATTAGAGATTTCCTGAAAGGTTTTGGAAGAGTAAATAAGGAGAAACTGTTTCCGGTAGGGGAAGGGTATCAACCAAGGAAAACAGATTGAAGGTAATTGTCAAAACAATGAGAGGTAATGCAAAGAAAATATTTTTATTCAGAGGGTTGTTGAGATCTGAAACACATTGTCTGAAGAGTTGGAGGAACCCGATTCAATAGTAACATTCAAAGGATTTGGATCAATATTTGAAGGCAAATCTATTGTGGAGAAAGCATTAGGAAGTGGTTCCAATTAATCTTTCAGAGGTTTATAGAATGCATCAGTTTATGATTCTGTGATCACAATTATGATGATACTTTGAGAGATGCAATGAAAGGTGTAGTATAAATGCAAATCCCACTTTCCTAGCTGCACACATGTCATTATAGAGGTACAGATTTATCACTTCTGATCGAGTTCTGGTAGTTCATGGACTATTAGTAAGATTTATATTCATTTGCAGGGGAAGAAATACTCAAAGGTGTTCCACTTCCTTACATCATCTGATAGTAAAGCTGAACAGTAAATCATCTTAAGCCTTGAGGTTAGGACACAGCATAATAACCTCTTTAAGAGCACTCTCCTTCATGGGAACTCATCTTGATGCAAGGTGAGGTACTAATGTAGAGCCAAAAGAGGTGGTAACTTTGTCTTATCAGTTCAGGAGATGGGGTTGGTTGAGAATTGTTTGCAATTGAATCAAATTGTGTTGCACTTGCAGATATGAATTTGAAAAGAAATGACAAAATGTAAAACAGGAAACAGTCCAGTGAAAAAAAATTGCTTTAATGCAATGTGTGATGAACACAAAAAGGGAGACATTTTAACAACAAATTATTTTTTCACCAAAATCTAACTACCATGAACTGCATACAGTTCAGTATTAGGATACTGTGTTTGTGAAAAACAGTATCATACGATTTAGATACCAAATTAATGTAAGGAATTTAGAACGTTCATGAAGTTTTTAAATTTTATGCTATTGGGAAACAAGATTGCATTTAATTTTGAGACTGCATAGCCTCCTGTGTCAGAAGAAGTATTGAATGGTCGGTACCTCCCCTGTTTTCGGAGTGGAGGTTAGGAATTGGAATGTGTCTGAGAGTGATGCTTTGGATTTGGTTGACTGTAAGCACAGGGGGTCTGATAATGATATCCCTACATTTCTTAGTTCATGCTAAGCCCATTCCAGCCTGACAACATCCAGAAATGTACTTGTGCAAACCTCTACTCTGTCGTTCAGCATTACACCCCGTGTAACCAATAAAGCCAGAAGAATCTTGTAAGAATTTCTGTTTGCTGAGAAGTAGCAAATTGCTTGTTATTTATGCGTTTATGTTTTGTAAACTGGACCATTCAGCTAATTATGAGAGTGAATAAATTCTAAAAAAGAAGCATAATAAATCCCATTCAACAGCTTTATCTGATGCAGGCAGATTACAGAGAATAAGATTTGGACCATTAGAATAGTTTGTATGGTCTTTCTTCTTTCCTGCTTTCTTACATTATCAATCTCATTGGTAATTTATTTCACCTGCTTATGCAACGTGAGTTAGTGATTACTGCAGGAATTATTAACTGATATTGTCCTCAGCATTTATACTAGTTTCATTGTGGGCATATGATTCCTAATAGAATACTAGCATATTTCTCCGTGAATGACTGTGATTACTTTATATTGGGTTTGTGTGAAATTGAACAGAGAGGTGAGCTTAGAATTCCTATGGAATTATAATGAATGGAAGCTTTGTATTCATTACTACTAGAACCCAATAAACAACTTTTATTTACTTCATAATATTCCTTGTCTCTGATGTACACATTCAGTCAATTTCTTGGGTAACAAGTGGTTAACTGTCAATCAATTACATTCTACGCAAACAGACTGTCATGTACCCAGTACTATATCAATGACTACACTTCAGAAGTACATCACTGATTGTAACATGCTTTGTAATGATCTGAAGTCATGAAAGTCGATCCATAAATAGAAGCTGCTGTTTTAATATCATATTTCATATTGACCATCTGACATAAAGATTTGACAGATAGGAAATGGAAATTTCAGTAGGGATAGGGAGTTAACACTGAAATTCCCATTTGCCGCAGTGAATTAACCCCAGTGTCATCTGAACTCACAGGGGCAAGGATGTAGGTTACTCATAGGTTGATAAGAGGAAGCACCAAGTGAGGACAAGATTCTTCCCTTAGGAAAATGTGCCTGTAAATCTACCTCATAGCAGAAAGCTTATGATGTAATATCAAGGAAAGGATGAGATCAATCCATGAATACTCAGAACAACTTCATTGGTAGGTTCCTGATATATGAACATATATTTGTTTGTTGATGCAGGTAATTATAAAAATGCTATTGTTTTCTTACAGCATTCCTCCTCTGCCACCTCTGGAGTGGCAGCTGCCAAGTGTATCGGGACAATACAAATTGCAGATTGAGATACAGCCTAAACCTCACCATCGAGCACACTATGAAACAGAAGGAAGCCGTGGGGCAGTTAAAGCTCCAAGTGGTGGTCATCCTGTGGTCCAGGTAATGCATTTAATTATGATATTTGATCCTACTTAGTATTTGGGAGAGAGTTCCTTCTGCAAGCACAATATTTGTCTGCATTGTGAATGCTTAGTCAGTGAGTATATTCAAAATGGAGATGAATAAGTTCATGGATTATTATGAGTGATATATAATGTTTAATATATGTTAATTTAAGTTTATGTTAACTAATGTTTGTCTTGGTCTTGTAACATACTGTGCTGCTGCTGCAAAAAAGCTAATTTTCATGGCATTTATATCATATATATGTATGCCTATGACAACAATAAACTTGAACTTGAACTTAAACTTGGACGCTCGAGGTATTAAGGAGTATGGGATAGTTAGGGGGTATGTGGAGGTGGAAGATCAGTTATGATTTTATTGAAGGAGGCTGAAAAGGCAAATGACCCATTCCTGCTTCTAATAAAACTGTTCAGAACTTTGATTGAAGCAGATATTCGACTCTATTTGTCTCTATTTATGGCTTAGGATTAATTTTGCTGAAAAATCAAGGGACATTTTAAGCTATAGAAAGTTAGGCCACGTCTGGAGTATTGCATTCAGTTCTGGTCGCCCCATTATAGGAAGGACGTCCAGGCTTTGGAGAGGGTACAGAAGAGGTTTACCAAGGTGCTGCCTGGATTAGAGGGCATGTCCTGTGAGGATAGGTTGGACAAACTTGGGTTGTTCTCTCTGGAGCAGCAGAGACTGAGGGGAGATCTGATAGAGGTTTATAAGATTATGAGAGGCATAGAGTAGACAGCCAGTATCTTTTCCCCAGGGTTAAAATGTCTAATACCGGAGGGCATGCATTTAAAGTGAGAGGGGGTAAGTTCAAAGGAGATGTGCAGGACAAGTTTTTTACACAGAAGGTGGTGGGTGTGTGGAATGCGCTGCCTGGGGTGGTGGTGGAGGCAAATACGATAGGGGCGTTCAAGAAGCTCTTAGATAGGCACAGGAAAGTGAGGGAAATGGTAGGATATGGACATTGTGTGGGCAGAAGGGATTAGTTTAGTTGGGCATTTTATTACGAATATAATCAGTTTGGCACAACATTGTGAGCTGAAGGGCCTGTTCCTGTGCTGTACTGTTCTATGTTCTATGAAACATAAAATGCTGGAAATACTCTGCTGATCAGACAGCATCTGTGGAGAAGAGAAGCAGAATGATTACTTCATCTGGATGTAAGAACTAGGAACAGTTATAGATAAACAGGTTTTAAATGACAGTGGAGGGGAGGAGAGAACAAAAGGGAAATTCCAAGAACGGGTGTAAACTGGATAAAAGGGGTGTTAGTTTAATTTTGGAAACTGGACATTAACAATGAGGCACTGCACATATGCATTCAAAATGGTGCCATTTGGGGCTGAGACTGGGGACGTAGAGAGAGGGAGCTGGCAGTTCTTGGCTGAGTCAGGTACTCTGTGTCGTCAGACTGGCAATCAGGTAAGCAATAGTGGAGGGATTGGGGAGAGCAGTGAGCTGGGTTAGGTTGGTGATCAGGCCAGCCACAGGGTGGTTTGGGGAACAGAGATGAACTTGATTAGGTTGTTGATCAGTTAGTGGTAAGCAGCTAGTGGTCAGGTATGGTGGGGTGTGCAGTGGATCGGGTTGGGTTTGTGATCCGAATCTGGGACTGGTGGGACACAGGATGGGAGCAGAGGGGTGGGAGGATCAGGGTCTGGGGTCCGGTTGATGATCAGGTAGGTAGCCATTTTGGGAAATAGGGAAACAATCAGCATCCAGTTTTGGGTCATCTTGGCGATCAGGTGAACAGATATCTTGCAGGTGGGTGGGATCAGGATTGGGGGCTAGTATTAGGTTAGCTTTGGTGATCATGTGTGGATGGAGATCAGGATCTCCATAAAAGGCCTTGGGAAATTGCTGAATTGTGGGTAAGAAGATGGTTGTGTGTGGGGAGTCAGGGCCTGAGTTGATTGGAGGTTTTGGAGCAGTTTGGTGGCTTTGGGGACAGGGTTCTGGGCTGGGCTGGTCAACAGTTTAGAGGAGTGATAATAGGTAGGTCAGAACTGGGGCAGGGGTGTTGAAGGTTAAAAGTTTAGTGCAGGGCTACCTTCATAGGATCCAAGTGCAGTGCTGCACTATGAAGGTCAAGTTGACCAGTGGGTGCCTACAAGGATCTAAATTTGATACACCTGACATGAGAAATCATATCATGGAATGCCTGGGAGAATTTCGGGAGTGGCTTGAACTTACCCGAAAGTAGTCGTTATTGCATCTCAGTTGGCGGCAAGCACATCTTTCAATTGTCATAGGGCCAAACAGTGGAGAAACAGGTCCTTTAGCCCACCATGTCCATGTCAGCTATCAAGTACCTATCTGTACTAAGCCCCTTCACCAGCACTTGGTCTGTCGCCTACAATGCCTTGGTGATTCAAGTGCTTGTGGGATGTTTTTTAAATGTTGTGAGAGTACCTGCCTCCACCTCCTTCTTCGGTAATATTTTCCAGGTTGCAAACTCTCTGGGTTGGATTCTTACTTAGATCCCCTCTAAACTTCTTACTCCTCATCTTAAGCCTATTCTTCTGATCCTAGATGCCTCTGCTAGTTTCTTACTATCTACCCTATCGATATCTCTCAGAATTTTGTGTATCTCGTCAAGTCTCCTGTCAGCCTCTTCAGCTTCAAGGAAAACAAACCCAGTCTATCCAACTGAAACACTCCATCCCTGGCAACGTCCTGGTGAACCTTCTCTGTGTCTTTTCTAGTACAATCATGTCTTTTCTGCAGTGTGGGAATCAGAACTGCACACAATATTCCAGCTGTGGCCTAACCAATGTTTTATAAAGTCATACCAAAACATTCCTGCTATTATACTCTATGTCCCAGCTAATGAAGGCAAGTATCCCGTATGCCTTCTTCATCACCCTATCTACCTGCCCTGAAATGAATGTACCGCACAATCCTCATGCCTTCATCCTGTGGCAGCCCATTGTACAATCTGCAAACCAAAGGGCGATTGTGATACAACAGGGGATTGTCCAGAGATCACATGACCTGTTACTCCGAGTGCAATTCACACATACTTGAATGACAAACACACAGTGAAAGGCTACCACACATAATGCTGAGTGGACCACTGTGGAGGACACCAGCAACATTTGTCAGAGTGAGTCATGATTAGTGACAGTCTGTTGCATTGTGTGCTACCTGACAGGAACCTGCTGCGTAGCCAACAGATGCCGCATTAGAGACCATTGATTTTAGCCCATGAACAATGCTATAATACTCTTCTTCCATTAGCAGAATGTTCTGATATTTCTGTGGCCTCTCCGTTACCTGGATTTCTATAGTATTTGGTTGCCCTTTTGTTTTTTTTTTGCTTGTGGGCTACACATGAGCTGGGCTCACATCCTTCGACTGCAGTCTGTGGTTTCTTCATCTTGTTGCGTCTTCCTCTATTTTTTTTTGGTTCTGGTCAGAAGTTACAACCTTCTGCAAACAGAAGGCATGTGTAATCTTCAACAAACCAGCACTGGTTATAAGTGACTGAAAACAATGGTATTATAATTAGCTCTTAAAGCCTTTTTTAAAAAGAATATTCGATGTATACGAGGATTATTACTGAATTACTTCTAAAACACTTCAGTCTGAGCTATGAAAATGGGTGGCAACAGAAGTATTGTATTTCCTGGTAAAGTGATGGTGGTGTGGTGCACATACTTGCATTTGTGAAGTGTAGTGGTCAGGGGAAGAGGAGGTAAGATCACGTGTGAAACAGGAAGTTGTCAGTGAAGGGATGAGGAAACAAAACTAGAAGCATTCAAGATGAAAAGGATTTGTGAACGTAGAGACACAGAATGATAAGTAAAGGTGTCAACGAATGGAATTTGAAAATAAATAATGATCTTCTGACTTTTTTTAAACCATTTTCCATTGTTAATAACAACCAATGAAAAAAAAAATCAGCACAGGATGTATCATGAAAACATGACAAAGTTTGGTTTGTGTTGCTAATTCAGCAAAACAATCATATCATTATAACAAATAGCTATATGATATTAGAATTAAATACACTTTTCATCACAAAATAGTAGCAAGTACTTGTATTTCTGCAGTGTTTTTAACATCCAAAGGTGCTTCAACAGGTACAGATTGAGCCAAAAATTGACCCTGAACTTGGAGCAGGTGCCCAAAAATGCTTGGTTAATGATGTTGTCTTGAAGAGAGACAATGAAGGAGATAGGCTTGGGGAACAAAATTAAGGGCTTGGGGCCTAAATGGCTGAAGGGATGCCATGAAGCAATGCTTAATTCCTCAGTGTATTTGGAATCTGCAATAATTTGACTCAAAGCTGAGTGTCCTGGAACTCAGCTAAGGCGGCACTGAGAAACAAATTTGGAAGCAGTCACAATAATTTTTGGGTTTTATCCCAGCGGACAAAGAAAATCTTTATAAATGCTTTCCATCAATTCCTTCAGTGCAAGGAATAATGGAAGAAACAACCGAGGAAGTATTTTATTTATATATTGTTAGCTTTACTTATACTTTTGCACCCTTTCTTCTGTTCTTTCTCTGCCCTTAACGTTAATATTCCCCTTTTAGCCATGTCAGCAATGTTGGAAACAGATACCTTATGTAGTGCCACCCTCCTCAGTGACATCATAAAATGCAAACATCTGCCCCGCGGGTCTCAGTTCTCTGACTTCAGCTTTGTAAACCAGCATAAATTTGGCTATGCTTGAATATAATTTTATCCCATCAATGAAAAGGCTAAAACTGTCTCAGACATGAAAGAAGAAGCAAATGCTGTACACTTTTGCCAGTCTCTAAGTCTTCATGAGCTTTTGTGTTTTGTTTCTTAAGCATTAGTAAAACTGCTGTGCTTTGTGATCTAAATGTTGCATGCAAGTCAATACTTCTGACTTAATCTTTTAATAAATGAACATCACAGCAAATCACATCATGGTGGACCATAGTTTACTGAATGTTTAACTCCCTTGTTTTTATTTTCTATAATGCCATTTTCTTCTCATAATAGCTGCTCTAGCCCGTCTTGCATTTATCTCTCTCTCGTGATTTTTTAAAAATTTAGAACTCTGCTATGTTTTTCTTGACTTTCCATTCCTAGCTTTTATAATTTGTTAATTCTGTAAAGTTTGCAACCCACACATTGCCAGAAACGTAGATGGTATAAAGGATGCGCCATTGGGCCCAAAATCATTTGAAGTGTGGGTTGTGCCGATGTCATTGGTAAGAAATGAGAGTTGCCTAAAAGGTGGAAAGTTTTTGTCACTTGGTGCTGGGACTTTGAAATTGCTGTAAAATATGATTAACCCCATCAGAACTGAGATTCCTACAAACATCACTGCAACATATGCATTTCTTTGATTAGATATCTGCAGAGTTTGTCATAAAATTGCAAGCTGATTTTGTTTTAGCTCAACAATTCCAATCCCCCCCCTCCTAAGCTTGGTGATTCATTTTGGAATGTAAGTTCTCTTACCACTCCTTAAATAAAGACAGAGAATGCTGGAGGTACTCAGCAGATCAGACGGCATCTGTGGAGAAAGAAAAAGAGTCAACATTTCAGGTTGATGGCTTTTCAACAGAATTTACTTGAGACACTAACTCTGCTCAGATCCGTTTGACCTACTGAGTGCTTCCAGCATGTTCTGTTTTTATTTCAGATTTCCATTGTCTGCAGTTTATTGCTTTTCATCTCCCTGAGTTTTGCTTTATTCCTGTAGCAGTTTAACAATATGTGTTAGCAGCAGGTTTTGTCATGGTGGGGAGAAATGGTGGCTGTTAAAACCAAGCCCATCCATGGCCTCATTTGATATTGATACACAGCAAATGAACAGCAGGAACCTGGGATGGAACAATGTAGCACTCAGCTAAAATGACTCATTTCACATTTTCTAGTTCATGAAAGTGGAAATGAAATTACTGCACCTTTCCTCACATTTGGATTAGTTCACAATGAATTGTTTAAAATGATCCTACTGGTGAACTAGATTAATTGACGATGCCAGAAAAACCAACTGCAGAAAACTGCGTTTTTTATACAACATGTAGATTTTGTCAGTCATTTCTTCCTCTTCCTTTTGATTGGCTCTTGATCTCTATGCCTGTCAGACAAATCAGAACTATGACCTCTTCCAAAAACTCACAATAACCACTTTGAAACCACCTGCTTGGGAGTATGGGAGTATGGAAGATTGATCCCGAAACAGTGACTCCCATAACTTTTGCATCTGGCTTCCGCTTAGTGGTGTCTAGCAAGATCACGACTACATTTAGGAAGTCATCCCTGGAGTGATTTTATGACGTAAGTGTAATCTGTCTCCCTCATAATCTGCATTAGGCTATTTTAAAAGGATCTTTTTATTATTCTAAGACTGAATTCGGAGTCAAAATCAGAGTGATTCAAGCAGCAAAAACCTCATTATCTCTTTGTTTCACAGTAGCCTTTCACTAACAAAGTTTAATGAAAGAATAACTTGTTTCACAAAAAGTCAGACACAAAACTAGGGACTATTATCCTTGGATTTCATGAAATACAATAGGAAGTTATTTTTGGCTCATTGCTAAAGGTGAGGCCAAATACCTTTTGTTGAGTTCATATTTTTGTCCCATGGAATTAATTTGTTCAAAGGGCATTCATAGACACATGTCTACAAAAGGTACAGAGAGCTAGGTAATGTCAGGGATCTGGAAGAGTATAAGACTAATAGGATGGAGTTTAAGAAGGAGATTAGGAGAGCCGGAAGGGGGCATGAGAAGGCCTTGGCGGGCAGGATTAAGGAAAACCCCAAGGCATTCTACAAGTATGTGAAGAGCAAGAGGACAAGATGCGAAAGAATAGGGCTTATCAACTGCAGCAGTGGGAAAGTGTGTATGGATCCGGAAGAAATAGCGGAGGTACTTAATGAATGTTTTACGTCAGTATTCACTACGGAAAAAGATCTGAGGGATTGTAGTGGGGACTTGCAGTGGGCTGAAAAGCTTGAGCATGTAGCTATTAGGAAAGAGGAGGTTGCTGAAACTTTTGGAGAGCATCAAGTTGGTTAAGTCACTGGGACCAGATGAGATATACTTCAGGCTGCTGTGGGAGGCGAGGGAAGAGATTGCGGAGCCTCTGACGATGATCTTTGCGTCGTCAATGGAGACGGGAGACGTTCCGGAAGATTGGAGGGTTGCGGATGTCGTTCCCTTATTCAAGAAAGGGAGTAGGGATAGCCCAGGGAATTATAGACTGGTGAGTCTTACCTCAGTGGTCATTTAAGAGACTGTTGGATAGGTACATGGAGCTGAGTAAAATAGAGGGCTGTGGGTAAACCTAGTAACTTCTAGGGTGGGGACATGTTCGGCACAGCTTTATGGGCTGAAGGGCCTGAATTGTGCTGTAGTTTTTCTATGTTTCTATGTCATTGGAAAATGTCTCCTTTAAAGCTGTGTGAATATTTTCACCAATGTTAGGTCTGTGTTACAGAAACCACACACACCAGATTCTCGCAAATAATAGGCCATGAAGAACAGAGGAATGTGACAGAAACCTCAACCCATAGACCAGCTTAAATTGCCAACTATAACATACTCACTGTTCTAAGAAATACAATAAAAAAGGCTCCTGAGGAGCCCCGGTTATTTTAAATAAAAGTTGATTGAGACCCAATGATAAACAAACCCTGATAGTCTCAATTTAGAGCCACTTAGATGATGTCAGATCAAAAATTTCACAGGAATGCAGATTGGTCCATATTGCCTGTGCCCACTTTATAAAAGAGTTATCCAGTTATCTCCACCCCCCGGCTCACTTCCCATAGTTTTTTATCAAATTACTTATCTAATTTCCTTTGTCGATTATGTGTCATCGTCCTTTCAGGCATTGCATTGAAGATCACAACCAAACACTGCATAAGAATAATCTGCTCAGCTCACATTTAATGTTTCTGTGCCACTTACCTTATTTGCTACTCTGTGATAAAGCATGAAAGGTTCCTGAGAGGACTGAAGCTAGAAACTGTGGCTTGTAGGTATAGGTACACTATATCATCATGGTCATTGCACAAGGTATCAATGACCATTGTCTGCTGCTGAAATCTTTGGTAGTACCCGTCACATTACACTTTCTCACTCATGAAAATGTATTGTCCAAGATTAAGGCTAAGTCTGTTGAGTGCCATTGGTGTCACCGTTGGGCTGGCAATGGGTTAGGTGCCAGGAGATCAGGTCAGTAATCAGAATCAGGCTATTTGGAATGATAAGTTGGGGAGGGGGTGGAATGCTGGAGAATGAGACCTCCATTGAGAGGACTGGAATGACAAGGATCTTGTGAGATTCGAGGGGGAGGATACTAGTAGATTTTGACTGTTGGGAATCAGGGACATTAGGTATTTGAGGCATTGGAGTGGTCTAGCCTCGGCCAATTGGGGGGAATATCAGAGAATGAGGTTGGAGATTTGGTTCCATACAGGGGTTATTGAAGATTGAGAATAGAAGGTAAATAGTCAGTAATGTGTTTCACTCTGTCCAAAGTTTATTTTCAATCATGTATCATTAAAATAAATAGCACTGCACTATCTGATTTATAGCCCCTTGTCTGATTAACCAGAAAATACTGGCACTGGTGATGAATCATAGCTCAGTACTGTCACTTCTCTCAAATCCATCTGTATTTTAGAAAGAACGTTTTACTTTGGCATAAATTTGATTATTTCAACTTCATTGCTCTGATAAAGGATTCAAAGTTACAGTTTACAGGACAGATTTCCTTTTTTATTACTGCAGTTTAACTAGTACCCATGTTATAGCTATGCTGCTGAATCTTGTAAGGGCCAAGAACAAAAATGGTTTAAAACTCTGCACTTGTATAGATGTCCAAAAACCATATACAGTGAAGCGGCTCTGAGTAATAAAGGAGTTCTCTTGAAGTTCACGTGCCCACATCCTTATATTTTGCTGGGTAGTACTTCTTTGCAAGTCAGTTTCTCCCCAACCTCCTGTGAACAGTGCCAGCTCCACCTTCATATCTTCCTATATAAATGGAAGAACTTCACCAGATGTTTTAATTTGAGTGATCGGATGAACTACCAACATTAATTGAATTGAAATGAATTTGCAATCAAAGAAGCAGGATTAATCCACAGACCCATTTAGCCTGAGCTGGAATTAAAGGCAAAAAGATATTGAATCTTTAATGCTGAATTAGAATTATATGATTGTTAGATCTTTAAATTAAAAACTGATCATACTTTATTTTTAATAATTGCAAACTACAGTACTGACATTGTTCAGATATTGGACTTGAGTATTCAAAGGACACTGATGCTTTTATCTCAATTTCCACATTGTATCTATCACACAGAGATATTCAGCAATGTAATTAGTCAAGAGCAATGCAGCATATGATTTTAAACTCAGTATTATACATTTGTTTTTTTACCATGATGAGGTTCCCTGGAGAGGAACAGAAGTCAACAGTAGCAGATAAAAATAAATGTGGCTCTTTTGCAAATTATTTGCATCATGTTTTTACATTGCTAAGGCAACACCCACACAAACCTAACTGTAGTATTGTGTTCAATTCTGGACACTGCATATTAGGAAGGAGTTGAAAGCTTTGGAGTGGATACTAGAAGAGATAAAGAGATTTACTATAATGTTTCCAGCCATAGGCAGACCGGAGAAAGAGGGGATATTCTTCTTAGAAGAGAGAAGGCACAGAGGAGGTTTGATAGAAAGAAAAGGCTTGGATTTATGTAGCATATTTTACAATTGCAGAATGTTCCATGGCACATGAAAGCCAATCATAATCATAGCCAATGAAATGTTTATGAAGTGTAGTTGCTGTTGTAATAGAGAAAATTTAGCAGGCAATTTGTGCACAGCAAACTCGTACAAATGGAAACATGATAATGATCAGATGATCTCTTTTAATAACGTTGATTAGGGACAAATATTGGCCAGAACACTGGGAATAATTCCCAATGCTTCTTCAAAAAAATTACCATGAGGTAACTAATCTTCACGCGATAGAGCAGAAGCAAGTGGGGTCTGAGTTTATTATTTACTCTGAAAGTCAATGTGTTCAGTTTATGTGTTCAACTCTGCTGTGGGGCTTGAGCCCACAACCTTCCAATTCAGAAGCAAGAATGCTACCAGCTGAACCATGACTGACAGAAGTGTTTATAAACTGAGTACATAAAGAGAAATTTGTTTTCAATGACTGAATTTCCATAAAATTATTGGGTAAGAAAATAGGCAACGTCTTTTTAACACTAGTGTAAGGTTGAGGAGTGGCTTTCAAAGGGGATTTGGAAAACTGCTTGAAGGACAACAAGTTGCCAGTATGGCTAAAGAGCCAGGGAGTAGGATCAGATGATTTGAAGAGCCAGTACAGAATCAGTGAGTTGAATGGCCTCCTTCCCTGGTATACTAGTTTCTGACTATATTTAATTTGAACTATTGTGTAATTATTGTCTGGATTCAACTAACATTGGTGTCATTTTAATTAGAAGTTTGGGTGATAAAAGCCAATAATTTACTTGATGGCATACTGTAATGGTGTAAGAATGACTTAAAGATAAATGCTTTTGGAAAATATGCACAATGGTATAATTAGAGTTTGCACATTCAGAGGGAGTCAATAATTGTAAATGTAGAATTAATTTATGTTCAACTTTGCAATTAAAACACACTAGTGAAGCGATAAGCTTTAACATGTGTGTCAGATTTATAATGCTATTTGTATAAAAAACAAGACATTTAGTCTGCAGATCTCTGAAAAAGGCAGCTTGATGGTTCTTTGTAAGAGGATGTGCAAATTTGATTGGTCACATGGATATCTTTGTTGATGTCTTTGGACAATTGCGCACAACTCTGGTGAAGGTTTTCATGCTCAACACTCTTACCAATCAGGCTTTTCTCAGTTTTCCAATAAACAAAATTAACCAAGTCTTAAGAATGAAACTGCACAGAGATATACTTTTAGTGATGGTGCAGAAAATGATCAAAGCATAAGTCTTTTCCTCTGCTCATTTTAACTAGATGTGCAAATGAAATGTGAGGAAAGCTTCTGGTGGTGTGTTGTTTTTTATAACAGCCACTTCTGCTCATCCACTTTCTACTCATAAAATGGTCTGTGGACATTCCTGGGGTACTTGTGGACTCTGCCAGAAACTCCATTAGATGAGCCTGGATCGGCAAATCCAATTCTCCACTGGTGTCTGCAGCTGCACATAGGCAGTGATTCCACTGTGGGCCCCAGAGTTAAAAAAAACAAATGTCATCTGATGCCAGAAGCATTGATTTTCATTGACGTGAGTGAAAATCAGGGAGAAGAAAATTCCTTCATGTACAGATGAACTAGTTTCTTACTCCTTTCTTGGAATTGGAGGTTGCCAGCTTGTGTTTATCCTGTCTTTTTGGACCTTGCCACTCTGAGATCTTGCTTAGAAGCTGTTTGCAATGGTAGAGTTTGAACTTCTAGGCGGTGTACATTAGCTTTAATTAAGGCTTGTGGATTTCAAACTTGTGTCTTCTGTCTCAATTCTTGTTGCCTCACTTAAATAAATTGCTTATCTTTACATCATCCATACTTCCTCATCTCATAAAAGTCTGGATCATGTTCCTCTAAATCTTGTTCTCTCCACTGGAAACAGGTGCAACATTTGAAATTTCTCTTTATAAGTGGTGCCTTTATGTTTCACGATTGACCTAGTTCCTCTTCCCTCAACAAATCCCTTCTCTAGCAGGTCCGTCCCTGAACTTTAATAACCCCTTGCCAATGTTTTTTTGACATTCACACTAGTAACCAAATTCATTTTGTTAAGTCCAGGGGAAAAACAACTGTTATACTTCTGGGATAGCAAAAAGAGGGAGATTTGTAGGAGTTGAGTAGGCCTTTAGGCAATGGTATTTACAATTCTTTACAAGCAGATGAATTTCTATTTTTTTTAAGGAGGGATTACAGACTGTCCCTCAGTTACAAATGCCTGACTTATGGACACCCATACATACCAATGAGTTCCCATAATATTATTAAGTTGAAACGTCCAATTTACATACAAATGTTTGTTCCTACGAATGGCAGAACTAGTTTCCTCTCTCTCTACTTTTAGTAATTGTTCTTTCTTCTTATGTGCTTTTGATGCCATTTATTACAATACTGTGGAGGCATCGTTGCCATGTCAAGTGATTTTTGTGTATTTTCTGACTTACAGACAAAATCAACTTATGAATGTCTGTAAAAACAGAACACACTTGTTACCCGGGGACAGCCTGTATTTGCATTGCAAATTTAAATGGCTATCTCAGTCATTGAAAATGTCATGGATGTTAAGATTTCTGTCTGCATTTAATATTGGATGTCTCTCAAAATTAAATAGAGAATGGATGCCACTTAGAAAAATGATGCATGTCTAAAGTGGTTTGCGTGGCTCCTGGGTTCTGTTTTATAACCTTGTTAATGTAGGTCAATATACAAGATAAAGTACAACTAAAGTCAGAAGGGTTCCACTGAAATCATACTGCTTTCTTTATGTTTTTATGATTTTCACAGTAGTATTGGAAACTTTAGTCATATTCTTCTTCAGGACTTCCTGATTGCTAGTGATGCCAGTGGGTGAGGTTCCTCCTCAGTTGTATTGGTTTGAAAAACTGCAGCATAATGCACCTTGGGATCATTTAATTTGCCTTTCATATACTGATTAGTTTAAATGGCTTCTGTAAATATTGTTTTAATTTCACTATGGCTGTTTGAGAATTGAAATTAAACATTTTAAAAATAATCTGGAACTCAAAGCTGGCACTAATAAAAGTGGCAATGAAGCTGTCAGATTTTCATATTTACCCAATTATTTTGCTGAAGTCCTTTAGGGAAGAGAATAAACCATCTTTATCTAGTCTGTTCTGAAGCCTGCCTCAATTTAATTTCAAGGTGATTGAACATTTAGTCATATTCTACAATGGCTAGCAGTCCATTCAGTTGTATCAAAAAAAGCCCACCAGCCCTAGCAAACTCAACGCAACACAGTGGAGACATGAACCTCAGGTGCTGGAATCTGGAGCAAAAAAAAACAAATTTCTGGAGGAACTCAGTGGATTGAGCCGCATTTGTGGAGGAAAATGGAAAATTGACATTTCAGGTCGAGACCCTTCATCTGAACCAGATGAAGGGTCTCGACCCAAAATTTTGAATGTCCATTTCCCTCCAAGATGCTGATCAACCCACTGAGTTCCTCCAGCAGTTTGTTTTTTTGCTCAAGGTAACACAAGATGAGCAATGGATCCTAGTCCAACATTGTCCATATCCTATAAATAATTAAAACATCTAACCATTCCAGCAATGCCTATGTGCTGTGAATAAATTAAAGGTAAGACAAATACAGAATAGATGGCAGACTCTAAGACACTCCACCACTTGTAGTTCAAACAAATTACCAGTTGATTAGAAAAAAAATAATTAGAGAATGGCTGTTGAAGCAGGTCCATAAATTCTTTCAGAAGTTGTTAAGTTGTTGAAGGAAGATGGAGAACAAGCTGTAGATTACATTTTATGAATCTTGATGGTTTAAACAGGCTGCTTCTGTGCTGTAATTTGCTGTCTCTGTATGATGCAGAGAGAGGAAATGAGCAGGTAAACCTGAATGTCTCAGGTCTGTTCAGTTAAAGTTTGGATTACCAGAAATATTTCCAATTAAATTTAACCATCTGGACTGCAGCTGGATTCCGGGTGTTCAAATTTTGTATTTAAGCTCCAATGCACCAGGGCTCTCTAAATAAACTCAGCTAACATATGATAACAAATCAGAATATTGGCGCTTTTTTGCTGAAATCTAAAAGTATATTGAAAGCATTTATTTTATTGATCAATGTCACTCTACTTATTTCCATTCTGCTTATAGTGAGGTACATCTGAGAGCAAATTCCGTATGAAACCAGTGTGATTAAACATGTAAAAGTTAATGCAACATTGAATGTCACTCACAGCAGAAAACACAAATCTACCACAAGTAGTGGAGAAGCGAATGTATTTGAAAAAAATATTAATTTAAAAAATTTAATATTACCTAAAAAATGGACTGGAACAATTCATGGGAATGAACAAATGATAATGGGAACAAATGTAACATACTAAAATTACTGATGGAAAAATAAGCTGTTAGAATGCAAAAAGTCTGCAAAAGAATCTGATGAGAAAGGATGTAAAGGTACTTGAAAGAATGCAGAAGAAATTTCCTTAAATGATTCCAGGAATGAGGAATCTTAGTGATAATATTGGGGTGAAATAGTTCTTTTAGGAGAAAAGAAAGCTGAAAAGAAGGTTTGATAAAGATGTACTAGATCACAACAAGTTTGAATAGGGTAGGTATAGAGAAGCTGTTCCTTCAATGGATGGTTTCAGGGATACACAGGGCTGTTAGAAAGATCTTTTTATATGGAGAGTGATTGTGATTGGAACTCACTGCCTGTAAGGATGATGGAAACAGAATCAGTCAGTAATCTCAAAAGGGAATTGAGTAGACACTCAAGAGAAAGGAATTTAGAAGGTTTTTGGGACAGAGAAGGGGAATGGGACTGGTGAAATTGCTTACAGCAAGCCAGAATCATCATGATGGGCTGAATGGCATTTTCTATTCTGGAGCAATTCCATGATTCCATGGACGGGCAAGAAAGTGGAGGTGGAAGTGTGATCGGTGAGGCTATTCACTTAGTTGGGAAGATTGATTGAGACTTGTTATTAGTAAATGAAAATAATAAAAACCAGCAGATGCTGGAAATATGAACTAAAACAAAAGTGCTGGAAACACTCAGCAGTTCGGGCATCATGTGTGGAAAGAGAAACAGAGTTAACATTTTACATCAAAGATCCTTCCCAGTTCTGACAAAGGGTTTACAACCTGAATCATTAACTGTTTCACTTTCCACAGATGCTGCCTGACGTGTTGAATGTTTCCAGCATTTTCTGTTTTTTATTGGAGGTTCCCACCGTCTTCCCAAATGCTCCTCCACAGGCCAAGGATTCCTCTGAGTCTGTGAAAATGTAACACTTTTTCAAGGACACTTTGACAAGACCAATGGAGCATTTTCTGTGTCCTCCTGGTTGTCTCTTGTCATGATGGAACTTGAAATAGAATGCCCATTGTTTGGTTTTCGAATGATGTGGCCTGTCCATCAAAGCTGACTGGATATAATAAGACCCTCAGTGCTAGAGATATTAGCCTGGGAGAGGGTGCTGATATTGGTTCATTCATCCTGCCAATGGATCAGTAAAAGGTGCGCTGAAGCATTCAAACACATTTGTTGGATTCACCACATCAGTATTTTCAAGGTACTATAAGAAGCCTCTGAAGTGCAGGAACATGTACAATTCTGTTTGTGATTGTATTTCAATACAAACTGTAAATGTTAATTGAGAATGATCCGTTGTTTTATAAAAACAATAATGATATTAAGAGTTTCATTAACTTGTGATTCAAAGCTGTCCGAGCCTATCTTCACTTTTGTGTCGAAGCCTGTGAGGATTTAATGTAGTCTTATCTTGAACATATTAACATAAGTTATCTTGTCTCTTATCAGCTGCATGGCTACATGGAGAACAAGCCTTTAAGCCTGCACATATTTATTGGAACAGCGGATGAGCGACTCCTGAGGCCACATGCCTTTTACCAAGTCCATCGCATCACTGGCAAAACAGTCTCAACCACCAGCTACGAGAAAATCTGCGGCAATACCAAAGTTCTGGAAATCCCGCTCCAACCAGAAAACAACATGAAAGCAGTGTAAGAATATTATTTCAATTAACGTGTTACCAGTATGTCATATGGTTTTAAAAATACTTTGTTAGTTGTTACTCCTGAAGAGAATGAGTTGGATGATGGCTTGCTACTGTTGTTATTCCTTTACATTGCACAATTTGGTTAATTCCCATACAGAATGATGAAATGAAAGCCAGGTGCAGTGCAGGTCCTGGGTGGACTGTATCTGTCAGTCTCAAAACAATTTCACTTTGCACTACATTGAATGAATTGGTCAACACATTTGGCTGATCTCAGTTCACTTTAACAGCAAAGTTTTTAAATTGTTTACTCTGTCAATGATTTTGTTTCTCCTATGTATTAAAAGTAATGCATTTCTGCTACTGCACTGCTAATCGTTTAATCAGTAAATTTAAGTGACATGTTGATGTAGTAGGCAATTATTTTCTGAGATTAGCATTGTGGTGAATGGTTGAATCATGGTGTAGGATCTTCATATCTGCACCATGCTTTGCTCGAATTCGGACTGTTCAATGTAGATTCTGGATGCTCAACTTGTAAAAATGGCCCATTCCCCAGGACTTGACATCTCACTTGTTATTACCAACCTGATTTCACCTAAAGTATGAATTGTAAAAAAACTTTTGTGCTTTTGCTGAACTTTTTTGTTCTGCCTACCGATCTATGTATCTTGGACCTTTAAATGTTTACTTACAAAATACTTTCCTGCACATTGAAAGAGTGACCAGCACAATTACAAAAGGCTGATCTTCTCGTTTTATTTTGGGAGCGTGTATTTCATCAACCTAGTCAAATACACTTATTTTAGCTTCTCTGTAGGATTTTGACATTAAAGAATACTAATGGAAAGTACTATCATTTCAGTTGAATTATTAATTACCAAGGCATGCATAAAATGGATGAAAGTTTACCTTTACCATTACAGGCCATTTGTACTGTGTTACAGTATAGGTACTGCACTTGATAGGTGGAAAGTCTAACAAGTGCAGAAGCAGATGCAAAAGTATTTTTGGAGCATGAAAGTTAAGTTACCAAGTCTAGGTGTCACTATGTAAGGTGAAAATTGCCTGATTGTACCACTGCCTCAAACTAGTGGTTATGTATAAAAGTTTGTATGATTTCCATTCAGGCTTTCTCTCCTTACATTCCTTTGTTTAACTGCCATTCCAGGAACAGAAGTTTAAGCAACCTCATGCCCTTTGACCTGATCTTAATTATAAATAAAAATTAATAGCAAAATAGCATAAGGGCAGCTTATGACAACACAACTTGGAATGTTTTCTACTACCTTTCTTGCATGGAGAAATCTAAGGGCAGCTTAAAAAGGCTGAAGAAAACATTTATTTACAATCACTTTGAGTCACCATTTTAATAAAATTAGATAAAAGACCACAATTTTTCTATATTGAAGGTAATAAAGATCATGAATACTCGTCTTTGCTATGAAACAGTAACTTGTAGTCTATCATTTCCTGCCCACCTGCTTTCAGTTGTGGGTGCTGAACTTGGAATAGCCTCATTCTTGGGGTCAAGGAAGCTGCACTGCTCAGTAAGGCACAGAAGACGCTTTGTGGAATAGTCTGAGGAATACTGGTACACATTCTTTCTCGCACTAGTGAATAATGTTCCTTGGCTGGTCCACTCAAGAATAACATGTGGAGAGATTCATGGACTAGATCATTCTAGGGAAACTGGACAGGATAGAGGAAGTTTAGCAGCCTTCTTGTAAGCTCCATGATTTTAGTTGATCAAGGTCAACAACATTCACACTCTTAGTCCTTAAGTTTTTACTAATATCATTTTAATTTCTTGCTCTAGGTAGGAAATGTATTCACACGATCCCTACTTTGCAAATGGGAACTCTGTATATGTGGATTTCTTGTTTCGCTTTGGAGACCCTTAAACAGACTATTGGGTTTCTGCATGTGTCTACTATCATTGACCAAGAGAAAGACCCTCTTGCATATAACAAAAGGAAGTCTTGTTGTTTAGTTGGCCAAAATCTACTTTTTTATGCAAAGGCATACCTTTTTTTATTTAAAAAAATTTAGAGGCAGTTTATTATTCATGCCCTTCCTTCCCAACATGTTGCGCCTGTTCCTATGACAACATATGGCTCAAAATAGATTTCCCATTGAATCTGCTACAGTACCTGACCTTAAATGACCAAGTAAGCTAGTCAGATCGGGCATGTGAATTATATATGATTTGATATATCAAAATTAATTTGAAATAAATTAAGGTCGTACATAGGAGAGCAAAACCCTATAATCTTTTAAAACTTGAATCGGCGGAGGTTCATTTTAATCTGATTTGCTCTCCATTCCCACATCTACAGATCTCTGGCTGGTAAATAAAACCTAGTATTTTACACTAGCTCTTTATAAAGAATGTTTTCAATCAGCGTAACAAGCAACAGCTGGAAAAGACAATATCACTTTTGTTGGCATTTGGCTGTATTTTTTAACTATCAAAAAATCATATTACTCACATATAGAATAACGACAGGAACTAGTGGCTGGGATTCTTGTCCAACTGATTGAAATAGAATAGATAAAACGGAGCAGAACATTACACCTGATCATTTGTTGGCAGAGTTATTGAGCAATTAGTCTTAATGAGTGAACTGAAACGCTTTCCAGTTACCCTTAAGCAGGAAATCCTGGCTCACGGGATTGCACTGGAGGTAGGGATGCCTGAAGTGGCCAAGTTTTTGTGTAGAGCAAGTGGCCAAGTGGCCAAGCAGTTGACTCTGGATCATATCTGAAACCAGAAACAGTTAGCTCCAGAAAAGCAGCATCATCTTCACAAAGACTATTGTTCAGAGAACCAGGAAAGAAAGGTTGAAAGGTTTTTGATACTGAGAGACAGTATTTATTCTTCTGCATTAATTGTAGGAAGGTTTAAAAAGTATTATAGAGTCCTAGGACACCTCTTGAATGCCTTCTGAATGTGGTTAAACAATCCAAGTGGAGTTATTGTCATATAATGTTAACCAAGTGGTGTAAAACTGTCCTCTCTGGATATTTTCACAGTACAACTCTCCAGTGTCCAGCTGCAATTTTGTAAACACATCCTGAGACTCTATGCCTGATGAAATCTTCAGCTGTGGTTCAAACCTCCACTTAGCTGACATGTGAGAGTTTATGTTGGTAGAATAAGAAGAAATTTGATGAAAGTTTTCTGTGCTGAAATTTTAAATCTAGAAGTGACTATTAACTGCTTCAATTATTCGCAAAAAAGGATATATTAATGTTAATCTCTCCCCTTCTCTCCAGAAGGAGTTGGCTATTGCTACATTTTTATTGCATAAACCCCAGTCATGGTGGCCATTTTGCATGTGCAGACCTGGGCAAAACTTGCAGGATCGTAGAATTGTTATGCCACAGAAGGCAATCACTCTGCGCATTGATTCTTCGACCAGCTCCTGGAAGAGCAAATCCACCAGAACCATCCTTTTCCCATGGACTAGCATTTTTTTCTCTCTTATGTGCCTGGCTAATTTTCTTCTGAAACTCCTAACTGATTCTGTTCCCACCACCCCTATAGGTTGTGAGTTCCAGGCAGCGAATTTTAAGGCATTATTGAATCATAGAAGATTTGCAACACAGAAAAAGGCTATTTGGCCCATCAAGCTTATTTTAGCAGGTCTAATGCCACTTTTCCATTGTACTCATGTGGTCTTTGAACTATTGGCTACGGGGAACACTTTACTTTTATTTCTCCTATCTGAACCTGTTATGATCTTGTATATCAAATCTCTCAACCCTAGTTTCTCTGGTCTAACCTTACAGCTGAATCCCTCAACCCTGGAGTCCTTCTGCTAAATCTTGTCTGCTTTCTTTCTTGAATCTTCACATCTTTCCTAGGATGACCAGAAATGGACTCAATGCTCCACTTCATGGCCTAATTAGTGTTATATATATTCTCTGATCTTGTATTCTATTTCTCTATTTATACATCACAGGATTCACAAATAGATGGTGGCAGCACAAATAGAGAAGATGGCGAAGAATGTATATGGTTTAGTATCCTTCATTAGCTGGGGCATAGAATATATAGGCAGTTGGCTGTGGTACAACTTTATAAAACATTGGTTAGGCCACAACTTTATGCAGTTCTGGTCACCACACTCAATGAAGGACATAATTGCACTGGAGAGGGTGCAGTTGGGACTTACCAGGATGTTGTCTGCGATGAGGAGAGACTGGAGAGACTCAGTTTGTTTCCCTTGGAGTGGAAGAGGCTGAAAGTTGATCCAATCGAAGTATACAAAATTATGAGGGGTATAGACAGGGTAGATAGAAGGAAAATTTTCCCTGTAATAAAGATGTCAAAAACCAGTTGGCATAGGTTTAGGGCAAGAGGGAAGAGGTTTCGAGGGGATCTGAGGAAGAGTTCTTTTTACCTAGAGGATAGTTGGAATCTGGAATGCCTTGCCTGAGTGGATGGTGAAAGGGGGAATTTTCACAGCATTTAAGAAATATCTGGATGAGCACTTGAATAACAAAGGCACAGAAGTCTACCGACCAAGTGCTGGTAATTGGGATTATTGTTGATGGGTAATTGATAGTCAGCATGGCTATATTGAGCCGAAGGTATTGGTATTGGGCTCATTTCTGTGCTTTGTAACTCTGACTCAATGATTCCAAATGCTTACTAGCCACTCTTGCCACCCCCTGCTGTTTTCAAATTTAGGCACATATACACCTAGGTCCCTTTGTTATTGCACATCATTTAGAACTGTGCTATTTAGTCAGTATTGTCACTACTAACTTTTTCTGCCAAAGAGTATCATATCTCAATTCTCTGTTTCAAATTCTGGCAATTATCTGCTCATTCTGCCACCCTACCTATGTCATCTTATGGTCCATCACTATCCCCAATGTTTACTACACTTTCAAGTTTTGTGTCCTCTGTAGAGTTGGCGATTTTACCCTGGATACTCATGTCTAAGTCAGAAATGTACATCAAAACAAGCAGTGGCCCTAGCTCCTACCCCCGAGGAACATTAATATTTATCATTCTCCATATTTGAAAAATAACTGCCCATTACTCTCCATTCTGTTTTCTTCTGTTAGACCAATTTCCTAATCACACTACTACTGGCTTTCATTTCATGGGCATCAATTTTGCTCAGCATTTTGTCGGGACCTTGTCTACTGAAAACCCATATAAACATAATCTACTGCATACCATCCATCAATCTTCTTTGTAGCTTGATCAAAAAATTCAGTCAGGTTAGTCCAATATGACTTTGCTTATGCTTCTTTATTAGTTCAAACTTCTCTAAATGCCTATTAATTTTATTTCATTTTTTTTAAACAATTTACATGAAAATTGTTTGATACTGAGTTACCTTCAAACTTCCAATATCAAATTTTTTTCTGAATTAGTTGAGTTTTTGCTTTATTGACGGCTAGTGTTAGTAAGAAGGAAGGAATTTAAATATCTAATAAGAAGCTTTCATCTTGCAGCCACTGTGAATGAGAATAAAATGAAGGATAAGGTTTTCATTTTAACATGGAAAGTTTTCCACATATCATACTGAATCTCCTCAATTTATAAAGGGGTCCAAGGATTCACTATTTGGCATGTGGCCAGTTATTGCTATCCGCCATTGGAAATATGAATGGCAGTTGTTGAAAATTTCCTGTTTAAAATGCCTCAAGTTAATATTCCCACAAATGGATATGGCTGACACAACGTAAAATTCTAGTCTGGTTGCTTTTTCTAAAACTGGGGAATGAAGTGTCTGAATTATTTCTCTGATATTTTCTGGTTGGCTGTCAAAAGGTGAAAGGGAGAAAGAATGAAAAAAATTAAATTTATATTACGCCTTTCACAACTTCAGGACATCCAGAACCGCTTCAGCCTACAAAATCTAATTGAAGCATAGTTACTGTAATAATACAGGAAGAGTAATGCTACATAGAAAGCTCTTTGTCTCATGTGGGAGACACTGAGTTGCTTGGATTGTACAGGGAAAGATATTTAGATTGGCTTTATTATAAATCTCAAAATTGGCCAGATATGGATAGTCACAAGGATTGTTATCTCTTTAGAAATAAAATGCTTCTGTGTGGCACCATAGAGGACATTAGCTTTGGACAACTGCAAGTTGCAATTGAAAGCAAACACCATCCCAGAGAAGCTAAACTTTCAATTCTAGCCAGTTTTCAATGTAGGGTAAACCTGGAGCTGCATTTTTTGAGCACTGCACTGTTTTTTGCCTCTAATTACAAGATGCTTAAATATTATCACCCTGAAAATTTACATTATGAATAGCAAAAATTTAATAGCAGGAAACGTGGTTAAAGAGGTGCTGGGAAGATCGCTGGTACTGCAATAGATAACTAGTGCTGGAGAAGAGGCACCTGATTGGAACATTAGTGGCACCCTGAGGAAGACAACCTCTGTTCTCCACTCTGGATTCCTACTCTGCCCCTGCGTTTGCGGTTTCTGGTCAACCTGCCATCGCCACAGTGTAGCCACAGGAATAACCCAGTGTAGGAGCAAAAATAGAGGCAGAGGTTCACTATGATTTCATGCATAGCTTTGATTTATTGGCTTTTAGTTGTGCATTGTGGATAAGGGAAATTTAGGTGTGGGGCTGTTAGTGAGAATCTGTTACTACAGTTGCTGGCATCACACTCAGGTAAACTTCTCATCAACGGCCCAGGGAAAAAGACACCGTCTCCTCTATTCCTTTTCTTCCTCCTGCTCCTGCTCCTGATTCTTCTTCCCTTATCGCTGCTCTCTATCCGCTGCCTTATGTAGTTAGTGGCAAGGCTTTCCTCTTATGTTATACAGCAGGCCACCACATATCTTGACCAGCTCTCTGTGGAAGAGCTCATCCAGAGGTCCTGGGTGTGTAAACATTATTCTGGCACACCAATGATGCACAACTGTCTATGTTACCCATCAAGTCACTAGCTAGACCCTTGTCACTTTGCAGCAATCCTTTGGCTTCCAATGTTGACTCAAGTGCCACTGGTTTGGCAGATTGCTGCCATATAAGGCCCTTATGACTTCTGCCATGATATTAATTAATTAGCTGCTCCCTTCACCTGCTGGTTTTTGGCAAGACAGAATGAAATGTATTTGGCTCCCTTTGAATAGTTCTCTATGTGACTTCCCATAAGTAGCAGATTGCAAAATGTAGCAAATATCTCCAGCTCCAGCATAGGAGTTCACTACCACGGTAACCTTGGCAGCCACTGAAAATGAAGTCCATGACCTGCTTTGAATTTGAGGTTGTAGCAACTGCAAATAGAAGATTTCAGTGAGAGAAGGCCTTACTGATCCACAAACAATTCACATGTTGTTCCCTACTGAGGTTCAGGTTAAAGGATGCCTTAGGTGAATGTGGTGTCCTTCACTCACCCCTTCTCCTCCATCATCCAGCATATTTCCATGGTCTATGTGCCCTCTGCTCATTCTGTTTGCCATGCTATATTCCAAAGGGAATCCATATTTATGCTTCCAAGTCTGGGTGCAACTGGATTGTGCAAAAGCCTTGAGACATGCAAAAGTCCTTCACTATTTGCTACAACAATCCCTGGAGCTTTTAATAACATGAAACAACTTTTGAAACTATCAGAAGTGTGACTGATAGCCAGAAGAAATAAACCAGCAAATCTCCTGTACTTCAGAGAAAGTACTAGCCCAGCGCAGTACCAGATCAATGGTCTGAACACTAATGTGTTTACCACTTTATGTTCTGGTGTGATGCACAGTGTAGATGCCATTTTGTTGCCAAAAAATGGACACATGTTTCCAATTTCTCACTTGTTTATCTTGCCACATTTTGATACAGTCATTTTATTAGTCTTTTTATTTAGATTGACCTTACCATTTAGATCCCAGCAATATGTAACCCTAAGTATCTTGTCCGTGATTTAGAATTTCTTCACAGTTCTGGTGAAGAGTCTTTGACCAGAAACTTAAATTTTTTTCTCTTTCCATTGATGTGCCTGACGTGCTGTTTCCTGCATTTTCTGTTTCTATTTTGGAATGGCTTTGTGAATGTGGGTTCAGAAAGTATACATTCGTGACACTAAAGCTGATCCTAGATTTTTGAAAATCTGGTGTCAATGTAAATGAGATTGATATGTTACCAGCTTTGTTTGCATCATTATTTTTGGTTAACCTTGACTGAGAAAATCAATCTTAACAAAAGAAGCTTTCTTCAACAAGAAAGTTATTTTTAGCCGTGTTGAGGTCCTGCCTGTAAAAGAGGAAGTACCTATTTGGTCTTCAGTATTTCTGTGCATTATGAGTAATGCACAGGGGGCTGGATTTGTAAAGTGACAAGCTCAGTCATTGGTCCACACAGAGCAAAGTTAAGTTCATTTTGCTTGCTTGCCTCATGTCATTATGGATTGCTATAATTAGTACATTCCACTCACCTATGGTAAGTAATTGATGTAATCTTGTGAAAATATATCTGTTATAACAAGCAAACGGATTCCTAGGTGGTCAAATTTACATCCATAAGAGTTACTATTGTTAGAGTCATTACACATTACACTACACCCCTCCCAGCAATTCTGACAAGTTGTCACAAGCAAAAAGAGACACGAGCAGATTGATGCATCCCAACAGGGAAAGATTCTTGATAGCTGTAAGTTTTTATTTGTTAAAATGCTCCTGAATGTTGACCTTTTCAGATGTCCGGAAACTTATCTGAGTGACAATCTTGAAGTCTGAGCATAGTTGGTGACTTGTTCTTATTTGAGCATTTTGTAGTTGATATTTGTACACATATACTTTCCTGCAGAAATCACTAGTAATTAGGAACAGGAACTTTGATGAGTTTTTTGAAACTCTGGGGTGGGGGTGGTGGGGGAGGACTGGTCCTGAATTTGAACCTGGAAGTTATGGCGTCTGATTCACTGCTAATGAATTTCCTATCCCTGAAGTAGATCAACAAATAACAAGACTAAAGCAAATAAATCAACAAATAACAAAAGCAAAGGAAACCAAGATTACAAATCTCTCATCTAAAAATTAGATTAGAAAATATCATTTGTACCCTTTTATATGCTTATGCACACAAAGGATATGATTTTGGACGTGTTTTGAAGTATTTGTGCTTGTTTCCTGTTGAAGTCCCATCCATTGGACCGGGCATTTCCTGTCATGATTTCTGTCAGTATGAATGTCTTTCCTCAACTTATTCCTTGCATGCGATGGCACCATAAAACATGCAGAGCCCATTAATTACTTACCAATAGAAATTGGATCAAAAGCTTGCATCTTATAATTAACCCAGTTGAACAGGGAGCATATCATGCTGATAATAGTGAACTTTATTTGATTTAAGGTGGTTGCCCGGGATATCATATTTATGCGTTAAGGTTCATTCCATGTAATCGTAACTCCAAGGCAGAGTACAAAGTTAATGGTAGGATTCTGGGTAGTGTGGAGGAGCAGAGGGATCTGGGGGGGTTCATATCCATAGATCCCTGAAAGTTGCCTCACAGGTGGATAGGGTAGTTAAGAAAGCATATGGGATGTTAGCATTCATAAGTCGTGGGATCGAGTTTAGGAGCTGTGAGGTAATGATGCAGCTCTACAAAACTCTGGTTAGACCACACTTAGAGTACTGTGTGCAGTTCTGGTTGCCTCATTATAGGAAGGATGTGGAGGCGTTGGAAAGGGTACAGAGGAGATTTACCAGGATGCTGCCTGGTTTGGAGAGTATGGATTATGAGGAGAGACTAAGGGAGCTAGGGCTTTACTCTTTGGAGAGAAGGAGGATGAGGGGAGACATGACAGAGGTGTACAAAATATTAAGAAGAGTAGATAGAGTAGACAGCCAGCACCTCTTTCCCAGGGCACCAGTGCTCAATACAAGAGGGCATGGCTTTAGAGTAATGGGTGGGAAGTTCAAGGGAGATATCAGAGCAAGGTTTTTTACCCAGAGAGTGGTTGGGGCATGGAATGCGCTGCCTGGAGCGGTGGTGGAGGCAGGTACATTGGTTAAGTTCAAGAGATTGCTAGATAAGCATA
Organism: Pristis pectinata; assembly: GCF_009764475.1. Lineage (NCBI taxonomy): Eukaryota > Metazoa > Chordata > Chondrichthyes > Rhinopristiformes > Pristidae > Pristis > Pristis pectinata. The sequence continues at coordinate 16,768,120 of NC_067420.1, forward strand.
TGGAGGAATTTAAAATAGAGGGATATGGGGGAGGTAGGGGTTAGATAGTCCTAGGTGAGATTTAAAGGTCGGCACAACATTGTGGGCCAAAAGGCCTGTATTGTGCTGTACTGTTCTATGACTCTATAACTCAGAAAACTTTGCTGCCACCGGCCCTTTGTGCAGGTTACAGCTTAACCGCAGCCCATAGCCCTCTCAATCTGTAGCCCCAGTGGCTGCCACTGATCATGGGGATTGAAGATCGCCCACAGCTGGAGGGCACCATTATTCTGCTTCATGCTTGGTGGGGAGGAAGTGTCTAACCCAGAGACCCATGCTCCAATATCTCCACTCTACGCCATAGCCATGCTTCCATCCCCCGGTTATTGCTATTTCTGCCTCCTCTTCCCCACGCCACCTCAAGCTGCCATGGAGAGCTCACTTTAACGGACTTCCCATTTTCCATTGCTACTGACTGCCTAGGGTTTTAACACTCCTTAAAGAGAGTAAATCGTAACAACATTTCCTTAAAGCAAGGATGTCCTAATGTTGAAATCAGGCTCACCTGTTGTAAGAATCTTATACTAGGTATTCTATGCCTCCCACAAACTCTGCGTTTTACTTCCACAGATGAAGCTCTGTAAATTGTTCAGATTGACATTGTTCATGAGATGTCTAGTCAGCCTCCCAACTAAAAGTTTATCATGCTTGTTCTGGTTGTATCGCTGTTTAGCAATGCGTCCAAGCACTTTAAACTTTTTGAGATTCAGAGCAGACATTAATATTTTCTTCTGGTTAAAGTTGGATCTTTTTCCTCAAAATTTTCAACGAACCATTCAGTTTATGGTGCATTTCATTCTCAGGGCTTGGGTATCACTTACAAAGTTGCATTTATTATCCAACTCCCAGTCAGACTGTGACAGGCTACTTTTGAGGGCAGTTAAGTCTGGGGGATTTTAGTTGCCAGACTATGAAAGGGTGGCGAATTTCCAAGAGGATATTAGTGAATCAGTTGAGTTTTTATGGCAGTTCAACGGCTTCATGGTCACATTTCACTGATTCCAGCTTTATTTGCAGTTTTTGAACTGAATTTAAATTCTGTCTTGTCAAGTAGCCTTGAATTATGTCTTGTTTGGTCATGAGCTACTTTTTTTTATATAATAGGATTGATTGTGCTGGAATATTGAAGCTGAGAAATGCTGATATCGAGCTGAGGAAAGGAGAAACGGACATTGGCAGGAAGAACACCAGAGTGAGGCTGGTTTTTCGAGTGCACATTCCTCAGCCCAGTGGCAGGACTATCTCACTGCAGGTTGCTTCCAATCCCATTGAATGCTGTAAGTTTTCTATGCATTTAAATATGTATGTCTTGTCAGTGCATAAATGTTTATTAGAATGAATTGTGACTATTTTATTCTATGTTGGAAAGAAATGATTAATTTACTTTTTAAAATTAGCCATTCCTAACACCGATTATATTTCCCAGAATTTACTCATGTTGTGCCATTGAATTCAACCCACACAAACACAAATAGGTCTGTTTTGAAATGATGACATGCTTCCAATGAGGACAAGACAGAATACAGTGGAGTAGAAATCTGTTCTTGGTCTCATGTACTTAAGACAGGATAAAGTATGCACATCTTACTCAATTTGGTTTTATTGATTTCAATGTAGCTATGTTGTTTTTGGGCCACTATTTGCAGTGCATTGCACGTTCTTAAGTTTCATCGTATGAACAAGCTTCTCGTGAATTCCTCATTGGATTTAATAATAAGTATACTATTTTATGGTCTACAGTTTTGGTCTTCCTCACTTGGAAACATTTTCTCCCTAACAACCCTTTCAAACCCTTTAATCATCTTAAGTACCTCTATCAGGTCACCTGCCAGCCTCCTCTTTTCTATGGAGAAGAATCCAAATTGTTCAGTCTTTCATATCTTCTCAGTTCTGGTACTATGCTTTTGTACCCTTTCCAATGCCTTTCAAGCTTCTACTTTTTGTTTAGATTTACTGAATAAAGAAATCACAGTTTCTCCAACATGGATGAGTGAAGCTTGACTTCCAATATTTAAATTGCACAGGTTATTAATGCAGGTCTCTAAAGCCCTAGTAATTTGCATCTAAGTGTGTAGAATGAAGATGATGAACAATGAAGATGATACAATCAAGCGTATCAATTGATATCTTCAATTATTTTCTTAGCTTTGAATATAGGAAACTCTTACTTAATATACCAGCATCAACTGCATTGTAGCAAATGTAAATAATGTACTTCTCACCTTTTCAACTAATATTTTTGCAAATAATTTTTCATTGTGACTTATCATACATCGAAAACTAATTACAGCTGGGCAATAAATGCAGCTTTTCAATGTTGCCTGTAACTTGAGAACAGAAAAAAAATACTCTGCCTAAATATTTAATCTCATCCAACTGCATTGTAAATAAGGTTGTCAAGTAGACAGTTTAAAGGAATGTCCAGTGCAATTATTCAAAGGACATGAAATTACTTTCAAGCCCAATGGACTAGAATTCACAGTCAGCATGGAGTTGCCTGGAATTACCATTGGTTTCTGAAGAAATTTATACTTCCCTGCACAATCAAAAATGCTCTGGAGAACTAGCTCAATGTGAGGCCCTGAACATTGATCGGGACTTCCTCTGTGTAATGATGTTACATAGATGTGACCAAAATGACCCTGCCCATAAAATAAATGTTAGACAGCTGCCAAAGTGACACTCCTAAAATAGCTGGAAATTTCAAAGGTGAGAAACATATCTCAGAGATTGGAACACACTAATTCATTCAAAAGTATTCGACACTATTAAATCTTTGAAACACTTTTGAAAGCTAAATTAAGAAAACCAGAACAAAAGCACTTAAGCAATGAAACAAAATCAAAACCAGTTGGTGCTCACAGATGTTCACCCCATTGAAATAATTGGTAAGCACTGCTTAGCCCAGATACAATATGGTGCAGGATATTCATGCAAATTCTGCACCATAAGTTGGAAATTCCTCACCATAGCTTTCTACTTCCTTGTAGGGCTCCTTGAGGAATCAGAAAACAGTCAAAGAAATTGGAGCAAATCACTGATTGCAGTGTCAGAACTCTGTGCTTGTGTGTAAATGCATTGATACCTTAAAGTTGCTGAGCATTATGTAAGGAAATGTCAGCAGTTTCTGGAACAGTTAACTCCATAGTATGATTTATTAATGAATACCATTGGATAACATTTACAAAACAAGGCTATAAGCACAGAGTCCCAAGGGTAGAATTAGAGAATGAGTTGTAGAAATTAATATGTGTCTTTGCTGAAGACTCTGCTTCTGTTTCTCCAGTCCACACCCCCAGAAAATAGGCTGTATGGGGGTGTATCAAGAGGCTCCTCTGCCACAATTAACACACTTCTTCAACACAACCTGATAACATTCATTTTCTTTCTCCTTTTCAACACTGGTTTCATGAAAAAGTTACGAACAATTGTACTTGTTGGCACAATTTGACCCACCAGATATATCATTATATATGTTATTCACTAATCTCTTACAGTTTTCAATAGAGATTCTGTGTGAGTTAATAAGGGTGCTTTAAGAGTAGAAGTCTCTCAGTTCTCCTGTAAATGTTATATCTTCCTAATTTTGCAATGGTTAATTGAGATTGATTTCATTATGAAAGGAACTTTTATAACAATGGTGCTACAGAAACTCATATAATCAGTTCCTGATCTAAAACAGAAGCCCAGATGATTGAACCCAATTCCCTAACATATTATTGTAAAGACCAAAATATGTAATATGTAAGAACGTTGAGCAGGCACTGCCCAACTTCAGCTGTAAAATGAGAGGCAAACTGATTTTTTAAACGTTTCTGCTTCTGTTTTCTATTGAATATTACTTGTGCTGAAATCACTCCACTAAAAGTTGTCAACTCTGTTCTATTTCAATTCTGCTACAAACTACATCCTTCATTCATCTGATCTGGTTATTTTTGGGTTGTTGAACAGTTATGTTTGTTATGATGTTCTATTTTAAGCTTAGAAATGGAATTCATTATGTCTATCGGTAGTGCGGTGAGATATGACGAGGATAGCTGAGGAAGATCAGAACTTGTTAATTGAATCTTTCGTCAAGTGAAATCATGCATCGGCTTCTGAAAACATACGGTATATTCTACTGACAGAGGAAGGATGAATGGCAATAAGGGGACATATAACAATTGAATGTTTGCTAAATTCCACTTTGTGGAAGCAATCCTGCTCATTGTGTCAGTGTTTTTTATGGATTCCTTAGTTTAGCAGGAGAGGAAAGACAAGTACAGTCACAGTCCAGGCTGTTATATGAGAAGTTCACACGTGACAGAAAGTGGTATTTGCATCATTAAGTTAGATTTCAAGTATTGGTGAAACCACTGTTTGAACCTTTTCTAATAATCATCAGTACATTGGCAAAATTATGTTCAAAGCTTTTCATATATGCACAAATTAGTATTGCTTAAAACAGTTTGGAAAACTTAGCCACGACTTGTACTGTTGTTTTCTTAAAATAGTTCAACTAATGGATGCAGGATGACTTGGAGTTTAAATCATCTGGAACATCTTGTTTACACCCAAAAAACTGGAGTCTGCAGATTTTATTTATATACAATACCCAAACACTTATGTAAATTTTCCTACATTGTATCTGAGACTGCACCTCAAACGTGCTTCATTTGATGAAAAGCTCTTTAAGATGTGCTGAGCATATAAAAGTTGCTATATAATGAAGCCCTTTGTTTCTTAAGTTGAGATAGCATATAAACTGTCCCTTGTTATCTTATGGAAAGTCTTAAATTTTTTGATGTTCACCATGCTATTACTACCACGTTTACATGAAGATATTGATCTTGATGCTGGAAACAGCTTCATTATAAAACAGGCAGATGAGAATATTTGCTGCAACTAATTAAGTGGATTTAACAGTATAAGTGAGGGGATAGTCATTGATGCTCTATCCTACTGGACTGATACAGTGAATGAGGTTCTTTGGTGCTTTCTGCCCAGGGTGTCTGGAAAGAATCCAAAAAATTGTTGTAGCAGTGCAATGTAGTTTTAAAAATTATCAGCAGAGGTTTTCTGTAATAACTATATTTCCTTTTATTCTTTCAGCTCAGAGATCAGCCCATGAGCTACCTATGGTGGAAAAGCAGAGCACAGACAATTGTTTAGTCACAGGTGGACAGCAAATGATCCTCAATGGTCAAAACTTTACGACTGAGTCAAAGGTGCTTTTCACAGAGAAGACTCCTGGTGAGTCATGTTGTTCTTTTTTGAATCTTATTGAAAACAGAGTGAACTGTATCACTGATCAAATTTGAAAAATGTAAATTGCATTGCTCGATCTTCCTGCATTTTGTGCACTGAGGTTATTAAATGAAGGATGGTATTCTGTTGCTTGTATGTGACCTTGGTTGCACAAAACTTTCCAGACGTTGCTCTGTTCCTGCAACCTAGTCACTTATCTGGGCATGCTGCACTGTGCAAATTATGATGTGTGGATTATTCTCCCTCTCGTGGATCCTTTGAATGAAGTGGCAATGTATTTCAAGGTAATTCTGTACTATGAACGTATATATTTGTTACAAAGCAGTTTGGAATTGCTTGTAATTGTTTAATTAAAAAAATAATTAGTGTACATATCCAAATGGAGGATTTATTATTTCAGTATATAATGAGTAAAAATCACTCCCCGATTTGGAAAAGAAGCAATGTTGGAGGCAAAGGAAATTTGTCTTTACATTGTTCTAACAACATGTTTCAGCTTTAAAATCAGAAGAGCTTGCCCTATTAGTTGAGGATGTCTTTTTCTATACTACTATCTTTGGATTCTCAGAATATGATTATCAGTTGTGAATCATTTAGTAGTACAGAATTAACATGTGGATACTAGGATCTGGGCTGATATTGTTGATCTTATTTCAAGCAATAGACAGAAGAGACTTGGTTTCAGCAATATGTGATTAATTTGAACTCAGATCTCAAAGGTCAATGACGAGTGTCAAATTTACGCATCAGTATTATTCTGGCACCCTCACTTAAAGAGAAGTATAAATGGGACACTGTTTACTTGCACTTAGTAACAAACATTATAAGAGGGCTATCAATTTTTTTGCACAATTACGCTGATAAACACTTGTTGCATAGATGACTGAAGTGGGAAAGGTTCACACTGGTGGACGAATTAATATGCCTGCGATAAAACAAAGGAACTTCAGTTGACACATGGCCTGAATCATCAGAAGGTGATTGATACAAGAATGAGGACAAGAGTTTTATTCCACAGCTGTAACATGGACAGTTCAATAATCATAAAATGTAACATTACGCTATCTACAAGAAGAGACTGAATTAAAGAAACAGTTGTGGGGTAGGTTTTAGAAGCATGTGCTCCCGGTGTGAGGCCTTTCCTGTTCACAACATCCACTGCATCAAAGCCACAGTGTTACTCATACTTACCAGTGGGAAAGCCATTGACATCTGCCACCAAACATGCATGCAGCAGGTGACTTTGTACTTAGGGGGGTGGGGTGCATGTGTACAAATATGCTTTTTATGTATATCTATTCATTAATCACTTAAATATTGAGAATGCTTTTATTTATTGGCACAAAATTATGTAACTGTACAGCACAACAACAAACCATTCATGCTTTTTGCACTCAACAAAACTTCATCTAACCCTATCAGTTTTAAATTCAATTCCTTCCTTCCTTCCTCATTTGTTGATCATAAATTATATTCCATTCTTAATACTGCAACTGAAGTATTAGAACTGGAAGTTAGAAATAAGAGCTGTTTTCAAAACCTATCACATTGAGAATGATCTTTTCACACCCCTTCTATGAATATTGTGTTTCCTGTAGCACTGACAGGATCATTCTTCAGCTGTACTGAAGCAGATTATTATCACTGTTGTACATTTGGATTTTTCTCTGGTACTTTGCTTGTACAGGGATACCAATATTTCAGTTATAGCTTGAGTGACAAACCTTGCCCAATGGCCCTTCAGCATGAACATGGGACTGGCAGCATGAATACCATCACCCATGTGCTATAATTGGAAAAACATCTCAGAAAAATTTCAAATTTTGGGATTGTGCAATGTTAGCTGTCCTTTACAGATTCAGTTGATGTTGAAGTTATTATCTCAAACTGAAATGTATTTAATTACATAAGATATGTAAGTCGGGGCCTGGAGTATTGTGTACAGTTTTGGATCTCTTGTCTAAAAAAAATATACTTTCCATAAAGGGAGTGTAGCAAAGACCAGGTAGATTGGTTCCAGGAATGGTGGGTTTGTCACATGAGGAGAGTTGAGCAGATTAAGCCTGTGTTCTCTGTAGTATAAAAGAAAGAGAGTTGTGTTCATTGAAGCTCACAGAATTCTTACAAAGCCTCAACAGGCTGGATGCAGGAAGGATGTTTCCTTTGGCTGAGGCATTGAGAACCAGCAGTCACAGTCTCAGAAAAAGGAGTCAGCCATTTGGCAATGAGATGAGGGGAAGTTTGTTCACACAGAGGCTGGCAAAGCCATGGATGCTCAGTCAACGAGTTAATTTCAAAACAAAGATCAATGGATTTCCAGATATTAAGGGAATCAAGAGGAATGGATATAGTAGGGAAAATGATGTTGAGGTAGATGATCAGCCATGATCTTGATGAATGGTGGAGCAGGCTCAGAGAGCCAAATGGCCCACTCCTGCTCTTGTATCATGTGCTCTTGTGTTAAGGAAATTACTTGTGTTCTTAGACTAGATAATGCAGTTTGCTATTGTTGCACAAACAATGCTTAGGTTCTTAAGTCTGCTGCTTTTGATGTGGTCAGATTGGACTGGCAGGAAACCAAAAGTTAATTATTGTTAAATGTAATGTGTGTTTCATAATTGCTGCTGCATTTGTGCACAATGCCAACTGGTGCTTAAAGTTGAAAGCATTGAAACCTGGAACAGGACGTGAGACAAATGTAGCTGCACAGCAATGAAAGGAAGAAAGGCAGGCAGTTACTGCAGTTAAGTTCCACTCATCAGCTGCCACTCACTTTCTAAACATTTAATAGAAGCTGTTGTATTAACTAAGATATACTGTATAATATAACAACACACCGCCGCATCTTTTTTATACACCAATATTATTTATTGAATGTCAGCAAAGATCTGAAAGTATTTGTCGTCTAAACTGTCCAGGAATGGCTTTAAAAAAATTAATTGTTCTGGAGGTGACTCTCAATATATTTGTTCTACTGAGATTCATCCCAATGCATCGATGAGAAACCACATGCACATAATATTACTTACACCAACCCACCACCTCCCCCAACCTTACTCTATTGACTTACTCAGACACAGTGACAACTAATTATAAGCTGAAACCACACCAGGCAGTTTCCCCAGATTCCTATAAATGTTTACTCTCATGGTTCACACATCGAGAATCAATTAACATGGGGGACATTGAGAAGTTAAACACAGAGAAAGAAGGACTTGAATTTATTTCGCACTTTTCACAATCTCACAATGCTCCAAAGTATTTTAAAGCCAACAATATGTAGCTACTGAAGTGATTTAGGAAATAAGCATTGGACTTTTTTTCAGTATTTGGCAATAATCTGATACAGTGATAGAGGGGCATGCTGTCGTTATCAAATTATAGATCGAGCATTTGATCCTTTCCCAGTGTCTTTGCTTTGTCCTGAGTGTGCAGGTTTATAATGTGGCAGTGTTCCAGAAGCACTAAATCACCCACTGCTGATATGGTACATGTAATGAGTGGAATATTTTCAAGTACCATCTCGCTGATACTGGGCAACTGTGCAATTAAAGTTGCCTTCGCAAAATTATGATTAATTCCCGTCTTAAAATTAGTCTGAACCTGAGCTGGCTGAGGGTGATTTCGAGTTTGCTCCTGTCTGTCCGTAGCTCCCTGAAAACCCCAGTCCCAATTAAATCTGCTTGCAAGCACTAATGAGCTATTTGACATTAGGGGGCTTTAGGTCAGTATTCTGCTGATGCAGATTCCATATTTGTCCACAGATTTTACTGGATTGTAACGCAGTATGTTGGCTGCTCTGAAGTTTAATTTTGAATAGTTCATTTATATTTATTCAAATTAACATCTATTCTTGGAGAGAGCTGATGGAAATGAACTCATTTCAGATTCTACTTAAGACAAATGTCATTTTCAATGCATTTTAAAGTTATATCTAATGAAAGGTACCATTCAGCTCATGATTGATAGAAAGAAAGAAATTTAACTCAAATTGAACCAGATGAAACAACATTGAACAGGATCTGGTTTATGTATGTTTCCTTCATGTAACTTTCAACAATGTGAAATGTCACCAGTATGTGGAAGAAAGTATAAGAGGGCAGTATGCATGTCCAAAATATCTCGACTGATTTAATGGAAGTGACAATTGATTTGGTTATTAGATAGTTAGATAACAAAGCAAAATTTGAATGACTAAAATGGAGACAAAGTCATTTTTTCACACTAACGATGCCCTTCATTGAGATGTGTGGTACCAGAATCATGCTAAATGGAATAAACTCAGATCAAATATGGGTAGCTCTAAACTGGTCACCTGTGAGACAATGTGGACCGTAGGCAACAGCAACAGCAGATATGTACACCTGCATATTTGTAACCTGATGGTCCAACATAGCCCTCACTCTTCTATAACTTTCAAGCTAGGGGATCAACCAAGGTTAAATCAGGAGTGCAGAAGGGCATATCAGGAGCAGCACTGGGCACATGAGGTGTTAACTTAGTGAAACTGCAAAATAGGAATACATGAGGACAAAACAGTAAAAACAACAGGCAATAGACAGAGCTAAGCGACTTCATAACCAACAGATCAAACCAACACTCTGCAGTCCTACCACATCAACTCTTGAGTGATGGTAGGTAATTGAACACTAATAGGTGGAAGAAACTCCAAGAACTCTATTCTCAATATGGTGGGGCCCAGGATATATGAATTAAGGCTGAGCATTACAAGCATTTGCCAAGTGGTTAATCCGTCTTGGCTTCCATCAGAGATACCCACTATTACTGAAACCAGTTTTCAATCAAATCAGTTTGCTCCATTGAATATGAAGAAATGGCTAAGAACATTGGATATAGCAAAGATTATGGAACCAGACAACATCCCAGCTGTAGTACTGAAGACGGCACTCCAATGACTAGAGTTATATCTCATATAAAGGAAGCTGGTTATGATTGTTGGAAGTCAATCATCCCAGTCTTAGGGCATTTCTGTAAGAGTTCGTCGGGCAGTAACCTAGGTCCAACCATCTCCGATTACTTTATCAATGACTTTCCTTCGCTCTTAAGGTCGGAAGGATATGCTTGCTGATGATTGCACAAAGTTCCTTCACGTCTTCACCAAATGAAGCAGCCCACACCAGCAATCAAGCATGTACTGATAAGTGGCAAGTAAGACTTGCACCACAAAATGGCAAGCAGTACCATTCCCAACAAGAGAGTGTGTAGCTTTGATGTTCCATGGCAATGCCTCAACTGAGTTCCTCATCATAGACATCCTGTGGAACACCATTGACTAGAAACTCAACCAGACCAGGGGCAAGTGCAGGTCAAAACCTGGGTTCTTCTGCGGCAAGTGATTCACCTCCTAACACCCCAAAGCCTTCTCCCCTTCCCTTTGAGTGTCAAAACAATTTAATTTCTCCTGCTGCACTTAATTAGTTAGTCCTGTGCCACCCTTTTTAACATTTATAATCTTGCTATCCTTTTGCAATGAGGTGACCTTAGCTCTTACTATTTTGAAAAGATCAGATACTATATGTCTGTCTCAAGATTTGTCAAAAAAATTTCTACCTCCAATTAAATTTCACTCTTCCCTTTTTCACCTTTCTTTCAGAAAGAAAAGCAAAAATGGTTTGCATATTCCATGTTATAATAGTACAATGGATAATCAATAAGCAATTCTTTTAATACTCAGAATTATATTTTGATGTCAGTCAGCTATTGTGGAACTTTGCAAACACTGAAACCCCAAAATCTTTCAATTGGTAGTAGTTATTGAAATGTTGGGATTGTTTGCATCTGGAATGTGAAAACATTACCGCTGGGCCAGGCAGATGCCAACTCATGACCAACATGAGTGCATCTCAAAACAGAGCAACATTGTTTTTGCTGGTTAACAAATCTTGCATTCTGAATTATATTTAATTTCACCCTGTTTGAATCCATAAACTTGCTGTGTAGAATTTTTGCGAACATGAAATTTCTGGGTTGTAGGTGACCCAAATGCTCCGCAGCATGAACAGTTTGTGGCTGATATTGTCCAACAATTTTTTGGAGGTGACTTCATTTGAAACCATTCCTGGTGAATCCTGTCTAAGTCAACAAGGAATGGTGTATTCTTGATTTACTGAATAGTTTCACTTGGCTTTATTGGTGTACTTCCTTAGCAATATATCTCATCTTGAGCTAGTTATTTTTCACTGCATTCCTAGTATAAATGAATGAGCAAAGTACACTTTCTTGAAACTAGGTATAGTTTTATATAACTCTTTATCAATTAAAGAGTTAAATAAGTAACCAAATGTCCATAATTCTTTGAAGGACAGAGTAGTGAAGAATTTTGGATGATTTCCATACTAACAGGAACAATCTGGAACTTTATAGCCTTTAAACTCTTTAATTAATAAAAGCAACCACTTGCAGCAAGTTTTCACTGGCTGTTGTCTTTGTATGGTGCTGTGATGGCAGTGGGGCACTGGTTTATAGCTTACCTTTGAAGACTGCTCTGGCTTTTTGCACTTTTATTGAGTTTTTAAAAAATAAATATAACAAAATGATGTTGACATCTGATCTTCTTTATATAAGGAAAGATGTAATTAGCAAAGGCTGGCATAAGGTTGTGGCATCCCTACATGGCAACAAGTAATGAAATCTAGGTGTAATCAATCTGAAAATGTATGGATTTTGACTGACAATTTTTATGTAGCTCCTTTAGGTAAAGCTTCAAAAAACTCAACTTTTACTGCCATCGTAGCCAGGTAAAGGTGATATGAGTTGAAGTTTTTTATTCACCTCCATGTAATGGTTTTAAAAATTTATTTATCACACATTTTATATTGACTTGCATATCAGTTCATCATTAATTACTACAGATGATTGAAGCCACTTCTAATCTTACTCATTCTATTTTCTTGATATATTCAGAGGAAAATAGGATTCTTGGAAAAGTGTTAAATGTGTAATTGCCAATAAAAATTTCGATCTAATTGAGACCAAGAGTTCTGCTTGAAGTGCAAAGAGCAATCTGGGCATATATTGCACTCAAAATCGCACTTTTTCAGAGGGGTTTTTCAGCTCAAATTTCTTCTCAAATTCATTTGCATATCACTACATGGAAATTCTATCATGAATCATCATGATCAGGCAGCATTTTGCTTGTAATATTTTAGAAGAATTGACAAAATTCCTTCATATGTTTGAGTGGTAACCTGGTGCAATTTTATTAATATGCCTGAAAATATGTTCAGCACTAAAGATCATGGAAATTCAGTTTGTGCTGGATATATTTTGCGGCAGAAATTCCTCAATTTTTGAGCTGTCGTGTATTGTCTGATTTAAGATCAATTGTTCTGAAAGAAACCAGGACAATCTAGCTGAAACTTCAGATCTATATGCTAATAAAAGAAAGAAAGGGCTACATTCAGGAGCATGCTCCATGGCCTGTGCAGTAAAGCACTGCCTGGTGAGTTTGTAAACCACAATGTTACATGATCAATTCCTGACATGTGGAAAGTTTGTTGATCAAGCCATGGCAGCAGTGAGATGCTGCAAATGAATTCAGTTTCTCTGGGTTAGGAAAATAAATGAAAGGAAGCAACAATGTTCTAGAGTGGTGGATCTTCCAGCAGATAGATTCTTTACTTCAATCTTTGGATCACGTATCTTTTGTGCTGGAAATAGGGATAGATCATGGCACAGTTAGATCAAAGGGGCAACTCGGACTTCTTAAATATTGGGCCAATAGTCTGTGTCCTTATTCAAGTTAAGAATAGAGACAATGACAGGGAAGTAAATAGAGTGAACTAGAGTCAAATTCAATACAGAGACAATAGTAAAGAGAATGAAAGGAAGGAAGTGTTTTACGATAGAAAATAAAGCAAAAGGAAAAGTAAGAAAAAAGTAATTAACACCTGAAAATGGCCTAGGAACAATTTGCTACCTTTGGGAGTGAGATTCTTACAGCTTCACTGTTCTGTTCCATCACTGAGGCTGAAAGGGAAATAATTTTTCTTGGGTGTTAACACAACTAATTCAGAAGCAACTCAAATTGCCCAGCAAATTGTCTAATTGGAACTTGTGCAAATCTCTGCTATGCCACAAGTTGATGGGTAAAGCTATGAAATTGCCACTAATTTTCTCCCAATATTTTTGGGCCATTGGTTTTGGATCTGCTCCTAATTTTGGTCCAGTGGCCTCTAACAGAATGTTTGTCTGTGTGGTTAGGGCCCTGCTTAACTTTTATGTTTCTCTTGGTGAAATAGTCTTCTGAGAATCCTTTCACTCGTAAAATAAAAAGGCCATGATCCAATTGAACTATGTTTAGCAAAAAAAAGTCTTAAAGGGAGCAGACAGAAGAATATGGACAGAAGCAATAATCCAAGGATTAAATTTTTCTATTTATATTCAAAATTACTTCAAATTTTAGATTAAAAATTATTTGTTTCTCCTAATTTTCTGCTTTCTGCCCAATCTTCTGCAACTTAAGGAGACACCAGTAAAATCTGCAGAGATATGCATAAACTGGTCTCAACCAACCTTCCACTAACGTGACAGTGGTTGATCAGAGACAGCTACCAGGAATTTCCCAATAAGCCAGCCTGAACATAACACAACAATGCAAAACGATCTGTGCCACTTAAACCTTTTGATGTTTGCAATTTGCTGTTCAGCAAAGTATATCTTGGGCAAATGTTTAGTTTCAACTCCACAAATTGCAAAATGCAAACTTCAAACAAAAAAGAGCAACTGCTGTGCACAATCCCTGCTGTATAAATTCCCAGTATCATTCTTTTAACTGTAAATGATGGCAAATGGCTCCCATTGCAATAATTAGGGAGAAAAGTTTCATTACGATGAGAGCCACATTGATTCCTCCACAGATGTAGCTAGGCAGTTTTAAAATGATTACTTTAAATTCAATTTCCTTCAAGAAAATAACATAATTTATTTTTAAAAGGTGTGACTTCATTTTAGAATTTTTAATACTGCTATTTGGGAATTTTCATTGCTGGGAAAGGATTGACCCAGTTGATGATATTTATTTTTAAAATGCTATTATTTTTTCCAGTGAAGGGAAATGTGTGTTCAAGATGTTTGGACTGCCTAAGTCTTATTATAATCCTGTCCACCCATCCCCTGCATTTCACTCAAGTGCATTTTCAAGCACTTAGCCAAACGCAGAAACTCTGCTGGCTAGAGCAATGATTAATAGATCAGGTTAAATGTTCCAAATGTGGCCAAGCATCTTGAGAATAGAGACCTGGAAGATTATCTGATGAGGTTAAGGGGAATAGATTGGCTGGAAAGACAGAAAACTAGCAGAGAATGTTGGCCTGTTTGAGAAAACAGAGAGAAGTAATTAAGGGCTGTTTACATGGAGGTTAGAAGTGGGTAATAATTTCCCTCAGGATTTAGTTCTGGCCACTATATTTCTCTATGATATCTCTAATTTGTATATAACATTAGAGGGAAGAATATCAAGTTTTCCAAGTTGTATTAGGTTGAGCGAACATCAGAAGAAATGGATATTTATAAAATTGGAAATTAACTCAAAGTATCAGATGGAACTCAATCTCAGAGAATGTGAATCAATGCATTGTAGTGAGAATATAGCAACAACAACAGAAGTCTGAATGGAAGTAAGAGGCAATGCTGGAGAAGAGTAGGGAGTTTAGGAGTACATTTTAATCGGTACTAAAGGTAACGTCCAAAGTGAGAAACATTGTGAAACAAAATCAATTATATTTTAGTATTTATCAAAATTAGGTAGAACATAAAAGCCAAGAAATGATGATGAGTTTAGATGAGACCTCTTAAAAGACCGTAGAGGTTATTGTGTCTAGTTTTGGGCTCCAAACTATAAGAATATTAGGCATTCAGGTGGATTCTCTGAGATAAACCCAGCTACAAGGATGCATAAACATGAATAAAGATTTAAAATTACAATTTTGTCAGAGCAGCAATGCTTACAAGGTAATATTATAGAAATGTTTAAAATTATGGAAGTTCACGAGTGAATCAATAGATGGTTGTATTAGTTGAAGGATCTTAAATAATGTCTAAGGTTCAGAACAGAACACTTGAGAAACTCCATTGTGCAGAGAATCCTGAGGCCATGAAAGTTACTTCTGGGATTCACAGATGAGGTAGAAGATATGGCTGGGGATTTCCTGAGAGCTACGTCTTGTCTACCACTTTGGTTTCTCCAGAGATGCAGTAGAATGTCCGCATGCATGCACAAACTGATGGGTAACAACTGATAAAGTTACAGCAGTGAGGCAGGAGTATTTCAAAGGAAATTTCTGCCTTTGTCAACATTGCGGGGTAAGTTGGTTAGATGAATGAAGAAAAAGGGGATAAAGACAAAAGGGATTAGGTTGAGTAAATGCGAATCGAACTATGTTCATGTGAAAAGTTTGAGATAAGATGGACTGATTGGAATCAATAGCTTGTTGCAATGTTGTAATTTCTCCATATTTTTAATAGTCCTTCACTGACTGTATTAGAATGATTTCTCTGGTACTTACATCCCCAAATGTTCTCAACCATGAAAGCTGCTTTACCTCTGCAATACTGCTTATATCAATCTGTACCTCTCCTCCTTCATCATTGAAAACCTCAAAGGTGCTTCCTTTAACCTTGACCACTCCTGTGCCCTCCACTTGGCATTGCCTCCTTCATCCCTCATAAGTTTTATAAAATGCTGCTGGACCTCTCCTGTTTCTTTCTGACTTATGCTCACCCTTTATTCAAATCTTTGCTGATCTACATGAAGTCCCTGACTTCTAATGTATTATATTCAAAATCCTTGCCTGAATTTTTCAAATGCAGTCTCCTTCAGTCCCATTGTAATCCTCGGCCCATTCCCATCCTCTCTTCTTCTGACTGTGTCCCTTTATTGACCATACTTCACTCTGCCCCCTCAATTAGTTGTCTGAATGTTGTACTTTGGAAATCCCTCCTATAGCCTTTCTATCTCTCCCCATTTAAAACCAATACCTCTTAGGTCCATCTTTTTTGTCACCTCTTTTAACCTCTATTCATATAGCTCAATACTCTTTTCCCTTATGTCAGCCTGCAAAATGTCTTGAGACTTATTTTATGTTAAAGCCACTATATAAATAACATTATTATTTTTGACTCATTTCCAGACATATACAGACCTGTGATTAGGGAATGAGAGATTGCTCAATGAAAGGTCTTTATGACAATGAACAAAAGTCTGGTTCTATTGCCAAGTATATTGAACTACTCTAGATACATTGGTGGGTAATACATTCCTACCTGTGCTCCTTAATACATCATTAATAATAATACACACCAGGGTCATTTGCAGCCAACTCCCTTATTACTACAATGCTAAGAAAACTTGCTGTACCATATTTCTCATGGGCTTCATTAACAGCCTTGCCAGTTGTTGGATAGTTGCTGAGTTTGGACTCAATGCTGCTTTCTTCTTCCCTGGATCACCAGTAAAGGAAGTCAATGAAATGATATTGCAATGCAGGATAATCCCAACTGCTATGGAGCAAGTGAAAGGGCTGTAATACTGTAGTAAACTTAAATCCACTTAAAGACCAATTTGTCTAAAAAGCAAGTGTTCTAATCCCTAGACATGCTGAATTTTAGTCCCCCACTTTATGAGATGAAGGGTTGTTTTAAACACTGTGGAAGGGAAATGATTGATTTTCCAGCAGGAGATCAGCAGGCTAGGTCGTGTTCTTGGTTATCAGTTAGGGTATAACAGGCTACATTGGTCTTTCACCCCCTACATCCTTCCAGGCAGAATCTGTAGCATCCTTGATTTCTGAGGTTCATTCAGAGTGGGAGTAGTTGGATGTGGAATGAGTAGTTGATCCAGAAAGAGAAGAACTTGTTATGGTGTGTGAGCAATTTGACCTACAGCAAGGCTGGTTTAATCCAAGGTAGATAGCAACTCATTGTGTTTCTACCGTTTAAGCCAGAAATTGCAAGTTTCATTCCTAAATGGCAGGTAGGTTATTTGTGCAGTGGATGTTTCTGGGGCTGAATCCTCACAATGTTTAAAGTGCTGGAAGTAAAGGAAAGCTTGGACAGCTTTATTTTTGATACATTCAATGCAGTCATTACAAAGCTTCACCATAAGACCATAAGACGTAGGAGCAGAATTGGGCCATTCAGCCCATCGAGTCTGCTCCGCCATTTGATCAGGGCTGATTTATTTTTCCCTCTCAACCCCATTCTCCTGCCTTCTCCCAATAACCTTTGATGCCCTTGCTAATCAAGAACCTATCAACCTACACTTTAAATATACCCAGTGACTTGGCCTCCACATCTGTCTGTGGCAATGAATTTCACAAATTCACCACCCTCTGGTTGAAGAAATTCCATCTCATCCATACGATCACAGGGAGAACATGCAAATTCCACATGGACAGCACCGTAGATCAAGATGCCAGATCTGGAGGCAGCAGATATACTGGCTGCACTACTCTGATGCCCCTGGGAGATACAGATGGAATGGCTTCTGATGCTTTAGCCTGTAATCCACATGCCTGCTTGGTCCTGCAGGAGTGTTTCTACCTGTACACTATTGCTAACACAGCTCAAAATTGTACTGCTAGAAGAATAATATACTAAAGGAACAGAAAAAGAGAAAGTCCTGTGTGGAAAAGGAGACAAAGTGAAGGAGATGAGAGACAGAAGGGAGGAGGAGTGAAGGGGAGAGTGAAAGAGACAGAAGTGAAGGTAAAAATGTTGTGGTCAGTCACATTAAGCAGTATGTAATGCAATGGGGGTTTTTAATCTGTCTTAGCAATAATGAACAGGGAGGAACACTCACACAGGACAAGGCAAGCATGCAGTGTTGAATCATAATTTCGCTTGACTCATATACATTTAACCACATGTGGCAGACTAAAGGATGCAGATTCAGATTCAGAACATATGCTGGAATCGGTTGTAGAGCAGGCATCTTTTATTACATTGGTTGTGAAAAATATTTTATCATAAGTGTGTTATCCAGTCTTACACTGTTGTGTGATTGTTTCCTACATTTTTTTTAAACCTTGATTGTGAACTTGTAGTCTGGTTCTTTTATCCTCCAATTTCCCTAACAAGTAGATGGTGTGCAAATTGATTAATTGTGTGTTTTCTAAAATTGGAGCTGAAAATTTGTGCAGGACAGAATTTTTTTTTGCTGAGCATGAGCTTTGGCTACCCAATTAATGGTTTTATCTTACCATATGTCCTGTTCTGAGATTCAAGGTATAATCCAACTGGTTGCATTTCAGAATATGATTTTAGTAATCAGTGTATCAGCTTGGAATAGAAAGTTAGTTGACCAGGCAAGTGATTTAAGATTTTTAGTAACTGGATATTAATGTAGACTAACATGTCAGTACTGACACTGAATGATGTATTGCAGGTATAGTCCTTCGCACTTAGTCACCTTCATACAGAATACTGAACAATGATTGTACACTAAAATGTGGCTTTCCACTGGAGGTATATGTTTCAGTTTAAAAAATGTAAGAGAATTCCAATAATTATCAATTTATTGTTATGGATAAAGTTAATGTTCTTTGGTTCTACATTTCCAGGCAGGTTTACATGTTTACACCCAGTATAAAGTACAGCATAAAGAATAACGTTCATAAACCTCAAGATCTGTTTGTCATTAGAGTAGCATTATCCTGACAGTTGCTGATTTAGACACAAATAATGCCTTTAATTTGTTTTAAAATCATCTTAATTAAACAATTAAAATGTTTACATATTAAGGTTTAATCTTTCTCTAAAATGGCATAGGGAGGAGAAATGGAACATCTTTAACAATTTTGCAGAAATTAGAAATCTTTGGACTGGGTTCTGTTGATTTGTGAGCACATTTGGAGGGTTCGCAGCCAAATACACAAAAAGTTTGTAATGCAAGCTTACGTAGATTGTTCCAGTTGATAAATTTTATGGTGATTATGATCAGTGAGATTAAGTGAGAGATTAGGTGTGAAAGAACAGCTTGTTGAGGTTTGGATGGGCTGGATTTAGCTTCAGTTGGTGAGAGGTTGACGCTGTCTGTCGGAACCAGTGTATCAAGTGGGTAGCGGGTTATGGATATAATTGCACTGTTAAACTTGAGAGAGAATAAACTCACTGGATTATTTTTCAGGTATTTGCTGGTGGAGAGATGCTTCACCCATAACTACAAGAGCATGAGGTAAAATTGCCAGTGGGCTGCCCCTAGAGTGTAAATTGGATTAAGAGCATGCAAGATCTATCAGTTTCTCACCATTAGTACAAATGTAGAACATGACAGTGCTTTAAAATTAAGGGATTAATTGATACAAAGTTAACATTAGAAAAATTATACTTGGATATTGAATGTATCAGACTTCACAGTTTGAATTATTTTTTTCCTTGCTTAGGATTTTGCTTCTGTTAAACTGTTGAAGGGGTACAGGTACTAAAATTTGAAAAGCTGATTGATAACTTACATATTCATTGCTGATGAACTGAATTATTTTCTGATTTGTCAATGTATGTTGCATATTGGTGGCATGTAGACAGGATCTACATGAGACCTACTCATGTGTTTGATGGTTCTATGGCTTCCAGAAGTAGTGACTGAACGAGGCTTTCAGTGGAGTAGGCTGAACTCCTTTCACCTTGATGTTAATCTGAAGCACAATGGAGTGCACCAGCATTTAGTTTCTGCAAATGTAGCAGCTGCAGAAGAACACACTAATGACTTCCAATAAAATGTAACAAGTTAAGGTGAATTGTAGTTTAAAGTAGGCACAAATAGTTCCAATAAGAACACTAACATTTGAGTGTACATCCTGATGAGTAAATACTAAGATTGTTTCGGACAGTAGATTATCTATTTTAATGGAATCTATTGTACTGAACATCTCTAGAAAGCCTTTAAATGGTGGGGAGGAAAGTAAACCTTACTTAGTTTCTGCATATTTGGGAGTCCAGGGAACTGAAAACCACCAATCAATGATTCAGCCTGAAGGGAATACCTGGATTCGTGCTGCCTTTCAATTTAGTAGAGCCTTTGTTGTGGCTGGAGAACAGCTAATCTTTTCTGTAAAAGCAGTCAGCTTGGTTTACCTCAGTTTAGCAGATATGCTTAAGGATAAATTTTTAACCTGACGGGACTAAGGCTCCTTCACACATTAGGGTTTAATTCACCAATAAATTAAAAGAGCCGTTTCTGGGTTTACTGCAACACTGGATAAAGAACTACATTTAATTTGAAGAATGATCAAAGCAGCTATAAGTTGCCAGGCAAGATTATTAAACAGACTTGTATTAGTCAATTATTAATATTAATGTAGTCCACTTTAATGGCAATTTTACTTGTGCAATCTATATGTATTTTTTCAGAAGCTTCAATTATTCCTAATAGATTCTCACTTCAGCTTTCAGTTATTTTTTCATATTATCACTTTCAGGGACATCAGTGCTTCAGAGTAGTAATTTTTGTTATCTATTATCAGCATCTAACAGTCTCAAGTTAGAATGTATTGCATAGGTTAAAAGAAGATTAAACTTGGGCTGCAAGTCTGGTGATTAGAGCTAAGAACTACATTTCTGCTCAGGTACTAAATGAATGCTGGACCCCACCTCTGCTAATCCAAGAACTTAATATTTTTCTAATACCCTCTTGACTGAAACCAAACTCATTTTGTCAGGTTGGGCTCAAGTCAGGCAGCCAGACTCATTACAGGTATCCATCTGTTACAATCTGGGCTGAATTGAATTAGTTATTTTAATCAGATTCTCTGCAGGAAGTTAAGTAGCACCTTTGTTCGATCGGCTGCATTTAGACCCAGGTCAAAGAGATAAAAGGATAATGAGATAGGACATGTCTCGTTGAACCTTTATCTTTTATGTAATAATTTTTATATTATATTCTCTTTCTTATTGTTTTATTCTTTTCAATCAAATATTCATCTTGCTTAAGTAAGTGTTTGTAACTCTGATGAGGCAATTATACAGTGCATTTTCCACATATATGAAGTAAGATACATGTTGCACTGATTTAAAATAAGAAGCTCACCTGTACCAAGTTTACTAAAAGGCAGGTTGCATGCAGAGGTCTTACTTATTGTTGGCTTTGCACTGATTGAAGAATAATTGCAAACAATGGGTATTGGGTAGTTTCATCATCAATAAACCATGGTTTTAATGCTAGAATAACAGAAGAGAATGATGGTTGGAGTATCATACTTGTGCAACTTGCCACTGCATTTTTGTTGAAATATGCCTGAGCTAGAATATGGTATTTTGGAGACATTACCTAGACCTAGGGAAGAAGACTATAAGAAAGGCAGAATGACAGTGGTAATAGATTCTAGACCTGGGGTTCTTAGCAGCCATGACCAGGAATTAGAACTAGTACATTGCATCTCTGGCATCATGCTAAACGTTGTCTTGACGTGGATGGAAAACCTTTGGAGAAAATGGAAGAGCTTTTAATAGAGTTATTTGGGAAAACTGTATTTCTGATGGTTGAGGCATGCATGATGAGGGATAGTCACCAACTTAAAATTATTACTGATCAAAGAGAGGGACTGGGGGAAATTTCTTTTAATAGAGAGTTCTTGGAATATTTAATGATTAAGAGTGGTTGAGGGAGAAGCCATTGTCTTTTAAAGGGAAAACTAAAAACACTTTTGAACCTCAGAGAAGTTGAACTGCAATGGGAAGAGGGCTAGAGACTATATCTGACTTGCTGCATAAAAGAGCCAACACACAAATGATTACTAATTGGCTTTCTGTACTGTAAACTTCTATGAGTTGCATTGTGCTGAAGCGTTTTATAATTCTCACCCTTGCCTACGCATTTGATTTTAATATCGGTAATAGAAGAGAATAAAGGTAAAAGGTAGTAGAGAGATATATAACAAAAATGTAGTAGACTGCAAAGCAAAACCAAATAATGTTTGGAGCAAATTGCAATTGCAAGCACTTTTGTGAGCAGCTCAAACTGTGGTGTGCTTATAAGGAGTCTACTCAAGCAGACCAGATCGCAGGACTCCTGACGCGCACATTTTATAGGGGTGAGGTTCATGCTGTGAATGGAGCCTTGCTTTGGCTCAGGGACCTGGTTTTTATAGTTGAACAATGTTAATAAGGCTTGTGCTTGTCTCTGCGGCAGCCTCATTCTGCCCCACAAAATTACATGCCACAAATGTGGCGCTTAGTGAAATGGGCCTGCAACCTCCCACATGGCTGTGGGATGCCCGAGGAGACTCACAAGATCAGCCTTGTGCTTGAAGATTTCCAAGATATGAACATTAAAATAGAAATTTCCTTTGAAAATTAAGTTGAGATGCTGAACAGTTGCACTTTCAGTTTGGTACTGATTAAATAGAATTCTTTGTAGCCAAAATGTAAATCAAATGTTACGTTTCCAAAAATACCAAACTGCAACTATAATTACAGTTTCTTAAAATATACAGCATGTTGTGAATAACTTAAAATGAGTCATCGTACGGGACTTTTTGTAAAAAGAGTTAGAATCAGCTTCAATGCAATACATATTTCAATAGATTAACATGTTACTTCAGAAACTCTTGGTTTTCTGTTTCAGCCAAATACTGGAATGTTTTGTAAAATTAGGTAAAACTTCGCGGCGATTGAAAGTACAAAATCGCCCTAAATTTCGGATTCACTCCATCGTGAATTAATAACTGGAATAGCAATACCTAATATAAATGATATTCTATATTATAACCATATCAGCAAATAAATATTGAATCAAATATTATTTCAGTCTTCTACTCAGGCAGCAGGAAGTGCATGTTAAAGTTGCAATATCACTTTTGTCAGTTCACTATAATTCAAAACCATGGTACTGTATATTAAATCTGGCTGCACAAACTTTTGCAAAATTTCTTTGCTTTTATATTGGCATTTTTGACCATTAGTATGCAAATTCTGAATGCAATCAAAGGAAATTAATTTCTACAAGTCAGTTCCTCCATTAGAAATAAGCAGTTAAGGAGTCTAGTTTCAAGACTTACTTTAATCTCAGTTTTTGATCTCCATGAAGTCCTTCCTTTGACACATCAGTTGAATTTGGAGTCGCAGCATTAATCGTATTCAATTACATTGCTTATTAGTAAATTATGATTTTGTTACATAGAATTCAAGGAAGTTGCAGTTTATATCCTTGAAGTAGTTACCTAGAAATCCATTGGTTTAAGGCCAGTTTTATAAGAGCAGAAATTTGGGTCTCTGGGGCTCCCTTATTGGTATCCAAAGTGGTAAACAATAATTGGACTTTGCACTTATACTTGTTGGACACTTCTGCAAAACCAAGTTATCTCAGTCATGTGAGGAATGTAGAGGGAGAATGTGGGAGGAAGTGCTGCAAGTAATGAGGCAGGAGATGTTGATAGAGAATATAAGAATTATATTTTCATATTAGCTGCTCTTGAATTTCTTACAATATTGCAGCCCCATCGTGGGTATTAAGCTCTAGACATTGGCCCCTTCCTTTCACCAAAGGAGGTGTTGGTTGGAAGGCTTTCTGCCTCTTTGGGCCAATAAAATCTCCCTTCTCCTGTCCACCCCTAAATGAGAGCCTGCAATTTGGCATCTGGATGATCTATCTGGGCTTCTTCCTATCAATTTCCCAGATTCCCATGTTGGCTGTATCCAGAAAGCACTTCTCTATAAGAGCTGCCAGCTACCTTCAACACTTGTTTGGGGTGCTTTTTCTCTCTCCTCTTCACCCCCATTACACACACTACTCAATGAAACAGGATGGGTGTCACTGGTTGCACACCTGGATCACTGTAATAAGGTCCTTGCACAATTTCATCTTGTCTCTACAAGTATGTAAAGTATTACCATCATCATGTGATGCAAGCTCAGTTCCTTCTGATTCCAAATTAGATGTAGATTGCTGAATGATGCTGATGACTTTATGTGGAACTCTTGCCCCTTCCTTGTAGAGTCATTTTTACAAGGTGATTTTGCACAGATTAACCCTAGAGCAATTGATTTTCTATTATTTCGGGATGGTATCTCTTAGTATGTATGGATAATATAGATCTTCAACCTTCTATACTGTAATGCAAAATTTGTATTTATTATTGAACCTTGAAAATGTTATGAATTCATATCTTTTTTAAAAAATGCTTTGTGCAAACCACTTTCATTATATGAATACGGCCTGTTGGACAACACTGTTAACTCTCATGAAGGATCTTTTCATCACTGTTTCCTGACACACTGATCTTGTGTGCCCAGTAGCAATCCCAGTGTAAATTTTTCTGAATCACTGAATTCTCCATAGGGAAAATACAATATGATCTTGGTAAAAGTGGATTAGTTAAATCTGTTACTCTCCTTCACTTATCTTTACAGTACTCAGTCAACTTTCACATTAACTGGGCAAACTGAATGTACTGATGGAAACTAAGCTTCTGTATAGATGCATGGTATATATTGTCCTGATTTTATACACTTGGGATATTATGAATTTGCTTCATGGTTTTGCAATCACACTGTCTACTGCCAGAGTAGCATATTTATTGATCTATGCAGCAATCTATTTTTAAAACTATGGCAAGTTTATTTTGATCTGGCCACCAGATGCACAAGAACAGCAGTGGAAGTTGGCCATAGAAGAAAATGAAAAAATGATTTTTATTAAGATTTTTTTGTAATTATGCATTCTTAACTATGTTCAAATATTTCTTTCAGAAGGACAACAGATATGGGAGGTAGAGGCAACAGTAGATAAAGATAAAAGTCAGCCCGTAAGTATGAAGCTAAAATATGCTTTATGGTCAGACCTGGTGTGCATGAGTGAAGGGAATCTGACGATAAGATTTTCCGTAAACATTTAACAATAAAAAGATGGCTTAAGATGTACTGATTGCTATTGACAAACATATGAACTCAAAAAGTATCAGCAATGATAAAGCACAACTTCATTCTATTCTGAATGCAATTAGTTTTATTCTTGCTTGTTACTACAACGATGAACCTATTTTTATATAGCTGCAAATGAAGGAAACTGTGAACCTAATTTAGTCCATCCATGAATTGTTCTCTTGCTTAACAGTAAAATGCTCCTTGACTGAAATTGAGCATTTTTCAGTTTTATGAATTTTTATGAAGAAAATTTCTCAGTCATTTTGAACCCTTGCATCTTCAGTTCTTAAGATGATGGAACACCATTCCCACACCTTTGTTAATGCACTGATGTGAATAACGTGCATGAATCTGATGACCTGATTTTTAAACTCTAAGAAGTGAAAGGGGAGAAATTCACCCTTTGTCACTAATGTGAGATGGATGTGAGAGTATCAGCCTCCAATCTACTCAGCTCCCACCTTTCTGATTCATTGATTTGACATTATGGAAAGAAGCTGCCATTAATGTGGCAGCTGAGTATTTCAATAATACATAAACCCTCTTTGTAGTATTTTGTGGTTCCCATAATGACATAGGGATGTGTGAGAAAGGCACCACATCACTGCAATATTTTTATCTTCTGTTTCTTTCTGTTTAGAACATGCTGTTTGTTGAAATTCCACGTTATCGGAACCAGCATATTCGCACACCAGCCAAAGTGAACTTCTGTGTTGTTAATGGAAAAAGGAAGAGAAGCCAACCACAGAGATTTACGTATCTCCCCACAGGTAAATGACTTGAAGGGATGTCAATGGACATCTATTCCATGAAGCTTAGTGCATTTTAACCCACAACAGTACTTAATTTCAGTCAGCATCAAATTGCTGGTTGGATGAAACATGTTGCCTTTCCTGCTTACAATGGGGTAAGGGGAAAAGAATGCCCTTGGAGGTTTATAATGCAACAGTGATAGTTGCATCATGTCTCCAGGCCAACTCAATACTATAACATATGTGACTTATGTGATACTGGGATATAACACTTTCAGAATTTAGCATATGGCAAATATTTAGAATAGAATATTCCAAACACTTGCCTGCCTGATGGAAATAGCCACACTGAAGAGAAATGCTGTATTGTGCAATGTAAGTTCTTTTATAAATAAAGTGCCATTTTTTGTTCATTCAAGTAACTGGTTACCCTCCAGATTCTTAGTGAATGGATGAGAGGAAGATACTGAAACACATGCTGCCTGCCTGACTCACACTGGAGTAAGGGAGAGAGGAAAATATTGCCCCAGGACTTGTATAATAAAGCAGCAGCAGTCTGAACCATGTCTCCAGGCTAACTCAATACAAATGTTGCTATGATTGTTTTTAACTATCTCTGAAGCTTGAGGGAAAAACCAAGCCACATTCAAACAAATACATATTGTGCATATTTTCTTCGTTATGTGCATGACTGGTTGGTTTTGCATGTGGCTAAGAGTAAAGAGGGAGGAAACTCCAATAACTGTTTCCAAAGGTTATTCATTGAGCTAGGGCTACTCAGCAAGTTTAATTGATTTGTCGTAAATTGATTTGGGTTAGTTGGAATCTTTAGAGAAAGTGAAGTATTTTTCTCACATTGTTAGAAACACCACAAGAAGAAAGGAATAGCACATTTATAACAACACACACAAAATGCTGGAGGAACTCAACGGGTCAGGCAGCATCTATGGAGGGAAATGGACAGTTGACGGTTCAGGCCGAGACCCTTCACCAAACATCGACTGTTCATTTCCCTCCATAGATGCTGTCTGACCCGCTGAGTTCCTCCAGCATTTTGTGTGTGTTGCTCCAGATTTCCAGCATCTGCAGAATCTCTTGTGACTACATTTGTAACAGTTGAATACAGACTAATAGCGCAACACTGCAACTTTATGATGAAGAAGCTGAGAGCTCATACGACTGTAAATATGTTAGGCATGGTCAGCATTATTGATTTCCATTTTCGTCTTTTATTAAATAACTATCCAGTTAGTGAGACACTTTAAATGAGTTCTGATTTGTAATCCATTACTGCGTTTTGAAGATATGAGAGAGGTTCTGCAGAGGCACAGAAAAGGTCCAGCACCCAAGGCAACTTAGTGACTTTCAGTTTCTTATCCTGGACTTCTTTATAGAAATGTACCCCATTTTCAGGACCAATAAAAGTACATTAGACTGGTTAAGTAACTAAAGACCATTTATGAGAGTGATCAGAACTGTTGAATTTGAAATACCTAAGAAGGGGTAGCACACTTAGCTATGGCTCTTCTGATATGAGTTTACCTGAGTGGAATCCTGGACTTAGACAGTTCGTTGGGATTGAGGATGACCTGCTTCCAGTCTGGTTCTGTGGATTCTGACAGGTGGGGCAAGAAGTGCCTGATGGGATGACTGGGTGGGTGATTGTGAGGTGGTGCACTCCTTCCACCATTACACGGTATTTGCATACTCCCAATGGATGATCATGAGACTCTTATTGCCAAAATCAAATATACATTATTTAATCCTATAGTCTGAGTCTATACCTTGAAGTTGAAGAAAGGTTTACAGTATGTTATTATTTTTCACTGATCTTGAAAAAGAATATCTTAAAGTTTGAAGTAATGTATGCACATGGTAAGATAATCCCTGAACCAATGCTTTAGGTGAAATCTCTTGCCTTAGAATTTGAAAGCTATATGGCCATGTTATAGGCATTAAGCCTGATGGGGAGGAATTGTACAGTCATTATTATGTAAATAAAATGCACCGCCTGACATATTGATATAATCAAAGAACAAGACATTCAGGCTTGTATCAAGAGCAGGCATTAGTATATTTGCATCTGAAAATAAAAGGCCTATCACCTGTTTAAGGGACCTGAAGCACAGTTGGGTTGCCCTGAACATAGACAGCACTAGGCCAGATGCAATCAGGGAAACCAGTCTTCCATGCAGTCTAACAGTGATTCAAGAAAAATGCTGCAAATTGCCAGCATAAAAGGAGATTATTAAAGAAATGCATAATTTAACGTAGAGATGGGAGATGGAGAGTTGTTCTTTCTGGTTCCAAATTATAACCAAATGATCGTCAGGTGCTATATAAGTCATCCCCTCGCCTCACACCATCTTTTCCTCATTGTCTGCCTTTCCTTTCAAGCACTTAGCTGCACAGATTGATGCAAGCAAATATCTTGATTTTTAAGAAACCAACTATTCAGTAAATGTTTTGTGACTACAGATTGCTTAGAAACTATGTATATTAATGAAGTCAATGCTAAATATGTTTATTATGTGATTTATTTCAGTGCCTGTCATTAAAACAGAACCTATTGATGAGTGTGAAGGTGCCATATTCTGCAATACTGTACATCACGGAACCATGTCTCAGTTTTATTATACACAGCAGGTCATGACCCCTGTAATGGTCGCTAACCCCACTTCCTGTCTTGGAGGAAGCATGAATTCCTGTCGTTCTGGATTCTCTCCACATGATTCTAAGTATCAGCAGCAGAATCCAATAGGAGCAGTCTATCAAAGATCTAAAGGTGGCAGTCCAAATCATCTTGGCTATCAACCATCTGCTGTAATGGTGCCATCAATTCCCATAATTCAAGATGCTCACAGATCTGTGTTGGTACATGCTGGGTCACCTGCCCAGTCTTCAATGCTGCACCAGTCTCCTACCAATCAATCTTCTCCGATAATTCATCATTCCCCAAACAACCGCGAGTCTTCTTCCATGATCCAAAATTCTCCAACCAACCATCAGTCATCCATGATACAACATTCCCCAACCCATCAGCAATTATCATCAATGATTCACCATTCACCTACTAGCCAGCTATTGCGATACAACAGCCACCAGGATTACCAGCAACAGGTGTATCCAGAGAATGATGCCCAAGTGCCTATTATGCGATCCACTACACCACAACCAGTACATCATGTGCAAAAAAGTAGTCCAAATCAATATCCAGCTGTGATTCAGCAACAGCAGCAACCATCCAATACAATCCAGAAGGTTTCCAAAAACAGGCCCTCACCAAGTCATCTTGCAACCTTGATAATGGATCCACAGGAGAAGGAAACTACAAGTTCTGGAGTCACAGTGAAGCAGGAACCACAGAACCTGGACCAGGCATACCTGGATGATGGTAAGGACCAATTCTTGTTTTAAAGACATTGGTGCAACTAAAATACAAGTAACCTTTCCAAATATGGAATAATTCTCACCCTGCCCCTAGAGTTATACGTACTACAGTACTGTTCTTAAAATATCTTGACGAAGACAAATTCTGTTTGAGTATTTTGTGATTGGTGAAAATGAGTGATATCAGTATGACAGGGCTAGGAAACTGAGTCCACCTCTGCTGTTTCTTGCTAATTGACAGCTTCCAGTAAAGATGTGAAAAAATTAAGTGCATTGTAAAGCACTCCCTACTTAACTCTGAAATGTAGCTTATGTCTTAACCACAGAATGATGCCTCCTCCAACCTGCTTGGTTACACTTAAAGTTCCAGTCCAGTTTTCCTTATATTTGAAACACTCCTAACATGAATAGACGACATGTTTTTTTTATTGTGATGTGTACTCACTGGAATTGAATGAGACTGCCTAAATTAATTTAACTTTGAAATTAGTACCAAGCAGAAAAATTACTTTGTCACAGTTAGATTCAGAACCTAATTGTGGAGATGGAAGTGTACAGAGCAAAATATTCCCCTATTTGTCATGGTAATGCAGTTTTCATGGTATAAAATCTGTCAGTTCTACCTTAGAGTTGTGCTTGCTTTTTAACAATTGGTGTCTTGTATATATTTATTTTATCCACAAACTAATTTGGGACTTTGCACAAGAGTAATAAGAAGCTTAAAGGTAAGTAAACAGTCGGTTGGTTTGTTATTTTACCCTGAATTTTCTAATTTGAATGAAATTAACTGGAGATTTATTTTGGACCTCACCATAGTGTAAACTGCCAGCATGTGTGAAATATTCAGTGGTAGGTGATTATGATCTCAGCTATGCCCTTGCTTGTAGAACCTAATGTAACTTCCTATACATGGCACTGGAGGAACATAATCAGTTGTGCTCCCTCTAAGTGTTCTTGTCTGAGTCCCCACAATTGGTATTTGAACAAATTGAGCATACTAGGGCTTGTGTTCTCAACCAGTGTCATGTCTAGCCCTTTAGGCATTACATTTTTAACTGATGTTTGTGTTCAGTTTTTGATAATACCTTCTAAAATACATAAACACATGCAGTTTTATTAGGTACATGAAGCTCATATGGAAGGATCTGAAAACATGAAGTAAAAAATCTGGAAGGTTTGCTTATAACATAGTTCAAAGGTAGAAGGAAGAAAAAAATTGGTTCAAATCCAAAACTTCTATTGGAAAGTTTTAGAAGACCTAAAAGATTCCATGTGCTAGATTTGCGATCTCTCCAGAATAAGTTGTTGGGAATTTTAAAGAAAGCTCAATTGTATTAGTTTATGTTTGCAAATGAATCATTCACAAATTGTTAACTTTGAACTATGTATTCTGTCAAAGTGCCCAAATTTCTTACATATAAATGATCATCAGTTAAAGCCCTACCTATTTTCCCTTCCAGTGCATTTGTGTAGCTGTCAGGTGAGGACAGGATTTGGTGTGGTTATGAAACCTTGAATGATTAAATTACTTCCAGACACAGTAGAGTGTAAAATCTTTACTTCATTTAACAAAACGTTAGTGTAAAGCTGACTTGGAATTACAAGCAGATGAGCCTTTCATTGGAGGTAGTGTGGTCAGTTGGAGTCAGACTCCTTTATCCTCAACAAACATGTCTACCAGGAAATATAGAGAGCATTTTAATTCCCAGATTCCTGGAAGCCATTCAACAGCCACATTTCCTAAATGCTACACTTTTCCGACAATTGGGACAACTCAACCAAGGAATCATTTGATGATCCAGGTTGGTAACGGGCAATAAAATACATACTGGATTCAATTTGCTTTTGAATGGATTCATCCCAAGTACTCTTGGCTGAACTTCCCCACTCTCAACAATTGTCAGCCTATTCAGACCCTTGTCTCCATTTAGAAGATTCTTCATACAGCTAGGAATAAGATAATAACCTAACTGGAGTGATACACTAGTACTTTGTGTTTATTCCTCTTTTCTATTAGTTATGCTCGCTCTGGTAGAAATAGTTCAGTCGGTGCCCTAGTTTCTCTCATACCAAGCTAGACCATTCAAAATATTGGTTAAGTGTTGGTGATAGGAAGTTCCTTGTGCACAAAATTTGCACGTTTGCAGTCAGTGCAAAGTTAAAAGGGATTTTTATTTCTTTTTTCATTTTTGTTGTGAATTGTTGCACACCCCTTATCTACTGAAGGCAGAACCTTTGAGGACTCTGCTTCCTCAAGTTCCAGCTACCATTGATATGATAACCATTGTTTGACTCATTGTCAAGAAGTGATTTGATCAATGGAAGCACCAAGCAACCCTGATTGTGTTCTCTTCTGCTTCTCTCATGTGTGTATTGTTTGCAGAAAGAGGGGACTGTAATCGGGAGAATGAACCTTCCTTGATTTAGTTGTCCTTCCTTTCCAGTTGTATCGTGAGAATTGTTCATGGTGAAACCAGGATACTTACCATATACTTAGACCGAGTTATGTCTTTTTGTACCCAATATGACTAACCCAATCAAGGGATAACAAAAGAGCTCTCAGATGCAATTTTAACACTTCTATATTGCGTAAACTACTACAATCAAACCCCAGAACTGTGGACTGGGTCTATGATAGTAAATGTGACCAAGTGTAAACACTAATCCTGGAGGACATCACTGCCTCTGATATACATGCAAGAGGTTGGACTTGCTAAAACAACACTGGAATCATTGAGTCTAGTGATGACAAAAGCACGGATGAGAATTTCATTGACAGATGGGCTAAAATACAGGCAGAGTGGGAAAAAACAATCGTAGTGATGATCATGATCTGGGTTTGAAAGTCAGCTCAGATAAAGACACTGAGGTTACAAGCAGCATAATTCAGCTTGAAGCGGTGTCCTGGAAGTGAGGTGGCAGTAGTGCTGAGGTAGAGAGACAAAATAAAATGGATTCAATATTACTTCAGTTCAGTTGGAGGAAGTTACAGCTCAGCCAAGACCTGATGCCATATAAACTGATAAAAGAAGCAGGGAAAGCATCAAGAGAGAAACAGTTGGATTTTATCAGCACACTTATGAAAGCTGACTCCATATATGTAATGATACTTATGTGCAACAAGTCGATATGGAAAAGGAGGTGGGCAAGGATTGATCCTTGGGAAACTCCAAGTACAACAGTACAGGGGCTGGAAGACACTCTGATGTTAAAGATACTTCAGGTACAATTACATAGTTAGAAGTGGAACCAACTGGGAGCTAACTGTTCAATGGAGGAGAATCAATGAGGACGAATTTCTAGGGGATCCTATCAAAGGAATATGTAAAATTGACAAAAGGCATGTTTTTTAGGACATACAGTATGTTGAGCTTCTTTTGTAATACAAGGTTGTAGCTAAAACTGTTAACTTCTGGAGAACTATCAAATAGCTTCTTAAGTGGAAAGCGAATTTTAGGTTAAAATAAAACCAAAAAATGATGAAATACTCAGCAGGTCAAGCAGCATCTAAGGAAAGAGAAGCAGAGTTAATATTTCAGATCGATGAATTTTCATCAGAATTGCTAAATACTTCCAGAAATACTTTCTATTTTTATTTCAGAGTTCCGCTTTTGTAGTTTTCTTGTTTTTCAATTTCTCTTTTTAGATTAATCATTAAAAAAACACAAGACAACCTAAAGTGCATACCAGTGATCCAACCGGAAAATAGGAGCAAGTGAAAAGAGACAGTTTAATAAAAATAATTCTCAAGTTAGCAACAGATATCCATTATCTGTTGTTATTATAAGAAGGATGTGGAGGCTTTGGAGCAAGTGCAGAAGATGTTTACCAGGATGCTGCCTGGATTAGAGGGCATGTGCTATAAGGAGAGGTTGGACAAACTTGGGTTGTTTTCTTTGGAGAGGCTGAGGCGAGACCTGATAGAAGTTTGTAAGATTATGAGAGGCATAGATAGAGTAGACAGTGGTATCTTTTTCCCATTGTTGAAATGTCTAATACTAGAGGGCATTCATTTAAGTGAGAGGGGGTAAGTTCATAGGAGATGTGCAGGGCAAGCTTTTTACACAGAAAGTTGTGGGTGCCTGGAATGCACTGCCAGGGGTGGTGGTGGAGGCAAATACAATAGAGGGATTTAAGAGGCTTTTAGGTAGGCGCGTGAGTGTGCAGACAATGGAGTGATATGGATTTTGTGTAGACAGAAGGGATTAGTTTAGTTAAGCTTTTAATTACTAGTTTAATTAGTTCAGCACAGCATCATGGGCTGAAGGGCCTGTTCCTGTGCTACACTGTTCTGCGTTCTCAACTTTACATATACAGGTGACGCCCCCCCCCCCCCCCCCCCCCCATGTTACGACAGTTCAGGTAATGGAAATTTGCCATTACAGAATTCACAAAAAAGGTCTTGCATATGGAATAAAAATTCGCTCTTATGAAACTTAAGCGAAAAAAAGTAAATAAATGAACACTTTTATTCAACTCACATTTCTTGATGCATGTACAGGTGATGCAGCTTTGTGTTCTGGAAAATTGCAATACGGACTGTTTTCTAGCAGGCCCTCCCCCAAATAACTCGAATATCTAACTCAGGGGTCGCCTGAACAGCAGACATCTAGCATGATTATCTGCTTGTGTTAACTATAACGCTATGATTGTGGAGCAGAAATATAGCAGATTCAAACATGCGTGGTGCTCATGTGTTATGTAGTCAGCCATAATACAAACCTCATGTGAACAGTGAAGCCTATTACTTATGTGGCAGACCATAATGCCACAGTCAAATCTCATAACAGTATTCTGTTAATATATAGCATCTATTATAATAAACTGCTCCTTATTAATGATCGAAGCTCCATATGTAGAGAGAAGAAAAACTTAAACCT
Organism: Pristis pectinata; assembly: GCF_009764475.1. Lineage (NCBI taxonomy): Eukaryota > Metazoa > Chordata > Chondrichthyes > Rhinopristiformes > Pristidae > Pristis > Pristis pectinata. The sequence goes on from NC_067420.1 coordinate 16,802,306, forward strand.
CAATAAAGCGTTTTCCTTGAGAAGGAAAGGTTATTACTTCACAAGAGGTTTCAGTGTTGAGAGTTGACAGTATGGTCATATGATAGGTGATTGTTTATACCCACAGATAGTAACTTGGCAACATGAGTGATCACATGTTTTTCAGAAGATTATTGTTACAACTTGCTTACTTATTATAAATTTTATTGAATTTAATGGAATGCAAAAAGTTGCAGTGCACATATTCGTACAAAATCAGTGGATGGGGGGAGATCATATGATGTAGCCATGTTTTTAAAGGAACTTGCTTTGATGGTATATGGATCATAGTAAAATTACCCATATTTGTGAGTATTGTGGGCTCATATTGTTGATTTCTGTTTTTAACTGTTTTGCTGCTTTTGACAGATTAGAATCCAGGGAAAAGCATCCTCAGCATAGAAAGCTATGTTTCCAATTATCCTCACAACAACTTAGATTAGGAAAAATAAATCATTCTTCTCTTCCTCTTGCAAACAATTGGCTTTCTCACTGCTCTTTTAACTCTTATCTTTCAATTGGGAAACCCAGCTGTTAAGTCAAAGCCCACCATAGAAGATAATAAAGTGCATGCAAAAACAGAGGAATGGAGAAAAAAAGTCATCAGGAGAAAGGCTGAGCAAGCAAAATTCCACTTTTATTGCATTGGTTTCCAAGACATTTTTTTGACATACAAGATTTCCATCCTGTTGATGCTTTCATTCAGTGTCATTGGCTGGTCCAGCTCCCCCTGCAACTGGATCCTTGACTTTCTGACCAACAGACTGCAATCAGTGAGGATAGGCAGCAACACCTCCTGCACGATTATTCTCAACACTGGTGTCCCAGAAGGCTGTGTCCTCAGCCCTCTACTCTACTCCCTATACACTCATGACTGCGTGGCCAGATTCTGCTCTAACTCCATCAACAAGTTTTCAGGTGATACCACCATAGTAGGTTGTATCTCAAATAATGATGAGTTGGAGTACAGGAAGGAAATAGAGAACTTAGTGACATGGTGTCATGACAACAACTTTTCCCTCAATGTCAGCAAAACAAAAGAGCTGGTCATTGACTTCAGGAAAGGGGGCGGTGTACATGCACCTGTCTACATCAATAGAGCTGAGGTCGAGAGGGTAAGATCTTCAAGTTCCTAGGAGTGAACATCACCGATAGCCTGTCCTGGTCCAACCACATAGACGCCGTGGCGAAGAAAGCTCACCAGCACCTCTACTTCCCTCTAAACTTTCCTCTAAAGGGGAAATTTGGCATGTCCCCTTTGATACTCAGCAATTTTTATTGATGCACCATAGAAAGCATCCTATCTGGATGCATCACGGCTTGATATGGCAACTGCTCTGCCCAGGACTGCAAGAAACTGCAGAGAGTTATGGACACAGCCCAGCGCATTATAGAAACCAGCCTCCCCTCCATGGACTCTGTCTATACCTCTCACTGCCTTGGTGAAGCAGCCAGCATAATCAAAGGCCCCACCCACCCGGGTCATTCTCTGTTCTCTCCTCTCCCATCAGGCAGGAGCCTGAGGGTACATACCACCAGGCTCAAGGACAGCTTCTATCCCACAGTGATAAGAGTATTGAACGCTTCCTTTATACGATGAGATGGACTCTTGACCTCACAATCTGCCTTGTTTGACCTTGCACCTTATTGTCTACCTTCAATGCACTTTCCTGTAGCTGTGACACTTTACTCTGTATTCTGTTATTGTTTTTACCCTGTACTACCTCAATACACACTGTACTGCGTCAATGCACTGTGTAATGAATTAATCTGTACGAACAGTATGCAAGACAAGTTTTTCACTGCACCCCAGTACAAGTGACAATAATAAACCAATACCAATACCAGCTCCATTGGTACCACCAAGACATAATAGATGGTGGCTGGTCGTGATGAGTTATCACTCATGAAATAACTCATACATAACCCACACATGGGCAACGTGCAATGAAAACCAAGTTGCCCAACCAAGTGTTTTAGAGCAGACCACTGGCATACTGAAGCATTGCTTCTCAACCACACCCTACAAAGCAGGTGTCAAGATTTTTGGTGTTTTGTTGCATGCTGGCTCTAATTTACCAAATCATTGGCAACTGAGGAGCCGATGCTGAAGGATGATGTTGAGGAGAGGAGGTAAAGGAGAAGGATGGAGTGGAAGCAAAGGAATGCAGTAGGAACTATAGATCATACTTTTCTTTCTGGGCGGCCCTTGAAGAAGTCATCCACGAATTCACCCAAATGCAAATCCTGTAACCACAATCCAAATCCTCTATTCACCACATCTCAGACTGTCGTTGACCTTCACAGCCTCTGCTTGGCCAAAGTGCAAAAATGAAAGCCTACAAAATAAATATTGTAAACCAAGTTTATAATTTATGTTATATATAACAGAAGACAACTATTCATATGTTTTGGATTCACTTAATGCCTGTCTTCTGTGTGCTTTTGCCATTGCCATGCTACTGATGAAGGGCCAGTGACTTTCAGGAAAAGGTTGTAGATCCCTTTGGAGCAGCTCTGAGGTTAGAAGTCCTGGAATCTTGACACGAGTGGTAATAGTCCAGGCCTACTGATGGGTAGGTAGACAAATCCAGCCATTCCAACTGAGAGAACAAAAGGTTTGTAATCCATGGAAGCCTTGCCATTCCACCAGGACAGCAGCCCAAGCTTGCATGGAAACAGTCTGAACAGTGAGTGGCTCCTTAAAGCTATAACGTTGGCCATCAGACACGAATTATATGTGGGGTCACAAGTTCAGCCACCACTTCAAGGCTGAAAAAGATGGGCCCCAAGCTGCAAATCTAAATATAAATCCCTGTCTCAAGCAATGTCAGGCGCCTCCTTTGAATGCACATGTTCTGGTGCTTCTCAAAATTCACCAGATTTTTCACTCTGCGTACCCTTTGACCACCATTGCAGGCTGCCCCATCCAAAGGTTGTAGATGTTTGAGGAGTTAGGGTCTGGAGGAAAGTGGAGCTGAAGCCAAGATCAAATCAGCCATGATCTGACTGAATGGTAGTAAAGGCTTGAGGGGGCCACACAGTTGACTCCTGTTTCTATTTCTTTATTTCTTCTGTCTATACTTTGGTGGAGACATGGAGAATACTGAGTTCGTACAATTGAAGCTTTCAGCCAAGAGTGAACATCAGCACAATATTCGGATAAAATTCATAGATGAGAACAACTTACCTCAAATAATTTGTGTCTTCCCTTCTAATAATTAACTTTCTAGAATTGTACTTCTTGCAAGTACACAGTGTAACATTGCAAATCACACTTCCTCATTGCTTGAACTGTAAAAAAGAACAAATAAGCTAGATTGATACAGATACTCATTGAGCAAGTAAGTGGCAACAGTGGAAGTATTCCACTATTCCTTGAAATACTTAGCAGGATGTTAGCCCAAATACGTGGAATGGAAGCAAAAATTGACACCTGGTCCTCAGTGATAGCAGGAGAAGAGTCAGGTATCCATGCTTCTGTCAGCCCATTTATTTCTTGACTCAGTGATATAAACCATGTTCAACCTCTGGCAACATAGTGTTGGGGATTCTTTGAAACTAGGTCCCACAGTGGTTCAAACAGAGTGATGTCTGATATTTTGGGACCTCGGCTCCAGCTCATCCTAACTGAATGAAAATCTTTTCTTAACGCAGCTTGGTCATCATATGAAATTAATTTGGGGAATCTCAATCTAGCACCTTGTAGGTTTGGCCCTTAGCAAAGCATCATCCCAAAACAAACACAAATGAAAGGAACTGAACAATTTATCCAGGCTAACTAATGGGACCTGATGACTTGTTTAGGGTTCAGATTGGGCTTAGTCTCAAAAATATATAAATCCTTAGCCTCAGATCAGATTGCATTGGGCCAGCTGTTTACCAATAAATGCACTAAGGCTCAGTACTTTATTTCAAACCTAGTTCCCCACTGGAGCCTTACTGTTTTTTGGAATATATCTCAAATGTTTAAGGCAAAGAGCTGAGCATAGAAATAAAACAAGCTCACAGACAATCAGGTTTTTCAGAAGTATTGTTTAAATCATTGATATTGTAATGTGTAGAATGCAGCAATTAATCTCAGCTGTAGGTTCTTAATCTACACCTTCCTAGGTACATGGAATCACTTGTAGACACTCAATAAATAACATTTACAAATGAACTAATGACTTGAGAGAAAAATGAAGAAAATAGAATTGAGGCAAGAAGTTGTTAGCTAAAGATTCAAAGATAGCTTCTTTTTCATTCTAAAAATATTCAGAAGTGAACCCAATATAACTTGCCCCTTTTGGCAACTCATTAACCAGCCACTGGAATCAAAAAGCCACAGACACATTGTGTTGCCTGAATTCTATACTACATTTCAATAAAGCTAAATGGGACGTCAACTACAGTTTATTTGTCAGAGTTTAATTGCCAAAATGTCCAGGGACCTCTGAGAGTCTGAAACTGCTGTGGAACTGGAAAATTATTGCAAAAACACATTAACCATGAATTGATCAACACCAGGCATCACCGTTTCAAGTTGCAATATTGTACACTAGCAATGAACCTTCAGCAATTGTTTCATTCATAAGAGCCTTGAATTTACAACATGATGCAAGTCCTGATACACATATCACATTAATACAGCTGCTACTTGTCTGTGAATCCAGTGATTAATGTGCATCATGGGAAAGTTTGTTTTCAATAATTATTAAAAAAAATGTTGCAACCAAAGATCTCTTTTTAAATTTTCCTTTATAAATAAGTTAGACATAAAGAAATGATTTATAAAATAATGAGACACAACTGGCTTGGTTTCAGATCATGTACAGTTGTGATTCTCATTTCCCTGCTACATTAGAGAACATATTTCAGAGTGATGTACTCTACATTTAACAACTAATTGAGAGTTAAAATGTAGCATATTGTATTTTTGTCAAAATAATTAATCTTCCAGTTTCATTCTGCAGTTTTAACATGGTAAGTAAATGTAATTCAGTTATTAAACACGGTCAAATTATAGCATTGCAATGTTCATTTATTTAGGTGCAAAGTTGAACCTCACCACCTATGCCTTTGTTGGGCTAGCGTTTCCAAGAGATAAAAAGATAAGTTACTTTCTGTTGCTAACTAAAGACACTGGACTAAGTTTTATAATATTGGGTTAGTATTTTTGAATGTGTGGGCTTTAAACTCACTATCAGCAACATTAGCTCAGTCCAATGCACTGGTCCCTAGAGAGTTAGACCTATGCCTTGTCCCCTGTAGCTTTTATGCTCTCCTGAATTTTCTCCTTTGTAGATTCCACCTCAAAAGTTTCAGACATTATCGTCTGGGAAAATAAATCTTGCTAAATGACACAATGTATGCCCTCATTTAATGAAACCAAATGTTGTTCAACATTTTTACATGACTACAGCTAAATGAATGCAGCAGCTTTCAATAGAGTTGCAATATTTCTGCTCCATGTAGTTCATCCATTGAAGTGACTTGATCTTGCTTACAACGCACTCCTTTTAATGGTACAGAATTTGGAGGGCTTCCAGATCCTATTCTGAGGTTACTATGCTTTACATAAACTAATCTGCTGCAGACTGAGGATCGAAAAACATGTAACCTGAGACATAGGGTGCAGTTTTAACCCAGAGATGGAAGGAGAGAGGGGGTGGTGGTGGTGTTATTAACATGAATGTAAAATGCAGTCTCTGACCTAAATTTCAGTCCTTGGTAGCTCAGCATCTGGATCTTATTTAAGTGTAGTGTGAAGAAGGTGCAGAGCAGCTGCCTGTTTGGAAGCAAGTAGCAGGAAGAGAATTGTTGGTGGATCTTAGAAGAGGGAAAGGAAAAGTTCAGGATACGTCCCAAAGTGGAAGTGAATGAGCCAAATTCATAAAGGCTTAGCTGAATCCATGTGGCATGATTTACCATGCTTTTGGGCAGCCTTCAAACTCGCCTCATTCTCACAGGTCTCAAGGGCTGAATGTCTTTTCGGCCTGTTAGCTTATAATGGCCTGGGATTGTCCTCAATAGTCTCTGCCAGATGTAGGAAAAACAAGCAGAAATCTTACAAAAGAGCCTCCACTGTCTTCCCCCTGCCCCATAACCCCTTCAACCCCAGGTGCACGCATGCACACACATACAACACACACAGACGCGCACACACAGACACGCGTGTGCTCGCCCACACATACACACACACACACACACACACACACACACACAAAAGCTCCACTTCACCACTTCAGTTGGGATTTACAGGACAGTGTTGAACCCAGCAGATCCACAGTTCTGCCCCAGTTACTGACATTTCTCTGCCAATCCACACAATGTGTATCCTTTCTCATCCCAGGTATTGCAATCTTAGTGACTTCAGAATACAAGGATATGCAGAAAGAAAACTGGAAGAAAAATTACTGCCATCCTTACACCTATTATTGCATAAGCAGAAGTTTAATATTGTGTTGGGTATATAATTTAGAAAGTCATTGAAGTGTAGATCTTTGTCTAGGAATTAGAGTTCACCATTTTTGGTGTATTAAACAGGTGCCGAGGATAGCACTAAGGGCCATTCCCCATTAAAAAAAAATTAATGAATTTGAACATTAAATGCAGCTGCAGGGGTTTCACACACCATTCCTTGCACTAAAATGGGACCTCAGTGGTTCCCTTCAGGACTGGGTTTGCAGCTGCCATGTGACTGCCATACAGAATCCTCTCCATGTCAGCAGAATACAGCAGCAGAACAGGCTGCCCTAGCGAGAGCGTAAAACACAAGGGCAGGGACACAGTGTTGATCAACCTGACAAACATCGCAGCATCTTGTACTGAGATCCGAACTCACAAGTGCTGCGATCATTGAGGGAACTCACGGTGATGCTTGTGGATATGACATGAAAATAGAAAGATGAGTCTGCCGGAAACTGTGACTGAAGCATCAATGCCACATCAGGGACCCTTTAATTTACATCATTTTGCTGATCTGCTGTGGGCTCTGCACCTTGTAGCTCACACAAGATGGTAGATTATACCTTTGTGCACCAGTTTAGTTTGGTTATCCTGAAAGAGTGTAGATGATGATGTCATCTGTTGTATGACTAATACTGAACAAAGATCAGTCACGCTCAGGGGAATCACACCCAGAAGTGCCCAGGCCAATTTCTCACTGGTGGCTAATCAAAATGGAAATGATTTCTGTTGCAATCTAACATGTGTAAAACAATTTTTGTGCCCATAAAAACTAGATGTGTCCAATTTCTAACCATTAGAGGTTTATACGCATACCTTTTTAGTGGTAATAGCTTTGGGGATCTGCCTCAGTTAATTTCATCTGTGTTTCTGATGAGAGACAAAATGTAGAATGATGATCACCATGTTGGTCCCCATAGATTTGGTTTCATTTGTTCACAGGTTGTGGACTTCCTTGCAAGGCCACATTTATTGACCATCCCTAGGTGGTCCTTCCTGACCATGTGTGGAGGACAGCTGAGATTCAACCTCACATCAGTGTAGAACTGGAATCACATATAGGCTAGAATGGGTAAGGGCAATGAATTTCCATCTCTGAAGGAAGTTAGTGATCCATAGGGGATTTAACAACAAACTGGTAGTTTAAAGATCGTCATTACTGATTATCTGTTCTAAATTTTCTTAACAATTTGAACTAAAATCCATCATTTGGAATTTGAACTCTCTAGATCAGTTATCTAGGCTTCAGGATAATAGTTCAGTATCTTTGCCACCATGCCATTCTACCTTGATGCAGTTACTCAGAGGCTTATTTCTTTTTATGTTTTGTGTAGGGAGATAATAATAATACTAAAATCAACTTTAAGCTAACTGACCCATGCACCAGATAGGTTTTTATGTGGTCAAGAATTCTACAGCATAGCTACTTCATCCCTTAAATCATTTGCTACGTTTACTTTAAGCATAGATGCAATAGATTTATTGAGTTAACGAAGTGAAGGAAATGTTCTTTCCATTGTATAGTTTTTCATTTAATTTCCATAAATCCGATGCTTATTTTAATAGAATGCAAATGATTTGGCAACAGCTTTAACTTTGCCTTGTGTTCTTGATGTGGCAGCAGAAAAAAATTTCTTTGAGGAAGTCTTCATCCTTTGTGTTTTCCAATCATCTATGTGAGCCCAAACTAGAAAATTAATTTCCTGGTCTTTAACAATGATTTGTGAGACATTTTGAGGGAGAATTGGGAATTCATTGTGAAACATACCAGTATTTTCCTTTACTATCTGAGCTCCAATTCATTGTTACTAGTGTTGTAATTGCTGGTACTGGGAGGAGGAAAGAATGGTGGGAATCCTTGAACGTTGATGTAGCCTGCTTTCCATGCATCCACTGCTGAAGATGATTCCCTGGAAGTGGTACAAACATTGGAGTCATATGAGGCTGAAACTCTTACCATCATCTCTGACTATAAATCCTACATCATTTCTGAACTACCATTTTAAAAATAAATTGCCAAATAACTGCAATTTTCTTTTGTAGAAGAACCTTTAATAGGCTCCATAATCCCTCTAACTTCACCCTACTAAAATAGGATAGCTTGTTAAAGGGAGTATTGAAATTTTTGGTGGCCTAATCTGATATAGTCTGGAATTTTTCAAAAGGTTATTGAAACATTTTTGCATATTTTGTGCATAATTATTGCCCACAGATTGATACTAAAAGTGACATTTTTCTTCTCTCCTTGGACTAATGATCAAAGTGATATTGTATCTGGGCACTGTTCAAAGAACTTTATACAGCTCATTATTATTCCACTAAAGCTTTTGTGGTAAAGCTGATTACGTGGGTCCTGGAGTTTTACAATCTGATAGAACTTGGTGGTAACGGTAGTGTACAGAAGAAGGTAGATCTTGCTGTTTTATTGTAATAGCATATGCATTTAAATCTGCAGTGTCCCATTTTGTGGGCTTACTTTGGCTAGATTTCAAAATAGGAATTTAAACTGTGTACATATATTTAAATACATATTCAATAAATATATAAAATATATCTTCAGTAACTTCAGTTAACAAAAGCAAGGTTCTCACATCCTCCATGACTCATTTGCAAGTGCACTGAGTAATGTGTTATCTAGCATTAAAGACCAGGGTGGTCCTAATTTGAATTCAGATTTTTACTGAGTCCCCTGATGCCAGCCAGTGGTGAGGGAATGGTGGGTTTGGGCAGAGTGAAGGGGGAAGGAAACAAAGTCAGACTGCTCATTGGAACAAACAGAAGGGAAATTGCCCACGATTTCCACTCCTAATTTCTAACCCATGGCTTTTTGTACTTCATACATGAGGAACCCAAATCCCTCTGTACAGTGGCATTTGGACAATATTCGGCTTTTCTTCCTACCGAAGAGGATGACCTTAAATTTCCTTACATTATAGATCATGTGCTAAATTTGCACCCACTTGCTTAATCTAATCAAAATCCTTTTCTAGACACTTGCATCTTCCTCACAGTTTCCCATCCAATTTTGTATCATTAGCAAATCTGGCTACGATAATTTTGGTTCCTTCGTCCCACTTATCTAGACTGTAAATCGTTGAAGCAACAGCACTGATCCCTGAGCCACGCCACTAGTTACACTATGACCTTTTCATCTTGATTTTCTGTTTCCTGTTAGTTAGTCAATCATCTATCCATGATAATATATAACCTGCAAAGCAGACTTTTGCAATAACCTTTCATGTGACATCTTACTGAGTACCTTTTGGAAATCCAAATACACAGCATCTCCAATATCCATCCTGTCTGTTACATTCTCCAAGAACTCTAGTAAATTCGACAAGCACTATTTCTCTTTCATAATACCATCTCCCTTATGATTTTTTAAATGTCCTGCTGTTAATTCCTTAATAACAGATTCTAGCACTTTTCCCAATGCGGATGTTAGGTTAACTATCCTGTGGTTTCCTGCTTTCTGTCTCCCTTCCTTCTTGAATAAGGATGTTACATTTGCAGTTTTTCAATTTATTGGCACTTTTCCAGAATCAAGGGAACTTTGGAAAATAATGACCAATCCATCCATTATCTCCACATCCACTTGTTAAGACCCAAGAATGCAGGCCTTCAGGTCCAGGGAACTAAGCCCATTACTTTCCTTGTACCTTTCTCTGGTAATAATGGCTGTATAAAGTACCTCCTTCCATTTGCCTCTATATTTTCTATTATTATCAGAATGTTTTTAGTGGCAGAAGACAGATAAAAGTTATTTGTTCCAATTGTCTCCCATTTTTATATTTTCAAGGCCCTCTTCTTCTTCCTCTTCCTCTTCCTCTTCTTCTTCCTCCTCCTCCTCTTCCTCTTCTTCTTCCTCCTCCTCCTCTTCCTTTTCCTCTTCCTCTTCTTCTTCCTCCTCCTCTTCCTCTTCCTTTTCCTCTTCTTCTTCTTCCTCCTCCTCCTCCTCTTCCTCTTCCTTTTCCTCTTCCTCTTCCTCTGCCTCCTCCTATACTTGTAGGAACTCTTTTTAAATTATCCTTTGCAAGTTTCTAAAAATTTCACAATTCTAACCTGCACTAATCCTCAAAACACTGTCAGCCTTTTCTTTCAATTTGATACCGTCCTTAACTTGCTTAGAGATCCATAAATGGCTCATCCTTCTTGTAGAGTCTTTATTTCCCCCAAAAAATATATCTTTGAGAATTATAAAGTATCTCCTTAACCATCTGCCATCTTTTAAAAGATTATAATTGTATTAGGGGTACATGCACCTTCATTCTTACCGGGAGGAAAAGATCTTCATTTGGCCTTGTGATCTTGTTTTAATACAGTGTCTCCTATACAAAGGACACATCCATTTCTATTTTTTAAGTTAATGTCATTTGATTCCCCATTACCCCTCTAAACTGTTCTTGGTCTGGTGATATAAATTAAGTGATTTGGATAACCTCACAATAAATTTACAGAAATCCTTTTACTTGGCTATCATGTCACGTTTTTTCAGAGCAATTTCCATTTTTTGCACTGGGAGAACAAACAGCAGAGACAATATTTTTAAAATTTTCAATAATATCTTAAATATATTGGCATTAGTTTATTAGAATTCATCTTGAATTAATTATTTTCAATAAAGATATTGTAAGCAGTATAGCTATAAATGTTTACTCTCAGATACATACTTTATACCTTACACTTCTGTTAGCTTTAGAATTACACTATCGACAGGGTTTAATGTCAAATTTCTTGGCATTTCAAGTTTCCGTTCATGCTCCACTTCTTGCAAGGCTTCCCAATGCAGATTTTTATCTCTAGAGTCATTATTGCATTATCCACCATAGACTTTTTGTTGGTATTTCAACATATGTCAATCTTCTGCCATCCCTGAACTTTTTGGGGGGATTTTTACCACAAAGATTGATATTTTTAGATCAATGTTAACCCATATGGTTGATGAAAATTAGGAATACTGGAGGACTGTCTCTCAGGCCTCTATGCTGGTCTCTTATATCCTTTTTAAACCTTGTTTTTAACATGGTTTTTTAAACTCTTTAATATGATCTTCCTTTGTAAGTCACCAGTGATTTTCTTTAAAATGTATTTCAAGGCCCTCTTAAAATCTGAATGGATGGCATTCATTCTGTCTTAGTTGATGGTTACTCTGAAATCCTTTCAATCTTTTGATTAGATTTACCATCCCAAGTTCTCACACTCACTTACTGTGTTCCTCTAAGCTAAAAGCATTCCTAATAAGAATCACTGGGAGATTCCACAAAACTGTAGCTAAGTTTGCCACAATATCTTATTAGGGGTTATGTTGCATTGCTTTAAGCCATATTATGTCACCTGCCATTTCCCCTGTATCTAATCTGCTATAAAAATGCTTCTACCTGTACTCCCCACATTTTTTTTTTCTGAAATTCCTGTAATTGGATGTGTATCACCGGATTCACATCAGCTGCTTTTCCAAATAATAATTTTGTAATGAAATTCACTCTTCTCCTTAGCTCCTATTATGAAGTCTAAGTCTTTTCCAATGATCCATTTAAAAATGTAAAGGTTTTGTTAACCAATTTTATCTGTGTTTTATTCCCTCCTTTCTCATTTTTCTTCATGAAGTGGTATTCACCTCTGAGCAAAGTCTGTCCCCTGTTCATCTGGACATTATTAAAGTTTTGTTTTCATTTTACAGCTGGATGGCTCTAACTATGATCCTAGTAATTCAAAATTTCACACTTTCTGTAAGAATCACCAGATGACAAGTAAGAGGGAAATCCTAACAGGCATTTAAAGAGGTAGTTCTCATCAGGAGCTGGACCTTCAAGTTGTGGGGTTGAAATGATTTGCTCAAATTATCAGGCTCAGGCTAGGAGTCAGGGTGAGTACCCCATCGCTCTGATGCAGCAGGAGTGGGTATCTGGGAAAAACATACCTGTGATCTCCACCCAAAAATAAGATAGAGTTTACCTCCTATGTATAGATACCTGGCCCCTCACGGGGAATTCGATGAATGGCTTTAGTGGCATTTAGCCTGCCAATGACTCAGATAGGAAGGTGTTTTATGCAAGCAGGCCTTTATCCTCTTGTTAAGATTGCTCTTCCATTTGAGGCTCACAGTTTCACCAGTATTCACATACTTCTACTTGAAAACTACTCACTTATTCACAGGGCTGATGAAGGGTCTTGACCCAAAACGTCGACTGTCCATTTCCCTCCACAGATGCTGCCTGACCCGCTAAGTTCCTCCAGCATTTTGTGTTGTGCTTCAAATATGCATGATGTGCTTTTCGACATTCCCAAATGGCATTTGTGTTTGGAAACAGCAGGAATGTGAAAGACCAGGAATCAATTCCCCATTCCAATTGTACGCTATGTATGCATGGTACTTTTTGAATGATTTTGTATAGCGCAAAAAGACCAGGCATTACTGAATTAATTTTGCAGTGCCCTTTTCAATGAGCAGTATTTTCAATTCTTCACACTTATTCCTTCTCAAAAACAGAGAAGTTACATTTCACATTTCTTTCATTGTTCTTCATACACAATTTTTCTTCTGCGTTATTAATAACTCCAGCTATTTAAACAGTTGGGAGTTATTTTAGTGAAGAGATAGAAATAGATGTGGAATGCAACTGTGCTAATAAAGCACACCCATTTGGGAGGCAGGTTTTAGCAGGAAATTTTGGGTCTAATTGTTGATTACCATCATTCCAATATTCCTGGGAATGTTAAAGTAGAAGATTTGGCACTTAACCATACACCAGAATCATTTCTTGTGCAGTTACTTCTGCCAAAATACCTTGCAGCCTCTTTAATGAGGGCTGACAGGCAGCTTAAATAGCATACAGCCCCTAATGACCCTCTGGATGGCTGTTCCTATCTCTTGATTCATTTTCTCTATAAGGTTTATGTCTTGTGCTGAACTCAGATTAAACTGATGTTTCTGCTCAAGATACCATTGTGGCCAGCTCGTAGATTCTTGTTATCAAAGGAGACTGGCAAAAATGTCTCCCTTTATATAGTGTGAACATATCGTAAATAAAAATTGGAATAATTTCATAATGACAAGTGACTAAGGCCTAGAAGTTACATGGCCCATAATCATGATACACAGTGGGCCAACCAAGATACTTCTGGAGAGTTCTACAAGGCATTAGGTGGCAGAATAGGCCTTGCACACTTTGTGCCCATATCGGCCCACTGTTGCAAAGGAAAGCAGTTAAGTCATGAGTCTTGGTTCATATCGTGGGTATCATAGGATCACAGGGGGGATCAAGGCTTCAGGTGGGGGAATCAGAATCTCAAGGATCAGGTCATTGGGTATGGATAGCTTTGAAACTGGCTGCTGGTAGTTGGTAAGGGTTGGCATGGGGATCGTGGCTATTGACAGTGATCAAAGTCATGAAGGTAATGCGTCAACCTAGTAATCAGGGGAAAGGTGGCCCTAGTAATAGGGGGAAGTAATAAGGATTCTTATGATGTGGCTGGTTGTACAGAGTCAGTCAGTGGGTATATTGTGAAGTGTGAATACATATTGAGGGATTGTATGAATTGTGTTAGAGATTTTGGGGCACTGTAGAACACCTAGCCAGAAATTGGGAAGTAGTAGCGAGCTGGGCCAGGAATTGGGGGGGCATTGTAAAGAGTTGAGAATGCAGTGATGTCCAATGGTCAAGCTACAAGTTGGTGGGCATCAAGATGGTTGATAATAGGGATCAAGGTGGCAAGGATCAGCCTCATGGAGGATTAGCTAGCATTGGCCTACTGATAGGTGATGATGGGGGTATTGTTACTGAAGAGAGTCAGCCTGAGGTGGGCAGTGGTCTCATTCAGGGGGGAGCAAGGCTCATGGGCTGGTGGAGAGGAGAGGACAGTGATGTCGGAGGGTCTGGAGGAAAGCCCAGTCCGGGGGATATTCCCAGTATCATAACACTCAGGTGGGTCTCCTCAAAGTAACAAATGTAAACCTCACAAGTGTAGTGAAGTCCTGCTTCTGCATATGAGTAGCCCACATCATCCACAAGTCACACAAATCATATACAGATGTGCTTTCACAATGTTGATGCTACTGTGCATGTTTGACTATATCAAACTCACTGTAAGGCCCAATTTTCTGTTGCAGTCCATTTGTTTCAGAAATTGTGTTATGTAGTGCACATAAATGGTATGCTACATAATAAAAATTCAGGCCTTATTAATTGTGGAAATGGATTTGAGCATCTCTGGAAACTACTGCACAGGTAATGTAATGTTGGTCTACAACTTAAGAAGGTTGGAATACAATGAGGAGAAATTTTGCTTTCAAGAGGAAAGGTCGATCTGGCTTTGGAGATTTACCAGAATGATGGTAGAGGTGAATGGTGAGGTAAACTGAAAATTAGTAAGGAAGATCCCGAGATTGTTTGTTTTAGAACAGGAACCCAAAATAATAGAACTCAATCTAGATCTGACCAAATAGAAACGAACTCAGCAAGCACTTTCTCATTCATAGGTAGTGGGAATCTGATACTCTCCCCCAAAAGGCTGTGGAATGCTGGGTCAACTGAAATTTTCAACAACAGTTAGATTTTTGCTGGATAGGGATATCAAGATATATGATGCAAGGACAGACAAATGGATTTGATGTGCAGAACAGCCAATGATCAAAGAATGGAACAACTGTGAGAGGCTAGATGGCTTCCTTCTGTTCTTCTGGACAAGACATTATGCTGTTAAAGTAAACATAAGTTAGCTTTATCACTTGGTATTTATTGTTGGCTTTTTGTACTCTCTCTAATTTATTGTGTTGAATCTAATTTATTGTCTTTCCACATCTCAAACCATTCACTTAAAGATTTAACCTTGCAAATGCTGAAATACAATATTTATGATAATGAATTTAATTCAGCTGTTTATCAAATTGTATCTTTTATACTAGTTGAGTTCAGTTTACACGTTGTAAATCAGTCAAGGACACACCTCTAATTAATGCCCTTATAGTGTATTTCACACAGGTTGCAGTATGTACATTACTGGCCTAATTCATATTTTCTAAAGAAGGTCCTGTTTTATTGGCCTAGGTGGGCGAGATGGGGAAATGTTCCCATTTAGGTATTCCAGCCTTGTCATAATGGATTAATTGTTGTTGGGATAATTGGTAAAGAAAGTTATTATAGTTTTATAGAAATCAACCACATTTTGATGTGAGGGCCAACCAAATTAAGTTGCACCAGTGAAACTGAGTTTTTTTTACAGAAACTTCATGGGACTTCTTCAAAAGGCTGGAGCACTTTAATAAGGTATGTAGAGAAGATTTAATTCCTGACAAAGAAGTGGGACAAACTTTTTATTAATGTATCGTAGAATTATTTTGAGCATTCACTGGAGATGTGATTACATTCAGGGGACATAATGTGTGAGAAAATTGGTATGGATGCAAAAATAGCTGAAAGAAAGGAAACAGCAGCTTTAACTCAGGGAGTCCCTGTCTGTAGCACCCAGACAGAAGTAAGCCAGGGCTGTGAAAAAACAACAAAACTTAAATTTTCAAGTCTGCAAAATACAGTACACTCTTTTATAACTGGACATATCAAATTTGTTATGATAGCAAAGTAAGCTCTATGGCAACTGTTGTAATGCTCTGGAGCTGACTGCTCGGGAAGGATGGGGAAAGCCGTTTTGTTTGTTATTTCTGGCAGGGCTTGCTGGCTTAACTTGCTCTTATTCTGTAGGGGGACCTTTGAGAGCATTCTTTTCCATACCAGAAGCTCTGCCAATCTGGCAAGATACAACACCACTCCCACACCTCCCCATAACACCCTCCCCATCCTATTTTCAGCTGTTTGCCTCCAAAATGTCTGATCTCCTAAACACAGAGCACTTGCAGTGGCAAAAGTTAATGGAAAAAATTAAACACGCATGGCACGTTGCAGAAATTTGTTGTATTGCTTAACAAGGCTTCCCCTCTATAAACAGCTCTTGTAAACTGCTGTGCACAGCTATCTGCTGTACTTCTTATTCACGACTGCAGTGCCAAGCTTTAAACCTTTTGATCATTTTCTTTAACTAAAGTAAAAATAATGAGGGTTTGGTTTACAGGTAGTCCTCAGATTTTGACACTCAGCAATTTTGTGTTTTATTCCTTAATGAAAGCCACATTGGGATTTCTGTTTAGTGAGTGCTGATACTCATAATATACTTGCCAGTTAGGAAAGGGTTCTGTTGAGATGACTGGAAAATACTAAATAGCAACTGTGGGGATAACATTTCTATCCAGTTCACGGTCTGTCAAAAGCATTGTGCTCTGTGAATGATAAGTTAATGTTTTCACTGAGACTGCCCATATTCCATAAGTCTCACATTAATTTACTATGAGTCCTTAATTTACTATGAGTCACTGACAACTGAATGGAATTTTTTTGTCCAAAAGGTAACAAACTTATCTGAGTTTTTGTTTATTCAGTGACTGATGTTCTTTGATTCTGGGTGTGCATTTTCCAAATTCTTGCAAAGATATCAAAATTTGACATTGACGGATGTTTTTATATGACGATGAGAAGTTCAACTTGGGCAGCTGCACATAAAAACTGAAGTACTGATTTTATTCAGAGTCTTGCAAAAGGAAGAACTAGATCTTTTCTATATTGCCCAAAATGGTACATTTTCCATTTTCTCAATTAGAAAAAATTTCACTTTTCTTTTTGGGCTGTTAGAATAGCTCATGGGAAGTAGGAAATCTGGATTTTGTTGAATGACACCTCTTAATTCAACTAACCAGTTTGAAAAAAAATTGTTCAAATTATTACCCAGCTCAAAACAAAAGGATGCAAAGTGAAAAGCAAAAAAAACACCAGATGTTGAAAATTGCATCCTTTTTAATATTGTGTGTGTATATATATATATATATATATATATATATATATATATATATATATATATACACACACAGTGTCAAAAGTTGCAATTTATTATCACCAAACTAGGCTTTGGGTGAGAACACTGCCCAGAAAAAGCAGTCTGATTATATGAGTTGACCCAACATGGATGATAATACCAATGCATCATATTTTGTTTGCTAAGTGTTCAAGGAGCCCATTGAACTCTCCTGATACTCTGGGGGTCACTTTAATCTGTGGTGATCCTGTTTTAGAACATCACATTGCTAGGAGGCATAGTGAGATTCCAATCTGAACAACACCCCCCCCCCACCCCACTCCAACCCCTCCAAATTGCTGCTAAAGTGAATAAATCGGAAATGATGGGCAATGCACATACAAATTCCAAATACGCAGCTCTTTCAGACATGTTCTCATGCCAGGATTACTTCACATAAAGATTTATCTGAACAGTGTTGCTCAGAGTTTATTTAAATATCTTGAAAGTGTGCACAATGCTGTCTGTGTGCTCAGTATATTTAACTGGTGGATGTGGAGGTTCTGCACGTGTGTGTAAGCACTCATGTGGAACTGTCTGCTGGATTTGGCAGTCAAAACCACAGACAGGCAGATCTGAGGTCGGTAGGTACCCTACGGCTGCACTTTTACTTCAAAGTAACAATGTAGTTCTGGAGTCTTTCAGTTTATTTGTTAGATAAGGTGAATCAATGATGAGATAGATTTAGCTTTTAAGACATGTGGCCAAGCTTTTGTTGTTGAAACTGTTTGGAATTGCTAAAAATCTGAGGGGCAATCAAGAATATAGATAATATTTTCTTTGTGAATTACTTGTAACAAAATGGTAAACTTTCCTTTATATACACCTCTGAAAATATGGAGAAATATGTCTTTGGGTTGACATGTAGCCCATTAAAATCCAGTCAAAGGAAAGGGCTCTTTACAGAGGGCGGGTGACATCAGGCAAGATGTTCAGTAGTAGTTTTGTTTGCACTGTCAGCATTTCACTCTGGTACTGGAAAATTCTCAAACCACAGCAACTGACGCACAGTAACAAATGTTGCAGAGTACCTGAAAACATGCAGACACCACCCACGTGTCCAGCGCTTTCACAGTCAAGTAGCAACATAGCAACAATGTGTTCAGAGGCAAGCAATATCAAAGGAAAAATGAATACGTCCTGATAACTGCTGGCTGATAAAAACATAGCCAGGGTTGTGTGCAGTGAGAATGAAGTGCTGCTGTAACAACAACTGGGCAGCTCATACATGAAAGCTCTGATGAGCACCAAGACCATGTTTTTATCCTTTTCTCCCCCTTTCCTGAGGTTACTACAAGCCAGCTCTCGAGAGGGAGGAATGGAACCATTAGGGGCAATGGCGCACAATGTAACAGAGAGATTGTGATTGCCAAGAGATGGTGGGTTGAGGTTGCAGCTAATTCTGGAGGTAACAGTGAAGGAAAGGGACTTGCCTGCTAAACCTGGCTGTACTGTCTACCTTCAGCTGCTGGGTTTCCTGTCAAACCCTGCCCACAGCAGTTAAATCTGAAAGTCTGAGACAAGCAGTCTCACTGGCATATTATTATTACTGGACTGCTTCTTGAAAGGTGGTTTCCCAATACCTCCCCCAACCACCATTTGAGTTTAGATTTCAACACTTTAATTGGTTAACTGCTGAAGATCCGGGAAGGGATGGAAATTAATGTTGCTCCATAGTAGTTCCCATTTAATGCAGCATTGACGGAAACTAGACTTTCATGCGAGGGACTCAATCATATAATAATAAAATTGTGTCACTTTATTGTCTCATTATAAGTAGTGATGAGTAGGTAAGTGGACATTCGTAGGTAAGTGGACATTTTTATGGTTGAAGAAAAAGTTTCGATAGGGACCTTGAGATATTGCCGCCAGTTGGAGACATGATTGTGTTGCAAAGGCACAGCTGATCAGAATAAACACCATCATATTTCAGAATAGAATAGTCTCCCTGGATCCCTGAATAGTCTCCCTGATAAAAAGGAGATTTATATCAATCTGACTAAGAAGTCTGAAGGGACTTTCCTGCTGATTTTTTATAATTTATAGAATTAAGAATCAATATTTTTGGAGATAAGCCACTGTTTAAATATGTTGTGAATGAGAGATGATGTGATTGGAATAAGTTGTCAACCAGAGTCATTTCCAGTTGTTATGATACGAAAGCAAATTAAATTTTAATAAGCTGTAATTGTAAACAAGATTGTACATTCAGGTCCATTTTCTCCTTTCAATGGCACCTTTAGTTTAGCTATCCCAATGAAATTAAACAGATGGGTAACACAGAAATAAATTCTCAAACTGACAATTTTAATGTCAAAGAAAATGTCCTAAAAATGCAACCAGTTTTACATCTAAAAGCATTTGCTTCACTTCATCCCTATCCAGTTTATAGATTTATATATATCATTACAGTTCACAAATATGGAATGTAGACAGACCTTGTGTGTCATAATAGATTTGAACTTAAGAAACAAAGGACTGAGGATGCTGGAATCTAGATGAAAAACACTATGATGCTGGAGGAACTCAGCAGACCAGGCAGCATCCGTGGAGAAAAGCAGGCGGTCAACGTTTCGGGTTAGGACCCTTCTTCAGGACTTAAGATAGGAAAAGGAGAAGCCCAGTATATAGGAGGCATGAACATTGAATTCTCCCACTTTAAGTAATCCCCACCCCCCTTCCCCACAAGCCCCCCCCCACCATGCTTCTTCTCTTCCTCCCTTTCCTAGCCTATCTCTCTTTTTACTACCCCCACTTTTTTTCCCTTTCTCTCCTTACCTTTGACCCATCCCCCAGTGGATCTGCTCTCCCCTCCTCCCCCGCACCTGCCTATCACTATCTCTTACCTGCATCTACCTATCACCACCTTGTCCCCACCCCGCCTCCCCTCTTTTGTCCACCTATCACTGCTCTGCTTTTCCCTCCTATGTATTGGGCTTCCCCTTTTCCCTTTTTCCTATCTCCAGTCCTGAAGAAGGGTCCTGACCTGAAACATTGACCGCCTGCTTTTCTCCACAGATGCTGCCTGGCCTGCTGAGTTCCTCCAGCATCATAAATTTGAATTTAATGTCATTTTAGGTTCTACATTTAGGTGTAATGTGGTCAGTATGATAGTGTTAATGAACAAGCATTGGCAATGATTTATGAAATTTAATAATTTTGGAACATAGAACAGCACGGAAGAGTCCATTTGTCCCAATGTGGCTGACCCAGCTCTGTACTAGATTAGCTCATAATAACTGTTCCCACTGCTCAATTCTCTCTCCATAGCCCTATATTCCTCACTGGTTCAAGTATCCAGTTTTCTTTTCGAAGGCAATGGTCTCTGTCTAAATTACTCCACATGGCTGAGTTTTGTGTACTTCAGCTTTGCACTGAATAAAGAAATTTCTCCTCACCATTTAGTCTCTGATTACTGTCCGTGGCATTATGCTGGTGAAAGCTTTTATAAACCCAAATGGCCCTTACATTCTGGTTTATTTGCCAAATGAGCAACCGTTTTTTGTACAAATTAACTTAATTACTTTTCTGTTCTGTGGGCTACATCTGATCTCCCAAGTTTGCAGCATGTAGGAGTTTAAAATGTTATATAATCTGGAACAAAAACAAAACCCAGCCATTTTTGGTTCCAAGAATGTGGGTTGAGAGACAGAGGCCAGTCTGACCATGGGAGACAAGTACTTATTTAAATGGTATAAAATGGTGTCTGCCTCATTTTAATAGCCTTTCTACTTTTGACCACAGGCAGCCAGGTTTCCTGGGCTTTGGGAAACCTGGAAGCTGAAACCAGGTGGGAAGGGGTTATTCCATGAGATAAGTGCCTTTGCAGCTTTGCTTTGTGACCAAGAGAAGCAGGAGTGTTTCTTCCAGGCCTAACAAGTTTACAGATAACCTTCCGCCCACCACAACACAATCATTGTGCTACCCCCTTCCTCCACAACCGTCATCTGATCCGTCCTGCCCTACCGTGGACTTGCCTGCACACATGAATCCTGGTCAATACTATTCTAATCCAACCCCACGTCCCCCTTAAGTGAACTGGGTCCTGTGGTGGAAACCCCACTTGAAGAAGTTCTGCAGGTAAATTCTGCAGGACATTTGGGAAACATGTTCTTCCAGGTTTTCCCAAGTTTTCAGCAGGTTCCTGAACAGAACTTGACTCCAGTCTAAAATCCAGGTCAATGCCTCTATGTAAAAGTCCAAATGTCTTGAGCTTTTTATGGCTTTGTCAACCACACCTACAAATTCATGGAATTATGAGGTAGAAGCTCTTCAGTTAGACATGCTAAGTGTGTGAAACAGGAGCATTCTGTTCACTTCTGAAATTCAGTTGTATTGAATTCAATGGAATGGTATTTCAGAGTACAGTAGACACACATGCTATTGCACATTTAGCACTTGATTGACGATGTTTATATACTCCTACATATTTGAACCTGAATTTCTCTCTGTTCATTCGCACCTTAAAATGCTTTACAATTCAATTTATAACTTATTTTTTGCTAAAATACATTAAAGTAATGTCTGATGATTTTTCTATGTTGGGATCCATGCCATGAAATCTTAACTTGGTTGGCAAGAGAGCACAAATTCCTTGGAAAGGCCTACAGTCTACTTCTAATTTTTTGTCAGATTGAGTTACAAGTTGCAGTTATTGCTATAAAGGAAGTATTTTTAAGTCATTGAATTTTGTGCATTAGCTTTAAGTATAGAAACTAGAGAATTTAAAATGAATATCAGGTTCAACGTACAACTAGTAAGTGTTATTGACTTTAGTTGGGGTTTATGTGTAATATCTAGTAGTATTCATACTGAAAACTTTCAACTGGCAAAGGTACTTTTTGCTGTCAATCTTAACATGTATCCTGTTAGTTTCATTATACTCAGGAAACTGTTAGTGTATCTTAAACAGTGCAAGAAAGCCTTCATTCCCACTTGCTGGAGAAAATTGAAACAAGGCCTAGCTGCTAAATCTAAACAATTCTTAATGTCCATGCTGCTTAAAAAAAAGTCACATTGCATAAAGTCTTAAAATATTTTTTATATATGGTTTTTGCGCTTATAATTGTTATTCACTGCTGATGTAAATGTTATAGTAGTCCAAATGTAATGAAAACATTTTCAACCTAGACAATGTGTATTTTCTTTTAATGGAATCCCATTTCTTTCAAACTTGAACATTTCCCGTATAAGGCCCAGTTAGTTACTTACGAGTATAATGAGACCATGTTAAGGTAGTGTAGTGAAATGAATAAGCTACTGGAGTATGATAAAGCCATGATAACAGTGTACCAAGTGCAACACTGAAATAAATCTGTAAATTAGTTAGAAGTTCAGCTCCTTTGAATTCAGAATGAATGTACGTCTGCTACTATATTGGATATTTAGAGCATGCAGCCAAGGAATTTTGTTCAGATGAGATCATTTTTTTTATTGGGCTTTCCAAATTTAAAATGGCAGATGATCTGTTAGAATGTTATACATCAGTTGTTTCATCATGCCCAAGATAGTGCTAAAGAAGAAAAAAATGGAATTTGCTTTTCCAAATGAATTGGCTGTACAAAACATACAAATATGCTCCTAGCTGAAGAAGAGCCAGTTAATGCAAAGAAGCAAAAAGGGTAAAAAGCTTTGCACCTCAGATAACTGCTGGAGTTGGAGGAGGGGCTTGTCAGTGCACTCTTCATGAAACAGGAGTTCGTGAAACACATTTATCTAGAAATTAAATTCTATTTCGTTGTATCTTTCAATGAAACTAAAAATTGATTTTTTCTAGAACGAAACACAATAGTGAACATTTCCAGATTGTTTTGCGCCACTCAGAAAAAAATTCAACTAGGCACTTCCTGCTGTTAATCACAGTCCTGACCCTGATGTGATTTCTGCATCAAGGGCATGGGAGGTGTGGTTTCTCCCCTTGCAATGCCCCCTTTTGGAACAATGTGGAACTTAGCTCACATTGCCCCGAGGATGCTCTTGGTTCGGTGTTTCCAAGCACCCAATCAGTAACCTGTAAGGTAAGTAAATTACCTTTTGGTTCCCCTCCCACAATCAACAGACCCTCCCCATCACTCTGTGACCTGCAGCCTGCACCCTGAATTCTTGAACTCTATCCACACCCTGATCTGTGGACATCTGACCAGTAATTTCCTCACCCCTGCCTACAATTTGCTGCTGGTCCCAATTTCTTTTCCCCCATCTCAAAGTTCCAACAGCCTGATGCCCTAACCCATTGCTGTATTCCCTGCAACAGTGTCAGCTTCCTGCTCCCTCCCACCTACAATTCACCCATCACACACACAGCTGGCCTCCAGCCCCTTCCCTCAATCCCTCACCACTCTGCCAGCTTCCTGCTCCTGTGATCTGTCAACCTGAGGGCACTGTTGGTTCATTCCGTCTGACCCCTACCCCAACACACATCACCCCACCCACACATACTGCCGGACAGTCTTCCCCACTCTCCGTCCCTTCCCCTTATTTCATATGTTGGGCCTCTCTTCCTCCACATGGGCACAGGCCCAATCAGGCTTACATCTGCAAAACTCCTGAACCTAGTTCTGGGAAGGAGTACCAGGCAGCACATTTTCAGCTATGAAAATGAGCAACACCCAGCTGTTGTCTGATACCCCAGTTGCAAATGAAAGTTGATATGGTAGCCCAAGTTTTATTGGAACCCTAGCTGTTCATGGTTCCAGTGCACACTAACAGTGTTCATTCATCCCTGGGCAACCCACACTTTTTGTGCATCAGCTGAGAACCATGTCTGTGTAATAAAATGACTATGGAACATTTAGAAGTTTAACTGTTTTGTAGAACTGATAATGCTGCATTTATTCATAGGAAACAGGTATATGAAAAGAGTCCCAGCCACTTGAGACAAGCAGTGTTGATGGCACCATTAATTTTGTCCAGAAATTGGATTGTACAGTAAATAACTGTTGCATTAAGCACAGATAACAAATTGGGTCTCCCACTAAAAATTGTGGGAATGGATGAAATCAAGCATGAAACAGCCATAACACCAGATATAGCCCTAAAGAAAGACATGCAGAATTCCCAACAGGTTGACACTTAATTCTGTGTAGCTCCAGGCACTATGCTTAGCGGCAACCAGAAAAGGGCATCTGCTCTTAAAGGCACCCTCCCTGTGGCTGTCAGACAGCATCATTACACATTATGGCTGCCATGGAGGACCCAATAGGATTCAGGGTGGAGGCAGACTGCTCCCACATTCACTCAAAGGGACATACATGTAAGAGAGATCCATGACAGGAGAATCGGTCTGAGCTTTGTACTGCAATTTATGTTGATATGAGAAGTAAGAGGCATTGTGCCGCTTGTAATATTATTTGATAGGCACCAGATATTGGGAACATGCCAGGTGTGCTAACATGGACCACCTACAGAAGTATATGGGTCAATTTTGTGATCTGTACAATTTCATTGAAGATGCAAGTTTTGCAAGATCAGAGCCAAAAGAATTGGCACCAAATTACTCAATTTACGGGCAATTATATCCAGACTAAGTTTTATTTGCTTATCACTTCATGCTTGTCAAGCTCCATTGCCCCCCCCTCGCAAACACATTAAAACATATGCCCACTTATGAATCCCTATTTAACTTTTGCCCTCCCAAATTTGCAATCTTCTCTAGTCTAGATGCCAGCATAGTGCTTCCATGAATCAGACCCTGGCCCCCCGTGCCTCCCATTATTCTCTGTTCCACATTCAGTGGCAGTCTTCACTCGGCATGACATCACACTCTTGAACTGCCTCTATAAATTCCTCCAGTTTACTGCATCTCATGATCTATTTTTCTGCTGCCTGAAGATGTTTGCCATTTTGGCATTATGAGGTAAGTTGCTGTTACTTCCAGAAACACTAGCAGTAGACTCCTGAAATGAAACAGAAGTAAAGGAATACGTAAGCAAATAGTGCTTTGATATTTATTTACTGTGGCAAAAGATGACTTCAAGCAGGATGTGAGTTGATTTCAAAGGACCACCTTTGCTTATTCACCTAGTCATCACTTTGACCAGCTAAATGTTTGGTCCAAGTAAATACATTGTACACAAAGGACTTCTTGTACACAGATTTCTCCACACATCCCAATTTGTTGTTTTCAGCATCAGGTAAGACGTTAACCATGTTAGGAATTGGTGGGTGTCAGTGCTACCAGTTTTTCACATTGGTTGTATTGGTCTGAGGTTCCTTGGACTGTGTTTGCATTTTTTTCCTTTTGGGTCAAGTTCATGCCAGTAACACATTATAGTAAATTTCCACAGCTGAGAAAGTTTTCCACAATAAATAGTTTATGAATTGACAAACAGCAAGCAATCATACTTAAGCAAATTTGCATCAATTTTCTGAATTGGAAGGAAGACTAAGGGAGATCATAATCAGCAAAGCTTGCCACCAAATGACTCCAGTGGAAGACCCTGTTCAGTTTGAGGGTGGAGGTTGGGGATTTGGGAGAGGGCCAATAGCTTGCTGTAAACAAGCAGGAGTGGGCATAATTGGTCAGGGTCAGGGTGGGTGGAGGTAGGTACCAATGGAGGAAAGCTGAGCAGAGTTCCCTACACCATTCTTGTAGACATATCTCTACCTAGCCCCATGTAACTAATATTGGACTCAGCATTTTGGGTCCTCTTCCTCTTTGTTGGGCAACTTACTGAGTGGATGGTCCACCAAATTGATCCAGAACACTGCATAAATTAATCAGTTTACTGCCAGACTCAGGTGTACCCAGCAGAGGTCTGAGTTACATTGGCAGCAAGACATGAATAAATGTCTTTTAACTTTGAAATCATCCACTTTTGCCAAATGAGGTGAGATACAATCTCCCCTGCTGTATTAATAACTGACAGAAGTTCATCATAAAAGAAGAAAGTAAAGAAAGATGCAAAAGAAACCAAGGAAAATCATCGTGATTCGTACCTTGGCTGTGCTGTGCAAGTGGTTATTTTCCTCTTCACCTCTTTGAGGTTTACAAATTGCTTCTGATTTAAGTGATGCGAAGTAGCTTTTACTTTGCATCTCATTCTCATTTCTTATGGGGATGAGAATCCTATTCTTATGGAGCTGGAGCTGAGAGGCTTCAGACTGAAAATCCTAACTTTAGGACTGGCGACATTTTGTGCTCCACATTGATTCTGGACATGTGGTTTTGCTCAAAGATTTGCTTATGGTGCAGGTGGGAGTGTGCCAGCAAACCCACAGCAAATCAGCACCAGACTTAACTGCTGCTAATTAAGTTCATAAATTCTCAGGAATAATGTGTCAGCAATTAATCCACAACAGCAAATAATCAGGTAACGCTCAACTCAAGTATTATAAGACTGTGGTTTCACAGAAATGTTATAGCATGCTCAATAAGCAAAACAATCTGAGCAAAACCAAATGGTTGAAAGGGAGCTGGGAATATTGTTGGTGCCACAGGGGTGTGTCCAGGATTGAAACTGGGATGGTAAACAGCTGCATTGGGAATAGATATTCCAGTGAGGGGGTGGTGAGCCCAGGGACAGCTGAATGGAATCAGTTAAATTATTAATTCTAAATTTATTCTGTTTAGAACAGAGTAGATATGGTAGGACTATTTCCTTTGGCTGGAAGCCTCAAATAGGAAGGCATAACCTTAAAATTAAAGTTAGGTCATGTTGGAATGAAATCAGGAATCACCTTCTCCACATACATGTAGAAAACATTTGGAATTCTCTTCATAAAAAACTATGGATGCTGGATGTATTGAAATTTTCTTGGCAGAGGGACAGGTTTTTATTCAGTTATAAAGGGACGTGGATCACATGCGGACAAAAATCAGCCATGCTGAAATTGTGCTACTGGCTCGATGGCCTGAGTGGCCAATTTCAATGGCTCCAGTGTTATAAATGTATTAACCTGGGTGACTGGTTTTACTGTTTTATATCTTTTCTGTTCACTTGGATTTCTTCGATGTGTTGATACAAGTAGTTGGCTGAAGCTTTCTCTGCTGCAAAGGATTCAAAGAGTCCCTGCTTCTGACTGGTCTATCTCCAATCAGTAGTAATTAGTCTGGATATTTTTAGCCTAGTTTTCTTCCAAAGCCTGTGATAAACATACTACTACTGATGTGCCAGCTCAGTGTCAAATGTGGCTCAGTTGGTAGGCGTCTCTTCTATGAATTGGAAGGTTCTCGATTCAAATTCCATTACTCAGAAATGAACACAATCATCAAGCCTCAATGCCAGTACAGCACTGAGGAAATGCTGGACTGTCAAAGAAGTCATACTTCTGATAAGAATTTAGCCCCCGCCTAGTGGACATACATAATCCCATGTCTTATTGAGAAGAAGGGCAAGGGAGTTATCCCCAGTGTACTGGCTAGTATTTATTCATCTATCATTTATGGTCTCAATACATCCCAAAGTGCTTTACTGTCAATTAAATGCATTTAAATTGGTCACTATTCTGATGCAGTAATTGAGACATAACAAGCTCTCACAAACAGGAACATGATAACGTCCTTACCTGCACTTCTTTAAAATCGTTTCATAGGATCTCCTCACCCATCCGAGAAAGTTGACAAGACCTTGATTGATTATCTCATCAATCGGACAGTCCTCCTTCACAATTTCACTGAGTTTTAGTCTAGTTTATGTAGTCAACTGTCTGAACCAGAAATTGAACCCACAAACTTATGCCTTGGAATCACGACCCCTACCATTCTGCTTCTCTTTCTACCTTTGCTGTGAACCAAATCTGAAGAAGAATTCATTTAAATATTAGGCTTGGTACTAATGCCTGTACTTTACTGGGACATCTTTACTGGACCTTGTGGGACTTAGGACTAGCCCATTACTATTACATTGAGGATGCAGCTGTCCATGTAACATTGTTCCTTCCTTGACAGTTCTGAACCAATTGTTTCTTGAGTATCATTTTGTGGAATGCAAATATTGTCCCAAGCAGAAAGCATATTGATTTCCTTTGGTACTATTTGTAAATGAGTGTAATTGGTTGGTCTTTTGACATTCCCACCAGACGTTGCCCTAGAAGATTGTTTCCCTTCATCTCTTCATCAACCCACCATCCCATTGGAATCAGTAGGAGGTATAAGCGTGGCAGAAATGATCACATTCCAAATTTTCTATCTGTTCAAAATTTGCTTGAGTCCCACCCTTCAGAAAAGGGAACTGTTTCTAAGCCAAGGATTAGTTATGATGCAGTAAACAACAATAGCACATTGATAAATAGTGAACAGTTCGATGGTTGCCATCCAGTTAATCTTATTGTCTCAATCGTTCTTTATACCCTGCAAATTTTGCTTCTTTTAGCACAAAATACCTAATTCACAGAGATTCGTCAAACATTTTACTTCATGGATAAGTGATTCAATGGTGTAAGTTTGTCTTTGTCTTGAATGGGTATAGTGCTGCCATGAAGAGTAGTGTGGCTATTCTTGGCTCTGCTTACTTCCCAAATGAGGAAAAATTCAGGAAGTCTCATTAACCACACCATCTTTTGTTTCTCTTGAGGACACAATCCTTTCTTTGCAAGTGCAGAGGTTTCAGCAGCCTACAAATAAACTGCAACCAGAAGATTGTGGACATATTCCAAAACCCCGAATCTAGTAGCAGATAGTGTCGAGCACCTCTCAACTGAATCACCTTTTGGGACAAAGTGTATGGACATCACTTAGCATTTGTCAAGCACCAGGTTTTGACTGGGATCCCAGTAGCACAGTAATTTCAAACATATTTTGACAATAGCTTATGAAACTCCATAATGGTGCATTACATTGCAACAGTGTTTTGAATTCTTTTGATAAATTCTTATGTATAGTTCCTTTTTTAATTCATTCATTCTCCCTTTTTCTTGAAGTCCACTGGCAGAGTGGGTGGTCAGCACCAATAACTCTCCAGTAATTATCTCAGAACTCCACAAAGAGCCAAAACTATGATGATCCCTGTATTGATCCCCTTGCCCCATTTGGGAAGTACAAAACTTACATAATGCTTCCTTACTGCAAACACAGCTGCCAAGGACAACTCTGTGTGTGTTGTGGAATCAGCCTGGTGTTCCACCTATCTGGTGTGTCCTTCTTTGCCTCACTATGCCACCTCAAAATGGCTAGTACTTGTAAATAACCTGAGGTGTTTAAATAAAGCAAAATCACTTCACCTCGACAAAAAATGTGCAGCTGAACAACTGGGACCCTTCACTTTCACTGAGTCTTGTCTTCCTGAAATAAACAGGAAACCAGTCAAGATGTTATTTCAAATGGCAGTGAAGCTTTTAGTAGCAGAATGAGATCAGAAAGTGGAAATGGAGGAGAACCAAATGATGAAAAGTCCAAATTATTAAGCAAGCAAATTAACAGACTTTCAGAAAGGAGGAAGAATGAATAACTCTGCCTCCTCCTCATTCATTACCGAGGGATGTCAAGACTGTACCTTGATCAGGAAACACAGCTTCACTGGAGACACCCTAAACTACTCTGCTGCAAACTGTAACTCTCTGTAAGGTTAAACTGAAGCAAAAATGTAAACAAAAACATTGCAACAGAGGTTGAAATGGTTGCTAGTCATGTTGCTAAGGAATATAATACCGCACTTTGGCTCCCTGCACTGCAAAGACTGAAAGGCTGCATTAATGGCAAGTATTTGTCATATGACCCTCATTACTGTCCATCTGAAAGTTATTTCAGGAAAGAACGACTGATTTTCTCTCCGATCAGGCAACTTGCCACTGTATGGTCATAAAATTCAAATATTCCGATGTGACACATTAACACTTTGTGGTTTTCCTTTCTCATGCTGGCTGATGTTGTTGTT
This sequence comes from Pristis pectinata, assembly GCF_009764475.1. Lineage (NCBI taxonomy): Eukaryota > Metazoa > Chordata > Chondrichthyes > Rhinopristiformes > Pristidae > Pristis > Pristis pectinata. Next base: position 16,832,485 of record NC_067420.1, read on the forward strand.
TTTGAAACATACTTAAACACTTGCAGTAACATGTTTTGGTTGTGATTAAGAAGTTTGTGTAATTGTGAGCAATAAGTCAACTATATTAAAAAAAATTAAAGGTATGCGCATGAGTGCACATACGTAAACACATGCACAAACACACGCGCGCGCGCACACACACATGCGCGCGCGCGCGCACACACACACGCACACACACACACACGCACACACACACACACACACACACACAATCCTTTCAATAAAAAGTATTAATCAACAGGATTCAGGAAGACATCTGCAACTACTTTATCAGCTTAAGTACTCATTTCACACTTATTTTTGTTCCAAATGCAGGCTTATTCAAGTGCTGCTTCTTACTTTCAGGAAATAAAACACCAGTGTTACATCTATCTTTGATGGTTTAATCATCAGAAACAAACAGTAGATTATTGAAGAGGATTTAAAATGTAATTTTGAATTAGAATAGTAATTCAATATTAAAAAGTCACTAAAAGATTGCCACCAAAAAATGAGACAGAGGATTGAGAATAAATTTCTTTGCACAGCAAGTCGCTACCACAAGGAGCAGCTGATGTAAATACTATTAGTCTAAAGGAAAACTAGAGAAGCATATTAAGGGAGACAAGAATAGAGGGTTAAGTTGATAGATTCTCATGGGGAAAATGAGAGGAGACTCGTAAAGCATACATTTTGGGCTGGACTGGTTAGGATGAATGGTCTGTTTGTGTGCTGTATATTCTAGGCCATGTTTGTGCATTTGATGCTGAAGTTTTGCATCATGCATTATAAACTACTTGTGCAAATCCTTTCCTCACAGAATCAAGTAGATATGTCCAAGATGCAGTAAACAGAATGATCTGTGAAGACAGCAACTTTGATGGGTCAAATGGCCTTTTCTCATTCCACACTTACATTTTTATTAGAGATGGAAAAATATTTAACAAACTTTTTCCTCTATCTCACCCTATTGTGTTAATAAATATGGAGATAAATTTTGTCTTCTGAAATTGGCTGCACATAGTACTCCAAATTCTGTTTTCAAGGACCTTATTTCAGTATTTTGTAGGCCACTATGCCATTTTTGCAAAGCAATGGACATGCTACATCCACCAATATTGTGCATAAATATTTTAATCCAGGCCCTAAAGGAATTGTAGAAACATTTTTAAACATTCTGTTAAGGATTTTCTGAAGCAAAAGGGAACTTAACAGAACATGGTTTCCAGAAACATTTGCTTTGCTCACCCCTTCTCCCTTCAGTCATTGGTTCTGATTCATCTGCCATGCTCTCTCCCTTCCTTGATCAATGTGTGGTGAGTGCTCCTCAGGATTTATAACTTGGTAATATTTTGGAAAAGTGCTTTCAACATTGAAATTCATCTCTTGGTATTGTGTATCCCCTTTTGTTTCAAGCATACTCATCCTCCCTCTCTTAAGTGTCCTATCATACTAGAAAGATTAGGTAAGTCACCTGTGTAAATTGTTGTCTGACTTCTCAAAGTACTCTTAAGCTTTAAAGAAGTTGATAAGTGCCATTGCTTTATAATGTTGTGCATGAAGGGGATATGAACTATTCCACAGGGTTAAAGACTGAGTAATTTTCAATGTTAGATGAGCAGGAAGTGCTTGATAATAATCAGTGATGGAGTGCACGCTTTCTTTAGGTTAAACGTTATATTAAATATATTATCATTCTTTGATATCAAACTTTTTAAAAAATTGGTGGTTTTCTCAATTTCACCATTTTCTCTGTTCTTGAGATGCTAAAGCACCATTTCAGCCAAATGGCCATTCTTTGTCAGCCTTGATAATGAATGTTGGGGTTTCACCAAACAGAAGTTGTGTCAGGCCAAAACTAGTTCTGTCCTCATCCATGTGCTTTGCAGCACAAACCATTAGATAGCAATCAATGATGAAAACTATTTTCCCTCAGCCTGGATGCACCAACCCAATTGTAATGGTTATTCATCAGGTAATTCAGCACAGACCGGGGATTGAACATTTGCCTAGAAATTCAGTTGCATAACTTTTTTTAGTGTTATGTAATTGGAAATTAACTTTTTCCAGAGTGAACTTCAATAACAACCATTTCCAGGAGATTTCATGTCATTTCGGAAATTCAACTGGGCAGTTCTGGGCATGAGTCACCCTTGCATCCCTGATGTGATTTCCATATTGGGGTGCACGGAATAACATAATTCCCGTAACATTGCTTCTTTTGGAGCTTTGCAGGGAAACCCATTGTTCGGGTGTCCTAGGACAATCCAAATTTAACATCGGACTGAGTGTCCGATTGACTTTGCATTCTTTAGCACATCCCTCCCCCACTATCACTCAGTCTCCTATTAACCTTATTAATCCCACAGCCACTGAGTCCCAATCCTCAACCTCAGGTGTTAGGGGAATATAAGTTTGCAGCTGGTCATCAGTGGTCTGAGGTGTTGTTGGCACCCACTGCTGCACCCATCCAGCACACCATTTAGGATACACTAGAAATTGTAGCCATTCTCAGTACAGTGCCCACTCAGTACAGTGGTGATGCATTTTGCCGGAAGAATACTCGAGGAGCTTTGTTCAGTCTATCATATGAGGAGTATGTTTCCTTTACTTCTCTGCAACCTTTAAGTTGCTGTTCCCCTATCTCTAGGTTCTAAGTAAGAGTGAAACTTTCTGGTTCAGAACTTCTGTAAACCAAAGAGCTAATATGAATATTTTGCTCTAGACCTCCGCACAAAGGACAAATATTAAAATCTCCAGCATCTTTAAAAAAAACAAAGGGACTGCTGTTGACAGCTGAATCCCATAAGCAGGATGTAGCAGCTGTGTGCAGTAGCAAAGCTGGAGAAGAGCGCCTTCTGCATTACATGTATCCCATGTAAAAGTAAGCCCATGGCATTACATGTCTGGAATCAAACTGAACAGAACATCCAAATCTGTTTGAAAACTTTTGGATTGCCACTGATTAATTGTGGTGCCTAATAAAGGTGAAATATTAATAAAACATAACATTGCTGAGTCTGAACCTGATTTAAATGATCTGCGGGAATTCTAGTTTTGATTCCCATTTTAAACATATTTGTAGGTAATATAGATGTAAAGAACTTCAAATTAACTAAAAAAAAAATCAAAAAGTTAAAATAGAGACCAGTGTAAGTTCTCAAAATGGTTGTAGCTTCTATCCTGCCTGTGGCTGCTCTGCCATACAGGAAGGCAGAGAATATATGACTGACAGATGAATATCTCTAACCCGTGAATTAAATTTCAGTACTATTTCGCTGCTACAGCAACCAGAAAAAATCAACAATTTATATTCATTTAATGCCCCTACTTCTCAGTTATTTGGCTGGGATGCAGCATGAAAAGATAGGAGATTGAGATGGAGAGTGGGGATTTCAGAAGGAAAGATGGGAAGGGAAGGGAAACCGGGATGGCACACTTCAGTGGTAGATTACCTGAGCAAAAGAGCAGCCATGATTGGGCAATGGGGTCTGGGAGCCATGATCAGGCCAAGTGGACCAGGGAATGAATTGAAGGGCAACAATCAGGGGACCCAGGGCTGAGTTAGGGGGCTGCAATCCCATCCTATCCAGGCATGGTAAACAATCTTCAATAACTAAGATTTCTTTATTAGTCACATGTACATCGAAACGCACAGTGAAATGCACCTTTTGTGTAGAGTTTTCTGGGGGCAGCCTGCAAGTGTCGCCACGCTTCCAGCGCCAATATGGCATGCCCACAACTTCCTAACCCGTACGTCTTTGGAATGTAGGAGGAAACCGGAGCACCTGGAGGAAACCCACACAGTCACGGGGAGAACGTACAAACTCCTTACAGACAGCGGCCGGAATTGAACCCCGGTCACTGGTGCTGTAATAGTGTTGCACTAACTGCTACACTACCATGCCTGCCCTAAAGGTGATGCCTTAAAGATGATTTCCCATGATGGCCCTTTGTCAGACAGTTTTCACTGTTTCCATTGTGGTGTACTCTTTGGTGAGCTGTGTGTTACTAACACAGGTCATAAACCTTGGCTTTTTAATTAAATTTCTTCCATTGAACAAACAAAACAAGCTGTGTGCGTTGAAGACGTCATTACATGCTCAAAATACAATCCGGGAAATGACATTGGTGTTAGGGTAAATAGAGCCAGGAAGTAACCAATCCATTGGACAGTGTTTCACTAGGAAATGCACTACAAAATGCACCTTTAATTGTTCACTTTGTGCAATTAAAGCTCAAGAAGCAGGCATAAGTAAATTGCCTCCACTCCAGTTTCCAGGTAATTGTTCCCCTGGGAAAGAAGGGAAACAGTGTACTTGCTGTCCTTTCTTGCCACCCCAGCCAAAGAGGTGATTACTGTTCTCTGATTAATTGTTCCTCCTTAGGGGTAGAGTGTGTAGCTTTCACTTGTATAGGGCAGGATGTAAGTGTCTGGCAAGATCAGTCTCTTTTCCCAAAAAGTAATGAAACCAAATGATGAAGTCACTTTAACTGGATCCAAATGGATTTCTAGATTTGCATGATTTCTTAACAACCTGCATTGGATTCAAATTTAATTGTAGTAATGCAAATAATGCAGGCGTGATAACATTTTATTGTTTGTAAATATTGAAGTAACATATATCTCCAGGGATGGAGTAATTTTAATTTTTGTATTAATTCATGAAAATAGGACTTGATTAGTTTTCTACAACAAATTAACTCAAGCATGAAATGTACTTCAGTTGCAGATTCTTTATTTCACTTTATAAATCTGGTCTAACTTAAGGTTTTGGTTTACCAGTTTTAAATCAAACTAGAAAGGAGCACTGTATCTAATCAACTGCTTAACACAATCCTAGTCTTCAAACCTTTGTGTTTTGTTTGTTGTAATGAACAGCAGTTAAAGATTAGAACTTTAATATTTGAAAAAAAATAATTTTCTACAATGTGTCTGGGAGATGTTGCTGTAGCAATTACTGCAGAATAAAGTCTGCCTCTAAGCCAACCATTAATCAGTAAACTGAACAGGCTGTATAATTATAGAATAGTTCTGACAATCTGTAGCCACAGAAGTGGAAAGTTCCTAAAATTAAAACAGCGTTTTAAAAGTTAGAGCAGTCGGTCATCATAGTGAAGGGAAAGTCCTTATCTAACGTCTTGTTTTGGATTGTGCTTGCTTGCATCACTATTTGACACAAATCTATACTGAATTTTTTTAGTGTAGGCAGAATCTATCTACATCAGATAAGGGACTGATAAGCAATAAAACCCTTTCCCCAACCAACAGTACAGGAAGTCTCACATCAAGTTTTAACTTTCAGCATTATTGTACAATTTAAAGTAACTGGTGAAGTGTTCAGATAAATTATTTATTTGCTAAAATACCACAGAAGCTTAAAATAAGTACTGTTGGTTTTAACTGCTGTTCGCACTCTGTGGCAGAAGATGTGAAAGCTTTACCATTTTAAAAGTCTCTGTATGTTTTAGCAGCTATAGATGAGGAAATAAATTGGAGAGCTTCATTGTTTTTAATTCACTACTTCCATGATTTTACACAAATTCTGTATAGTTTTTCACAATTCTTGTCAAAATAATTTCATGCTTGGTGCAGAACAATAGTAGTGGAACAGGAGCAACTGTTTTAAAATTCAGTCAGTGAAAATAAAGTTCCATCCAGAACATTCTGTTACGCATTCTGTGAACTTTATGATTTGGTGAAAAATTACAAGACCAGTTAGAAGTAACAAGAAGTAAACCGGTAAAATGAGCCCTCTGCACTGCCATACCAGGTAAGGTGCTGTACCACGAAACTACCACAGTAGGCCTGACATCAAGCTATGCTTGGTGCAGCATCGCAGTTACAGCTTTCTCTAACATAGGGTTGTACATAATGAGGACCAAGGACCACTTTTACCCCTTTAGCATTGGTATTCCAGCTTTGAATTCAGTCTTATGTGCACTAATATTTCATATCTTTTTGCTTGATATTCTTAATATGCATTTAGGACCTGGGGTTCATAGACAAAGACTTGAAGTGCAAGAGCAGGGAAGTTATATTGAACTTATATAAAAGGTCTCAGAAAGGGTGCAGAAATGATTTATTGGACTGGTTCCAGGGATGAGAAGTTTCACCTTTAAGTTAGACTGGAGAAGCTGGGATTGTTCTTCTAGAAGTAAGGAAGATTTGAGATTAAATTTGACAGAGGTGAAGAAGGTCATGGCTGATTTTCATAGGGTAAATAGAGGAAAGCTGTTTCTGTAGCAACTGGTTAAGATTAAGGATTACAGATTTCAAGGTTTGATCAATAGATAGAAAGAAGCTGTGAGGTAAAACATTTTTTAATACAAAAAGTAGTTATAATCTGAAACTCACTGACTATAGGGGTGGAGGAAAGTGTCATTTAGGGTTTTCAAAAGGGAATTTGATTGATAGGTAAGAGAAGGTAACATGCAGCATTATGGGAAAACAGCAGGGGCAATGGGGCTGGTGGGATTGCTAGGAGTTGACGTATGCTCGATAGGCTTCCTTCTATGCTGTAAACAATTCTATAATTCTACATGAGACTTAATATGCAAATAAATGGGATCATGAATCTAATGTTTGTGTGAGAGCATTGAGGTCTACAATCTATTCACATGACCTACAAAGACAAACAAAGCCTTTGTGTTTGTCTTTAGTGAACCTAAACCATGCAAGGGAGTGACAGTACACTATTACTTCTGAGTTTCATATTTTCATAAAACATATCAGCAGTCATTTTTCCCTGGTTAGGAGTAGATATCATTCTTTAGGAAAAACGCATCACTGTCATTTATTTCTAACTCCAGATTGCCCTTGAGAGGTGGATGATGAGGGTTTTATTCGAACCACTGCAGTCATGTAGTCAAAGTAATCCACTTTGTATGCAGACAACTCTTGCATTTGCTCATGCTTGGGGGCCAAGCTCCAAATCATCATTGGATGTTCACTGAAACAGACAAGGGAATGGGCCTTACACCCAACAGCTGCAAAGTGAATCTTCCAGCAACCTGTTTCTACTGCATGTCACCCTTCGAAAATTGACATTCATGGCAAGATTCTGGAAAAGGTGGACCACATCCTATATCTCAGCAGCAAAGGCAGACATTGATCATGTAATTCGACATTGGAAAAGAGTGTTTTGAGATCAAGACCTCAAACCCAGCATAAAGCTGATAGTCAGTGAACCCCTGCTTTCCTATACACTTTTGAGACGTGGACTACCAAAATTCTGGAGAGATACCACAAACTCTGTCTGCAAAATCCTCACAGGATAATTGAAGCAACTTCATTGCCCTCTCACAGGTTACCATCCCCAGCAATGAGGCTCTTATTTCACTCAGTGAGTTACCTTGGGCAGTCACATCATTTGCATGCTTTGTCAGAGAAGGAGATTACCAGGTGGCCAGAGCAAAATAACGCAAGGATGTTCTCAAAGCCTTCTTGAAAAAAAATGTAACATCCCCACTGATTCCTAGGAACTCCTGGCCAATGATGGCTCAAAGTAAAGAAAAATTATTTGCAACGGTATCGTGTCCATGCATCAGGAGTAGAAGGAATCCCAGCGTAAACGGTGGAAGAAGTGGATTCACCTCACAAACTACCCACCCACCCATTCCCTCAGGCCCCTTCTGCCACATCTGTGGAAGGATCTACGATGTCCACATTGGCCTCCTCATTCACGTCAGAAATCAAAAAAATCAGAGTGGAAGCAAGTCATCCTTCATCACAAGGGACTGTCTACAAAGAAAAAGAAATGTACTCTTACAGTGCAGTTGAGTAAATGGTTAAGGATTTTGACCCAGCAGTGATGAAGATTGTTTTGGTTGATAGCATAGACGATGAAGATTATTTTTGGTTGAAGATGTGATCTAAACCATTCCTAAAACTGAAGTCATTCAAGAGAATTTGTGTTACTTCTGCACTTCCTGATTGCAATTCACTTTAAAATGAAGTCAAATGAGATGCTGTACTGGAAATATTGGAAATGAAAACAGGAAATCTGGAAACAAAAACAATGGTTGGTTAGCCCTCGATTACAACACAGTAAGTGGCTGTAAAGCCCAATAAAGAAAAGTGAGAGAAAGGCTCTTGGAGAGCACAAACAATGATATTGACTAGTTGGCCTAATGCCTGTTTTAGTGCAGTGAATGTGTAACAGGCCTATGTGGAGCAAGTGGTGTGAAGAAGGGTATCAGTTTGCAATGTCAACTACTTGTTCTCTCCACAGACTCTGGCTCATCTGTAGAGTGTTTCCAGCATGTTCTGTTTTCACTATAAGACTTTTTCTTTAAAATGATCCAAGAAAGATTATGCAACATGTATTAAATTAAACAAAAACTAATTCCTGCTCTAACAACATGAGATAAATTTCCCATCATCAAAATTTATGTGTATCTTCCAGAACAAGAGTTGTCTGCCTGTGATTTTTAAGAGGAAGTACAATGTTAAGCAGGCTTTTGACCCAATACGTCGACAATACCTTTCCTCCCACAGATGCTGCTTGACCTGCTGAGTTCTTTCAGCAGGTTGGTTGTTGCTGCAATGTTAAGTGTTCAAGTGTGAACTCTGCCAAAGCAACATATCTACCAATTCAAATCTTAATTCCTGATACAATTGCTCATAGAAGTCATCTATTTAAAGGTTCAAAATTCTGAACTCATAGTTCAAAAGCATTTCCATCCATAAGACAGTCTGCCGTGTGCCAGGATCACGTGAGAGAGAATAGGTTACAGGGAAATAAGTGGGGGAATTGGAATGAGGAGGACACACTGAGAGGCAGCATAGACAAGGAGATATAAGATGTACGAGTGGGTGTAGTTGCTCATGTATCATGGTTTGTTGAGGTAGAGGCTGTGAGGAGACACTATGTTGTTGCTGCTGCAAATTCAAGGCTATTGATTGCATTTTTTAAAAAAACTAACACAGTTGTCACAGGAAGAAACACGGAGTGGATGGCAACACTGAAGCTGTCCAGAGTGTCAGACTGAGGCAAGTTCCCTTTGTGTAATCACTGATCATCCCATCATTTTACTGCTGAATACATTGCTCTACAGGAAGTGCATAGTATTCAAGGAAAGAAGTGGTGTTTGTACAGCTTAATCTCATCAGGAGAAAAGTTTTTACAACTGGTGCAAATTTTTAGCTAAAGCTTTTTTGCATAGAATTTGCCTATTGCCTTTTACTACTGTAGGGCTAATGCACGTGACATCATGTATATCAGCTGTTTGCCAGCATTTCATATTATTAACTCATTTGTAAGGAAGGAGTTAACAATATCTTTCGTTAATTTTTGTTTAGAAATGATGCATGTGAATACTTACGCAGGTGAGAGATTGTGCGCCAGATTGGTTGGACTGCCGATAAAAGCTTAGATAGGTAGTGACGTATTCGCAAAAATCTATCACATTTTGTTATTGTGTATACAGAGTATTCACTAAATTACTAACCAAGTGGTGCATACAAATCCATTTCAAACCCGATCTAGCACTACAATTTTCAAAATTCGAGTTTCCAATTTTTATGCAACTTTTTCTTTTCCAACCCCCCACCCTTCCCCCCATCCAGTTGATATGTGAACCTTTTCATTTATCCTCTTTGCCTTCCCATTACAGTCATATAGTTGTTGCTTTATTGAACTAGTAACTCAGAGGAAGCAAGACTGGATTTCATTATGGCTGTATGAGAACTTGAAATGAGTTTTTAAAATCAACAAGTAAGTGAGTAATGATGCAGCTGTTGGTCATAAAACCCATCTGGTTCACTAATATCGTTTTGGGATGCTAACTTGTTCTCCTTATCTAGTCTTGTGTGAATGTGATTCCAGATCACATTCTACTGCAAGCAGGCAACTTAATTGTATCAGATCATTTTAAAGAATTGTGGCTTGAGAAGAGGGCATCGCCCACCATCCAGCCCCAGCCTTTCTTTGTCTTCTCTGGGAAACAGAGCTGGGTAGGAAATGTCAGTCACGCCAGCGATGCCTGCATACTAAAAATAAATACTTTTTTAAATTCTTTCTTTTATTTGCATTTTTTCTGACTCATATATTTCCATCTCTTTCTTAAATGATTCAGCTCACTCATTACTCCTACCGTCCATTCTCTCATGATCTTCAAACCTTCCCATTACAATTTTTCTTATTGCATAACTCTCACTCTTACTCTCTCTCTCTCTCTCCCCCCACAATTCCCTTTTCATTGCCCTCTCCCAGTTCCATTTTTCTTTCTTTTTCTCTTAAATCTTCCATCTCCATGATTCCCACACTTAAGCCTTTTCCACTCATTTGGATTGTAAAAATATACATGCTAACCATGAAGTCGTTTTGCAGACTTGCCACAGTTTCATACCTGGCCCTCTTCTTTCGCGCACACAGTACAACCCCTCCCAGCCCACTGCCCCCAACCCACTGCCCCCACTGCCAACACCACCATCCCAGGAGCAATCCCCACAATCCTCATTTGCGATCCTCTCACCCGTTACCTCAACTGGCAATCTCCCGACTCCCCTCACAGCATTGATCTACCAATCATCTCCCTCCCTCACCGTTCCCCCATGACTGATCTGCTCTCATCCAACATCAATCATTCTGACTATTGACACCCACTATTAGCAATTCCCTACCAGTGTGGCAACTGGACCTCTCTACCAGATTCCCTGGATTGCTTTTTTTACCAATCTACAACATCTACAAGGATCCTTCAACCGACCCCTGCCCATGGATCCATAATCTCTGCTAAAGCTCCCCCTTCCCCAATGATCCCTGCTCAAGAACTCCTCTATTAGTCCTGATCTAAGCCATACTTAGAGTACTGTGTTCAGTTCTGGTCGCCTCATTGTTGGAAGAATGTAGAAGCTTTAGAGAGGGTGCAGAGGAGATTTACAGGATGCTGCCTGGATTAGAGAACATGTCCTATAAGGAAAGGTTGAGTGAGCTAGGGCTTTTCTCTTTGGAGCGGCGAAGGATGAAAGGTGACTTGCTAGAGGTGTATAAGATTATGAGAGGGATAGATAGAGTGGACAGCCAGCACCTTATCCCCAGGGCGGCAATGGCCAATACCAGAGGACATCCATTTAAAGTGAGTGAAGGAAAGTTTAGGGGAGATGTCAGAGGTAGGTTTTTTACACAGAGAGTGGTGGGTGCCTGGAACGCACTGCTGGGGGTGATGGTAGAGGCTGATACAATAGAAACATTTAAAAGACTCTTCGATAGGCACATGGATGTAAGAAAAATGGAGGGTTGTAGGCTGTGTCAGAGAGAAGGGTTAGTTTGATGGTGAAGTAGATTTATTTTGGTCGGCACGACATCATGGACCGAAGGGCCCGTACTGTGCTGTACCATTCTGTGTTCTATGTTCTAAACCCTCCACTCCTCTGGCCTGTCAAACATACCCCACTTCTGAGTCCCTGTAAAACATGAACCACTTTCCATATCTCAGGAACCATCTATCAATGAAGGCATTCAACAATGATGAAATTTACTGCTGTCTCTGGTACATTAGCACAGCCTTTGGCTCTCTGAGGAAAAGAAAATTCAAAGATCAAGACTTCAAACATGGCACAATGCTCATGGTCTATGGAGCAGCAATGATCCCTGTCCTCCTGTACAACTCAGGAACATGGACTAAACCAGGCACCTCAAAGCATTGGAGAGGAACAACCAAAGTTCTCTCTGCAAAATCCTCCAAATCTACTGGCAGGTAAAAGAACTCTGAAACTGACCTTTAGGCACTTTTCAAAGAAGCTGTGATGTTTGGCATAGATAGCCCTGGGCCTGGCTCTTTGTACACGAGAAGATTGCCTTCCAAAGGGCAGGTGGAGATTTTGGCATAGATGTTCAAAAATGCCAGAGGCATCAGCAAGCTGGCATACCAGATCAGTGCCGTTTTCTGGTAGGTTCCAGATATTAGTAGTATCCTAGCATTTTTGATGGGTCTTTGATTTCTGGCATAATATCTTGAGGACAATTTGAATGAATACACGAAGCTAATGATTAAGAGTTAGTCTCCATGCATCAATACATACTTTCAACAATATCTGTATGTTTGGGCCTATCCATAACTGTTTACTGAGTGATGTTGTCTATTTAAAACATTGTAAATTGTTTTTGACATTCCAATACCTTTGCCAAGATCATTAATAAATGAGAACAGCAAGCACTATAGATTTTACAAGTGACTCATCCTCTAATTTTCCTGTTGGCAGGAAGCACCTGACTTCTCTCATAAACTCCGGCTGAGATTGGGGTATCTCCAAATACAGAATTTAGAAAGGAAAAGAATTATTAGCTTACTTCAACCAGTTTAATGAACAGAGAACTGAGATAGGAGAAAATTGTCTACCCTGATGCCCTTACATTTATTGACTTAAAAGGCTATTAAAAATCCCCAGGCAAAATAAGAACATTTACCTGTAAGCATCCTTATTGCCACAGAAGTAAAGACTGCAGCATCTCTTCTATAAATAGGCAATCTGTGCCTCTAAATTTATCCATACCCAGCAGCAGTAAATGTATCAATAGTATTGAATCAGAATCAGGTTTATTATCACTGTCTTATATGATGTGAAATTAGCTCTTTTGTCGCAGCAGTATAGTGCAAAAGCATAAAATTACTCTGAATTACAAAATAACTTAATAGTACAAAAAAAGGGAATAATGAGGTAGTGTTCATGGGTTCACGGACTGTTCAGAAATCTGATGGCAGAAGTGAAGAAGCTGTTTCTGAATCGTTGAGTGTGGGTCTTCAGGCTCCTGTACCATCTCCCTGATAGTAGTCGGCTGAGTCTACAACCTTTGAAATTTAATTCTGTTGAAGTCAATGGAATGGAAATTCAATTCCCATGATGGAGTCAGAGGACAGCACATTGATACCACTACATAGCATTTTACCACAATGGACCAGCGATACATTTTGAAGCAATAAACTTACTCCAATAACAAATAATTATTGCATCACAATGTTTCAAGCAAGCTATTCTTGGTTTCCCCAGTGTCCATAGGTTCTTCTTTGTATTGCTTTTTAGGAAGGCAAGGAACAAAAACAGAGGCTCCAACCAAGCATCCCTTATTGATGGCAAACAACACTCAAATAACAGTGGTGGCTAACACAACGATGTGTCAGAAGTTATAGTTATACAACATGGTACACATCATTCCTGAAGGTGTACAGACACTCATTATACTGTATATTCTATATAATTTTTCCATAGGTCCCACATAACAAATTATTTTTGAAAATCTCTGTTGTCCCATGAATAAACTTTGATATTTGTTCCCCATGACATTAACTATAACTTTATGCTGTCCTAGTGAATGCTAATTCTCCATAAGAAGAGAGAATTTCCATTGATAAATCATGCATTGAAATGTCAGTAATTTCATATATTGATTTTTTTAAAGTTCACCGTTGCACTTCCACAACAAGCGCATATATCTTCCCACAATATTTTGTAAATCTTTTCATTGTGTGCAATCCACTTGAACTGATTATGGTTTTGAAAAATTTGCACCAGAAAGTTCACACCATTTCTTTGAAACTCCCCAATACCAAAATGTAATTGAGCTGACAATAGGTCTCTGTGGTTGTGTGTGTTTACCTACAGCAGGTGAGGAAATGAGGCCATCTGAGAACTTCCACCCACGTTTTTCATCTTCAAGTTATTAATAGTTTGAGGGGGCAACTAAACTTTCCATTTACTCACAGCTATCATTTCCTTGTTTAGCACAAGGGGCAGGAAGTTATAGAAAAACACACTGAAGCCTGAGCTAGACAAAATGGAAGACAAAACTTTCACTACCTTCTGGAATCATACTGTGCATGTCCATTCTGTGTTTCTCTGTTTTACATGTACAGTTTTGGCAAATATATGAAGTTCAAGGTGGATCAATAAAGTTGAGATAATTGCACACTCAGAATGGAGTTACTTATCAATAAGAATATTAGTAGATAGGGTGTTGTTTATTTTGTACTTTTGAAAAATGTTAATCTGTTTTTCATTGTGGTTCTCTTGGTTCCCGACAGGCAGGTCTGATACAAAATATTGTAAGATCCTGATCCTAAATCTGAACCGTCACTTTATTTAGACAGTGATGAGTGAACAGGCATGTTTTTATTGTGGTTTTCAGCCCACATTCTGGCTCAAAGCAAAAGTCAATGCAATAATTGGATAGTTGTCTATTAAGAATGTTGAAAAATGCATGCTTCTCATTAATTGTCACCTCCCAGTCGCTGTGCAGGTGCCATTTTACTAATGAATTTATTGTCTACCATTTCTGGTTAAGTTACACAGGTGCCTGGAAATGTGTTTTTATTTAGCTAACTGAATTTGTGAGGAGATTAGGAATCTTATCATATCACTGAATGCTTTGACATGATGTTCTCTAAGAGGAGACTTAGAATTGTGCACGATTTACTTGTAATGTTACATTTTTTTAAATCTGTGAATTTGGCAATTTGGTATTATGTAGCTGACACAAGGAATTTAATGTTATGTTTCTTTTTTTTGCAGTTAATGAAATTATAAGAAAAGATCTTTCTGCAGTCACTGTGCGAAGCCAGTCGTAGACCCAGCAAATTTACAATGGACACTTCCTTGCATAACCTTGGAAATTTTCTACACTTCCAGTGGCACCCTCGGTGTATCAATAGGTCAGCTGTAAGGTTCACATTCAGCTGCACAGAACAATATGCTGGCAAGGAGTTGGTTTCTCTGACTAATCACCATGGGAACTTTCACTGTGTCAATTTCAACTTAACAAATTTTCCTCATTGTTTCCATTCATACAGTGTATTTATTGGGTCCAATAACTGTATTTTCAGTTTACACTTGTACACTTTTATTCATTTAGATCACACCCATTTCCAGTCAGATTTGCAAAGAAGAACTGAATTTTAGACCCCTCCACTCGAAGTTTGAGTTATTTTTAAGCTCTTCTTATTATCTTCTTTAACTACAAGGGCCACAAGTATCTTTGCAATCATGTTCACAGAATAGACATGGCTTGAAGTCAAAATGAAATGTGCTGGTATGAAAAAGCTGGTTGACTGCAAGAATGTGCATCACTGCTGCTTTGACATCCCAGACAAAATACATTTTTATTTTATTCACCAGGCTGCAACTACCAGTTTTGTGCAACAATTTATTGATTTATATTGAACAGGGGTAACTGGTAAATGATATCAGCAGGAGCATAACGTTTCTATCAGACTAAGTAAGTTATTTTATGTCCAGCAGTTTAAGGAGTACAGCTAGAATCAATATGCTCTGTTGAAGCTCAAGGTTTCTTTCTGACATATTCTGGGATGTTGTTAATATAACTCTGATATAAAATAATCTCAGAAGACTAAGGTAAAACAAATGTAGAATTCAAGAATAACTAATACTGATAACTGATGCATGTTGATTTACTTATCCAACATCTTAGGTCATTGCAGATGTAATTGTTAATATCTCAAGCTTTGAAGAGTAAGTCTTTTCTGTGTATAACTTGTTTTCCTGTTATAGAATATAGTCGTTCAACCACATACATATATAACAAAAAAAAAATCTTTTTGCTATTTCAAGAAATGCTGCCATTGTGTTAGCAGTTCTAGGTAACAATCGAATCTACTTTTTTTTTAATAAAGTCTGAGAATGAAGCTATTTTCTATGTTTTCAAAAGGAATCAAGGTAATTTTAAATATATATTAACATATCTGGTGTACATGTTGTTTGTCAATTTCTTAAAGTTAATATTGTGATCAGAGTAAAAACTTCTCTACTGCCCAGCTGAAATTCCACTGTTTGGAGTTTAATCAGGCTTGCTGGAAGACACAACACAACCTGCTGTATAAAGCAGGTTAAATATTTTTACATTTTTATCATTAATTTCTTCTTGGACATGTAGTTGCAATTTTATCCTGATAACTAGTAACTGCTTACACAGTATCAGGATTATTCCTTTTGTAGCCGTTTTTAGCTGAATGGTTTTGAATTAATAAAGCTTCAACCAGTCTTTTCCCCTTAATTAATTGGGTGATGCAAATTTTGAGGCATCCAAGTCTGCACACCATCCTTGGGATATATTTCCTGACACCTAGGTTCTAGAACAAATTATTGTTACAGTCAGGATGGGAATCATTAACATTGGCATTAATATTGGCAGTGGCAATCTAAGTGATAGATTAAGAATTTCCCCGAAGGAAAGATTGAGTATTTTGTGCCTAAAGAATGAGAATTTGGGATTAATTATTATTGAGGTTGCTGAAATGTTTCTGTTCAATGTTTGGAATGCTTTTGATGGCATACTGATTTCAAATCTTGTAAATC
Source organism: Pristis pectinata (assembly GCF_009764475.1). Lineage (NCBI taxonomy): Eukaryota > Metazoa > Chordata > Chondrichthyes > Rhinopristiformes > Pristidae > Pristis > Pristis pectinata. The sequence continues at coordinate 16,848,797 of NC_067420.1, forward strand.
CAGTGGCCCACTTTGTTGTTGCCAACCACAGATGCCATGCCAATCACTCAAAATTACAAGAACATTTGTCATACTTCACGATGAACCAGAAGATGCATGTATCTGTGCTAGTTAAATTATCCTCATATTTCTTGCACGGTTGGAGCTGTGCTTATTGAATATATTCCCAACTGATGGGATGGAAAAATGCATGGCAGAAGTAGATTTAGATATTATAAATATTAACTTGTTATTGTTAACTGCCATTTTGTGGGGCCATAAATTATTATCAACCTTATGGTACTATAACTGAAATGAAACTGGATGGGAGATAGTACTTGGGTGTCATAATGTTTCACATTTCACATTTCCATAAAGAAAGGGCTTTTTGTATTCTATAATTTGCTAAACTGTAAAAAGATTCATAAGTATTCCTGGTTCCTATAAGAAAGCAATTATTATGAGAAGCCCCACGCAAAAGGACTGGTTTGTAATCTGGTGCCTCATAAGAAATCATTCAGCGGTGCATCTTCCTACAAATACTTTTGCTTTATAAATAGGTACAGTAAACTTTAGTAACAACATCTATGATTTCAAAATGTTTTATTGATGCATTGAATGTAGAAAGCCTAATTGTGATTTTTATATAGATGAATTTATTTTAGTTTTGTATTAAACTTATATTTAGCTTGCTTAAATTCTGAATGCTTCTTACCATATTTTCATTCCATAACAACAAATTATAAATGATTTGTTAGACAGTGTTTCACATATTATGTAATCAAGCATGAATACTGCCAACTGATGTAAATAGCTTGTAATGTAGGGATCAGAAATGAGAAGTCTTTAAATGTGATGGAATATAGAGATAGGGATGGCATCTTCTAATATTACATTGTAGACACATTATTTTCTTTCCCCTTTCAAAAATCACATTTATTTACTGCCGAGGGATAATTGGTTCATGGATTATATCTGTGTCAAGGAATCTTCTTTAAAGTTATTTTTCCTGCTTATTACTTATGAACAATGGAGAGAACAAATCTCCTAGCTTTTGCTTTTAAGCTTGCTGTTGCCTGATCATCTATATTTAATCTCGATCTCTTATTTCATATCAGAGTTAAAATAATGCATGGAAGGATGTTCCTACCAGTAAATCCTTTCATAAATCACATAGAGTAACCTATAAGTCCTACATATTACAAATTGAAACTGTTACAGGCGAAAAAATGTATCATAATTTCATAAAATCTTTGTAAATTTAAAACAAATTCTATTTTGTTGACCCTCAGAGTGTTTATATTTTTAAACTATTCCTCTTTTTTAGCAAAAACCAAATTTGTAATAGAACAATAAAATATATAAAATAGAAAGGCAGGATAAAACTACGCAATCCATCTGTGTACATTTACAAGAATGAAATCTTATAAAGATTTTGCAAATTAACCCAAGTTAATACATGTTTGAAGTACAAGTTGCTTTATTTACTTTTGTGATTCCAAGGCTGGGTGGTCAATGTATTATTCTGTATAAAATTGGCCCCAGGCTTCTTCTGTGGCATTCATTGCTATATTTGAATTTTTAATACTGTTGAGTATTATTGGCTCTTTCAAAGTGCGCAATATAACTCAATTCTTGTTTATAAATCTATTTTGTAACAAATATTTAAATACATATCAAAAGATGGTAATTGGGATTCAAATGGAAAATGTTTAAAGGAGTCAGCTTCTTGTATGTGTTATGTAATTTATGTACAGTTTATTACAGAACTATATTTTGCTTTAGAACATTGTCAGCTCCAGCATTTTTTAATTGCTGTATTTTGTCAAGCTCTTTCAATTCTGTTTTTAATGATGCACAAGATCCCTCCATCAACAACATTCAGCCCCTTAAAATGATCAAGGCTGCAGTTGGCATGTACTTAGAAACTGACAAGCATGGACATTTTGTATTAGTTTATTGTGGATGGTGGCCACATTTGTACATGAGGAAACAGCATCTTTCCTCAGTTGTCTAAATGGTTTGCTGCAGTGCCTTCCTGTCATTGTACTGAAACAAAAATTAAAGAACTGGATGCCAAAAAAATCAACCCTGTTTTCCACAGATCTTTGTAAAGTATTTCAAAGAGAAATCTAGTTTTTTTTGCTAAGGATCTACCAAGCAAAGTATGTTTTGAGCCAACAAAGTTCTTAGCAAAGGTCAACTACGGAAAGCTGACTCATAAAGGTCCATGTGTAATAGCAGAAAGAATGTGATAAAGTTAAGATTTGCACTGTTAAATGTAATGCCATTGATTAAGAGCAATATATTCCTTCTGAATGTAGAACTTCTCTAAAGACAGCACTATATTTTTTGTAATGTAAAGATTTCTGCTGCTTACCTTTGTATCCAAAAAGTTCTCATTATCTATTCTTGTTTTCCAAAAGCATGATGTTGTTTATTTTATTTTAGAAATGTAGTTTTTTTTAAATAATTTTGTTTCATGCTCCTGATTCTAAACCATTGTTGATACTATTTGCTTATATGCCTGCCTCTTTATAATCCCTTCAGTGTCAGATCTAATGAGATTTGAACTAATGCAATGTAGTCAAGTACTGCTTAAAAATATATATATATATTTAACATTTATTCAATGTAAAGAAATATATTTACTAAGATTTTCTAAAAAAATAAGAACCAGCACAGAAGGGGTTAAATGCATCTGATGAAATAGACATTTATTCTTTAAGCAAAGTATTAAATCATTAACTTTTGTACTCTGATGCTAATTGTAATAACATTTTGCATTGCCATGCTTAGATCTGTGCAATTTTATCAATAAAAAACAAAAAAAAGCTTGATTTATGGCTGAATTGTTTTTAATTTTTAGAAATATTAATTGCCACAAGAAAATACAGTTGATTATAGTCATTGTCATAATATAATTGATATTAAATATTGAATTTTACAAGGGAAGATTGAAATTTACCTTTTAAAAACTGATTTCAAGTAACAATGAACCTCAAATTCAACCTACTAATCTGAAATTTCACATTTGCTGCATTGGACTAGGAAAAATATGTTATTGGGTTATTTGCTGTTGATGTAAGCAGGTGAAAAAAAAGTGTAAAATGTAGCAGAAGGTTTCTCTTTATTTGTATTAAGCTTGAGGACAGTGTTAGAGGTCGGACTAATTAGGCAGAGTTCAAACAACACTTTTGACTTTGGCCTGAAATTTGCGGTTGTAATGATGACAAAATTGTCATTACTGTGTAAATCTCACAATAATGTGTGGTTTCTGCATAAGAGGAGATAAATATAGGAATCAGGAAGTTGTTGTTAATGGTATTCAGCTCCTCTGTGAGATGGACTGGCATAATCCTCACAAATGGAACTAACATACACTTAACACAAACTCTAACATTTTACACACTACTTTTGCTACCAAAACCCTTAAAAAATATTAAGCCTTGTCGATAGAGGTGTAATTGAATATTTGACTAGTCATACCGAAAGATGAAGATCTAAGTTTGTAAGTCTAAACTGTTATTCCCTTCAGTTCATGATAATTTCACAGATTTTTTTTAAAAAATAAGACTTTATTTTGGTTCTACATTGAACCCATGTTGAATTCTACATCAACCGTTCTCTACATATATCATTGTAATGTCAGCTAATTGGGTACCACAAATTAGGTAATCGTTAAATTATTTCAGCATCTGTTTTAATAAATAAGTCAATTGAACTTTGATTTTTTAAAATTTCTTCATAGGATGTGGATGTAATAGGCAAGGCCAGCATGCTTTGCCCATTCCTTAGTGCCCTCTGAGTGAGGATGTGTTCACCAGAGACCATGAACAGTTCCAGTCCAAGTGGCACACATGCTTCTGCAATGTTGTTGGTTGGGGAATTATAGGGCATGAAGGAATAGTGGTTTATTCCAAGTCAGTTTGGCATGTGACTTGAGGGGGATCCTGCAGGAGGTGGACATTCCTTATCACTCTTGCTCTGGTCCTCTTAGGTGGTACAGCTGACTTCCATCAGATCAGAGTGGGTAACCCTGGCAGGAGGCAAGAAGGGGGATCTTTGTTCAGAGTGAGCCAGCAAGAACACCAGACCAATGCTTCACAAGTGTCAAAGTCACATATTGTACTGACTTGGAATAAACCTCTCAACAATGTCTACAGTGTTTAGTTTCAGCTCAGAGGCACTGTACTGGCAGCTTTCCTTCCATCCCAAACACACACATCCACAAACACTATCCTCATTCCCCTACACGGATTCACACTTGCACACCAGGTGCTCACAGATTAATTCCCCCCTTCAAACTCACTCACATACACTGAAGTTATTCCCTGATCCCTTTATCCTCTGCGCATACCTAGTCAAACACACAACACACACACACACACACACACACACACACACTGACTCACATGTACTTTGCTCATCCTACTTAGGTCAAAAGATCTGGATGACGAGATCCTCAGACAGGTGGCCATAGGAATGGGCAATTCATGCACCAGGACAAAACTGAGGGAGCTTATATGCTCTCGGCTATGCATTCAGTTCATGATTCATGCTGAGATGGAATGCATCAGGAGCAACTTACTTAGTTACTTCGTTAAGGATACTTGCACAAACTTTCACTAAGGATAGGCTTCAGAAATGCAACTAAAAGATCACCTTATTCTATTGCATGTTTGGAAGGGAGCAAAATCATATCCTGTTAGAGGGTGTCTGAGGAGAACTGCACAGATGGACAACAATGCTTGTGTGGTATCAAATTATAGACCATTTACTCTCAGTAATATCTCATGTCCTAACACCTGCTCTCACTTGTTTCAGCTAATAGTTGCTAATATGAGCTAACAACAAAGATACTTCATCACTGAATGACTTTATAGTGCCAAGCACCACTTTTCCAAGTGGATTGCCTCAGGAACTTCCTGCACATTGTTTCAACAGAGGGAGACTCTGTGTGTGTGTGTGTGTGTGTGTGTGAGAGAGAGAGAAGTCTAGCTGTGAGTGTGGTTTCCTGTACATTTGAGGTAGGATAGGTGTTTGATAATGAGTTCTGCTGATCTTCAACTGATGTGTGGATTCTGTTCTGGCCTGGTGTCTCCCCAATGCCTCTGCCCTAATGCCAAACAACAGTAGTGGTAGCACCACAAAAGCAGCCAAGGTAAGTATTTTCAAATCATAAACATCAGCAGAGGGACATGAAATGCTCTGTGTTGATAACGAGTAGTCTCTAGAATAAGCAGCCAGCATCCAGGGTGCCATAGAGCAAAGAGGCAAAAAATGAAGCATACTTTTAAATAGTGATAACCTGGATCAAACAGCATTAGTCTCCACTATTTAAACCCATAATCAAACTTCTGGTGCTTCTCTAAATAACCCACAACAGTACTTTTGTTTTTGGATTGACATGGCTGCTGGTTGTGTTGCAATGCTAAAAAAAACATTGCACTCTGACCTTGTATCCCACCCCCAGCCCCTACACCACACTTCTCCCTTCCTCCTCCCCTCTTTCCCCTGAGCTCCCCCTCCCCTCACCTCACTCCACAAGCCTCCTCTCCCATTACCCTATTCTCCCTCTTCTGACCCCTCAACTTGCCCCAGTTGCAACCCTTGCTGGGTCTTCACCATCCCACCCCACCCCCCCCCCCCATCTTTCCCTCTCTGATGCTGAGGCCTTACCTTGGTATCCCTCTGCCCACACCTCAACAAGTCCCAGGTCCATCATGATGTCGAGCTCTTCTTTTATTGCCTCCGCCTCTATGCTCTTTACTTTGGCAAGGAGTGCTCAGCCCTCACCAATAATCCCTTCTCATGTCCCCAACACTCCCCTTCCTCTTGGATATACACTTCAGGCGTTTAACCCTCTCTTGACCTTTTCATCTCCTATTGCCATTGCGACATCAACTGCCTCAAATCCTCACCCACTCTAACTTCACCCCCTCCAAACATACGGCACTCCATTCACTTCGCACCTGTCCCAACCTGGTCATCAAACCCGCAGACAAGGGCAGTGTCATTTGCCAGACTGACCCCTACCTTGCAGAGACCAGATGGCAGTTCTTGGATACCCCCTCATACCTACCCTGGAAGGTCTTAAAGCCCTCTGCTTCTTTCTGCAACAAAGTTCCCCTCCACCAACATTCTCATATGCCTGGCTGAACTTGTTATTACCCTGAACAACTTCTCCTTTGACTCCTCTCACTTCCTACAAGTCAAAAGTGTAGCCATGGGCCCCAGCTATGCCTTTCTTTTCATTGGCTACGTGTTCCAAACTTTCTCCGGTACCACTCCCCAACTCTTTCTCAGTTACATCAACAACTGCATTGATGCTGCTTCCTCCACTCATGCAGAACTCAGCAATTTTATCACCTTTACTACTAATTTCCATCCCATTCTCAAATTCACTTGGACCTTCTTTTGACGCTTTTGATGCTTCTGTCCCTTTTCTAGATCTTGCTGACTCCATCTCAGGAGACAAACTATCAACTGAAATTTACTATAAACCTGCGGACTCCTGCAGCTACCCAGACTACACCTCTTCCCACCCTATCTCTTGTAAGGATGCCACCACTTTCTCCCAGTTTCTCCATCTCCACCACATCTGCTCTCAAGATGAGGCTTTCTGTTCCATCTGAAATGTCCTCCTTTATCAAGAAACGTGGCTTCCCTTCTACCGTGGTTAATAGAGCCCTTTTTTGCATTCCTTCTGTTTCCCAGACTTCTGCTCTCACCTCACTTCCTTCCAGACAGAACAGAGGTAGAGTTCCCCTAGTCCTCACCTTTCACCCTATGAACCTCCACATCCAATGCATCATCCTTCATCATTTCCGCCAGCTGCAATGAGATCACATCACTAACGCATCCTCTCCTTCCCACCCCTTTCCAACTCCTGCAGGGTTTCTTCCTCCATGACTCCCTGGTCCACTCATCCCTCCCCACCGACCCCTCCCTGACCCCTGGCACTTTCCCCTGCAATCGCAGGAGGTACAACACTTGTTCTAAAACCTCCTCCCTCACCATCATCCAGCAACCTAACCAGCCCTCCCAGGCGAAGCAGAGATTCACATGCACCACCTTCAGCCTTGTCTACCGCACTTGGTTCTCCCAGTGTGGACTCCTCTACATTGACAAGACCAAGCACAGACTCAGCAACTGATTCGCAGAGCACCTGGGTTCTGTCCACAATGGCCACCCTGAGGTCCTAGTTCCATGACATTTTACTCCCCTTCTCATTCCCACACCGACTTGTTCATCCTCGGCCTTCTTCACTGCCAGGCTGAGATCCAACGCAAACTGAAAGAACAACACCTCATATTCTGCCTGGGTAGTCTACAGTCCAATGATATGAATGTAGTATTTTCCAGTTCCAGGTAACCCTCACCTCCGATTTGTTTCTAACCACCCCACCCCTCCCTCTCTCTCCTTTTCCCATATCACACTCCAGCCCCCCATTACCCATCTTCACTCCCTCTCCCCTTCCTGGTTTCATCCACCCACTACCTACACATTTCACACACTGGCTCCCCCTCCCCCATTTGATTCTGGTTCCACCTTCCCTTCACCTAATGGTTCCCATTATCATCTTCCTTACTGATCACCCTCTTAGCTATCTCCACTCTCGCCTCTCCTCCCTCCCCACATGGCTTCATATGCCTCTCCTTTTCTTTGTCTGCCTCCATCTATCATCCACCTGCCTCTCCCTCCCCCATCTGGCTCTATCTGCCCTTCATCCTTCACACCTCCACAGTCCACCAATCAACTCTGTCCCCTGTCTCAGTGCCCCCACCTCCTCTTCATACTGGCTATCTCCCCTCTCCACTTTCAGTCCTGATGCAGGGTTTCAAGCCGAAACACAGACAAGTTGTCTCCCCCATAGAAGCTGCTCAACCCATTGACTCCCTCCAGCAAATTGTTTGTTGCTCTACATTCCACCATCTGTGGTACCTTGTGTGAGCATTGCACTATTATTGCACACATCATCACTGGAAGTCACAGGATGAATTTCTGGAAAATAGTCACTAATGGTATCCACTCTGGGTTTCCAGCTGCATGGTGCTATTCCTTCCAATGAAGTGAGACTGATATTTTTAGGCTATAATTTCTAATATATATGTTATTCTCTTCACACAAATTTTAAGGCACCTGTGTTAGTTACAAGTTACAAATGATAAACAGACCAAAACCTTGTTTCCCATATCACACACAACTGAATTTCCTGAAAGTGCTGTCCAGATATGTGTTGTGCATCACTGGCTCCCTCTGCTCATGTACAGAATTCTGCACACATTAACGGTCTTATAGGCACAGAGGATACAGAAGGAATTCCACAAACTTTAAATGGCAAAGTGCACATGAACTTTCTGTGGCATGTTGGAAAATCTGGCTATAAATGAAAATCCGACTGAAGCCTCCTATGGAGTGGAATTTACAAAAAATTGCTTAAGACAAAGTCTGGAGAATAACTATACTATAAGCATATTACACCTAGAGTTCAGATATCGTTATATCATGGAATGCTTGTTTTATTTTACCTCCTTAATTATTGTTTACTCACTTCCTACTTTAAGGAATATTGCCGATAATTCCAACACTTCAGAGAACCTTCGTATGTACTTTGATTTTTTTAGTTTGCCACTTGCTTCTGTGTCCTCTGTGTGAATGGTCTTCTTCAGGAAAGAGGGCGGTGTACTTGCACCTGTCTGCATCAACGGTGCTGAAGTCAAGAGGGTTGAGAGCTTCAAGTTCCTGAGAGTGAACATCACCAATAGCCTGTCCTGGTCAAATCACGTAGATGCCACGGCCAAGAAAGTTCACCAGAACCTCTACTTCCTCAGGAAGCTAAAGAAATTCGGTTTGTCCCCTATGACGCTCACCAACTTTTATTGATGCACCATAGAAAGCATCCTATCTGGATGCATCATAGCTTGGTACGGCAACTGCTCTGCCCAAGAAACTGCAGAGAGTTGTGGACACAGCCCAGTGCATCACGGACACCAGCCTCCCCTCCTTGGACTCTTTACTTCTCACTGTCTTGGTGAAGCAGCCAGCATAATCAAAGACCCCACCCACCCGGGTCATTCTCTCTTCTCTCCTCCTCCATCAGGTAGAAGATACAGGAGCCTGAGGGCACGTACCACCAGGCTTAAGGACAGCTTCTATCCCACTGTGATAAGACTATTGAACGGTTCCCTTATACAATGAGATGGACTATGACCTCACGATCTACCTTGTTGTGACCTTGCACCTTATTGCACTGCACCTTCTCTGTAGCTGTGACACTTTACGCTGTACTGTTATTATTTTAACCTGTACTACATCAATGCACTCTGTACTGACCCAATGTAACTGCACTGTGTAATGAATTGACCTGTACGATCGGTATGCAAGACAGGTTTTTCACTGTACCTCGGTACAAGTGACAATAATAAACCAATACCAATACCAAGCTGTCTGTAGGTGAGAGGAGGCATCCAGTGTGTGCAACTTGCATTTGGACACTACTTTCAGGCAATTCATTTGTGCAGGGTATCGACCAGTCAGGCAGAAACAGGCCCCTAATGCATCATAGAGTCACATAGTGATACAGCATGGAAACAGGCTCTTCGTCCCAACTCGCCTGTGTCGACCAAGATGCTTTCCTGAGCTAGTTGCATTTGCCTGCATTTGGCCCAACCTTTCCCATCCATGAACCTGTCCAAGTGTCTTTTAGCTCGTTTCATATTCCAGCCACCCTCTGTGTGAAAACCATGCCCCTCAGTTCCCCTTTAAATCTTTCCCCTCTAAATATAAAGCCATGCCCTCTGGTTTTAGACTTTCCTACCCTGGGAAAATTACTGTGACCATCCACCTTACTTATGCCCCTCTTGATTTTATAACCATCTGCAAGATCACCCGTCATCCTCCCTCATAGAACATAGAACAGTACGGCACAAGAACAGACCCCTCAGCCCACAACGTCTGGGCTGAACATGATGTTGAATTAAACTAATTCCTTTCTGCCAGTACATGATCCATATCTCTCCATTTCCTGCATATTTATGTGCCTCTTAAACGCCACTCTCATATCTGCTTCTGCCAATCCCCCCGGCAGCCTGTTCCAGGCACCCACCACTCTCTGTGTTAATGAACTTGCCCCGCACATCTTTAAACTATCCCCATCTCACCTTAAATGCATGTCCTCTCGTCCTCACTCCAGGGAAATCAGTCCAAGCCTATTCAGTCTCACCTTATAACTCAAGCCATTCAGTCTGAGCAACATCTTCCCGAAACTTTTCTGCACCCTCTCTAGATCAGTCGCATTCTTCCTATAGTATGGAAACCAGAACTGCACACAACCTTCCAGGTGCGGTCTCACCAACATCTTGTACAGCTGTAACGTGATGTTCCATCTCTTTTACTCAATGTCCTGTCTGATGAATGCAAGGTTCTATACACCTTCTTCACCACCTGGTCTACCTGTGTCGCCACTTTCAGGGAACTATGTACCCCTAGGTCCCTCTGTTCTAAAACACTCCCCTGGGGCCTTGTCATTCACTGTGTATGCCCTGTACTGGTTTAACTTCCCACAATTCATCACTGCACTTATATGCATTAAATTCCATTGGCTATTCCTTTGCTCACTTTCCCAGTTGATCTAAATCCTGTTGTAACCTTAAACAACTTTCTTCACTGTCCATCACACCATCAATTTGGTGTCATCTGTAAACTTACTAATCATGTCACATACATTCTCATTCAAATCATTAGTATGTATGACAAACCACAGGGGACCCAGAACTGATTCCTGCGGCACACCACTGGTCACAGGCCTCCAATCTGAAAACAACTCTAAACTACCACTCTCTGATTCCTTTAACCAAGCCCATTTTGTATCTAATTGACTAGCTCACCCTGGATCATATGTGATCTCATCCTCCAGACCAGCTTACCATGCAGAACCTTGTCAACAGCCTTAATGAAGTCCAGGTAGGCAATGTCTACCACTCTGCCCTCATCACTCCTCTTGGTCACCTCTTCAAAAACTCAATCAAATTTGTGAGACGTGATTTTCCACACACTAAGCCATGCTGACTATCCCTAGTCAGTCCTTGCCTTTCCAAATGCAAATAGATCCTGTCTGTCAGAATTCCCTCCAATAACTTACCCACTACTGATGTTAGGCTCACTGGCCTGTAGTTCCCAGGCTAATCCTTGCAGCCTTTCTTAAGTAAAGCCACAACGTAAGCCACTCTCCAGTCTTCTGGTACATCACCCGTGGCTAAGAAAGATACAAAAATCTCTGCCAAGGCCCCAGCAATTTCTTCCTTTCCTTCCTACAACATCCTAGGATACACTTGATCAGGCCCCAGGGATTTATCCACGTTTATGGACCTCAAGACTGCCAAACCCTCCTCTGGTGTAATATTGATATCTTTCAGGACATCACTGTTCTCTTCCCTGAATTCCCTAGCATTCATGACCTTCTCCATGGTATATAGAAATGTCTGAGATGCTTGTTGGTCAAACACCAACAAAAATGAATGTGATAATTACCTGATGATCTGATTTATTGAAGTTGGTTGAGAAAGAGTTATTGACAGGACACCAGTGAAAACTCCTCTGTACTTCTTCAATATAGTGTTTTAAGATTACTACAGTTTTTACATCCATCTCAGAAGGCAGTTGGGGCCACAGTTTAACACCTCATCCAAAAAACTGCACCTTTGGCATTGCATCATTCTCTAAATGCTGCACTGAAGTGTCAGACCGGATTGTATGTTTGTGACTCTGGCATGCAATACCAACCCACAACTGTCTGACTCAGAGGCAAGAGTGCTACCACTAAGCCACGGCGGTACACCCAGTCTGTCATTTTGTTTTATAGTTGTGATGTAGTACTGAAGGAATTTAATGACTTTTTAAAATAGAGCAGTGGTTCCATTGTTGAACTGAAAAACAAATCCACCCAAATTTTAACAAGCTTGTCCCTGAAACGGCTAGCAATAAGTACCACCCATCTCGATCTTAACCAAAAAGGATTTGAAAAAGATTGAATGGAGAAACATCAAATGAAACAGCTTAATCTATCTCCTGGTAATGTGTGCACAGATGTTTAGAACCCTTTCAATTAATACCAACCATCAATTTAGGACAGTTGACAGCATATGCCAAGGGGACAGTTTCTTTAAGATCCTGAATCAACAGTCTGCTAATATCCTTCTGTACTCGGTTTTCAGCAGTGACTTTTAGACAGCCCCCCACTGCTACACCATAGGTTTCCATTGAGGTTTCCATTTAGTTATCCTATTGAGTTTGAGCGAAATTTTCATAGATCAATTAGAATCACCTCAAGGTAATCCAAATACTTTAAACTACGAGGTAGGCTCCAATCAAGCAATGGATATTCTGAAGTAATTTGTAAATACAATAAATTTTGTTTTTTTGTACTAATTGTGTACTTTTTGTATAATTTTGTATAATTTATGTTTAATTTATTTTTTCTTGTGAATGTTGTGTCTCTGATGCTTGTGCCTGTGATGCTGTTGCAAGTAAGTTTTTCATTGCACCTGTACATACATGTACTTGTACCTATGACAATAAACGTAACTTTGACCTTCATTAAATATTTTGCTTATCTCTCCATTACTAATGAAGTATCAATGATTTGAAACTGTAGTTAGTTGTAATTATCCAACTAACTTCTTATTACCCACCCATCCAACTACTTATAGCAGGGAACAAAGGTGGATACAACCATTTACTGTGAAGACAGATCTTGACCCAGATTTCCTTGGGTGGTGTCTAATGTCCATACTCGCTGCCCACATTCCCCATCCTGCTGAAATTTCCTTCTAGAACTTTGGAAGGCTGATTTTGTTGGTCTAGATAGTCCTGGAGCTCAACAGCGAGGACGTGAACAACCTCCAATACTGTAACTGAGTCATGTAGTGAGTCAGAACAAATATTACTCATAAAGCTCCACTGGACGTCTCTACCAGATGGCAAACCCCACCACCAAGTTTGACCTATTGTCAAAGTTTTTTTAATGTTTCTGAATGCCTCTGACACGTTATAACTTTTATAAATGAAACAACATGTATTTAAGATCTTCCCCAGGTCACTTATCATCAAACTTTGATTTGTACAGTGAAGTTCCTTCAGATGTTTTACCAAGAAAAATCTGTTGTTCAGTTACAAGTTGTTGTCAAACAGTAATCTGCGAACTAAAACACAGCATTTTGAAATAATTATAAGTCAGATGAATACTTAATTTACAAATACACAATTTTTCTTATTCCTTATGCCTTATGAAAGAAGGTTGAGGGAACTCTGCCTTTTCTCCTTGGAGAGATGGAGGATGAGGGGGGACCTGATAGAGGTGTATAAGATGATGAGAGGTATTGATAGGGTAGATAGTCAGAGGCTTTTCCCCAGGGCTGAATTGGTGTCCACCAGAGGACATAGGTTTAAGGTGCTGGGGAGTAGATATAGAGGAGATGTCAGGGGTAAGTTTTTTACTCAGAGAGTGGTGAGTGCGTGGAGTGGGCTGCCGGAAATGGTGGTGGAGGCTGATATGATAGGGTCTTTCAAGAGACTGTTAGATTGGTATATGGAGCTGAGTAAAATAGAGGGCTATGGGTAAGCCTAGTAATTCCTAGGGTAGGGACATGTTCGGCACAGCTTTGTGGGCCGAAGGGCCTGAATTGTGCTGTAATTGTTCTATGTTCTATGTTATCTTTCTTCCTTGTAACTATGTAATTCTTTTTCAAATGCATGGGCTCATGGATGTAATGCAAGGTGTAATGTGGTGCAGGATCTAAAAGCATGTTGTCTACCATAAACTAGGGGAGCTCAACAGGTTTCTGATTCGTTTTTGGAGTACACCAAAGGAGCTCAGCCAGTAATTTCAAAACATGACAGCTGATAAAAGCCAGCAATTATCTGTGGAATTGCTGATAATGTCTGAGCCAACATGCCAGCAGAATGCTGCTTAGAACAGGTTGTGCTCTGCTGGCTCAAAACAAAAGGCAGATTGCCACTAAATCTCAACTGAAAATCTATTTTTGTAACCTGAGCAGTCCTTAATAGTAACAACTCTCTTAGTATCAGTGCTAATACCTTGGCCAAATAGTCATAGTAGCATTTTAAGATCAGAAGTCAAAATTGCAGGGTGGCCTTTATGAAGAGATATAAATTCTTGTCATTATTTATTGTTAATCTTCTTTGTCTTCAATCCTCTCCATTGGCCTTGCCCTTACCTATCTCTGTTTTCTACTCCGCCACAAAAACTCAGTGAGAACATTGAATCCTTCTAATGTTGGCCTCTTGCACAGACATTTCCTTTACCCATCATTGGCATCTGTGGCTGTAGCTGCATCAACCATAACCACTAGAATTCCCTCCTTAAGACTCCCCATCTAGCTATCCTTGCTTTTTTAAATGTTCCCTAAAAACATTTTCTCTGACCAAACCTTTGGTCACTTGGCTTGATATTTCCCCAGTTTGCTTGCTGTCAAATTTTAATTTATAGTGAAGTTCCTTGGGATGTTTTGCCAAGAAAAAATCTGTTGTTTAATTACAAGTTGTTGTCAAACTGTAATCTGCAAAGCAAGCCACAAATTCTCATTTGTAACAAAACCAGTGACATGGTTTTTTTTTGTGGACTTTCTAAGCTGTCCCACACTGCTGAGGCTTCAACCAGATCAGGAATAGCTATTAGTCTGGTACACTGCTGTGTCATTTAGCCATGAAGTCTGTTTTCCATTTCTTGGTGAGTCATTTGTTCTCCCAGCAACTGAGATTGGTTGTTTTTCTTCCTGTTTGTATTGTTAGAGTGCTTATACATGCATTGTGCCAGGATGAGGCATGTGAAACACAAGCACATTTTTGTGCAGACAAATTACAGTACCACATTTTCCCAGTACAAAATATTTAGTGAATATTTTATTTTATATGGTACTGGACACAGCATTATCACTGAAAGCAAATAAATTTATTGATAGTTTTATATTTTATTGCATCTTTTTGAACTGTAACTGAATTTCTTGGTTACTGATATTTGAAAATAGTGAACAGATCTTCCAACAATACAAGCTATCAGAAATCTGTTGGAGGAAGTTGCGAAAGGGCCTTGGTTTTCTCTGTTCTGGTAGCCTCTCACAGAATGGCCTCTACTCTGCTCCGCAGAATGGCTATGGCATCGAGGTCTCAGTTGGGAGTTGCACGACCACAGAAATTTAGTACAGGCGTGGTGAAGTGATTGTCAGCAGTGGTGCGGGGCAGCCATCAAGTACAGGCTGGGCAGCACAATTTGGTCTCTGTGATAACGTCAGAGGAATAAATGTTACGAAGATTTTTGGAGGGAATTGCAGAGAAAAGAAACAAATATTGCCTTCATAGAAGAAAGCACAAAATATCTACAAGGAATATCAGAGCACCAAAGGTCTAGAGATATTGAGGATCTGAAAGAAATTATTCAAAATGTAGATCTGAGGAGTTGCTGAGACTGAAAGCCAATAAATCACACGCATTAAAAGCACACAGCTCTTAAGTGGCGGAAGAAGTACATCACTTCAGAATCTTCTCAACAACCCAACACATTAGGCAATGTGTGTACATTGGTCTCATCAGAAATTCCAGAACACACAAAACCAGAAAGGACACAAGTCATCCTTGATCCTTAGGGACTGCCTAAGACCAAATAGTGAAAATGCAGGAATGTAATGGAGGATGTAATAACAAAACACCTAGAAAAGAATAAAAGGATTGAGCAGAGTCAGCATGGATTTATGAAAGGGAAATCACATTGTCCAATCTATTGGAGTACTTTGAGGATATAACTAGTAGATTAGATAATTGAGAACCTGTGAAGGTATTATTAGATTTTCAGAAGGCTTTTGATAAGGTCCCACACAGGAGGACGGAAATGGAATTAAAGGTAATGTATTGAAATGAATTCAGACTTGGTTACAGACAGAAATCAAAGAGTGGGATTAAACAGTTTTGTTTACCAAGGTTGGCAAGCTATACCTGGTAGGACACTACAGGGATCATTCCTTAGGACCAACTTTTCACAATCTATGTCATCAGTTTGGCTGGGGAAGGGGGACATCAGGTGTTATATTTCCAAGTTCGCTGATGATACAAAACTAGGTGTGATTGTGAGTAATAAGGAAAATGTAAGAGATTTCAATTGGGTATGGACATACCAAATGAATGGGAACAAACATGGTAAATGAAATATAATGTGGAAAAATGTGAGGTCATTCACTTTGGTGCACATATCAGAAAAGCAGAGTATTATTGGTTTATTATTGTCACATGTACTGAGGTTCAGTGAAAAACTTTGTTTTGCATGCCATCTATACAAATCATTTCATCACATCAGTACATTGAGGAAGTACAAGGAAAAAGCAATACAGAATGCAGAATATAGTGTTACATTTACAGAGAAAGTGCAGTGCAGACAGACAATAAGGTGCAAGGACATGACGAGGTAGATTGTGAGGTCAAGAGTCCATTTTATCATACAAGAAGTCCATTCAATAATCTTAGATCAGCAGGATAGAAACTGTCCTTGGACCTGGTGGTACGTGCTTTCAGGCTTTTGTATCTTCTGCCCAATGGCATGGGGGAGAAGAGAGAATGTCCAGGGTGGGTGGGGGTCTTTGATTATGTTAGCTGTTTTACCAAGGCAGCAGGTAGTGTAGACAGAGTCCATGGAGGGGAGGCTGGTTTCCGTGGTGTTCAGAGCTGTGTCCACAACTCTCTGCAGTTTCTTGTGGTCTCGGGCAGAGCAGTTGCCATACCAAGCAATGATGCGTCCAGATAGGATGCTTTCTATTGTGCATCTATAAAAATTAGTGAGGGTCAATGGGGATATGCCGAATTTCCTCAGGAAGTACAGGTGCTGGTGCACTTCCTTGGCCATAGCGTCTACATGGTTGGACCCAAACAGGCTCTTGGTGATGTTTACTCCTAGGAACTTGAAGCTCTTGACCATCTCAAACCCAGCACCATTGATATAAGCAGAAGTATGTGTGTAGTATGAAAGGCCATGGCTGTCAGATGACAGTGACAGCACTACTGACCCCCATGGTCGGATGCTGGGGTTGTCAGGTCCCTGTCAATATGCGAGCCAAGTGGTGGAAGAAGTGTATGCGCAGACTGAAGCACAAAAGACGAAAGAGGGAGTGGGAGGGTCCAGTCAATTGGCCGAGCTAGCGGCGGTAGCATTCACTTTACAGGACACCACCGGGCCACTCCACATTTATACCAACTCCTGGGCAGTAGCCAATGGTATGGCAGTGCGGATGGCACGGTGGCACGAGACGGGGTGGGAAATTCATGGACGCCCCTTCTGGGGACAAGAACACTGGCGCTATATCTGGGACCAAGCCGCCCAGAGACAGATATCAGTCTACCACGTGGATGCCCATACCCACAAAAATACTCAGGATGCCATATATAATGCCGCTGTGGACCAGGCTGCCCAGATATGCTGTGCTACCATCTCCCTGGAGGTACCTGACCTCAGCGCCCTAGCCGCATGGGCGCACCGTAAGAGCAGTCACCTAGGGGCTGATGGTACGCAGCACTGGGCAGAACAGTTCGGGGTCGCCCTTACAGTGGATCAGTGTAAGACAACTGTCGCAAACCGCCCCACCTGCCAGCAGGTAAAACCACGAGGCTGGCCGGAGGGGGCACCGGGTCACGTTGGCCACGGCACAGGAGCGGGTCACCTGTGGCAAGTAGACTATATTGGACCGCTCCCATGCCACAATAAAAAGCAATAAGCCCTGACGATGCTGGACATATACTCAGGTGTCCTGGTGGCGGTGCCCTGTGAGATGGCCGACCAGAACAGCACCATCAAAGGATTGCAGTACCTCTCCTCCATCTATGGAGTCCTATGGGAGGTACAATCTGATCAGAGCTCACACTTCGTGGGGGCCAAGGTACAAAACTGGGCAGCGGAGGTGGGGATCTCGTGGCTGTTTTATATTCCCTACCATCCCCAGGCTTCGGGCCTGATAGAAAGAATGAACAGCCTGCTGAAAGAAACGATACACACGCTGACACCCTCCTGCACACTGCAGGGGTGGTTGGGCACGCTGCAGCAGGCCGTCGACCAGCTCAATACACGGCCCACTGGCCGAGGGGGATTCTCATTATCCCGACATCTGGCCCACTCCTCACCACCCGACTTGCGAGACCCTGAGACTTGCGAACGGCCCGAGACTGAGGACTCCGGGAGGGTCTGGGTCCAACAGCCACAAGGTCCCCCTCAGAAGGGAGAAGTCGTTGCACGCGGTCCCGGGGACATCTGTTGGGTTGCGATCCCAGGTCAAACTAACCTCTCCTGCCTTCATACCCAAAACCTGACCCGCCAAGAGTGAGT
The DNA here is from genome assembly GCF_009764475.1 of Pristis pectinata. Taxonomy (NCBI): domain Eukaryota; kingdom Metazoa; phylum Chordata; class Chondrichthyes; order Rhinopristiformes; family Pristidae; genus Pristis; species Pristis pectinata. The sequence continues at coordinate 16,867,158 of NC_067420.1, forward strand.
TTGTTCCTCCCCCCAACCCTACAGGACAATGGCGCTACTCCACTCACTCGACCTCCTCACTGTGATGATTGGCACGGGGGAGCCTACAAACACCCTCCTTGGTGTTGCATCCGAATTCGTCAACACTTCCAATTAATCAGACTGCTGGATTTGCCTCCGAACCCCAGCACACACAGGTGAAGCTCTCCCACTTACAACGATTCCCCTTGATGATATCCAAATGAACTGCTTACATAGACTTTTTGTGCCTGTCGGGTTCGGTCTATTGGTTTGGGGGGAGGTCCGACTGTAGTCCCCCACCACTCCCCTCACCATTGCAGAATATTTCTTCCAGTGATTCCTGATGGGGTGGGTGCTTCAGGAGCTGGTATTTCCCTTCTTACAATTTGACCTCAACCCGAGTCCCCAACCTCAGAGTCATCCAGTCCCCCTCAGAAGGGAGAAGTGGTGGGAGGATGGAGAATCTTTGAAATTGTCTGCCTGAAGGGAGAGTCAGTGATCGAGTTCATTTGAAACAGAGATTAGTAGAGCTTTGGATAATAAAGGAATTTCGGGATATGGGGTAGCGTTGGAGACTGGCGCTAGGTTGGAAGGTGAGCCATGACCTTGATGAATGCCAGAGCAGACTGAAAGGGTCAAATATCAAAAATTCCTCTTCCATTGGTTAGAAGATACAGAAGCTTGAGGGCACATACCACCAGACTTAAGGACAGCTTCTACCCCACTGTGATAAGACTATTGAATGGTTCCCTTATACAATGAGATGGACTATGACCTCACGATCTACCTTGTTGTGACCTTGCACCTTATTGCACTGCACTTTCTCTGTAGCTGTGACACTTTACTCTGTACTGTTATTGTTTTTACCTGTACTACATCAATGCACTCTGCACTAACTCAATGTAACTGCACTGTGTAATGAATTGACCTGTACGATCGGTTTGTAAGACAAGCTTTTCACTGTACCTCAGTACAGGTGACAACAATAAAACGATACCAATACCAATACCAATATCCTACATATCCTCTAATTCTTATGACCTTATGTAATAGCCCATTTTTTTTTAAGTGAAACACAAGAGTAATACCATTATCCAAAGCTTACATTTAAATCAATTCCTAAAAGTGTCTTGAGGGCAAACAAACAGGCTAACAAATGATAGGCCTTTTAAATGTGAATGCATTTTGGTATTACATTCATACCTATCTATCTATACACTTAACTATCTTCCATTCATATATTATACCCGAAAGTATCTCATTTCAGAGCATTACATATTGTCAGTTGGTGTGATGTGTGTTGACTGTACATTTTCAAAAGCAAACTAGAGTATTCCTTTATTGGAGAATGATTGCTTGTTACAGAAGCTACATTTCTTTAAAAGTTTACACTTGGTTCAGTTGATTGCCTATAGAGGTCAAAGGGAAGTTTCCCACTGAATTATTTCCTTAATTGGCCCTGATTCTGTGTCTCTTTTTGCCTCTCCCAGGAAATGTGACATAGGACAGGCTTGATGGACACATTGGTTGTTTCTTCCCTATCTATCTTGTAAGGTTTCAAACTGCCTGGCATAAATGGAACCTTTGCAGATGAGCCCATTGCCTTTAATACCTCTACAATACCTCTATGATTTTGATTCTATTCACCAAATTTACCTAAATGAAATGACTATCACCATCAATACTGGACAGCTGCATGGAACTGGCAAGAAATGAACTAACAAACAAACAAACAAACACATAAATAAGAACAGCCACTTCCCTTCAATCATTCGTTTCTTGAACCACCGGCACAACATGAATCACTTGAGTTTACAACACTATGACCACTTTGATCACTTTGCACTAAAATGGACTATTTCTTGTTCTAATTGTGTTCTTTCTTGTAAAAATAGTGCATAATTTATGTTTAATTTATGTTTTTCTTGTGAATGCTGCTTATATGAAGCTGTATGCCTGTGATGCTGCTGCAAGAAAGTTTGTCAATGCACCTGTGCATACATGTACTTGCGCATATGACAACAAACTCGACTTTGACTTTGAAATACAAAAGTCTAACACTATAGTGCATAGTAACAGATCTGATAGTTTGTATGAATAACATTTGGGTTCATATGCCTTACTGACAGGTCCACTACAATACTTGTCTTCAAAGAACATTAGTCACTGCCACCTTCTGGATGTTTTGAGGGTTAGAATTAAATCTTATACAATACTACATATGGGGATAATTTTCTAAGGCAATGAATATTAGGCAAAAAAATCCTAGTTTGGTGCCAACTGCACTTTGGGATGAACAATTTTGAGAAACAACAACAATTGGGGTTCAGGCATGCACAAAATTCAGTGCACACGTCAACTAAATCCCACACTAATTTTCACTGGTTTGCATGGCTACAGTGCTTTTCTTGTTCATAGTGAATGGATGGGTGGCACTGTGGTGCTGCATATAGTGCAGCTGTCTCATAGCTTCAGCGACCCAGGATTCGAATCTGACTTCTGGTGCTATCTGTGTGGAGTTTTCACGTTCTCCCCGTGACAGTGTGGATCCCAAACTCCCCCATCCCCCTGTGTGGTCTGCTTTCCAACCACATCCCAAAGATATGTTCGCTAATGGTTAATTGGTTACTGTAAAATACCTCTAGAGCAGGTGACTGGCAGGAGAATCAGGGTGGTGTCAATGAGTGTGTGAGGGAGAACAGGTTACATCGGGAAATAAGTGGGGGAATTGGATTGATGGCACCAAGAGCTGGCCTAGACTCAATGTCGTAAGGAAACATAAGCTACATGAATATGAACCACTAAAGAGGGCTTTCTCTAGAGCACATCTTAAAACAGAATAGCTGCTGTTTCAGTTGTTTGAAGTGCTGTTTTATAGCTGGAGTCACTCCTCATTCCCGCACTGAACATCTTTCAAGCATTTATTTTTACTTAATTTTCTCTGCCTTTTCCAAAGTCTTGTAGTCTTGCCATTTCCTACAGGCCAGTTATATAAACCGTGCTCAACAAGATTGGATAGATGAAATACCTTGGATTCTGCAATGTTATTTTAATAATTAAATTAGCAAAACCAGTTCATGAGGTGATATGGTACCTCAGACTATTCTTCCTCCTCTCTGAGTAGGAAAATAAACATCAATCCTTCAGTCTTTTAACCATTTTCCACTATTTAATTAGTTTGTGACTAATCTGTGTTTTAAATCTATCTGTCCTCTGTTTCTTGATGCCAGTGCTGAACAGAAATCCATCAGTCCCATCGTTCAGCAACTTTATATGAGGAGGGCTTTCTGGCGCTATCCCTTAACAAGGCTGGAACTGAAAGCATTGAAGATGATGAAATGCTCATACCAAGTCCTCCTCACTTTATCTCCACGACCACATGGGTTTCTGTAGTATGAAAGGCCAGGGGTCAGGTGATGGTGACAACACTACTGACCCTCATGCTCGGATGATAGCATTGCCTATTAGGATCTGAAGCTACACCACTGTCAATGAAGGTTTGGCTCCACCCCATTAGGTAAACACCTTTGTCTTGCTGGACCACTCGGACTGGTCTGTGTGAGCACCTTTGAACCTGGCCACATCTACCATTGGCCCGTTTAAAACACCTTTGTTCTTGCTGGGCTCCCCAGCGCCCAACAGCATAAAAGTGCTGCATATTTGTTTTCTCTCTCTTTTTCTGTCTCCGAGGATGTTGAGGTGAGCTGTGCACTACTTCAGGGCAGTTAGTTAAGGACTCCTGAGACCAAAGAGCCAATGTTTGTCCAGAATCAGGGTGTCCATACATTGTACTGTCTATTCCTTGATCACGTGTACCCATTGATTGTGTGTGTGTGTGTGTGTGTGTGTGTGTGTGTGGTGTGTGTGTGTGTGTGTGTGTGTGTGTGTGTGTGTGTGTGTGTGTGTGTGTGCGCGCGCGCGCGCGCGCACCTCACCCTCTGTCGCAATTTCCCTCCACATCCGTGATCTCCTACTTGAGAGTGTGTGAGTGTGCATCTGTTCCCATTCATTCTGTCCCCGCGTTTGTCTTTGTTAATAAACCATTTTTAAATTAGAAAGACTGTGTCCAGACCTTTATCTTTAAGATGCCAAAAGAACCTTTCTCACAACATTTGGCGCTGCGAGCAAGGTCTTGAGGGTATTGGCTGGACACAGGCGCGGGTGGGATGTGCTGGAACAAGAGGAAGAAAGAAAGTGTAGGCACTGAGGAGAGGATCCCAGAATGGACAGATGAGAGTGAGGGATTTGGGAGCTTGGCCAGCATGCTGGCAGACCACAGTAAGCCAGTGGACTGGGCCAAACAGTTAGATCCATGTGGTGAAAAACTGGGACACCATGTGGTGGCCCTCCTCCAGCGGTCAGGGTTCCCCAGTGCCAAGGGGAGCCGAAGGGGAGCCCTCTGGCTCCTGGCCTCCCTCCTGAGGCGCCAGGTCGAGATTACTGGCCAGTTGCAGGATACCTGCCTGCAGAGGGAAAGAGAGATAGAGACCCTCCGGCAACGATGTTGCATGCTGCAAGAGGCAGCCTAAGTGGCTCAGACCCGGGCCAATGACCTCGAGGTCTGGGGTACCAAGGTCGCCTGCAGGCTGATCCAGGCACAGCAGGCACAAGCCGCCTGCAGGGCTGGCTGGCAGCCAGATCCATTTAAAATTCGAGCCCTGGTCCGGAGCGGTGATGGGCTGGACGCATGGCTGAGGGATGGGGATATATGGATGGATACAGACGATGAGGGGACGGTCAACAAGAAGGGGCTCCCTCTCGCCCACCCTCCCCCCTACCCACCCAAACCTCTGCATGCTCGACCCGTCACCATGCAGTCCCAGGTCCACCACAGAGGGGAGGGGAGTCAGGATGAGGCCTCCACAGAGGGAAGTGCCCGTGGTCCCTCCGAGACTACGGAGGCCTGGGATTTCCCCATCAAGGAGCTAGCCCAGCTGGCAGACCGGTACCGCCAGCGGCTGGACGAGCACCTGGCTACATGGCTGCTCCGACTGTGGGATGAGGGGGCCCCCAACGTGAGCCTCTCTCACCAGGAAGCGAGCGCCCTAGGGAGCTTGTCTGACCAACAGAGCATTAACAATGCCCTGCGGGCGCCACATGGAGGGACTGGGAACAACACTACCCTGTGGGATTGGGTAGTGACCGCAGTGAGGGTCCGGTACCCTACCCTCCTCGAATGGGACATATGGGAGACTGCAGTGGAGCACAGTCAGTGAGGGCGCCGGGGTCATCAGGGAATGGGTGCTGGTGACTGGCATCTATGAGGGGACCGGCGATCGCACGTTGTTAGAAAACACCAGGGTGACCAGAGCGCTAACGGGATACCTGGTCACCACCACGCGCCCCGATTTGAGGCCAGTGGTCCTGCCCCTCATAAGACCGGCTAATGGGAAGACCGTGCGGGACGCCATCACCCTCCTGGAAGGGCTAGAGTTCTTGCAGTGGGGGAAGCCCACCCAGGTCCGTAGGGCAAAGACGAAGGCTGGAGACACAACCCCCTGTTTTGCACACAAACAGCTATTCTTGGACCTGCTGAGCGCAGGGGTGGACCGTGCCAGCGTAGATGGGATCCCGACCTCCGCCATTTATGCGCTCTGGAAAGAGAAGTGCGGGAGGACATCTGGCCAGGGGAAAACCCATAACCACCCTGGGATCAAGCCCGACACAGGGGACGCCCCCAACTTCCAGGCCACACGGGCTGCCCCTGACGACACTGCCTCTGTCCCTCCCCCACTCGAAGCAGTCTCTCCTGCCCTCAAAGCTGAGCTCCGGGACCTGCTGAGACAGGAAATAGCCCACCTCCGCCCGCAGGAACCTTCACCCATGGGGTGGCAGACCCCTATCCCCCTCCCACAGGATGAAGGCCAGGGATCCCAGCACATTTGTTCCACCACCCTCTCCTGTCTGGAGAACTGAGGCCACATATACCCGTCGCTGTACATTGGGAATGGGGAACATACAGAAGTGGATGGCACTCATCGACATGGGTGCCCAACACACCATCATCCCGGGTAACCCCCCGGGTTGGGGGGTTCCCTTTTGCCCGCGAGAGAGGTCACAGTCCGCATGACCATTGGGAACCAACCCCCTCGACCCGTAACAGTGTTGATAGCAAACTCACCTGAGTGCATCCTTGGGATCAATGTCTTAAAGGGACAGTCTCTCCATACTAACCGGGGCAAGTTTACGTTCGGGGTTGCGCAGACTACAGTCGTGGTCGGGGCAGCCAAATGCGAACCAGTTGTTGTTCCCCCTCCCTCCAAGGTCGGCTGTAGCCAACAGTACAGGGTGCCGGGGGGCACCGAGACATCACAGAGGCCGTCCAAGCCCTGCTGCAGGAGGGAGTCATTAGACCCGCAGCATCCCTTTTTAATAGCCCCGTCTGGCCCGTCCACAAAAAGAACGGGACGTGGCACATGACGTAGACTACCAACATTTAAACAAGGCTGCCCCCCGCCTCGCGTCCACTGTACCCGACACTGTTACTTTAGTGGAAGATATTGCAGGATGCCCAGACAAACCATGGTATGCTGTTGTGGATTTGGCCAATGCATTCTTCTCCATCCCCCTCCACGACACCTCCCAGGACCAATTTGCATTCACCTGGGATGGGAGACAATATACATTCAAACATCTGCCACAAGGGTACATCCATAGCCCAACAATCTGCCATGGCTTAATCCCTCGTAAAACAGCCATGTTCTTATGGGGACCTGAACAACAGGCTGCTTTTGAAGCAGCAAAGCAAGCCGTGGAACAAGAACTGCCACTTGCTCCTCGCCAGGCAGGTGTCCCTTTTGAATTGCAGGTCTCGGCCAGTGAGACGGTCGCTGAATGGAGCCTCTGGCAGAAGATCCAAGGGCACAGAGCTGCTTATGAATTCACCAACACCTCCAAACAATCAGACTGCTGGATCTGTCTCCAAACCCCAGCACATGCCGGTGAAGCTCTCCCACTTACAGCGATACCCCTTGATGATCTCCAAATGAACTGCCTACACAGACTTGTTGAGCCTGTCGGGTTTCGGTCTATCGGTTTTGGGGGGGCTGGGCAGTAGTCCCCCACCACTCCCCTCTCCAATACAGAATATTTCTTCCAGTGATTCCCGATGGGGTGGGTGCTTCAGGAGCTGGTATTTCCCTTCTTACAATTTGACCTCAACCCGAGTCCCTACCCTCAGTGTCACCCCGCAGCCATCCAGTCGGCCAAGAGAATGTTGGTGCAGACTCCAAAACAACCACACTTCCACCTTTCCAGTCGGCTACAGTGACTGCAAGACCAACTGCTACCCAGGGGGCCACTGTGACCATCGTCAGCGGTGCTGCTAAGCTGGGAGCTCCCTGGACCTTGAATGGCACCCACTGGGTCTGCGGGCACCGTGCCTACCCGTGGCTCCCCACGAGCTGGTACAGTTGCTACTTCCCAGCGTATGTGGTGCCCTATATCCACACACTCGACGACCTCGGGGAGCACCCAGCATACAGCGGCCACCAGCGCAGAAGAGCCATCACAGCGGCGGAAAGGTTCTGGATGCTTGCCTTTCCCATGTATGGCACAGCTCAACTGTCCCAAGAAGTCACAAGAATAACCAGCGTGCTCCTGACAGTGGCTGACAAAACCAACATGTCACTGCAACGTACCAGGTATGCCCTGACCCAGACGACAGCAGAGCTGGCTGCCGTCAGGCTGATGGCCCTTCAGAACAGATGGCCCTGGATTACTTACTCGCTGCAGAAGATGGAACCTGTTGCAGTGGTTGGGAAGGAGGGCTGCACCTTTATCCCAGATGCATCAGCAACATCACGGACCTGGCTGCTCACATTGGGGACTCGGTAACTAAAATTCAAAAGGCAAGGGACGAGCTCCTCCAGCATGAGCCTCATGGGGAAACTGGTGGCCATTTGGGTCTCTGGAGGGATGGTGGGCAACTATTGTCCACTTGGGCCAACACCCTCGTTTTAGTTGTAATAGCGGCCTGCATTTTGTGCTGTGCATGCCAACTTATTAGAACCACTTCTGCCTTCCATTAAGTACCGCTCACTGACACATCTTTCTGTTAGCTTAGTTGTAGCTATCCCCATGATTGGTAATGTGGTATAACTTCCGAGGGGTGGAATGTAGTATGAAAGGCCAGGGGTCAGGTGACAGTGACAACAGTGCTGACCCCCATGATCGGATGAGAGCATTGCCTATTAGGTCGGAAGCTACACCACTGTCAATCAAGGTTTGGCTCCACCCCATTAGGTAAACACCTTTGTCTTGCTGGACCACTCGGATTGGTCTGTGGGAGCACCTTTGTTCCTGGGCACATCTACTATTGGCCCGTTTAAAACACCTTTGTCCTTGCTGGGCCCACCCAGCCCCCCAGCAGCGTAAAAGTGCTGTATGTTTGGGTTTCTATCCCTTTTCTGTCTCCGAGGATGTTGAGAGGTAAGCTGTGCACTACTTCAGGGCAGTTAGTTAAGGACTCCTGAGACCAAAGAGCCATGTTTGTCCAGAATCAGGGTGTCCAAATATTGTATTGTTTATTCCTTGATCATTTGTACCCAGTTATTGTGTGTGTGTGTGTGTGTGTTGTGTGTGTGTGTGTGTGGTGTGTGGTGTGTGTGTGTGTGTGTGTGTGTGTGTCTCTGTGGTGTGTGTTGTGCACCTCACCTCTGTCATGATCTCCCTCCACATTCGTCATCTCCTACTTGAGAGTGTGCGAGTGTGCATCTGTTCCCATTCATTCTGTCCCCGCGTTTGTCTTTGTTAATAAACCATTTTTAAATTAGAAAGACTGTGTTCAGACCTTTATCTTTAAGATACCAAAAGAACCTTTCTCACAACAGTTTCCTCTGGGTGTTCTGGTTTCTTCCCACATCCCAAGGACGTGCCGGTAGGCTATTAGCTATTGTAGATCATACTATATTGTAGATGAATAGCAAAAAAATCAAAGCACAATTCATGAGTATGTGTGAGACAGAATAAGTTGCAGGGATACAGGGAAATAAGGAGAGGAGGAGTGAGATTAATGGAATTGTTTCCCTGGGAGCTGGCACAGATCTTAATGGGCTGAATGGCATCCTTCTGTGTTGCTATGAGCATAAGGCATAAATGGCATGTATTGTGACCACCTTACTTACTTCAGGAGCAATCATATTTAGTCCCTATGGCTTGTGGAAACATTTTGCCCAGACTACTTTGTTTACCACCTATACCATTGCAGTAGTTGTGTGCAGCTGATTCTCCCTAACACAGAAGTACGGGAATTATGTTTAGTATCCACTTGTGTCTGTCTGCAAACAGATTGCACAATTTGGTCATAATTACTTTGCTGTTAATGGGAGCTTACTGCATGGATTGGTTGACGCCTTTTCCTACATTATTTCAGTAGCTCCACTTCAAAGGCTCAAAAACCAATTGCAAAATTACAATAGTGATCATATATCCAAAGATACAGAAAGGCTGTACATAAATGCATATTCTTTCTTGTATGTAATTAGCACAGATAGATTGTACATTGGGAAAGGAAATAAATTCTGCAATTTAATTGGCCCAAAGGTTTCAAATTCTTTGTTTCATTTGTCACTTCTGTCCTTTTTGAGAATGCATCTGGGTCTCGGGACTACAAGCTGCCAGGTCGTTGTGCTGTTTTCTGAAGTTCCACTCTCAAAACTAAACCCCAGTCCCTATTAAGATAGAAATTGTACCAACCAATTATTTTTTAGCAAAGAATCATAAACTTTTGTTTCCACTTTTCTATCCAAGGCACAGTATTTCCAACTATCATCACTAAAGGGTGTTGTAATGCACACTATAATGTTAACGGTATAATTATTGAAAACAAATATTTGGGGATCAGGTGAAGTGAACCACATTGTATAATTAATTGATGAAGTGGCATAAACCATTCCTAGGTTACTATGTTTTTCTTTTTGTGAAGCTTTGAGCTGAAATGAAGAGACACAAAGTCTACTGAATGAGCTCTGAATAAGGGACACCACAACACTCCTCATGGGATGTAATTATAGCTGTGTACACAGCTGCAGTAGAATCATCCCTGCACAGTGCAAGGAAGTGGGTTAAAACCTTCCAGTAGGATCATTCATTTCAAATGCCCAAGTCTAATCCTAGCACAGGTTAACTCCCGAAGACAATGCATCTATTTTACTTTGTCCATTAGCATAAAGAAACCCTCATTTAAACACTTTTGATAGAGTACTTTGTCTACATCAATAGCCACCTTTCCCATTCTGAAAAGCTTACATTGTGACCCTCTGTAACAATTTAATAACCTGTTATGATGTCCATTTAAAAATGACACTGGAAACTACTTCAGTCCAAGTGAAGAGTTTTGACCCAAAACTTCCACTGTCCATTTCCTTCCACAGATGCTGCCTGACCTGCTGTGTTCCTCCAGCATTTGTGTGTTGCTCCAGATACCAGCATCTGCAGTCTCTCTCTCTCAAAACTATTTTCATTCCTTCACACTTGAATCAATTGTACACTTTTAATTCTCTCACCTTTTAATCCCTTTCCCAATTTCTACTATTTTCTACTGACAGCTATGATTTTGGTTGAAGATTATTTGGTCGACTCTCAGAAATTTTGTCAAAATAACCACTCTTCATTTGTGGGTTCAGAAAATGAATGTTGGTTAAACATTTGAATCTCAGGAGTCTCATATCGAAGCCTACTTATCCCCCCCACTATCATCTCAACCTTCGAACAGTTGAACATCCTGTGAATTGCCTTTGAAGGGCTTGACTTAAGAAGTAAACAATAAAAGAACGTCTGCTGACAATAATTCTTGAAATATCTTTTCCAAGCCAATCAAATTCCGCAGTCTGACCAAATTGCCCCCATTGATTTAAGTGCCGGCAATTAAACAGTTGAAGCATTTAGGAGAAACTTTGGGAGGTTTAAGAATAGATTTGTTGTTGTTCTAACTCTTTAATTTAAGTCAATCCTTAAATCTTTTTGACAGATGCAAATTCCTAACAAAGTTGCATTTGGTTTTATCTTGAGCAGTTCTTAAATATCGCATAAAAATGAGGACATGTCCAGTGAGTAAACTTTGAATAAGGGACTCCATTACACTTCTCGCAGGATGCAGTTGTAGATTGCTTGGGCTGCTTCCTCCCTCTCCATGGCAATCAATCTGGCTCCTTGTACCAGATATTTCTCTCAAAAGTGACAGGCATCTGCTTGCTTGAGTTTATTGTGGTGTTTGCACATTGAATGGGATTTCTTCAACATGTCTGAACAATGTTGTAAAAACTGTAACAAAAAGGCCATTTAGAATCATGCTTTTGTGGTGGATAGTTATGATACGGTGGTTTATTGAAAATAAGTTGACAACGTAAACATCATAAGTGGCTTAATCGCCATAGTATACCACTTGTCAATATGGGTAGTGTTAATGAAGTATAACAGAGGAGAGGCACTTAGAAAGAGAGATCCATCTTGAGAGATAGAAGAAAGAAACAACAGCCAATGAAAATATACGGTAAATCAATCTCCTTGTTAAAACTCATACTGGACAAAATTTAAATTGAAACTGACAAAAGAGAATGTGCTTCAGTGAACTACAATGTAAGATGGACTCATACATAGATGATTTAAGGCTTTTATTTAGTTTCGGTTTCACCAACATATCCAAGAGCTTCTTCAGATGCTAGAAAGACATTATCTTCATGTAAGAGCCCTTGTTAAACTTTCTTTATTTGCAGATGGGATAGAGCTAGGTGTTATTTTTTACAGTATTGCATCTCTGTACACCTAATGTCATAGCATTATATTCACTTATGAATAACAAAACGTTGGCAAAGGGATCCACTTGAAGGCTGCTTAATTAAAGGATCAGCCTCTATCAACGGGGTTTATCTCTTCGTTTTGACATTACAATTAGCTTAGTATCCTTAACTATGCTGTTAATATTCTATGTGGCAATGTCTGCAACAGAAATACTTGGATTGGTTCTTGGTGTTTCTATCCAAAGAGACATTTACTGGTAGACGTACTATGTGGCTATAATTGGGAAACAAAGTATTTTTAGTGTGGACAAATGTGTATTGAAGGTAACCTTAACCTGATGAACTGCAGCCTGCTGAATCACTTCCTTTTTTAATGTAGGTGTTTGAAAGTTGTTTCTGAATGGAGCAGTTTACTCATTCAACCAATCTGTCTGCCAACAGAAGATATAGTGATGACCAGATTTATGGATTCTATGCCAATCCAAACCCATTAAAAATAGTTTGCATTTATTTATATTCATAGGTTTAATTTCTAGCCATTGGTCGGAGTCAAGAGGGACAATATTTCTTTACCATTATGAGAAACTTGCTACGAGTAAAATTACATTAAAGGCCATAAGGGAGACAGCTGGTTCTAAGGGTTAAAGGGCTCCTACAGTTTGGCTGGTTGTTTATATTTTGCTCAGTAACTGGCTTCAATCTGACATGAAGGACTGAGTCACAGCTCACCCAACAGGCCAAAGTCTGGGGGAGTTCTTTAACAAAGTTTTTCACAGACGAAATATGTAGCATTAACCACAGGAACTTTCATCTCCACCAAAAGCGGAGGCTGTGATTTTCTTCAAGCATCTTGGGAGCAATGTGGAATAATGATACTGATGTTACATTGTTGCCTAGCAGCTACTTGTTTACCTAAGTAACTGGATGGTAAAATAGGACACAGAATGAAGTGTGACCTAACAGAGGTCATCTGCACAACATTATAATCATGACAAGGATAAGCAAGTAATTTTTAAAAATTACTTTTTGATGTGTGTATAATACATTGATCCTATTGGCAAATCTCCAATAACTTAAAGCATTTTGTCAATTGTTTGCAGAAATCAAGTGAAAGATAAAGGCCAGTTGTGCATCTCTTAAAAAATGTAATTTTTTTTAAGAAACACAGAAAACAGGAGCAAGAGTCACTCATTCAGCCCTTCAGGCCTGTTCCACCTTCAGCTGGAATGTGGCTCATTATCTACTTCAGTACCGTGCTCCCCCCTTTGCCTCTTATCTATTGACTCTTTAGCATTAAAATATGTATCTCCTTCCTTCTGGAGCATATTCCATGATTTGGCCTCCACTGCTTTCTGTGGTAGAGAATTCCATGGGTTCATCACCCTCTGGGTGAAAAAATATCTCCTGCTCTTGGTTCTAAATGACATCCTAACACTAATCTCTGGTTCATTTATCCACCTATAGGAAGCATCCTCCTGTATTTAGACCATCCTGTTATAATTTTACAGATTTTGATGAAATCCCTTCTCATTCTTCTAAACCCCAGTGAACTTGGGTTAATTGACCCAATTTCTCCTTCCATATTAGTCCTGCCATTCCAGGAAACAGTCTAGTAAGCCTTGTTGCACTCTCTCCATGGTAAGAACATCCTTACTCAGAGAAGGAGACTAAAACTGCATACAAATACCCAGATGGAGTCTCATCAAGAACAGCTGCATCATGTCATCCTTGCTCCTGCACTCAAATCCTCTTGTAATGAAGGTCAACATACTATTAGCCTTTCTAACTGCTTGCTATACCCAGATACTTCACACTTATCCACATTAAACTGCACCAGCCATGTATTTGCCCATTCCCTCAACTAGCCTAAATCACATTGGAACCTCTTTGTTACCTCCTCACAACTCACATTCCCCTCCTAGCTTCGTATTGTCTGCAAACTTGCATACATTGCACTTAGTTCTGACATACAAATCATTGACATACATTGTGAATAGCTGGTGCCCAAGAACCACCCCATTAATCACTGTCTGTCACCCAAGAAAAAGACCTGTTTATTCCTTCACTTTGTTTCCGAAGCGTCAACCAATTCCCAATCCATGCCAGTGTATTACATCAATTTTACATGCATTAATCATGCACACTAACTTCTTATGTGGGACCTTACCAAAAGCTTTATGAAAGTCCAAATAAAGCACATTCAAAAGTTCTACCTTATTTATTCTACTAGTTCCATCCCCAATAAACTCCAGTAGATTTGTTAAGCATGATTTCCCATTAATGCTTTCCAAATGCTTTGTTATCAGGGTTGAAATGTCTAATATTAAAGGGCATGCATTTCAGGTGAGAAGGGAAAAGTTCAAAGGAGATGTGCGGGCTAGGGCGACATGGTTTCAGTTAGCCTAACGCTATTACAGCGCCAGCGACTTGGGTTCAATTCCGGTCGCTATCTGTAAGGAGTTTGTACGTTCTCCCCGTGTCTGCGTGAGTTTCCTCCGGGTGCTGCAGTTTCCTCCCACACTCCAAAGATGTACGGGTTAGGAGTTGTGGGCATGTTATGGTAGTGCCTGAGCACGGCGACACTTGTGGGCTGCCCCCAGAACATTCTTGGTATTAGTATTGGTATTGGTTTATTATTGTCACTTGTACCGAGGTACAGTGAAAAGCTTGTCTTGCATACCAATCATACAGGTCAATTCATTACACAGTGCAGTTACATTGAGTCAGTACAGAGTGCATTGATGTAGTACAGGTAAAAACAATAACAGTGTCACAGCTACAGAGAAAGTGCAGTGCAGTAAGGTGCAAGGTCACAACAAGGTAGATCGTGAGGTCATAGTCCATCTCATTGTATAAGGGAACTGTTCAATAGTCTTATCACAGTGGGGTAGAAGCTGTCCTTAAGCCTGGTGGTACGTGCCTTCAGGCTCCTGTATCTTCTCGCCAGTGGAAGAGGAGAGAAGAAAGAATGTCCCGGGTGGGTGGGTTCTTTGATTATGCTGGCTGCTTCACCAAGACAATGAGAGGTAAAGACAGAGTCCAAGGAGGGGAGGCTGGTGTCCGTAATGTGCTGGGCTGTGTCCACAACTCTCTGCAGTTTCTTGCAGTCCTGGGCAGAGCAGTTGCCATACCTAGTTGTGATGCATCCAGATAGGATGCTTTCTATGGTGCATCGGTAAAAATTGGTGAGAGTCAAAGGGGACAAACCAAATTTCTTTAGCCTCCTGAGGAGGTAGAGGGCTCTGGTGAGCTTTCCTGGCCGTGGCTTCTACGTGATTTAACCAGGACAGGCTGTTGGTGACGTTCACTCCCAGGAACTTGAAGCTCTCAACTCTCTCGACCTCAGCACCATTGATGTAGACAGGTGCACGTACACTGCCCCCTCTCCTGAAGTCAATGACCAGCTCTTTTGTTTTGTTGACATTGAGGGAAAGGTTGTTGTCATGACACCATTCCACTAAGCTCTCTATCTCCTTCCTGTACTCTGACTCATCGCTGTTTGAGATACGGCCTACAACAGTGGTATCAGCTGCAAACTCGTAGATGGAGTTAGAGCAGAACCTGGCTACACAGTCATGAGTGTGTAGGGAGTAGAGTAGAAGGCTGAGGACGTAGCCTTTTGGGGCGCCAGTGCTGAGAATAATCGTGCCGGAGGTATTGCTACCTATCCTCACTGATTGTGGTCTGTTGGTTAGAAAGACAAGGATCCAATTACAGACGGAAGTGTTGAGTCCTAGGTCTCGGAGTTTGGTGACAAGCTTACTTGGGATTATTGTATTGAAGGCAGAGCTGTAGTCAATAAACAATTCTACGCAAAGATGCATTTCACTGTGTGTTTTGATGTACATGTGACTAATAAAGAAATCTGATCTGATCTGAAGTTTTTAATGCAGAAAGTGGTGGGTGCCTGGAACATGTTGGCAGGGATGGTGGTGGAGGCCGATACGATAGAAGCATTTAAGAGGCTCTTAGACAGGGACATGAATGTGCAGAGAATAGAGGGATACGGACCATGTGCAGGCAAAGGGGATTAGTTTGGTTAGGTGTCATTAGCTTACTTAGTTTGGCACAATATCATGTGCCGAAGGGGCTGTTCCTGTGCTGTACTGTTGTAGTACATCTTTTATAATAGATCTTAGCATTTCCCCCTCTACTGATGGTGGGCTCACTGAGCTGTAATTCCATTTTTTCTCTTCCACTTCTTTAAATAGTGGGGTTACACATGCTACTGTAGGATCTATAGAAACTGCTCCAGAGTCGAAAAAAAATTTGGAAGATGACCACCAGTACACCCAGTATTTCCAGTGTCACTTACTTTAGGAGCATGGGGTGCAGATTATCAGGATCCCTGAGGATTTGTCACCTTTTTATCCCTAGCACTATTTTTTAACTAATACTGATTTCCTTCAATTCCTCCCTCTCGTTAGATCCTTGGTTGCCTGACACATCTGGGGGATTACTTGTGTCCTCCTCTGTGAAAATCGAACCAAAGTATGTGTTCAATTGTTCTGCCATATCTCTGTTCCCAATTATAGTTCCCCCGATTTGTGAATATAGGGAACCTATATTTGTCTTCACTAGCTATAACTCCCAACCTCAGACTGCTGACTTTGCTGGGAATATTTTAAGCCTCCTCTTTGTATTGAATACTATTCCTAATTTCCTCATAAGACACAGATTATCCCTCTTTCCTGAATTACTTTTGTGCCAGATAGGAATGAATAATTGTTGTAATTCATGTATACATTCTTAAAATATCATTAATTGCCTCCCCACTGTCCCCAATTATAAAGTTTGCCAATCTCTTGCAGCCAACTCATGCCTTGTACCTTTCGTAGTTCATTTTGTTCAGTTTCAGGATCCTAGTTTATGTTCTATTATTTTACTCTCCATCTTATGAAGAATTCTATCATATTAAGGTCACTCTTTTCTTCAGCACCATGTACAATAAGATTGTTAATTATTCCTTTCCCATTGTCTAAATATCTTCCAAAGGCCATAATAGCAGTCAAATCCCTTCATGTGCAAATCTTTTATTAGAATATTCCTTGTAGAAGAAACCAGATATTTGGGAATAATAAGCGTGAGAACAGAAAAATCAATCATGTTATAGAGAGGTGTGAAAGCCTTTTATCTGACAATGGCTGCTATTTAACTTTCACATGAATTGTATTCCAGATGTTCATATTTAAGTGTTATCCATCTGTATTTTGATCTCTCTCAAAACCATCAAATCTTTGCAACATTTCTATGGTTCAAGCTACATTCAGATATACTGTATATTTTATCAGATACGAAGCATAGTTAGCTGTGATCTTGGTATCCATATGAATAATAGTAAATTGCTGGATGTCTTTATTATTAAAGATACTGGAGGCCTAGGGAAAGTTGAGTGGTTTAAAATTATCCTGGAATGCTTTGGAATCAAACTTTATCATCGACGTAAAGAAATATTACCTTGAATTGGATTTCACCTACTTTTGGTGTGCTAAATTGTAGCTCTGGTAACCCCAAAACCTCAATCTGGCAACCCCAAAGATTATCAAAGTGGAGAAATTTACCTCTTAAGTGAAAAAAAATGTTAGAGTACTTTTACACTGTTTTGGTGTGTTAAAAGTGTACATGCAGGATGCCCAACAACAGGTGCCTACAGAGATCACAGCTGTTGCTTTGTTGTTACTGGGGATTATGGTAAGATGTCAGAGTCTTAAAGTGGTGCCCTCTCCATGGCATCCGCAGTAACTATATGAAAGGCTGCCATGGCAAGCACTGAATGAAAGGAGACACTTATCTCCACTATGTCTGGCTAAAGCCACCTCTTTCCAATTCTCTCCTCTCTTTGATTCATTCCAGGGCCCTAAGCAGCCCCGATCCTAAGAGATCTCTGCACAGAGAAGCTTCTGCAGGCACTCACACACACGCACACACACACACATAAGTGATCAGCTCCACAAGGAGATCAGTGATCAATCAGGCAAGCACAATGGACATCGATGGCACAGAAGGCATATTCATTCTCAGCTGGGGACATCATGCGGAGTTTGATCCTTGTTTAAGTGTGTGTGAAAAATGTAGTTATTGCTTGGACATTCTTTGTACCAATTGCAGTTGTTAATGAAGAAGTGAACATTGGCCACAGTGATAGTGTCATCACATGCACAAATGATTCCTTCATGCTAAGGTGAAACACATCCAGAATTGCCCAGTCCAATTTCTTGATGGGTATGACTCGAACCAGAAATTGTGACAACTTCATTAAAACATCATAAAATAATATTTATGTGGTGTTTTATGCATAAAAATGGGTGAATCTGTTTCTATAATATTGTTCCGGGCCATCAGCATTGTTCATTCCACTTTGCTTTTCCTAAGGTATGGGAAATGAAGTTCTCCACTGTAACAGAAAATCCTCATTTTCTTACAAGGCAAAATAAATATGTCATATCCCCTGTACCTTATCATGTAACATAATACTGTTAATAAAGAAATATTCATGCAAACAATATTTTATGCTTCATTTTGCTGAGATGACAGTTTTGGTGTTACTGCCTTCAGGAAAATTTAATATAATTTGGCCAAACCATTGTAAAGATTGCAAAATTTAAGTACAAAGAACAGCATTCCATAATATTCTGCTATTATTTATGTAATGTTGCACTGGAGTGCACAAAGGTGACCACATCTCCAATCAAATTAATTGCCATTGTTAGTTTCCCCTAATGTGCCCGTTAGTGGACTTTGAGAAGGTGCTTATAGTTAGTTTACTTTATTTGGATGCATAGTTGCAAGTAGATACATATTAAACGTATTTAATTTTTTGAAACAGTTAAAAAAAACTGAACACCAATGAAACTAGAAGAGTTTTAGAGTCATTCTCTGTTACTAAAAGACCAAGTTACTCATGTTTGGTGAACTAGTTACCTTGATAATTTTTATTGTAATAACTCCATTTTGAGTTGTAATAATATAACTGGATTCTTACCAGTCTTAAAAGTATCAAGGGATATTTTACTGCATTTTCAAAATTATGTTCCGCTCAATCTGTCTGGTTAAATGATAGATTTTGTATTTGCTGATATGCAAATGAGATTGCATGGAAGATCAGGAAGAATATACTTCTTAAAATGAACACAATTTGAGTGTGATTTCTATTTAGATCACAGAATGTTTCCAAAGCAGAAGCTTTTGGCTGGTAGGTGATTTTGTGCTGAATTTGAATGTCAAGTACACTTAAGTTTATTAGTCAGCTAAAAATGGCTGGATTTACAACATTTCGAGTATTTCTGTGTGGATATTTGATTAAAGTATATAGAGAGCAATGTTTTCTGTTGCTATTGAAGGGTGGTAACCCAGATAACTCCAATTTAAGGTTATTGAAAGAAAACTGAAATGAGGATGACATATTTTTCTGCAGCCATTTGTAGTCATCTGGAATGCGTTGTCTATAAGGACAGTGGAAGCAGATTCAATGGTAGCTTTCTAAGGGAATTGGATAAATACTTGAAAAGGAAATATTTATAAAATGATGAGGAAACGGTAGGGTGAGAGGTCAGTTGGAGAGCTCTTTCAAAGAGCTTCCAAATGCATTGTGGATGGAATGGCCATTTTTTTAGTTGGGGACTGATTGGATATTGTGTAGATAAGTCGGACTCAGTGAACTAAGACAAAGTCTCCCAAGATTCTTTTAGCCCCAATTTAAAGGGATTTGATTTTTTGCTGCCCTGCCACCTTTTTATATTCAAATAGTGTTTATTAAATGTCTGTATTTAGTTTTTTATTATAATTGCACCATACCTTTAACTGTACAATTCCCCCTTTAGACATGGGGGAGGGGAAAGGGCACCCTCCTCCCCATCACCTTCCACCACCCCCTGCCAACCCCAGGATTAAAGAAACATTTAAATTTCCAATTTAAATCTTTAAGCAGGCTTTATGTCAGATCTCCATGGTAGCAAATCTTTTTGATCGGATTCCATGCTCTGTATCCAAAGCAAGCCCTAATTCAGAGTCAGTCTTGGCTGCTGCAGGCAGTTAGACAGCTTGCTCAAGTGAGGATTCCTTTCTTTTCCTTTGGCTTTTCTCTGAGGCTAAATATGCTGGAACAATCCTATCACATCTGAGCTTTCCATTCCAAATTAGCCCACAGAAATACAGATCCTTTCCTTCTTTTAGAGAACGTCCAGCAAATTCCATTAAGCTTTTTTTTTGCTTTACTACAAACATCTGCTAGCTCAGAGAGTTGCGTACTCTTTTTCTCATTCAGCTACTTACAACAAGTGAAGCTTAACGGTGCACGTGTCTTTCCCATTACTTAGCTTCAAATTCAGACTCTTTTGTAGATTCTATTAACAGTATATAACTATACTGTTAGTTACATCCAATAATAGAAAAGGTCAATTTTTTAATGTTAACATTTCCTGAATTCCCTCCAGTTTTTCATTACGGGAAGAATGCCTTTTCAAAAGAAGAAACAGCAAATACAAATGTACAAATGGTGCCCTGACATTACAGGATTTTGGATTTCCACCTCTCCATTCGATAATACAGAACGTGGTTAATAATCACTCTGTTTTTGACAAACCCATGAGTCTAATGTAAATGGTCTTCCATATTTTGTATCACACATTTCACAAAGCTACAGTCATTTTTTCCAAAGGTAAATACAGTAATATCTCTTGGAACATTTCAATGATGGATTGAACTCTATCAGATCTTGATTTGTACTGATATCCCAGTAAATCCTAAAATTTCAATTGCTTAGTTATAAATCATTGGTTAGGTTGCTACTTGATACAATATCAAAATGGTAGCTGTTAGGTCAATATTCCAAGTTTTCATCATGTTTGCACAGATAAAACATTTGATGTTGGCAGAGTACTTTGCATCTTTTATAATTCCACCAGCCCACCACCCCCCCCCCCAACTGATGATACTAGTTCTTGCAAGGATAGGGCTTAATTTGCATCGCACCTAGCAGCATTTTACTCAGGTACCATTTTTCATGTGAGTATCTGGATAGTGAGCATCAATGACGTAAGAGCCAAGATTTCTGTCTTCACCCATTGCACACCCAGATTCTAAGGTATATAAAGTATATAAAAATGATGGCTGCATCATCATTGCAATCATCACAGACCAGTTTTAGTTAATGCAAGTATTTGACTGGCACACTTAAATTGCTGAAAATTTGTTGTTTGATTTAAATTTCAATAAGTTACCACTTTTATCAACAGTAATATATTTACTTTCTGCAGTTATAAACTAACAGAGGTATATATCCATCCAGAAAGTAAATGGAACTGGGTAGTAATTCCACAGATAGGTTATGATTTTTTTCATGAGTTTTTGAAAGGAAATGTGGGCGTTCTGCATTGCCTTTGCTATGATAATTGCTAGGAGACGTTTTATTGATGAGTCATACTGTTGCTAAGAGCAATCTGGGCCCACCACCAATTGAACCAAGTCGTTCTCCTGCCAGACATCTTGAGGGTATTACATCACACTTAGAAACAACACAACTTGTCTGTCTCCAGACACAGCTTACAGTTGTAAAAAATTAGATTAGCAGATATCAAAGATTTTTTAAAAATTCTTTTCATGGGCTGTATATATGGCTACTTTCCATCATTGATTTCCTTCTCAACAAGGTTTCAGTTTCTGGGTTCTCACATCTTCTGTTGCTATGGCACAAAAATAGCAAATTAGGATCATCAGAAGTTAGTTTTGGAGGTTTAACTATGCCATTGTGCAATCTGCAGCTTGAAACTAAATTACACTTAAATTGCTTTCTCAGAACTATAAGATGTCCTGTTCCCAATTTTGCTTGTCTTCTTAACTAATTAAGGATGGTGCTCAGAGGAGTAACAGTCAGCAGCAAACAACTACAAACAGTTCAATATATTGTTACTATGCTGCTGACTTAATAGCAAGTGAGCTTTTCATTGCCTCTATTACCAATGAGCTGAGATTTTTCATTGTGTAGATATTCACAATTCTAAGCAACAGTAAAACACTCTGCTGACTGGAAGCATGTGATATTTGCAGAATAAATGAAATTAAACTCATTTTATTTGAGTAAATAAAAATAGTTATCAAGAGGTACAAATGGGAGTATTGTGACACTGCTTTGTAGATATGTCTAGGCCTCTGAAATTACTGTTGGTTCTGCCAAAACACAATGAAAGTGCAGTTGACAAAGACTAATTGTTTTAGATGACCAAGGTTTTTGGGGCTTAACCAATTATTCTGATGTGGTATAAGATCTAGCTTTTCAGTGGAAATAACCAACATATTTTGTTCCACAAAATGTCCAGAACTTGTGCATCTCTCCATAATGTTTTCTTCCAAGGATGCAGGCTCATTGATGGAGATATAATCCCATTGGAACCTGATGGGCTAGGCACCAGGATTGGGTGGCCTTCAACATTATAGCTCTGTGCAGTTCTGATCTTGCAGATTGGTTACCTGCAAGCATTTTGAATTGGGATCACTAGATTTCAGGAATCAGTTGAAACCACAGTTGCTTTCCCACTGCTTGAGACAGGGAGTTTAGAGACTTCTACAACATTTCTGCTATTGGCCTAACTGGGATTAGATTACTTAGCACAACCTAGAATTTAAACCCAGCACTTTCCTGGTTTTTACCTGGCAAACTCGACTAACGTTGATTCCTTAAGGTAATTGATGACTTTTTTCACAAACCCACTGAAGCATTGTTATTGTGCGGGTGCAGCAATTAACTTACTGGAGAAGGAATCCAGAGGCTACAACTAACTATCTAGAGACATGAGTTCCAACCCCACCATAGGCACAGTAGTGATGCAGTAACTAAGTTACTGGAGTATCAATCCAGAGGCCTGCTTTAACAATCTAGAGATCTGAGTTCAAATCCCACTTTGGCAACTGTGGAATTTAAATTCAGTTAATAATCTAATTACATCAGTAATGAAGATCACACTATACCTGAATTATTGTTAAAGCACACCTTGTTTACAAAAACCCTTCAGCCTTAACCAGTCTGATATATGAGTGTTATTCCAGATCCATTTATCTGATGACACTAGGCATTGAATTCAGTTAAAGACAAGTTGCTCCCAGCATAGCTGATCATGCAAACCCTTCCTCATAAACATCTGGGGACTGGTGTCTAAGTTGGACAGCTCTTCCCCCAACTAGTCAAGCAACAGCCTGACATAGTTGTACTCGCAGGATCATATGTGCTGGATTCCTCTGTCTTGATGCTGGGCCATGTTCTGTACTCTCCCATCAGAGGTACTGGTACAGCAGGAAGACATAGCTCTAGAAATCTTCAGCATTCATTCCAGACCCCATGTAGTCTCTTGGCATCAGGCCAAACATGGGGAAGGAACCCTCCTCTTGATTGCCATATCCCTCAGCTTATTCTCCATGTTGTTCCTCCATGCTGAACAATACTTGGAAGATGCAACAGCACAGAATGTACTCTGGGTGTTCATCACTAAGAGTGGCTTAGTTGTACCGCTATTGACCAAGCTGGTAGAGTCCTTATAACATAGCTGCCAAATTAGGTCTGAGGCAGGTAGTAAGCAAACTAGTATGAGGGATAAACTAACTTGATTTCATCCTCACAAATCTACCTGTGGGATCTTTCAATGACAGCGCTGGTAAAAATTACAATTGCGTAGTCTTTGCGAAGACAATGTTCTCCTTCACACTGGGCTCATCTTCCGTCAATGTGAGGCACTACACTTGTGCTAGCTGGGATGGACTGAGAACAGGTCTGGAGCTTAAAATTGGCAGCACTGTGGACCATCAGCAAGATCAGAAATGTACACCAGCAAAACCTCAAGGCCCAGCACTTCCCTCACTCTGCCATTGCTTTCAAGGCAAGGGATCAACCCTGGTTAAATAAAGAGTGTAGGATGCTTGTCAGGAGCAGCAGCAGGAATATCTAAATGTGTCAAGCTTCAAAACAGGACTGAGTGCTTCCTAAACAGCAAAAAAAGCCTGCACTGGACAGACCTAAGCAACCTCACACCCAATAGATCAGATCAAATCTCTGCAGTCCTGCCACATCTAGACATGAATGGTAGTGAACAATTAAGCAGCAAATAAGAAGAGGAGATTCCAAGATATTACAATCTTTAACAATGGCTGGGCCCAGCATGGGCTATGGGCAAATCTTAGCCAAGTTTCGCTCAAGTGCCAAATGGATGATCTATATGACCTTCCTCCCGAATTCCCACCATTATAAAATCCAGTCTCTAGCCAATTCTGTTCACTCCAGGTGATATCAAGAAATAGATCCGAGTAGAAGAGTGGTGCAGCCAGTCAAGCTGCTGCCTCTCAATTCCAGAGACTTAAGTTCAATCTTCACCTCTGATGCTGTCAGTGTGGAGGTTTCACTTTCTCCCTGTGACAGCGTTGGTTTACTTGAGGTGCTCCAGTTTCTTCCCACATCTTAAAAATGTGCCGGTTATAGAACATAGAATATTACAGCACAGTACAGGACCTTCGGCCCATGATGTTGTGCCGACATTTTATCCTGCTCTAATATCTATCTAACCCTTTCCTCCTTAGAGAGAACTGATATGCCCATCTAAGAGTCTCTTAAATGTCCCTAATGTATCTGCCTCCACCATCTCTGCCAGCAGTGCATTCCATGCACCCACCACTCTCTGTGTAAAAAACTTACCCCTGTCATCCCCCCATACCTTCCTCCAATCACCATAAAATTATACCCCCTCGTCTTAGCCATTTCCACCCTGGGAAAAAGTCGCTGCTTGTCCACTTGATCTATGCCTCTTATCACCTTGTACACCTCTATCAGGTCACCTCCCATCCTCCTCTCCAAAGAGAAAAGACATGGCTCACTCAACCTAATCTCATAAGGTGTGCTCTCCAATCCAGGCAACATCCTGGTAGATCTCTGCACCCTCTCTAAATCTTCCATATCCTTCCTATAATGAGGTGACCAGAACTGAACACCATACTACAAGTGTGGTCTAACTAGAGTTTTATAGAGCTGCAACATTCCCTCGTGACTCCTGAACTCAATACCCCGACTAATGAAGGCCAATACACCATACGCCTTCTTACAACCTCATCAACCTACGCGGCAACCTTGAGGGATCTATGGACATGGACCGCAAGATCCCCCTGTTCCTCCACACTGTTGAGTCCTGCTATTAACCTTGTATTCTGCCTTCAAATTCAAGCTTCCAAAGTGTATCACTTCACACTTTTCCGGATTGAACTCTATCTGCTACTTCTCAGCCCAGCTCTGCATCCTATTAATGTCCTGTTGTAACCTACAGCAATCTTCTACACTATCCACAACACCACCAACCTTTGTCGTGGATTAAACCGAGATTCGAGATTGACCAGGAAATGCAAAAGATTCTTCAAGAAGTTAAACCTTTATTTGCAAACAAAAGCTGTGACACTCAGAGAACTAGTCACTGAATGCCCCTGAACAAAGGCTTACAACTCTTTTTATGGCCCCTTCTTAGTCTAGTTGGCATAATCAATCATGTCAGTTTCAGCAGCAGTGATATCTAGTTACAGACCCCCACTTCTCATCCCCCTGCTTTCCACCAGTCCTTTTCACAAGTATTCCTCTCATATACTCACACCATGCTTGTACTTCACTACAGTTATCTTCCAGTCCAATTACTACATGCCTTAGTACCAGCATCAGTACCAGGCACTGCTCTAATTACAATATACCTTTCCTGCCCTAATTACAACATACTCTAATTATTTCTGCAATTCAGACATCGGTACCAGGCACAGGGTCACGCTTAGGTGATCATGTTTGGTCACCTGTGAGTTATCTGACCCTTCCCGCACGTGGGCTTTCCCTTCGATGAAGAAGGAGCCAGCGCCATCTTAGGCACAGAACAGATAATGAATAAACATGCGTGCAGCCTCTATTTTCTGTATATTCTATGCCTTCATGTCATCAGCAAACTTACTAACCCACCCTTCCACATCCTCATCCAAGTCATTTATAAAAATCACAAAGAGCAGGGGTCCCAGAACAGATCCCTGCAGAACACCACTGGTCACCGACCTCCAGTCACAATACGTTCCATCCACAACCACCCTCTGTCTTGGGTTGGTACATTAATTGACCAGTGTAAATTTTCCAGAGTCTGCAGGTGAGTGGTAGAATCTGGGGGGAGTTGGTGGGAATGTGGGGACGATAAAATAGGTTGGAGTAGGATTAGTGTAAATGGGTGCATGATAGTTGGTGTAGACTTGGTGTGCTGAAAGGCTTGTTTCCATGCTGTGTGACCTCTGACTTTATGACTATGAAAAATAATTACAACCTAGACCAAGAGACTAGATGTAGTTGTAGCACTGAAGACCTGAGCTCCAGAAATGGCTGCACCTCTAGCCAGGGTATTCCATTACGGATACAACATAGGCATTTCCCTATCAATGTGGAAAATAACACAGCTATGTCCTGTTCACAAAAAGCAGAACTAATCCAATCGGACTAACTCCTGACCTGTCAGTACACTCCTAATTACCAGCAAAGTGATGAAAGTTGTCACCAACAGTGCAGCACTTGCTCAGCAATGGACGGCTCAGCATTGCAAACCAGTAACACCCAATGAACAAGGTCTTATTGAACTTGCGTTCTCTTTTTCCTTCACATTGGAAAAGTGATTGCTAATCATCAGCCATGACAGGTGAAGTGATCTGGCTACAACTCAACCCAGGAACCCAAGAGGAAGGCTAAGTTCCAGACACAGGCCACAGTTAAAGCTGACATGGATATTTGATCAGACACTTGGCAGCTGACAGAGTCATCTAGAATAGAGTATTTTAGTTGAGTTTAAGGCATTGTATTTAATAAAAGTTCATATTATTCTATAAAGAATCCTCCGAGAAATATAAATCTGATTACATCACTGAGCCTGTGAGAAATTTATATATATGTGACCCCCCTCCCTCCCCCCCCCCCCCGGCAATATCATTCCATATAAAGATTGCTATTCAAAAGCTCAAAAATGTTCAAAAATATTATATCACATATTAACGGAGGAAACTTAGTTCTTACATCATCACAGCTCTACTTTTAATGATTACCAGACAGCTTGTCCCTCAACTCGCATGGATTTATTTAAGAGTTCCTACGTTGTGCTCCTTCTTGCTGCCCCCTAATGTCAATATGTGGGACTGACTGGCTTCTGTTACACAAGCAAATACAAGAGGGTGCTGGCAATAAGCTTGTCAGGCTGGAAATCAGCCTCGGTCTGGATGTGGTGTCTGGAGCTGTTGCTGATCTCTGAGGGCATGGTTTTCTTGAAACGTCTGGAAGGACATGACAAACCATATGGACATCCCTTTGTCCTGACAGATACCTGCAGGCTTTTGAACCTGCTTTCTGATTCCTGACACTGCATCCAATAAACCAGTGGATTGTTGACTGGTGTTAATAATGGGCAAATACGTATCAGCCAGGATCCTAGTGTAGTCTCCAGAGAATTAACATCTCTGAGTTTGAAAGCTCCACCTGTTCAGCTAAAGGACTAAGGAAAATAAAGCCCGCTGAGTTCCTCCAATTTTTTGTATATTTATATAATTCCTTTCATGTCCCTTTCAGGCCATCTCAAATTGTCTTACAGCTGATGAAAGTTATCAGATTGGGGACTGGTTGGACCTTTGGATTTCCATAAGAGAAACATATCTCTGCACTGCATCTACAAACACACACTTGATGGGTAGAGTGCTCCGGTTTCCTCCCACATTCCAAAGACGTACGAGTTAGGAAGATGTGGGCATGCTATGTTGGCGCCAGAAGCGTGGCGACACTTGCGGGCTGCCCCCAGAACACTCTACGCAAAAGATGCATTTCACTGTGCGTTTCGATGTACATGTGACTAATAAAGAAATCTTATCTTATCAAGACTTCAGAATTCCACTTAAGGTTAGTTAGTTATTTGGTTCTCTGATGACATGGCAATAGGACCATTCATGTTCTGATTGTGTGAATCCTGCCACCTCTGTGTCATTAAGCTCTCTGTGACTGCTCTGCCAGGATCTTAATTGATTGTTACTCATGTGGCCTAGTGAGGGGTCAAGAGCCCAATGAAATGTGCACTTCCCCATATAGCTTTCTGTTCTTGTGCATGATGACAGCTCTTCTCCAAAGGAGCTAAGTTCCAAGAGGCGAAACAATTCTGTGGTCTAGAAAATGCTGATGGTGGTGGGAATGCTGAGACTGTGCTGATGAGAATCAGCTGGTTGTTTCAACCAGGAACTATTATCACTTCCTGTGCAGGTACACATTCCCATTACTGCGAAGGGAAGTACCAACTTTACATGGGAAAAGTTGCAGCTTTCAGTTCCTTTTTGCTTATGTGCTAACTACATCACATATTTTAGTGCCCAGATTTGTTCTGGTGGAAGCAGTATGTAATGATTTATCTTGCCAATGACAGCCAACACTGATGTTACAACATGCTGTGAAGGTGGTGATGCAGGAGCTGTGGTACCATAATTCTCAACCTAACAATTATTTCAACGTATTTTGTGGACTACTTGTGGGTTAATGTACATATCACACACATTGCATTACAAATGATGGAAGCATTTTGATGTTTTAGAATGTATTGGTCGGAATTCCACTCTTATGATACAATATTCTTAAATAACAACAAAAGAAATTTCTGACTTCCTATCTTTTTATTATGCTGTAACTTATGTTTCGTGCAATAACCTTGTTAAAAGTCTTAAAAGTCTACTAAAGCCCCAAATGCTGGGCTGAATCCACCTACAAGTGATTTTTGCTGATTGACTAGATACCACCTGTAGCTACTACAGTGTGATGAGAAAAATACTTTGCCCATGACAAATTGCAATATACTACTCAGCATTCTACCCGATCAGAAGACAAGTTCATTAGTTAAATTCATCTGGGTGACAATGAAACCTGTAATGGCCTGAATAAACGATTAGTGAAAGTTTGAGCAATGTCAAATCAACAGCCTGTTTGACATCTCTCCCAGTTTTTATTCATGTTGAATGAAATGGATATAAAAACCTCAAGAGACAAAAAATATTGACTACCTTTCCAAATGACTGATATGACTTTGGGGTGTCCTTCAAGGGAAATGAAAAGCACCATACAGATATATGTCTTTTTCCTTTATATTGTCCAAATGTCTATTAAAACATGCAGTGCTTCATGGAGCAAGCAGAGCATCCGCTTCAATTCCTTCCACGTCCGATTTTATCACATGATCTGACGTAAGCATAAATAAAAACATATGCGTTCTTTAGCAGTTGTTGAGCCAACTCAATGTGGGTTAAATGTGTGAAAAAAAGGCCTGCATTTATATGTTACCTTACACAACTTCAAGATTTCCTTCAGTGTTCTCAAGCCAATGGACATTTGAACAGTAGACATTGTCGTGAAGTAGGAAACGATAAGTAGATCACAACTCAATGCTAAACAGTAAGTAATAACCTAATGAAACATGTTTTACCCTTGCTTCCCACCCATGGTGCCTATCTGACCTATTTATCTCTCTTTGAAATACGTTGTCTTTCTGCTGCAAAAAATACCTTTAAAGTAATGACAGAAACCAGACAAAATTGAACAATTGACTTAAATTCAAAAGATGTTGATAAAAGATCTTTGAAATTGAGTTGAAAGACTGACCCTTATTTATGTGTGCCTGAAATGAGCCTCCTCTTTGTTGCAACTTTTGAATTGAGTTAGGCTGGGATATGATTTCTGTGAATGAATCTTTATTTAAAAGCCTATTGTGCAAGATGACAGAAATAAGGCAACCCCAAGTTAACCCATGAGGGTTTTTAATTTACTGGAATTATCAGTGATATAGAAGTCTTTGCAGTTATTGTGGGTATCTACTTTTCTTTGCATTAAATATAAAATAAATATAACATATTCTCTTCATAGCAGGAGTGTGACATTGGCAGCATCCTTTATCCATACTGGGAAAGGATCGATGGGGATGAGGGTTGGGATGGAAAGTGGCCCTGGAAAGAATGACATAAGCATGGGTCAGGAGAAGAGGCATTTGCCAAATTGCTTACACCTTCAAGAAATGCAGTATCTCTAACTGACTCCTGGGATTCTCTGGCCCTTAACCACACGAAGTGGAGAAGAAACATTCAAGTCCATGCATCGGGAGCACACAGAAGCCATACATAAACAATAGAAGGAGTGCACCACCTTATAAACTACCCAAATATCTGCTTGCAATTCTTAGATGAGTCTGCAGTCCCCTCACTGGTCTCATCAGCCTCCTCAGAACACACAAACTGGAGAGGATTGTCATCCTCAATCCCAAAGACTGCCTAAGAAGAAGAAGAAGAAAAAGAAGAAGATATTTTCTATATCCTTGAGAAACAAAGGCCTGCAGATGCTGGAATCTATGATGCTGGAGGAACTCAGCAGGCCAGGCAGCATCTGTGGAGAAAAGCAGGCGGTCAATGTTATGGGTCAGGACCCTTCTCCAAGACTAAAGATAGGAAAAGGGGAAGCCCAATACATATATAGGAGGGAAAAGCAAAGCAGTGAAAGGTGGTCAAAAGAGGGAGGCGGGTGGGCACAAGGTGGTGATAAGTAGATGCAGGTAAGAGATAGTGATAGGCAAGTGTGGGGGTGGAGGGGAGAGCAGATCCGCTGGGGATGGGTCAAAGGTAAGGAGGACAAAAGGGGGGTAGAAAAAAGAGAGAGAGGTTGGGAAAAGGAAGAAAAGAAGAGACATGGTTGGGGGTGGGGGTGGGGGTGGGGTTGTGAGGATTACTTAAAGTGTGAGAATTCAATGTTCATGCCTGCTTTTCTACACGGATGCTGCCTGGCCTGCTGAGTTCCTCCAGCATCACAGCATTTTCCATATCCTTGCAGAATTCCAGAATGACGTTATCAATTTATCATTAACTCTGATATACTGAAGTAAATGAAAAGGTACATTGAGTAAGGAGTTAAATAGGCTGCTGCTTTGTTTTTGCTCATTAGCATTGCCACAAAAAGTTTAATTATATTCTCTGTGATTTTGCAGCACTGAAGCTGGTGCTTGGAACAAGGTTATCTCTGACACATCACCAAATCTCCATCTTAATCCTCCAAAGGCTACAGCTGGAGTCAGATAAGTGGCAACGGAACAGTGAAATTGCCTTTTATCTTTTTTAGTGTGGCATTTTGCTAATAAAATATGTTTTATGTCAGAAGAATGTTCTGTGAATGTTAAGTATTATACAAAGGGTGTTAAGTCTCTGGGACTTATCTTGTGTCTTAAATATATCAACATTATTATGCAAGCCCTGAAAATAATTAATTATATCTTTATTGCAAATGTCCAACCCAGTAGTTTGAAAAGGATTGTCATGCCATAAGATACTCAGAACAAGAGCTGGTACTTGTATTTGTATGAAATAGAATGAGTGTGAAATATTTATTATGTCGGCAAAATGGATTTTAACAGCAACATATACATCCTGTTAAGAGAAATTCTCAGTGAGGAAATTGTTTACTGAAGGAATGAAATTAGTGGGCCAAACCTCTTGGGCTAACTTCTAACATTGAAACAGCAAAAACTTTGGTGAGGCCACATCTGGAGTTCTGTGTGTGATTCTGGATGCCACATTACAGAAAGGATGTGGAGGCCTTGGAGAGGGTGCGGAAGAGGTTCACCAGGATGTTGCCTGGATTGGGGTGTATTAGCTATAAGGAGAGGATGGACAAACATGGATTGTTTTCTCTGGAGCATTAAGAGGCTGGGGTGGGGGTTCGCTGACAGGAGTATATAAAATTACAAGAGGCATGGGTAGGATAGGTAGTCAGTCTTCTTCCCAGGATGGAAATGTCAAATATTAGTTTTAAGGTGAGAGGGGGAAAGTTTAAAGGAGATGAGCAAGGCAAGTTTTTTACACAAAGAGTGGTAGCTGCCTGGAATGTGCTGCCAGGAGAGATGACAAATTGTTCTTACATTAATAGCACACAATTTGCAACAGTAGCATTTCTGAAACTCTCTAATGGGGAAAGATATTGCTTGCTTTCAATAGAATTTCTCTCCCTTTCATGTATTTGCTGTAATATTTGAATTGATACTTCCTTCTAACCATTCTTCCTTCTTCCTTCCTTCTAACCTTCTAACCAAGAAACTTCAGAGAGTTGTGGACACAGCCCAGCACATCACAGAAACCAGCCTCCTCTCCATGGACTCTGTCTATACCTCTTGCTGCCTTGGTGAAGCAGCCAGCATAATTAAAGACCCTACCCACCTGGGACATTCTCTCTTCTCCCATCTCCCATCAGACAGAAGACACAGGAGCTGAGGGCACATTCCACCAGGCTCAAGGACAGCTTCTATCTTGCTGCTATAAGACTATTGAATGGTTCCCTTATACGATGAGATGGACTCTTGACCTCACAATCTACCTTGTTATGACCTTGCACCTTATTGGCTACCTGCACTGCACTTCCTCTGTAGTTGTGACACTTCACTCTGTGTTCTGTTATTGTTTCTACCCTGAACTACCTCAATCCACTGTGTAATGAATTGATCTGTACGACCGGTATGCAAGACAAGTTTTTCACTGTACCTCGGTACAAGTGGCAATAATAACCCAATACCAATACCAATACCATTAGAAAATTACTTGCCACCATCTCCTTTGCCTTGGAGAAGTGGCTTGAAACTCAAGATCCCTGAACTCCACAAAATTTATTGGACAGGTTTTAATGTTAAAAGGGCTTACAGGAAGCTTTCCTTTATTAGTTGAGGGACAGAAGATAATGACAGGGAGTCCATGCTATAACTGTATTCAACACTACTTGGGCCACAGCTTAAGTGCTGTGTACTGCTCTCGTCACCCCATTATATAAAAGAAGGTGCAGAGGAGATTTACAAGGATGCTGCCAGAACTGGAAAGTTGTTACTCTGAGAAAAGTTTGGAAAAGCAAGGGTTATTTTCTTGGGAACAGAGGAAACTTAGTGGAAACATATTTGAGGCATATAAAAGAATGAAAGCCTAGACGGAATAGGAAGGACCTATTTTTCTTAGCTGAGGGGCCAAAAACCAGATGTGTGGATTTACAATAATTCATGGAAGGATTAGAGGGGAGATGAGGAAAATTATTTTCACCCAGAAGGTGGTGAAGTCAGGAACTCAATGCCTGAAAAGATGGTAGTGACAAAAAGCCTCACTGTATTTAAACAGTACTTGGATGTGTATGATGATCATGGTCTAGATGGCTATGGACAAAGTGCTGAAAAGTGGAATTAGACCAGGGAGCTTTTTCCAACAGGCATAGACATGATGGGACAAAATGGCTTCTTTTGTAAATCTTCTGAGATTCTATGACTTCTATGGTTCTTTGTATTGCCAAGTGTCAAATGTAAAGCACCTTTTTGATGTATTAATTCTTCAGTAGGTTTGTCTGCACTTAAAATCAGAGCGAGGAAGGATCTAAGCTTTATTACAAATCAACATAAAATTGTGAAACCTGGAAAAGTGTTTGGATTTAATTCGATGATTACCACATCCAGCGATGCACTTCATTAGGAGGATAAGGACGTTCGACTTATCACTGAACACTCTAACAAACTTCTACAGATGTACTGTTGAAAGTATCCTGACTGGTTGCATCATGATCTGGTACGGCAATTCAAACGTACAGGAATGTAAGAAGCTGCAGAGACTAGTGGACTCTGCCCAGTACATCACGGGCACATCCCTCCCCACCATTGGTAGCATCTACAATACGCTCGACTTGACTATAAGTAATAAAACATACTCAAGTTACTGCTAATGTATAAATGACTGACTGCAATTTATCTAATGCAAAAAGGTTTAGCACAAAGTTTGCTTCATCAGGTAATGGCATTGTATGTCTCAGGTAATGTGTGTGTGTGTGTGTGTGTGTGTGTGTGTGTGTGTGTGTGTGTGTGTGTGTGTGTGTGTGTGTGTGTGTGTGTGTGTGTGAGAGAGAGAGAGAGAGTGTCTCTGAGTAGGTGTGTGTATTCAAGAAGGAACATTTCCTTTGAAAACATTTCTTTAAGCCCAACTTGTCTTTCATTACTCGCTCCAGGCAGGTAATGAGGAATAATGGCTGCGTTAACAAAAAAAATTGAAACACCATCTGAGAAGTTAATGATCCTTTACAGTGAAACACTTGGATAATGAATACTAAAGACCACTCCTTTAGTTCTTCATGATTCGAGAACTGGCAGGTTCTTTCAGCAGGGAACTATGTAACCAAAGCCAAAACAGTGATGAATATATTGGCCACAGTTTAGGAAGAAAAGTCGAAAGGAGATGATATTGGAATGGAAGATGATAAAGTTAACACAAAAAAATTCAATCTATTGCACTGCAGAAGGGATTAGGTTAACACTATTCTTCCACTTACACTTGGAAAAATGCCACTATGAATTTATGGCTTACTGCAGGCCCTGTGTTGGTTAGTAGTTTCATGATATTCATGCAGAGAATATAAGTGGGTATGGTGGGGGCAGAGGGAGGAGAGGGGTGATTTGGTTGACAGGATCTTTCTTTGGTTTGATGCCCATTGATTATATGATCACAGAAAATTACCCCAAACCAGGTGATCAGACCATCCTGAAAGATATATTACTGGAAAACTAGATAGCAATGCCCCCTTGCTACCCTATTCTCTAGCTTGAAGGATTCCTAATGTCATCCTGGGAAGAAAAACACACCTGATTCTCTTAAACTTCCACTAATGGACTGGCAGCAGGGATATTTCTCAAGGAGACTGCAATAATAAAATCTTTACACCTTTTTTTTCTGCGATGTAGTATTTAGAGTAATAGCCCTTAATATAATATTTGGCATCCATAATTGCGCAATTGTCTGCCTTTATTCCATTGCAATTTTTAAAGTATCTCGTAATAAACAGTTACAATTTCATTGAAACAATTTAGAGGTTATGATTTCCTGATCTGAAATGAGGTCCTGATTCTTGTAGAATTAAATAAGCCCCATACGTAGCTTGACTTTATTAAAATTAAAATCGTGGTTTCAGTTGTGGAAATACCCCACAAGCTGCTGAAGTTTCACTTGTAATAGAAACTACCGCATCGTAGTTTATCTGAACTTATACAGTGATATTTTCTTCCAAGTTTGTTAATTCCTTGTAGACTGTTTAAGCCCACAGTTAATCATTTAAATTTGACAATAATTTAAATAATTAACCTTGAATTTGATGGCCCTATCAAGTAACAATGATAAAAATCATGATTATTCTACAAAATAGTTACTGTACTCAAGCACATATAAAAGTTTGAAAATATCAGTAAGAGGATTTCATAGATTCCTCTATTTTTCTTTTCAGCTCTTGGTTGCTTTCTTAAGCACAAATATCAGATGTCAAT
This sequence comes from Pristis pectinata, assembly GCF_009764475.1. Taxonomy (NCBI): domain Eukaryota; kingdom Metazoa; phylum Chordata; class Chondrichthyes; order Rhinopristiformes; family Pristidae; genus Pristis; species Pristis pectinata. Next base: position 16,902,259 of record NC_067420.1, read on the forward strand.
AATTACTCATTGTTTTTCATACTTTAAAACCCTTCCCCACACAACTCACACAGCCCACACAGCCCACACAACTCTCAAGATTCCTGAATCTTTACTGTACCCTCATTCTCAGACATATATGATGCAATCTCATGGTTTACCATGAAATTGGAAGTGTGACAATGATCACTCAGCTTCTTACTTAAGCCACATGTATTTGTCCAACCAGTGTAGTCCTCTCCCAAACTATCCAAATCAATCTCTGCTGGATTCAGGCCACAATTCTGTAAGTAGGAGTCTTCCATAAAACTGATTTAGTCTCAACTCTTGCATCAGTATTTCCTCAGCCAGTTAATTGATATAACCTTACTTTAGTACCCCTTGCTGAGTTTTGTCTTTCACCTTATCAATAGATGCTTGTAACGACACAGCCATCATCCTAAAACTCCCATGTCCCAGCTCTTTCATTATGTACTCTGCCTCTGAACTGCTTATCATTGAGGGCCATTAGTTCTATTGCTCTGACAAAGATGCCTTGCATTTGGGCTGCTGCATTTAACTGCTCAGTTCCTTTTCAACCCAAATTTCATGTTCCTCTTAAGTTGGACTGCCATCAAAGTCCATCTGCAATGGTGCCAGTGCATCACTAACTGTACCTTAATCACCATACCTGCCCCTTGTGAAGAGAGCTATCTGTGGTCGCTGCACTCTCATCCTGGGTGTCCTTTCTCTTACACTTCCAAGGACTGGGATGTTAGCCATTGATCTCTTGATTCCCATGAATATGTCTCTGAAGTTTCAGCTAGTAGCTCTGATATGCCATGTCTGCAAGCTACAGAGTTCTTGGCATGTCCATCCCACCCTGACCAAAGGTTGATTTCAGGGAAAGTGTGAAAGGCTCCTGAACCTCTTCACTGCCTTAATGGTATGATTCATTCAAAAACACAGTCCTGCAAACCTAGTGACCCCATCCAGTCTATGTCCATGAATGCAGGCACATACTCCAGTCCCATAATTGCAATAGGTGACTGGATCCATCTATCTCCATTGGCAAATCAACATCTCAGCAAATATGCCCAGCACCACTCTTTCTGCCTCAACAGAAGGAACTTCTGACACAGATCCTGGCCATTAACTGACTGACTTACTGCAGAACAATATGAATTATTATATTTGCTCTTTCAATTAATTAGGTGGCCTTAAGCGTCCTGAGCTTATCATCCTTCCTGGAGGTGCAATTGATGTCATTCGGTGACCTCATGAGCTGATTCCACTACATGCAGATGACACAACTGTAGTGGGCCGTATCTCAAATAACGATGAGTCAGAGTACAGGAAGGAGGTAGAGAGCCTAGTGACATGGTATCAAGACAACAACCTTTCCCTCAATGTCAGCAAAACAAACGAGCTGGTCATTGACTTCAGGAAGGGGGTGATGAATATGCTCCTGTTTACATCAACGGTGCTGAGGTCGACAGGGCGGAGAGCTTCAATTTCCTAGGAGTGAACATCAACAATAGACTGTCCTGGTCAAATCACGTAGATGCCATGGCCAAGAAAGCTCACCAGCACCTCCACTTCCTCAGGAGGCTAAAGAAATTTGGCATGTTCCCTTTGACCCTCACCAATTTTTATTGATGCACCATAGAAAACATCCTATCTGGATGCATCGTGGCTTGATATGGCAACTGGTCTGCCCATGACTGAAAGAAACTGCAGAGAGTTGTGGACACAGCTCAGCACATCATGAAAACCAACCTCCCCTCCCCTCCCCTCCATGGCAGTGAGAAGTGTTTACACTGCTCACTGCCTCGGTAAAGCAGCCAGCATAATCAAAGACCCCCATTCACCCTAGATATTCTCTCTTCTCCCCACTTCCATTGGGCAGAAGATACAAAGGCCTAAAAGCACATACCACCAGGCTCAAGGACAGCTTCTATCCTGCTGATATCATACTATTGAATGGTTACCTAGTGCAATAAAATGGACTCTTGACCTTACAATCTACCTTGTTATGACCTTGCACCTTATTGTCTACCTGCACTGCACTTTCTCTGTAACTGTAACACTTTATTATGCATTCTGCTATTGTTTTACCTTGTACTACCTCAAAACACTGTTGTAATGAATTGATCTGTATGATCGGTATGCAAGACAAGTTTTTCACTGTACCTCAGTTCGTGTGCCTATAATAAACTAATTTCATCAATTTACCAATGTGTGGTACACCTTCAGGACTGTTCCATCCGCTTGCCCCATTTTGACTAAGAACAAATGAGGCCACCTTCTTTCTTGGGAGTTACTTCCTTTAGGAACTGGAGTCCCCATTCAATATGGCCTACTTTGTGTCTGCTCCAGGCCTTAGTGTAGTCCCTTAGTTTTGGGGACTACTGGTTTACATGATGTCCATGGAAAGGTTCCCTTCCTTTTGCACCCACATCACTTGCAGACTTCCCACCGTTTACACTTACATGACTTACTGATTTCCTGCCAAACCTACTTGTAGTGTCTACATTACTCAGCCACAAAGGAACAGACGACACCCTCACTGGCATTTCTGTGGGCTTATTCCTGAATTATCTTTGGGATCGTGCACTAAATGAAACTATCTCTGATTCTTGAGTCATTTCATACTCTGCCCATTCCCTCAAATGTTAAGACCAATACATCATTACATTTTGACTGAATTCTTTCATTCACCAGTCCACTTACCAAAAGATTCTGCAAAACTTGACTTAAAAACTAGACAACTACTCATATGATAGCTTGTTTGTATTTTGTGCTGATGGTAGACTCACCAATGTCTCATACGTTTCCAGTCCTACCATCAGCAACAATGTCACCTTGTTCGCTGCATGTGTTTTTTTAAAGTACATCTATCCAGGTGTTGATGTTGCTGGCAAGGCAAGTATTTATTGCCCTAATTGCCCCAAGAAGATCATGGTGAACCAGTTTCTTGAGCCTCTGCAGTCTTTCCTATCTAGTGAAGGAACTCCCACAATAGTGTGAGATTTAGATGCAGTGATGGTAAAGGAACTAGGACTTATTTCCAAATCAAGATGATATTCAGCTTGGTGGTAACATTCAGGTGTCATAGTCATAGAGTCATAAAGCTATACAGCACAGAAACAGGCCCTTCAGCCCAATGGGTCCATGTCAACTAAGATGCCCTATCCAAGCTAGTCCCATTTGCCAGCATTTGGCCCATAACCTTCCAAACCTTTCCAATCCAGGTACCTGTCCAACTGTCTTTTAAAAGTTGTTATTGTACCTGCCTCAACCACTTGCTCTGGCAGCTCATTCCATGTACATATCACCATTTGTGTAAAAAGTTGCCCCTGAAGTTCCCATTAAATCTTTTCTCTCTCACCTTAAACCCATGCCCTCTAGTTCTTGCCTCCCCAATCCTAGGAAAAAGACTGAGTGCATTCACCCTATCTATGCCCGTCATGATTTTATACACCTTCATATGATCACCTCTCAATCTCCTACGCTCCAAGGAATAAAGTCCTAGCCCCCAACCTCTCCCTATAACTTAGTCCCTCAAGTCCAGACAACACAAGTAAATATTTTCTGCACTCTTTCCAGTTTAATAACATCCTTCCTATAGCAGGTCAACCAAAACTGAACACAGTACTCCAAATGCGACTTCACCAGCATCCTGTACAACCACACCATGACCTCCCAACTTTTATACTCAATGACCTGACAGGTGGTGGTGTCCCCACGTGTCTGTTGTCCTTGTCTTTTTTGATGGTGGAGATCATGGGTTTGGGAGGTGCCATTGTTGTAGCCTAAGGCAAGTGATGGCAATGCATTTTGTAAATGGCATAAACCACAGGCACAGTACCCTGGTGATTGAGGGAATGAATTAGGCGCCAATCAAGTGGATTGCTTTCTCCTGGATGATATCAAACTCCTTGAGTGTTATTGGAGCTGAGCTCATTGAAGTGCCTGCTCCTGACCTGTGTTTTGTAGATGGCATGAGGGGGATTAATTAGAATTTCCTTATGACCAGAACCTCAATGTCTGCTGTGAGCAGTGGGATGGGGCTCTCAATCACTTCTGGCAGACAGTACAGGTTCAGTCACTAAGAAATTCTCCATCTATACTTGTCAGTGTTTTGGTCAGAAAGGTAAGAACATGAGGAAGCAGGCAGCATCCCCACCATATCTCCCACATGGCTTTCCCACCATTCATTTATATCGATTTGATCATGTATTTTAATATGAACTCAATTTTAAGTCCATCTACCAAATGTTGCTTCATAATCCTTGGTTAACTGAATTCAAAAGTGTAACCTGCAGCTGGAAAGCATAATTAATGGGCTAAGAAAAATTATCCTCTATATTGCTTAAGGTCGACCATGCAGGGATTGTCCATTGCTCACTGTTCCTTAGTGGATGGTTAAAGATTTGCTTCTTACTGTATCTTTTACCTGTACCATAGCTGGAAAATACTTAACTATGAATTACATATCTTTACAAAGGTTTTATTTTAAGAGCTGAATTTCACCAATTAAATTGAGATGCAGTTACGTTGATAACATATTGCTATCAAGAAAATGATCAAATGTTGCAAAAAATTGAAGTACCTCTAAAATCAAAGAATTTAATCTTGCCTAGTTCTTAAACTCTACATTTACAATTGAACATAAACTATATAAAACTATAAAAACTAAAAAAATATAATTAACACATGAATCATCAGTTTCAGGTTTGTACCTTATGATTGAAGTTTAATTGTGAAAGTATATACATATCTATTTATATCACTTAAGGTAAACCATTTTTTTTCCTGGAACATGTTATAACCAATTCATTTCAATATTGATACCAGCCCTGAGGCTGTAATTTGTGGCTATGGTGGTTTGCTAAGTAAGCATTCTAGCCACTTTACAGTAGCTCCAGTAAACTACTCACTTTTTTTTACACTGGAATAGGTTAGAAGTATTCATTTGCTACTTTAAAAAAATTAAACTGCATTTATTTAGAATGAACTGTGAAATGGAAAATGTGCTCAGGTGTCAAAACAATTTATTTAACAAAAGGAAAACACACACATGGTAAAATTTAAAACATATCGAGAAGTCAGGTAGTGTCTATTTTTGGTGAGCAAAAATATCTCCAATGTCCTTGTTCAGGTTCCTTGCAAAAGTTTATGCAATTAGCCAAAGTCCAGTTGAAATGGCATTAGAATAGTTTACATCAGAAATAAATGATAAAACGGGATTCCTGACAGAATCTCAACCAACTTACCTCAACCTGTGCAGGTTATAGAGAACGCCATCAGCTCTTAAAGACACACTCCCCATGGCAGACACACAGCAACAGCACACACTATTGGCTGTCATTGGAAGAGACAAGAAGATTGGAGGGGAGATTGAAACTGCTCCCACATTCACAAAGGGGATGCTCCTGTTCACTAGGGGGTGGGGAAGGACTGCTGGGAGACTTTTTAGGTCCTCCGTAAGAAGAGTTTGAAAGGAGATATCTACAGTAGTGTCTTCCAATTGTGAGAATCAATACATAATGGGATAAAACTGAAAGAAATGTCGCGGTCTCACAAATACATCAAGGTAATCCATTCTTTCCACCTGCGGATCAGAAATCTTCACTGAAAATATGTCCAATATAAAGGACTGAATCATTCAAGCCATTCATCATTACTCATCAGAAAATAGAAAAATATTGTAGCAAGCCACTAAATAATTGGAGCAAGGATTCATTCATTCATATTTTCTATTCAGTGAAGATGGACTTGCACAGCAGGATTTCAGGGGATTTTATGCAACCACTGAGCTCTTTCAACTGATTTTTGGTGAATGGTATTGGTGTTAATGATCGTAGTGTGGAGAAGGTTATTATGAAAAGTATCTCTCTTTTCAGGATTTCCTTATCTTCCACAATGCCAATGTCAGCCTGTTCCACTCAGCTGGTAGATGTGGGTGCAGATATCTCCCTAGTTATCTTCCTTTTCCTCCTGACCTCCAGGTTTTACACCATGGCCCACTGAGTCCAGGGCACCTTGCTGTTCCTCCTCTGGTTGCGTCTTCAGTTGGCTGTGCTGAGCACCGTGCAGCAGGCAATGATGAAGTCTCAACATCTGTTTGGTGTATACTGCCTGGCCTAATGCAGGTTACGAAACAGAGGATTGAGAAGACCAGTAGCACTTTCTTATCTATGTACTTAGATGTCTTTGTATTTGTAGTTGAAACAGAGTAGACAGGGAAGCAGAGAGTAGCTCTTGCTCTTGCTCCAAGGATTCAGCCCTCTGGTTCCACATTTGCATGCCTGACACTTTCCTGGCATCAGGTGCACATCAAATGATGTCATTATTTACATACAGCTCCACACCACGTTTATCCTGGGCTGATTTTAGTAGAAATAAGAACACATCGATCAAGTTGCTGCGTTTTTATGCTGTTCAAAGGAACATTTTACTGACGCTGGGATGCATGACTGAGCAGCTTCAGGGTGACTGCAGGCTGCTCAAAAACCTTCCAAAGTCCACAATAAAGGTAGCAGCAATGCTTGATCCAGTACTTAAGCTGCTGAAATACTTATTCAAAGGGTGCCCCAAGTGCTAACACTCTGGCAGCATGCCATTATGGAAGGAACATTATTGGCCACTGCTGACCACTCAGGGAGGGTCTGCTCCAGTTTATTCAGTTTGGGCAGCAACGAGCATTATGTAAATAATGACATTATCAATGTGCAACTGATGCCGGGAAAATGTTGGGCATGCTGGTGTAAATGGTACATGCCAGTGCCCAGTCGAATTTCACGTCTGACATTATTTCATTCAGAAATAATCTCCTGCACAGTCTGCTCCAGGTGAAGATGAAATTGGACCACATTGTGCCAAAAAAAGGCTTTAAGCAATGCAGTATCTCAGCCATAAACTTGAAATGTAAAGGTTAAGCTGTTCCACACTGAATATTTGGCCATTTGTTCATACTCTGTTCATTTAAGAGCATTGACCCAAAAGGTAGTTGGTGAAAATCGCACCTCCAACAATTCATGGTGTAGCAACAGTTTCACCTTCCAGTGGAGGGAAAGGGATCTTGTGACCATTGATAATCTCAGTGAAGGGAGCCTATATCTGATGGTGGTTTTGTTTCCTTGCCACCGTTCACTATCTCAGTTTCAGAACTGATGGATCTGGAAGCATTGTGTACCTCAATTAGAAAAAGGTTTCCATTAAAATATAACTTCTCCAACAGTATGACTGCCAGTATTTTTTTAAATATCCTTCACAGATTCCACCTAACAAACACACTACACAATTGAAATGCTGACAGCCCTAGAAGCTATTGTACATGTACAACAGCACTGAATTAAGCACAGTCTTCACATTCCAGTATTGGCTGGAGGTTTCTTCCCCACTGCCATTAGGCTCTTGAACCAATCTGAAAAATCCTTATTCTAGCTCGGACTATATTTCCCTCAACTTGCGCTAATGTTGTTATGTTTATTTCTGTTTATTCTGCTGTGTAAGTTATGTATAATTTATGTTAACTTAAGTTTATTTAATTTATGTCTGTAATGTTTGTAATGTACTGTGCTGCTGCTGCAAAAGACTAATTTTCATGGCATTTATACCCTGGGCATGTTTGCCCATGACAATAAACTTGAAACTTGAAACCTGACTTGAACTTGAAACTTGTCTAGTGTTTTCCTGATGGAAACAGTGAACACTGCCAATGAGCTTTTACGTAGTTTTTGCTGCATAATGTGATTTCAGGTGGCGTTTTAAAATGAGAGATGTAGCTTTACAACTTTTGGTGAGAATGAAGCTTGACAAAGTCCTATTCATGGTTTAACTTCAAAACTGAAATTATTAAGAAAAAAAATCAAACAGACTACAAATGCTGGGGAAGAACGGAAAAGCCGGAGATGCTCTACAAGTCAAGCAGTATCCCTAAAGAAAAGAAAAGATCAATCTTTCAGGCATAGTTCTTTGTCAGCACCTGAAGGTGTGGTAGACAAGCAGGTTATAAAAGGGAACATAGCAAGGGAAAGAGAGGTGGAGAAATTCCTTTCCTAGCAGCTCCATATCTTCTTCAGTCCTTGGGAGTCAACTCTGCTGAACATTTTCACCGGCAAGCACTGTCCTAAGGAAGGGGTCCCAGAGACAAGGGCTACACTCTATCTCCATAGCTGCTAATGCTATTTCACACACGACCCACACTAGCCCAACACTGGGTTCCTGCAGCAAAAAACAAACTGCTGGAGGAACTCAGTGGGTCAGGCAGCTTCTGTGGAGGGAAATGGACCCTTCATCTGGACTGAAAGAGTAAAGGAGAGATAGTCAGTATAAAGAGGTGAGGGGAAGGGGTGGAACAAGATCTGGCAAGTGATAGGTGAGGAGGGGTGATAGGGAAATGGAAGAGTGAAGTGTGGAAATAGGGGCAGAGGCTGGAGGGTGATGGGTGGAGACAACAAAGGGCTGCAGATGATGGAACCTGATAGGAAAGGAAGGTAGAGCATGGAACCAAATAAGGGAGGTGGGTGGGCAGGTGGGACCAGTGGGGGGAGGGAAATCAGTGGGGGGAGAGGACGAGTGTGTGTGTGTGTGTGTGTGTGTGTGTGTGTGTGTGTGTGTGTGTGACGGGTTTAAGCATCAGCTTGGGGGAACCCTGCTGTACAGACTGAGTAAATGTAGAGATTGTCTTGGTGTGTTGCAGGCTACACAACACTACACACTGCACCCAGCATTTGGTTCTGGAAGTAGAGACTTGGAGCCTGAGGCCATGAGGCACAAGCTGAAGATGGGCAGGTGCAAGAGGAGCAGAAGGATGATGAAGGTTTCTGAGGGGATGTCCCAGCTCAGTATCCAGCTGAGCAGAGGAAGGAGACATCGTCTGTGTGGGCTAATGGTAGCGACATGGTAGTGAAGTGGTTAGCATAACGCTATTACAGCGCCAGCAACCCAGGTTCAATTCCCGCCGCTGTCTGTAAGGAGTTTGTACGTTCTCCCTGTGTCTGCGTGGGTTTCCTCCGGGTGCTCCGGTTTCCTCCCACATTCCAAAGACATACAGGCTAGGAGCTGTGGGCATGCTATGTTGGCGCCGGAAGCGTGGCGACACTTGTGGGCTGTCCCCAGTACATTCTCAGTAATGCAAAAAGATGCATTTCACTGTGTTTTGATGTACATGTAACTAATAAATAAATAGCTTATCTTATCTTATCTAATGGGGATTTCCTGTTAGAGAGAAATTTCTTCCAGGAACCTTCTAAATCATAGTCCCTGATGTCAACCAAGACATCTTCTCCACACTCCAATTGTTACTTCCAAAACAGCACACCAATAATCAGGTGGGAGCACCCAACCAACAAATGGTATTCCATCACAATCTGCAGTGCTGGCCAACCTGCATTGATCATCACACAACAATGATTGAATCCCTGATTCAATTACTTGAATGACTTGCTACAACGTCCTTCTACTTCCTGGTGATTGGCACTCAGAACTATAACCCTCGAATAAGGTACAATTTCCTCAGAAGATTTCCCCTGCAGGGGAATACAGTGGTTAAGAGCCTGAACCCTTCAGAATGCTGTTTGATGTCAATGATGGATAGTAACCATTGTAGCCAATGCTCTGAGAGTTTTATGCATCACAGTATATTGATCAACTTGGCATCCAACAGGTAGGGAAATGCCTTGGAGAGCTGTCATTCAAACTGACGAAGTGCGCAATCATTCAGCAATGAGAGATACCCCATGGAACTCTATGAAGTTAATTTTAAGCCATTGTGAAAATTGATCATTTAAAAGTACACAATGGAAAAGGACTGATGCTCCAACAATTGCACCCAATCAACATAGCATCATGATTTCCTGCACCAGCAACCACTCTTAACTAATGGTCTCTAACCATAAGATCATAAGATATAGGAGCAGAATTAGGCCATTCAGCCCATCGTGTCTTCTCCGCCATTTGATCATGGCTGATTTCTTTTCAACCCCATTCTCCTGCCTTCTCCCCATAACCCTTAAACCCCTTACCAATCCAGAACCTATCAATCTCTGCCTTAAATACACACAATGACTTGGCCTCCAGAGCCATCTGTGGCAATGAATTCCATAGCTTCACCACTCTCTGGCTGAAGAAATTCCTCCCTATCTCAGTTTTAACGGGATGTCCCTTTATTCTGACGCTGTGCCCTCAGATCTTAGACTCTCCCTCTACTGGAAACATCCTCTCCACATCCACTCTATCCAGGCCTTTCAGTATTTGTTAGGTTTCAATGAGAACCTCCCTCATCCTTCTGAACTCCATCGAGTACAGGCCCAGGGCTATCAAATGCTGCTCATAGGTTAAACTTTTCATTCCTGGAATCACTCTTGTGAACCCCTTCTGGACCCTCTCCAGGGCTAGCATATCCTTGGATATGGGGCACAAGGTTGCTCACAATAGTCCAAATGCATTTTGACCAACGCCTTATAAAGGCTTCGCAGTGCATCTTGCTTTTATGTTCTAGTCCTCTTGAAATGAATGCTAACATTGCATTTGCCTTCTTTACTACTGACTCAACCTGCAAGTTAACCTGAAGGGAATCCTTAACTAGGACTCCCAAGTCCCTTTGCACCTCTGATTGCTGAATTCTCTCCCCATTTAGAAAATAGACTACACCTTTATTCTTCCTACCAAAATGTATAACCCCACACTTCCCTACACTGTATTCCATCTGCCACTTCTTTGCCCACTCTCCCAACCTGTCCAAGTCCTTCTGCAGACTCCCTGCCTCCACAACACTACCTGTCCCTCCATCTATCTTGGTATCGTCTGCAAACTTGACCACAATGCCATCAGTTCCTTCATCCAGATCAGTTCCTTAACCTATTCCTGTTGTATCCAGTTCCATGTACAGAAAACTCCTAGAGCAGATACATCATTTCACCACACAATCTTACTGATTTTTTCAGGCTCTTGTAAAAGTCTCTTCTTCCGAGGCTGTTACTGTAAGTACTGTAACAACAGGCCAAGCAGGGAGGAAAATCCTGAAATGGAAGTCATGGAGAGAGCAGCGTGGCACCTATAAGATTAGTCAAATTATTTCGTACTTATGTGTTTCACTGCAATGAAGCCACAATTTTTATTAGAAAAGCTTCACTCAATGTCTAGCAGCAATCAAAGTTTTCCTCAAGTACTTTGAAATACTTCACGTGAAGTGCATAACATTAGCAACCTTTGTAGGTGATTTATTGCAGGTTATTCAGCAATGCCAGCAGCTGCCACAACTTTGTGACTTATCTGTGCACTGAAAGATATGATGTGCCCTAAATGATGGAATGTTTTAAAGTTGCTAGTACCTTGAGAATTGTATAAAAAAAGGAAAATTATATCAAGCATAAACAAAAAATCATGATGTTTGTTCATTAAGTTAAATACCCCTAGTACTTTTCCCATTTGACTAACTTGCAGATTTTGATGGGTTTCACTATAGATGCAGAATGGACATCTGTTCACATGTGTCTTATCTCTCCTCAAGTAGGAAACTGATCTGCTCACACATAGCTCATGCAGAAAAACATCTATTCACATGCAATGTCTGCTAACTGGTGATGAATTCCATCCCTGTGTCCACTGAGGCCAGTAACCTGCTTACGACTGGTTTCTCAGTGAGGACATGCAACTGCTCTCTGATGCCCAATGCTGATCCAGAGGAGCTTTGAACTGTTCCCACGTGGCAAAGAGCAGGCTCCGAGCTTGATCAGAGTCAGAATGTACAGGGCAGAAAGACGGCTTGGAGCCTCCATTTCCACTCCCATCTTGCTTTCACCTAAACCAGTGGACTTGGGGTTGTATCCAAGCCCCTGTAAAGAAGTGCACATCACCCTCCTGGGTGCTGGCCAGTTTCCTGGTTCTGCACAACCTCCTGTGAGAATGTGCTCTTTGAGAATGTGAGGTGGACTCTTTCTCATCTCCAACATCTACATCTGCCTCACCATGAAGGCATTCCAGTCATAATGGTTGTCAAGGTGCCTTCGGGCAGTATGTTGCATGGACCCACCCTCCAGTAAGCCCAATGTATGGTTCCCAATTGCAACCCATTGGTGCTTGGTATATCTCCTTATGACACATGTCTCTTTAACCTATCTTGCTCATCCTTCACAGTGCCAGTGTCTCAGGTAATGCTGTGGGGTATCAAGTGCAATGTTTCACTTTGGTTATCATCATCATATCTCTCCGCCACTCCCTCCGCTCTTTCCTCCTGCTCCTTCATGCTGATCCATGAGAGGAAAAAAACGGGGCCTCTCCTTGTAACTCGCAAAGACAAATCAGAAGGGATTTGCCTTCATAAGCTACACCCAAAACTCTTTTATCATGATGCAGGAGAACATTTAGTAATGAAGATGTAGTAATCACAATGAAATGTTGTTAATAAGCTGATTTGCCAGATTTCATGTAGCCTCTGACTGTGAGACACAAGAGACTGCAGATGCTGGAGTCTGGAACAAAAAACAAACTGTTGGAGGAACTCAATGGTTCAGGCAGCATCTGTGGAGGGAAATGCACAGCTGATGTTTCTGGTCGAGATCCTTCATCAGGTCCTGATACAGGGTCTCAACCCAAAATGCTGACAGTTCCTTGCCGCCCACTGATGCTGCTAAAACCATTGAACTCCTCCAACAGTTAGTTTTTTTTGTCTCTGATTGTGAGGTGGTTTCTGCCTCCACAGCTCCTCTGCTCATGATGAGTAGATGATCTTTTCTGAATCATGAGGCACTGCCTTGAGAAGGTTTCCACCATGCAGATAGCCTCTCTATAGATAATAGGTCAAAGCTGGGGTGGCAGTCAGAGATAGGGGATGTAAGGGGTGTGGATGGGGTAACTCTGTGTGTGTGTGTGTGTGTGTGTGTGTGTGTGTGCGCGTGTGCGTGCGCGCGCACGCGCATATGTGTTTGTGTGTATGTGTATGCGTGTGTGGGTGTGTGGTTTAATAATATGCGGCTCACCTTTGACATAGAGGTCATAAAATTTCTTCCATTATCCAAGGATTTTCACTCCTAATGGAGACAATTCAAGTCACCTCAAAAGCTCTTCTTATGGGTACACTGCCAGGTCTCCTGGTCCCCAGCACGTGGGACCGCTTTTCAGTCAGGTATCTCAGTTCTCAAACTTCTGCGTAAACCTTTGTGAGTCTATGAGCTCTTTCTCTCTGCAGCCTCTTGTCTCCAACTATTGAGGATATAGTGTGTGTTGTAGTTTTTAGCTGCCTTGGGCAGTGTGCCTTTAAGGTCTACCCTACCACCCTTCTCTGATTGCTGAACATTAGTGAGGAGTCAAGCAGGTCTCATTGGGACACTTCTTTCTCAATGTAAGATGTCAGAACACTTAAGCAGGCTTGCTCCTGACCTCCAATTTATTTTGAGGGAGAACCACAGTGGTATGAGATTCAAATGCAGCAGTGTTTTAGCATACTAAAAATAGGTACAATACAAAATCTAAGCACAGGTGCCTGACTTTTTTTTTCCTTAAAATATTTACCCCTTTGAATGTTATCGTAAAACTTGCTTCCACCACTCTTTCAGATGGTGCTTTCAAATTGCAGCAGGCTCACTCCATAAAATGTTCCTTCCTGTCACCTGTGTTTTACACTGGTCAATCATTCTGAATCCGTGTCCTTTGATCACACACTCTCTGACCACTGGAAATGTCTTATCCTTATTTACTCAAAACATTCACTATTCGGAGCTCCTTTATCAGATTTCTTCTTAAACCTTCTCTGCTTTGAAGAGAACAACCCCAACTGATCCCGCCTCTCCCACCTCAAGTCATCTAACCCCTTTACAATGATCTTTTTTCTCCCATATACTTATCGAGCTCTCCCTTAAATCTATTTATGCTATTCACTTAACCATGCTATATAGTTCTAATTATGATTCTTTGTTTTGATTCTCCAACCTATTATGAATATGTGCCACTGGATCAATTAATAGAGAAGCTGTTTGAAGTCCTTTTCAATTAAGTTCTTGCATAGCCAGTAGTGTTTTTAAGTATAAAATGCCACAGATTGATTATAGAATCTTAAAGCACCGCAGGAGGTTGTTTGGCTTACCAAGTCTGTATTAGATCCTCAAGTAGCAAACTAATTAGTTCCAAACCCACACTCTTTTCTCCATGGACCTGCAAATTGATTAAAATGATTTTTCTTTAAATAAATGTCAACATTCATAACAATTTTCAGGTTGAATGTTTATTTCTTCTGTACTGTTTTAAAACACACTAATAACTGCATTGTACTGGAAATCATAGATTTCTCTTCAATCAGGTCTAATTTTAAAACAATTTTTACTTCAGGCTGCTTTGTTAAGTGCATGTTTAGCTGTAGGTAATTTGTTCTCCTGGCCCTGTAGTAAACACAATACTTATTATTTCTACTCACCATGATTTGTTACTGTTAATTCTTATTAATTTAGTTGTGTGATAGGCTAAATGCTGAGAGCAAAATACAGACTTCATGTTGATAGGTTGCCATGTGAACTGTTCTATATTTTTTTAAATAATCAAATTTCTTGACTTTTTACAGTACAGAGAACATATTTATTGTATTACCATTGATCTAATTCTTCCCATCTAAATCAGCTTTCTATGTGTACGTGAAGCAAAATTATATCAGCTGTAAATAAGCATTTTAGACTCCTCTAGGCTTGAATATTTTATCTGAGATGCATAAAAGGAGGGAGAGAAAGAAAAGCTTTCATTGAATAGTAAAAGAGGGATTAAATAAAAAAGTTTGTATATTTACTAGAATAGAAATCCATCCTCAGTCACGTGTGACAAACATGCGATCTATTGTAGTACAAGTGCTTTGCCTGCAAACGGGTGGCTCAGCTGCTACGTCACAGCTGCAGTGACCTGGGTTCAGTCCTGGCCTTTGGTGCTGTCTGTGTGGAGTTTGCACATTCTCCCTGTTTCCTCTGGATGATCCCGTTTTCTCCCACAGTCTAAATATCTGCGGGTTGGTGGGTTAATTGGCCATTGTAAATTAACCCTAGTGTGTAGATGAGTGGTAGAATCTGGGGGTAGTTGATGGGAAGGTGAGGAGAATAAAGTGACTTAGGGAAGGATTAGTGTAAAAATGGATGCTTGGGGGCTGGCATGGACTTGAAGGGGTGGAGGGCTTGTTCCCATGATATATCACCCCCACTCTGCTTTCAAAATTTAGCTTCATTGAAAGCAACAGAGGTCTAAGCTGCAACATTGCCTGTTTCACTCATGCAACCAAGGCTGACTTTATATCCCACTAAAGCTGCTTCTCAATAAAAATGCATTCAGTGTTAGTTTAGTCACCTGGACTGCTCCACCTGCATGTCCTGCTGGACATAAAAATACCCAGGGCATTATGCAAGGAGGAACATGTTCTCTTGGTATCCTTAATTCCCTACTAGGAACAGATTGTTGTTCAATTATCAAATGATTAATGTCATTTGTGGAAACTTGCTATGGAAGCAATGGCTACTGCATTTGCTTCAGTAAGGGCAAGTAACTGCATTTATGTTGATTGGGGTGTGTTTTAGGATATCTTAAACACTTGTCAAGGTGCTTATTTAAATGCAAGTTAATTGCATTGTACTTCCTGCATTATTAATGCATTTATAAGAACTGTATAATTGAACCTTTAAAGATTTCTTTAATTCAGAGGCCTTTCTGTTGGATTGGAGATCTGGCTTGTGTTCCACACATTTAAGATGGTGCTGTGTTGTCCTAGATGTGGTCGGTAGCCTGCACCTCCGCACACAGTCGCCACCTTCCCACACATGCTTACTGTACTTCTTGTGGATGTGGGCTGCCAGAAGAGCTGACCCATCCTCATGTTGCACCTAACAGGTATCTGGCAAAGAAGAGGGACTCCACACAGCAAGAAGATCTCAGGTAGCATAGAGTAAGGCTCTGTACAGAATGCCATAATGACTTCTGACAGTTTTCTGGCTGTCAAAGAAATATTTTTATATGTTTCCGATAGATTTAAATAACTTAAAAAAGTAAAAGTTATTTTAAGACATATAAAATGTTTAATTAGAAGCACATTAAAACATCAGTAGTTGAAAACATTAAAAACAAAATAAAATAATTACATCCCTGCACTACATATTTCTGTAGAGTAAGAAATCCACTCAAATGAATGGGGTCATCGCACCAGCCTTCCTGGTGTAAAGTCTGAAAGATGGAGGCAAAGTGAAATTGGCTAAAATAAGATTCGATTTAAGAAACTCCGGTGGTCCCACCATGATTCCACTGATGGAGAAAAGTTGTTTTTTTTATTCTCTCAATAACATTGCATGTCAAGAGGCCGGAGAGTAATTGGTAACATTAAAGCTTCATCCAATGCTGAAATCAAGCTCATTGTGTTCAGCATGTCCATTCAATACTACCTCGATGTAATGTATGGAATGAACTGTCTGGATGAGACACAGCAAAAGCCTTTTGCTGTATCTCTGTACTTGTGACAATAATAATAGTAAACCTAAATAAACCTAAATGATGCTGTGTATGTAAATTGTGGTTTAACCACTGGGTGGCAGTATTAGCCGGGGTTGATG
Organism: Pristis pectinata; assembly: GCF_009764475.1. Taxonomy (NCBI): domain Eukaryota; kingdom Metazoa; phylum Chordata; class Chondrichthyes; order Rhinopristiformes; family Pristidae; genus Pristis; species Pristis pectinata. The sequence continues at coordinate 16,918,794 of NC_067420.1, forward strand.
TCGAAAATACAGCCGAGCAACAGACCAGCAAAGGATGCATATTCAGAACACACAATATTAAATAAATTTACATCTAGCGTGTAAGCTCAACTGACATAAGAAGTTGTGCATAGATTAATTTGATTGACATTTCCATTAATTGGGCAAAATGAAACATTTTAAGGTTCTGGTAGTCCTACTGAAACTCCAGGGGCCGTACCCCTATCAAAACACTGCATTCCACTCTGAAATCAGAGCCAGTGTTAACACATAATTATTTCACTTCTTTTTCCAGAATTCTTTGTTAGATACAACAGGAATTTTATCCAAGAAAATGTAATTTTAACAGTAAATTAAAGGATTGTTTGTATGATCAATTAGATTAAAATGGGAAGATATAAAATGTTGCTACTTGGCCAGTGATATGTTTGATAGTGGATATTTGTTGCATGTTTTACTATGCAATGATTATATTGCCATCAATGGTTTGATATTCAGTTAGTCCTCCAAAGCCAAATACAATAATTTGATAAAATGTTGAATTTGATCTCCTGTTATATTTTGACTAATGATTCTCCTGTGAGGAACTTTGGGAAGTTTTACTTTTAAATGTGGTATACAAATGTAAGTTGTTGTTGATTTCTACCAGGCTACAGACACAAAAACAGCATTGATACAAAGCTGTCAGGATTTTATAGGATATAGCCAATCATGCCAATCATGCATTTAATACAGTTCTCAACCACTTAGAAATAATTTTTTGTGTGAAAACCTATAATGTTAGTTTAAATATCTATGGCAACTTCTAGTGATACTGCTATCTTCTTTTTGTTTAGCTTCAAATATTTGCCATTTAATTTTATGCACATATTTATGTTTCACTGAAAGCTCTTGAGGCTAAACTTTCCAAAGTAAGTGACAAAGCATTGTCATCTGCTTCAAGTCTGACTTAAGTGTGAACATCATAAAGTTTTAAAGAACAACTTGTCCTAGGTTTTGCATATTCTTATACACAGGCAGTCATTTACAGAGCTTATGTAGGCATGGGAATGTTGACTTAGGTGAAAAGTTTGGCTATGTAGCACTTGATATTTGAGCTAAATGAGTGAAGTGATTCCAATATACTGACCAACAAAAATGTGCAGGTTTACGATGTAATGTATACAGCTCACTATATTGGTAAGGGCATTAGTCTGTACACAGCTGTAGCCCAGTAGAAATACATAGTATGGACAGATCGTGAGGTTAGCACTGATTTGACACCAGCAATGCCACTACGGAACTTATTGCTACAAGTACTGCCCTCTCTCAACCTCGCACAGCCCTCAGCAGCAGAAAGGAACCCCACCACCAGACCATTGCTATATAAAGGAGTCATCAATTATGTCCTTGTTTTGTTGCTGATTGATTTTTGTTAACTGGTGTTACAATTCATAAGTGTAATTGAAATATCAGAAATAAAAGCATGAGTCCCTCTAGACTGCTATTCAATAACATCATGGCTGAACCTTCTTCCCATCCAATCCCCAGATGCTATTTTTTCAGCACCGTTTTCAAAAATCCATTGATCTAAGCCTTTCATTATACTCATTGGCATATTATCCATTTTTTGTTATGTACAGAATTTCAAAGATTCAAACCCTCTGAATCAAGGAATTTTCCAAAGGGCTTTGTTGTTGATGTCAACCACCAACTAGCTGCTCCCAAATATGTACTTCTTCACAATATACTTTGAACAGGAAAATGAGTAGAAGCCAAACAATGTATGACAAACTGCAGAATTGGGGTGTGGAGGATATACAGCAAACAACCTTGTCCATCGAGGGCACTCACAGACCACAACACATGGCTTAACCTCAATGACAAACAGTGTGTGGTGGCTGCACTTAATTGAAAGTGACTCCAATCAGTATTCCAACTCCAGAGCGAGGTGAGGATAGCATTGCCGGTGCCTACAAAGGTCACCATGGTCCTAAACCTTTATGAATCAGGTTTAGGACCATGTACCTCCAATAGATGGAGGTATTTGCAATATCTCTGACTTTTCTATTCACTCTAGCATAAGGATGCCATTGATGCTGTCTATTCAAAGAGAGATGATTACGTTTCTCCTTCCCTTGCCAACTGACAACAGGCAGAGTGAGCCTAAAGCTTCTCAACTTTGCAGAAATTACCATAGCTCGGCATGTTATGGACAGGGTGGATCTCACATTGCAGGTATTGTACGTCTGCTTGGAAATACCCTGCAGCTGGAAAGGACTCCACCCCTTCAATATCCAGTTGACACATGATCACACAAATCATAACATGCAAAAAGATTCCTAGCTCCTGGCCACTGTTCTTAGTGCCTTTGTTCTGCGGCTGTCCACAGCAGGGGTTCCTCAACCACCACAAAAATCCAACATTTAGCTGCTGGGTGACAAGGATATTCACAGATAACCTGGCTCCTCACTCCAGGACACAACCCATGCACTCTGGGGTTAGAAGCATACAACAAGTGCCATGCTGCCATACAAAAAACAGGATTGTTCTTAAGGATTGTACAGTACCTGACAGGATGAGGAAGAAGAAGAAGAAAAGAGTTGTCCAGGCAGGGGCTTGTGGTATTGATCTGCTGAACATGTGTAGAATCCACTCCCTAGATGAAAGCATTTTTCTACTGAAAACTGTCCTTGCTGCTGTCCTGTAAGCCAGCTAATCAAAACTACCCTTGGGAAGACAGTGCCATTGACAGCCATGCCTTCTGGGCCCAGTGATACTTGACATAATCATCCAAGCCGTCCACAGTCTCTCCTCCACTGAAAGTCAGCCATCAGCCACATTGCAGCAATGGGGTTGGGGGGATGGGTGCAGGGAGAGTACTGTGTGACAACTAGGACATGCAAAGGCGCATGAAAGTCTGGAATTAAGAGACAGTGTAAAGCTGATAAATTGATATTTTAATGCAATGTCGTATACTTTAATTTATAAATTTGCTATGGAATTTTTATTCTGAGTTTTGCTCTTTGAGTAAGTGGATGAAATGATGAGTTAACAGCAAAGGTAAAGGAAGGAAATAAGAAATAGAGAAAAAAGTAGGTCATTCAGCTCCTTGTGTCTGCACCCCCATTCAATAAGATCTTGGCTGACCTTTTACCTTTGTACAACTTTCTTGCATTAATCCCTTGGTTCCTTAAATATCTGAACATCTATCAATGTCTGTTTTGAACATACCAAGCAATTGATCTCCTCCGCCTTAATGAATGGTGAATTCCAAAGATTCACTAGCTCTGTGTAAAGAAATTTCTTCTTATCTCTTATCTTGAATGGCTGACTCTTTATATTTAGACTGTGACCACTAGATCTTAGCAGGAGACCAAACCTATACATGGTATTCCAGATGCAGTTTCACCAGGTTCCCATTAATTTATATCCTTGCACTCAAATCCTCTTAAAATAAAAGAAAACAGAAAATGCTGGAGGGACTTGAAATGTTAACTGTTTCTCTCTTCACAGATCTTGCCTAACCTGCTGAGTGTGTCCAGCATTTTTAATTACAGATTTCCAGCAACTGTAGTTTTTAAAAAATGTTTCTCTTGCAATAAAGCCTGGACTTACTGTCCTCTTAATTGCTTGCTGTACCAGTATGTGAACTTTCAAAAGTTCATGTACAAGGACATTCTTCTGGACAACAACATCTTCCAACCTTGTGCCTTTTAAAAAATACCGCATCTTTCTACTTCTTCTGAGGTGTGGAATGCTGGTAAATGAGGGATTGAGTTTGTGTTTTCAGGTCTTGTTTTTGACAAATTGCTGACAGATTGCCAGTAAGCAGGCTGCTGCATACCTTTTCTAACTCATCTTTTTCTCATCCCCTTCTCTTCCTCATCCTTCCCTTCCTGAACTGCCCCATAACTTTTTGCCATTGAGCTCTATAACTTTTTAACCTTAGTGGTGAAGAATATTCTAGGAACAATATCAGGGACAGAATTAACAGTTATGGGACAACTGTGGAATGATTAGGGGACGTCACCATGGATTTATTAAAGGTAGATCATGTCTGACTGAGTTTCTTGTTGAAATAACAGAGAAAGCCATGGGGGAAATGTAGTTGATGCAACATTTATGGACATGGATATAACAGGCATCTGATGAGGTAAACCTGGTATCGGTACTAAACCTTGCAAACAAACTACAAGCTGAAAGGAGATCTTGAAGTATTTTTGTATACAAATACAAGCTTTTCTTCTGCATATCTGCAATCTGAGAATGGCACCAGTCACCATAATTCACTGCAAAAATAGCAAGATGACTCCATGTTAAACAGCACTGGAGTAAAACTCATTGACCACCTTTTAGAACACTTGGACTTCATGGTTTTAAGACGAAATAGGCAAAAAGAATGAAAATGCTACATTCAGAAGTGAAGGTTGCATTAGTCAAATTGTCATAGGTGTGGTTTTTGGATCATAAAGTAGGGGAAACCCTTGCATCTGGCAGAAAGCTGCAGACAGAACTTTATCAGTGATTGTTAGGATGAGTTTATTGATTAAAAATAAATAATATTTAAAGTTAAAGAATAATGTGCAAGGAACTACTGATAGGTTTGATGACATACTGAGTCAGAGAAAGGTGCATGTGAGTATAGGTTGGTAGGTTATGGTTCAGGGTTAAAACTGTATAAGGTACAAAGATATCATATTGATACATATCTGCAGTATTTCACCTCATATTTGATAAGTTCATACATTTTACATTATGCTGTTTTTAGTGTTTGCAGTTATATTATTTATTTGTGGTGTTTGTTCAGTTTTGATAATCTTCAGCAGTATTCTGGTTTGTGCTGCTCTGTGAACCTTGACTCATTTTGACCATTGAGACATAATCAGAGGATAGGTGTTAGAGAAAACTTACAAATATATTTTGAATACAAATATGAATATGAATATATTTGCGAATTTGAATGTACAAGGACATAAAAAGCTGCAGAGAGTAGTGGACTCAGCCCAGTACATCATAGGCACATCCATCCCCACCACTGGTAGTATCTACATGAGGTGCTGCCTTGGGAAGGCAGTATGTATCATCAAAGATCCCCACCATCTCCACCAGGCCATCTTCTCACAGCTACCATTGGGCAGGAGGTACAGAAGCCGGAAGTCCCACACTACCAGGTTCAAGAACAGCTACTTCCCTTCAACTATTCAGTTCTTGAACCAACTTGCACAACCCTAATCACTACCTCAGTATAGCAATACCATGACCTCTCTGACTACTTTGCATTACAATGGACTTTGCTTTTTATTTTGTTCTGATTGTATTCTATCTTGTAAAAATTGTGTATAATTTATGTTTAATGTATGTTTTTCTTGTGAATGCTGTGTATCTGATGCTATGTGTCTGTGATTCTGCTGCAAGTAAGTTTTTCATTGCACCTGTGCACACATGTACTTGTGCCTATGACAATAAATTCAACTTTGATCTAGAAGGCACAATTCTAAAAGGGGGCAAGAATAGAGAGGTCTGTGGCTATTATGCACATAGTTCATTGGAAGTAGCAGGGGAGGTTGGGATAGAGGTTAAAAGGCTATATGAGATCAAAACTTCATAAATAGAGAAAAGAACTACTAAAGCAAGGAAGTCATGATGAACCTTTATAAAATTTGGCTCAGCCACAACTAGAGCAAGGTGTCCATTTCTGGGCACTACACTTATGAAAGATATGAAGGCTTTGAAGAGGATGCAGAAGACACTGGCTAAAATAATTCCACGGACGTGGGATTTGAGTTATGTGAATAGATTGAAGAAGATGGGAACAAAGGAGATTGTGTAGATGGGAACAGAAAGGTGTATACAAGGTAGGTTTCCATTGGCAGATGAGTGAAGAGCTAGGAACATAGGAACGAAAAGTGATATGAGGAAATCTTTATTCACACAATGGTTAGGGACTGCAATGCCATCAGCAAAGTAGTGGAGACAGGTACAATTCTAGCTTTCAAAATGGAGCTGGATAAGTATCTATCTGAAAGTAAGATTTTTAGAGTTACTTGAGGTGAGGATGAGAACATGGGGCTTTCTGGATTCTTCTTACATAGGCTCGATTTGGACTGGACAAGTAAATGTTTGACAAGTAAATGCTTTGTGATTCTCATGTACCCTCTTGATGGTGAGATTACGCAGGATGTATCCAATAACAATGAATACTGATACCTGCTCTGCTGAGAACATGTGATCCAGGCACCAGGACAGTAGCTTCAGCTCATCAGTGGATCGCCCAGTGATATTTTGTTTGGCAGCATGGTTTACGATCCCCCTCCACCCGTTGCAATCTGGAATCACGAGTAACCTCAAAAGCAGAGGCTTCCAGTTCCCTGTCAATTTACGTCTTATCCCTGTCCCACCCTGACCCCTCTGCTTTAGCCTCCTACACTTCTGCAGAGACTCCCCAACATCATCTCAAGGAACAACATCTCATCTTCCAACTCGGCAAGCTAAGTTCAGCGATTTCACATAACGAGCCTTGCTGGTTTGCATTGGAACCAGCCAGATCTGATGGAATGTCATAAACCTGCAATGTTAGTTCTACTTCTCTCCACAGATGCTGCCATGCCTGCGGAGTACTTCCAGCATTTTCAGCAGCTGTAAAGTTGTACTCACAGCTCCAGCCTTTTCCTTTCTTCTCTCTTCTCCCATGTTTTCATTCTTCTCCTGTCTAAACCTTCTCCATTCATGCCATCTGCCTGGGCAGTTCACCATCAGCGTTGTGTTATTCAGCTGTCTTACTCTTCCGCTCTCAGAGTTTACCTTTGTTATCTCCCTTCCTCTGTCCAGCCCCTCTCCCACTCCCTCACACACACACACACACACACACACACACACACACACACACACACACACACACACACACACACGCACGCACACACACACACACACGTGTGTCAAAGGTGAGCCGCATATTATTAAACTACACACCCACACACGCGCGCACACACACGCACACACACACAAACACACACACACGTGTGTCAAAGGTGAGCCGCATATTATTAAACTACACACCCACACACGCGCACACACACACACGCACACACACACACAAACACACACACACACACACGTGTGTCAAAGGTGAGCTGCATATTATTAAACCACACACCCACACACGCACACGCACACACACACACACACACACACACGTGTGTGTCAAAGGTGAGCCGCATATTATTAAACTACACACCCACACACGCGCGCACACACACACACACACACACACACACACACACCCCTAAGAACACACATTCTTCTCTGGAAATGAAAAATTGTTAAAAATTGTTTGATTTATAACTTTACTGACTCCATTCTTTCCAAAGATGCTGCCAGGCCTGGTGAGTAATTCAGATTGTCAGCATTTAACCTTTGTCACCTAACAGCTGCCCTTTGATCTGTTAAAGTGGCTCAACTGCAGCTCGAACAGTAGATTGCACGGAATGAAGGGGTAATGATTGGCTGCTGTATATCTGGCATTGACCTGTCTGATTTGCTGCCACACACTTGCTGGACTTCAAATGGAGTCCTTTGTGGTTGTAGTAGATGGCAGCATTGCCACACAATGCTCACAATGATATATGAGTGCAGCTAAAGCTGTGCCATGAGGAAGCCAAATTGTGCTGCTTCACTTGTTGCTATCAGAACAGAAAAATTGAAATGTACTTGGTGCCTCTTTGCATAGGAACCTTTGTAACCCTTAAGGTCAGTGGGCAGCAACCTGAGAGAGGTTTCAATGAGAGAGGCTTCAATGAGAGAGGCTTCCAACCTCCAGCTGGAAGAAGCCAGCCAAATAAAATGCCACTTCCATGGTCATTGCGACAGCCACTAGCAGTGCAGCCCTTGCTCGGCTTGGAGTTGCCATTGTCAGCAACAAGTGACTGATTTCTGTGAGGAAATCCCCTTACTGGAACACAAGCAGTTCATGCATTGTTCCTCGCTCCTGTAGCACCCAGGGTGATAATGTTTCCTGCTGACAGCATTTCCCCTCTTTCTCCTGCTCTGCACACCCTTGTTTTCTCTCACAGTCATGTCATTCTGCTAGTTCCTGAGAAACTTTGAAATCAGGAGAAAAAATTTCCTTCAGCATCTTGCACATCACTCTCTGTAGACTTTAACAACATTTAAGAACTCCAGAAAGTGCTGAACAACAGAAACAACTGCCAATAGAAATTAATAAGCAAGTGTTTGATGATCCCTTTAATAAAGAGGTGAATGGCCCTTCCTAATGCTGAACACATCTTCAGCTGTGCAAGATTAACTGGGTGGTGAGCTACAAAATAGTATGTTGGTATCAAATCAGCTTTGCACATTTACCTGCGGCACAATCTGCCTCCTCTGCATTCTTCCAGCAAGTACTAGTAACAAATGTACTAATCTCCTAACAAATTTAGTGAGCACACAGTTCATGCTACAAACTGTGAGATTTTATAATCATTAACTGTTGCATTAACAAAATCCATTTCAAATCCCATTCATTGTATCTTGTTTGGAAAAGTTTATTTTTAATATTAACTTGAGTCTTGGAATTCCATCTTAAGCAATACTTTTACTGAAACCTAGCTGTTTCTTTAACCCTGGTCCTAACATTCTGATGATGTATTGTTCACCAACCAGTTATCAGAATGCACAGAACAATGTGGTTTACTTCACATATGGACACCAGTGAGCAATAATACAATTGCACACGTACATATAAATTAGGGGCAGGAGTAGGCCACTCAGCTGCTCAAGTCCTCCGACATTTAGAAAGATTTTAGCTGATTTACTGTAACCTCAACTCCACATTCCCATTTGCTCACAGTAAACTTTCAAGCCTTGCTCATTAAGAATCTGTCTGTCCCTGCCTTAAAAATAGTCTAAAGCCCTCCTTCCACAAGCCCTTGAGAAAGGCAATTCCAAACATGAAAATATTTTGTCTCATCTCTGACTTAAATAGCTGACCCCTTATGTTTAAACAACGACCCACAGTCCCAGATTCTCCCACAAGAGAAAACATCCTCTCCACATCCACATTTTCAAGATCTTGTATGTAATAACCCCTTCTCAATCTTCAAACTTCAAGCAGATGTACACTTGGACTGTCTCTTTCCTTATTAAAAACAAAACGTTCTTGGTCTTCTAAGCTAAGGCAGATATAAGACTCCAGACCCTACAGAGTCCATGAGTGAAACTCAGAGAACATTAGGTTCCTTTCCTCTTATTTATATAACCAGGATCTTTCCTTGAATCTTCAGAAGGCTTACATTAATTATTGAGAGGTGATCAATGCTACTCTCTTTGAATGTAGCAACAGAAATAATATGCTAATGAATTGTCATATCTCATATTTTCTCATTTTCCTTACAATAAAAAAGGATGCCATTTGGCCTGCTGAGACTATGCTAGCTTGAAAATCATTCTCCTCAGACTCAGTCCATGACTTACTTACCTGTAACTGATTCTCTCTCACATGCCCATCAACTCCCAACTTCCTGCCACCTACCTACATGCATAGTGAACTAATTTACCAACATATCTTTGGGATGTGGGAGGAAACTGGATCACTCAGGGGGAACCAATACAGTCACAGATAGAATGTAGGAACTCCATATAGACAGCACCCAAGATCAGGATATAACCACCTGGCAGCTGCACTACCCACTGCTTGACTGTGTTGCTCCTCTCTGGTGTTGTATATGAATAGAACTGCTTGCCATTGATCATTGCTATCAGCTCTTGAAAGATTTAAGGAGATTTCACAGGAGTGTATTAAAACTTGCTGGATGTTCACTACACAAAAATGTTTAAAAATGACTGTGTTGCATCATTAATACAAAATCTAAAGCAAGTTAAAATGATTACAATCCATGGATTTTCATGCACTTTCATCTTCTAGGTTGAGTTTCTCACAAAATTTTGCACAAATATACTTAATGTAGTGTACAAAAAGATGCAGAAGACTGATTATACTGAGAATATAGGACAATTGCCCTTCATTAAAATCTCATTAATGAAGCCTGCTTTCTCTAAATTGTTAATTGTTCTGTGAGGTTGGACACAAGGAAAACGGCTTAATATGATTGAAATGGTATTGATTGGGATTCAGAAGGAAAGGTCACATCTTATTGAAATGTGAATCAAGCATGAAGGCTTCCTTAATCCCAGGATTTTGAGCTCCGGTGTGCTGCCTTTTCATTTTAAGCTTGTTGCTCAACACCAAAGCTGTGCTGGGGACTGATTAAAAATGTAGGCTACAGAGTGTTGCCCAAGGACAAAGAGATGAAAGTATTCTTTTAAAAAAAAGTTACTGATAGCTATAAAATGCTGAACTGCTTGCTGCATTTTAATTGCTATTTGGGAGCAGGGATTTTGACATTTAAGAAATCTCATTGACTGAGCTTAAATCATTCTTGGAAATGTATTCAGCTTTTTAGTGGGCTGCTGTTCACTTTTAAGCTGGTGAACATGGTGTTAAAAGTATTATACAAATAATATTTACGTATGAGAGATAAAAAGAAACAAAATCCTACTTAGGGGTCCAAAGATGAAAGATCTTTCAGGTAGCCTTCTGTGTATTTTCAGCAAAATTGTTATATGCTTTTGCAACAATACATGAGAAAAGCACAATTATCACTTTTCAAGGCATTATTTTCATCACTTTTTTTTCTCATCCATCATTCTTGGGCAAATGTGCCGAAACATAACTCAGCCTTAGTCTCTGCAAAATGGCAATGCTGCTTCTCCTAGGAGGTGACCTCAGGGTGAGTGTCTCTTCCAGGTTTTTTTTGTGGCTGATTGCAGTAAACCACACAGAACCCACAATTTACCATACTTTGTCACCTTGCAATCCGTGACTTATATAGACATTCCACTGACATTAAAAATCTATTCTGAACTGAAAATTGATTTAACCAGAGTGCATCTTCACAAAAAGAAACATCTCTTTTTTAATGTTGCTTGTATTCCTTTGATGTATATAGCATGATTCTGCTGCAATTAGATGTAGAGAAAGGACAATATTTTTTTGTATAGATATAAAGCATTTCTATTTTGGTAAATTCATCACGTGGGGAAAGTAGCACTTTGCAACAATCACTAAAATTGAAGCTGTCAACAAAATTAGTGTCAATAAATGTTTGTTTTAAGAATTAAACTGATGCCTGTTCTTTGCAGTTCTCCAAACTGTATTTATACAACTTCACTCTGATGCTATAAACTGCCCATGATCTGCTCATTAGTTAATAGTCTCCACATGTAGGAAACAAGTTAGATGATTACATGAATTTTAATAATTCCTTTTAAAGTATTGGTGGGGAGAATTGTGATAGCTTTGTAGAACAAGTGACTTTGATGAGCTGAATGTTCATATTGTGCTACTTCAAAACACTTCAGAGCTAGTGTAATCAAACAGAGAATATGGGAAGCAAAAAACAAACTGCTGGAGGAACTAAGGGGTCAGGCAGCATTTGTGGAGGGAAATGGACAGTCGACATTTCAGGTCGAGACCCCTCATCTTGGTAAGTGTAGTACCTCTGTTTTACAGAGGCGCCTGTCCACGACTATAGGCGCCTCTGTAAAACAGCACATTATGATTTTCAGCTATGATTTGTATTTTAGTAATCTATGTTGGCTCTTTGTGATATTTTACAAGCACATAGCAATTTTCTTCTACAAAAGAAATTAGGCCAACAGGTATATAATTCGCTTTTCTTTCCCTCACCTTTCTTAAGTAGCAGAATGTCAAGTGCAATTTTCCAATTTAAGGAAAGGTTAAGACTTAACAGCACATACATGCAAATTACATCATGAAATCACCACTTCTCTGTTGTTGCAAGGAGCTGTGGGAGACTGAGAATATATAAAGTTTGTATCCTGGTGTAAGAGTTGGAGAAAGTCCAAGGGCACTTTAACCCTGAGACTTTCTGGTATCTGGGAAGATTCACTCCTGTATGTACAACTGGCAGGTACCTGCCAATAATGGGCACCCACCTGCTATGATATGCCATAAACTTTATTGCCAGGTTTGAGCTACTTCTTTCATGGTAGGAAGAAAAGTTTGCTCCCACCTTATGTAAGGGAGCTGAAATGTTTGTAGGAAAATAATTGCCATCTCTTCAGGGAATCTAGGTCATGATGCATATCTGGCCTGGTTTCCCATAATTCAGCAAGTTGGAATTTTTAGCTTCCACTGCATCAAAAATTACAAATCCTTCAGGAAACCTCTGTGCAATGCTAAGATATTGGTACTCCTGGGCCCTGACCTAATTTGTGTCTATTCGGTTGCCATCTGTTCAGATGGTGCCTTTACAGCTCGGGAGCAAGTGAAGGGCTACAGATTTTCAGCCATCTATTCTTTAACCCTTCAATCTCAGATGCTGAATTTGTAACCCGCACAAACTCTGCACAATCCAACACTCAAAATCAATAAGAAGTATCAAGAAACTTTCTTTCAATTCAGCATAAATAGAAAAGAAAATGAATGGAGTCCTATGAAACCTGTGTGTAATCACTCTTAGATTAGACTGCTATTTGATTTCCTTTTCTGTTTCGCTTCATCCTTCTTAAAAGTTGCTACTCACTCTGTGGTATAATTTCATGGCCTCTGCCATCTCTCTGGTACCCATCATTGTTACCAAGGTTCACACACAATGCCAGGCTGTGTGCTTACGAAAGGCTGCAAGGGACTATGTGTTTATAAAGCTGCTCACCTCCCTTAATCTCCTCTTCTACAATATCTAAAATCTAAATAAAGTATGACATGGCTGCACAGCATTTTGGTCAAATGACCTTTGACTCCAACTGAATTTTCTCAAGGAAGAACATGTATGTCTTCTGGTATCTTTGGGGTGCTTTATGAAATCTATATTACAACATACTCCATTAAGCAGAACACAGGCATATTACGGCAATGTACATTGATAGTATGAAGTACATCATACCATGTTGTTCTCATAACTTGAACCCTGTAAATGCTCAGTGTCAAGAACGGTTATGTAATTTCTATTGTCAACAATCTTGCTAAGAACATTTGGTGAATTTTAAAATTAAATCTCCTTAAAAATCTCACCAGGAAGCTTGATAACTTTTAAATTGGGGCACTTTATTAAAATAACAGTTTTATTTAAAATATTGGTCAAGTTCACAAATTCATCTATGTCAAAGAACACACACTTCAGCAGTTACCACAGGATTTTCCATTCCCAGTAACAAGCAGAGGTAACTGCCCAGAGGGTGATCTGTAACTGGAACCTGGAAATAAAACCCAGGTAGATTCAGGTCATCATGTGGTGTGCACTTTGCAGAGTCACACATGGGCAAGAGCAAAAAGGAATACCAAGGCTTTAATAATTACTCCAAGCTGGGAACAAAACAGAATGTCCTGTTACCAAGTTAGTGATCCATTCACAAATTCTTTCACTTTTTCCCTACTACTTTCATCTTTCTTTCTCTTTACAAATTTCTCAACCACACATATGTCACCATTTTAATCCAATCACTTTCATTTTTTTAACAAGTTGATAAAGTGGCACTTTATCAAAACCTTATACAAGTTCATATAAAGAGCAAATTTGCACTGTCTTTAATTAATAATCCCTGCTATCACATCAAAGAATTTAATCAATAATCACATAGGATTTATCATGACAATATTCAAGCTGGCTTTCATTTTATAATTCCAGTTTGAAAATGCAAGTTACTTACATCCCAGAGCATTGACTTCAAAAGTTTCAGCATTAATATTGTAACAGTGACTGGCCTATGATGGCTGGGTTTATCCTTTCTTAAACAGAGGGGCAACATTTACATTTGTCAGTACTCCGGTGCCACTCCCTTATATGAGGAGGGTAGAATATCATGGCCCAAGATCACCCCTCTTTACTTTCCTCAGCATACTAGGATGCATCTAGACCTGATGATTTTTCTACTTTGAGTACTGTCAACGTTTCAAGTACCTCTTCTGTATCTATTTTTATCATATCGGATTTTTACACTAACTTCTTTACTGTGACATTGACAACATTCTGTTTTCCAGTGATAAGATATAAAAAGTGCATATTTAGCATATCTTCTTTGTGCTTTTTACATGATCTAGATAATGACTTCTGCATTGTCTTACATCATCCATTGATTGCTTTTTCCTCTACTCCTGTTATTCCTCCGTTAAATTTTCCTCCAAGCTCCTGTATTCAGCTGTGTTCCCTGTTATATAATGATTTACACATTTATTACTTGCCCGTTTTTTTCCTGTTCCATTTTAATCTCTATATCTTTAGTCATCGGGTGAGTTCTAGTTTTGGATTTTTTTTCCCAATAAGGGAATATGTCTGGTATGTGATCAACCCTTCTCTTTGAAGATTTCTCATTGTTCATTCACTGTTTTGCTTATCAGTTTTGACTCCAATCCAGATCCCTTTACAAATTATTTAAATTACTCCTTTTCCAGTTGTGAATTTCATTTTTGAATGTCCCTTTCTCTTTATCATAACTGCTATCAACCTAAGAATTTTATTTTAGTGATAAAAGAGCTCTTACAAATCATTTGATATAAAGGATATAAATGTAATAGCTGTTCTTAAATCCTGTAAAGTCCATTTGAATGAGCATTGACGCCATACCTCGAAAACATTTGGAGAATTTCCAGAGGGAGAAATAATTAATTTCTTTCTTCTTTTCAATTCATTATTCAGAAGTCCTCTACTTAATGCATTTTGATGTGGTAAAACTTTATCTACAAATGACGTTAAGATTATTTGTGTACTTCCAAATGACATAGAAACATTGAATAAATTATTTTTGCAGTATCACTATTTTTTTCACAACCAGGGATATCTTAAAGTTTGGAAGACATTTATTTCTTATGATTCTTGAGCAGCAAATCTGAATTCAATTAATCAAGTTTTCTTTCCCACAGTTTTGATACATCAATGTATTATTGCAGCATATTATATAAAAATTGGCAATGATCAACGTGAAAAGTACCAAAAAATGTTTTAACATTGACTGCAGCTTTTTAAGTGAAAGTAAATGGGTGACATTTTAGCCAGGAGGGCAAAGCAAGACTTGTCAGGAATTGGAAATTTCTACATTTTCCCAGTCAGAAGAGAGTGCCAGATATATGCACACTCTGCTGCAATATTAACTGAGTTTGCAGGCTTAAGCAAGTTAGCAACTTAATAAGTAGCTTCACATTTCATGATCACAATCTTTCTGATTGGCTTTTCAGTAATATATTGTGAAAATCAAATGAAAATAAAAACTGCATTGGCAAAAACTGAGGATCCTAAAGCAAAAAGCCATTAGAATATTTGAGTCATAGAGTTGGACAGCATGGAAACAAGGCCTTCGGCTCAACTTGTCTATGCCAACCAAGTTGTCTACCTGAGCACGTCCCATTTGCCTGCATTTGGCCCATATCCCTCTAAACTTTTCCTATCCATGTACCTGTCTAAATGTCTTTTAAACATTGTAATTGTACCTGCCTCTAGAGCTTCCTCTGGCAACTCATTCCATATACTCACCATCCTCTGTGTGAAAAAGTTGCCTCTCAGGTCCCTTTTAAACCTTTTAAGTCTTTCCTCTCTCACCTTATACGTGTGTCTTCTAGTTTTAGACTCCCATACCCTGGGAGAAACACTGTGACAATTCACCTTATCAATGCCCTTCATGATTTTATAAACCTCTAAAAGGTCACCCCTCATTTTCAGAGTTCTATGAGAAAATAAGGCATTTAAATGGTCTACTGGAAGACCACTGGATATTAATAGTGTGTAAATGACAAGAAAACTGGGCTAGACTTTAACAAGCTCTGGTAAAGACAGCGGGAGTTAAATTGGATGGCTTCTGAAAATAGGCTTGGGGATCGGAGTGACAAATTAATCAAGATTTGTTGCTTCTAATGCATGAAGAAGACCAATCTCCTTCTGTTCAGTACCCTACAAGGTTGCAGCATGCAGCCAGTATTCCTTTCTCTGAGGCAGTTCCTCAAAAGTGATGATGACTTGTTTCCATTCCAGTTCAATGGGCTACAAGGTGACTGATGAGGTCATGAACGGAACTGAAAATTCTTCCACAGATGGGGCAGGACGTGCTTGAGAGGAAGGTGAGTGAGATAGTGCACTCCTTCTGCCATTTACACATGGTTTCTGTGTGCCTCTGATGCATTAACTCAAGGGTCTCAATGTCATCCCAGAAGCTCCTTCTCTATTCAGAGAGGTAATGGGCTAGAAATACTCTGGAGTCAGTGGAAATGTTGTAGTTTTTCAAGAGGCTTTGAGCACATCCATGAATATTTTCTTATGTTAGCTTGGTAATCTCTTCTCATGACCAAGCTCAGAATAGAGATTGTCACCTCTTAAAGGTGAAATGGCAGGTAGGAGCAGTCATTGCAGAGATAATTTTGATCTGGATAAAAGTGGGCTCACGTGGAAGAGATAAGACTACAGAGTTCTCTGCTGCTATACTGATGGCCTTGGGGAGGACAAGAAGAAAGGGAACAAAAAGTTCTTCCAGAAGGAGTCTGAGGTTATCCAAGCAAATACTTTGAAGGGAGTGGAACAAAATAGCAATGCAGGAGGCAAGAGATGAAAAAAGAATGGATGAGGATGTGGAAGGGTGGGTAAGTTTGCTGATGATACAAAGGTTAGTGGTGTTGTGGATAGTGTAGAGGGTTGCTGCAGATTGCTGATAGGATGCAGAGCTGGGCTGAGAAGTGGCAGATGGAGTTCAACCCAGAAAAGTGTGAAGTGATACACTTTGGAAGATCGAATTTGAAAGCAGAATACAAGGTTAATGGCAGGACTCTTAGCAGTGTGAAGGAACAGAGGGATATTGGGGTCCACGTCTATAGCTCCCTCAAGGTTGTCGCACAGGTCAGTAGGGTTGTTAAAAAGGCGTATGGTGTGTTGGCCTTCATTAATTGGGGTATTGAGTTCAAGAGCCACAAGGTAATGTTGCAGTTCTGCAGAACCCTGGTTAGACCACACTTGGAGTATTGTGTTCAGTTCCAGTTGCCTCATTATAGGAAGGATGTGGAAGCTTTAGAGAGGCTGCAGAGGAGATTTACCAGGATGCTGCCTGGATTGGAGAGCATGTCTTATGAGGATAGGTAGAGTGAGCTAGGGCCTTTCTGTTTGGAGAGAAGGAGGATGAGAGGTAACTTGATAGAGGTCTACAAGATGATAAGCCGCATTGATTGAGTGGACAGAGACTTTTTCCCAGGGCAACAATGGCTAACACGAGGGGGAATAATTTTAAGGTGATTGGAGGAAGGTATAAGGTGGACATCAGCGGTAAGTTTTTTTAACACAGAGAGTGGTCGGTGCATGGAACGCACTGCCGGCAGAGGTTGTGGGGGCAGATACATGAGAGACATTTAAGAGACTCTTTGATAGCCACATGAATGATAGAAAAATGGAGGGCTATGTGGGGGGGAAGGAATAGATATTAGAGCAGGATAAAATGTTGGCACAACATTGTGGGCCGAAGGGCCTGTACTGTGCTGTATTGTTCTGTGTTCTATGTTTTAACTCTGCTACAGTGCTGCCAGTAGTGCAATGATCTCTGATGGTCAAGGTCAGTGAAGGCATCATCAAATGTTATATCCCATTCATTGCATTATTAACTTCAGACAGTGCTCAGTCACCACAGCCCATCACACACATATCAACAATCTCATGTCTCTTCTAAGAGTGGTTATTTGGACCTAAAAACACTGGGAGTTCTAACACAGAGTCTGAGACATAAAACATTAATTACACTTGCCCTCCCTACTCCAGGACACTTGGTACATGTTATCGCAAATGATGCCTGGCGCATTTTCACAAAATTGTTGCAAGTGCCCTGTGCGGTGCTATTTTAACATGCTTTTGTAGGTGCTATACAATTTCTAGCCTATGGTCTCTGGTACATAAAGCAAGACAAGCAAATTGATGACATACATTTTTAATAGTAGATGACTGGTTATTGTTAATATGGCTTGAGGCACAAGAGAAAAATGACTGCCCTCCATGGCACTAATAAAGTAATAATGGTGCTGCTGTGCACCAAGGGATCATTTACTCTGCCGCAATTCACTCACTGAATTGAGAGAGAGTGCAGCAATTATTTGCACTTGTGTTCATGGGGCTTGGCAGCCAGTGAGCAAAGGCAGCTTTGTGGCCCATACACAGGGAAGCTTACCCAACTTAATATCCCAGTGTGCCTTGAGGAACCAGAGGACTCCATGATGAATGTTTAAAGAACAAGCTGTGAGAAGAAATATATGAAGGTCTAACGTGACATTTAAGAGACTCTTAGACAGCCACATGAATGATAGAAAAATGGAGGGCTATGTTGGAGGGAAGGGTTAGTTAGATCTTAGAGCAGGATAAAATGTCAGCACAACATTGTGGGCCAAAGGGCTGTAATGTTCTATGTTTCTATGTCTATGTATTTGCTGAAGTTTAAACATCTCTTTTTTTCTCTAAATCCCTGTGGCTATTTTTTGTTCACAAGTCATGAAATTCATCCCCAAAGTTTTTTGAAATGTTTATGCCCCAACCACTGTTGAAATGCATTTATCAGCTTTCTAAAAATACAGATGAACTCAGAGGTATTCCCAAGAAAACATCACTGCACGATTATGATCAATCTTCAAATAGAACGTTTAGTTTGTGACAGAGGATCAGTTAATTCAAGGAATTACAACAAACAAATAGAATGAAGATGGAGACACAAGGGACTGTAGACGCTGGAATCTGGAGCAAAAAACAACCTGCTGGAGGAACTCAGTGGATCGAGCAGCATCTGTGGGAGGAAAGGAATTGTCAGAGTTTTGGGTCAAGACCCTGCATCAGGACTGAGAGTGGAGAGGGAAGATAGCTGGTATAGAGAGTAGAGGGGGTTGGGTGAGATAGGAGCCAGAAGGGGATAGATGAGAAGATAAGGAATGAAGATGGTGCGGTCAAGGAGCGAGACAGTGAAAGCAGCAGGATCAGTTGCACAACTGCAGACATTCAGAATCACCCAATGTATTTTCCCATTTGTAATATAATTTAATTGGGTTAAGTAATGTATTGAAATTGTATCAATACATAGTAGTCACACGTAAGGCAGAAAACTTTGGTAAGCTGTGGAGACAGTTAATAACAGTGAGCAAAGTTTCACTTTAATAATACGAACTCAGAGCCATACAGTTACTGCAGTTGGGAAGGGTGACCTTGTCAGTTACGTCTCAGAAACACTGTTGTGACGAGGCATTATAGCATTCACTTTGTTAAATATGCTAATACAGCAAATTCTGGCCACAGCTTCAAAAGAAATTAACATTTTTTTTCCAATAACATCTTTAACTGCAAAATTAAATACCACTCATAGTCATTTGAATATTCATTTTGACTGTAGAAGAAATCTAGCATTAATTGAAAATTATTAGTTTATATTTAAATAGATAGTAGAGTAAATTATACAGAGTTTGAAAAGCAATATATTGTCAATGCAACACATTTAAATTTATGACCCATTTTTTATAATAATGTTTGGTGCTTGATGTATCCACTATTTTTTAAAAATAATTCATCAATAAAGAAATTGAGCTTATATTGATTCTTGGATAAAATGGCAATTCAGATTTCTGTGGATTGCACTGTCATCTGCAGGTTTTCTGTTGTTAAGACATAAAAGGTAATGGAAAACAATAAGATGTTTGTTAAGCAGCTCGGTTCACACATCAAAATTTTATGACAAACAAATCCCACTAATAATGGTCAGTGCAGAACAGTTGTCAACTGAAGAATGGAACCTGTCATGTTGCTATCCCTGGGTAACAAGTATTTATTTGTCATCTGAGATGACTTTTCACTAGCCACATAAGATAAAACATGAAGTGCATCTTATTGAAAATCATAGGATTTTATAATTCAGATGGAGGTTATTCAGCTCATTGTGGGTTTTCCAGCTCTCTGACAGAACTATCAAATTAGTCTCTAACTCCTGCTCTTTCACCCATAGCTTTATAAATTGTCCCTTTTAGGAACATGGGATCAGGAGCAGGGCATTTAATCCCTCAACCCTGTCAGCCATGTAATGAGATCATGACTGATCTGTGATCTAATTCTATATCCCCATCTTAGCATCAAATGACAAAATAGTAGTTGGTCAATAAAAATCTATTAATCACAGATTTAAAGTTAATAACTGACCCAGCATCAAATAATGTTTGTGAGGAAAAGTTCTTAACTTCTGCCACCCGGTGGAAGTGTTTCCTATTTTAATCCTGTTTTAATTTTTAGCCTATCTCTCCATAGTTTTAAACCATTAAGTCAGCAAAAGAAAGTTTCTTTCTCTCCACCCTTAACAACCTGAAAGCTTTGATCAAAACACCCCTTGACCTTCTAAGTATCACAGAACACTATATTGTTTGTGTAATCTCTCCTTAGAGTTTAATAATTGGAATCTGGATATAATTTTGCCAAATTGGTTCTGTCCAATAAAGTTCACTACCCAGAGTAACATACAGCACTCCAGCTGAGTCCTTTGAATATCTCGCCTCTTATGATTCAGCATTCCATTAGACTCTTCTTCACACCAGGTCACTTATGATCCTTGTGCACGGAACACCATAAATCTCTTGACTGCAACAGTTCTAGTTTTACACCATTTAGAAAGTACTGTGATGTATCCATTCCAGTTCAAAGTGGATGACCACACACTCGACGACCTTGAAATCTTCTGCAACAGATTTTTTTATTCATTTAATCTGTTAATATCTCAGTAATTTTTTTGCCGCCATCTATGCTACTTCCAACTCCACCGATTGAGCTTGAGCGCCAAGCTATCATCAATGCTTTCACTGAAGTTTATGAGAGGATGAGGCCTAAACTCAACATCTACAAGACAGACACCATCGACCAACCAGCCCTTGCTGCATTACGCCATCCTCCAATAATATACAGACCCAAGGAAGCATGAACGGCTTCTCTTTTCTAGGGACCCATGCCACTTTTTGTGAAGGCAGATGCTAATGATGAGACTCACCGCCACCTTCAATGCACCAGCACAGTCTTTGGCTAATTTGGAAAGGGGGACTTCAAAATCAAAACCTCAGACCTGACACAATGCTCATGGTCCTGTGGGCAGCAGTGAGCTCTGCTCTGCCCTCCTTTATGCTTCTGAGACCCAGACTACCTTCAGCAGTCATCTGAAGGCACTGGAAAAATGTATCAATGCTGTCTCCACAAACTCTTTCAAATTCACTGGAAGGATAGCAAACAAATGTCAGTGTCCTCAGTGTCCTCCACCTTTGTGCAATTTCAGCAGTCAGAGCAGCAGAAAGGAGCTTTGTTAAAAGTTGTTTCTGATTGGCTAAGTGCGTGGCAACTCAGCCAATAAAAGGAAGGTAGGGTCTAGCAGATTGGCCATTTTGCAGTGGTCATTATGTGAGTGGGTCAGTACAAGAGTGTCCCTGTCCCTGTCTCTGTCTCGAGGTGGAGGAAGTTACCTAGGTGAGGGGAGTGTGAGCAGCTCTTTAAAAAAGGCTTCAGTGAGAAGGCACAGGTAAGGTCTTTATTTTGTTGTCCATAAGTCCTCAGTCCTTGATTCAGTGCAGGCAGGATGGCAGTTATGGCAGTGGGATGCTCCTCCTGTAAGATGTGGGAAGTCAAGGATCCTCACAGTCTCCCTGATGACTACATCTGCAGGAAGTGCACCCAGCTGCAGCTCCTGACTGACCAGGTCAAGGAACTGGTGCTGGAGTTGGATGTACTCAAGATCATCTGGGAAACTGAAAACCTCATAGATGAGAGTTTTACTGAGGTGGTCACACCCAGGGTACAGGCTGAAGATAGATGGGTGACCACCAGGAGAAGTAAGGGGCAGTAAGCAGCCAGTTCAGGGTTCCCCTGTGGCCATTCCCCTCAGCAACATGTATACTGGATACTACTGGAGGGATGACCTGTCAGGGGACAGCGGCAGCAGCCGCCAGTTCAGTGACACCGAGACTGGCTCTGAGGCTCAACAGGGAAGGGTAAAGTCAGGAAGAACAATAGTGATAGGAGACTGGATAGTTAGGGGGACAGACAGGAGATTCTGTGGCTATGAAATTGACACAAGGATGGTGTGTTGCCTAGGTTGAGGATGTCTCAGAGTGGCTGCAGAATATCCTCAAAGGGGGAGGGTGAGCAAACAGACCGTGGTGCACGTTGGAGGGCTCATCCCCTGAATCTATATGGGTAGAACTCAAAAATAAGAAAGGTGCAATCACTCTGATTGGATTATACTACAGACTCCCCAGTAGTCACTGGGACATTGAGGAACAGATATGTAGGCAGATTAGGGTTGTTGTCGTGGGGGACTTCAACTTCCCTAATATAAACTGGGACCTCCTTAGCGCAAGAGGGCTAGATGGGGCAGAATTTGTTAGGTGCATCCAGGAGGGTTTCTTAAATCAATATGTAGATTGCCCAACAAGAGGAGAGGCTGTACTGGACCTAGAGTTGGCTAATAAGCCTGGCCAGGTGATTGATCTTTCAGTGGGAGAACAGTTGGGGAACAATGATCACAACTCCTTATGTCTTAAGATAGCTATAGATAGGGATAAGTATGGATCCTGCAGGAGAGTATTACTTTTTTTTATCCAAAATAAACTTTATTCAGAATAAAGGACAAACTATATACAATAATAAAACAGTGCAAGCCTTTACATTTGTGTACAGACAGATCAACTATTAGTGTTACTTTTTACACAAACCACAGCACCGATGCCACTCGTGTGGCTCCCTGGGGTGATACCCCAATCCCGTATTTACAATATTTAAGGGGCTTCCTCGCCTGACTCTGCCCCTCCCTCTCCTGTGGCAGAAGAACCCTAAACTCTCATCCTTCCCCGTGGAGCCCTTGCATTGGCTGCACCCAGCTTCAGTGCGTCCCTCAGCACGTACTCCTGCAGCCTGGAATGTGCCAGTCGGCAGCATTCCCCTACGGACATCTCGCTGTGCTGGAAGACCAACAAGTTTCGGGCAGCACAAAGGGCATCTTTCACCGAGCTGATGACCTTCCAGCGGCAGTTGATGTCCGTCTCTGTGTGTGTCCCCGGGAACAGCCCGTAGATCAGAGAATCCTCTGTTACGCAGATGCTGGGGATGAACCGTGACAAGGACCCTCGCATCTTTCGCCACACTCTCCTTGCAAACCCACAGCCCGCAAAGAGGTGGGTGACCGTCTCGTCCCCAGCGCAGTCCTCCCGGGGGCGGCGTTCGCTGGGACTGATGTTCCAGCCATGCAGGAAGGATCTGACTGGGAGGGCCCCTCTCATCACCAGCCAAGCGAGGTCTTGGTGCTTGTTGGTGAGTTCTGGCCATGAGGCATTCTGCCAGATGGTCTGGACAGTCTGCTCAGGGAACCACCCCACAGTATCCATCGAGTCCTTCTCCTGCAGTGTCTGCAGGATGTTCCGTGCTGACCACTGCCTGATGGATTTGTAGTCAAAGGTGTTGGTCTGGAAGAACTTTTCCACGAAGGACAGGTAGCGCGGCAACGTCCAGCTGACTGGGACGCCGTGTGGCCACGGGGCCAGGCCCATCCTTCGCAACAGCAGGGACAGGTAGAACCTCAGTACGTAGTGACACTTGATGCCCATGTACTTGGGTTCCACACACAGCCTGACGCAGCCACAGACGAAGGTGGTCATCAGGATGAGGGCGACACTGGGGACACCTTTACCCCCGTTGTCCAGGGACTCGTGCATGGTGACTCATCAGACCCGCTCCATCTTGGATCCCCAGATGAACCAGAAGATGGCACGGGTGATTTCCAAGCCGGAGGAGCGAGGAACAGGCCACACCTGCGCCAAGTACAGCAGCCCTGAGAGCGCCTCACACCTGATGACCAAGTTCTACCCAGTTATCAATAGGGAGCAGCGTTCCCACAGTCCCAGTTTCTGCTTCACCTTCCCAATCCACTCCCACCAATTTTTGTTGCACGCCCCGGCCCCTCCGAACCAGATCCCCAGCACCTTCAGGTAGTCAGGCCTGACGGTGAAGGGGATGTTGGATCGGTCGGGCCAGTTGCCGAAGAGCATGGCCTCGCTCTTCGTGTGGTTGACTCTGGCCCCTGATGCCAACTCAAACTGGTCGCAGATGCTGGTCAATCTGCAAACTGACCTTGGGTCCGAGCAGAAGACGGTGACGTCATCCATGTACAAGGAGGTTTTCACCTGGGTGCCCCCACTGCCTGGCAACATCACCCCTCTGATGCTCTCGTCCTTCCTGATGGATTCGGCAAAGGGTTCTATACAGCACATGAACAAGACAGGGGAGAGAGGGCAGCCCTGCCTGACTCCAGACTTGATGGGGAAGCTGTCTGTTTCCCACCCATTGATTTGGACTGCGCTACGGATGTCTGTGTAGAGCAGTTGGATCCAATTCCTGATTCCCTCCCCAAAGCCCATTTTGGAGACCACATCCAACATGCATGTGTGTGATATCCTGTCGAAGGCCGTCTCCTGGTCCAAGCTGACCAGGCAGGTGTCCACCCCTCTGTCCTGCATATAGGCGATGGTATCCCTGAGCAGCACAAAGCTGTCAAAGATCTTCCTGCCAGGTACAGTACAGGTTTGGTCTGGGTGGATCACCTGTCCCAGAGCAGACTTGACCCTGTTGGCGATGGCCTTGGACAGGATCTTATAATCCACATTCAACAGTGAGATGTGTCTCCAATTTCTGATGTCCTCCCTCTCCTCCTTCTGCTTGTAGATGAGGGTAATGATGCTCTTCCTCATGGATTCTGACATGCTACCAGGCCAAAGCATAGTGTTGTACACCTCCACCAGGTCTGGGCCCATCCAGTCCCACAGAGCCAAGTACAATTCCATCGGTAAACTGTTGCTTCCAGGAGTTTTATTTGAATCAAAGGAATGGACGGAGCCAATCAGCTCCTCCAGGGTCAGTGGTTGGTCCAGACTCTCCCGCTTGCTGTCATCTAAGACCTCCGTGATAGAGGACAGGAAGTTCTGGGAGGTTGTGCTGTCTGTGGCCTGGCATAGAAGGATCTGCAGATCCTTAATATGTCCATCTGCGAGGATGTTACTGAGCTGTCCCCTTCCTTAAGGCTGTGGATCACAGAGCTCCCCCTGTGCACCTTTTGGAAGAAGAAATGTGAGCACGTCTCATCCTGCTCCACGAGCGAACCCTGGATCGGAAGATAATCTTGGAGGATTCAGAGGCATGGAGCTGGGCTTGCCGGCTCTTTGCCTCTCGGAGTTCCTCCCTCATATCCACTCCCCTCGACTGCAGAAGGAGGAGTTGCTGTAGGTCTTTCTGGAGTTGGCACAGTTCCCTCTGACTCTGTCTTGCTTTCTGGACCCCTCTGTGGATGCAGAACCTCTTGATGTTCTCCTTTGTCACTTCCCACCAATGCACATGGGAGTCAAAAAGAGGTTTCACAGTTCTCCAACCTGCGTAATCCCGCTTTAGTTCCTCAATGCCCTCTGGGGGCAGCAGCTTGATGTTCAACTTCCACGTCCCCCTGCCTATCTTCTGGTCCCCCTGTAGGTGACAGGAGGCCCGGAGGAGACGGTGGTCAGAAAAGAACACCGGCATGACGTCGGTGGATCTGACCGTGATTGGCTCCGACACGTAGAAGAAGTCGATCCGGGACCAGGCTGAGCCGTCTGAACTCAACCAGGTGTGTTGCGGCTGTGCTCCACCTGCAGGGGTGCTGAAGGCGTCGCGCAACTTGGCATCCTTTACCATTCCCATCAGGAGCCTGGAGGTGCCGTCCAGTCTGCTGTCGGCACTGCCGGATTGTCCAGCCGCATCGATGATGCAGTTGAAGTCACCAGCCAAAACAACCGACCGGGATGTCACCAGCAGTGGTGGGAGCTGCTAGAGGACAGCCAGCCGCTCGCTCCTCACGGGCGAGGCGTACACATTAATTAACCAGAGCGGAATGTTCTGGTACATCACATCTGCCATGAGGAGCTGCCCCCCGCCACCACCTCTCTGACCCCGGTGATTGAGAAGTTGCCCCCCCGCATCAGAATCCCCAGGCCAGAAGCGCCACAATCATTGCCCTCCCGACCACACAGACAGTCCATGGGGCCACCATCGCGACCACCTCTGATAGTGCGGAGGTGTGGCAGCCACACTCTTGCAGGAAAGTCACATCTGCCTTTACCTTGGCTAGGAACTGCAAGGCATTAACACATCACACAGTGCTCTTCACACTTGCGCACGTTTAGAAATGCCAGTTTTATCTCCATGACTCTTTTGGAGTTCAGTTACCACTCCACACAGTCCATTTTCATTTGTCCTGGGCTCTCATGCCCACAGCTTTGGTGAACTGCCTCACCAATTCCGGGCTCAGATATTGGGAGTGGTCTCCCCCTGGGTGTGGGGCCCCTTGTGGCGAGGCTGGTGGTGTCGCTGGGGGGGATCCGTCTGTGCCCCTGTTCCTTTCACTGGTGGTCCAGTTTCTTTCCTCTCCCAGTGCTGGGTTGCATCGAATGCGGTGCT
Organism: Pristis pectinata; assembly: GCF_009764475.1. NCBI lineage: Eukaryota > Metazoa > Chordata > Chondrichthyes > Rhinopristiformes > Pristidae > Pristis > Pristis pectinata. The sequence goes on from NC_067420.1 coordinate 16,945,265, forward strand.
GCTCCCAGTCTTCCAGAGCTGGCGGGGGGGGGGGGGTGTGGTGCAACAGCCTCTGCGCTGCTCCTGGTCTCCGGGAGCTGGTGGGTGGGCGCGACAACCTCTGCGCTGCTCCCGGTCTCCCGGAGCTGGGGGGAGCGACTGCACTGCTCCAAGTCTCCCGGAGCTGGGGGGGGGGGGGGGGGTGGGTGGGGGTGACAGGCTCTGCGCTGCTCCCGGTCTCCTGAAGCTGGGGGGAGCAACTGCGCTGCTCCAAGTCTCCCGGAGCTGGGGGGGGGGGGGGCGTGGGTGGGGGTGACAGGCTCTGCGCTGCTCCCGGTCTCCCGGAGCTGGGGGGGGGGGGAGCGACAGCCTCTGCGCTGCTCCCGGTCTCCCAGAGCTGGGGGTCGGCGGGCAGGGTTGTTCCCTCGCTTGTTCCTGTCTGTTGGTTCTCTTCCATGTTGCTGCTTCCTCTGTCATCGGCTTCTGCTGGCTGCTTTCATCCTCTGACGAGGAGAGGTCGCTGGTGTCCATCTGTTGCATTATTCTTTTCTTTCCAGTACACTTGTTCTCTGTGGTCCATTGTCTCTTGGGGGTGTCTTTTGCACCTTCTTCCTCTTCACCACCTACCATTCTCTTTCTTGTCCCTCCCCCACTCCCTCTTCCATTGACTCCTCCTCTTGGGGAGGGGGCTGGGAGTTCCTGGCTGGGGGGTTGGGAGCTCGAGGCAGTCGGGCTGTCCTCAGCCCCCCTGGTCTCGGTCTCATCTGGGGCCACTGTGCTGGTGGGGGGGTGCATCGGTGTTCCTCAGGGTGTTGCTGGTGCTGACACCCCTTATTGCCTGTGCGTAGGTACAGGCCCATTTTGGGCAGGCCTTGTAGAGGTGGCCTGCTTCCTCCGCACAGGTTGCAACATTTGCTTTCCTGACGGCCCTTTGTTTGGTGACCTTCCGCTTGCAGCTCTTGCAGATGACTGCGCTGCACCGGGCCGCCACGTGTCCGGGTTTTTTGCAGTTGCAACACACCCTGGGTTGTCCCGTGTACACCATGTATCCACGGTTCACTCAGATGGCAAACACTGAGGGGGGGGTGGATGATGGATCCATTTGTGACAGCTCTCAACTTGACCTTCACCTGGTGCTTGCTGGGCCAGATCCCAAACAGGTCCTTGATGTTGATTCAGCTTCCCGCTCCCTTAATAGAATGAACCAGGAAGGTGAGGACGTCCACCACAGGTACATGTGGGTTAAACATGTGAACCGTTACCACACGTTCCTTCTGGGTGGGGAGGGTGAAGAGTGGCTGCACCTTCAGCACTGACAGCGGAGCTTCGTTCCCCTTCTCCCGAAAGTCCTGCAGCAGCTTCTGCCATCCCCTCGGGTGCTTGAAGATAATGTCGAAGTACCCGTTACCTGTGAACTCCTGAAGGCAGTAGGTATCCCTCGCCGCGGACTTGCACGTATCCAGCAAGACCTTTCTGATGAAGAGGTCCCATGTGAAAGGGTTCCCTTCACTGAGATCCTTCACCGTCAGTCGGAACGTATTGCGGATCCCTCATCCCGTGGTGCTTGTCATTGCCGCCATCCCAATGTGTTTGTTAGCTGAACAGAGGAGTTAGACTGGTTTCCCAATCAGCATTAGGATCCTCCTCTGTGTCAGCAGGTTAAGCTCTCATCAGGCAGCCGCTTGATTGCAAAGATTCCTCAATAGCTTCCCTTCAATGTCAGTGTCTGCAGAGATCTGCCACGATCTGCCATTAATCCATCCTGGGAGAACCACCTTTCTGATCACGGTCTCTCCCCTGCCAGGAGAGTATTAAATTGGAGCCGGGCAAATTACAAGAGCATTAGGCAGGAACTAGGGAGAGTTAATTGGGAAAACTTGTGTTTGGGCAAGTCCACATCTGACATGTGGAGGGTGTTTAAAGACCAACGGCACAGAGTACAGGGCAGGTATGTTCCAGTAAGAAGGAAGGACAAGGATAGCAAGGTAAGGGAACCTTGGATGTTGAGAGAGGTGGTGAATTTAGTCAAGAAGAAAAAGGAAATGTATGTAAAGCTTGGGAAGCTAGGATCAAACAGAGCCCTTCAGGATTATAAAGAAGCCAGAAAAGAACTCAAGAAGGGAATTCAGAAAGCCAGGGGGGGCCATGAAAAGTCCTTGGTAAGTAGGATTAAAGAGAATCCCAAGGCATTCTATACATACATCAAGAGCAAGAGGATAGGGTAGAGGGTAGGGAGAGGGTAGGATCACTCAAGGATAAAGGAGGGATGTGCTTGGAAGCAGAGGATATGGTTGAGGTCCTAAATGAGTACTTTGCATCAGTGTTTACCAAAGAGAAAGACATAGAGGATAGGAAGATCAGTGCAGAGTGTGCTAATACGCTAGGGCACATTGAGATAAAGATGGAGGTAATGTTGGGTCTCTTAAAGAACATTAAGGTGGATAAGTCCCCAGAGCCTGATGGGATATACCCCAGGTTATTGAGAGAGGCAAGAGATGAGATTTCTGGGGCCTTGACCAAGATCTTCATGTCCTCTCTAGCCACAGGTGAGGTCCCAGAGGACTGGTGAGTAGCTAATGTTGTCCCATTATTTAAGGAGGGAAATGGGGATAATCCTGGAAACTATAGACCAGTGAGTCTCATCAGTGGTAGGGAAGTTACTAGAGAGGATTCTTTGGGATAGGATTTATGAACATTTGGAAAACCATGGCTTAATTGGAGACAGTCAGCATGGCTTTGTGTGGAGCAAGTTGTGTCTTACTAACTTAATTGAGTTTTTTGAGGAGGTGACAAAGGTGATTGATGAAGGTCGAGCTGTGGATGTTGTCTGCATGGACTTTAGTGAGGTGTTTGACAACCTCCCTCATGGGAGGCTCATCCGGAAGATTAAGATGCATGGGATCCACAGTGAGTTGGTTGTTTGGATTCAGAACTGGCTTGCCCATAGAAGACAGAGTAGTGGTCAATGAGATTTGTTCAAGCTGGAGGTCTGTGACTGGTGGTGTTCCGCAGGGATCCGTACTGTGACCTCTGCTGTCTGTGATGTATATAAATGACCTGGATGAAAATGTGGATGGGTGGGTTAGTAAGTTTGCTGATAATACGAACATAGCTGGTGTTGTGGATAGTGTAGAAGACCGGCAAAGGATACAACGGGATATAGATCAGTTGCAGATATGGCTGGAGAAATGGCAGATGGATGGAGTTTAACCGGCCAAATGTGAAGTGTTGCACCTTGGGAGATCAAATGTAAAGAGACAGTACGCTGTTAATGGCAAGACCCTTAACAGTGTTGATGAGCAGTCCAAGTTCATAGCTCCCTGAAGGTGACTACACAGGTTGATAGGGTGGTAAAGAAGACATATGGTATGCTTGCCTTTATTAGTCAAGGCATTGAATTCAAGACTCAGGAAGTTATGTTGTGGCTTTATAAAACTTTAGTTTGGCCGCATCTGGAGTATTGCATTCAGTTCTGGTCACCCCATTATAGGAAGGATGTTGAGACTTTGGACACCGTGCAGAAGAGGTTTACCAGGGTGCTACCTGGATTAGCAGGCATGTGCTATGAGGATAGGTTGGACGAACTTGGATTGTTTTATCTAGAGCAGCAGAGGCTGAGGGGAGATCTGATAGAGGTTTATAAGATTATGGGAGGCGTACATAGAGTAGATAGCCAGTATCTTTTTCCCAGGGTTGAAATGTCTAATACCAGAGGACATGCATTTAAGGTGAGAGGGGGTAAATTCGAAGGAGATGTGCAGGACAAGTTTTTTTAACAGTGGTGGATACCTGGAAGGTGCTGCCTGGGGTGGTGGTGGAGGCAAATACGATAGGGGCATTCAAGAGGCTCTTGGATAGGCACATGAATGTGCAGGAAATGGAAGGATATGGACATTTAGGTGGAAGGGATTAGTTTAGTTGGGCATTTGATTACTAATTCAATTATATCAGCACAACATTGTGGGCTGAAGGGCCTATTTTATGCTGTACTGTTCTATGTTCAAACCAACATCCCTGGCATTGAGGCCCTAGTTTCATTCAGTTGGCTAACTTGGGTAAGCCACGTTGCTCACATGTCTAACACCAGACTCCTGAAATGGACACTCCATAAGGACTTTTCTCATGGGAAGAGATTACCAGGCAAACAGAAATAAAGATTCAAGGATGGGCTCAAAGCCTCCTTGAAGAGCATCCACATTGACCTGGAAATCTCTGGCCCTCAGCTGCTCAAAGTGGAGAGGAGTCCTCAGGATGGTATTGAGATGCTTGAGGCCTTGCATCAGGAACATAGAGGCCCTGTGAAGCAGTGGAAGAAGCAGACCACCTCACAAATCACCCCCTGTCTGCCCTGTCAACCACCACCAGATACATCTGTGGAAGGGTCTGCAGTTCCCACTTTGGCCTCCTTATAACTGGAGTAGAAGTGAGTCATTCTTGATCCTAATGGACAGCCTAAGATGAAGTAGAAATACAGTAAATAACATTCTAACACATACCTGTGTGGGCCACCTCTAGTCAAATTCTGTGAATTAGAATCGATGACTATCATCACTTCTCTCTGTCTCTGTCCCTGCCTCAGCTAATTTTCTATCTGGTCAATAATTTGCCTTTAATTGCATGAGCTTCAGATTTAGTTAATGGTATCTCAAGGCAAGGCAACCTATTTAATCTAATTTGGAACTTGATACATGTAAAATCCATTGATATTGCCTTGTATATTAATTCAGTCACTACTTCAAAAACTTTAATCAGATTCATCAAGTATAACTTGCTCTTTGCAATTTCATGTTGACCCCCTTTAATCTACTGAAAAATTTCAAAGCATTCTATCACTTCCAAGCAGTAGTTTTAAGACTGTGATCTACACTGTCTCACTTTCATGAATGGCAAGACATCCTAAAAGTTTAAGTATATATATCCAATTACCTTTCCAAAGTTACCATTGAATCTACTTCTATAACTCTACCGCTCAAAATAGCAGGTCCTTTCTGATCATAATTATCCTCGTTTCCCTCAGTTATTTTTTTCAACTCTGCCTTGATAGTGAGAAGAACATAGACTCTGGAAAAGTTCTCATTTTACTGCATTTCATTCTTCAAACTGATTCTCCACGGGTTTCATAATTTTCTGCCAAAATTCTGGGGAATTTGAGAACCTGCATAGAACAGCCTTCAGTCACTTGTGCCAAAGGCACTATATTGTAGTATTTCCAATGAGTCAATTACAGAAGCAGAGTGTTATGTGTTTAGATCAGGCAGCTGAGCACAAATTTCTGCCTAACTATGTCTTACAAGGTCACCACACCTAAAATGCTACTATGGAATTGTTATATTTGCTTCCAACAGGTCACAAACAAAGTCATGACTGAGCCAGAACTATGTCTGTTAAATCCATGTATTGACTAAATGAACATATCAGAATTAGTAGAAAATACCAGCAGAAGAATAAATAATCAGAAAACTAAGCAATCAGACCTTCAATTATTTTCAAAGCCACAAATTCATAATTAAGGAACTGCCATAAAACAAAACAATCTGGTTGGTTAAATATTTTCATACCATTTTGCTTCTTCACATAGGCAAGTGTGTAGAACGAGAAATAAGATGTAAAACATTATAAATCATAAAAAATTATCCTGAAAATTATTCAGAAAAATATTCACAAAATTAAACTTTAACATTACAAATGATAACAGTACTTTTCTGCATTTGCACCAGGAATGTATTGGTATTGGTATTGGTTTATTATTGTCACTTGTACCAAGGTACAGTGAAAAACTTGTCTTACAAATCGATTGTACAGTTCAATTCATTACACAGTGCAGCTACATTGATTTAGTACAAAGTGCATTGATGTAGTACAGGTAAAAACAGTAACAGTACAAAGTGTCACAGCTATAGAGAAAGTGCAGTGCAATAAGGTGCAAGGTCACAACAAGGTAGATCGTGAGGTTGTAGTCCATCTCATTGTATAAGGGAACCATTCAATAGTCTTATCACAGTGGGGCAGAAGCTGTCCTTATGTCTGGTGGTATGTGCCCTAAGGCACCTGTATCTTCTACCCGATGGAAGAGGAGAGAAGAGAGAATGTCCCGGGTGGGTGGGGTCTTTGATTATGCTGGCTGCTACACCAAGACAACGAGAGGTAAAGACAGAGTCCAAGGAGGGGAGGCTGGTGTCCATGATGTGCTGGACTGTGTCCACAACTCTCTGCAGCTTCTTGTGGTCCTGGGCAGAGCAGTTGCTATACCAAGCCGTGATACATCCTGATAGGATGCTTTCTATGGTGCATCGGTAAAAGTTGTTGAGAGTCAAAGGGGACAAACCAAATTTCTTTAGCCTCCTGAGGAAGAAGAGGTGCTGGTGAGCTTTCTTGGCTGTGGCATCTATGTGATTTGAGCAGGACAGGCTGTTGGTGATGTTCACTCCCAGGAACGTGAATCTCTCAACCCTCTTGACCTCAGCACCATTGATGTAGACAGGTGCATGTACACCGCCCCCTTTACTGAAGTCAATGACCAGCTCTTTTGTTTTGTTGACATTGAGGGAAAGGTTGTTGTCATGACACCATTCCACTAAGCTCTCTATCTCCTTCCTGTACTCCGACTCATCGCTGTTTGAGATACGGTCTACAACGGTGGTATGATCTGCAAACTTGTAGATGGAGTTAGAGCAGAATCTGGCTACACAGTCATGAGTGTATAGGGAGTAGAGTAGAGGGCTGAGGATGCAACCTTGTGGGGCACCAGTGTTGAGAATAATCGTGCCGGAGGTATTGCTACCTATCCTCACTGATTGCGGTCTGTTTGTTAGAAAGTCAAGGATCCAGTTACAGAAGGAGGTGTTGAGTCCTAGGTCTCGGAGTTTGGTGACAAGCTTGCTTGGAATTATTGTATTGAAGGCAGAGCTGTAGTCAATAAATAATAGTCTAATGTATCTGTCTTTACTGTCCGGATGCTCCAGAGCTGAGTGTAGGGCCAGGGAGATGGCATCCGCTGTTTTCACCCTAAAGCACGGGTTAAAAGATTCATCTGAATCTAAACATTGGAGTTGTTAGTTGTATGGACAAGCTGTGGAATGTAGACTGTCCAGTACTGCAAGCTGTCTTAGAAATTGTTTCAGGCTTTAGCTTACCAAAGTAAGCTCCACTGAAGGTCTACTTGTGTATTGCAATTAAATTATTACATTGTGAATGAATGAAAATGCCATCAAGGAAATTCACACAAGTACTGCAAAATCCCAAAGCACAGTTCACATAAAAGCTAATTATGCATTGATCCATTTATATTTAATGTAACAAATGCAGAACATTATTTACAGAAGAGAAGAATTATCTAGGGACTCTCCTATGACATTGAGAAATTTGGAAATTTGAAGGTGTTCTTCTTGCATAAGGACACAAGCAACAGTAGGCCATTCAGCCGCACGTACCTGCTCCACCACTTAATTGGATTATGACTGAACATCAACTTCATTGCCACTTTACTGCACATACCCCATACCTCTTAATCCATTAATATCCAAAATCTATCAATCTGTCTTTAATATACTCAGAAAATGAGCATACACATTTAAGAGAATTCCAGAATATTTTCCAGCTTTGAATGAAGAAATTTCTTCTCGTTTCTTTCCTAAATGGCTTGAAAATGTGATCCATGTTCCTAGACACCGCAATCAGGTGAAATACTATCAATGCATCCACCCTGTCAAGCCTCATAGGAATTCTGTTTATTTCAATGTGATCACTTCTCATTCTTTTAAATTAAAGACTGTTTAAGTCAAGTCTGATTAATGTCTCCTCAGAGGACAATACCCCATCACAAGAGTCAATCCTGTGAGTCTTCACCATACTCCCTTAATTGCAAGTATATCCTTCCTTACAGCAGATCTGTGCACAATATTCCAGGTGCATTTTCACCAGGATCCTATATAACTGTAGAACGCACACCCTCTTACAATAAGGCTACCATACAGTTTGCCTTCCTAATTGCTTGCTTTACCTGTTTTCTCAACTTCCAGTCATTCGTATGCAAAGGCACCCATTTTGCTCATCACTATCTTTCAATCTCACCATTTAAAAAATTACACCATTTTTCTATTTTCTACCAAAATGGAGGAACTTAAAATTTTCCACATTATATTCCATCTGCCATATCCTTGCACATTAACATATTTTGTAAAGTGCTGTCTGAAACCTCCACCTTTCACTCTGCCACTTAGCTTTGTATCAGCAACAAATTCAGATATTTTACACTTGGTCCCCTCATGAAGAACTGGACCCCTTGCAACCCAATTACTCACAGCTCAACATCCAGAAATGATCCATTTATTCCTACTTTCTGCTTTCTATTCATTAATCCTTCTTCAATCCACTTAGTATACTAACCCCAATCCTATGCACACTATTTTTGTTTAATAACTCTTTTGTGGCAGCTCATCAGAAGCTTTCTGGAAGTCGAAATATATATCATCACAACTAGTTCTCTTTTATTTATTCTTCAAGTTGCAACCGCAAAAACTTCAGCAGATGTGTCAAGCATGATTTACCTTTCACAAATCTATGTTGACTCCATGTAATTCTGACATCATTTTCTAAGAGGCCTGTTACTGCTTCCTGAATAATAGATTCTAAGAGTTTCCTGATTACTGATATTAGACTTCAGCTTCATGTTTGTCCATTTTTCTTCCTCTTTTCTTAAATAGTGGGGTCGTATTTGCCATTTTTCATTCAAGGGAAATCAGTCTAGAATTGATGGGATTTTGGAAGAGGTCAGCCAGTGTATTCTCTTTCAAAACCTTGGGATGCATCAGCTTGGGAATGTATTACTATTAATTTCTCCAATACTTTTTTTTATAACCAGCTATTTTTATTTAAGAATTTCATAGCACTATACCACTCACCTTCACCCCTGCCACAGAAAAATATCTCAACATCAGTCAGCTAAAGCAGGAACTGAATTTTTTTATCAAGTAACAAAGGTACAGTCTGCAGCACATTAAGAACAAGTGAGATTACATATGCACCCAAGGGATTAGTGCCAATGTTCCATAATGAGGTACAATATTCCCAGGAGAGAACATTGATGAATTACTCCATTCAATCTTCAATGAAACAGTTACTCTTATACGTATAATTAAACAAATATTCTGGAAAAAAGAAACAAAGATTAAATTACACCCAAAGGAATAGGATGTACCAGATCGATTTTTAGAACAAATGGACCAGGACCAGAGCTTTCTTCAGAGCCAATTATTATAACACAGAGATAGGTTAGAAACATTGAGATTAGATACTGTTATCATTGAAGTATCTACTAATCATATCATATTTTTGCTTTAAAAATGTTTTTACAAAATTTCTTCGTTATAAAATCCCTTACATAAAATTATTTTCTTGCTGCTTCTCATAAAATAATAGCTTTTCTTTGCAACTTAATTTTTCTTTATTTACAGAAGGCTTTAGTGTTGCAAAGAATTTAATTTTCAGTCACTACTTTTTTCATTGTGATCAATGATTTGCCATTATGTGTCATTGTTAGACAGAATACAACAAAAGTACTAACATTGCAGCAGGTAATTGAGGTTCTGCATGATTTGTTTGCAAGAAAGGAAATTCCCTTTATCCTTTCCTGAAATGTAGACAATGATAGTTTCTTCTATTCTTGGGCAGTTCCTTAGAGTCAAAGGATACTTGATTCTACTCCAGTTCTGTGGGTTCTGAAGTAGCCGGTGAGACCAATGCGTGATCGGCAAACTCTTCCACAGGTGGAGCTGAGTTGCTTGACAGAACAAGTGGGCAGATATTTTGGGAGGTGGTGTCCCCCTTCTGCAATTTACACTGTGTTTCTGTGTGCTCCTGACAAAGGGATTTGAGGTTCTCAGTGCAAACCCAAATGCTTCTTCTTCATCTTGAGCAGTCATTGGTCAGGAACCCCACAAGTCACAGAGTCATAGAGAGAAACAGCACAGAAACAGGCCCTTCAGCCTATCAAGTCTGAGCTAACCATCAAGGACCCACTTGCACTAATCCTGCCCTAACCCATTTTATTTCCCCTACATTCTCATCAAATCCCTCTCTGATTCTACTACCACCTGCATACCAGGGGAAATTTACAGTGGCCAGTTAATACACCAACCCACACATCTTTGAGATTGGGAGGGAACCAGAGCACCTGAAGGAAATCCATGCAGTCAAAAGGGGAATATGCAAATTCCACACAGACAGCACCAGTCATCAGGATTGAACCTGTGTCATCGGAGCTGTGAGGTAGCAGCTCTGCTAGAGCTGTGCCACTGTGCTTCCCAAGTTACTGACGATGTTGTATATTTTTAAGTAGGCTTTAGGAACATCCTTGAATCATTTGTTCCATCCACTTGGGAACTTCCTGCCATGCATGAGCTTGTAGTTTTGGAGGTGAGCAAAGGACCACTGGAGCTGACGAAGTGTAATTAGGGCCTCAGTACTGGGGATATTGGTCCGGGAGAGTAGGCTGACATTGCTTCACTTATCCTGTGAGAGGATTCCGTGGATGTTTTGGAGATGTCATTGGTGGCATTTCTCCGTTACCTTGAGGAACCAGCTGTAAGTAATCAGAACAGGAGGGCCAGGAACATGGCTGCCTAGTGGGTTTATGCTAGATTTAAGGTCTTGATTCTATTGGCATTACAGAGGAAATTGAGCAGGAAACTTGTTGAGAATAAGGGTTTCCAAAAGCCTAAATGAGATCCATATGTCACTTTCAGATCTTTATCTAATTCACTTCAGGGTGCAGGTGTCATTGATAAGCTCAGCATTTATTGCCTATCCCTAATTGCTTTCAAGACGGTGGTAGTGGTAAGCTACTTTCTTTAGCCACCTTCAAAGTAAAGGGAATTAGCTTCAGCCAGAAGTGTTGAAGACAAACCATCTCTGCTTCCTCCTGAGATCCCCACCATCACAATGCCACTTTCCAGCCAATTTGATTCACACCACATGATATCAAGAAGTAGCTGAGGACACTTTACTAGGTACTGTTATTGTTTTTACCTGTACTACATCAATGCAGTCTGCACTAACTCAATGTAACTGCATTGTGCAATGAATTGATCTGTATGATCAGTATGCAAGACAAGTTTTTCACTGTACCTCGGTACAAGTGACAATAATAAACCAATACCAATACTGGATACTGTAAAGGTTGCAGGACCAGACACATCCCAGTGGGAGAGTTGAGGGTCTTTGCTCCAAAACTGGCTGCAGCTCTAAACAAGATGTTACAATACTGAAACCTACACAATAATACGGATGATTTCCCAAGTATAACCTATTCACAAAAGGCAAATTGATCCATTTCATTGCCACCCAATCAGTCTATCTCAATCATCAACAAATTAGATGGAAGCCACAAATAACCTGTTCATCAACTACATATTTGAGTTTGCTTAGCACCACTTGGCTCCAGACCTCAGCAAAGCCTTGGTCCAAATGTGGACCAAATTGTTGAACTCTAGAAATGAGGTGAGAGTGGTTGACCTCTACCTCAGGGCTACATTTAACTGGGTGTGGCATCAAGGTGTCCAGATAAAACAGTGGTTAATGGGCATCAAAGGGAAAACACTACTATCATTGGAGTCATACCTTGCACAAAGGAAGGTGGTTGTGTCTGTGAAAGATTAATCATCCCAGTCCAAGGAGTTCTTCTCAGCTGTGTCCATATACCAACCAGTTTCAGCTGTTTCATCAACGAAATCCTTCCCATCATAAGGTTAGAAATGGGGATATTTGGTGATGATTGCGCAATATTCAATCTCATTCACAAATCCTCAGCAAATGAAGCAGCCCATGCTGGTATGCAGAAAGAACTAGACAAGATCCAGGCAGAGACTGAAAAGTGATAAGTAACATTTGAGTCACAGAATTGCCAGGTAATGACGATCACCGAGAGAGAGAGGGTAGCCACCAATCTCAACAAACAATTATCATTGTTGAATCCTCCCACTATCAACACCCTGGGTGCTCATCATTGATCAGATGCTCATCTGGACCAGCTGCATAAATACATTGGCCAAAAGAGCAGGTCAGAGTCTGGGTACCCTGCAGTGATTTACTCACGTCTTGACACACCTCAAGGGCTTTCCACTATCAATAAGGAAATGTATCATCACAGGGTATGAATCCTGGAACTGCCTCCCCAACAGCACTGTGAAGTAGCTTCACCAGAACTGCAGTGGTTCAAGAAAGCAGCTCATCATTACCATCCTAAGGGCAATTCGGGGTGGGCAATAGATGGTTGCCTTATCAGTGATGCCCAGATCAATGAAAAGGAATTTTAAAAAAAACTGTGATAGTTAATTTTGGAAAAGTACATCCAGATATTTAAACTGTGGAGCAATCTAAAGTCAAAAGAGAAAATTCTGACAAGATGGGTATGGCAATATGAATCACTGAAAAAGAAATCCCTAGCAGGTGAAAAAAATGTGTACAATGTCGATTAGGAAATCATTTTTATGAACAGTGCACAATGAAAATGACATTAAATATCTATGGTGAGCAAGATGAGTAGCACAGGGGCAGAGACAGAGTCAGATTCAGGGCACCAGTTGAATATAATGTACCTGGTGTCATAGCTGATCCTCCTTTCATCCACTGTCCCTTCCTCCCACAATCACTGAGAATTACAAGTTGCAGATGGTGTAAACTTGCACCTCTTACTTGCCCCTTCCCCTCAGTGTGACACGACCTGTCTGCCTTGACAATGATGAAGAACATAACTCATCACTCAATCTTAATCAGCCTCCTGTTCAGATATTAATATTTTGTATATCACAGAGACCAATTTTGAATCAGCATCTGGACATGGGGAGTTACTGGGCACAAGTAACCTGCAATCAATTAGCAATACTTATAGATTTTGCCATGTTAACCTAGAAATACAAAATGTTGACTCACAATTAAAAAGGATGTGTTTGTTTTATCTAAGAAGCAGCCCTAGTATGTTTAATATCTTCAGTTTAATCATTTATCTATGCTATTTCAATGTTTTGATGTCACCATGCAGTCAGCACTCTCTTTAAAATGGTTTCCTCCACAGTCTTAAAATTGAGAGGCTAGCACCACATAAAGCCAGCCTGTGCTCCTAACTGCTGCTTTGCATATCTCTTTTGACGTATTAACATCGTTGTAGAGATACAGGAGCTCCCCATGTTATGGATGACCTGACTTACAGAAATCTGACTTTATGCAATTTCTCCCATACATTTTAATTGTTTTTTCAAGATAGTAATAATAATATGTTTTGTGGTATTTATTAATGACTGGATACAGTATATATTCCATTAGGTTAAATACCGGTAGTGTTAGAGTGAATATTCAGTGAAATGAAAGAATTATAGCAAGTATATGTAGAGCGATACAATATGGATTACTATAGAAAATGGACATTTCTGACTTACAGAGAAATTGGATTATGGATGGTTCTCAGGAACAGAACCCTTGTATAACCCAGGGACTGCCCATATACTGTATATGTACAAAAAGAACATCAAAATATACAGTTTAAAGATTCTGAAAGAGATTCTTCCATATTCTCAGAAGAATCTTCTATTACATGAGAGTGGCACTTTCTATTTCCCATAAACCTGTTCTGTGGATTTACTGAACTTAGTGGCTAACTTACTGAGAACAGGTGAACTTTTATGCTGTGCGCTTCTGTTTACTTGGAACTAAGTTGAATATATCAAACTAATTTTACAAAGGATTAGTGTAAGTGATGCTTGATGGTTGGTACGGACTCAATGGGCAGGAGGGCCTACTTCCATGCAGTATGACTGTATAACCCCATGACTGTTATAAGGCCAACAACCAGAGGAAAGATTCATTCCACAATTCTGAGTTGCTATATCTGTATAAACATTCAAAGATGCCTAGACAGGAGGTAAATGTTGATGTTGTTAATATAGAGAGTTAAATATTATTCAGTCATCACCTATTTCTACATATTAGTAGTTCCACTGTAATTCCACTGGAAATGAAGCTCTTGTTATACAGATGTTAAATTTTACAATATTGTCATTCATTGTACTGCGTTACATTTTACTAAAATGTTCGCAACATTGCACATATACACTTACCAAATCTGTTAATAATGTTTTTTCCTTAGTATGAGATTTTGGATTGTAAAAGCAGGAGCTAATTAATACAAGGGTTGGGGATGGGGTAAAGGGTAAAATTCATAGCACCTTAAAACAGCCATGGGGGTCTGCTATCTGCTAATTAATGTCTGCAGCATGTGCAGCCACCATTGACTGCTTACATGTCTCAGTGGCACAACATGGGAGGAACCCACTTTCTAAACATTGGAGGTCTTGATGGGGGAAAGGGTGGTGGGAAGTGAGGGAGAAAGGAGGAGGAATGTCTTCAATGAATAAAGAGCTAGGAAGCCTGCCAGACCAACACACAGAAGGGATTGGGAGCGAGTGTTTTTGGTGATCAGTGTCAGGAGTCTGGTCCAGGAAGTCTGAATGCAGAGCTGCTAAAACTTCAATTACCTCACATACTTGCTCAAGGCTGGTGAAAACGTCAGCAAACACCACGTCCCACCAACTGCACCATTAACCACAACAATTGTTCAATGCACTACATACCCATCATTCACCTGCCAATAATCTCTATCATTCAGAATTTAGAGATTCACCTCACCCTCATACCCACATGCACATCTCACCGACAGCTTACACTGCAGCTAAGTAACAATGACCTCACCCAACAATATTTCACAACTCTCTCTTACACACTGCACATAACTGACCTGCACCTAACTGTGGTGAGGGACAGGTACTCTTGTATATCCTTACTTACATGAAAAGATTGAGGGTGCTGTCTCTGAAGTATTTGCCATGTAACTTAGGTAAATCTAAGGCTTTCTGTGTATTACAAGCAGAAACTATACCTTAGCTGTGAAGTCATGTGAGAAGTGCAACTTTTAAACCCTGATTTCCTGCCATGACTGCAGCCCTTAATGTAATGTGGTAGGAGATGGGATAGACTTTTCCAATGGTCAGTAGTGCAATGTCCTACTGGATGCCTGCAGCTAGGATTCCTGTGGTCCTGGCCCTCTCCATTCCTCCAGTGAGTGCAGTAACAAGATCAAAAACTTACTTGATTTCTGACATGAAGGAACTGATGTATGAGGAGAGGTTGAGCAGGTTCAAGGTTTAGAAGAACGAGAGGTGATCTTAATGAATGGGAAAAATTCTGAAGGGGCTTCACAAGGTAGATGCTGAAGGAAAGTTTCTTCTTATGGGGACATCTGGAACTTGGGAGATATAGCTTCAGATTAAGGGACTCGCCCTTGGTAAACTGAGAGAACCTTCTCATAGAGAACTGAATCTTTGGGTTATTCTACCCCAGAGAGATGCAGAGGTGGAATTATTAAATATATTAAAGGCTGAGGTTGATGGATTTTTGGTTTACGGGAGAAGCAAGCGCAATGGGGATTAGGCAGGAAAGTGGACTGAGGCAAAGATCAGATCAGCCATAATCCTATTGAATGGCAGTGTAGGCCTGAGGGGCTGTTTAGTTTCTACACATTCACCATCTTAATTATAACTTTGATAAAAACCATTAAATACTTTTTCTTGATTAATTGGCAAATGATTTTGACTGTCTGAAGGCAGATGCCTTGAAATTGGATTAGAAAAAAAACCTTGTATCAGTTTTATATGCATAAATTATGCACCAATTGCAACTTTTGTGTTTTGCAAACATTTCTGGCAGAAGACCCACACGTCAGGAATTTACACCAAGCATTTCCTGCCATGATTCACTAGAGCATGGGTATCATTTCCCCAACATATTTTGTGTTGGGGAACATACTGAACCTGGTAGGAGGCAATGAGCCTGATGAGGTTTCAGATCTCTCGGTGGGAGAGCGTTTTGGAGTTAGTAACTATAACTCCTTGACCTTTACCATAGCCTTGGAGAGGGATTGGAGCAGACGATATGGGAAAGTATTTAACTGGGGGAGGGCGAATTATGATGCTATTAGGCAGGAACTTGGGAACGCAAATTGGGAACATATGTTCTTGAGGAAATGCACAGCGGAAATGTGGAGGTTGCTTAAGGAGTACTTGCATGGGGTTCTGGATAGGTTTGTCCCATTGAGGCAGGGTAAGGATGGTAGAGTGAAGGAACTGTGGTTGACAAGAGATGTAGAATATCTTGTCAAGAGGAAGAAAGAAGCTTACTTGAGGTTTAGAAAGCATGGATCAGACAGTGCTCTGGAGAGCTACAAGGTACCCAGGAGGGAACTTAAGAAAGGAATTAGGACAGCTAGAAGGGGGCATGAGAAGTCCTTGGTGAGTAGGATCAAGGAAAACTCCAAGGCATTCTACATGTATGTGAAAAATAGGAGGATGACTAGAGTGAGGGTAGGACTGATCAGGGATAAAAGAGGAAACATGTGCCTGGAGTTGGAAGAGGTAGGAGAGGTCCTTAATGAATACTTTGCTTCAGTATTCACCAGAGAGAGAGAGATCTTGACGTTTGTGAGGATGGCGTACGACAGACCGATATACTAGGGCATGTCAATGTGAGGAAAGAAGATGTGCTGGAACTATTGAAAAACATTAGGATAGATAAGTCACTGGGGCCCAACGGGATATATTCAAGGTTATTACAGGAAGCTAGGGAAGAGATTGCTGTGCCTTTGGCGATGATCTTTGCATCCTTTCTGGCCCCAGGAGTAGTGCCAGATGATTGGAGTGTGGCAAATGTTGTTCCTTTGTTTAAGAAAGGGAGTAGGGATAACCCTGGGAATTACCGACCAGTGAGCATAACTTCAGTGATGGGCAAATTCCTGGAAAAGATTCTTAGAGACAGGATTTATGGGCATTTGGAGAAGCATAGGCTGATTAGGGAAAGTCAGCATGGCTTTGTGAGGGGCAGGTCGTGCTTCACGAGCCCGAATGAATTCTTTGAGGACGTGACAAAGTACATTGATGAAGGTAGAGCAGTGGATGTGCTGTAGATGGAATTTAGTAAGGTGTTTGATAAGGTTCCTCATGGAAGGCTCATTCAGAAAGTCAGGAGGAATGGGATCCAGGGAAACTTGGCTGTGTGGATTCAGAATTGGTTTGCCCATAGAAAACAGATGTAGTGGTAGATGGAGCGTATTCTGCCTGAAGGTCGGTGACCAGTGGTGTTCCGCAGGGATCTGTTCTGGGACCCCTGCTCTTTGTGATTTTTATAAATGACTTGGATGAGAATGTGGAAGGGTGGGTTAGTAAGTTTGCTGATGATACAAAGGTTGGTGGTGTAGTGGATAGTGTAGGAGGTTGCTGTAGATTACAACAGGATATTGATAGAGTGCAGAGCTGGGCTGAGAAGTGGCAGATGGAGTTCAACCCAGAAAAGTGTGAAGTGATACACTTCAGGAGATCGAATTTGAAGGCAGAATACAAGGTTAATGGCAGGACTCTTAGCAGTGTGGAGGAACAGAGGGATCTTGGGGTCTATGACCGTAGATCCCTCTAGGTTGCCACGCAGGTAGATAGGGTTGTTAAGAAGGTGTATGGTGTGTTGGCCTTCATTAGTTGGGGTATTGAGTTCAAGAGCCACAAGGTAATGTTGCAGTTCTATGGAACTCTGGTTAGACCACACTTGGAGTATTGTGTTCAGTTCTGGTCGCCTCATTATAGGAAAGATGTGGAAGCTTTAGAGAGGCTGCAGAGGAGATTTGCCAGGATGTTGCCTGGATTGGAGAGCATGTCTTATGAGGATAGGTTGAGTGAGCTAGGGCTTTTCTCTTTGGAGAGAAGGAGGATGAGAGTTGACTTGATAGAGGTGTACAAGATGATAAGAGGCATAGATCGAGTGGACAGTCAGAGACTTTTTCCCAGTGCAACAATGGCTAACACGAGAGGACATAATTTTAAGGTGATTGGAGGAAGATATAAGGGGGAGGGCAAGGGGTAAGTTTTTTTACACAGAGACTGGTGGGTGCATGGAACGCACTGCCAGCAGAAGTTGTTGGGGCAGACACATTAGGGACATTTAAGAGATTCTTAGATAGACACATGAATGATAGAGAAATGGGGGGCTATGTGGGAGGGAAGGGTTAGATAGATATCAGAGCAGGATAAAATGTGAAGGGCCTGTACTGTGCTGTTATGTTCTATGTATGTGATGTGTCATTAAAAACATTCTGACAGAAACTAGATCAATAGGTCACAAACCATGACCTTCATTTTTAACTCACAAGAAAACAAGGAGTAAATCACGCAGAAAATCAGAAATCATGTGTGATTTAGAGCATTCCCACTTGGACATTGTTTTTAGATATATAAATTCATCCCCTGAAGTCATTTCACTTTAATGTAAGTATAATTGCCAGGAGCAATAACCACAGATCGAAGTGTGTGCACGTTGCTCTCACCAGTGCACGAAGCTTTGATCTGTGACCTAATCATCATTTTAATCACGGGAGCTTGAAGACACAACTCAGAGTACCACCTGCCCAACCCATATCTCGGGGTCAATCTCCCTCAGGGGAACCTTGAGGGCTAAACCAAATCTAATGAAAAGAATGATAAAGAATGGAAGAAATGTGTTCTTCTTTATTCATCCTATAATATGGAGGAAATGAAAAGGTTATCAATATTTACCATTGTAAAAAATTTTTAAGGTTTTCAGGAAAAGGTTACAGCAGGAACTCTGACATTATACCCGTTGCTTACTTTCTGAAGGGAAGACAAGCAAAGAAAATCAATGTCCCGAACGAGAAAACTGAAGTCATATCGAGTGTATTCTAATTCCTCTATCCTCATTTAATTTCTTGTATCTCTGCTGATAGCATGAAACTATCATTAGTCTGAAGGATCACAGAAGTAATTATTGCATAATCATTAAGGCAGGCACAAACCAGATCAAAGAAATCACTAAAAATTTTATGCATCTTTTTTATTTTAAGGTATGTGAAGGTTCACCAGACTGATCCCTGGGATGGCTGGGGTGCCAAATGAAGAGAGGTTAGATTGGCTAAATGGAGTTAAGAGGAACGGGAGGGAACTAATTGAAACAAAATTTGACAGGGCTAGATAGACTGGATATAGGGCGGATATTTCCACTAGCTGCAGAAGCTAGAATAAGGAGTCACAACCTTAGGTTATGGAACAAGAGATTTAGCATTGAGATGAAGAAAATTTTCTTTGCTCAGAGGGTGGAATTCACTCCCACAGAGGGCTGCAGAGGCCAAGTCACTGAATATTTTTAAGCAAAAAGATACATTTCTAGATACAAAAGGTATCAAGGGGTAGCGGGAGAGAGTAGGAATTTGGTATTGAAATAGATGATCAGCTATGATCATATTGAATGGTAAAGCGGGCTCGAAGGGCTTTCTCTTGCTCCCTTGTTTCAATGAAAGAAAAGTTGCCTCTTGATAACCAACAACCAAAAGTCAAAGAAAAACTTGTCTTTACTGATTTGCATAGAAAACATCTATCAGTGGATATTTTGAACAAAAGAAAAAGGATACATATTCTCATTTAGGAATAAAACTGGTATACATAATTACTGTGGAAATATAACTGTTTATAAAATGTTCCCAGCTTATAAATTAACAAATATTCATAATTATCATGAAAAATTAGGATATATGTTTTTCATAAAAGTAATACACAATATAGATTACAATCTTTCAGTTTCCAATGATGATATTTACAGTCAAAAAGTTCTTTTTTTGATGTAATAATTAAAATAGAATCTCACTAGTGTATCATTGAAACTCTGTAAGAGAACACATTGAACTGAGGTCACTTTGTCTTTGTCATTTTAGAAGAACATTGCAGATCTGATTTCCATTATTCTAAGAGAACAATGTCCTATTATAGATTCCACCCATGCTACTACCAATGATAAAATTAGACTTAGCAATTCATCTCACATGGTTACTGGAGAATTTTGAAACCACTGTCAACTTTAAATATTAATGACTCAAAATAATGCATTCTGATGCTATTTATAATCTCTCCTAAATGCATCCCAATGGCTCCGATCCATACTATTTACTGATGTATTTAATTTCTATTTACCTCTGTTAAAGCCAAGGATATGCAACAAGCTGGCAGCCAAGTGCAAGTAGGTCACAGTTGCTTCTAGGATTAGATGGGGGCTGGGATCATGAGAGCTGTGGTAAATGAGCCGCTGAGAGACTGATTATAGTATAGATTATGGTCAAGAGAAAAGGAGGAATCAGTACCAAGAATTGCCGTATTGGATTTAGGGGCACTGTAGGCCAGAAGAAACTGGGAGACCTAGAGCATACCAAGGCTTGTATACAGGACTAGATGCCTGTTTGTGTGTTTTGAACCTGACCCAATCCCAAGAACTTTATAATAATTTTGCTACCTGACCTGACAGAAAATGCAGAAAAGACTTGTTCTGCAGTGCATACATGGCTATAGATTAAGAACAGAGGACATTGTAGGAATACTATGCAAATTATTCCGAATTGGGTGAAGAACTGAGCTGAACCATCATGTCAAAGCCTCATGTTACCCAAACCTGAATGTTTCAGCAGTATATACGCAGAACCTGACGTGAAGCTTTCACATACAGTCAGATCCATTCAGACAAAAGTCAGCTAGCCAGGTTCTACTTGGAACTACTTTGCAGAGGGTAAGTGAGAGAGAGAGAGTGATATTTTGGTGGGTGTTGAATTAGGATTACTACCGAGGAATGAAACCAGTTCACGGTGAACTGGGGGCCAACATCATTTGTGGAAATTGACTGAGTATTTACAACAGTACTGGGGAGGAGGATATGGGAACTTGTAACATTTAAGGAACTTGCAGCATGTATGGAATGAAAGGTCCTGATGGAATTGGCAGACTGGGGAGAGGAAATCGAGTTCAATCTTTCAGTACTATAACCAACTTGGGGCAGAAAATTCTGGCCTAACAATACCATGGAAGAGAAATGGCATTCTCAAGGATTCCAGAAAGACAAGGAGGTCCAACAGACCTCACTGGGCAAGCCTATGTGTATTCTCCAGTACTCACCTTTTGGCCGAGGGGAAAGAAATAGAAAGAAATAGTCACCAGTTCGCAAACCTTTTTACTTCCATTAAGGAAATTTCAGAAATCACCTTCACAAGCTCCCATTTTATGCTCTGCTCTATTTCCCTCACACTTCCAGCTCTTCTCTCTCAATAGACAGTAGATTCAGATAATATGAGGGTACTTTGCATTACTTAATATTAAAAGAAGCACACATTTCACGTTGGTGTTGCTTTAATTCAATTTACCTCTATAAATACCTACTCCCTGCTAAATATATCAACTTTCACAAAGCATGTGTTAACATAATCAAAATATTTCTTTATGATTACTGCATCCTATCCACAGAGCATTAAATATATCAGTATCACAGTTAATCAAGGCAAATTGATATCGAAACAAAGAGCTTGACAGTACTTCTAAACCAAAGTTGTGGCATAAATTTCTCAGCATAGTTGTTCCTTCATTTGGTTTTGCAATTATTGAATAGCATTAAAGATTGGTGGTGGTCAGGGCAATGTAGTGGGACATTGGGATTGCAGACCACAACAGGATTGTTACTTATATTTTTGCACACGAGCAAAGCTTTTATTTCAGTGTTGTGAAAGTTAGTGTCTAGGCCTGAAATAACAGATATTAATGGATATCAATATAAATGACAGCACGCTGAAATCTTTTCCTTGGCATGGATAATTTCATTAATATTTATTGGAATGTGCATGAGAGGTATTATGAGTGATTAATCATTGTGCAAATGTCTAAATGATGCTGATTTCTTTATGTATGTTGATGGCTCTTGCAAATGTGATTTATTGCACCATTCTTGAAACAAACAATTAATAGCCTTAAACAATAAAAATGATTTAAAATCATTTAATGTTTTCCCTCTCTTGTTGACTCTCGACAATATTAAAGTATTACCCCATAACAGTGGTCAAAGAACAAAACAAAATGCATAGGGTGGATAGAAACTTTTTAGATCAGGCATATTATCAATTAGTTCCAGTACAGAGCTCCTATCATCTTCTCTATATCTAAAAACCTCTCCTAGTCATGTGACTTTTCCATTTCCTAAACCTGCTTTATATAGTATGTGAATTGAGCATTTCTCATTATCATGAAACAACTTCCTCAGAAGATGACAATTGGATGATGGGAAAGAAGAAAAATAGGGAAATCCAGCTGACAGAAGTGAGGTGCAAGATGTATCATGGACGCAAGATCCAGTTTAAATTTCTTTTGTGTTTCAAGAGCGTCATGGGACTCCAATTAGTGTTTATTAATGAATTCTACCTTCTTCCACCAACAACAGCAGCAGCAAAATCATGGGTGAAAACATTAAAAAACCTTGCACCTCCTCTTTCATTCAACAAGCTCAAGGTTGACCTTTTACCTCAATGATACTTCCGAGTACGGTCCCATTCCTTTGATTCCTTTAAAATCCAAAAATCTATTGACTTAAACGTACTTACCAACTGGGTCTCCACAGCCTTCTTAGGTAAAGAATTGTAAAAATTCACTACTCTGGGATGAAGAAATTTATTCTCATTTATGTCCTGAATTGCTGAGTCCTTATGTTGAGATTGTGACCCTTGATTCTAGATATCCTGATGATGTAATTTCTGCCTCTACCCTGTCAAGCCATATAAGAATTTGTATCTTTGAAGAGGTAACCTCATATTTTTCTAAACTTAAAAACAGTATTACTTATTTTGATTAATCTCTCCTCATAGGGCAATCCACCCATCTCAGGAATCAATCTGGTGAACCTTTGTAACACCCTCTCTATCATAAATATACAAATTGTTAGGTAGGGGGATTAGACCTGTGCACAACATGCTGTCTCACCAGGGCCCTGCATAATTGCAGAAGACATTTTTACTCTTGTACTTAAATCATCTCACAATACAGGCCAGCATACCATCTGCCTTCATAATTGCTTGGTGCACTTGCACATCATCCTTCAGTGATTAATTTACAAGGACAACCATATCCCTTTGAATGCCAACAGCTTTCAACTTCTCAATATTTGAAAAAATAATCTGCTTTCCTGCTAGTTATACCAAAATGGATAATGTTACAATTTTCTACATCATATTTGACCTGCTATGTCCTTCCTTATTCACTTACCTGGCTGCATCCTCCTCACAGCTCACTGTTGACCAGCTTTGTAACATCAGAACACTTGATTCCTCCATCCAAATCATTGATAAGTGCTGTGAACAACTGGGGCCCCATTATCAATGCCCCTGGCATCCCACTGGTTTTAGTCTTCCCACCTGAAAATGATCAATTTATCCCTATTTTCTCTTTGTTAATCAGTCCACAGTCCATGCACTATTTTACTCTCAATCCCATATGCCCTAATTTTATTTCATAATCATTTGTATAGTATCTTATTGAAGGCAATCTTAAAGTCCATAAGCATGACATCCACTGGATACTCCTTATCTCCCTTGCTAGTTACAGTTCAAAAAATTCTGAACAGATTTGCCAAACATGATTTCCCTTTCATAAATCCATATAGACCCTGCTTAATCCCATTATTATGTTCCAAGTGACATGCTAAAATGTCCTTTATAATAGATTATGGCATTTTCCCTATTATGACACCCAGCTATCTGGTCTGTATCTCCCTGTTTTCACTCTCCCTCCTTCTTAAACAGTGGTTTAACATTTTCTATCTTTCAATCTGTGGAAACCATTCTAGAAACCATGGAATTTTCAAAGATAACTACCAATGCATCCATTATTTTCATTGCTACCTCTCTCAAAACCTTGGCATACAGGTCATGAGATCCTGAATTTATTGGTTTTCTGTCCAATTAATTTCCCCAATGCATTTTTTCATTATTACTCAGTTTTCAGCTCCTCCACTCTTTTTGTTCTCCATTATTTACAGGTTTTTGTGCCCTCTTCCATGAAGACAGATGCAAATATTTTTTTTAATTTCCCTGCTATTTCTTCATTCTCCAATATAATTTCTTCTATCTCAGTCTGTAAGCATCTGTAGTTAACCATTGCTCATCCTTTCCTCTTTATCTATGTGCAGAAGCTTTTACATTTCAAGCTAGAATTCTTTCAGACTCTACATTCTCTTTGCTTATCAATATGTTGGCTCTCCTCTACTAAATTCTGAAATTTTCCCAATCAGGCTTACTGCTCATTCTGGCAACATTATGAGGCTATGTTTTTGATCTAGTACTATCTTTATCTTCTCAGTAGTCACAAAACAGGAAGTGGAGGTACTATTATATAACTGCTCCCCTGCTCTGTGCTTGATGGTCAGGGAGAGTTAAATCCAATTCATATGGTAACAACACAAATATAGGAGACACAAGAGACTGCAGATGTTGTAATATGGAACAAAAATAACAAACTGCTGGAAGAACTCAGCAAGCCAAAAGGCATCTGTAGGGGCAAAGGGAAAATGATGGGGTATTTCTGTCCCTATATTTGTGTATGGAGTTCAGTGGACAGAAATATTCGTTAGCTGATAGCTCCAGGATGCTGACTGGGACCTCCCAAACATTATACTCACTGACAGCATTCAGTTAGTCTCAATGGAACCGGATATCTGAAGGACAACATAATGGACAGCTGATACTCTAGCCTACATGCGGCATTAGTGACCAAAAAACAAATCTCTATCAAAATATTTATTCAGGGAATTTCAAGAGAAAGACCATGAACCATGCATTCTCAACACCATTTTATCTGGTTGAAAGTCTGATAGTATCCATTCAATACTTGCATTCAAGAGTTGTTTTCCCACATGCTCTAACATGTAATGTAAAACAACGTATTTTAGCTTACTGCAATAATAAAGCTGACCAGTATGACACAAATAGCTTGAAGTAAAAAAAATTCTGATGATGACATAATAGCATGGAATTAAATCCCTTTTAACTACCAAGTTACACACAAAAAACTGCAGATATAAATGAAATGAAAACATGAAACACCAGAAATATTCAGAAGACTGGGCAGCATCTGTGGATAGGAAAACAGGCTGATAAACAGAAAATGATGCAGTTAGTTTTAAGCAACCTACGATCATTGAGAAAGTAATTTCTTTGAAGTATTCATTTTATCTGTTGCTTTTGGTGAGCCCTTGATTACCATTTTATACTGATGGCATTAGAAGACTGATTTACAACTATGGTTACTTTTTGTGCCAAAACTAGAAGAGCAGTTTGATTAAATGTAATTCTTGATAGTAGGTTAAAATCTAAATGCAAATATAACAAAACAGGTTTCCTCATCTTAACAACGTGGTTGAGTTCAGTCTTGACTTCATTTCTAACCTTGTGGTCAAGACTTCATTTATTTCCTTCAAGAGCAGTAGCAAATCTATTATAATATCATTAGCCCCCTCTAATGGGAAGTGGCAGGAAAAGCAGGCAATATTTAACCCAGTGGCACGATCAATATTATGACATGATGACTTTATTGGGTATGAAATAAATAATGGAGTAGGTCTATAGCTAATTAAGTATTGTTACAATCTCTAATGAACATGCCCTGCAACTGAAAGGAAAACATTTATATTTCATGGAATTTACATATCGTTTTTCAATAGTGTATACATAGGAATGGGTTTTCCTTGGTGTAAAAGCCAGGAACAAAACACTATTTTCACCTTTTATAAGCTAACAGAATACATGGACATTTGTTTCTGATCTTGATCACTACTGCTGAACTTCTGAAGAATAACCCCAAATATTATGTTCACCTCTTATTTCATCAGCTTTAAGTTGATTGAATAAAATTAGTAGTTTTTTTTTCATAATCATACTTTTAGGTTTGAAGAATTATATTTATATTTTGAAATTAAAAGCCTTGGTCTCAGAACTGGATCATGCAGTGCAATATGTGCCCCATAACTTAATTTCAAAAATTATTAAGCACAAAAGAAATGTGTGGACTTGTGAGTTTCTATGAAATCCATGATTTTCCTTTCATCTGTCTGATGTGTTAACATACTGAGGAGTCTGTATATGGACAAAAACATCCAAAAGTGTGCAATGAATACCTGGGCACTACTTCTATGATTTTGGTCCACACATACATGGCTCATAGGTGGCAGATGCCATTCATGCCAATACAGGCATTAATAACACATGTGACACAGCAGCATTACTCAAAGGGGAATCCAGCTGAGCTGTGACAATGAAATATTTAACTAGTGCAATGTTTTTCCCTTGCCCCATCCCCCTTACTAACCATAACTTTAATCACAAATGTCATTCTTTCTTCTAGCTCAAATTCCCTTCACCACACCACCTCTGATCTCCAGGCTGATCAACACCACCCTCCCACCCCCTCCAACAAACCCAACGCTTCAGCTTCACACCTACGCTATGTCTCCCAAAGCTGAACTCCAGCAAAGAAATATTAAGTTTGTCTCTCTCTACTGCAAATGCCTGACGTACTCTTTGTCTCCAGCATTTCCTGTTTTTAATTTCAGATTTTCAGCATTTGTAGTATTTTCCTTCTAGGAAAGCATTAACCTGTTCCATGCAGCAGTCTTCACTTCTCTTGAGCTGCCAGGCTTCCCAAGGCCCAAGGAGTCCATCTGCAAAAGTTAAAGTCAGAACAGGAAAAAAAATATTAAGCATCTAGAGACTTGCTTCCAGAAGAAAGTTGACTGACTTACCCATTGATACACACCGCCATAGTGGGCTGTATCTCAAATAATAATGAGTCAGAGTACAGGAAGGAGACATGGTGTCATGACAACAACCTTTCTCTCAATGTCAGCAAAACAAAAGAGCTGGTTATTGACTTCATGAAGGGGGGCAGTGCACATGCTCCTGTCTATATCAATGGTGCTGAGGTCACGAGGGTTGAGGGCTTCAAGTTCCTGGAAGTGAACATCACCAATAGCCTGTACTGGTCCAACCCTGTTGATGCCACAGCCCAGAAAGCTGAGCAGTGCCTCTACTTCCTCAGGGGGCTAAAGAAATTTAGCATGTCCCATTTGACCTTCACCAATTTCTATCAGTACACCATAGAGACCATCCTACCTGGATGCATCACAGCTTGGTATGGCAACTGTTCTGCCCGTGACCGCAAGTAACTGCAGGGAGTTGTGGACACAGCTCAGCACATCATGGAAACCAGCCTCCCCTTCATGGGCTCTGTCTATACTTCTCGCTGCCTTAGTAAAGCAGCCAGCATAATCAAAGACCCCATCCACCCCGGACAGTTTCTCTTCTCCCCTCTCCCATTGGGCAGAAGATACAAAAGCCTGCAAGCATGTACCGCCAGGCTCAAGGACAGCTTCTATCCTGCTGTTATAATAGTATTGAATGGTTCCCTAGTACGATAAGATGGACTCTTAACCTTACCATCTACCTCGTTATGACCTTGTATGTTATTGTTTACCTGCACTACACTTTCTCTGTAACTGTAACACTTTATTTTGCATTTTGTTTTGTTTTACCTTGTACTATCTCAATGCACAGTATAATGAATTGATCTATATGAACGGTATGCAAGACAAGTTTTTCACTGTACCTCAGTACATGTGACAATAACAAATCAATTTACCAAAAGCATATTTTATCCTTGTAAATTTTTGATGCTGTATTTCTTACAGTTTTCTTCCCACCTGACCCAAACCTTTCCCTTCTGGAGATTTAAATTCCCTTTCCTGCGACAAAAAAAATTGTTTCATTTATTTTCTCTTCAAGCTGAATTTAAAATATCAGATACAAAACAAAAGTCACACATTCATTTGGCTGGAAGAAGCTTTGTCATTTTAATATGTTGGGAAATGCAAATATTTTGATGGCAATATTGTAAAGGGTGAAGAGACTGCAAGAAATAATAGCTATAATGCAGTAAAAACTTCCTAATCTAAGCAGTGCGAATTGAGTTAAAGGTCTTCTGAGCTGGACATAATCTGGGGTATGATTATGTTTATGTATTTACATGGTCTGCTGACCTACTGGAGCCCAAGGTTCAACTGATAGATCCACAGTGGATGCCCATGAGAGAGGCATTTTTCAAATACCATTTTTTCCGATATATCTGCTAAAGGATTCAGAATGATGCATCTGAGGCTGACACCTTCACAGTCATTAGTTGCACTGAAGTTGTCAGAGAATTGAGTTGGAATGTGTTTTAAGATTCAATCTTATATCTCATACAGGAAAGTCAAGTTCATTGCTTTTCTTTCACATGGAGAAGTTTAATAGTTACATTTATAATCACAAAAAATATACTGCTTGTTTATGCAGTGACTAGCATATCTGCTTCCTATTCAGTAAACCTGATTGAATACTTCCAGCTCAAGTTATGATTTAACAGTGTGTTTAACCTACCAGCAGAGGCTAAGGAATTATCAAGTGAGCCAGAGTAGAATGTCTACTGTGTGATGTGTTGCATTCATCTTGTTATTAGGTCAGTAAACTAAAGTTCTGTTGCCAGGAGTTGGAGAAGTCAGAGGCTCAAGCATGCTAAGGGATCCAGGACTATGCTCCCACTTCTGTAATGTAGTGAGAAGTAATCAGTCCAATGTTCCAGTTCATTGTATCATTAATTCTGTGGAACTATCAGGAATGTTTTATTCATATGCAGTTGGTATTGTAGATTGAACTAATACATTTTAGCTCCATGTTTCTGAAAAGGAACTCATTTTTCATGGAGAGAGCAAAATTCCCATTTCATTACCTTAAGTTGTACAATATTAGGACAGAGATCAAGCTCCAAATCATTGCCACTTTCTTCACTGAAGCATACGAGAAGATGGGCCTTTCATTAAAGATTCAGAACTTAAAGGTCCTTTAACAACCTGCCCCAACTACACACCATCACCCTCTTACTTGAAGTATCCTCGAAGAGATCCAACAAAAAATGGATCACTTTCCATATCTGGAAGCCAGCTCTTTGTAAATGATGAAATTTATCACTGTCTCTGGTTCGGCAGCAAAACCAACAACCAAATGAGGAAAATGTGTTCAAAGGCCCAAGACTTGAACCCTGGTACAAGCTCCTGGTCTACCAGGCAGCAGTGGTCCCCACTCTCCTGTAAGCTTCCGATGCATGGGCAACATATAAACATACAAATGAGCAGCAGGAGTAGGACACACCCTCTCAAATCTGCTCTGATATTTACTAAGATCTTATCTGATCTGATTGTAACTTCAAATCTGCATTCTTCTATACCTGAAGTAAACTTTCACCCCCTTGCTTAACAAGTACCTATCTACCTCTGCCTTAAAAGAATTTGCTCCCATCACCTTTTGAAGAAGAGACAGAACGACCATCTGAAAGAAAAAATATGTCACCTCATATCTGCCTCAGATAGGTGGCTCTTTATTTTTAATCAGTTCTAGGGTCTTCCACAAGACCAAATAACTTCTCCATATCCATCCTGTCAAGACCTTTCAGACCCTACAGGAAAATGGTTTGTGAGTACCTCAAAGCACTGGAGAAGTAACACCAACATTATCGCTACAAAATTCATAGATAAACCAACATTAGCATCCTGTCCCAGGCTAGCAACTTGAAGGACATCTCCTTGACAAAACGTAACATCTTCATGGACTGATGGGAAACACTCATTCAAAACTATTCAAAATGGTGAAGGAGTATCTGGGAAAGAACTGAGCCCCTTTGGACTCTGCAATGGGAGTACAAGGTGGGCAAAGGCAAGCAGTGGAAGGAGTGCAAGACCCATCCAACCACCCCAGTGAACACATCCTGCTTCAGGTATGAAAAGGTCCTCACATCTCACATTGGTCTCATCAGCCGCATCAGAATCCACAGCACTGAAGGGAAACAAGTCATCCTTGATAACAGGGCACTGCCTAAGAAGATCATTAGATAGAATTAGGATGTTCCATTACTTTTGTTAAATATCTAGTGCAAATAAATACAAAAGAGTAAATTAATTCCTCTTCCAAATTAAATGCAAATTCATATATAGGATCTTCACAAATGCCATAATGTCTCATTATTGTGCTCTGTCCTCTGTCAGATTGCTCCTTCACCTGTTAACATGTTGTAACTTTTCCTGGGTCACATCCAGGAAGTTAAATTTGCTGTTGAAGCAGCGCACCTGCGTTTCTTAATATTTTGCAGTGGATATGTGCACACGCATCCATAACTTACATTCATACATTTCTCTTGGCTGATAATTGGAGAGGGTCCATACCTCTGCTTGCCCCCCAGTTCCCTTTCACACACTCCCTGCACATTTCTGTTCAGATATGCAAACACACAGGGGTTTCTTTGAGCCTTTCACCCAGCTGAAAACCAGACTTTGCAGGTCTCTCACAACCTTCTTGCTGTTGTAAACTTTGTATCAGTTTTTCTCTACCAATAGCCCCTTTGCCTTGTCAAAGAAGGTTTCTAGTTCAAATTCTGTACCTTGATTGCATAATCTAAGCTGACTCTCCAAGGCAGTACTAAAGTGCTTTCTCAATGTTAGAGTCGTGTTTTTGAAGAAATATTTCAACTGAGGCCCTGCTCAATTGGGAATTAAAGTTTGTATGTACTTTGATAGAGTTTCCTGATGCTTTAACACATATCCTTCCTTTAATTAATATAATATATCACTTTTTAAAAAATCCAATCATTCAACTTATTCTGTTTGTGAAAAATAGCTCCAACAGTCAAACATTAATGTGAGCTGTTTTCCATTTCAGCCATCTAATCTCTTCAGAAAACCATTTTCCAGAAATACATAAAAATACCATTGACTATAAATCAAATATCTTTCTGATTGTCTATTCCACACATTGACAATCCCGTGGGAGAAGGTAGGTGGCGAATTTGCTGCATAATATTCTGTGGTGATTGTCTTGAGTAACCTGGAGCATTGTTCTGATGTTTAAGTGCAGCCCAGGACTGCCCTTTCTAAAGTTACAGCTCTAGTGCTCCCTTTTGGATAATAGGAAAACATTTTAAATAGGTCTTGAGATATTTCAGAATTCAATTGTTATTTGCTGAGAGAAGCTTTTGTCTGCATAATAGAGAAAATTACCATGACTTTCTTTTATTTATATATTCGTGTGATGTATCCCTGATCCAGTGTGAGATCCCTCAAGACTTGGATAAATAGATTAAACAACACATAAGACAGATGAACATAAACAAAGCAGAAAGGATTTGGAAATATAAAGGAAAAACAATAGCGTAATCATAATGTTAATAATAAGGAGAAAAAATATGAAGCCATTAACATTGCACTCTCCTTTATTTCTCCTTGTATGCTGACAAATACATATATTGTGGGAAAACAGAACTTACAGGATAAGGCAAATTGACATCTATGAACACTGACCCGGAAAACCTGTGGGAAATCAAAGCTAGTATTATTACACCTCTAGTGAATTCAACTGGTCCTCCTGTCAATATTTATCCCACCAGTGTGAAAAGCCTTGAAAATCAGGCCTTCATAAAAAGGAAACCCATTACCCTCAGCTCTGCATACCTAAGTTTTCAAAATTAACTTTTCAATGCTCATTCATGTTGATAAATGATAAATTATGCCAGTAACATTCATGTCAGCTTTCTGAGGCTCTTATTTCAGTAACCACTCATTAATAGAAGCACTACATCAAAATGTAATCTTAATTTTAATATTCTTAGTGTGATGTGTTGCTATGAAGTGTTAGACAACTTTGTGCATATATATGAGCAAATAAATATGTTAGTATTTGTATCTTCTGCACATTATTCTTGCTGAAAAAGTATCATCAATTATCAATGAAGAACAAATTTCTTTGACAGAAGTCTGGAATGAGATCTGTCAGTGGCCAGGCTCAACAATATATTTTGGAAACTAGGAACACAGGAGGTAATTTTGGTACATTATGTCCATAAGACATGAACAAATTTTTGTTCTGAGCTAATCATTGTTATGGTCATACCTTTTAAACAACTCTATTGTAATTTGAAATTGACAAAATTGACATGGCCAATAATTTCTTTTGCAATTGCTTGGACAATTTTCATGCTTCAACACCGTGCAACACAATATCTACTGCCCCATTCTGTCACTATTTGAAAAATATTTTGCTTTTCCAGCTATCTACCAAATTGGATAATCTCATCTCTCCTCACATTATTTTAACAAAAGCAATCACACTAACACATATTTAACTAGCACTTTTAAAATAGAAAACATTTCAAAAGACTTTCCAGGTGGGCTATTAAGCAAAATTTGATGCTGTCTCATAAGGCGAGATTCAGCTGGATGGCCAAAATCTGAGTCAAAAAGATGAGTTACAAAGGGTCTCTTGAAGGAGAAAAGAATGTGGGAAGGCTTGAGGTGGACACTGGAGAACTTAGCACCTTGGCAGCTGTCAGCAGGACGACCATAGGTGGAGAGATTATATTCAGAAAGAAGAGGCCAGAACTTTAGGAGTGTGGATATCTTAGAGAAATGTGGATTGGAAAATTAGAAAGGGACAAGGCTATAGAGGGTGCCACCATACACTGGTGGTGTGCTAGTAAATGTTTAAGGTGGTAAATGGGCACCCATCATATGAACAATTTTATCCTGGAAGCTGCTAAAGTTCATTTCATAAGCGCATAAGAATTAGGAGCAGGAATAGGCCATTCAACCCTCATTCACTATTCATCAAGATCATGGCTAATCTACGTCAGCACTATTACCTTGTATGATTACTGTCTTCCTTGATTCCCTTAATATTCACAAACCTACCAATCTCCGTTTTGAATAAACTTAATGACTGAGCCACTGCTGTCCTCCAGGTTAGAGAACTGTAAAGGTTCACCAACCCCTGAGTGAAGAAATTTCACCCCATCTCAGTCGTAAATAGCTCACCCCTTATTCTAAAATTGTGACGCCTACTTTTAGACACCTCATCCAATAGAAATATTCTCCCTGCATCCCACCTGTCAAGTCCTGAAAGAATTTTATAAGTTTCAATGAGATCTTCTTTTATTCTTCTAAACTGTAGAGAACGCAGCCCTAGTGGACTCAATCTCTCCTCCTACAGAAAACCCACCATCCCAGGAACCAGTCTCAAGAATGTTTGCTACACTTTGTGGCATTTATTTTGGTTTTTTTTAGATAAGGAGACCAAAACAGAGCACAACATTCCAGATGTTGTCTCACCAAGGCCCTGCATTCATAGTCATAATGTGATAGATCATACAGCACTGAAAGAGGCACTTTAACCCACTGAGCACACATCAACCATCAAGTCCCAATTTTACACTAATCCCATTTTATTCTCCCCACAAACCCACACGATGAGAATGAGGGGTGGTCTTATAGACATGTATAAAATAATGAGGGACGTAGATAGGGTGAATGCACACAGCCTTTTTCACAGGGTTGGAGAATTGAGAACTAGAGGACATAGGTTTAGGGTGAGAAGGGAAAGATTTGATAGGAACCTGAGGGGTAACTTTTTCACCCAGAGAATGGTCAGTATATGGAATGAGCTGCCAGAGGAAGTGGGTGAGGCAGGTACATTAACAACATTTAAAAGGTACTTGGATAGATGCATAGATAGGAAAGGTTTAGAGGGATATGGGCCAAATGTGGGCAAATGGGACCAGCTTTGATGGGAATCTTGGTTGGCATGGACCAGTGGGGCCGAACGGTCCGTTTCCGCGCTGTATGACTCTACTCCCATCAACTACCCATATTCTACTACCCACCTACACTAGGGACAATTTAGAGTGGCCATCTAGTCTATCAACTTGCACACCTTTGGAATGTGGGAGGAAACCAGAGCACCCAAGGGAAACCCATACAATCACAAGGAGAACTAAGTGAATATCTTTGCAAACATCACACAGACAACACCAGAGGTCAGGACTAAGCACAGATCACTCTAGCTGTGAGGCAATAGTTCCATTAGCTGTGCCACTCAAATTCTCTTATAATAAAAAGTGAATATCAACAGATACTGGAAATCTGAAATAAAAGAAGAAAATGTTGGAAACACTCAACTGGTCAGTTGGAATCTGTGGAAAGAGAAACAGAGTTAATATTTCAGAATGAAGACTCTTTGTCAGAACTGGGAAAGAGAGAAAACAAGTTTATTTTGAGTTGCTGAGAGGGTGAGGAAGGGATGGATAAAACTAAGTGAATATCTTTGATAAAGTGAGGACAGGGTTTCCATGGTGATAATTTGTTGATGGAGCCATCTGGATGATATATTAATGAGAAGGTTAGAGAGTGAAATCAAACAAAGGGACATGTAAGAGCTATGAAATTTAGGTCAGAGCTATGGGAACTTCCCAGAGATCAGGCAATGTCAGTGAGGATCTCCTGGGCATTTCCCACAGCTCTGACCCCATCTTACCTGCAGCTCAAAATTAACTTGTTTTCTGTCTTTCCCACCCATTTATGACAAGGGGTCTTCAATGTTTTCTCCCCACAGATGCTGCCTGACCTGCTGAGTGTTTCCAATATTTTCTGACCTCTTGTAGTAAGGGCAGATATACCATTTCATTTCCCAATCGCTTGTTGCTCTTACATGGACACCCTTGGAATATCAACACTCCCCAACTCTCACCCTTTAAAAATATTTTGCTTTTCTGTTTTATGCAGCAATGTAGATTGTATTCTATCTGCCATGTTCTCACCCTCTCACTCAGCTTTCTACAGCCTGTCGAAATGATTCTGATTCTGATTTCCTATTCATAATCTCACCTGGTTTTATATCCTCCCAGCCAAATCATTGATATAGGTTATAATAACAGGGGCCCAAGCACTGACACTTGTGTCCCACTGGTCACAGCCTTCCACCCTGAGAGAGATCCATCTATTCTTTTGCTTTCTGTTTGATAACCAATTCTCAATCCATGAAGTATGCAACTTCTAATTCCATGTGCTATAACCTGTTGACTAATGTCCTATGTGGAACCTTGTCAAAAGCCTTCTGAAAATGTAAATACACTGCATTCACTGGTTCCCCCTCATCTAATCTACAAAGTCACATCTTCAAAGGATTCCCAAGAGATTTGTCAAGCTTGTTTTCCCTTTCCAAAACCTATCTACCTGGTTTCATTTCCCTTGGTTCAACTTTCCTATCCTCTCCTCACCTGGGTCCATCTGCCCATCATCCCTCCCTTATCTGGTTCCACCTTTCACCTACCAGCATCTGTCTCACCCCTCCCTCTCACTTCTATATACCGGTTATCCTGCCTCTACACTCTCAGTCCTGATGCAGGGTCTTGACCTGAAACTTCAACCATCTTCCACAGTTGCTGCTCAGCCCTCCGAAATCTTCCAGCAGGTTTGGTTTTTTTGCTCCAGATTACAGATCTGCAGTCTCTTCTGTTTACATAAATCCATGCTGATTCTGCTCTGTTCTGATAGTCTTAACAATGTGTTCTGTTCTTGCATCCTTTATTATGGGTTCTAGCATTTTTATTACTGTTGACGTTAAGCTAACAAGTCAGTAGTTCCCTGTTTTCTCTCTTCAACCTTTCTTAAATCGTAGGGTTACATTTTCTACCCTTCAGTGCATGGGAACCATTCCTGAATCCATAGAATTTTGGAAGATTATCCATCTCTGCAGCCACCACTTTCAAATCTCTGGGATATTGATCATCAGGTCATTGGGATTTATCAGCTTCACTGACTCAGAAAAGTGGAGTATTCCATCATACTCCTGAATTTTGCCTTGTAGATGGAGGAAATACTTCTGGGATTCAGGATGTGAGTCACTTGCCACAACCTCTGACCAGATCTTGTAACCAAAGTTTTAACCTGACTATTCTTGCAAAGCTTTTGGTTAATGCTGAGCACTGTCAGGATGTTAAAAAAGGAGAATTCACTACAGTTACTGATCCTTTCAATATAAACGGGAGGTTGAAACACTCGACTGACATCCCAATTTTGATTTTGACCCTAAATTGGTCAGCAGTGGATCACCTATTGGTTTAACAATCCACTGATTACTTAGTAATTTCAAATTGACAAAAAATCTGTGGAAAATAGAACAAACAATCCATCTATGTCCACTACAAAAGTGAAAGTTCCATCCAAGCTCCTTGCTTGCAAGTTTGCACATTGTGGAAACTGTCAGGACAAGGAAACATTGTAAGATATGAATACAAAAATATTTTAATTCCAGTTATGAATAATTTTCAATTCCTCTTGTTGGTACAAGTTCTGTCCTAATCCTACAGACTCATACACTCCTTGAAGGCTTGTGTTTTGATCTCTTTAAAATATTCAGCAACCGTTCAATAAAAAGGAGCAGTTCTCTCTGTTCTACATTTCCCTGTAGCAAAATATTCTATATCTCAAAATTCCAATCTATATTGAAGGTTATTTTAACCTCTTTTTCTAATCTGAAAGTGATGACCTTTTGTTATCATTTCCCCAGAGTTCTCACTCCTTATACTGTCTCAATCATTCATATTTATGAAATGAACCATTATACCTTCTCTTTACTTTTCTGATCCTTTGAAACAGATCCAATGTCTGAAGTCTCTCTTCATAATTTATTTTTTGTTGTTGCAAATGGTTCCAGTGTTACCCAAGGGATAAATATTTACCAGGCCACACCTTTTGTAGTTGGTAGTTCAGAATTGATGTGGGTGGGGAATAGATGTGTAGGTAAGGAAACACAAAGTTACTTTTCCCTGGCTCTCTGTAGTGTGCAGCTTCCTGTCTTGACAGGATCCCTATCACAAAGACAGCCTGCTTGATAGGTTTACCTTCCAATCAGGCAGAGAGGAATTCAGGTTCCAAGGAGGTGGTGGGAGGAAGGGCAATTGCAGTGGATTTCCTATTCCCAACCAGATGGGGCTGTTTTCCGATTTTGGAAGGAGGAAGTCTGACTCCAGGGAAGGTTTAATCCCGATTGTAATTCTGATCCTCAACCTTGGGAGTGGCCAATCTCAAGAGTTTTATTGGTGGTGGAGTTGTTTGGGGTGAGAGCTGACGAGGGCAGATCCTTCTGAGAAGGAAACACTCTTGTTCCCACAAGTGGTCTCACCAAGAAACCTATCTTTATCTTGTGGCTGTCCTAGTTCACTCATTCTGTTGAATTTCCCTGTGAAATCTGACCATTTAGAACACTGCTATAGAGGTGGTAATATCAGAGGTTTGCAGACTCACTAACATACCTAAAATGCAAACCTAACCCCTGAGAACTGGACGTGCCTAAATAAAGCCCAGGGACAGGTGAGTTGTAGCTGGCTGCCCAAGATGCAGTCAATTTACTCAGATTTAACCTCTCACTGACTCCCCAAACCCATGCACACCTTGTTATTAACATTGCACCCCAGCCTCTCTCTGACTTATTTGTATAGATGGGATGTATATCTGATCACAGGCTTTATTTCTGTCTCTTTGAGCTGCAACAGCATTATAATTTGTGTTACAACATCTCAAGCACACTTCTCCCAAAGGATAGACTGCTGGGTCACAATCACATTCCACAGTTTGGAGCAGTCAAAACTGTGTGACCTGAAGACCTCCTGCTACTGACAACAGTTGCTGTGTTGGTGTACTGGGGTCATTTCTTATTTGAAACGTGCAAGCACCTGGGGTAGGGAAAGCCTCGGCCCTCTGTGGGAACTAGAGAAGCTTGGCTACTCTTCTTCACTCAGAAAAGGGAAGGTTTTCTTTTTACAGCCATTGGCTTGCTTAGTAGGCCACTAAAATACCATCTGTGTCCTAATTACATCATACGCTCCTGGTCAGCATACATTCATGAGGCTGCTGCTGATGTCAGGATAGGTTTTCAGCTTTACTCCTGGGTAAAAAACTGGCATTGCAGATTGGCCAGCAGTTACAGAAACAAGCTAGTTTTCTTAATCATCGATTGCCCATCATTTCCAGCTGCATAACTTTGACTGACTATGCTCAGTGCAATATAGATGCTTTGTAACTATTGTTGTAGCAAGAACTATAAGAATAAAACTTCAAATAATGCTGTAGAGAGTCAAATGTACATTGAAAATATTGCTACATCATTAATGCAAGAATGTTGTAAGAATGTATGAACTGATTTTGTAATATTTCAGTTCAGCCACTCTCTCCTTCCATGAGCTAAATTCACCCAAACAGCACTGGGGATTAAAAGGTGGGGAAGGGAGTCAAATCCCAATTGGGAATCCCCAAAAATATTGCAATGTTGGGAAAATCTACCTTTTAAAGAACTGCTGGGTTGTTTTTGCCCTGATTGCTGTGTTAAAAATGACAAGTAGGTTGTTGCCAATGTTGTATCAAAAGAATAATTCATAGGTTGTGGGCAGGGCTTCATCCAGATCGATCTCTGGACCAGATCTTCTGAAGGCACTCAAGCGGTTACCTCTAATAGTGCTAGTATTTACCACCTTTTCGAATTGGACGTTCTTTGAATGGCCACAACTGTCTACCTCTGGCTGTCTATCACTCTCCCATGCATCGTTTGCCAGAATATCTCCCTCCACTGTTCAACTCCTCTTGGAGCTCATCAGGCCAGTGCTCTGCCTTGGCCCTTGTGTCAGTTCATGATCCCCACCACCATTCATATCCAGTGGTGTGTAAGCATAGTGTAGCCACCTGACTTCCGGTCTCTGCCCAGTCCGTCCAATCACCAGTCCTTCCTCCTCAGTCCTCCTGATCTCCACTCTCTCCTCAGCCTTCCAACCTTCACTGTTTCTCCAGCTCTCCCAATCTCCATTTTCTCCCCAACCTTCCAGAACTCCCACATCTCCCTGATGCTCTTGATTCTTGCCTCTCCCATTTCTCCTTTGCAGATGACATTGAATGTAGTCTCACTCCCCACCTGAATTCAACCTTAACATAGGGGAGACCAAGTTAGCAACATGAGCGTGATCAATAGAACAAGAAGAATTAGAGGTGCAGGTTTGCAGTAAAAGAAGTACAACTGATAGGTAAGAATGTGGTAATCATTAAGAAACCTGCATCCTCCTACCTCTGGTCTCCAACTAATGTTTTGCTCTACACATATTCCTCACTATTATGTGGTGTAGGGCTTTTAAGAACACATAAGCTGCAGGTTACGTCATTGAACACATATTTTATCCTGCTAGAAACATCTTCAGTATCTTTCATAATTCATTTTCAATCATTTAAAATCAGATGGGGGACAGACTATTATTTAACATACTTACTTGTGTGACAGATCCATTTTGAGCTAAAGTAATCACATCACAAACCTTAAATATTTAAAAATATTTATAAGCAAGTTTTTATTTTAAAATCCTGTCTAACTACTCTGATTCATGGAATATTTTGGACTTGTCTACATGCAAATGGGAAGAAAAGTACTTTTCAAATTACTGTAATTTTAGGCATAATTTGTGCTGAAGTCACTGATTACATCCAAAGTGGAAACTATTCTCATACATCTATTAAAATGATAGGTGATGGTGAGAAGTGTTAAAATAGTTACAACATTTAGTATTCAATACTAAACACCATCTTGTGAACATACTCCCCCCCATTGAAAATTTATCAAGATTGCAATTAGTAATTAAAATTAGAAAAATTGAAAGTGGACCAGTTAACTTTGAGTGTGAACTCTTCTTCAAAACTTGAAAATAAACCTGAAAAAACAGGAAAAGAAAATGAAGGATAAATGATGTAAAAGACATCTACTTTGATCCTCCTTGGGCTGAAACGGAATAATTCAGGCCATGGAACTTTAATAGCTTGAGGCAATTTGAATTGAAGTTGAAGGTAAAATTTAAGCACTCACTGCTGAATACCACAGCTTAATAGCAAACTTATCCTGCATATGATAAGCACATATCTGGGCAATCATATGTGCTGAGATTATGATAAACTAACATGATGGAAAGTATGATAAAGCTGCCTAAAATGTGCTTTAGCTGCTCTCACTTGGAGCAGTATTAAAATAGCCTTAGGGCAGAAATTGAAAGGTAACAATAGCATTTTAACTTACATTCTACCCAGATTCACTGAGCAGAGGGAGTTAAAATTTGCATTCAAATGTCATTCTCAATGTACATTAAGTACCCTAGCTATAATTTATGAACTTTAATTATATACAGTAAATATATATTTTTTTTAAAAGAAAGGAATTTGTAATCAAAATAATGAATAAGTAGCATATATTTATGTGAACTACAATAAAGTAATGCATTTGAGGGGTTAATTACCTAAACCAAGCATTAATTAATTTTCCGGATAGCTTTAGGAATAATCTTTTGCTTTAAATTCATGCTTTTAGTTCTATGTCCTTCAGATAGCAGCTGCTCCTTTGAAATTATTTTCCTTATCTTCTCTCTCACACACACACTCAAAATGTACGAGCTGATGTTGATTCTTGCAAAGAATAGCTGGGAACGATTGAGGCATTCTCAACATCAAGAGTCTCAGCTGACTGCATAAACTATGCCAACTAATCCCGAATGCCTTCAAGCTAGCATCAGGCACCTTTACTCCATTGTCTCATAATCCATTACTTTTTTATAATTGATCTGGAGTTCAAAGAATATTTTCAATTCTTTTTGGGTTTGCTGATCTTTTCTTTTCATTATTAGATGGCAGCAGGACACTCTTTGTCATTAGTGCATAATAGCCACACTAAAAGACTTCTTTCTAAAGCAGCTGTAGACTTGGAGAAGTGTGTCTACAAATCAGTTATAACTCATCATTAAAGGACATCAGTGAGAAGAATACAGATGCTCTTACGATAACCTTCATATGTTCTCTCAATTTAGGAACTGTTTCCTCTCCAGTTTGGAACTGCTACCTTAGAAAGAAGAGAAATATTGTTTAAGAAAGATGAAGCTAAACAGCAAATTATGGGCTAATTAGTCTAACATTGGATTATAGGAAATCACTAGACTCCATAATTAAGAATAGAGTGACTGGAAGCCTTGATAATCTTCAGTTGATCAGAAAAACCCACCCTTGATCTGTAAAGGTTTGGCCATATTCGATACACCTGATTGAAATTTTGAAGAGAAGACCATAGTAGAGCCAGAAATGTCTACCTTCAGAAGACATTTAATAAGCTCTATAATAAGGCACTATGAGTTAAAGTTCAGATGTGTAGTATTGAAGGTAAGTTATTGAGCTGGCTAAGAAATTGGCTGAGTGACAAGTGGGAGAAATGCCAGAAAAAGCAAGTACTCAACTTCAAAGAAAGTGACTAGTGGGGCCCCACAAAGGTCTGTGTTGAGACCACAACTATTCACCTTATTTATAAATAACATGACCGCTGGGATAGAATTCCAGATTTTGAAGTCTTTATGGCACGAAGTAAGAGGAGTGGTGTTATAACCAGTGTCATTTGAAACACTAAGTCACAAAAAGAAATCAGCAGATTAACTGAATGGACAAAACAGTGGGAAATAGTTTTCAATGTAGACAAATATGAAGCACATTATATACTCCAAAAAGATAGAACAGTGCAGTTTCTTAACAGTGATAAGCTTGAGTTCAAAGAGCCCTGTGTGTCCATGTTAAAATATCATGGACATGTTCAGAATATGGTCAGAAAGGCAAATGGAGTTCTGGTCTTTTTGTCACAAAGATAAGTAGAAGACAGCAGAAGTTATGCTATAAACATGGACAACACCTGGTGTAGCTCTGGGTAACTGGATAGATTTATTTATCTTGGAAGGAGGAAAATGTAGGTTTATCAGAATGATACCTGAATATCAAGGGTTAAGTTACATGCCAGTGTAAAGCTGGTATTCCCAATGAGTTTAGGAAGTGTGATATCTAAATTTTTAAGAAGGGCTGCAAGGACAAGCCAGGGAACTACAGGCCGGTGAGCCTAACATCAGTGGTGGGAAAATTACTGGAGGGGATACTGAGAGAGTTCTGTGGGTGGAAAAGAGAGGGAACTCAGGATGGCAGAGACCTTAACCTTCCTTGTGGGGTCTAGTGTTGCACACGACTAAAGAAAGGATGCCTTTTAAACCACTGAGGCTTCACCACCAGGTGTCTTGGTGTGAGTGACTACAGTAGCCATTCTTTCCAAATGTCCTGACTGGTGCATATAACTGAGGTTACCACTTGGGTTAAACAGATACTTTGGTCACCAGGGATTCAGAGTTTTCAAAATTCTTCAGTGGTTATTTTCAATGATACAAATGGACGGTTACCAATAAGAAATCAAATGAAATTAAACATGTTAAAACAATGCAGTCCATATTACTGGAGGTCAGGAAGTGACCTGGACACCATGGTTTAGAAATTTGGACATGGCCTTTTCTGAACATGCAGATATTACAATGACCAGCTCCTCCACTTCAATGCTGAAGGCTGAGATCTTCAGATATTGTATCCATGAAGCAGGTAAGCCACAGAGAGTAAGAGCCAGCTTATTTGCTAAGCATTGTTGAGGTTCAGTTCACGTTAATGCCAGCAGAAATGTGGATGACTGATTCAGGGTGTAATTGTGTCAATGAATAACCAGGGTGGTGAAGGGCCATTATTTGCCAGGTCCGCTTTCTAGGGAAGGGAATATCACAGTAAAACATTTTTGTAGTGGGGACCATCAAAATGCAATAATCCGTTTGTTTGCTTAAGCAGCAGGATTAATGCTTTATTCAGGCATGGGCACTGTCTAACATTTTTTTCTGCTAACATGGGGCACTTCCAACTCTTAATTAGCAGACGTTTCCTGTGTGCCATGCTGGAATCTTAGCAGGTTGTACATGGCCAATATTTTCAGGGACTTGAGGGAACTTGTACCAAATACATATTTAGAATTCCACATACACCATGAGTTGGGAGTTGAAAAATGAAGGTCGATTGGTGTAACTGTTTTTATTATGATACAATTATATAAATGAAAAAGTGTGGTTTTTGAAGATCCATCCATAAGCTCACAGAATTACCATTATATTTACATTTTAGTCTATGTCCAGAATTAAATATATATTCTGCTGTCTGACTTGAGCCAAGGAAGCATCTTTCTCTCCTTCTTTATTAATTATAGACTCCAACAGTTACAATCCCAAGTCTGAAATAGTTTCCATAAGGGCAATGCTATTTCTCTCAACCCTCTCCAATGCTTCCTTAAAACTTGTACCTTTAAACTTGCCTCTGGCTATCTCTCCTAAGTTTTCTCTCATCACTGCTCAGTGTTTGGTTTCACCTCTGTGAAACAGTCCCATAAGATAATATTGAAGGTT
Source organism: Pristis pectinata (assembly GCF_009764475.1). NCBI lineage: Eukaryota > Metazoa > Chordata > Chondrichthyes > Rhinopristiformes > Pristidae > Pristis > Pristis pectinata. The sequence continues at coordinate 16,988,359 of NC_067420.1, forward strand.
CAATCTTGCTCTCAGTCAGAGGAATATTTAATTGCATAGTAAGAACATGATAAATACCACAAGATGATTCTAGGCAAAGACATCCTTAGTATGTGTTTGACTTTGTGAAACCTACAGAAAATAGATGAACGATAACACAAATATTATCATGAATCCAAACATTTGTAAAATTGCACAGAGAGCCTTTCTACTGGGGAGGTTGGCCCAGAAGGGGACTTTGATATTGCTTTGCTTATCTTTACAGTGGATTTGGATGATTTTGTTGGAACAAGAGGTGGCAGAATCTCTCCAGTGCCATAAGTCTATGACTCTGAAGTCCATTGGAGAGTGTGGATCAAATCCACCCACAAGGCCATGAGCTGAGTTCCAATAAACAGGCCATATTATTCATATGCCCAACAACAAACTCCTGAAATGGACACTCTACTCTGAGCTCTTTCATGTCAACATATTACCACAATGATAGAGGAAATACTTCAAGATTACTCTCAGAGCCTCCTTGAAAATGTAACATCTTCACTGATTGGTGTGAATCACTGTTTCTTGACTGATCAGTGAAGAAGGAGTATCTGGGATGCCACTGAAAAACCTCAAGTCTCTTCACTGGGAGCATGTATATGCCCAGCAAAAAGGGTAGAAGGAGCAGACCAGCTCCTGTACTTCCCACCATCAAGTCACTCCTGAACCACCTATGGCTGAGTTTTCAGGTCCTACATAGGACAGCAGCCAGCCCAGAATGCAACATATTGGAGTGAAGCAAGTCATCCTCAGACCCGAGAGATTGCCTCAGAAGAGAAGAAAACAGAACAAAATAAAATAATATGCTGATTTGAATAATTCATTCCTGATTTTGACCTTACATTTTTCAGGTTCTGATTCCGGTTCGGGTATATAATTCTGAGTGCATTTATTTTGGTGAGTTCTGAAAACACATTAGTTTTGATTTGCTTGCATTGGTCTCCCGATTGAGCTGGATATGAAAGTTGAATTTAATAAGAGCACTGATCCTCAGCAAGATGTTTATTAATGCCAGAACTCTGACATCAATGAATGCTAAGTAAAATGATTTCTTTTAAAATTATATCTTTTTAAACCAAAAACAATGAAGTTCCAAGCTCTCTAGGAGGCCATAATAATGTGGGTGGGCTAGAGATACAGCTCTTATGTTCATGTTCACCCACGGATTGAAAATCTTTCTGGGGCAGTGAGTAGGAATACCACAGCTTATTATCATATATTTTCTTTTATATAGAAAGAGAGGCCAATTAGCCCATCAAGTCTATGCAGACTCACAAGGCAATCCCATTAATCCCATTCCCCTATTTACTTTTCTGGAATCTATTCTCTCTCACATGTGTCCATTAACACTACCTACCCCTCCCAATTCTCCCAGCAGCCACTAAGAGAAATACTAAGAGAAATCTGCAGGAACAAATTAACCCAACAACCAGCATGTTTTTGGGTTATGGGAGGAAACCAGAGTTTCCAAAGTTAAAATTAAAAACAAATACTGGTGATATTTAAGGATAATGCTCAGCTGTATTATAGATGGTATCTGTGCTGACCAAGTACTCATCTTACCTGTAACCTCTTAAATGATGGTAACACTGAAATTTGGCTGATAATGTGTTTTATCCCTGCGAAGGTAGCAAAAAATAAGTGATCACAGTTTGTGCATTCCTCACATAAAATACTTACTGAATGGTAGTATTCTAATTTCAATATACCTATAAGAATGCATATATTTCTATCAAAGCAGCCTACATTTCAGCAAAGTTTAGACACCTTGCAAATACCCAAGACCATTTTTTTGTTCTTTTAGAAAATTCACAGATTTGAAATGGCTGGGCAGTGAACACTGGTATGATCAACCCTTATAACAGAAACCTACCTACTCATTAAAATTCATTTGTTGATGAGTTAAAATCTTCAAGCATGCCATGATTTTTAGGTTGGCATGAAACAGGTAGCATATGTGACTGAATATGACCCTCTCAAAGCAAAAGTAGATTTAATTAATTCTGTTTTAAATGCTCTCATTCTCATTTTGTAAATTGTCAACCATTGAAGTATGTTTTGTCTAATTCCTTTCCTTGCCAATGTATATGACACTGTTAGCCCTGTAGTTGCATTTGCCCAGTGATAGCATGGCAAGAAAATGTATTTGAAGATTCTGGAAAATAATTAGTACTGAGATAGAAAATCCTATGAGAGCTGATAATGCAAGACAATTATCATTTACTGAGCTGCTGCTGTGTAAAGACTCACTCTGTGTCACCAACAAGTTTGATTAATCCTATGAATAATTGTCCATTTGGCATAATGTCTTCCCACCACAGATTGAAAAATGTAATTAAAGCAAATTATTCAAATCAAGACAACTGATATTATACTGATTATACACTGTGCTCCCTTTTATATTGTCGAATGATACATACAAAATATGTATACATAACAACTGAACTTCAATTAAATTCCCAGAGACTGCCAATTAAATTCACTTTGAAGTAGTTTTTCTCATGTAACACTTCCTCAACAGTTATAGTTCAATTACTTCAATCATCTCTCTGGGAACAAGTCATTTTCTGTCATTCATTTTACTTTTGATTTTAACTTTCATGTAAAATATGGCTCAGGGTATCAATTGGAGTTCGAAAGTTGTGGGCTGAATGTCTATTCTAGCCAGCAGCTATGTGATGCAGGATGGTATTGAGGAAGTATCAGTTTGAGAGGTGCCATCTTTGAAATAAGGCATTAAATGGAGTTTCCACCTATCATCTTAGATGGATTTTATATAAAAAAATTACAAGACATGATTCACAGAGCAATACCCCAAATGTGCAGACTAATACTTCTCCTCCAATCATCAGCGGTAAAACAGATTAAATGGTGATTTGATGCAGTAAGTCTAGGTTTGTTGGAATTGGTTGCTATTCTGTCTCATATTACAATGGTGTCTGTAAGTTGAAAATGCTTCATTAGCAGTGAAGGATGCCTCAAGGTTGTGAATGGTAATTAATTCACGTAAATTCATACTTTCTTCTTTCTTCAATCAGATATTGCATACACCATCTGAAGTAATGACTTCAAAATGAGCTGTTTGAAACAAGAAAAGCAACCCCGCTGATACAACACTGCAATATCAGTGAACAACATCAACTATCTTCTGAAAAAAGGCAATTAATGCAGACCAGCCAGTGTCACACTCAGCACAAAAACAAATTGAGTGAAAGTGGAGCATATGACTTGCAAAAGGTGGTTAAATCAACTGATGTGCCTATGCATGGAATCAGAATAACATCAGTCACTTTTATTAGGAGGGACCTTTAGGGAGAGGGAAAAGTGAGGAGTCCCAAAATAGATTGAGCAGGTGCTCATAATGGGGCAAGATGTAAATTTGAATTCTGTTTTTCTACATTTGGCAAGTTCAAATTTGAAACTGCAGGACACAGAAATCAAATCATTCTGATGTTTAGATTGTGAATGAAAATTCATTGAAATCTCAGTGTCAGATAACTCTGCAAATGATCTGAAATAAGAATTTATCAGGCAAAGCTGCAGTCATGGGCTTTTCATAAACCAGAATGTATTGGACGCAACTCTCTTCACCATGTTGTTTCTTTAAACACACAGCAGATGGGCGATAAATGGTTTAATGGAATCAACTTATTTTTAAAGATGTGAAATTAATATTGATTTTGTTTTCTCTAATTTAAGTTTGATTCATCCTTTAAATTGCTACTTAGCCCTACAGGCATGTGAATTAAAAACCACCATGAGGTTAACCTTGAGATAGCATGAGAAACGTCTTATGTCTACAGTGAATATAAAAATATTGTAGTACATCATAACAATCTTGAAGTTGCATGTCACCAGTCATCCTTGAGAAAAAACAGAAAAAACAGAAAGAAAAATATGATGGAAATGAGAAAACTAGAAACCATATCTGGTGCACCATGAAAAGTAGCCTCAAAGTGACTCTCAACTGATGACAAGCAATTTCTTTCTGACAACTGAAATTGAATGTAAACTTAAGTGGCTGTGGCGAGAACGAAAGCAGAACTGCAAGTGGTACTGATAGTTCCCATGGAATAATTCTCCTGACAAATCCTCAAATCAATACCAGAAGTAGGAGTCTACTGACATTTGCTCATTCACTGTCTGTTGCATCATTTACTACAAAGTGTGGAAACCTTAAAAAACATTGCTCCATTTACTACCTGAGTTCTTTGATGCCAATTTGAAATATATTACCCTTTGCCCTGAGATTTTGAATGGAATTGAATGGAATGACAGACACAGAACTGTAACCGCATTCAATACAGACTAATGATTGTCAGATTCAAGCTAGACAGGGTTGGAACATTTTAGAAGTTAACTCCTAATTTATATTATACTAACTGCAATACTAGAGTTGCTCTTCATCTAGAGGTAGGGTGGGAATGGAGTTATGCAGCTTTGGTTGTTGAATGGAGGAGGGGTGGGAGGACAGGAATATGACAAGCTTTTCCATCCTGTCTGCTATCTTACAGTCCAGGTGTGGACGTTGATTTATCAGTGATATACATGTAAATAATGCTAATTTGGTCAATGCACTGGAATACAGCCAAATTGGAAACAGTGGCATCAGGAAAAGGGATGTGCGCAGAAAACATAGAGGCTTATAGATTTAGACACATGGTACTGTTTTACAGTGTTATAGGTAAGAAAATTAATGGTTACTTGAGTGGAATGAAATTGTGATTCGTTGCAACATAAATCACAGCCGTCCCGAAATGTGACCAACCACTTTTAGTCGTGAATTGGAGTTACACCATTGATGTACTTTCCTGTTGCTCAGAACAACAACATTTTAATAGGAGTCCTATCTCTGCAGCAGTGTGAATTAAGGAGGACTTCTCAGAAGATATCCAAGCCCAGTGCTGGGAACTGGTTTAGGTAGCTTCCTTTCAGCTCTTCACATAACTGCTTTCTTAAGGTCCCCACCACAACAGCACCAATCCTGACTGCAAAGACCCCAAATGTCTCAGGCCCCAGTCAACCAGGCCAAGGTCCTAACCCTCTGAACCTTAAATACGAACACAGGCATTGCCTCTGTGACCCATGGCTCCAATCCTCTGGCCCCGATCAAATGAGCCAGACCCTATTACCAAGCCTCTCTCCTTGTAAGTTCAATTGTACGCTCCTCTACTCTGGGACATGTCTGTTGTTTTTTTCTTCTCATGCTCTGCAAAGGAACAGTCTGCAAAGAGAACTGTGTTAGATCCATTCAGTAAAACCCTAAACTTAGGGCCTCAAGCACTATGAACTTGTAAGAGCAGGCCCATGCCCAAAACAGTCAAAGATGTACTCCATAATGATAGATTAACACACTCTAGTGGGCACTTATGAACTCTTAGTCCCCGAGATGAGTGAACAAGATGAGCAGGAGGTGTCAGGAGTGATTAAGATTCTTCTCTTCCGTAAAGACGCTTTGATCAGTATTCATGGTTGCCAGTAAAATATCTAAGATCCCCTCCTACTATTTGAATTAATAGCTTATGGTGCCTCATCTCTACAAACTGAACTTCTAGTAATTAAGTATTTTTATGGCACCACTATTCAAGTGTTTAAATCAGTTCCCTCATGTCAATTAACTGGATAATTCAAAGAAAAGTTATATCACTGTGCCAAGAAGTATCATAACATCTTCAATAACCCTGGGTAAAAATCAAAATTGATGGTCCATTAAATAATTCTACTAAAAATAAAATTGCCTTAATTATTATTTAACTTAATGTGATACTTCCCACTTGATTTTTTTTATTAAAAATAATTTGTAAATGACAGGACCATAGCTATTACACCCAGAAGTTCTTTTAGTTCAAATTAAAAGGAAAATGAAGACTAGAAATCTGAAGTAAAATTGAAATTGCTGAAAATCTGCGGACAAATGGCTACACTCAAAACATTAACCTGCCATTTCTCTGTACAGGTTGGCAGACCTGTTGTGTATATCTTGCCTTTTCTATTTGTTGTTGTCTTTTACTTTCTTTTGTCTGTTGTAAAACTGGCTGCAATAGGCGATTTATGAGACATTTTGTTTTCCTGTCGACTGTGTAATTAATGTGGTTGGCTGGGACCTTAATTATTTCAAAGAATTTAATGAACAGTAAAATTCATTGGCTTGTAGAACGAACAACAAATTTAATTGGGCTGGTTCCCCACCAGGCAAATCAGTCTAAAATTACCTCCATATATACATCTGGAGATTATTTATGTATTATTATGGATTCATAGGATCAATGCAACATAGAAGGAGGCTGTTCAGCCCATCATGATTATACCAGTTATACATAGAGCAATATTACAAACCTATCCCATAAGTTTTTCACTACAGCCTTGCAACTTATTATTCAATTACATTTGAAAGTCTTGACTGACATTTTCATTATTTTTATACATGGTGAGTTTCAGATCATAGCCATCCTTTGTGTAAAAATAAGTTTTGCCTTATATACCCTCATACCTTTTGCCTATCACCTTAATTCTGTTTCTCCAGAGCTTGAAACAATCTCAACTACAAGTAGCTTCTCCTTATTGACTCAGCATAAACTTATCATGTTCGTGCATGTTTCTATCAAATCTCCTCTCACAAAAACAATCCCAGCTTCTCTGGTTTAATCTTGTAGCTGAAATCCCTCATGCCTGGAACCATTCCAGTAAATCTTTTCAGTACCCTCTGTTAGACCTTTACATCCTTTCCGAAATGTGGTCACTAAAAGTGAATGCAATATTCTTGCTCAAAATAACCTCCCTGCTTTTAAACTCTGTGCTTCCGTTTATGAAGCCAGGCTCCTAACTCTGACCAACCACTCTCTCAACCTGTTCTGACATTTTCAACAGTGAAAGCACGTAAGCTTTCAGATTCTTGTGTTCCTCCTTGCCTGTTAAAACTGTGTAATATTGTCTACATTTTCTCTACTCATTCTTTACTCATATCTCTCAGCAGCTGAGGATCCAGACCAGTGACTTGTTTACTTTAAGCATAGCCAGGTTTTCCAGTACTCCTTTTCAATTTTTACCCCATTCATTACTTTTATCCTTTCCCATCAACTCAGATTTAGGCAGCGTCCTCTTCCTTGGTAAAGATGGGTAAAAAAAAATCTTTGTTTAGTGCTCTATCCCTGCCTGCCTTCCCCAGGTATTACTTCCATGGTCTTCATTCAGTCTCATCCTTTCCCTTACTACCTGTGTACTATTTACAGTACATGGCAATAGAAGTATTTTATTTTAACTGCTTTCTGTTCAATTTCTCTCTTTGCACTTCCTGTCTCACTTCACTATATTCAACCCAGTTTCAACTTTCATTGTTCACCTGACATGTATCATAAATGTTCTTCTTATGTGGCCCACGATGGCCACATCTGCAGTAAGTCCTTGAGGCTGGAGGAACTTCGGCTCAAACTTGATGAGCTGGAGTTACAGCTTCAAACACTGTGCAGCATCAGGGAAGGTGAGAGTCATGTAGATACTGTACATCAGGAGACAATTGCCCCCCTTAGAGCAGGTACTTTTGGAGTCCAGGAAGTAGACAGAAGGGTGACTGTCAGGGGAGGGAAAAGGAAAAAGAAAACGAACAGGCAGATAGAGCAGAGGACCCCGGAGGCTGTTCCCCTCAGTAACAGGTTTTCCACTTTGGAAGCTGTTGAGGGAGATGACCTGCCGGGGCCTAGCAGCAGTAGCCAGGTCTATGGCACTGGGACCAGTCCTGCTGCTCAGGAGGGAAGGGAGGAGAAGAGGAAGGCAGTAGTGATAGGGGACTCGATAGTCAGGGAAACAGATAGGAGGTTCTGTGGCAGTGAGCGTGAATCCCGGATGGTATGTTGCCTCCCAGGTGCCAGGGTCTGGGATGTCACTGATCGGGTCCACAGGATTCTAGAGCAGGAGGGAGAACAGCCAGAAGTCGTGGTTCATGTTGGTACCAACAACATAGGTAGGAAGAGGGATGAGGTCCTGAAAAGTGAGTTTAGCGAGCTAGGCAGAAGGCTGAAGAACAGGACCTCAAGGGTAGCAATCTCAGGATTGCTGCCAGTGCCACGCGATAGTGAAGGTAGGAATAGGAGGAGATGGCAAATAAATGCATGGCTGAGAAGTTGGTGCAGGAGGGAGGGTTTTAGATTTTTGGATCATTGGGATCTATTCTGGGGAAGGTGGGACCTGTACAGAGAGGACAGGTTACACCCGAACCTGAGGGGGGGCCAATATCCTTGCAGCCAGGTTTGCTAGGGTGGTTCAGGAGGATTTAAACTAGATTGCAAGGGGGAAGGGAACCGGAGGAGTAGGTCAGAGGAAGAAGGGGATGGGGAAAAGTCAGATCTGACAGGTAGAGAGGCTTTGAGGAAGGAGAAGCAGAGTACAGGCTACAAAAGTAGTAAGGTGGATGGGCTAAAGTGCATTTACTTAAATGCAAGAAGCATCAGGAATAAGGGAGATGAACTGAGAGCTTGGATAAGTACATAGGACTACGATATTGTGGCTATTACAGAGACATGGCTGACATCAGGGCAGGAATGGCTATTGAATATTTCTGGTTTTCAGTGTTTTAAAAGGGATAGGGAGGGGGGAGAAGAGTGGGGTGGGTGGCGATACTGGTCAGGGACACTGTTACAGCTGCAGAAAGGGTAGATAATGTAGAAGGATCCTCTCTAGAGTCAATATGGGTGGAAGTTAGGAAGAAGAAAGGAGCAGTTACCCTCCTGGGAGTATTCTATAGGCCCCCCGGTAGCAGTAGTGATACTGAGGAGCAGATTGGGAGGCAGTTTTTGGAAAGATGCGAAAATAACATGGTTATTATAATGGGAGACTTCAACTTTCCAAATATTGATTGGCACCTACTTAGTGCCAAAGGGTTAGACGGGGCGGAGTTTGTTAAGTGTGTCTATGATGGATTCCTGTCACAGTATGTTGACAGGCCGACCAGAGGAAATGCCATATTAGATCTAGTTTTAGGTAATGAACTGGGACAAGTGACAGATCTATCGGTGGGTGAGCATTTGGGGGACAGTGACCATTGCTCCATAACCTTTAGAATTGTCATGGACAGAGATAGGAGCAAAAAGGACTTGAAGATACTTAATTGGGGAAAGGCGAATTATGAGGCTATAAGGCGGCAGTGTAAATTGGGATGACATTTTTGAAGGGAAATGTACTATAGAGATGTGGTCGATGTTCAGGGATCTTTTGCAGGATGTTAGGGATAAATTTGTCCCGGTGAGGCAGAGAAGGAATGGCAGGGTGAAGGAACCGTGGGTGACGAGCGAGGTGGAACAACTAGTTAAGAGGAAGAAGGCAGCATACATAAGGTGTAAGCAGCAAGGATCGGACAGGGCTCGTGAGGAATATAGAGTAGCAAGGAAGGAACTTAAGAAAGGGCTGAGGAGAGCAAGAAGGGGACATGAAAAGGCTTTGGCGAGTAGGGTTAAGGAGAATCCCAAGGCTCTTTTCTCGTACGTGAAGAGCAGAAGGATGACGAGGGTAAAGGTAGGTAAAGGGATAGATATGCCTGGAAGCTGTGGAAGTAGCTGAGGTTCTCAATGAATACTTCTCCAGTATTCACCAAGGAGAGAGGTCTTGATGATGCTGAGGACAGTGTTGGTAAGGGTAATGTTCTAGGGTATGTAGATATCAAGAGAGAGCATGTGTTGGAGTTGTTAGAAAATATTAGGACAGATAAATCCCCGGGGCCTGACGAAATATTCCCCAGGCTGCTTCGTGAGGCAAGGGAGGAGATTGCTGAACCATTGCTTAGGATCTTTGAGTCCTGGTTGGCCACGGAGATGATACCGGAGGATTGAAGGGTGGCGAATGTTGTCCCCTTATTCAAAAAAGATAGTAGGGATAGTCCAGGGAATTACAGAGCAGTGAGCCTTACATCTGTGGTGGGCAAGCTATTAGAAAGGATTCTAAGAGATAGGATCTATGAGCATTTAGAGAATCATGGACTGATTAGGGACAGCTAGCATGGCTTTGTGAAGGGAAGATCTTGCCTCACAAGCCTGATAGGGTTCTTTGAGGAGGTGACCAGAAAGATTGATGACAGTAGTGCAGTGGATGTGGTCTACATGGATTTTAGTAAGGCGTTTGATAAGGTTCCACATGGTAGGCTTCTTCAGAAGGTCAGAGGGCATGGGATCCAGGGAGGCTTGGCCATGTGGATTCAGAATTGGCTTGCCTGTAGAAAGCAGAGGGTTGTGGTGGAGGGAGTGCATTCAGATTGGAGGGCTGTGACTAGTGGTGTCCCACAGGGATCGGTTCTGGGACCTCTACTTTTTGTGATATTTATTAATGACTTAGATGAGGGGGTGGAAGGGTGGGTTGGCAAGTTTGCAGATGACACAAAGATAGGTGGTGTTGTGGATAGTGTGGAGGGCTGTCGAAGCTTACAGAGGGATATTGATAGGATGCAGAGCTGGGCTGAGAAGTGGCAGATGGAGTTCAATCCAGAGAAGTGTGAGGTAGTACACTTTGGAAGGACAAACTCCAAGGCAGAGTACAAGGTAAATGGCAGGATTCTGGGCAGTGTGGAGGAGCAGAGGGATCTGGGGGTTCACATCCACAGATCACTGAAAATTGCCTCACAGGTGGATCGGGTAGTTAAGAAAGCTTATGGGATGTTAACTTTCATAAGTCGTGGGATCGAGTTTAAGAGCCGCGAAGTAATGATGCAGCTTTACAAAACTCTGGTTAGACCACACTTAGAGGACTGTGTCCAGTTCTGGTCGCCGCATTATAGAAAGAATGTGGAGGTGTTGGAAAGGGTGCAGAGGAGATTTACCAGGATGCCACCTGGATTAGAGAGTATGGATTATGAGGGGTGACTAAGGGAGCTAGGGCTTTACTCATTGGAGAGAAGGAGGATGAGGGGAGACATGACAGAGGTATACAAAATATTAAGTGGAATAGATAGAGTGGACAGCCAGAGCACCAATGCTCAAAAGAAGAAGACATGGCTTTAAAGTAATGGGTGGGAAGTTCAAAGGAGATGTCAGAGGGAGATTTTTCACCCAGAGAGTGGTTGGTGCATGGAATGCGCTGCCTGGGGTGGTGGTGGAGGCTGATACGTTGGTCAAGTTCAAGAGATTGTTAGATAAGCATATGGAGGAATTTAAGATAGAGGGATATGTGGGAGGAAGGGGTTAGATAGTCTTAGGTGTGGTTTGAAGGGCGGCACAACATGGTGGGCCGAAGGGCCTGTATTGTTCTGTACTGTTCTATGGTTCTATGGTTCTATGTTGCATCATATGCTCTCTCTCCCTGCCATTCAATGAACTCCGAGTTTGGTTCCCCTACCTTTCCCATTTTGGACACATACCTAGCTTATGCCTGAAATATTTTTGATTTAAAAGTCACTCATCGATGAGTTCCAGATTTACTTGCCAATATTTGATTCCCTTTATCCTGGCCAATCCAGGTCAATTCTGGATGAGGAAGCACCTGCTCATCATGGATGGTTTGCATCTCAACAGCTCTGGAATCAGCATCCTCATGGGGAGACCCCTACTGTGGTTGGGGAGCATTTATACTGAAATGGTAGAGAGGAGAGGTGTAGTATTGCGTAGGAGCGGAGGGAACCAGCATGCAGCAGGAGAAAGCAGGAATAACATTCACAGAGGAGTGGGTGTGTTAGGTAACACTAGAGTAGAAAGCAGTGCAGCAATAGGTGCAAGCAGACAAAACAAAGAATACGGGGTAGGAAAAGGTTTAGAAAGCAAATGTGTGAATGCACAAACTATGTTGAATAAGGTTGGTGAGAGGCAGGCACAGACAGCAGGTGAAATTACACTGCAGCAATGATAGCGGAAACATGGATTAATAAAGGATAGGATTGGGTGTTTAATATTCCTGGTTACAAGCCACTTAGAAACAATAAGTAAGGAATGAAAAGAGATAAATGGCAGTACTGATTAAAGAAGTTATGAAAAGTTAACTCTCTTTTTCTTACCACAGGTGCTGCCTGACCATGTGAGCGCTTCCAGCATTTTCCAATTTCATTAAGGAAGATATTATGTTGCTGAAGAGAGAGGACGTTATTCAGCTGTCAGAAATGGAAGTTATTTTCTCAAACTTAAAAAGCAAGCACGGAGCCACCATAGCACTCAGGCTAGTCTGTAGGCCACCAATTAGTGGGAGATAGAGATGCAAATGTGTCTGGAAAGTTACAGAAATGAGCAAGTGGTAAAATTGGGGGATTTAAATTACCCCAAGATAGGAATAATAGGAAAGTATGAGGCAAAGAAGGGGAAGATGTTCTTGTTGTGACTGTGGCTTAGTCACTGGGGACTGGAAGCTGACAGATGCAAAAGGTCTTTATTCATTGTGACAAGTTTTTTTCATATTTCAAAAATAGATTTTATTCATAATAAAAAATATATACAAAGGAAGCAACAGTCCAAAACTTTTGCATTCATGTTCATTACATTCAGTGGTGTAAACTTTTTAAAAGGAAAAAACATAGCACCATTGCCACTTGTGTGGTGACACACCCTTCCATTGCTTGAGGGGTTTCCCCACCTGACTCAGCCCCTCCATGTGTGGTAGCGCAAGGAGCCCAGACTGTGATGCTTCCCCACAGAGCCTTAGCATTGGCTGCACCGAGCTTCAGTGCGTCCCTCAGCACGTACTCCTGCAGCCTGGACTGTTCCATTCAGCAGCATTCCCTTACAGACATCTCACTGTGCTGGAAGACCAACAAGTTTCAGGCAGATCAAAGGGCACCTTTCACTGAGTTGATGACCTTCCAGCAGCACTTGATGTCTGTCTTGGAGTGGATCCCTGGGAACAGCCAGTAGATCAGACAGTCCTCTGTTACGCAGCTGCTGGGGATGAACTGGGACATGGACCCTCGCATCCTTCTCCACACCCACTCCCTTTTAGCAAACCTAGTCTGCAGAAAGGTGGGTGACAATCTCTTCCCCGCTGCAGCCGTCCCAAGTGCAGTATGCATTGGGGATGATATGTCATCTGTATAGGAACAATCTGATTGTGAGGGCCCATCTCACTGCCAGCCAGGCGAGGTCTTGGTGCTTGTTGGTGAGATCTGGCGATGAGGCAGATGGTTTGGACAGTTTGCTGAGGGAACCGCTCCACAATATCCATGGAGTCCCTGTCTCACACTGTTTTCAGAACATTCTGTGCTGACCGCTGCCTGATGGACTTGTGTTCAAAGGTGTTTACTTGGAAGAACTCTTCCACAAAGGACAGGTAGTGCAGCAATGTCCAGCTGACTAGGATATTGCACATTGATGGGGCCAGGTCTCTCTTCCACAACACCAGGGACAGGTAGAACCTCAGCACATAGTGACACTTGGGGCCCACGTACTTTAGATCCACACACCACCTGATACAGCCACACACGAAGGTGGTCCTCAGGATGAGAGCAATGTTGGGTACACTTTTGCCCCCATTCTCTGGGACTTGTGCTTCATCATGACAAGCAGGCATTCTCTTGGAGACCCTCTCAGTAGAATCTTCCCAAGCTCAAAGTACATCGTGTTTTTATACTCCTGGGAACAAAGATAACTGCAGATGATTCAATACAGTTTCAACAGCTACAATGACATCATTTACTTCAATATTTTACTGCCAACAAATGGTTCCATTGAATTACATATTTACAATGGGAACACACTATAACTAACAAGACACCTCTGAATGTTCAAACACCTTTGCTGGGACAAAGTAATTCACACGGATGATCTGAAACTTCTGAGGACAGAGAACCCAAACCCCAAAATTAATGTTGTGAGAGCTGACTCTCTGAGGACACAAATATGCCAAGAATCGATATGCAAGTATGCCTGTGACCACATCTGACATGCAAAGTGATAAAATAAGTCTGGTCTTAAAGCTTCCTTGATCCATGACTCAATGGTGCTGTGACACCTGGTTTGACGCAAGCCAATTAACATACCCCCATTGTCTTACATTTGGCCAACGCATATGACAACACGTCATGGTCATGTCAGTTGCAAACCATATCTCTTGAGTGGCTTCCTGCTGTGAGCCAGTAATCTGTATTGGGTGGACAGTACTATTTACTTACAAAGCTGTCCTTTTAACTTCAGAACTGATTGCTACTTGTAGTTTATACTTGAACAGGTTTTTGAAGACTGGCTCTCGGTTGTGTTAATGCCTGCTATCTATATAATTCCATAATTCCCGAAGATATCCCATATAATCCTTAACAGTTCTGAGGCACATTTAGGAGAACTTCCTTAGTCAGTACATGTTTTTGTGCTGTATGGATCTATGACTATGTATTCAGCTCAACAAGCTAGGAGCCATTGCTGGATCTAGGGTATGGGGTGAGCCAAGTGGGCAAACAGTAACAGCACTCATCATACTGCATAGACTAATAATGGAGAAGGACAAGGTGGGCAAGCTGAGTTTTTTCATTGGAGGAAAACTATCTCTAATGAAATAAGATAAAAGTTAAAATGAAAACAAAACAATTAATGTCAAAAGTAAATCATACCTTCAACAATCCAAACTAAAGAATCTCTATGCAAATGAATAATGTAGTGCATCTTTAAGTATGAACATGTTCTCTTTGTGTCAGCGTGATTTCATACTGTGATCCAAACAGATGGAAGTGTAATGTGTCGTGTCTGCTTTGTGACAATGTAATGGTGTCAAAGACAGTCAGGAACATTCAGTCCAGGCCAAAAGTTTGAAGAATCAACATCTAAATAGCATGAGCGTGTTGCCTTGCCAATAAACTAATAGGTCAATGGATAGACATAAGCTGGGTCTCAATGCATTCCTGAAGATATGTGCAGAGTGCTGAGGTACCTCATATGATTTCAATCTCCATATTTAAGGAAGTGCAGAGAAGGTCCACTGGGCTGATTCCCCGGATTAAAGTACTGATGTATGAAAAAAGATGAAGACATTTAGGCCTCTTATCACTGGAGTACAGAAGAATGAGGATGATCTTATTGAAAGATATGGCATTTGGAATGGGATTGACAGGGTGTATCATGGAGGGTCGTGGTTGTCACATGACAGTGACAACACTGACCCCATCTGGTCGGATGACCGCACCGCTCATCTGGTCAGAAGACACACCACTGTCAATCAAGGTTTGGCTCCACCACACCCATCAAGTGCCCTTTTAACCATAGGCCTTTGTAAAACACCTTTGTACCTGGCCCTGAGTGATTGGATTGTTTGAATTACCTAGGCTGGCTCCACCCCCAGCCCTCCAGCAGTATAAAAAGTGCCACATGCTTGATTTTGTCTCTGAGGGATGTTGAGGTAAGTTGTGCACTACTTAAGAGTAATTAGTTAAGGATCCCTGGGACCACAGAGCTGATGCTTGCACTGAGTCCAGGAGGGTGGCAGGTGTTGTACTGTTTCTTCCTTGATTTGTTTGTACCCAGTTTGTTGTGTGTGTGTGTGCAAGTGTGCATCTGTTCCTGTTCATTCTGTCCCATGTTTATCTTTGTGAATAAATCATTTTTGAACTCCAAAGACTGTGTCCAGAGTCCTTGCCCTTTTCAGACCTCAAAGAACCTTTCTCACAACACAGGGTGATTGCTGAGAAGACATTTTCTCCAGTGGGAGTTTCTAGAATGAAGGTGTATAATTACAGATTCAGACTAGGATGAGGAGGAATTCCTTCTTTAAGAGGGTTGAGAATATTTAGAATTCTCTATCTCAGGGAGCTGTGTAGACTGTGTCATGGAGTATAATCAAGGCAAAGACTGACATACATTAAATTACAAGGGAATCAAGGGGAATGGAGTGTGAGTGGGATAGTGTTGCTGAGACCAAGATTAGATCAGCAATGAGCTTTTGAAGCTCAAGGGGCTGACCAGCTTCCTCCAGCTCCTGGTTCTTGCATTCCTATGTAGGATATTACAAATGAAATCCGATCGAATCACTCATTAGTCGATAAATATAACCTTTAAAGCACTTCAAAACTGGTCATAGGCCAGGGCATGCACTGACAACTGCACTTGGGATCTCACAATGGTGAAGAATGAATCAGAATAGGCCACATTCTCCCTGAGCTGCTTCACTTTCCATGTTTGCATGCATCCTAAAACCCCCATCCATGTTCCTGGTCCTCATACCCTCAATCGTTGTAAGAGATTTCCCTCCATTCGCTATGTCTTGTTATGCTTCATTAGACAGGGACTCCGTCACCTTCCCCTGAAGCCTAGGTGTCTACATTTTCCAATTCTTCTTGACTTCCATCTTCCTTCCCAGAGCTATCAATCCCCTGTTTTTCCATACCAGTTTTGGTGAATCCTGCTTATTCCTCCAGATGATAACAATCCTGGAAGTCCTGTCACATTCTGAAACATTACACAATGAATGCTGATTGATCCTGGCTCCAACCAGTACTACTTGAAGATCTCAGAAGCATGCTCTCCGCAGCATAGTAATTTACTTTAGGGCTGTCCTCTTTTACTTCATTTGTTGTAAGACTATGAGAATCGTTCAGTTAACTACACCTGAGATTGGACTAACACCTCCCTGCCTGCACCCTCACCTCCACCCCGCCCTGCTCAACCCAACAAAGGAAGAATCCCACTCTACAGTACTTCCATACTCCCACTCTTTCAAAAACCTACCTGCCTCCACTACTACTGCTTAGCTTTACAACTTGCAGACCCTCCCACCCTGTCACTACCATCAGACCTCAGATATGCACCACCCATTGGTAACATCTTATTTACCATCTCCTAGTGGAGCCTGGTCCTGAAGAGTCAATGAATGAAAACGACACAAAGTAGTGTTACAATAATCAGATGTTTTTACAGATTTCATGAAAAATTCATTATAGAAATGAATCCCAGAATATTACATTATAATAAAAATAAGTGGTTTGAATCAGTGAAACTGATAATACTTTGTGCATTATGTTGCAAACCCCACAAATTATCATGAGTAAGACCACAGGACTTGTGATATATTTCAGAAAGATTTCTCCCTCAGTGCCTTCCCTTTAGATGGTAAAGCTAAAATTTCACATTCTCTCTCTGATATTCATCCCTTTTACTTGAGGTTCAGTTTAGGGCAGTGAAACGGGACATGGAGCATTTAAAACATAACGGGCCTCAGTCTGGCCATTTTCATGGTGTGACTTGTTTTGGTCCCAACTGTGTGATGGTTTTAAGGCAGAGAGAAACACAGGAGCTGTGCAAGACTTCATCATAAGAGACTGACTCATCCCTGGACTGTAAATTCTGACGGGTCCTAATTTATTTTTGCCAGTAAGTTTATTTTCTCAGACTTGATGGACTCCCTACTGAAGTCGAGGACTGCTGCATACAAATCTGGTGATCATGACCTGTACAAGAAATTGAGATATGACCTTTGAAAAGCTATCAGGAATGCCAAGAGGCAATACCGACTCAAAATAAGAGTCCCAGACCAGCAGTCAGTTATGGCAGAACAGGCTACAAGACAAAGACAGGCTGCATAGTTAACAACAGTGCATCCTTTCCTGATGAGCTTAACGCATTCCATGCGCATTTTGAACAATGAGGAAGTGGACTGTCACCACCCACCCTGATAGCCTCCAATGCAATTGAACCTGTGGTCACTGTTGAGGATGTAAATTCAGTCTTCTGGAGAGTGAACACAAAGAAAGCATCTGGCCCAGATGGTGTCCCTGGCCGAGTGCTCAGATCTTGTGCCGATCAGCTGGCGGGAGTATTTGCAGACATATTTAACCTCTCCCTGTTTCAATCTCAGGTTCCCACCTGTTTTAAGAAGACCACTATCATCCCAGTACTGAAGAAAAGCAAGGTAACATGCCTCAATGACTACTGACCAGTGGCTCTGACATCCACCATCATGGAGTGCTTTGAAAGACTGGTCATGGCACGTGTCAGCTCCAGCCTACCAGACAACCTGGATCCACTGCAATTCGCTTATCGCCAAAACAGGTCCACAGCGGATGCCATCTCCCTGGCCCTGCACTCAGCTCTGGAGCATCTGGACAGTAAAGACACTTACGTTAGACTATTGTTTATTGACTACAGCTCTGCCTTCAATACAATAATATGAAGCAAGCTTGTCACCAAACTCCGAGACCTAGGACTCAACACTTCCCTCTGTAACTGGATCCTTGACTTTCTGACCAACAGACCGCAATCAGTGAGGAAAGGCAGCAATACCTCCAGCACAATTATTCTCATCACTGGTGCCACACAAGGCTGCAACCTCAGCCCTCTACTCTATTCCCTATATACTCATGACTGTGTGACCAGATTTTGCTCTAACTCCATCTACAAGTTTGCAGGTGATACCCCCTCTGTAGGCCGTATCTCAAACAACGATGAGTCAGAGCACAGGGGGGAAATAGAGCCTAGTGGCGTGGCGTCATGACAACAACCTTTCCCTCAATGTCAACAAAAGAGCTGGTCACTGACTTCAGGAAAGGGGGCGGTGTACCTGCACCTGTATACATCAACGGTGCTGAGGTCAAGAGGGTTGAGAGCTTCAAGTTCCTGGGAGTGAACATCACCAATAGCCTGTCCTGGTCAAATCATGTAGATGCCACCGCCAAGAAAGCTCTCCAGGGCCTCTATTTCCTCAGGAGGCTAAAGAAATTTGGTACGTCCCCTTTGACACTCACTGACTTTTATCGATGTACCATAGAAAGCATCCTATCTGGATGCATCACGGCTTGGTATGGCAACTGCTCTGCCCAGGACCACAACAAACTGCAGAGAGTTGCGGACACAGCCCAGCGCATCACAGAAACCACCTTACCCTCCTTGGACTGTCTTTACCTCTCGCTGCCTTGGCGAAGCAGCCAGCATAATCAAAGACCCCACCCACCCGGGTCATTCTCTCTTTTCTCCTCCTCCATCAGGTAGAAGATACAGGAGCCTGAGGGCACGTACCACCAGGCTTAAGGACAGCTTCTACCCCACTGTGATATGACTATTGAACAGTTCCCTTTTATGATGAGATGGACCTCACGATCTACCTTGTTGTGACCTTGCACTTTATTGCACTGCACTTTCTCTGTAGCTGTGACACTTTACTCTGTACTGTTATTGTTTTTACCTGTACTACCTCAATGCACTCTGTACTAACCCAATGTAACTGCACTGTGTAATGAATTGACCTGTACGATCGGTATGCAAGACAAGTTTTTCACTGTACCTCGGTACAAGTGACAATAATAAACCAATACCAATAACATTTAACGGCGGGTGTGCTGATATAGAGTAGTGAAGTTGCACTGTGCCCAGCTTCCAGATGCAGGTGATGAGTGTGCTGTTGTGGGTTGGACAGCAGGAGTGAGTCTGCTGTCCCCTGAGTCTCCACATCCTTTAATATCCAGCCCTGTCTACTCCACTCCCTCCAAACCATGCAAGACTGACTAGTGATGTAAGTCTTTCAGACCCATTGTTGCCTCGAAGAATCTTTGCAATCGCTACTGGGTTCGTCCTCCCCCTACCAGGACCCCACTCTCGTCACTGCTGCCTCGAGGACCTTATTCCCATTGCTGCTGGCTCTGGGACCTCGCCCTCCCTGGTTTCACTGTCAAGACTTAATAAGAGCATAAGAAATAGGAGGCCATTTGGTCCATCGAGCCTGCTCCACCATTCAATAAAATCATGGCTGATCTGGCTGTGGACTCAGATCCACCTTCCTGCCTTTTCCCCATAACCCTTAAGACCCCTCCTCCCACTGCCATCTCTGGCACTACTCTGTTCCCTGATTGCCACTGGTAAAATGTGGGGGAATTGATAGGAATGTGGGGAAGATACAATGTGATTGGAGTAGGATTCGTGAAAAGGCTGCTTGTTGGTCAGTGCAGACGATCCTGCAGTCATGCTAAACAGACCGTGACTTGCTATTGAAAGCTGGAACTGTCCAACCACATAAGGATATGTGGGCACCCTAATTCAATCTTGTTGGTCATAGAGTCATAGAACCATGGAAGCCGGCTCCTCAGTCCATTGCTTGCACCAACTAACAAGCACCCATTTACACTAATGCTACTCCAATTCCATTTTATTCTCCCCATATTCCTATCAATTGCTCCAGATTTTCCCACCTGCCCACAGACTAAGAGCAATTTATGGTGGCCAATTAAAAAATCTCTGCCTCACCCCTCCCTCTCACTTCCATATACTGGCTGTCTTCCCTCTACACTCTCTGTCTTGATGCAGAGTCTTGACCTGAAACATCAACCATCCCTTTGCCTCCACAGATTCTGCTTGACCTGCTGAGTTCTTCCAGCACTTTATCTTTTTGGAGCAAATTCCAGCATCTGCAGTTTCTCCTGTCTCTACCAAACCACACGTCCTTAGGATATGGGAGGAAACTGCAGCACTCAGAAGAAATCTGTGCAGTCACATTGTGAAGCTTCAAACTCCACAGACACCACCTGAGATTGAAGCTCCACTACCTGAACCACACAGCTATCCCTTTTTAATGCCTGTCCATCCTCGTAACAATGTGAACTCTGAACACCAATTCCACAAGTACCAATTGTTCTTGTCTACAAACAACCAGTGTTGCATAGACCAAATTTATCATAGCCAGGCTCTTCTGTTGTATGCTGATTGAAGATGCAAAATTATTTATAATATACCAAATAAAATGGCAAAACAAAATCAACATTCCCTCTAAGGGCACGCCTTAGGAATTTTCTAGACAAAACAAAAGATTTCTTTGCCTTCCATCATACTTATCTTTCTTAAATCTGCAGGCTTTGTGTACCTAAAGGATGTGCTAAGCGATGGTCCAGCACAATTACTGGTTGTCAATGTTTTATAGTCAGAAGCCCATTTTGAATTGCCAAGTATTTTGGAAGGGGTGGAGGCAAGATCCTGTGGGGATGATTGTCAGCTTTTCCTTTGAAGCTGTTGGTCAGGTTTTATTACTTTTCCAGGGCGGCGTGAATGGTATTTTAAATATGGTCTGAGATGAGATTTAAAATCTGTCTGCATGATATGCAATAGGTGATACTGAAATTCACAGTTTTATCCATGGCACTGCATCCTACAATGTCACTGTGATGCTGGTTTCCATTCAAAACCATTGGTTACTTAGCAACGATCCCAATCTACATTCCTTTTAAGTTGTATTTGCACCAGTTATGAACTCACGGCTGTGAGTCACTTATGCTTGGTGGAATTTTTTTTTGTTTCTTATCTAATGCCAGCATGAGGTCAGAGTATATAATTTGGCTGGGATTACACTGCTAAATTCATGCAGGGTAGCTGTAAATTCCAGATTGCTTCTCTCACGAGCTTGGCAGTCTATGCAAGGAACAAGTTTTCTGATTTTATTAGACAAGGCAAGCTTTGTAACAGCCTGTTACAAAAAAAGTCAATATGTTCTACTCTGTCTCATGAGCAATGAAAGCAGAAATTATTGTTCTGACACTGAGTGATTAGATCAGGATTGTGACTCTTCTTTCACTTGCTGGTTTCTCTCATCTGGTGTTGAAAGAAATAAGTTCACTCTTCTACTGTTCTTTTGTTTCTTAGAGATGCATCACAGCAGATTGTGAACACTCAGGAGACATTAACACAGGCTAAAAGCAGAACTGGTACTGTTGTCCCTTATGCAAATTAAAAAGGCCTTCATCTTTGCAAGCAATTAGCACAGCCCCGGGGCTGCATCAGCTTCTGCTGATAGAAATCAAGCAGTTTTACTGCCTCTGGTAGTTCTTAGTAAAGGTTACTCCAGAATGCTATGCAATTTGTTTGTGCACTCAGGGAGTTTGACTACGTGTACACATCAGCACAATTCCAGCTGTTTTATATAGAAATATGCGCAGCTGCAGGAATCTCCAAGGTCCCCATTAGCTTATTCCAACATTAAGCAGAAAGCAGAAAAAATTATAACTTCTTTTGGCAGATGCATTTTGATCTAAATTTAAAGAAATGTATTATCTGTCAAATTTCTATTCTTCTTAAACATATTCGGTGCAAGCCTGCGTAGTATACTGGTCACAGGGAGGATCAATATTCTTGATTTACTTTTAAGGTACTTTTGCAGATGGCTGTATTGAGTTTACTAATTATTTTTCCCTTTCTTATAGTAAAAAAGCATTTGAGATATCTTCCTGTGCCCCACCAGTTTATGCCCTTTATATGAATGGATTTAAATAGTTATTTAAATATATTTCAATAATTTTGCAACATAATTTACTTTGATTCCATTATGAATTACATATCTCATTCAATAATGGTAAATGTGAATATGTCGTTATACATTATATTAAGTAGGGACAAAACTATACAAGAATTGCATTCTGTAAGAACTGCTTTTTTCTAAAGTCATTTTTACTGAAAAATGGCATGAATTCCTAAGCGCTGGTGTGATCTGGAGGTTTTGTGATGCTATGGAATAAAATTGGTTATAACTTATTTGGTACCTGTGAACTAGTGACATTTCTTTATAGACTTTATTTTGGGCATGTTTTAATGTTGTCGACTGCTGTTTGAATTTTCAGGTTGTGTAGGGGAGTTTATAAGCTTTGTTGCTTGCACAATTACTGTTCACAGCATAAAAATGGACATCAAGTAAACTGACGAATAAATGGTTCTCTTTTATAAACTGTAACAATATAGACAGAGACTCAAAATTGGGAATATAATGTCCTTAATGTAAATTATTGGAGTAAGGGTCTGCACATGATATTCCCTTGCTCTGCAAGCACCATCTATAATGTTTTGTTTTCATAGGGACTTCTGTCTAGAAGGGTATTTAAACCACATGCATTGATAGTTACAAATTATTTTACAAAGGATATATAAAAAGCCAAAATGAATGAACTAATCATTGCAATACTGGAATTAAAATGCCGGCAAAAAATGCACCTGCAGTGTCCAGTGGATCCTCACGAGTACCACAGCCACCCTTACTTGTTATGGCACCAGCTATGTGGGCTGTGCTGAAGGCCTCCATAGGGTCAGAGAGACCAGCACAGAAACAGGTTCTATGGCCCACTAGGTCTGCACCAACCATCAACCACCCATTTACACAGATGCTATGTTAATCCCATTTTTTATTCTCCCCACATTCTTATCAATTCCCCCAGATTCTACCACACACCTACACACCAGGGGAAATTTGCAGTGGCCAATTAACCTACCAACCAGCACATCTTTAGGATGTGAGAGGAAACCAGAGAACTCGAAGAAAAACCTCATGGTCACAGGGAGAACATACAAACTCCACACAGAAAGCACCTGTGGTTAGGATTGAACCCAGATCAATGAGGCAGCAGATCTATTAGCTGTATCACTGTGCCTCCACTCCATGGTCCTTTAATAAGTGGAGCAGGCTGGTGGTGACCAGTCCTCAGGCAGTGGAACCTGATGCCCCCTCTCCAACACTGTCCCTACAGCCTTCAAAGGCATTTCATATCAGAACATAGGGAACAGGCCCCTCATGCCTATGCTGCCTTTCAGTGAGATCATGGCTGACATTTCACCTCAACACTTTCCTGCTCTAACTCCACATTCCTTAATTCATTTAATATCCAAAATCTATTGACCTCTTTCTTGAATATATTCCTGTGACTGAGTCTTCACAACCACATTGAGCAATAAAGTTCACCCTCCGGGCGAAGTGATTTCTTCTCATCTCAAGCTCTTATTTTGAGATTGTGATTCCTAATTCTAGCTACCCCCGCTAGGGAAACGTCATCACAGTATCTACATTGTCAAGCCCTGGAAAAATCATGCATGCTGCAACTAAATCATCACTCATTTATCTAAAACCCACAGAGGCTTAGTCTGTACAATCTCTCCTCATACAACAAACCCACCATCACAACTTTCACTGCAATCCCCCTGTTACAAGTATAACTATAGTAAGTACATCTTTCCTTCGATTGGAAGGCCAGAATGTACACAGTATTCCAGGCTTGATCTCCACAGACCCAATATAATTCTAGTAAGACATCTTTACTCTTGTGCTTAAATACTCTTGCAATAAAAGGCAATATACCATTCGTCTTCCTAATTGCTTGCTACACTCATGTGTGTCTCATAAACAGGTATGCCGAGAGGCCCAGGGACACCAACACCATTCAAACTCTCAGCATTAAAAAAATAGTCTGTTTATTTATTTTTCTACCAAAGTGAAGAACGTCATATTTTTCCACATCATATTTCATTTCTCAATTCCATGCTCACTCGCTTGCTCTACTTATATTCCCCAAAGTCTCTCTGCATGTTGCTCGCAGCCCATATTGGCATTCAGCTTTTTATCATCGGCAAACTTAGATATATTACATTGATCGCCACATTCAAATCGCTATAATTGATTGTGAACAGATGGCACCCAGCCTTAATCCCTCCAGCACCCAGTCAGTCACAGCCTCCCAACCCAAATGTGACCTGTTTATTCTTACTCTTGTTTATCATCAATTAATCAATCCTCAATCCACATTAGGATATTACACCCAATCTCATGGGTTCTAATTAATAACCTTCTTTGTGGCACCTTATCAAAGGCCTTCTGAAAGTCCAAATACACCATATCCATTGGTTTCTCCTTATTTACTCTGTTAGGTATATTCCCATAAAACTCCAACTCTAATTTGATTTTCAGAGACATTTATTAATGGTCTAAGGGATTAAAATAACTTAAAAAATTAAAATACCAAAAATATAAACTAAATTTAGTAGAGAATCAATGAAATGACTGTAAATTTATAAAACATTATTTAAATAAAGAAAAATATCAATAACCTTATCTGCCCTTATCTTTGTGATGAACATCATCGACCCCATTGAAATGAATGGGATTGTTGCTTCTGGTGAGAGAGCAGAAGGACAGAGACTTCGATGTCTGTTCTCTAGGTGTTTCCAACTTCTAAGTTTCCATGCAAAGACATGGAAGTTGAAGATGCACTGAATGTAAATGGCAATGGTTCCCAAAGGAATTCCTGGACAAGTCAGATCTCAATCTGAACCCAATCTTTTTTTAGGTTGGCACTTTATATTTTTGAATCATGACTTTTGCATTTTGATTACTGTAAGGGACTTCAGTGATTTCTGCTCTTAACATTAGCAGATGACGGTGGATCTAATTAGTTCATTGAGAGCTTCATTTCAGATTTCTCACTTTTGATGTTCTATTTTTTGTTTGTTAAATCTGAAATATTTGCCTTCAGAAATTATTGCTGAAAAAAAACTATAACATTATGCAACTGAATTTTCAAAACTGAACTGAGCTTATAAATCAGTTTTCAAATGACAGACATTAATAGTAATTTAATATATCAAGATTTAATGCATAATGGAGGAGCATCACTAATTAAAAACAAAATCAAAGTAGATTAGGTTTACAGTACTAATGACAATCTTGTCTCCACAAGATTCATTGCAAACATCACAACAGGAAGCTGAAGGAAATAAAAGCTAAACCATGAATTACTCTGTACACCATAAGTATCCCTCCCTTCTCTCCGTGTAATATCACTAACAGTCGTTCTTTTACCCAGAGAGTGGGTGGGGCATGGAATGCACTGTCTGGGGTGGTGGTGGAGGCAGGTACATTGGACAAATTCAAGAGATTGCTAGATAAGCATATGGAGGAATTTAAAATAGAAGGATATGTGGGAGGAAGGGTTTAGATAGTGTTAGGCGAGGTTTAAAGTTCAGCACAACATTGTGGGCCGAAAGGCCTGTATTGTGCTGTACTGTTCTATGATTCTATGATATGATTCTATGATTAAATCCTGCAAAACGCCAAATATCTGGGACAAGTCCTACTTCCAACAGCAGCAACAAGTCAAACAATAGAACAAGTTGCCAAGGACTGCCCCCTCAAATGTTTTCTAGTGCATGTGGCTGATGTTCACAACCATACCAAATGTCATAAACTGACGCCAAAATTTGGACATCAACATATAAATTTCTGTCACCACGATATGATAAGAAAAATATTCTGTGATGGTCACTCCACAATATTACCCAGAAGAAGAGAAAGAGGGAAGGTAACTTTGCCTTTTAATTCTCCCCAGCACGCATTTCCCCTCATGTTGCTAATTTCTTAACTACCTGGTTAAAGTGGTTTTGTCTTCTTGTTCTTTAATATCCATGCTTTGTGGAAAACAAATCAAAACAGTACAAGTTGTTTTCTCTCACCATTTTTCTGTGATTCCTATTGAAGGTCTTGCCTGTTTCACTGGGAAATGCTTCAATTTAGTTTTCAAACATTGCTCAAGTGACAATCAAGCTAAATGGTGAATTTGGTCAGATTAATTGAATACCAGTCATCCCAGTTGAGTACGTCCTTTTTTATTCAACATGTATTCATCAGATGATGATCAAGATTGCAAAGCATGGCAGTTTACTTACCCCTCCCCTTAGATTTCAGTCGCTTTCAAATTTGTCCCCACCCCACCACAGACCCTCTGCCCTTAACTGTCTACTCTGTTTCAATGAAGCTCAAATAAAACTTGAAAAGCCATTTCCCATTAGGCACTTTACAACCTTCTGGATTCAATATTGAGACAAACAATTTCAGATCATAACCATAGAACCTTCAGCCCACCATGTTGTGCTGACCTTTAAGCCACACTTAAGACTAACTAACCCCTTCCTCCCACATATCTCCCTATTTTAAATTCCTCTATATGCTTATCTAACAATCTCTTGAATTTGACCAACGTATCTGCCTCCACCACCACCCCAGGCAGCGCATTCCATGCACCAACCACTCTCTGGGTGAAAAACCTTCCTCTGATATCTCCCTTGAACTTCCCACTCATTACTTTAAAGCCATGTCCTCTTCTTTTGAGCATTGGTGCCCTGGGTAAGAGGCACTGGCTGTCTGCTCTATCTATTCCTCTTAATATTTTGTACACCTCTATCATGTCTCCCCTCATCCTCCTTCTCTCCAAAGAGTAAAGCCCTAGCTCCCTTAGTCACTCTTCATAATCCATACTCTCCAATCCAGGCAGCATCCTGGTAAATCTCCTCTGCATCCTTTCCAACGCCTCCACATCCTTCCTATAACGAGACAACCAGAACTGGACACAGTACTCCAAGTGTGGTCTAACCAGAGTTTTGTAAAGCTGCATCATTACCCCGCGGCTCTTAAACTTGATCCCACGACTTATGAAAGCTAACATCCCATCGGCTTTCTTAACTACCCTATCCACCTGTGAGGCAACTTTCAGTGATCTGTGGATATGAACCCCCAGATCCCTCTGCTCCTCCACACTACCCAGAATCCTGACATTAACCTTGTACTCTGCCTTGGAGTTTGTCCTTCCAAAGTGTACTACCTCACACTTCTCTGGATTGAACTCCATTTGCCACTTGTCAGCCCAGCTCTTCATCCTATCAATATCCCTCTGCAAGCTTCGACAGTCCTCCACACTATCCACACCACCGATCTTTGTGTTGTCTGCAAACTTGCCAACCCACCCTTCCACCCCCTCATCCAAGTCATTAATACATATCACGAAAAGTAGAGGTCCCAGAACCGATCCCTGTGGGACACCACTAGTCACAGCCCTCCAATCTGAATGCACTCCCTCCACCACAACCCTCTGCTTTCTACAGGCAAGCCAATTCTGAATCCACATGGCCAAGCCTCCCTGGATCCCATGCCCTCTGACCTTCTGAAGAAGCCTACCATGTGGAACCTTGTGAAACGCCTTACTAAAATCCATGTAGACCACATCTACTACACTACCCTCATCAACCTTCCTGGTCACCTCCTCAAAGAACCCTATCAGGCTTGTGAGACATGATCTTCCCTTCACAAAGCCATGCTGACTGTCTCTAACCAGTTCATGATTCTCTAAATGCTCATAGATCCTATCTCTTAGAATCCTTTCCAACAGCTTGCCCACCACAGACATAAGGCTCACTGCTCTGTAATTCCCTGGACTATCCCTACTACCTTTTTTGAATAAGGGGACAACATTTGCCACCCTCCAATCCCCCGGTACCATTCCCGTGGACAACAAGGACTCAAAGATCCTAGCCAACGGTTCAGCAATCTCCTCCCTCACCTTACGGAGCAGCCTGGGGAATATTCCATCAGGGCCCGGGGACTTATCTGTCCTAATATTTTCTAACAACTCCAACATGTCCTCTCTCTTGCTATCTACATGCTCTAGAACATTAACTTTACCAACACTGTCCTCAACGTCATCAAGACCCCTCTCTTTGGTGAATACTGAAGAGGAGTATTCATTGAGAATCTCACTCACTTCCACAGCTTCCAGGCACATCTTCCTACCTTTGTCTCTAATCGGTCCTACCTTTACTCTCGTCATCCTTCTGCTCTTCACATGTGTGAAAAAAGCCTTGGGATTCTCCTTAACCCTACTCGCCAAAGCCTTTTCATGTCCCCTTCTTGCTCTCCTCAGCCCCTTCTTAAGTTCCCTCCTTGCTACCCTATATTTCCCGTGAGCCCTATCTGATCCTTTCTGCTTACACCTCATGTATGCTGCCTTCTTCTTCCTAACTAGTTGTTCCACCTCTCTTGTCACCCATGGTTCCTTCACCCTGCCATTCTTTCTCTGCCTCACCGGGACAAATTTATCCATAACATCCTGCAAGAGATCCCTGAACAACAACCACATCTCCATAGTACATTTCCCTTCAAAAATGTCATCCCATTACCACTGCATTGATTTCATTGAACTGTTGCTACTGATAATGATTGCAGCTCCTCTAAAATAACCTTTTATTCCTTAATTTATAGAATCATCCAGCATGGAAACAGACCCCCTCAGCCAACCATCAATCACCCATTTACATTATTATTATTCCCCATTACCATCCCCTTTTGGCTTGTACTATGATCCCTTTTGGTCTTTATTAATTTCTTCCTTGCAATATAAGAACCTAAGAAATAGGAGCAAGAGAAGACCCATTGGCCTTATGAGCATGCTCCACCATTCATCAAGATAATGGCTGATTTCCTACCTCAGTGTCATAGTCCTGCTCTATTCCCTTGATTCCCTTAATGTCCATAGACCTATCCATCTCTGATTTGAATGTGCTCAGTGACTGAGCCTCTACAGCCCTCCCGGGCAGAGAATTGCAAAGCTGCAAGTTTCAACATGTACCTGTTAGTGTCCTTGAGTCACAAGTTTCAGCTCACGATTTGGAGCCTTCTTGAAGGCCTGCAGATGAGCTCAAATAACAGAAAATCCCAAAATTGAGTAATTTATTTTCAAGCCATGGGCAATTTTGTGGGCAAGACTAGGTTCTAATGATTTTTTTAAATTTGGCATGAAAGGTAGTATAAACTCATGTTACACTGAATGCAATTCTGACTTAAAATTTCACAGATCTTTGCAGCAGTTATGCTAATATTGGGAGAATGACCCCAAAAAAAGCCAGTGCCATTGAACAGAAACTCTACATACTTTTCTAATATCCACAATATTTAGTCTTTATTCAATTTACTCTTTGGAACAAACTATCCCTGGTAAGCAATAATAAATAAAATTTAAATCTTCCATCTTGGGAATACATAAAGCAGACGACCTGTCCCGGTCAACCAAAACCTCCTCCCTCACCAAGAAACACAGCAGCATCTCCACTTCCTATGGCGGCTGAAGAGAGCAAATCTGCCCTCCCCCACCCTCACCACATTCTACAGGGGTACCACTGAGAGTGTCCTGACCAGCTGCATCTCTGCCTGGTACAGTAACTGTAACATCTCTGACTGTAAGACTGCAGAGAACTGCGAGTACGGCTGGAAAGATCATTGAAGTACCTCTTCCCTCCATCCTGGATATCTACAACACACGATGCACGTGCAAGGTCTGCAGAATCATAGACGACCCTTCTCATCCCTCCCACGACCTATTTGTCCCACTGCCATCTGGCAAGCAGTACAGGAGCATCCGGGCCAGAACTACTAGACTGTACAACAGTTTTATCCCCCAGGCTCTCAGGCTCCTGAATACCCTGGAGGCAGTTTCAGACAAATGCCGTGTCAAAAGTCCTGGTTTGCACAACGGCGTATAAGAACTTTGGCTGCTGCTGACATGTTTATACGTTTAGTGCAACACACTGAGTTCTGTATTTTCTTCGTCCAACTCGGTTCTGCACTAGCCTTGCACTAATTTTATATTCTGTACATAGCGTTTTTTTGCACTATTTGTACTTGTACAATTTTTTGTCTGTGTTTATTGTATGTCCTCTGTTCTATGTATGTCTCTGTTGTGTGAGTCTGGGGGAAATGACATTTCATTCCTCCATGTGTTTTTATACCATATGGGTGAATGACAATAAAGTATAACTTGAACTTGAACTTGAACTTGAAAATGTTCTGAAGCTTACTATTGATTTAACAATGTCAATGAGGATAGAAAGTGAATTGTGCTTCCAGTGACTCTCCTCTCATAGGCAAATTCCACATTCATGCCATGAAGGAAAAGCTTTTATAGGATCATCCAGCATGGAAACAGACCCCCTCAGCCGACCATCAATCACTAATTTACATCAATTCCACACTAATTCAATATTATTCTCCTCACATTTCCATCAACTCCCCCAGATTCAACCGCTTACTACACACTCAGGGCAAATTTTCTGTGACCAGTTAACCTGTTCGTCCTTGGGAAGTATGAGGAAACCAAAGCATCAAGGGAAAACCCACATCACAGGGAAAATATGCAGACTCCACACAGACAGCACAAGATGCCAGGACTGAACCCAGTTTATTGGAGCTTTGAGGCAACAGCTCTACAAGTAGTTCTTTCTTGGTGGCTCTACTAACTTCTGTGTGGTGCTGATTGCAAATGTGTAGTGAAGGTTGTTGTTTCAGACAGAAACTGACTAAAAGAAAGGCATAGAAGGCTGGCACTTAAAGAAAACTTTGTTATTCATCTGAGAAACTTCACAACACTTGACATACAATAAATTACTTTAGTGCTATGACTGTTATGATGGTAAACGGAACCTCAAGGAAACAAGAGAAAATGGAAGCTTCAAGCTGTGCTTTCAACTATTAGTGGCATGAAATATTTTTAAGGATAAATTTATTCAGAACCTTATCATTGTGTGCTGCTTAGTGTTGTTTGGATTTAGGGTTCTTGCTGTAGGTAAACATTTTCATTGCAGTTGAGCATATATTTTTAACTGTAGTTACAGCAACAGATTTTACACCAGGGTGGTGACAGTTCCTGAATGTAAAAACATTCTTCCGTGTGTCATATTTTGGAAAGGCACATTGTAATTCATGACAACAGGCAGCACCAGTTAGCTGGTTGGCAATAGCATCTACCCACATCCATATTGATCTTTGGCCGACCAGTCCCATACCAGCCTGTACTGTATGTATTGGTTTATTATTGTCACTTGTACCGAGGTACAGTGAAAAACTTGTCTTGCATACCGATTGTACAGGTCAATTCATTACACAGTGCAGTTACATTGAGTTAGTACAGAGTGCATTGATGTAGTACAGGTAAAAACAATAACAGTACAGTACAAAGTAAAGTGTCACAGCTACAGAGAAAGTGCAGTGCAATAAGGTGCAAGGTCACAACAAGGTAGATCGTGAGGCCATAGTCCATCTCATTGTACAAGGGAACCGTTCAATAGTCTTATCACAGTGGGGTAGAAGCTATCCTTAAGTCTGGTGGTATGTGCCCTCAGGCTCCTGTATCTTCTACCCGATGGAAGTGGAAAGAAGAGGGAATGTCCCGGGTGGGTGGGGTCTTTGATTATACTGGCAGCTTCACCAAGACAACGAGAGGTAAAGACAGAGTCCAAGGCGGGGAGGCTGGTGTCCATGATGCGCTGGGCTGTGTCCACAACTCTCTGCAGTTTGTTGTGGTCCTGGGCAGAGCAGTTGCCATACCAAGCCGTGATACATCCAGATAGCATGCTTTCTATGGTGCATCAGTAAAAGTTGGTGAGAGCTGTGGCCCAGTGGTGATAAAACTATTTATTTAGTTTGGGTTATCCACAGCCAATGCATTCTCCAGCAGTGTTGGGATCTGTAGGAATTCCTGGGCAATCCCCTGGTTCCATTATCATACACCATGCAGAAGAAAGCCTGATATTTTAGATATGATGCTATTGTCTATAATTGACACTATGACACACTCAATATTGCAAATGTTCTGCATTTGCAATTCCCACTGATAAAGGGACTTGCAGTAACACTGCCAAAAAGAAGTTTCGATGAGAAGTATTCAGGTTATTCTCAGATATCCCATACTGTTTAAAAGAACATCCAAGAGACAAAAAGTTAAATGGAGAAATCTCATAAAAGGAAACTCAGAGTGGCGGAATCACCGAAAGTTACAACGCCACAGCATATCACCAACTCATCATATTTTCTACACTGCATTTGGCCATAAAGAACATTGTAACATTCTTAAGTGATGAAAGGTGTAAAATTAAAGAAAACAAAAACCTTTAATTTATTCATATGATGTTGATGTCACTGGCAATGAAAACATATTTGTACACCTGTATTGAAGAGGCATTTAAGGGACAACCACATTTGGTGTCAGAGTCAAACTTTGTCCAGATTAGATAAATCCAGATTTCCTTGGGTACTTATGATAATCACAATTTACATTACTTTTTGAATTGTTTGAATTTAAATTCTCTCGCTGCCAGGATGAAGTTTTGAACTCATGTCTCTGGATCAATGGTCGAGTCAAGTAGCTGCTAGTCAAGTAACTTAACTGCTGTGCTATGTTACAATACTGTACCCTAACTCTCTCCTTAATGTCTTGACAAAATTTTAATGCAGAGCCTCTCATCCTGTTTTCCCAACTAGGGCAAAATATCTTTATAAATTGAACAATATCTAAGAGTATAAGAAGGCATTTAGCTCAATTTATCCACATCTGGGTTTATTCACCACATCAACATCCTGCTTCATTTCAGCTGATCAACATATCCTGTGCCTCTATCTTTAATGTGCGTATCTAAACTTTTCTTAAATACACCAACAAAATTTGCTTCAACTACTTTCTGTAGCAGCACATTCCACATTATATCTCCTTCTATAAAGAAGTCTCCGGATTAAATGCTGACTGTCTTCATTCATGGTTTTGATCTTAGTATCATCCCTGAAGCATTCTTCAAATCCCTTAAAGCCTGGAATTGCTTTGATTTTGCTTTAATGTTTATCATGTCTTAGGATAGGAATTCAATCATTTTTTCCAGCTTCTTCTGAGGGATATTTTTGTAATTAAATTTTTGAAAATATCCTGATTAAAAAAACAGTTAGATAAAAATTGACTAACATAGCATATGTTTCTTATATGCTGCAGGTTTGAATAATAATGTAAAACAGATCACTAAAGATGATCAAAATCATACTGTGTGCACCAGTCACACAGTAGCATGCACATGGTGCAAGCAAGAATCACAGAGTGTCAAGGAGTCAGGATTGGAAAACAGGTCTGAAAAGAAGTGGCAAGCCCTTCCATTAACTAGAGAGATAATCACTTATGCGAATATTTGTCAGGGAATTTGTTGGAATAGAGGTGAGTGGGCTTAAATACACTAAACTTTGGACTCCATCACTTCTGGACATTGACTGCATATTAAAGTTGAAACCTTTGTATTGCTCACAATAAAGGATGTTTAAGTTACTACCCTAATAGAACCAAGCAGTCCATCCAGAATGACCAAGAACAGAAAAGGGAACAGAGCCCAAAGGTTTGATATTCCTAATAGAAGAAACAAGAGGAGGAGAAGACTGTGCTCTTGCCATGACGGCCAATCCTATGAATTTTTAAGGAACTACACTCTAAACATGACCTGAATATTGAGCATTGCATCAGAGGCAGAAATTTTCCATGTCACTAATGTCAAAGGTCTGTTATCTTCTAGAGCAGAGCTTCAGCCTTGCAGCTACTGATGGAAGGCTCTTCCTGTCAAAATCAACACCACCATCACCTCAAATTCATTAGCCTCCATACAATGATGGCTGTTATCTATCATGCCTCCCAATTTGCAATGCATCACAGTATACAAGATGTCATCAATGCTCTCCAGTCAAAAAGACTTCATTGCAGTCTTTAAACCAGAAGATATACAGAGATGAAGGAAAGTAGAATCTGAGAAGGAGGGTTAGAAACAACATCATCTCCAAAGTTCTCTGATCCTCCAATACTCTGAAGCAAATTACTTACTCCAACTCAGACAACTCAGCTAACAGATACTCAAGGCCACCTTGTTACCAATCTCCTGCTGCATTTTGTGTGTCCCTCTCCTACAATAGAGTGCTAGTGAGCAGGTTGCAGTGCTCACAAATGTCAAAAGTGACAGGTCGTGACAGATGAGGACTAATGCAGCACCACTACAGAAACAGAGGATCTTATTTGTGACCTTGATTAAGGTCTCTTGCAAAATGAAACTATTCTCAAGAGACCTTAATAAAAACATTTGCATCCCTGTATTATAAATTTCACTGACTTTCGGCTTAATGTTACCAGATTTTAATTACATAGCACTAATGCATCTGTTCATTTGTGAGATCTATACAGCTTCAACTTCCTAATCTTCTTATTTCATTTTGATAGCTCATTTTTCCCTCTCAAAACGTAACTAAGCACTCTATTAAAATTATACCACTTACAGAAATATGACATCATTCAGGTTATCAGAAAGTCTTAGAGCATTTAGCATCCAATTATGTACTTTTGAAATAGTATTACTGTTGCTCTGTAGCCAAATTCAGCAGCCAATCAGTAATGCCCCACAAATTAGAGTTAACTTATTTTGGAAAAATTGCCTTATCCCCTTCTTAAAAAGAAGTGACATTGCCCTTACGTGGTTAGTGAGATGGGCCGTTTACAAGATTCAGAGGAGGGTCTAACAAGTTTAATTCCATCTCTAAACCTTTCTTTTCCTCTATTACTTTCCTCCTTTAAAACACTCATTAAAACTTACATCTTTGACCAAGCTTTTGGTCTCTTCACAGAATATCTCTTTTTGTTCAGTGTTAACTTTTAATTAAGAATACTCCTGTGAAGTACCTTGGAATGTTTGCTATGTTAAAGATGCTTTATAAATACTTGTTGTTTTAGCTCACACACTAAATTGATATCATAGAGCTAAATCTAAACATCTCTTCAATATGTTAACATCAGCCTCTTCATTTAATTTTCTGGTAGCATTATGGTCGTAACCTTTCTCAGTCTTTTTATTTCCATGATTCTAAAATACTATTATGTGTTTATGGTCTTATGGTCTTGGTTATAATTTTTTTGTTTTCCATAAACTAGTCAATATAATATTCTCACTGGTAAAATATGCTGAATTTGAAACTGAAGTCATTCCACATCAACGGATATCTAAAATATTTAAATGTTTCTGAAGTTTGTATTTGTTGGAGCTTTGCCTTGTTATCATCATCCACAAGAAATTAATTTTGACATTCTCTCTTTTGTTCATCTATCCAATGAGTTGAGACTTATCTTTGAACCATAGAATCATGGAATAGCAGGTATAGAAGAGGCCAATTAGTCCATCAATTCTGTTCCACTTTCAAAGTGGAATACAAGTTGTCTCATTTCATTTCCTAGTTCTTTTCCCATGTCTTTGCAAGCTGTTTTTTCTTAAATTTTCTTTTAAAACCTGCTATTGATTTGTCAGTTTGTAGTGAGTAATGAGACACCTTCATGCACTGCTGACCGAAGCTTGCATTTTCCTTTGCATTTCCACTAACAGGAGCAAATGGTTTGGAGCAGGCTTGATCCTGCATCAGGAGGGGTTCTGTGAAGTCAAGGATCACAAGTTGGGCTAGAACCAGCTCCACCCACAAGGGAGCTGAAAATAACTTTGATATCTGAATCCAACATGTCAGCTGTAAAAACCATCAAAAACAGTGCATGTTTTTGATAATCAAAAAGTTCAGCAACATTCAAAATCTGTTTAAGAATTAATTAAAAAGTTAAATATTTTAAATATATATTTCAGTAATACATTTAAGTGCACTCATATTTTAGAAACTCTAAATTAATTACTATACAATCCTTCTCAACTATCCATTTTGATGGTCAAGTCCATGAGAATTTAAATATCAGCGGATATTGAGAAAAACAACAGTGAAATATTGGCCCCAATTTTGGGATTACTGCATTCAGGTAGCAATCTGGAAATTGCTTACAGTTTGTGGAAAAATGTTGACAGTTAGGCAGGTAAATGTTGACATTTTCATGCAAAGTCTGAGCCAATATTCCACAATCCTACTTACTTGTTTACACTGTTTCACCAACTACCCAACTTCTAAAGAAGTTGAAATCAAAACAGAAGCTCATTCCTCAATTTTATACTGTCAGTCAAAAATCTTCCAAATCGTAATTTAATATTTTTTTTCTTTCTTAAAGTTTCTTTATTTCATTTTATGCTTATCATTAATGCTGACGAATGAAATTCTTCCTAGTTCAAGTGGCAACTGTGAACATTTCTGGCTCAGAGCAAAAGTAGAAAAAGAATAAAGCTCTCTTTATTCTGACATTCAATGAATAGCTCTAACCTACAAAAATGTACATTTTTATTCATTCCTGTACAAACTACTCTGTTTACTTCCTTGTGTGAGATCACTAATTAGTTCTGAAGGAGACACAGTTTCATGCTAAATGGGCAAGATCTGCAGATACAAGGTTGAGAATGTCCATATTGATTTTGTATGACAGCTTCAGTTTCAGAAGTCAGAAGAACCTTTCATTCAGTCTGTCTGAATAGAATTTGAACGCAAATGCCAGAAGTAGCCAACCCAGACCCTTGCTTTTTCAAAGAGTTTGAAAGGAAAATATTTGTAACCTGTTACACTCACAATCTTCTTCCTTGCGTGCCCACCCAACAAACTTCTTTCCTTATTGGGCTAAAGATATTGGTTTACTTGTTGAATGATGAAAGCACAACGAACAGTCAGAAAGAATCCTAGAGCCACAAAATGGATGCTCCTGGTATGGCTCCATATTCAGAATTCAATCCAATCACAGCAGCAGCAATGAAGTTCCACATAACCTAAGTTTTTCATTCATGAAACCACATTAGTACATAAAATTTGCCATGTTCATGACATTTAGAAAATGAATAGTCACCTCAATCATCCATTATTTTGCAAATCACTTCACATGGCTTTAATATTTTTATGATCTTTGTATCTCCTTTGTGGACAACCTCATTCTTAGATTGCAAACATCTTTGTGGTATTAAAGCACTAAATCCTTTGAAAGCACAACAAAAGAATTAGTAACCACTTAAATTATATTCAATGCGGTGATTCTAATATTGGTACTTGAGTCTCAGTATCTCTCTTTGGTTCTGTACAGCCTTTGCTAATTTTCACTTGCAGCTATATTTTATTGAAACTTCTCTGCAACAAACTAATATAATTTCTCCATCTGCCAATCATATGCACTGTAAATTTAAATGTATCCAGGAAGGTTCAGTAAAAGGGTAGTTAAAGAACACTCCCCTTTACCAGCTTCATCCAGACAAAGTTAATAACCATCATTGTGTCTATCTTACTCTGAACAAGAAGCACAAATAAGATTTCTTTACCATATTTAGTTTTATTTCTGTTAAGTTCCATTTGCTAGCCAGTCTAAAAAAATTAAAACTAGAGTTTGTAACAGCAACATTTTTTCTAAATTTGCTTCCAGTAATTTATGGTTGAACATGGCGATTTTTAAAATCAGAATTATACAATTCAAAATAGATTTTATTCCTGGAGTAAACTGTGTTAGCAATAATTTCTGTGTGAAATTGCACCAATGGCAAAAATGTACTGGGCACTTCCAATCACAATCACAAGAATGGGTAATATGGAGTACTAACCACCTCGTTCATATTTCATAGCATGTCCCAGGAATCCCTCTCTGAGATGTTGCCATGATACATTCTGTAAGAGCAGACCAGGCAAGAGAGGAAAATCTTACAGTGAAGCATCATTTTGAAATTGGCTTTTATTGCATGGTGTCCAGAACCAGGGATCACAGACTCAAGGTAAGTGGTTGGCCACTCAGATGGGATGAGATGAAACTTCTTCATCCAGAGGCTGTGGATAATTGGAATTCTGCACACAAAAGGGCTGTGGAGGTGATAGATTTTTTGATACCAAGGGAATCAAGGGATATAGGGTTAGTGCCGAAAGTGGTGCCAAGGTAAAACATCAGTCATGAAGCTATTGAATGACAGAGCAGATACAAAGGGCAAAGTGGCCTACTACTGCTTCTTTTTTCCTTGTGTTCTTTAAGCAGTGAATGATTATGAGCTTGAATTCACTGCCTGTCATTTTTGGGAACAGGATCAATCAATGCCTTCAAAAGAGGATGAACTAGACACTTAAGAATAATTTGCAAAGTGACAGGGAAAGAGCAGATGAATTGGACTCATGGGCTTGCTATACAGGAAGCTGGCAGAGGTTTAATGGGTTGAATGGCCTCCTTCTGCACTGGGATCTTTTTATGATTGTTCTCAATGCCATTGTGATTTTAATGCGCTGCATTAGCTTCCAAAATCATCTAATCTGATGCCTCCTTTTGGCTTTTGCAGTCCACTCATCTCCCGGCTTGGCTCTGATTTAAATACATTTTCTGGGCTGCAATTAAGCCTCGGAAGCAGCAGGCCAGCTGCCAGTGTGTTACAGAAATA
This sequence comes from Pristis pectinata, assembly GCF_009764475.1. Taxonomy (NCBI): domain Eukaryota; kingdom Metazoa; phylum Chordata; class Chondrichthyes; order Rhinopristiformes; family Pristidae; genus Pristis; species Pristis pectinata. The sequence goes on from NC_067420.1 coordinate 17,026,959, forward strand.
ACTGCAGCCAGAATCAATTGTATTGTTCTATGTGAACGGTGAACCAGGTGGTTACTAAACAAACAAATGCCACCCAGCAATACACTAATAAATACATTTGCCCAGCATACTCTGGAGATTGTTGGCAGTTTGGTTTGAGCAAATTTGATTATATTTTGAATTTATTTTATTCCTGCCAACCTACCAAAGACTTATTTCGTTAAATTAATAAAGTTTTCTGGGACCTTGTGTGTTAATTGTCCAGCAGCAAAGTCTGTTAATTAATTTAAGCAAATCCCATTCCCTCAGTATAAAATTAATTTTATTTGATTAGAAATTGGATGCATTAGCTTCACATTTCATGCACAGGTAACACAAAATTGTTCAATGCACCAATTCAACATAGTTACAGAAATCATTAGCATTAGTGCCCATTGCAACCTTGGGTCAGGGGCTACTCACATGCACTATTCACTGTAACACAGAAAACAAGTTCAGGTTGTGCTTTGCGCAGCAACATTTCTGGCGTCAGGTGTCAGCTGCCTGCGGTAGGGAGGAGGGACGTCGCCACTGTAGGAGAGTGAAGAGACTCCCTTATGGAGAGGCACTTCTCATTACCATTCAACAAAGATAGATTCCTGTTCAGATGATCCACTGCACAAAACAATCCCTGTCACCAATATGCTTCTCCAATATATGGCCAACAAATCCAGCAACATGGTTGCTCACCTCTCACTTCCTCCATTACAGGTGCATAAGCACATCAGTGAAGAAGTTCATTATCAATGGATTGTGCTGGCCTGTTGCATTCTCCAGCTAGCATTGTATGAAAGGGTTGAATTTCAGCTCTTACATTGAAGTGTTCATGACCTCCAAAAAGTTGCTCACGGAATTCCAGCTCTGCACAATGGTGACAGTCTCCTCCATTCTCATTCCCATCTCCTGCATTCAGTCATTCAGACCTGACAGCATACTTAGCATCTCCACAGACAATTGCAGCAGCCTTGTCAAGCATTGTGTCCTCACCTGATTACACTTGGGCAGTACAGATATCTGGCCTCCCCCTCTAGTAAGAACTTATCTGATTCCCTATGCTTCATGCCAGAATACAGCCTGCTGGTCCCAACTCAGTGGCACATGTCCCGCTCAACTTATATTTTAATTTCTTGTGGTGCTGACCTCTGAGCTGGTGCTGTAGTCAGTGGGGCTGAATGTAACTTAAATTTCTGACTGGTACAGTGATATCACAAACATAGTATCAGTCACTTACACCATACACCATACCATCTCACTTTCCCCTCTCAATGTCAGGCATAGTAGTGCAGTGTGAAAGGTTCACTATTCTATTCTCCCCCTCCAGCATCCATTTTGACTCCTCCTGCTCCAGTTTTCTTCCTCTTCCAAGCAGCGGACACCTCGAGTCTCTATCAATACTCCGTGAGAATAGAGCAAAGGATATTAGAACATATAAGAGGTGACATTCAGAACTTTATGTTGATGCAGCACCACAGATGCTTGTGAATTTGAGCACTCTGTATGAGTATTTCATCGGAATGAAACCTGGAACACATACCTGGCAGCTTTCATGTCCCACTTGCTCTCCCAGCTGCCTGCCACTCCGCGAATCCTCTGGCCATCAGTCTCCATGACAAAGTTCCTGTTTGACAAGACATTGCCCTCTGAGGGGCCTCCTCCAGTTCCTTTGGGGTATGGCAGCTTATGCCTAAATGGAGAAGATAAACAACATCAGTAGATCTGGCATGAGTTTTCTTTCTTATGCTTGATGCCTGTGTGGAATTTGTGGTGATGGAATGTGAATGTTGAAGGTGGTGTAGGAGAGGAGTGAGGTCTGTCAAAGAAGGTACTCTGTTGAACTGGAAGTCCAAAATACAATGCATCTACTGGTTCCCCTCTATATCTAAAATATAACAGAATTATATTTTAGTTCTTCATGTCTGCAGAAAAGCATAGCATACACTATGCTTGCCTACACATGATCCATCTATTCTCTGCATATTCATGTTCCTATCCAAGCACTTCTTAAGGAGGTACAGAAGCTTGAAGTCCCACACCACCAGGTTCAAGAACAGCTACTTCCTTTCAACCATTCAGTTCTTGCACCAACCAGCAAAACCCTAATCACTACAGTTTAGCAATATTGTGACCACTTTGTCTACTTTTCACTGAAATGGACTTTGTTTTTTTTTCTAATTGTGTTTACTTGTAAAAATTATGTATAATTTATGCTTAATTTATGTTTTTCTTGTGAATGTTGCTTATATGATGTTATGTGCCTGTGATGCTGCTGCAAGTCAGTTTTTCATTGCAGCTGTGCACACATGGACTTGTGCACATGACAAAAAAATTCAATTTTGACTCTGACTTTACCCCCACCACCACCCCTGGTATCTGCCCCCACCACCACCCCTCATACTGACCCCACCACCACCCCTGGTATCTGACTCCACCACCACCCCTGGTATCTGCCCCCACCACCACCCCTGGTATCTGCCTCCACCATCACCCCCGGTATCTGCCTCCATCCCCATCCCCACCCCCGTATCTGCCTCCACCCCCATCCCTGGTATCTGTCTCCACCACCACACCTGTTATCTGCCCCCACCTCCACTCCTGGTATCTGCCCCCACCACCACCTCTGGTATCTACCTCCACCATCACCCCTGGTATCGGCCCCCTGCACCACCCCTGGTACCTACCCCCACCATCACCCCTGGTATCTGCCTCCACCATCACCATTTTGCAGTAAGTGCAAAGCTTCAGTTGCAGCTAAAGTACAACATTACAGTAAATCTATTTCTAATTCTCTGGAAGTAATCCCTTGCAGACTAATTGCAAGTTCACCTTCAAATGCTTTTCTCAAATGAATCCTTACAAGTAAGGACATAGTGATTTATATCAGGTATTCAGTGTCATAACAGGTGTGAATTGAGAAAAGATTTTTAGAATGATTGTTCCAAGGGCGCAATTTTCCCATCCACAGGGAAATTTGTTCCCGTGGTGCTACAAAATAATTTCCGTGTTTCTTTTTTATTTTGAGGTAATCTGGATCGTATACTGCAGTCTCTGAGGAAATGTGGCAGTTGCTATGTGACAACAACGTTATGAGGCACCTGGTGCACAATCTTCACTCTTTCACTCTAGCATTTAAGTATGATTGTTGCTGAACTTTGGCCCCAAGTTTTGCGGTATTCCGGAGGTTGACATGGACTCAGGGTTTTATCGGGGACTCGTTGGACAATTTTTTAATCTAGCCTGATTATTCCACAATTCGTTTAAGACATATTATTGATAATTCTGAACATAATTCGAGTGAGAGAATTCAGACACAAGGATATCACCCCCATTCCTAGAAAAAGAAATGTAATGATAGATTGGCCCCAGAAATTGATTTATTCGTAATTTTTCAATTTTTGATATGTGGGCTTCACTCAGAAGGCCAGTTCGTGCTGCCTATCCTTAACTGCTATTGAGAAGTTGGTGGTGAGTGGCCTTTTTGAACAGCTAATGGAAGGTGCTTCCACAATGCTGTTAGGGAAGGAGTTGATATATTTCCAACTCAGGATGGTATATGACTTGGAGGGAGCCAGTGGGTGACCTTATTCCCATGCACTTACTATCCTTGTCTTTCTTCATGGAAGAGGTTGTGCATTGGAAGATGCTGTTGGAGTAGTCCAGCAGCAAATTTGTAGATGGCACTCTTGGCAGATACTGTATGGTGGTGAAGAGAAGTCGACACCAGGAGTGAGGTGGCATTGCTGAAAGAGTTTCAAGGTCAGTGGAATTGGTCATGACTCCCACCTGACATCACACAAGTATTTCCAAACTCATGCACCATTCACTGTTTCACTACTCACACACACCTCACAGCTTTTCAGGCCTGGCTGCCATTTCATTAACAATTTTCTCTCTCTCTCTCTCTCTCTCTCTCTTGCGGGTACATGTTGATCACAAAGGTGACTGCAGGTTCAGACTGGGTAGAGACCACAATAATCACAAAAACTAATTTGTTTTGAAGAAGAAAATCTTTGTTGTCTTGAAATCTCCAACTATATAGGTAGTCTTAAGTGGAAGGTTCTAAATTAAAGCAGACTGAAGATATGTCCTTGTGTAATTACCCTTCTTTTATTTCATCTCCCTTCTTCCCATAATATCTAAAGCCAAGGAAAATTCACTTGTTAAGTGTTGCCCCTCTTATCTGCTCCGTCCTTTATCAGGCCCATGTCTTTTCTCACTTTAGATTCACATGGGATACCCAAGAGCTCAGCTCCCATCACCACACCCACTCCCTGTACCCAACACCCAGATGATAGTCTCAGAGAAGAGGAGGAAAGAGATACATCGTCAAAGCATCTGTCCATCAGCTCAGATTTCGGCACCTTATAAAATGCTGAGGGTGCTTTAAGAACATGACTTTCTTGTGGGGAGATTTTAGCTGAGCCAGGGAGAAAGTGTATCTTGGCTGCCAACTCTCTGGAGGCCAATGCTACACATCAGCTCTGCACTGAGAACTGGGACAGCCAAGAGAAGAAAGCTGATACAGACACATCTAAAATGATTGATCCATTGTCTCACCTGATAGAAAGACTTAGAGGAATGGGGAAATGCAGCACTAGTGTTTCAGATCTTAGGTTTACTGTAGACAAGTGGTGGACAGGTCTGCGTCTAAGGGTTGAGATCTAACTACAGGCAAAACATGTTGGCAGAATTATCAGCTGCCCTTGCAGCATCCTTCAGGGTAAATTCAAACAGCTGCTGTCTAGGATCACTTTATTGCCAGTCAGATACAGACTGGTGCCTTCGCAAAGCTTACTGCTGCCAAGCATTAACAGCCTGCTGCCATCACTGAAGGAAGGGCTTTAAGGTTGTCCACAGCAGCTGTGGCTTGCTTTGCAGGTCCTCCCCACCCCCCAAGACCCCTACAGTCTTTGTTCTCAGTTAAACCTTACATTTTCTCAAATGCATTCAAGAAGGGAGTAAATGTTGCATGTCTTGCAGTCCTTCTAATATGTCTTCCAATATGCATGTGACAACTGTTCAAGGTACATTAGTTGAATTTTTCTCTTGTGGTGGGAAGAAGGACATCTCAAGGTGCCGGTGTTTTCTTGGAAAATGGCATTCAGTGCAGCCATTGAGTCATTGATGGAGCACTGTGCTCTAGAACATAGAAAGTACAGCACAGGAATAGGCCCTTCAGCTCATGATGTTGTGCCGAACTAACTAACCTAATGACACATAATCCCTTCTGCCTATCTAAGAGCTTGTGCCTATCTAAGAGCTTCTTAAACATTGCAATTGGATCTGCCTCCATCACCACCCCCGGCAGCACATTCCAGGCACCCACCACACTCTGTGTAAAAAACTTGGCCCCCACATCTCCTTTGAAATCCCCCCCCCACCTTAAATGCATGCCCTCCAGTATTAGACATCTCGACCATGGGAAAAAGATAAATGGGAATGATAAATGGCAAGCCTTCTGACTCTCGAGAGGATGGAAAATGGCTTCCATTTGATCCTCACTGGACATTGCTTGATATAACTTAACACTTAAAATTTCAGGGCTAAAGTATGGCAAGGTCTGGAACCAGGGGAGTTGTCATCATTGAGTAAATCTCTGGAATATATAAGAGTGCCCTGACAGCAGATCCAGAGATCTGCTACTATCCTCCTTATCTTGCTCTTCCTCCTTCTCCTTCTCTTCCTCTGGCTGCCCTTCAGATGAGATGTTGGAGTTGTACTGAGTGGATGAGGTTTGCTCTTTGAATAGGCTCCTTAAGTCCTTAACATTGGCAAAGAATTTCCTAGCAGTGGCAGCTCAGTGTTCTCACTGCTCTCATAGACTCTAGATCAGTATGCATCTGGAGTGGCTGAACTCACGTCAACTGCCTGAACAAATTTGGCTCCAATGAGGCTGGAGAAACCTGCACAGCAGTAAACTGCATCACATGCCAGGGCCTATTTATGCCCCACCCACAGAAATCCTTGAACAACCAACTAAGACACACCCCCAGGAAGAACCTACCATCAAAGCTGTCAAAGATATTTCAATGTTTCAAAATAATTCAAAAATTATGAAAAGATAATAAAATTGTTATAATAAAAGTGAGCTCAAATTAATCTTTAAAAAACTTAAATCCCTTGCAAGAAACCACTCTCACTCAAAACCATTCCAAATGGATGATACACTGAATTGACACCAGGTCTAACATGTCACAGGTTCGGGATTAACTTTGCACAGGCTGTATTTATCAGTGTAACTTAAGAGAAATGAGGAGTCCAATGTCAAAGTGTAATTTTCAAAGAGCACTTTTCAAATTGTCAAAGAGCACTTTCAGGAAGTTCAGCACTTCTGTGTTCATGCACACTCTTTCAGGTGCCCCAAATTTTCTGAAAGACACAAAGGAAAGTGTCAGCTATTCTTTCTGATGTTTCCCAGGAAAATCTAGATCATTACCTTGTATTGTACTACAGCTACATTGACTATATTACCATTGAAAGACTAACTCCTTAAGGAAGAGTGCCCACTGGTTTTGATTAGTTGAAGTAACAAACTGTGTACAGAATCAATGCTATTCCCAGTCATAGCGGAGATGATTGGGCAATTATCCTGCTAATTAGTTTTAATGCTGTCTCCATATGTCCTTACAACATAGAAGGCCCTACTGCCACACACAGCAACCCTGTTTCCCTCTTAATTTTCCCTATATCCTATTCTCCCCACATCCTCATCAATTCTACCATTCATACTACACAAAAGGTAATTTACAGAGGTCGGTTAATCTACCAACCCGCACATCTTTGGGGTGTGGGGAGAAACAGAAACGCCAAGAGGAATCCCAGGCAGTCACTGTGAAAATGTGCAATCACCACACCGACAGCACCCAAGGTCGGGGCATAACCTGGGTCAATACAGCTGAGAGGCAGCAGCCCTACTAGTTGTGCCGTTGTACCCCCCGCCCCACCTCCGTCCCACACTGTGTTTCTCTCTCTTTATATGCTGCCTGACCTGCTGAGCATTTCCAGCAGTTTTTGATTTTATGCCTGTAATTTGTATGCAATTATCATTCACTTTACAATGTTAACAGACTTTTTTTTTGAAACAGGATAAATTGATGTAGTTGCATTAGTTACAGAGTATCTGCTGGCAATGCTTCACCAGCCCATAAGTTGAAGGAATGATGGACAAGCTACGTCTGGAGTCACAGAAAATAGTCAATTGTACAGTAAGCAAAGTCAAGTCACTAAGAAGATATTCTATTAAAAGAGCAAAGGAAGCAGAACTTGTGACAAAAACTACAGTGAATTCTTCCAATAGAAGTCATAATTTCACCAGAAAGTTGTAGTAAGTGGAGGACAGTTACAAACAAATTATGTGCATAAAATCAAACTCAAGCCACTTACAGCAATGACTTCAACAAGTTTGATTGACAGTGGAATTACCCAGTCATCCCACTATTATTATATCTTGCAGATCTATATGTCAGGAGAAGATAGCAATTGATACTACACGTTATTCCCAGTACCATATAATTGAGCAGAATAACGTACTCATACATCATTTTCAACAATCATGTTGGTTGAATGGAGAGTTAGACAAAAGTCACAAACTTGTCCAGATGTACATTGTCCACATCTAAAAACTAATATATTTTTCGGTTATGTTAAAAAATATTATTTCTGTACTCCTTTGTGAAAGCTAGAGAGCATTGGTTCATTTATAATAAAATAAATTTCCCTTTTAGGGGTATGTAGCATGAAAAAACTCTGCTTTCTTGTAGACTCATACCTACAAGTCTAGAAGTTATTAGCTGGCAACAGTTAATGTATTCATAAAACACTCTTCTGGTATTTTAACATAGGCCATCTCTCAATTACTTAAAACCACCAACAGTATCTTGTAGTCTGTGGTTTGCAACAAGTTCAAACATAGGAAAAAACTTGCTCCTGTTGATAGTATTAGGCATTTGACAGTTTCCCAATGTCAGGTCTATTCCGAGGAGGTGAAATGAGGATAACTGTCTCTCTCTGAAGAAGGGAAGTCAGAGAGCTGACTGTTTAATGTTGTGCTAGTTCTTTATCCTTTGGCACTACTGTGTGATTCACAATATAACTTTATGAATTTTTTCAGCACAATTTGTGAAAACACAGCTTTGCCACACTAAACATGTACAGACGTAGTGCCGGGGAGCCAAAATTGTAATTATTTTACAATGCTTGAAAGATAGTGACATCCAGCAATCAGTTTTTACTAATTGAAGGGGGGAGGACACATTGTACTAAGCAAGTTATTAACCATGCAATTATAAGTAAAGTGATGCTTTATATTTACTTATTGCACTGTGTTCTTCCCAGCATCAGAACTTCATCACATACTACCATGCCTCTATTTGTCAGTCTCTTTCTTCTACTTTTCCACTTCCTTTATTGAGTTCATAGAGTCATAGAATCAGAGAACCTGTTAAGGATTGTTAGACATAGGACATCCTTCAGGAATTATATAGATAGCAGGCATTAATACAAACGAGAACCAGTCTTCAAAAAAAAACCTGATCAAATGCAAACTACAAGCAGTAATCAGTTTTGAACTTAAAAGAACAGCTTTGTAAACAAATAGCACCGTCTACAGAACACAGCAGGCGGTTGCTCAAGAGATATGGTTTGCAACCTGGCATGCCCATAAAACGCTCTCGAATGTATCTGCCAAGTATAAAACAATAGGATTATGTTAATTGGACTACATCAAACCAGGCATCAGACACCTTCAGCTAAGTTATTTTGAACCATTGTGATAGAAGTCAAGGAAGGTTCCAGACCAGACTTATTTTGTCACGGAGCACATCAACCATGGTCAGAGGCATATTTGCTCTGTCAGTCAATAGTTTAGATATTGTTAAGTACTCAGAGAGTCAGCCCTCATAACACTAATTTTGAGGTTTGGGTCCTCTGTCCTCAGAGGCTTATAGACCATTCGTGTGAATTACTTTGACTCAGCACAGTTTTATGAACATTCAGAAGTCTGTCAGTTACAGTGTTTTCCCATTGTAAAAATGTAATTCAATGGAACCATTTGTCAGATTCAAAATATTGAAATAAACGATCTCGTAGTGGCCATTGAAATTGTATTGAATCACCTGCTGTTAACTTTGTACTTATGAGTATAAAAAATTGAGTTCGGGGAGACTGTACTGAGAATGTCTCCAAGAGAATGCTGCTTGTTGTGATGAATAAAAACCTTTTACATCTACCAGCTCCAGTGGGTTAGCCAATATATCCATGTTATTAATTTCCCTTATGTCATGCGCTTCAACTTTATTGATAAGCTTGAAGCAAAGTGCTACACACTGAGCAAAGAATAAAAGCACACAGTCGGAGGGTTGAACTGGAGACTGATTTATTTCAACTTACCGTGCTAGTTTTTTAAACCCGTTAACGTCCCACCCTCTCTGGGCAGTAGTGACGCCCGAGGTGTGTCACCAAACTCTTTCTGCACACGAGCTTTCTCCCCTCACTGTTGGAGAAGAAGGCCCGGCGCCATTTTGTAGCCAGCCTTCCTGCCGACACGTGCTCCGATTTTGGAGCCAGTTCGCTTGTCTTGAAGGTGGGTCGCCACATAACTGCACCCCCCCCCCCCGCCACCCCCCCCCTCAGAACCGGCGATACACCCCCCAAAGTCTACCGTCTGGGGCAGTCGCTGTCTGGGCAGTCTGCCCCTGTGCCGTGGAGCCTGAGCCTCGACAGTCTGCGACAAGTCCACGTGGGCCAGTTTGAGCCGGTCCACCGTGAAAATTTCCTCCTTCCCCCCAATGTCCAGAACATACATGGACTCGTTGTTCCTCAGCACTTTGAACAGCTCCTCGTACAGACGCTGTAGTGGTGTCTGGTGTGTGTCCCTTCGAATAAAGACAAACTTACAGCCCTGCAGGTCTTTGGGTATGCAGGTCGGGGCTCGTCCGTGTCGTGAGGTCGGAACAGGGGCCAGGTTGCCGAGCCTCTCGCGTAGTCTGTCTAGGGCTGCCACTGGTTCTTCCTCTCGCCCCCTTGGGGCTGGTATGAACTCTCTTGGGACAACCAGGAGTGTGCCGTACACCAGCTCGGCCGACAAGGCATGCAGGTCCTCTTTGGGTGCTGTGCGAATTCCCAGCAGGATCCAGGGGAGCTCGTCCACCTAGTTAGGCCCTTTCAGGCAGGCCATGAGAGCTGACTTCAAGTGACGATAGAAACGGTCCACCAGCCCATTCGACTGTGGGTGGTAGGCGGTTGTGTGGTGTAAACGTGCTCCCAGTAGGCTGGCCACAGTCGAGCACAGGCTGGAGGTGAACTGGGTGCCTCTGTCGGAGGTAATATGGGCCGGTACCCCGAAACATGCTACCCAGGTCGCAATCAGCGCTTGGGCGCAGGAATCGGCGGTGGTATCAGTGAGCGGGGCCGCCTCTGGCCATCTTGTGAACTGGTCCACCATAGTGAGGAGGTACCACGCTCCTCTCGACACAGGCAGGGGCCCCACAATATCCACATGAATGTGGTCGAACCTCCGGTGGGTGGGTTCAAACCGCTGCGGCGGGGTCTTGGTGTGCCGCTGCACCTTGGCTGTTTGACACTACACACACGTTTTGGCCCACTTTCTGACCTGTTTGTGAAGTCCGTGCCACATGAACCTGCTGGAGACCATCCGGACAGTTGTCCTAATGGATGGGTGCACCAAACCATGGATGGAGTCGAAAACTCGCCGCCGCCAGGCTGCCGGGACGATGAGGCGGGGTTGGCCAGTAGCTATGTCGCATAGGAAGGTCCTCCCACCTGGGCCTACCAGGAAGTCTTGCAGCTGCAAGCCCGAGACTGCAATCCTGTAGCTGGGCAACTCGTCATCCACCTGCTGCACCTCCACTAGAGCTGCGTAGTCCACACCTTGGGACAGGGCCTGGATAGCTGGTCTGGAGAGTGCGTCAGCCACGACTTTGTCCTTCCCCAAGACATGCTGGATGTCCATTGTGTACTCGGAAATATAGGACAGGTGTCACTGCTGACGGGCCGACCAGGGATCGGACACCTTCGTGAATGCGAAGGTCAATGGTTTGTGGTTTGTGAATGCGGTGAACGGCCTGCCCTCTAAAAAGTACCTGAAATGCCAGATTGGCAGGTATAGTACCGACAGCTCCCAGTCAAAAACACTGTACTTGAGTTTAGGTTGCCGCAGGTGCTTGCTGAAGAATGTCTGGGGTTGCCAGCGCCCCCTGATGAGTTGCTCCAGCACCCCACCGACTGCCGTGTTGGACACGTCCACTGTGAGGGTGGTTGGCACGTCTGTTCTGGGGTGCACCAGCATGGCGGCGTCTGCCAAGGCTTCCTTGGCCTTAACGAAAGCGGCCGCGGTCTCTTCGTCCCAGGTAATGTCCTTGCCTTTACTCGACATCAGGGTGAACAAAGGGCGCATGACACGGGCTGCTGAGGGGAGGAAATGGCGGTAGAAGTTGAACATACCAATAAACTCCTGCAAGCCTTTGATGGTGTTGGGCCGGGCGAAGTGGCGGATCACGTCTATCTTGGCAGGCAGGGGTGTTGCCCCATCTTTGGTAATCCTGTGGCCCAGAAAGTCAATGGCGTCGAGTCTGAACTGGCATTTGGCCAGGTTGATCGTGAGGCCAAAATCACCCAGGCGGGAGTAGAGCTGGTGTAGGTGTGACAGGTGTTCCTGACGATTACGGCTGGCTGTGAGGATGTCGTCCAAGTAGATGAATGCGAAGTCCAGGTCGCGCCCACCTCATCCATTATCTGCTGGAACGTCTGTGTGGCATTCTTCAGGCTGAATAGCATTCGGAGGAACTCGAACAGGCCGAATGGGGTGATGAGTGCTGTCTTGGGGATGTCTTCAGGGTGTACCAGGATTTGATGGTATCCCCGGACAAGGTCCACCTTGGAAAAGATGCTTGTCCCGTGCAGGTTTGCTGCAAAGTCCTGTATGTGAGGCACGGGGTAGTGGTCTGGGGTAGTAGCCTCGTTCAGCCTACAGTAGTCGCCGCACGGTCTCCAGCCCCCGGCTGCTTTAGGCACCATGTGAAGGGGGGAAGCCCATGGGCTGTCAGACCACTGTACGATCCCCAATTCCTCCATCCGCTTGAACTCGTCTTTCACCAGGTGGAGCTTGTCTGGGGGGAGCCGTCGAGCCGGGGAGGGGTGGTCCCTTGATTGGGATGTGGTGTTGTACCCCGTGTCTGGGTATGGTTGCCATGAACAGCAGTGCCAGAAACAATGGGAAGTCCGCCAGGATTCTGGTGAATTCATTATCTGACAGCGTGACAGAGTCCAGGTGTGGGGCCGGCAACTTGGCTTCGCCTAAGGAGAATGTCTGGAACATCTTGGCATGTACCAGTCTTTTCCCGTGCAAGTCAACCAGTAGACTGTGGGCCCACAAGAAGTCCGCCCCCAGGAGTGGCTGGGCCACGGCAGCCAGTGTGAAATCCCACGTGAAGCGGCTGGCGCCGAACTGTAGCTGCACTGTGCGAGTACCGTAGGTCCGAATCGTGCTGCTGTTTGCAGCCCTGAAGGTGGGACCTGGCTCCCTGTTGCGGGTGTTGTTCCCCGTCAGGGGATAAGACACTAATCTCCACTCCGGTGTTGCCCAAAAAGCAGCATCCCGATTGCTTGTCCCAGGCGAACAAGAGGCTGTCTTGGTGGCCAGCCACCATAGCCATCAGCGGCAGCTGGCCTCAGCATTTCCCGGGAACTCACAGGGCGGGCGACATCGGCGGGCTTCCGTGCTCACTGTTGGTGGTAGAAACACCGCTGCCCGTTGGCCCGTTCATTCCTGCCTCTAGGTTGTGCGCGCTCCGTTGCCGGGCCTGGTCTGGCCTGCCATTGGGCCCTTGGCTTGGTGATCTGTGCGACAGATGCCTTGCTTTCCTTCTTGGCCTTCCACAGCAAGTCTGCCCGGGCCGCCACCTTCCGGGGGTCACTGAAGTCTGCGTCAGCGAGTAGCAGGTGTACGTCCTCAGGTAGTTGCTCTAGGAACGCCTGCTCGAATATGAGGCAGGGCTTGTGTCCATCAGCTAGGGCCAGCATTTCGTTCATTAGTGACGGTGGCCTGTCTCCCAAACCATCCAGGTGCAGTAGGCGGGCACCACGTTCCTGTCATGAGAAGCCGAAGGTCCTTATAAGCAGCGCTTTGAATATTGCATATTTGCCCTCCTCCAGGGACGATTGAATGAAGTCCTCAACCCGGGCTGCTGTCTCCTGATTGAGGAAGCTCACCACGTAATAGTAGCGTGTGGAGTCGGAAGATATCTGCCGGATCTGGAACTGGGTCTCTGCTTGGTCAAACCACAGTCGTGGTCTCAGTGTCCAGAAAGTTGGCAGTTTAAGTGAAACTGCGTGAACAGCTGAAGGGTCGATCATCTTCGGTCCAAATCCCGTTTGGACCGTCGGGGTCACCAATGAAGCAAAGTGCTACACACTGAGCAAAGAATAAAAGCACACAGTCAGAGGGTTGAACTGGAGACTGATTTATTTCAACTTCCCGTGCTAACTTTTTAAACCCATTAACATCCCACCCTCTCTGGGCGGAAGTGACGCCCGAGGTGCGTTACCGAACTCTTCCCGCGCACGGGCTTTCTCCCCTCGCTGTTGGAGAAGAAGGCCCGGCGCCATTTTGCAGCTGGCCTTCCTGCCGACGCGTGCTCCGATTTTGGAGCCGGTTCGCTTGTCTTGAAGGTGGGTCGCCACAAGCTGTTATTAAAAACCTTAGTCCACATACATCACATCAACTGCAATACCCTCATCAATTCTCTCCATTATCTCATCAAAAAATTCTATCAAATTGGTTAAACCCAGTTTGCTCTTAACAAATACGCGCTGATTTGCTTTAATTAAGCCATTTTCCTCCCAATGACTATTAATCCTGTCCTGGATCAATGTTTCTAAAACTTCCCTACCACTCAAGTTAAATGGATTGGCTTTCAGTGGCTGGCTTATCCTTGCCCTTTTTATGAACAAAGAAGTAGCATTTGCTGCTCCAGTTCCCGGCACCACTTCTTTATCCAAAGATCTTGGAAGTATTGTGGTCACAATTTATGTTTTTGCTTTCTTCAAAATCATAGTATGCAACCCTTCCATTTCTCATGGCTTATCTACTTTCAGTTCAGCCAACATTTCTAAAACATCCATGATATACATCTTTAATGCCTCTTATATCTCAGCTATATCCTCACTCTTTCCTGGTGAAGAGGGATGCAAACTATTCATTTAGTACCTTAACAATGCCCTCAGTATTCATGCGCAAGTTCCCATTTTTGTCTTTGATAGGCCCCACTCCTCCATATACTGCTGGTTTTACTATTTATATGCCCGTAGAACACATTTGGATTCCCATTTATGTCAGAAGCTAATTTTTCTCTCATGTGCTTTCTTTTCCTTTCTTATTTTAATTTTCCCACCCTTCTGATTCTTTTGTCAGCTGCTGAGTTCTTGTTGGTATTTACAACATGTCATAAGCAGCAGTTTCTTTTGCTTTATCTTCCTCAGTGTCTCTTTTCATCACAGTGTTATGGATTTGTTTGTTCTTCCTTTGTCCCTCAAGGGAATGTGGCTCAACTACACCTGAAGTAAATCAGTTAAAGGCCGCCCATTATCGCCTATCACCTTTTGGTTCCAATTTACCTGGGCAAGACCAACTCCCATCCCATTGAAATTGGCTGTTAAGCCAATAAATTGTTTTTATTTTGGATTTCTCCTTCTTTTCCATATCTAACCTAAGTTTGATGATATTACGATCACTATTTCCGAAATGTTTCCCTACCAAAACTTGGTGTTTTTGACCTAGCTCAATACCAAGAACCAGATTCAGCAATCCCTCCTTCTGTTAGACCAGAAACATACTGTTCTAGAAAATTGTCCGGAACACATTGATCGTTGCCGGTATCTACTTTTAACTTCTACCCAAAGCTCTTAAGGCGTTTTAGATATGTACAAATTCCTATGAACAGATAATAATTAGCTCATAAACCTCATGTAAGATATCTTGGCTATGACCTCTCCAAATTCCAATACACATAAAATTATAGCTCCAAAAATGGAAAAGCAAATAACGGCCGCTGCCGAAAATTTGAAATAAAAACAGAAAATCCTGGAGATACATTTCCAAATTTTATATTAAAAATAGATGATTATATTTTGTTTCCCTTCTCTATTTGCTGTTATTTCCCTGAGGCCGGTATAGAGGCTCTTTTCCTCATTTTCCTGCACTTAACTGAAAGTGATTATTAAATAAACTTAATGGCATTCTCGTTAAAATAATGGCTGGCTTGGAATTCTACCTGGACTAATTTGAGAAACATGTTCTTTAGCAGAGAAGCAATTAAGTAGAAAAAATCTGTAATAATCCTGTTTTACACCTTTATCAGTTAGGTGAATGCTGTAAATGTCATTCAGATCTTGTGTCCTGTTCACAGGTAAACAGTGAACGTGGTACCACCATAAATAAATGTAAGAAATATTGGAAATATTTATCAGGTCAAGAAGCATCTATGGAAAGACTGTGTTTCAAGTCAATGATCTTTCATCAGAACTGCCGGTGATGAGTCAATGACTGGAAACATTAACTCCATTGCTAAGTATTTCCACAATTTCTGTTATTTCTGATTTCCAGTACCCTCTATATTTTCCCTGTGTGTTGTGATTATGATGGCTCACTGAGTTCTTTTTGCCCATGTGGTTATGATGATAGATGGACAATACTACATCCACACTGGTTTTTTACTCTGTTCTCACTTGGAAACAGAAGTCATGAATGTAACTGAAATTTTGATGGCTGTTAAAGAGATCTTAAACTTGCACTTTTATTGGAGCACTTAACAGTTCACGGTTTCAACAAAAGAATTACTTCAATGGTACTTTAAACACATGGTTCATGATTGGCATCTCTAAATTTAGATATGTCCTTTATTAATAACATATCTTGATTTACAGTAAAATTCCGATAATCTGGCAGCCTTGGGACTTTCCCTTTTACATTCTGGGAGAAGATGCAGGAGCTTGAGAGCCCAAATGACCAGACTTAGGAACAGCTTCTTCCCCACTCCTATCCGACTTCTGAACCAATCACCTCTTTCACACACCCCTCCCCGGTGATGCTGCCACATTCTCAGTCTCTTAATTCCACCTCCCTCAGTTATTCCATTATTGTCACTTCAGCATTTCTTTTCGCTCTACTTCAGATTGCACTACAATCTTTGCACCAGTCTGTTGTTTAGAGCTTGTTGCTGTACTTATTGTTGTACTTATTATTACCATGTATACTGTTTACTCTGTGAGCTTCATGCAGATAAGGAATTTCATTGCATCCTGGTGTATATGACAATGAACTAAACTGAATCTGAATCTGAATCTTAATCTGACAGGTATCCTGGACAATGAATGTTACTCCCATTAATACCCAAACACATTTTGACATTACGTTTTTACGTGAGATTTTCTCATGAAACTGGTGAATTTAAAGAGAGTGGGAAACGCACAAGCACTCCGAACCCTGACTCCGACCACGTACCCAGCCCACAGTCTGGGCCGTGACCCCAGCCACACTTTGGACCCTCAGCTCTGGCTGCATCCTGCTTGCAATCTGGACCCAGGCTCACATTCCAGACGAATGAATGAGCCAGATGCCGAGCCACCAGGATTTCCACCAATCAGATGTCGTACTTTCTGTATAATGAATATTCAAGTAAAATTGTCTTGTTATTTTAATTAAAAAAGTAAATCTATAATTAAATGAAATGATGCATTACTATAACTGAGTTTCAATGAGTATCCTTTGAAGAATGTACATCATTGAAGATTTAGTAAAATATTTATCATTAAAACCAGAAAATATTTATCATGATCACAAACTAAATGAAGGTAAAATATAAGTTACTCGTTTGTATTTTTGGCAGTCGTTATAGCACAGCCGTTTTTCTCTGCAGTTTTGTTCCCTGCTCTTTATGAAGTGCCAATCCATTCTGGGACACAGCTCCAAGGGTGCCAGCAACCATCTGGCACCCTTTTCTAAGAATACCCTTGCTGAGAAATAAGTGAATACATTTCTGCAAATAGTAATGGAACATTAGAGTTACTGGCAAGAGACCAGTTGTGTCAGGTCAGATCAACCTTTAGAATTGGAGTCACATTATGGCTGCCAGCAATAATTAGCTTCTAATGAGGTAGATACAATGCATTCACTTGCTAAACATGCCCACTGGTTATCTTTAAATACACTAACAGTTCTTTTGTGACATTGAGTCAGATGATATGTTATTTCATGCTATGTAATATGTATTATCAAGGCCACTAATTTATCATGATTGAATACAGAATTATATTTTATTGCAAGATATTATGAGGATGCAAGCAATATCTTTAGTGCAAATAATTACAATAATATTCATGGAAATTGTATCAGTGGTCATTATCATTACTAATAAGTGTGCTCAATGTTCTGCCTTTTCTTAAAGGATAGAAGGTATATAAGGCAATGAGGAAAAAGGTGATATATTGCTGAAGGAATACTGTAGAATTAGTGTTGTCGGGTGGGCGGGGGGGGGAATGGGGTTTGTTAGGATGTGGGCATTTGGGACAGAATAGCTGAAATGTAGAAAGAAGGGAGAATTTTGGAGTGTTGGAATATTGTGAGAAGTCCCTTAGCCCCAGATGGTAAGAGGAGAGCGGCAGGGCACATGGCAGTACAAGATGTGGGAGAATGAATGATGAAAGTGATGTTAAATGTGGAATTAATGAATGGTATTATTACAGAGGGAGAGCAGTATAAAATATATTCATACGTAATGGCTTAATCTTTTACTCACCATTTACTAAGCTATAACAACCTGACTACCTCTCCTGAAAATGCTGGAAAAAAAACAGAAATGTTAGAGACACTCCAAGATAGGTTGATAAACACCTTCAAAAAATAATCAGCATTAAATGGATTAATGTAATTATCTGTTAACTTACTTTTGAAAAAAGGTGGCAATTAAATGTCCATTGTTCAAGCTAATTCCACAGTATGTTTGAATTTGATTTCATTGGACTGTCTCTTCCCCTATGTACCAGACAAGCTTAAAATTTGAAAAATTAAATTGGATCAGAAACAAAGGACCTCCTGTAGGGGTCATAATTATTGAAACTTAGGTGCTGCCTGACCTGTTGAGTGTTTCCACTATTTTCATTTTTGTTTTGAATTTCCAATTTTCTGCAGTATTTTGTTTCTAAATACCTAAGGTAGGGGTACAATTATTGATCTGGGATGAGGGTTAATATTCAGAAATCTGTAACCTGTGGTCAAGCATGGGAGTCAAAAGCAGGGTGTCTCCAGTCATGGGTTTGGGAGGATGTTTGATGGGCAGTGGGTTGTCATGTGCTGGTAGGGTCTCATGGTTTGTTGATTTGGGAGGTCAATATGTTTTAGTAGGAGTTAGGTGAAGGTTGCAAGCCTTAGGGAGTGGGCAAAGGTCACCGCCATCCTGGTGAGGTCCAAATGCAAGCTGGATAAATAAATAACATAAAATGGGCCCACCTAAAGAATGGCCCTTTTGAGTTGCCCTGAAGCAGTCCTCACAGGTGATATAAAAGTCTAACTCAACATAAGTCAGTCATGTTCCAAGTGGACCATATATATCCAACATTAACTAATGGCAGTGGCATCCTGATGTGTGCTGTGTTGGAATTCATGTTCTTTGAGTTGTTTTGGTGACACCAGAATATTGGGTTATTAAGTATTAATTTTCATTTAAAGTCATGGTGCGATCAATACTTGTGGCTACGTTGCAGAATAATGGTTGAATGAGTAAATGATTTGCTTGGGAAATAATGTAATAAAGCACATATCCAGCACTATTTATTAAAAGCAAATGAATTTAGGCCACAACAGTAGTATCAAATGGAAACAGAGCTCTCTCAATTATACCTTAACATACAAAGACTACAGCTTTAAGTATTTTTATAAGAATTAGTGAATGACTCCTCGAGCCCAGGAAAGATAATGTTACACATTCCTTCCCTACTACTAAATTATTGAAGTAGGGGAGGGGTGCATAAGAAGCAAAATGTTTACCTGCAACTTGCTGGTTCTCCTCTTCTTTTCCCACCCTCCATCTGTCTGTTCTTTAGTGTTTTCTGCTAGATCTTGACTTCCACTGTCTGTAGAGTTGTTTCTTTTCACTTGAGATGTGGTGGGGTTTCCAGTCCAAGAATGTTTGTGATTGCAGTTAAATAGCTCCATGATCTCCTGGTGTTTTGTGGCAGGCAAATCAGTAGTTGCTTCAGGTGCTAATTGCAGTGGACTTCAGGGCAGCCGAGGCACTGAGGAAATCCTGTGTGGCCTCTGCTGCTTGGAAATTGTCAGGTTGTCTGGGAAGTTCTGTTTTTTGAAGAGACCCTAAGGCCTTCAACAATTGATTTTTTTTGCACTATTTATTTATTTTTTGTAATTTATAGCTTTTTATAGCTTTGCTGTCTCAAAATGACAAATTCCACATCATATGTCAGTGATAATAAATCTAATTCTGATTCTGATTTTCTTGAACTGAGTTTCTGTTACACCCTTGTTTTGGGACTTTGCTGGTGGAGCTACCAGAGTAGATTAGGCAGTGGTCCATCCACAGTCACCTAATCCTGTCATGGTGCAAATGATGTGAACATCCTTGACTTAGACAATGACAATATCTGACTAGTGTCAAGTGATGGTGTTGTCGTTAGGTATTATATGTACATCTCCGAGAAATTAGAGAGTTGTAAGCATTTTGTCAGGAGAAGGGTTCTTCAGAGTTAATTTTCCCTACTCCATCCATGTTGACCATGCACCTTTAGAGATTTGTATTCTTTCTGACTCAGGCATTAAAGTCACAAAGGAGGATCAGTTTGTCTCCTTCTAGACATGGACCAGAGTGTTTTCAAGTTTGGAGAAGAAGTCCTCCTTGGTCCAGGGTTAGAGCGTCTACACTGATTATCAAGCACATTGGTTAGACATTAATGTGAGCTGGAGGATCATGAGAAGTTTACTTTCCCCACAGGGTGAGTTACTTAGATGCCAGACTAGTTCCTCCTTGATGGCAAAATTGGATCGTGAAACAAAGATGATACCTCTCAATCCAATTTCCAGACAAATATTTTACTATATTGCTAATCTGGCCACCTTTACTGTTGCTTTGGTATTGAGTACAGAATTCATTTAAATAATTAAATTTAAATACTACAGATACAAAGGTGGGTTTGAATTGTGTTGCCAGTTCATAAGTCCTAGTGACAGGATTATCAGTTCAGTAAATTAAATATGCTTTGTTACCACTGCAGCACAACTTTTTTTTCCCAAGTGAACAGTGAGAGAAAAAGCCTAAATAACTACCAATACTGTAAGATGACCTGGTCAGCACGTTCAGGGACAGAGTATTTCTCTTCAACAACTTCCATATATTTGGAGTCCAACAGGCTATTAACAGCCTACATTTTCTGGAAGGCTAACATTGTCGGTACAGCAAGTGTGAAAATAATCCAGAAATATTAATGTTTGTAGAAATTGTTGCATCAGGGAAAAGCAGCATAGCGTATGTACACACTCAACCTCTCTTCCCTCCCCATTCTTTCCCTTTTCTCACTACTCTCATTTACTGAGCACACTTTTCCAATGGAATCTGGTATTAAGCTCTTACAATACCTTCATTTCATTCAGAACCAGATATTGCTGATATATGTTAACAAAAACTTACTTCTTTTCATGTAATTCTTGGAAAGTAGTTCTGAAAACAGACTTAGTGCATTCATAAAACATTATGAACCAGGTTTTACTGTGCTTGATGAAAGAACACCTTTCAATTTATACTTCGCATGCAGTTCCCCACGACCATTTAGCAGACATGTCAGTGGAGATCTGCATTAACTTGGCATCTGCTTGAATTTGGCACCTCTGTAGGAGACTTGTAATGTTGGTGAACAGTCAAACAGTAGGGAAGCTGTTAAGCATGTCAGACTGAAGAATCTTCATGTAGGACAGCACAATTAAAGGAAAATTGCAATATAAAAATCGTTGTATAGAAAGTAAATTAAACATTCATTCATTTGGTCAGAATTAAGAAAAAGACATAAAAACCAAAATATGAAACTATATTTTTTTGTTGTTTTTCATTAGACTTAATGACAACAATGGTAGTAAGTCCAATAGAATTTACTGTACAGAAACAAATGTGAAACCAGCAGCTTCTAGATATTCACACTTAACAGTGGGTGTGGATGCCCAAATTTGCTCTTTGTTTAGCCCTGTAATACAGTAAGTATTGACAGTCTCAACATTTTACATATACCAAAGTCATTGTATAATCACTGTAGAAGAGAGGAGAATAGCAATAATGGCAGCATCAAGCAACATTATTATTGCAAAAGCAGGGTCATAGGTAGATAGGGTGGTATAGAAGGTGCTTGGCACGCTGGCCTTCATCAGTCAGGGCACAGAGTATAGGAGTTGGGAAGTTATGTTGCAGTTATATAAGATGTTGGTGAGGCTGCACTTGGAGTATTGTGTACAATTGTGGTCACCCTGTTATAGGGAAGATCTTATTAAACTAGAAAGATTGCAGAAAATACTTATCAGGATGTTGCCTGGACGGGGACCTGTGTTACAAGTAGAGGTTGCATAGAATAGGACTTAATTCCCTGGAACGTAGAAGATTGAGAGGTGATCATGAGGGGCAAAGACAGGGTGAAAGCAAATGTCCTTTTTACCTGAGGAGGGGGTGTTAAAACCGAGAGGGTATAGGTTTAAGATCAGAGGCAAGGGATTTAAAAGGGTGCTACATATTTGGAATGATCTACCAGAAATAGTGGTTGATGCAGACACATTAACAACATTTAAAAGCCATCTAGATGAGTACATGGATAGGAGAGGTTTAGAGGGCTATGGGCCAAACAGGGGCAGATGGGACTAGCTTGCTTGGCAACACAGTCAGCATGGACAAGTTAGGCTGAAGGGTCTGTTTCCATGTTGATTGACTCTATGACTCTAACCCTAAAGTAACAAATTGAAGAATAGTATGTACTTATTCTTGAGACACAAGGGACTACAGATGCTGGAATCTGGAGTAGCACATAAAGCACTGGAAGAACTCAGCAGGTTTGACAGCATCTATACAGGGAAATGGACAGTTCTAACTGTCTTCTATTTTTTCCAGATTTTCCACCCATACAAACATCCAGGATATACATACTCCAGCCATTCCGACCTCATGAGAATTTTTGTTAGTCCATTATAAACGATCATGCTTTTGGCTACCCAGGTACTAAACAATGGAATAGCATACCCCCCAATGCACCCCCACCCCCACCCACCACTCCAAAACTCTCTCTTACTTCTCTAAGATGCTCCTTCAAATATGCCTTTTTAATGGAACATTTGATTATCTGATTTAATAAACCCTTATGTGGCTCAGTGTCAATTTTGTCTGGTCATGCTCCTATGAAACATAATTGGGCATTTTAGTATATTAAGTACATTATTTAGACACAAGATATTGTAATCTCTAAACTGAGCAAGCAGTCAAATATTAACAGCATGCTCAACTATGGAAAATAAAACCTGCTTTGATGCACATTGATTATCCCAAGACTGTATAAAATTTTGTAATAACATATTTTATAGAGTTCCAAAGCTGGAATTTCCACTAACCCTCTCAAAGGCAGGATCATTATGCCAGTTTACATTCAGGGCACTTGCTTGCCTCAGTGGACTTGGAGAGGTATCTTTATTTTATATACTCAGTCAAGGAATGTGAGCTTCATAGGCTGAGCAAGTATTTAATTACCCATCCCTAGTGGCTCAGGAGGTGGTGGTGGTGAGCTGCCTTCTTGAACTGCTACAGTCCTTGAGGTGCAGGTATATCCACAATGCTGTAAGGGAGGGAGTTCCAGGAGTTTGACCAATCAGTGGTGAAGAAACAGCAATATATTTCCTAGGAAGAATGGGCTGAGGCTCTCCTAAGATTTAAGACTAAGTGAGATAAAAAGGAAACTTTAAATCCTTTAGGAAATAGACAAAGAACATTATTAAACCAATTAAATATGAACAACATAAAACTAACGTCAGTGTTTAACTAAGAATGGGATTCATATTAATATACATATTGGGTCTTCTTTGAAATTTGAATTTGAACTGTTTTTCTCACTTCACCTCTGGTTTGGTTTTGTGGGAATTTAAAAGTTCATTCATTTCAGTCTAAGATAGAGGTTTGGTGCTGAAATATCAGCTGACCTGAACGTTGACAAATATCCTTACACATAATGATACTGAGATGTATGTAGCCACGCAAGAACAACTCTTCAGGCCTCAGACCGCGGATCCTTTGTCCAGTGAATGTGTAACAGGCCAGTTACAGAGGACACACACACCGATTGCTTTGCTTTCCAATGAGACAAAGTGAAACCATATTGCCAAGTTAGACAAATGTTAGTAACAATATATTTATATCATCCCATTCACAAACTAAGAAAGGTTCAAAGCACTTAATGGCTAATGAAGTAATTTTTTTATGTGCAGTCACAGTTGCATATACCTGCAACACAAGCTTATACATAATGGAACTCCACTTTCAGATGAAGCTAAAGTACTCACTATGCATAATCAGAACAACACTAATCCAATTAATTCAGGAATGAGGACCTGCACAAATAAACATGCACAGTAAAAGCATTAGTTGACATATTGGCGCTGGTCTACAAATTTTATCTGTTGCCACTAAGAATGTTGTTCACTGACTGTTCTCTTCAACATTCATGCTTACGCATAAAAGGATTCTCATATCTGGAAAAGCAATTGAACAATAGTCTGCTGATTAGAAATTGCTTTGCTCTACTCCACATCTGCAGGATATTATCGTGCAATGACCTTTTGAACTCTTGCTCAGCAGCAATACTATTATCCTAAGAGTTTCTGAAGAAGCAGACAAATTAAAACATCTTATCAATTCCACATGAAAGGAAATTTTGAAAAGATAAAATAGATTTGCCAATCTGGGAAGATTCTTACAATTGTCAATGAGTTATTAATCCAGAATATCTCATCATGATTTCCCACTATTTCAATATATTATCTTTCAGGAATGGTTTGATGCACAAAACAAGCCTGCAAAGTGGGTTCATCAACTCAGACCTGGTCTTATCTGCTGTAGTTATGGTGAAGTCAGTTAATGTCTGTCTGATAACAGCTAAGAAAGAACAATTCAGATTCTCAGATTGTCCCAAAGCACTTCACAGCTTTTGAAATATTATTATTGTTGTTAAGTAAATACAGCAGCCAATTTTCACACAGCAATATTCCACAAAGAGAAAATGAGATACATAACCAGTTGAAATGTTTTTTGAAGACTATAGTTGTTCTGAA
Organism: Pristis pectinata; assembly: GCF_009764475.1. NCBI lineage: Eukaryota > Metazoa > Chordata > Chondrichthyes > Rhinopristiformes > Pristidae > Pristis > Pristis pectinata. Next base: position 17,051,341 of record NC_067420.1, read on the forward strand.
TCTTTAAAACTGCACCCATTTTTCCTCCATTCTGATTTCCCATATCAGACATTTTGTCAGAAACTGAGCTGACGATCTGGATCCCAAAGAAATTCCGCATATATCACTTTAAATGACTAACAGAGGGAAAGATAATTCCCCATATAATCAAGTTAAAGCTGATTCACTTTCTCTCCTTGAATTACTGTTAATATAAGCAAAGGAAATTACTGATGAACTGATATTCTTGTCAACTATACCCAATAAAGAATGAATTACTTTCAACGTATTTGATTTTTTTTTGTTCAAGTACAAAGGTGTGGTTACCGTCAGTGGATTATAGTTATTTTAGTACCTGTGGGATTAATTTAACAGTACTTGAATCACTTTAATTATATTGCATATTTCCATGACTAATTTCTCTTTCTCCCATTCTTCCTCAATTGCAGGGAGATGAATTCACATTTACCAGTCACTCTCCAGTGCCTTGCCCACATGCCCACCGCTTGTGTTTGAGCCTGAATAGTGAGATTCTTGAGGCTGAATTTATCCCTCACACATTAATGTTTCTTAGGAGAGTACTTGTAATGAAACACTTGCATTAACTTTGTAGGATACCCCAAAATCTCTGACAGGGCAGTTATGTACTCTTCAAGTGAAGTCACTGTTGTCATGCAGGAAATGTCATGGCAAACTTGTGTCTAGCAAGGTCATACAACAACAACATGATTGATTGGTCAGGTAATATGTTTTATTGATGTTGGTTGTGAGATGAATATTGCTGACGATGCTGGAAGAAGTCTTTTCTTCTTTGAACATAGAATCTAAATCCACCTGAGATGACACAGGTTTTCTGTTTAACATTCAAAATGTAACACTTCCAACAGCAGCAATCACTTGGTACTGGGCTGAAATGTCAGCTTAGGTTACATGCTGAAATCTCTGGAAGAATACTCAAACCACAACAGTTTTTACTCGGGAGAGAATGTTACCAGCTAAAGCTGATATCTAAAATTGACTCCCTGCAATTGAGTCAATAAATGGAAAGCAGAAGTGGGACATCAAACAATTGTCATTTTGCCTTCCTTACTTAAGAGTTTGAAATCACTTCTAAAGAACTCCTATCAACACAGATCAGATAACTCAGGGCAGGCTGGAATCTTAAGACTTCCTCACTTATAGCTCAGCTGTTTAATGAATAAATCAATTTCAATGGTTCTGCTGGATTACTGTGGCACAGAAAGAGTTAGCCAATTCCCTGCTGATGACAGGAATACAGGAGAGTAAAACTGAGACTCAGGAGAGTACATTGGTTCTGAGGTGGCTTTCATTGCTTCATGGCTGCTTTTGCTTTAAAGCCTCAAAGCTAAATGCCTTGTATTCATTGTGACTGAATGTTCTTTTGTAGCCCTAATGCAACAATGAATTAGCAATATATTCATCCCTTAAAATCATAAAATATATAAAAAGAATAAAACCTATAAATAAAAAATGATTTCCATCCAAAACATGAACCTTATAACTTAAAGGTCAAAGTTCTGAAGAACTTTAGAGAAACTATAGGTTTTGTGATTTTCAAAGCATATCAACAATTAACATGAGTCACACCAGGGATTTATTTCTGTAGTTGTCCTGCCTCCCCGGCACCTTCTGGAACATTTAAATGCATGGATTCCTCTACATCTCCATAGATTGTTTGAGATATGTAAGATATATTTTACAGCAAATGGTCAGTTGCACAGACGTGGCTGCATAATTTATCCCCCTCATTAGAACATAGGATAACCCCAAAGAACTATCATTTTACAACAGTGCATGCAAGTAATGAATGTCAAGGAAAACAAAGGTAGATGGATTAAACAAATGTGTTGTAAGAATAATCTTCTTCTCATTAGTCAATCCTCAGAGTCAAGGATGATTTGTTTCCATCCCAGGTCAGCAGAATCTGAGATGGCTGATGAGGTCATTGTTGGACCCAGATACTCTGCTACAAGTGAGAGGAGATGCTTGAAGGGGGACTGGTGGGTAGTTTGAGACGTGGTGAAATTACTCCATAGTTGTGCTGAACCTTTGAGTGCTTCCAGTGAAGGGACTGGAGACTCTGAGTGCCATTTCATAGACATAGACAAAGAGTCATGATGCATAGGAGCAGTCCCTTTGGGCCACTGAATCCATGCCAACCTATCTGCATTAATTCTACACTGATCTCCGTTTATTCTCCCCACATTCCCATCAACTACCCCCAGATCTTTACCACTCATCTACACACTAGGGGCTGTTATGGTAGACAATTAACCTTGCAATCCGCACGTCGGCAAGGTGTGGGCAGAAACCAGGGCACCTGGAAGAAATCCATGTGGAGAATGTGCAAACTCTTCACAGCCAGCAGCAGTGGTAAGGTTTGAACCTGGGTTGCAAGGTATCAGCTCTACCAACTGTGCCATTGTGCTCCCCACATTGGCCCTGCTCCATTTGGGGTGGCAACGGACCAAGGATCCCACAAGTCAGTGCAGTTGTTACATTTAGTTAAGGAGGCTTCAAATCTGTCCACCCAATAATCTCTTGCCATGATGGAGCATGAAATAGTTATTGATTTGGGAGCTTAGAGTCAGAATTGTGAATAACGTGGCCTGCCTATTGCAGGCAGCTGTGTGTAATTAGAGAAATAAAAACAAAAAAATCTGGAAACACTCAGCTTGTCAGGAAACATCTGTTGAAAAAGAAGCAGAGTTAAGGTTTCAGGTCGAAGACCCTTCATCAGAACTGTGTAATTACCATTTGTCAATAAGTGTAATTATTGCCTCAAAGCTAGCCTAGGAAAGGATGCTGATGTTGGTTCACATATCCTGCCTGTGGATTTGGTGGATTTTACAAACAGCTTTGTGATATTTCTGGAACAAAAACAGAAAATATTCTTATGAAGAGTCTCTGAGTTATCTCTGCTTCTCTTTCCACAGATGGTGCCTGACCTGTTGAGTTTTTCCAGTACTTTTTGTTTATAATTCTCCAGTGTTTTGAATTGCCTGCTGCAGATAGATCATGTCTCAGAAGTGTACAACAGGCCAAGGATCACTGCTGTCTGGTACACCACGAGCTTTGTGCCAAGTTTGAAGTTTGATCTTCAAAAACTCTTTTCCTCAGGCAGCCCAAAGGCTGTGCTGGTGCACTGAAGGCAATATTGAATTTCATTTTTGATGTTTGTCTTTGTTGAGGAATGACTCCTGTTGTGACTTTGAATAAGCCACATGGAGGCCTGAGCTTTAGATGCAACAGATCTTTATTCAGCACAAGCAGACATTCAGGGAAGACTTGGTGGTTTTCCTTTTACTACCTCATTGTACTTATGTGTGGAATGAAATGTCTGGATTGCACACAAACAAACAAGCTTGTCACTCTATTTCGGTACATATGACAATAATAAACCAATAAACCATGTTGGATATGAGGTGTAGTAAAGCAGTGAGAACATCTGAGGAATGTTTTGGGGCAAGTTCACAGACTTGCTTGTCACCAACACTGAGATTGGGTCTATTGTGAGTCCATTGGTCAGATCACAACTGCAACAAAGGTCAGATATAGAATAGAGAGGAATTTTTGAGGGAAACCAGATTTGAGTAGCATGCTCCATAGTCCCACTCAACTGACAGAGACAAAGACTTTTGTGAGATAACTAAAGGGCATTTACATTGCTGATGCTGTTCCCTCCGTTTCTCTTTTAATTGTCCCATGGTGAAGATCATGTCCACTGTGCTGAGAGATAGACTGAATGCACATAATGATTTGGAGAGCAATTCTTCAGTTACTGGGAGAAGCTACTGACAAGAGCTCTGGAAGTGACAAAGAATGATATTATTCTCTTTAGCACATGCTGAAGATAGAAATTTTTAAATTTCAATTTACCAGAATAAAGATTTGGTAAAGTTGTACCTTCCACGAACAAGCTAGTAAATTGTTTGAATTGTGGAGCTCTGACTTCAGAGCTAATAAGCAAACCCGGATATTATCAAGAAATGGTTGCTTCAGATTCTCAGTTTGTATGTGCATGGCTCCACATAGCCACCAAAAGCAACATTCTTCATCTGTTAAATTGATCACTCCTGTTGATTACTCTGCAAATAGTTTCAATGTTAAATCACAGGTTGTTATTTTAAAAGGCTAGGTTTTATCTCTTCTGTCTGTATACAATGAAAATAGAGAAACATAATGTTAGATCAATATTGCACATATACTGCTTTGCCAACACCTAGAATGTTTTTTTCTCTGTCAGTTGAATAATCAGGTTCATCAACCAACTAGTTCAATATGCGATCTGATTAGTACATTAAGACCTGCAAATTTAATAAAAGGTAAAATAACTTTAAACTTCTTCAGCTCTTGTAAACCAGATACATGACATAATTTGCATTAATTTAAAGCAATTTCACTATTACATTATCCAATCATTGTGATGCAAATCAGTGAAGTCACCCAAGATGAATGTAGATAAGATTTAACAAACAATTTGTGATTGCGTCACACTTCCTTCAGGTTTGCACCAGCAAAAACTGTATCATTACTTTGTTTTTGCACCAACAAATGACACAAACCAAAGCAGGCTGCAGAGTCAATGAACATTCAAATATAGAACTCTGTTTTCCTTGGCCAGAAGATGATTCAGTTGTGTGAGCATTGCTGGAGTCTAATCATGCTAAGCAGATATCAATCTCAGACCTGCAGCATTGCATAACTGTTGATCTTACACAACATATTGGAATGTAGCATTTAATGTTAAATAAAGGCCAATGACCAAGAATGGTATTATTCTCTCCACCACGTGCTAAAAATAGCAGTTTTTAAAATTCATTTTTCCAAATGGTGGGTGTACTGAATGCTGTGCTATTTGACCCAGTGTTTGACTGTTGGTAATGGTTACATAAATAACTTTAATAGTTTATAACAATTCCTCATAAGTGAGGAAGAAAGAGTATACGCAACATTGTGTTTAAATTGGTAGACTAGCCCACAGGGCAAATAACTAACCATAACCTTCCAGCAAATGGAAAACAAGAAATCAAGAAACTCAGTGAGTTTGAAAGTAACGCCATTACATTACTTTCATAATAGCTAGTAATTATTTATTTGACTCTTTGTGTCTCGAAGAGGCTAATTTCTATCCTACAGACGAGTTTTCCATCCAGTTTCTGTGACTCACTTTTTAGAATTCAAGTGAGTAATTAGTGCACTTAGGATTGTTCAGAAAGCTCTATTTTCTGAGTTGTGGCAAGTTTGAACAACCTTTTCTAGAACTGGTTTTATCACAGAATTCAGCACAATAATATGTCATGTGTCTATTGTGCAATTATATCATTAAGAAGCAACCTGGGAAAGAATTAAAGGTTACAAAGAAACTCATGGTAGTAATTATTCCAAAAATCATATTCTCCAAATTGCATTTGTCAGTATTTTACTGTTAAACCAGCTACACATCCACAACAATGGAAATTAGGCAAATTTACATGTAAGTATTAATTTATCAAATTTTTGTAAAATTATTTTTATTGTTATTAATGGTGAGATGCCATTCATATCAAAATCAGGAAAAGGTATCAGAGTTCATTTTGTACTTTGGAAACTTGAGTCCTAGCTGAGGTATAGTTTCACACAAAAGGCTATCATTATTCCTCTTTTGCACTATTTATTTATTTTTGTAACTTATAGTAATTTTAATGTCTTTATTTCTTGCACTGTACTGCTGCCACAAAATAACAAATTTCACGACATATGTCAGTGATAATAAACCTGATTCTGATTCTGATTCTGATTCTGATCAATCTAACCCAGAAGTTATGGGCTTCCTGGATAAATCCTGGGAATTATTTAGAAGTTGAATGAAAAGCAGAAAACACCGATTAGGAGAGTCATGTTGGAATATAGCATAGGGAATGGTGAGGAGTACTGTTGTGCTACTTGGCTCAGTGTTTATATCACTATTATTAATAGTTTATGCAACCAATTTCAAAATAAATGGCTGGTGCAAATTGTTTACATTTACTGAATTGGAGGAGAATGGAATTAGAAGCAGCAACTCAGAAGTTAACTAATGAATTGGATAAAAGCAATAGCACCTATCATTTAATGTAGATAAACATGTTTAAAATCAAGGTAGCATGGGCTTTGTGCAAAATATGTTGAAATAATACCGAGAGGATAAAGTGGGAAAAAACCTTGACAGCTTTATAAATAGGTTCAATTATTGCAGATCAGGAAGTAACATGAACTAAAGAATGTTCAACCACCGAGACAAAGCAGGAGAATACCAGTCAGAGGAAGCTACAACTGAACTGTTAACAGCACCAGTCAGGACGAAATTAGTTCCAATTGCCAAAACACAAGAAGACATTCTGGCATTGACAAGAATTGTCAGGCTGATGCTGAGAATCAGAAGGCCAAGAAGAAAGAATTGAGCATTTTGCTCTACAGCTTGGAAAGGAGAAATTTAAGGAGTGTTCTTATAGGGGCATATCATATAATTAATAGAAAAGAAATGTTACAATGTTAAATTGCAAGCAGAACAAGAGGGTCTATCTTCAAATTAATTGAAGGTGAAATCAGGATTGATAACTTTTCTTATCATACCATGGGCAATGTACTGAATTGCCTTTCAGGAAGTGATGAAGATGTAAATCCAGATACTCATTTCAAGGCACTTTAGAATGTTTCTGGATGAATGAACTAAGATGGGTTGAATGGCCATGATAAACTGCAATTGTGTTATATTCAGTGCACTCAGATGGGTACTTGGAGTTAATGATGTTCATATTTTAATTTTAATGATTATCTGAAAAAGCAGACAAGGTCAGTCAAGTCTAGCAGTAGGGTATCAATGGCAGTTTCTTCGGGCATATTTTGGCATTGAAAATGAGCGATCTAGTACTTTTTTCAGAGGGCGGCTCAACAAGCCCTATTCTGCAGTCAGCAGTTCGGATGGCATTGGGAGGGGAAAATCAGACCAAAAGTCTGGATGAAGATATTTGCAGAGTTAAGGATGGCAAGAGTTCAGGGCAAGGCATTCAGGCAATCATGAGGTCAGGAGTAAGGTAGGAGAATGAGAGAGGGGGTGGGGTTAGGCCAGTGTGTGTGGTGGGTGGGGAATGGAGTGTGGATACAGGATTGCCAAGTGATGAAGATAAGTTTCTCATCTACTCAACAATTGTTATAGATAAACATTATGCTGAGAAGACCAAGAGAACCCAACAATGGCAGTCCTGGAACAACATGGTTCAACTTCCACTCTAGGAAGAGGGTTGTGCAGGGAATGACATCATCCACTATTTCTAACCCTAATATGGAAATTGCACCAGGGCACAAGAGTGACAGAGTCTCAAAAATGCCCACTCAAATTTCCAGAATGGCTTAAATCGACTTCGAAATAATTGTTATTCTGTTTCACTACAGAAAAAAAACTATTTTGGGTTGTATAACACTGAAAAAATGTGTAATACAATTAAATTTCAAGGTAATATCTCTTGCGATTTATATTTTGATTGGTTTCTATTTACAGAAATTGGTCCATGGAGTACTTAGTTTTTATGCACTATTCACTCTATCATGCCTGAATTATGTCACTACATGATATTTGATTGTTTTCTTGTAACATAATCCAGGAGGGACAGGAGAATCTACAGACTTGAAAAGATTCATGAATACTGAATGGGCTGTGAGGGAATATTAAATTCTATGACCTTGTATGTTATAAAACATGACAAAACTAGACAATTTGGCAGCTGATTCAGTCAACTTGTAGAATCACAGCTGCTTTAAAGTGCTTCTTAATAAAGAATGAACAACTTGACAATTCTAAGTTAGATTTCTTGGTGAGAATTGAATGATACCTTTGGGGCAAAAAAAGTCTTCTCAACATATATATGTATCCATAAAATCAGCACATGAAATCATTGAATTTTGCAGAGTAACTTCTTCAGAATGATCCTGGGCATGAGAAAGTTGTTGGATGGTCTATACTCACTGGAGTTCAGGAATAAAAAAGGAGATCTAATTAAAACATAAATTATTCTGTAAGGGTTGATGGGTTGGACGCTGAGTGGCTGTTTTCTCTGGGAGCAAACTTTAGAATGGGTGGCACACTTTCACGATGAAGAAAAAGCTATTTAGCATTGAGAATAAATTTCTTTACTTGGATCTGTCTTAGAAAGATTGAAATGGTCAGTCATCAGGTATATTCAGGACAGAGATCAATAGATTTTGGGAATGAAATGAATCAAGGGATGTGGGGATAGCCAGGAAAGTGGACTTAAGATAGATGACAGAGTAGACTTGAGAAGTCATAGAGTCTCCATCTGTTCCTATATTTCATATCATATCCTTAGTAGCAGCATCCAAGTAATCAGTATTCTATTTAATCCCTGCTGAGGAACAGAGCTATGAAAAGAAAATGCCATAAGAGGAAAAAGATTAGGTAAAGAATAACATCCCAATACACCATTGCTTGAAGATGTCTAAATTTTGTACGCTTAGGTATATTGGTTGTTCTTCTCTTAACCTGTATCCAATTACACGTTATTGTTATTTTCCTCTGTTTGGTCTTAATGAGGGTATTGTATACATTTCTACTGGGAACTGTACAAAAGTGTACTGAAGGATCCTCGATGCACTGTGCTTATAACAAATATTTTGCTCATTGCCCCAAATGGATAGAAATTAGATAACCTCACAGACATATTGTAATTCCCTGGAGTCCTCATTGCCCAGCCTGTAAACCTATGCTTACCCTAATCTACTAGCCAAGAAAGCTCACCAGCGCCTCTACTTCCTCAGGAGGCTAAAGAAATTTGGTTTGTCCCCTTTGACTCTCACCAACTTTTACCGACGCACCATAGAAAGCATCCTATCTGGATCAATCACCGCTTGGTATGGCCACTGCTCTGCCCAGGACCGCAAGAAACTGCAGAGAGTTGTGGACACAGCCCAGCGCATCATGGACACCAGACTCCCCTCCTTGGATTCTGTCTTTACCTCTTGTTGTCTTGGTGAAGCAACCAGTATAATCAAAGAGCCCACCCACCCGGGACATTCTTTCTTCTCTCCTCTTCCATCGGGTAGAAGATACAGGATCCTGAGGGCACGTACCACCAGACTTAAGGACACATACCACCAGACTTAAGGACAGCTTCTACCCCACTGTGATAAGACTATTGAACAGTTCCCTTATACAATGAGATGGACTATGACCTCATGATCTACCTTGTTGTGACCTTGCACCTTATTGCACTGCACTTTCTCTATAGCTGTGACACTTTACTCTCAATGTACATCAATGCACTCTGTACTAACTCAACGTAACTGCACAGTGTAATGAATTGACCTGTACAATCGGTATGCAAGACAAGTTTTTCACTGTACCTTGGTACAAGTGACAATAATAAACCAATACATACAATACAGGCTGGTAATTAATGATGTAATTAATCATAAACAACAAGCTTTTTAACTGAGCAGTGTACATTGTTACCTTCCTTAGTTCTGAGGCCTAAAAGGACTGACAACTTAGCTATTTGGGAAGTATGGCTTTAATATTTGGTGCTCTTATTTTTTCAGCTGGAGACAGTTCCTATCCAATGTCCTGCTGTAGAAGTTAGATCAGAATGAATTGCTTAATCCAACATACATTGAAAGGTTCCCTCTGCTTCATGCAGCACTCTTCATCGGAGAAGGTTAGCAGATCCTTCCATTCTTTTTTCAAATAGCACAGTAATCAGCTGTGAAAAAATACGCAGAGAACATTACTGCAGCACAGTGCTCACCAAATGGTTTCAGAAATTTAAATCTGCACCTTTATTCTCCACTCTCCAGTAGTTGAACTAGTAAAAGATAGGTGAAACTGGACCATTTTGAGGCAATACAAGAAATCATCAAAGTTGGTCTGCAGCATACATTAAGTTGCATGAGTTTTACTGGATGCAGTATAATGAGGGTATTTGCAAAAAAATGCAAGGAATCTGCAAGGAATACTCACCAGAAATATGGAGTGTGGTCAGATCTTGATTACTCTATTTTGAAGCCAAACGCTCAAAGGATTCCCTCTCTTGTTAAGCCCTGAATATGAGCTTTGTCTGACACTAAAACCAAAAGGGAATCTAATGCCTTGTTATTCAGCAGATGTAAATTCATTGGCAGTGAATTATGCAGATCCAGCCTGACATCGAGAAAGCAGTTGTGATTGATGTAGTAGCTACATCTGAGCATCAGTGAGCCCCAGAGTGAAACTTGTATCACAACCTACTGACTCAGATGAGTGTACTACTGACTGATTCACATCGGACATGAAGTTTCAAGGTGATTGTGATCTGTTGCATGTGGCATGTTGTATCAGCTTGCCATCTAGAAGTTTCAACCATTGCCACCAACAATTTGGTAAGCAATTGAAGATTAAGAAGAAACAGAAATGGAGAATGCGAGGTAGCCTGTCTTTTCAGTGCAGCCTTCCCTGAAAAACTTGCCTGACTGATTTCAGTAATTGCAACCCCAGTCTCCACGTTACCAATAGTCTCATTTCTTGCTTTACCTCTATCACCTTGTACTACATTCATGTGCTCATGATGGAAAGTCAAAAGTTAACATGTCCTTCCATCTTTTTGCAGATGGTACAGTAACGAGCTGTGAAAGAAACAAAATAAATAAATATTCTAAATCAACAAATTAAATCATGCTGTTTTCCATGCAAAAGTTAATTAATCTCTATTGTGCATTCCCTTGATTCCCATCTTCCACGTGTCTCCGGCATTGAAGCCTTAATTACTCTCAGTCAGCACTGTTGAGTAGACCATGCTGTTCCTATGCCCGACACCAGACTCCCAAAGCTGACACACTATTCTAATCTATATCACAAGATTACCAGATGGTTCAGGCAGACAGAGGAAAAGATTCAAGGATGTGCTCAAGAAGGAGAAGAATATTTCTATGCTTTGCTTGTTAGTGCCTGCTATGTGGAAGACTGCTCACTTTTAGTGAAAGAGACTGCAAGTGACTTTGGAGCATGGCCTTGAAGGTCTCATGCTAGCAAGCCTGGCTGTGTACTTCATCCTGGGATGAGTGAAAGCAGTCTGGACTGACTGGCTGGCAAACAAAAGCAAGAACAATGACAAAATGGCAAAGTAGAAGCTTAAAAGTTATCATTCTGAGATAGGAATGTCACTCTCTCAGGCTGGTGCCTCATAATCTTTTGGTGGATACCTTGTGAGATTGTTATGAGACCATGCAAGCACTTTTGCATACGGTAAGCTACAAACCATGATGGCAGCAATTTGACTGTAGCAACCATATATTGGATGACTGCTGCTTGTGCTATAGAAGAAACTGACATCAGCCATCAGACCCTGAACCTTGGTTGGTCCATATGAATGGAATTGGCTACCTCTTGCATGCTCCAAAAGCTGGGTTTGAAGTTCTGTGCAAAAGAGGTCTACAGTGGATGCCATCTCCCTGGCCCTTCACTCACCTCTGGAGCATCTGGACAGTAAGGACACTTACGTTAGACTATTGTTTATTGACTACAGCTCTGCCTTCAATACAATAATATGAAGCAAGCTTGTCACCAAACTCCGAGACCTAGGACTCAACACCTCCCTCTGTAACTGGATCCTTGACTTTCTAACAAACAGACTGTAATCAGTGAGGAGAGGCAGCAATTCCTCCGGCACGATTATTCTCAACACTGGTGCACCTCAAGGCTGCATCCTCAGCCCTCTACTCTACTCCCTATACACTCGTGACTGTGTGGCCAGATTCTGCTCTAACTCCATCTACGAGTTTGCAGATGATACTATCGTTGTAGGCTGTATCTCAAACAGTGATGAATCGGAGTACAGGAAGGAGATAGAGAGCTTAGTGGAATGGTGTCATGACAACAACCTTTCCTTCAATGTCAACAAAACTAACGAGCTAGTCATTGACTTCAGGAAAGGGGGCGGTGTACATACACCTGTCTACATCAATGGTGCTGAGGTCGAGAGGGTTGACAGCTTCAAGTTTCTGGGAGTGAACATCACCAACAACCTGTCCTGGACAAACCACGTGGATGCTCACCAGCACCTCTACTTCCCCAGGAGGCAAAATAAATTTGGTTTGTCCCCTTTGATTCTCACCAACTTTTACCGATGCACCATAGAAAGCATCCTATCAGGATGTATCACGGCTTGGTATGGCAACTGCTCTGCCCAAGATCGCAAGAAGCTGCAGAGAGTTGTGGACACAGCCCAGTGTATCACGGACACCAGCCTCCCCTCCTTGGACTCTGTCTTTACCTGTCGTTGTCTTGGTGTAGCAGCCAACATAATCAAAGACCCCACCCACCCGGCACATTCTCTCTCCTCTACTCTTCCATCGGGTAGAAGATACAGGAGCCTGAGGGCACATACCACCAGACTTAAGGACAGCTTCTACCCCACTGTGATAAGACTATTGAACAGTTCCCTTATACATTGAGATGGACTACGACCTATGACCTCATGACCTCACGATCTACCTTGTTGTTACCTTGCACCTTATTGCACTGCACTTTCTCTGTAGCTGTGACACTTTACTCTGTACTGTTATTGTTTTTACCTGTACTACATCAATACACACTGTACTAACTTGATGTAACTGCACTGTGTAATGAATTGACCTGTAAGATCGGTTTGTAAGACAAGTTTTTCACTGTACCTCAGTACAAGTGACAATAATAAACCAATACCAATACCAATATGCAGGGAATGGAGGGATATGGACCATGTGCAGGCAAAAGGGATTTAGTTTAATTCAGCATTGACAGCTTCTATTCCAGTGTGATAAGACTATTGAATGGTTCCTTTATACAATGAGTGGGACCATGACTTCACGATCTTATGCAAGGCAAGTTTTTCACTGTACCTCAGTACAAGTGACACTAATAAACCAATACCAATAATAAACCAATACCAAAATACTCTGACAAATTATTGCAAGACTCTCCACAGCTCCTTGACATTTATCATAGGCTTTCCAGCAAGCTTCACTTGCAGTGCACCACACACTACATGGTGAATATCCCTCAGCCGCCTTCTACAGGGGTCCCGACGAAGTCCCCATCTGCAGCAGAACTAAGGTGCTATCAACATCTGGTGACACGGTACTTGCACTGTCTTTGGTCCTGGCTGTAGGTATTTGTGTCCCAGCCCATGCAAATCTTGCCTTCATATCATCCTATGGTATTGATATCTGAACTGATGACTGCAAGTGTGAAGTTGAGTGCCAGCATGTCTTTATCACTACTGTCTCTTTATTGTTCTGACATTTCCTGGCCAGGTTGCAGTTCTTGGCTCTCTGGACTGAAAAGGCATAAGAGGATGGTTTTGGGGCTCAGGAAAAGTAAGATGTATATGCTTAAGCCATATTCAACTTGTGAATCAGGAGTGGGTGTTTTTAATAGGGCAGCATGCGAGAAGGAGGATTAGTTAAGAGGAAACCATAATCTTCAATATTTTCATCTGCACCCATGGCCACCTCCTAAGTGAAAAGCCAGCACTCTCTCCATGGGAGTTCGAATAGCCAACTGTGCATGTTCCCTCAAGTTAGTTGCACACTACCTTGTACACTACCTTGTCCTGCAAGTGAGAAAGATGTATGTCAGTCGCATGCAAACTCTTGTATGCTGAAGTTGTTATGGTTAAATATACAGCAGTTTGCAGGTTTGAGACTTGACACAGTGCTCAGCATGTAAGGGTGTTGGAGCACATGATCATTATACATTAGTCCAGTTTTAAAGTAATTTTGGAATGGATGACAGGGTTGAATAGAACAGTGCCTGAGACTAATCATGCAATTGAAGAGATCTTGCACTTGAAGATGCATTTATTGACCTCAACCACACGGCAAAAGGTCCTTTGAGCTTGATTGCTGATATTGACCTTCATGCTGTGCTCCCACTGCCTTCTAGTATACATCTGGGAGATCTTCTGGCCCTTTCCAAATGCAGAACATCATCTTCCTGATGTCTTCCACCAAAGCCTCCAGTGTAGCATATTCTTCCCTGATGTGCCATTGCTGTTGCCTAAGTCAGCTTCAGTTGCAGAATGTCTACAGCATACTTCCCTGTAAGAGACTATCTTTATGGAGTGCAGGCTAGTGTTTTCTGGTGCTAGTTGCATGCAATGTTGAAGTCATACTGAAACGTCCAAAGAATGAATGGTGTGTTTAGCCATGACCATGTGATACATTTGGGGAAATAAATAGGTCGCATTCCCCCTAATAGATGTGGGTAATCATAATTTGCTTTCCCTGCATTTGCTTTCTTGGGCCATCAAATACAGCTCCTGGATGTTGTATGATAACAGTGCAATAATAATTGTGAAATTAACAATGATTTGTTACGTGGCTTACTTTAATACCAAGTCATTCAGAGAGCTCCTCCATCAACATCATTAGTAGCTTAAAAAGTACTGATGCAGGTCTCTTTCGTAGTCCTTGATCATGCATAGCTCTGTCCTCCCCTGGAGTTTAAGGCTCTTAGTGGGGGTCCAATCTTTAAAGCCTAGCAATTAAGCAGCTGCAGGGAGCACACCAACATGCTTCAGAAATTAGACACGTTATAATAATATCTTTTTCTGCCCTCTGATTGTCATTTGGTTTGAAAATCGATTCCTACAGTGCCACTTCTTAATAATAGTTGCTGAACATTAAGTGTTGTAGGAAGGACAAGAGCATACAAAGTGTGCATGATGATTACAAACAGGAAATTGGGAAGGAAACTAATGCTATCAGCTTAATTTCTCTTTGCCAGTAGCCACTGCCAAATAAAATCCATGTGCACTCTTAGTCGGAAATCTAATTATCAGAGGATGTAGCTGCAGGCAAACCTTTTACTTTGTTTATGGTCAGGCTGTATGGAGCAGCTCCTGTGTAGATAGTGTTAATTAAAACTCCTGCAAATTTAATTTATATTTCTGTCACATGAATGTGAAATCTTTAGATGTTACTTCACAGGCAAAATGCTGAAAAAAGGAAAAGCACATTTTTTTAAATGACATGGTACTAGAATTCAAGGTGGGGAGCACATTCTCAGCCAATGAAGTATGTAAATTGTCCTCCTTTACAAAATGTCACAATCAGTCACTTTTATGAAAAGCGTAATTGGTAGATAGAACAACCAGCATTTGTATAACACCTTCATTGTAGTGAAATATCTCAAGACATTTCACAAGAACATATTCAGACATAAGTTAGCACTCCAAGCCAGAAAAGAAGGTATTAGGACAGGTGGCCGAAAAAATTGGCCGAAACAATAGATTTTAAGGAGTGGATCTTCAACAATATTTCTTATAATGTGCAGAACTACATCAGAGCTACATCAAGTTCACCAATGCAAATAATCACATGGTTGCTATAGGAGAGTTTTTTAATCCAATTAATAGAATTTGCTAGAAATACAAATTCCCTTCAAGGACTTCAATCACTCTGTTGGCCTAAGGTGCATAAAAGGCCAGAACTATTGTTGCACTGGATTCCCATACTAGAGAAGGTTGCAGGAGTGGGGGTTGAGGTCATTAGGGGATTTGAGCATGTGACCAAGAGTTTGGTAGACGGTGCCAACGTGTGCCTCTGGTTATGGCCGATGGATGAATGAGGTGGGGTGCAATCTGGGAAATGGTGGTAGAGTTTTGGGTGAGCTTACGTTTGTTGAGGATGGGTGATGACAGTTTAGCAGAAGAGCATTCAGGCACCTAAATGTCATTAAAACACGAAACTTCATGGACATGGTGGTTTTTATTGCTTAATTTTATTACTTGAATCATCATTTTAAGACCTTTGCAGTTCAAATTAGATTGAAATCCCAGTGGAGAGGAGAAAAAGGCCATATCCTAACTAAAGAACACCAGGAGATAGTATCAAAGCTGAAAGCAATGGAGAAAACGTCCACCACCTCATTGTCCACATCTGGTAAGAAGAGAATATAATAATGAACTCAGGATGCTGTAATCATGACCAGTTTCAAGAAAGGAGATAAACTAGATTGTGCAGAGGCACCTCCCTTTTGTCTGCCACAAGGAAAGCAATCACCAGGGTCCCTTTGAATTGCCTCCTCCCAATGGCCAACGAGCTGCTGCCTGAATCATAGCGTGGATTCTTCCAGTGATTATATGGCCTTTCTCAAACTCACTAAGGGCTTTGACTCCTCAAATCTGGCTGCCTAGATTATTGTCTCCATTTTACCTTTGCACCATGATAGCATTCAAGCTATGAAACTAACCAATGCATCTACAACTGAGCTAATCTCAGTGAAGACCAATGTTAAGCATGGCCATGTCATTGCGCCAACAACATTCTCAATTCTTTTTTCCACATTACACCTTACCTCCAATGAACTTCCTGTGGGTGTGATGAAAATCTTTAGGATGAATGGAAAATTCTTCAACCCATGGTGACTACAATCCAGAACCAAGCTGACCCAAACATATGATGTTTGTGTTTGCAGATGATTGGAAGCTGAGCTCCAAGCCAATGTCGGCATAACAAGAGGATATGCCTTACACTCAATATCTGCACTATTCTGCACTCTGACAATAAATGTTGATGGCAAGACCCATATCTCTGGAGCGACTTCTTGGCGAAGGTAAATATTGATGATCAAATTCACAACTGCCTTCTATATGCCAACATAGCCTCTGGTCGGTTGAGGAAATGGATATTTGAAGATCAAGACCTCAGACCTAGCACAAAAAGGCTCTCTGCTTGGCTACAGGATCTCTGCCTTCCTATAAACTTCTGAGACCTGCAGTACCTAGAGATGGCACCTTAAGGCATTGGGAAAATACCACCAATGTTGTCCCCACAAAATCCTCCAATCTCACTGGAAGGATAAAGGTACCACTATCAGTGGCTTCTTGCACATAATATCCCCAACACTGAGGCTGTAATTGTACTCATTTCGCTACAATGGGCAGGCTGTGTTGTTCACATGCTCGACCCCAGACTTCTAAAATAGACGCTCTATTCTGGAGTCTATCACAGGAAGACATTACCAGGAAGACAGAGGAAAAGATTCAAAGATGTGTTCAAAGCCTCTTTGACACCTTACTAACTCCTGGGACTTTCTAGCCAGAGACTGCTCAGAATGGAGAAGAAACATTCAGGATGGCACTGAGAGCATCGAGTCCATACATCAGGAACACATAAAGTCTTGTGTCAATGACAGAAGAAGTTCACCACCTCACAAACTGCCCTCCACCTGCCCTATCAAGCTCCTCCAGCCCCATCTGTGGAAGAGTTGCAGTTCCCATATGGGCCTCATCGATTACTACAGAACCAACAACACTGGAATGGAAGTATTGTTGTTCTTTGGCACTTCCTCGATCCTGAGGAAGTGCCAAAGAAGGACTAGTGTCGATTTTTTGTGAAACAATGAGAAAAGAAGAATAATTTGATTCCTCTAAAATATTGTATGCATGCCAACAAAAGCCAAAACTTAGTTTTCAGGACATGGGCCAAAAGAGTGCTAAAGGTTCTTGAAAGACAGTTGTATTTCCAACATGTTCTGCTTATTGGATGAAAACCTCTCCCGTGGCATCCATTCAATTGTTTGCACTGATAGGTTCAATTTAACTCTATTGGGATTCTAACTACAACAAGCAATATTGCTGAAGATGTACACTTGCACTAAAGGAATCATTCAGAGCACATTTTACATTGATTATTTGGATCCAGTTTTACCTCCTCCAGTTTAATTCCATGATGAGAACTGATAGGCTACCTTGACTGGAATACATATTTGTCATGCAGCTTTGGTTACCCTCTGTTGTGTGGCTTCTACTCCAGTCACCTCCAATAATCTTTAAATATTTTCAGTTTTACAATAAAAGGCACTCATTCTGCCGTGCATCAGCACGGTGTTTCTCTCAATCCAATGATAAGAGAATGCATGTTTTCAAATTGCCTTCATTCAAAGGTGCAGCTTCACTCAGAGAACAAATTTACATGGATTGGTTTTGGATATTATGATGTGTGAGTACTACTCTTCACAAAAAGTCTAATTATTGTATTTTACTTAAAAATTACATTCCCATAAACAGCATAATCATATACAGTACTATGTGATCTTTAGAATGGATAGTATAAACAAGCAAATGTTCATTTAGAGCAATGAATGTCACAGCCTTCTTTACTTAGTTTAAAAAAATGTACATAATCTCCAAAATTTGCAGTATAAATGGTAAAGTAGGCATATGGAGATATGCAAATGATTTGCTCAAGAGCATTAGTTCCATCCAAACACCCTCAAGAATTTTGCTTTAGAATCCAAAGCCAGTGATTAATTAAGATTATTTTGCTATTGTAAATCTCTTCTGGAAAAATAGCCTAGTGCCCAGCCCAGTATTTATTTTTTCCACTATGCAAATTACATGATCTCAATCTCTATCACGGTTGTTAGCAGCCACTTATAATGCTAAAATCCAAATGCACTGCATGAATATTTGATTTGGAAAGCAGCTGTAATATATCAATAGTGCAAGCAGTTCTATGACTGCTATACTATTAATGATGCCTATTTATCTACAAAATTACCTTAAAAGATTCAATAATTTTGCATTTATACATTTTCCCTTTACCCTGTAGATTAAATTTTCATTCTCACTATAATGCATGGAAATACTTTGCTGTCATTTTATCTGAGATTGATGTCAGTTTTGTCCAAACATGCTGAATTTGATTTGTCCACACCAAGCAATTTTTTAAAAAAGCTGTGTTCACAACACTTTAACACATTGTTGAGACATCTTAATTGACTATTACCGGACCTAAATAATAAGTTACAAATGAAATTTTTGTCTCCAGCTTTCCTTTATTAAATAAAAAGGTAATTTAAAATTCAGGAAAAATGGCATGAAACCTATTTAAAAGGTTGTGTAAGAATACAACTTGATAAAGACGTCAATAGAAATATAAATCAGCTATGGAATCAAGAACTCAACTCAAACCAATGTCCTTTTGCTTTGTAATTTAATATTGTTTCACGTTCTGTTGTTGGGGCTATAATTCAATATGTAAACTCTGGATAATAATTACTCATTATTGACAGCAAGCCCACTACATTCTGCTTCTGGTTTACACTTGCAGAAGATGTACGCACTTCTTGTTCTTTGAGCTGGCCACCTCCATTGTGTCTCACTCAGAATGTCAGTGTTAAGGATTAAGATTAAGCATTCAAGTTTCTGGGTGCTGAAAATACTCAGCTTTTTCATTGCTGGGTCTTTCCATGAAGGTCCTGATAGTCCAGTATCCAAACTTCATATTAAGGTGTAGAAGTTGCCTGTGTATGATTTCAATTAATTTGGACTAGTTATGGCATACCAGTTAATCAACAGACTTGGCAGAGTAAAGTGTTGATCCAATAGCAAGCGGAACCAAGCCGACTGGAGACCAAGCTCCATTTCATGGGGATTAGAGCGGTATGTTTCCTAGGTTCCCTTGTAATTTACCTGGTTCTGTTTCCCGCACTCCTTGAAACTCATTGGGACCATGTTCCTCTTAAACTTTCCAGGTTCACTGGAAACTATTATTCCACTGTGTAACTTCTAAAAATAAGTGGATTAAAAGTGCTACACCTGTCCCTACATCTTCTCCCTCATCACCATTCAAGGTCCCAAACAATCCTTCCAGGTGAGGCAGCACTTCACCTGTGAGTCCGAGGGAGTCATTTATTGCATCTGGTGCTCCTGGTGCGGCCTCCTGTACATTGGTGAGACCCGATGCAGATTGGGTGACCGCTTCGTCGAGCACCTTCGCTCTGTCCGCCGCAACAGCCAGGACCTCCTGGTGGCCACCCACTTCAATTCCACATCCCATTCCCATACTGACATGTCTATCCACGGCCTCCTCTACTGCCACATTGAGGCCAGGTGCAGGTTGGAGGAACAACACTTCATATTCCGCCTTGGGAGTCTCCAACCTGATGGCCTCAACATTGATTTCTCTAACTTCTGGTAACACCACCCCTTCTTTTTCTTCCCCCCCCCCACCCCGCCACCCCCACTCCTTTGTCTTCCCTTATTCCTGTGGCTCCCTTCCCTCACCTTGATGACCTGCCCATCTCCTCTCCGCCCCTCCCCCATCCTTTATTCCATGCCCTCTCTTACTGGATTCCTCCTTCTTCATCCCTCAGCCTCTTCTACCTATCACCTCTCAGCTTATTACATCTTCTCCCCTTCCCCTACCCACTACCTTCTCCCTCTCACCTGGACTCACCTATCACCTGATCTCACCTATCCCCTGCCCACATTTACTCCTCCTCCCCCCCCCCCACCTTCTTATTCTGGCTTCTGCCCTCTTCCTTTCCAGTCCTGATGAAGGGTCTTGGCCCAAAACGTCAACTGTTTATTTCCCTCCATGGATGCTGTCTGACCTGCTGAGTTTCTCCAAAACTTTTTGTGTGTTGCTCCAGATACATCCAGCATCTGCAGAATTTCTTGTGTCTCTGAATTAAAAGTGTGTTGGACTATTAATAGAATGATGTCTAATTATTCAAAAAATCTGCTAAATCACCACAAGCAAAGTCCAGAGCATCTTGAATTAATGGAGTTTTACTGTACTTTCATCCTTCAAAACTATTACCTTCAGTAGTAAAAGGAAGAGAGCCACCATTAGCAGCCACAATCACCTGCCATCATCATCCAGGTAAATGGCTGAGCAGAGCACCCCTACACAACCAGCAATGGGAATATGGGCAGAAGCTGGACGAGAGCCAATCAGCCAGTGTACAAGACATCAATTTTGCCCAGTTAATAAATTTGGCAGCAATTTGACTAGTTTCCCTGGTTGACTCTCTATTGTTAAGCTGTTTCTACTGGCAGAAATATCAGCAACTAGAGGACATTGAAATCCCAAAGTGGAGATGGAGAGAATTTATTTTATGCAGCAAGTTATTAGGTATGGAATGGATTTCCTGAGTGTGCTGGAAGCTGATTCTTCAATGACCTTCAAAACCAAATTGGAAAGTACTTGAAAGGGAGAAAATTGCATGCCTATGGGAGCTACTGTGAAATGGAGCCAATTAAATAATACTTTCAAAGAATCAGCATAAGTATGATGGAGCCATTTCATGCATTATGTTTTTATGGGTTAGAAATTGCATCGCGGTACAATTTTGTTGGAAATTCATTTGTTAACAAGAACTTTATACAGGCTCTACAAAGGCTGCAATTTTCCTTCTGAATACCCTGTTCATCTGACACACAAACAATTGATGCTGCATTTACCATCCCAGTGATAGCCATCTGTGTGCACCACATGTCTGAATACCATGAACGTGATTTTCATATATACAGGTGTAGCCAATGAACAGTGTGGACTACTCACACAGATCCAGGCCTTGACAGCACAAGGCCTGCTAAAGAGTAACTTAAAGACAATACATCTGAGTAGGCCCAAGATCATGGAGTTCAGTGCTGGGGACCTACATCAGATAGATCCACTTCATTAAAAAGATATTTCCCTCGTGGTGGCTTCCTTTGGTCCACCCTCTCTCTCTCCCCTTCCCATATTGGTCATCACTGCACAAGAATCTCAACTTGATCTTGAACATGATTGTGAACCTGTGCACCCATCTCTCCCTCAAAAGCCAATCACAACCTCTTCCCCATCAAAGCCCCAATCCCTATACCAACCTTATGAACTGACCTTACTCCCAAGCCCAGGTCTTTCTTCTCCATGATCCATGAGCCAGCCAACCAATGGATATTAGGAGGAAAGGCCCTTAATTACACAAATGGTTTAACACTGATGCAAAAGTACATGTCGCCTTGGGCCTCCCCGTCTGCTCCAGAGCCTGCCCATTTAACATACCTTTTCAGGCACCAAGGAATTTGCAGCCTATGATTCAAGGAGATCATTGTCCAACAAGAAGCAGAATGCATTTTAGATTACTGATATTATTGCATTTAAGGCTTTTACTTCTTATCCCTATAATTACAGTTCTTGCTCCATGGATTGGAAGGAAAGAGGGAACAGATAAAATCTATCAGCAATACTTTAATTAAATTTGCCCACTTTCTGTATACAGAATCAGAGCTTTTCAAGAAACGAGGAGAAGATTGACTTCATCTGTTTCCTTGGAAGCATGTATACAGGCAAGCAAATGATATCAGCAATTAACTATTTCTCCCTCATTTGTTTTGTGCTGATCAGAGGAGAGTGACCAGAGGCAATAAGAGGCAAAAAATCTCCTCATTTTACTTCTGAATCTTTTATTAATTACTTTAAAACTTCATCCGCTGGTTACTGACCTTTCTGCCAGTGGAAAGTTTTTATTTATTTAATCATTATAAACATTTCATAAGTTTGTATATCTCCAATTAGTTTTCCCTTAATGTTAACTTTCCCAAGGAAAGCAATCCCAGCCTTTATGATTTCATAACATTACTGAAGTCTTTCATCCATGATGTTATGGTCAATATCCTTTGCATCACTTCCAGTTCTTTGACATGGTTGTTAATGTGTTCTGACCAGAACTGCATACAATACTCCAGGTCAAGCCTAATCAGTGATTTGCTAATATTTTGCAGAACTTCCTTGCTTTTGTATTGAATGTATATTTTATGAATCGAATGATCTCATATGCTTTCTATGACAGGATTATCAACTTGTCCTGTAGTGTTTGTAAATTATCCAGTTCCCCCTGTTCCTACAAACCTTTAAAAATTTCCCACTTATTTAAGTTGCTTCCACTCATTCCTCTTCCAAATGCATCGCATTATGCTTGATTAGGTTTCATCTGCCATATGTCTGCCATTTCATCATTGTGCCTACATCCTCCTAAATTTTTTTGCTATCCTTCTCATTGGTTATTTTTTCATTTATGCACAGGATGTGACTGTCACTAGCAAGGTCAGCATTTACTTCCCAATACTAACTTCCATTGAGAGAGTCTTCTGACAGATTACTTTTTGAACTGGTCCCACCTATGCAGTGAAGATACAAGCCTGTAAGGTAGGGAGTTCCAGGGCTTTGACCCAGTAACAATGAAAGAACAGTGAGGCATGCCCAAGTCAGGAGAGTATGCAACTACAGGAGTTCCAGTAGTCATGCTGCATATTTCTTTCCAAGTCTGCTTTGACTCCTGCCTTGGATCAAATTACCTGAGCACAGCAACAGAATAGAGTGGTTTATTGACTGACAGAGAGGAGGCAGCTACTGTGAGTATCAAAATATAGAGTTATGACCTGTAATAAGTGGCTGACAGGCTGATGGAGCCTGACTTCCATTTACTCAGCTTTACTCAAGCTCCTGGATACACACTTGGTGAAATAGTTCCACTATATCAGGGGCTGTCACTCATCCTTAATTCTGGAATTTATCTCTTTTATCCATGTTTGGATTAAGGTTATAATGAGGTCTGGAACCAGTTGGTTCTAGCAGAGGCCCAATAGAAAATCAATAAGCATGTTTTGATGAATAAACAGTTCTTGCTATCAACTGCTGTCAGCACCTGCCATTACTTTGCTGATGACTGAGGGTAGATTGTGGATGTGGTAACAGGCTCAATGAACTTCTACTCTTTATGAACCTGTATCATTTGCCAGTGTTACAGTTGTACTGGAAAAGCTTGGCTAGAGATTTATTTTGGAGTGCTAGTATTACAGAATATTGAATAGGAATCCTGCCAGATAAAAATTATTGGCAGGTGACTGATGAGATATTGAGTAGTTAATGTGATTTGCGGTATATTTGGTGATATATAACATTTGAATGTACATTCACTGACCTTGAGGACATGTGCACGGTCATTAAATTTCATGTGGGATTATTTCCAAGTCCTTAGGGTTTAACTACATCATTGACCACCTTCTGTCTGTGTTTCCTTCTATATGTGTGGTTAACCTACCTTCTGTCGCCCTGTAAATGCGGGGTATCTTTCCTTTTTTCCATCCCAAGGAACATAGCTATAAAGCAGTATCTGAAAAACCTCTACCCCGCTTGAAGTCCCATTTCTGAATATCTCTCAAATTAGCTTCACTGATAAAATACCTAGCAGCACACATTGCAATACAATACATCTCCTCCTTATAAGGTCAAGTCTGACTTTAAGTTGTTCAAGCTAATTTTAACAAGTACTAGCTATTCACAATATTGAGCCCACTAATAAGGTGTCCAGCCAATTAACAGTATGGTCAGAGCAGGCTGTATTACAATGAGCAGGCAGCATAAATTTGGTATACTGACTACATTGTGAGGCATAGATGCAAGCTAATCCTGCATCTGGATCCATGAGCTCATTTTCAGCAACAATTCAACATAGTCACTTCTTTTTCAATTAAAATCTCTATGTTCACTACAATTTTAAACAAAAGTTAAGATTGTTAAAATAGCAAATTTTTAATCCTTGCTCTACTAACACAATAGTAGACAAAGGAATTACTGTATCATATTGTAAATAAAACATATTTTATCATATGTCTACTTAATTATACACCAAGCATGACAATTATGGAACATATTGTAGTTTACATTTCACACTGGTAAAATGGTCATTAATGTCTGTTTGGGGTGCTTTGTTCTATCTGATCCAATCCAGCGACTTCAAGTTGCAGCCTGAAGCTGTTCATTATTTCTCGTGGGCAATAGTCAAGCTGTTCAATTATTATTGTAATTCTATGCAATATCTCAATGTTGCCCTAGGTAACCCTCTCTGAGATTTAAATTAAACATCTGATTTTTATGACTTCATTTTCAGCTAATTAAAATTGTGTCATTACAGATGTTTGAATTATTTACAAGTACCAGAAGAAAACACCTCCCTAGATAACCACTTATGTCAGTACTATGGACGCAGAACACTGATGAGAGCTACTGTCACAACAAAATAAAGTTAATAATCTGAATAGAAAAAATGCACAACATGTAAATTGCTGAACACTCTGTGGATGCAGATGTCTGGATGATGATGGCATTTGCTTTAGCAATGTTAATCAAGTACCAGGCAATTTCTGATATCATGAGAAATATTATGTGCAGTTTTCAAAAATGTTAACTGTATTGAATTTATTTTACCTGATTAATTAAGAATTATATTTCCCAGCTCCAATTAGAAGTGAACCAATAAAACAGGAGGTCTTTTTTGATCCATTCCCTCCACTTCAGTGTAATTAATATTCTACAGGGCCACTATGACATAACTGTTCCATATAAAAATGGATTATACAGTTGAAGACATATATTTATTATTACTTTCAGAGTGTTTACTTAATATAAAACTTGCTCCTGGTGTCAAGCAAGAATTATGCCTGGACATGAAGGTGTCATTGACAAGCTTGTCATGGTCACAGTTCATTTTATTTTCATCAATATCATTGGTTAAATCTATTTTGGGGATTTATTGCATGTATTACTTCAGCATAGCACAACATGGCAAATGGGATTAAACCATCCTCTCAGTTATCACATTAATGAGCCTCTCTCGTTAACCAAATGTTCTCGCTCATGCTCTGCTGCTCAAATTAGGGAATGTGAAATACTATCCTCTGGAGATTAACTAAATGGTAATTTAAAGAAATTTCATCAATAAAGAGACAACAAACTTGGAATCCATGTAATGTTACACTTACCTTTCCTCAGTAAATTTGATTCCTGGGTGACTTCCATGCTAGGTTGAGTCCTGTTCATCAGGACACCCATCTACTAAGATGCCCTAGAATAAGAATTAGGTGTAAAATGAGGCACACTCTTGGTCCTGTTTCAAGCAGCCGACAGGCAAATTGTTTATCTTCCTGAGAAGTGTGCATTCAGCAGCAGCCTTCACTCAAACAACTGTACTCCCTCACACCCAACCGTCACCAGGAATCAGCCATAAGGACAGCATCATCCCATGAATGACAAGGTCATTGGTATATTCTTTGTGAACCATGATGAAGTTTCTCACAGACCCCTAAGCAGACCACATTTGAGAGTTCCTAATAATTGTCTACCTTTAACAATCACCAAATACAGCTCAAATTCATCCTCGATTATCTATCTATTGAGCTAGTTAGAATAATGAACTAGTGGCACAGTGCACTCAGATTTGCCACAATTGAAATTAACTGTTTTATCAGGTTAACAAATCAAACCCTTTGTGGGAGGGTTTAATAGAAATTTATGGAAAATTTAATTTTGAAAAGGTCAGTAGGAGTGTTGACCACAATGCAAACATTCATGAGTTCCATTTTGCAGTTCTAATAAAGGGATGTTGGGGTAGAAATTGTTATTGTTCAATGTTGATGTAAAATGGCACAATAAAGCCCTGATTAATGGACTAACACCTTGTCCCTAAATGAACCTGAAAATATCATCAAAAAAGGGAGTAAACAATTTTTCAGTTATTTCTCTCAGCTACCATAAACATGTCTAAGGGCATGCCTTACTTATATTAATAAAGGGCCTAATTCTTGTTCTGGGACCCCTTGGCAGATTGATGTTCTGAGAAACAGGACTCAGCTCACCTGGAATGGATGTCACCAAGGAACCAGCTGTTATGAAGGAAAGGTAAGAGTTAGTAAGTGGATCTTGAAACCTCAGAGTGGAGCTTCACAGAACTCCTGCCATCTCATTTCACTGTTTTCATCACAACCCCTTCTTCATTCACCCCTTCACAGTACACATTTAAGACAGACAGCTTCCTCAGATGAGTTGGATGAGATCTGAGGGAGGCCCAATTTCAGACCCACCTCATACCTAATCAGCCATAGCTCATTTCCCATCACTATCATACCTTTATTTGCAAGCCTGATCTGGATTCATATCTACCACAGGGTCCTTTGATGTCACATCTGTGAAGTCTGTTGATGAGTGTGACACAAACGTACACATCAAGAAAAATGTAAATGTGCCCCTGGCCTGTGCTGAATTAACTGATCTCAACTGGATAGCTATTATTAGCCTCAGCTGCCTCAGGAGGAAATGAATTAATTTGTTCTGCATTGTTGCCCAGTGAGTCTAAAAGTACATGGGTACATCAAAGTGGCAAGCAACAGTGATAAAACTTTTGAAACAAATTCATCTGTTATAGCTTTAATAAATGCAATGTTTGCATGGATAATTCAAATTTCAGTTCACTTATAAAGTTTGATTTCCCACTGGAACTAAAGACTGGAGAATTCTGAGTGTATGTTCAGTCCAAAATATTCTGAAGTACAAAATGCTTAGGTTTCATGTCAGAATTGAATCCACAAAGAAGCCCAAAATGAATTTATGTTCATATGCTGTGTGCATTTTGATAATCTATTAATGCTATGCCAATATACAATTTAATTAGCCTACCTTTGTATCTTGATTTGTTTCCAAATCAATTATTTCAGCTTTAGACAGAGTAATTTTTGGATTTCTGCTAAAGATATGTAACAGCTCCAATGGCAGACCAGAATAATAATAACAAAACTGACATAACTAACTGTTTAATTTTGGTCATGTGGATTGAGGTATGAATATTGGCTAAGAGACCTGGGAAATCATGACCGCTCTTTCCAATAAGATACTGCATCTTTTATATTTAAATGATGAACAGATGGGTCTTTGTATTAACCACCTCTTTGGATAGCTAACACCTCAAATTGTGCAGCAATCTCAGTATTAGAGTGTCAGCCTTGATGATTTGTGCTGAGGTCTCTTGTTATGAAATATTTGACTCAGGACAAATAGTGCAACCAAATGAGATGCGGCTGAAACAATTACGGCAAAGTAAACCCAGTAGCCAAGTTGGAGACCCGAGACACTGCAGATGCTGGAATCTGGAGCAACACACAAAGTGCTGGAGGAACTCAACAGGTCAGGCAGCATCTATTGGAGGGAAATGGATAGTTGACATTTCAAGTCCAGGTGAAGGGTCTCAATCCAAAACGTTGACTGTCCATTTCTCTCCATAGGTTCTGCCTGAGCCACTGAGTTTCTCCAGTGCTTTGTGTGTTGCTCCAGTAGCCAGGGTTTCCGTTAGATTGAGCTGGGGATTTTTCACACAATTTTTCCAATATCAGGGCAACATAAACACAATTTTGTTCATATAACTTGAGTTTCTATTATCTTTTGGAGCAACTTTAAAAAATCTGGCACAGAAATTCCATGGGGCAGCTTTACTTACTTCAGTGTGATGCCAGTGAAAATGGACTCTGTTCAAGAGTGAAATACGGTAGGGCCTATGTCCAGGTTGTTTCATGCCAGCCCGGAAATTCAACCGCTGCTTCTCAGCACAAGGTACATTAATGAGTCGGATACAATTTCTACACCAGCTGTACATCAAATGATGTTCCCTACCAATGGTCCTTTTAGAATGTTACCTGGGAAATTAGTCCACTTTGTGAAGGAAATACCCATCATTGTGTTAGAATTTACCTCTTTTCATGTTGTGTTGTTGATGTTATGCAATCATGTTAATGTTGGAAATTAGGAATTAGATTTTAGATGAAAATACAGCCTTATTCAATACCTACAGCTATATTTTAGTAGAAGAGTTGAATGAGTAAAGGTAGCAATGCAGGGGAAAATATGTATAGCTAAAGGATAATAGCTCAGGAAATACTGCAGTAAAACACATGCAGTTGAAGGACTAGGAACAGGCCACATATGCATTAAAATGGAAGACCAGAACGATGGGTAAAAATGATAATTTGACTTAAAATCACAGAAATATGAAGCTTCCTGCTTTTAAGCTATTAACAAGACAAGAGAAATTTAAATTGCACTCCGTGGCAGGAAAGATGTTGTTAGTAAGATCAAGATCCTTATAAGAAGTATATTTCTTCCCCTGCCATAAAATAATTACTGCTTACATTGTAGAGAGAAAGGATAAAAAATTCCACCAGAAATCAAAAGTGAGAATGAGCCAAATATAGAATATGTTTTCTAAACACAGAAGTTAAGGGAACATAACACTTGAGCTGTTAAGAAAGATCTGAAGGATTTGTTTAGGCAGCCTCAAGAAATTTTGTTTGCATGAAAAAATTTTACATTAGCTGTTGGTGAACAGGTGCTAAACACAAGATGAGTTGGTTGTTGTTCAGTCAAAGTGAAAGCAGGAATTTGGATACTCAAGTGACCTGTATTCCCACAGTTAAAAGTCAGGAAACAGACCAATCTAAAGGTTGTATTCTGTGGTACTGTAACTCTAAGGGGTATTAACACTTCATCTGAAGACTCCATGTACACTGAAGGGTGAAGACCTTTCATGCTGAATACAAAGGTCGATAGGAGAATTAGGGCTGTAAGAGGGAGAAGTCACTAAAGACACACAGATGCAAAACCACCAGCTGTGTGGCCCAATCTGGTCTGATATCATTGTACTTGCCTGGATTGTGTCTCTACTTTATCTAATTTACATATTGCATAATAGTTGTGCAACTGAATAAACAGGTTCCATAGCTTTTTCTCACCAAGTTGATTTGCACTCCCGGGACAAATGAATTTTATTAATGCTACTCCAACCTGGAGCCCACTAAGTACAATTGCATATCTTCTACCTTTTGTCCAACTCCCCCATTAATCTCCATTTGCTAACTCCCTTCCTCAGTCACTGATCTCACCTCTCTATCATTCCAGACCTCACCCACCCTGACTCCCAGTCATTTCTGGACCTTACTTCCCACCTCCTTCCCAAACAACAACTTCCCAAGCCCCCACAAATTCCCTCATCAAAGCCCAGTTCGCCACCACCTATCATAAAGCGTTAATCCCTTGCCAGCTGAACTCTTGTCCAACTCCTATCAGATCATATCTGAAAGCTCCACCACACACCCCGCGCCCCCCCCCCCCCCACAGAACCCCAGAAATTGTCACTGAGGTTTGCTGCAATGTGGATGTTGGCACACCATGCAATGGCTGGATAAAGTCCTCTCCACAACACATGTCAATTTTTAGGTCACTTTGCTAGAAATTGGTCCTGTCCACAAAACCCAGCAGTCTTAATGGATGAATTAGTCAATATCAGTAGTGATTAAGTGATTAACTACACTTTCTAATTAATGGCCATTGGTCTGTAACTTCAACTCTCATTCTTTCTCTCCAAATGCTGCCTGACCCATCAAATGCTTCCAGAATTTACTATTTTTATTTAGGTTTCCAGATCCAAAGTACTTTGCTTATAGCTTGATCACCACTGGGAATTAACACTAATTGTGCTTCATTTCACAGCATCACTAAGGCTCCAAACTTTAAATTGGATATTTTGCTAATATGTACAAGGACAGATAGGCTTCGAAAGATTTTGGATTTATTTTAATTCTTCTCCTTCTTCTTCTTCTCCTTCCTCATCTTCCTTCCTCCTCCTCCTTCCTCCTCCTCCTTCCTCCTCCTCCTTCCTCCTCCTCCTTCCTCCTCCTCCTTCCTCATCTTCCTTCCTCCTCCTCCTTCCTCCTCCTCCTTCCTCATCCTCCTTCCTCCTCCTCCTTCCTCCTCCTCCTTCCTCATCCTCCTTCCTCCTCCTCCTTCCTCATCCTCCTTCCTCCTCCTTATCCTCCTTTCTTCTCCTTCTTTCTCTTTCCTCCTCCTCCTTTTCCTTACTTCCTCCTCCTCCTCCTCCTTCCTTCCTCCTCCTTCCTTCTCCTTCCTCCTCCTCCTTCCTCATCCTTACTTCCTCCTCCTCCTTCCTTCTCCTTACTTCCTCCTCCTCCTTTCTCCTCCTTCCTTCCTCCTCCTTCTTCTTCCATTTTGATTGGTCACAGACCAGAGATTCCCATGAATCTGAATCAGTGAGGAAATTGCATTTTCTTCAAGGAGACTTTGAGAATATCATTGAATCTTTCCTTCTGTCCAGCTGATAGTCTCTTCCCAGACAAAGATGAGAATAGATGCTGTTTCAGGAGTCTTGTATCAGACATGCCAACAATCTGGCCTTCCCATGCAACTGACTGAGTCTATTTAAGGCCACAGTGTTGGTGCTGTTGGCCTGGGAGAGGACATTGACACTGTTCAGTTACCTTTCCAGTGAATTTGTTGGATTTTGTGGAGACAGATTGGTGGTATCTTTCCAGTACCTTGAATAAGTCTGCTGTAGTTAGTCCAGGTCTCCAGGTCTCAGAAACAGAAACAGACTGCATATATGACATTCATTATCAATGTCTGCCTTTGCTGAGAGGTGGCTCCAAAGAAATGGGAAGTAGATTATGGTTGCCAATGTTTCACAGTGAACCTTATTATCGGAGGGCAATAATGTGCAGTGTTGACTTGCAGATGTTGAGTTTACGGCCAATTCTTTCATGTGCTTCTGTGAACAAGTCAACAATGGCTTGGAACTCGACCTTCATGCATGCACAAATACAAGCATCATCTACATTCTGTAACTGGATTGCTGAGGCTCGGGTAATTTTGGCTCCAGAGAATAGTCACCACAGATTGAGTAGTTAGTTCCCATTAGTTGTGAAGATTAGCTTCACACGCATGAGAAGTTTGATGAGTCGCAATGTTACACAAAGAAAGATTGAGAAATGTGTTCAAGCAAAGATGCAATCTTGTTTGACGTTGGCTCTATTGTAGATGGGTCAGTTAGGATCACACTTTGCAAGCAGCATGAAGTACACATAAAATGGTGATAAATTTCAGTGGGCAGCAAACTTCAGGAAGTTATTCCATGACCCCTCCCTATTGATGGAGTCAAAGGTTTTATACCTGAATCTAACAAAAATAATAGTTATGTATGCTTTTTTTAAAACCTATATTCAATAATTTAAAATCAGATAATTCATGGGTGATGGATTGACACCATCATTTGAAATGCATCTTTTTGTGATAAATCCACTTTCACCTCTACTTTTTAAATTACACCAAGTGTACTTAAATTACACTTAAGTGTACCAAGGAATAGGTTCTGAAGCATTTTTTTTTGCGGAAAGAAATAACATTTAAAATGCTGCCCTGTTTTCACTGGTTTACAACAGATAGAAAGTTTGAATGGAAACAGGTGGAATTTTGGGCACAATTTGCCAATTACTTCCGAGGTGAAAGTTTTACCAAGTGAAGTGCTATTTCAATGAATGATTTCTAACCTCTTAAATGGATTAAAATATTTTTTAAAATTCAGTTCAGAAACAAAATTCAACTTCCTGTGCTGCACATTTAACTCCAAATACTGCAAATTATTATAAAATATGAGGCCATTTTACCATCCACTTCAAATAACAGCTGCAATCAGTCTGATTCAAATTGCAGATGGGGAATATTTTTACTTATGATTAAATATATTCACATTCTGTTGCTACTCTGTAGGTCACTGCATTTAATTTACACTTACCATCACCTGCATGTAGAAGGAATGAATTAGTGAGCTCTGGGCTTTTAATTACTTGCTTTATATTTCATATTATATCTTTGCTTTTTCTTCTTTGGTGCTGCCTTTTTAAAATGCCTAATAAGGGTAGAACTATTCACAGTTCTATTTTAGGATATTGCTCTTGTAAATACATCAATGATTGAATTTATGAGTCATCATATAGGACAAGGCAAGGACTCACCAAAACTATGAAGTCATTTGGAAATCTATAATAAATTATCAAATTAATTTGTTATTTGATTCTGGACTAAGATAACAGAATGGCAGCAATAATCCTGGTGCAGCCCTCAATAAATAGACACCATCCTAAAACTTCTGATCATTCTGCTTCACACTGCAACATGGAGAGACTTAAAGCACAGTGCACAAACAGACCTGCTTCTTTTATTTGTGTGTGGTAATATAACCAAGGCTCTCTTTTATTCAGTTAAATGTAAAGGATCACATAGTACAATTAAGAGAAGACCAGGGGTCTTTCTCAATGTTTAGCACTCAACCAGTACCACAAAAACAAATTACGTTTTTAGCCTGTTTCTGTTTGTGGAGCTTATGTACCGTTTAGGTACTTAAATGAAATTTCATTCAGAACTAACATGTGTGAAGCATTTGTAGGTGTGGCCAACGTCATCTTCACTTCACTATCTGCTTCCAATAAGCGATGCTGGACAGCAATGAGAAATGGGAACTATTGCTAATACCCCCTCCCCCTATCTCCTCAAACTCTTACCACCACCACCCCCCCAGGCATATGGTATGAGAACATCATCCCCAAAACCATCTGTAAAATAAAACATGGTAAAATCACCATATGCAACCCAAACCAGAATCAGAATCAGATATATTATCACTGACTTAGATGACATGACATTTGTTGGTTTGCAGCAGCAGTACAGTGCAAAGACATAAAATTACTATAAATTACAAAAATAAATAATTAGTGCAAAAGAAAGGAATAACGAGGTAGTGTTCATGGGTTCATGTACCATTCATAAATCAGATGGTGGAGGGATAAACTGTTTCTGAATCATTGAGGTTGCGTCTTCAGCCTCCTGTACCTCCTCCCTGATAGTGATAATGAGAAGAGAGCGTGTCCTGGATGGTGAGGGTCCATAGTAATGGACACCACTTTCTTGAGGCACTGGCTCTTGAAGATATCCTCAATGATAGGGAGGGCTGTGCCTGTAATGGAGCTAGCTGAGTCTACAACCCTCTGCAGCTTCTTGCAACCTTGTGCATTGGAGGCTCCAAACCAGGCCGTGATGCAACCTGTCAGAATGCTTTCCAGCGTACATCCATAGCAATTTGTAGAAGTCTTTGATGACATACCAAATCTCCTCAAACTCCTAACAAAGTAGAGCCACTGGCGTGCCTTCTTCATGATTGCATCAATGATTTGGGCCCAGGTAGATCCTCTGAGATGTTGATGCCCAGGAACTTGAAACTGCTCACCCTTTCCCCTGCTGACCCCTCAATGAGGACTGGTGTGTGCTCTCCCGACTTCCCCTTCCTGAAGTCCACAATCAATTCCTTGGTCTTGCTGATATTGAGTGCGAGGTGGTTGTTGTGACACCACTCAACCAGCCAATCCATCTCACTCCTGTACGCCTCCTCGTCACCATCTGAGATTTTACCAACAACAGTGGTGTCATCAGCAAATTTATAGATGACATTTGAGCTGTGCTTAGCCACATGGTCATGAGTGTAAGAGAGTAGAGCAGTGGGCTAAGCACACATCCTTGAGGTGTGCCTGTGTTGCCTGTCAGCAAGGAGGAGATGTTATTACCAATCTGTACTGACTGTAGTCTCCCAATAATGAAGTTGAGGATCCATTTGCAGAGGGAGTTACAGAGGCCCAGATTTTGAAGCTTGGTAATTAGTACTGAGGGGATGGTGGTGTTGAAAGCCGAGCTGTAACTGATAAACAGCAGTCTGATGTATGTTTTGTGGTTGTCTGGGTGCTCCAAGGCAGAGTGGAGAGCCAATGAGATTGTGTCTGCTGTAGACTTGTTGTGGCAGTTGATGGATTTCAGCTGGTCCAGGTCCTTGCTCAGGAAGGAGTTAATACTAGCCATAACCAACCTCTCAAAGCACTTCATTACAGTAGATATGAGTGCAATGAGAGATAGTCATTGAGGCAGCTCACCCTGCTCTTCTTGGGCACCAGTATGATTGCTGCCTTTTTGAAGCAGGTGGGAACCTTTGACCGCAGCAGTGAGAGGTTGAAGATGCCCTTGAACACTCCAGCCAGTTGGTCAGCACAGGTTTTCAGTACCCAGCCAGGTACGCCGTCAGGGCCTGGTGCCTTGCGAGAGTTCACCTGCTTTAATCTTGTACCTGCTTGCCTTTCCATAAAAAGCCATACACATTTCAGAGTCTGTTACAGAGGAAACACTGATCATTGATGGGGTAATCTGTAATTCTGATCGACAGTTTAGGAGTAAAGCTCCTGTGTATTGTTCAATTGGAAAATGTGTTACTGCACTGAAAGGAGTATGACACTTAATTATAAGATAACAGCACCATGTTCACAATTCAGTGGAGAAGTTCACTGCTTCCTCCTAATTTATATTTCAGCCTTCTAGTGGTGTGTAGGTTGTTCAGTGTGCCTTGTCTTATAGACCTTTTTTTGCTTGATAACTTCCCTGATTATCTTTATTGAAAAGGTAATAACTGAAGAAAACTATTGAATAAAACAATACATTTCCCACATTACTAAACAATACCTTTCAGTAACACAATACTGACAAAGCCATTACTCAACTGGGAGTTTCCTCAAAAATATTCCTTTCTGTCACCATAACATTCAAGGCTGAAAGCTCATTTGTGCCACACTTCCAGTGAATTTACAGGTGTGGTGTGGCGGACAATTATTGGGCTAAATATATCAGTAAGTGGTAAACTTTAGGAAGTTGGACATACTCATTAGTTACATTTTGTTTTCCAGATTTGAGCATAGAAATGGATAGGGTGAGTTCATGGTTGTGATACTTCAAATCATCAGGCTATCTTCTACTAAGGATGAATACCTTCAGTACTGAATGCCCTTTGGAACAAGCATGTTTGCCAGCTGCCAAAAGTGACCTTACTGGTAACTTTAGTAATTGATTACCATACATCATAAAACACAGATTGAAGTGGCATATCTCTGATGTTATCCAATGACACTACCCATCACTGAGGCCCACAAGTGAACAATGGTCACTTAAGAAAGCTAGAGCTGCATAAATGGATGCCAGAAAACTATTTCACCACAAGAACGGTGAATTTGGAAGTGCAAGAGGGAAAAGATCAGTAGTCAGGGCTGATGTTGATGGGGGTCTCTATCTTTCTCTTACTTTTTCTATCTCTTTCCTCTCTATCCCTCTCCTTTCCCTCTCATTTCTCCTTTTTTTTCCTTTTTCTGACTCTCATCCTCTCAGGTAAAACTTGAAGAAAATGAATTCCATGGACTATAAATTTCCTTTGCACTTTATTATCAATGAAAATGACAAAAATTAAAGAAAATGGATGGCAGCTATACATTCAGCATTGAATTGAAAAATCAGTACAGTTACCTAGTGACAGCAAACTTGCAACTAAACATCATCTATTATTGATGGAATTGTTGTGACAATGTGGATTGACTCTGGACAGCAAAAAACGTCTGTTAAGTCAAAGGTGCTCACATATATTTTCATATTAAGTTTGTCCACTTAGGACTTTAAAAGTTATACAGAATCCACTTATAGTGAACAGCATGGCCTTTTCCTTGCTCTGTGCAAACTGATGGGAAAGCAAATAGGCTTAAAAATTGAAAGCCAATAGGAAAGACCTTTAAACAAACTATGTGCTGTCAGCCAATACATGGTTGGTGTGAGGGTACATTGTTGCAGAACTTGTACATGAATTGCAGGGCAAATGCAATTGGGACAATGCTATAAAACAGAACTTACTTGTCAATAATTTGATCATTGATTCAGGGTTTAGATTTCACCAGGATAACTCAGCTCCAGACTTCTCCATGGCTTTAGTCCTAAAATGGCTAGGTGGTCAGATTCTCTCTTGTTGGAGATAATCGTTGCCTAGCACACATGTTAATGGTCATTTATCAGCCAAGGACTAAATGGTGTCCAGGTCTTAATGCATGCAGGTAAGGACTGGTTCATTTCCTGAGGAGTTACAAATGGCAACTGTGCAATCAACAGCAATCATCCCCATTTCTGACAGGCTGAATTCCAAAGGTGAGGTGAGGGTCATTACCCTTAACATCGAGGCAGAGTTTGACCGAATGTGACAATAAAGAGACTTGATAAAACTGCAGTAAATGGGCATCAAGGGGAAAGTACTCCTTTGGCTGGAGTCATATCTTGCATAAAGCAAGATGGTAATAATTATTGAAGATCAAGCATCCCAGGACATCGCTGCAGGATTTCTTCAAGTCTCTATTCTAGGCCCAATTGTATGCAGCTCTTCCTTGAATGACCTTTCATGTATAAATGATGCACTTGCTGACCCCACAAAACATTTGTACCATCTATTAGACACAAGTCAAGATGAAATACTTGCCTGGTTGAGTGTAGGTCCAACAACACTCGAAAAGCTCAATGCATCCAGGATAAAATAGCTTACTTGATTGGCACCCAATCCACCAACTTGAAGATTAATTTTCTCCACCATTGAACTATCACTGGACTATCAGCCATCAACTAATTGCATTATAATTATTCACCTATGCTACTCCAGCAAAATCCTCTGTTGCTGCTTGATATCAAGGGATCTATAGAAGGCAATAACTGTCAACTAAACAACAGTGTCTGTTATTTTACAAGGTTATACCATGTGAAGCACTAAGTTCATAAAACATACATTTACATTTATATACACAACATCTACCAGCAATAAGGAGAAGGCAGTGGGTACATGGGAACATCACTCCTGCAAGTCATATACCATTCTGATTTGGAAATATATGGCTCTTGGGTCCAAATCCCAAAGTGCTCTACTCAACTGCATTGTAGGAGTGCCTTCACCGGAAAGAATGCAGTGCTTTATGAAGGCAGCTTGCCACCATCTTGTCCAGAGTGATTAGAGATAAAGAATAAATGTCTTCAGCAGCAAAGTCCAGATCCCATAAAATGAATAAATATTGTGCACAAGGCCCAAGGTATTGTTTGAAGTAGGGTAGGTCTATGAAGGCTTTTCCCTTGCTCAAGTTAACAACGATTCAGCTATGCAATGTGTCAGAGACCATGTGATTC
This sequence comes from Pristis pectinata, assembly GCF_009764475.1. Lineage (NCBI taxonomy): Eukaryota > Metazoa > Chordata > Chondrichthyes > Rhinopristiformes > Pristidae > Pristis > Pristis pectinata. Next base: position 17,088,847 of record NC_067420.1, read on the forward strand.
ATAATGGAGAGAGACCCAAGTGGCTGTTGGAGGTAGAATCAGTACATCAGTCTGTGCTGGTCAATCAATGGTGAAGGAATCCAAACAATACCAAGGTCAAGAGATGAAGAATGTAATATGTTTTACTTGGCATATGATGGTGGGGCCAAAGAAAGACCTGCAGTAAAATGTAAGTTTTTAAATTAAAGAAGCAACTACTTACAGTCATATCCAAATGCCAGACTCCATGGTCTCTTACCTGCTTGGGCAGGTAGGTGTCACTAAAGCATGAGTGGTCCATCTGCAAAGCATTGAACTTCCTGGAAATGGTGTTCAAACATACATCACGTGCCACTGAACAGCGCATTCATGTTCAAATGCCTTTGTGCATTATCATGACAGACACACAGAAGACCCAAAACCAATGCTCAATACAAGAAGGCATAGCTTTAAGTAATGGGTGGGAAGTTCAAGGGAGATATCAGAGAGACGTTTTTTATCCAGAGAGTGGTTGGGGCATGGAATGTGCTGCCTGGGGTGGTGGAGGAGGCAGGTACATTGGTCAAATTCAAGAGGTTGCTAGATAAGCATATGGAGGAATTTAAAATAGAGGGATATGTGGGAGGAAGGGGTTAGATAGTCTTAGCTGAGGTTTAAAGGTCAGCACAACATTGTGGGCCGAAGGGCCAGTATTGTGCTGTACTGTTCTATGATTCTATGATTCTATGAAATATTGTTGACAATGTAGGACACATCCAATCACATTTGATGATGATTTTCAAGTAAAATTTAATCACAAAGAGCTCCCATACTTCAAGATTACGGTCTTCACTCACCGTTTTTCAGGATCTTCCTCTACTCCAGAGTCATCAACACCCAGGTTGCAATCCCCACCCCTTCATACCTCCAAAGATCAATGCCCCCTCCAGACAAGGTTGCTGAACTTGACCCTTAAAGCCTAGGATCTTTGATTTTCATCCCATCCCACCACCAGCAAGATTGGATCCCCTAAGATTTGGATCTAATGCTCCTCCAACGTCACATCCCCCATTATTTCCCTGCTCACAACCAACCAAACCATCAACTCCATGATATCACTATCCCAGCAGCAGGACCCTTCCCTGTTCATGACAATCAGGTTGGCTTCCTGCTGCAGAACCTGCTGGGAACAATAAACAAACACAAATCAAAGTTCCACAAAGTGTTGGGAACCTGGATTTCCCAACTACTCACCAGCCCCCAAGTTGCCTCAGCTCACCAACCACTTTGCTCAGAAAACCAGTCTCAGTCAAGAACAGGCCCACAATGCCCTTTGTTTCATTGTGTGAAGAGATAAAGAAGGAACGGACAGTCATCATCTGGACCATCAGGTGAGTTGGATATATGCAGTGCTAGATTGAGCACCAGATTGGGTATCGGTGGTGGGGAAAGTAATGGAAGGAATTCTGAGAGATAGAATTTACTTGCATTTAAAAAAGCAAGGGCTGGTTAGGGATAGCCACCATGGCTTTGTGCATGGGAAATCATGTCTCACAAATTTGATAGCATTTTTTGAAAAAGTGACCAAGAGTATTGACAAGGACAAGGAAGTAGACATTGTCTACATGGACTTTAGCAAGGTCTTTGACACAGGTCCCACATGGTAGGCTGGTCCAGGAGGTTAGAACACATGGGATCCTGGGTGAGCTAGCCAATTGGATACAAAATTGGTTTGGTGATAAGGAGGCAGAAATTGGTAGTGGAGGGTCATTTTTCAGATAAGAGGCCTGTGATCAGTGGTGTGTCGCAGGGATTCATGCTGTGCAGATGACACCAAAATTTGTGGTATAGTGGAGAGTGAAGAAGGTTGTGTAAGGTTACGTCAGGATACTGATCAACTGGGAAAGTGGGCAAAGGAATGGAACTTTGTTTATACAGCACAGTAACAGGCCCTTCTGGCCCAACGAGCCCATGCCGCCCAATTACACCCATGTTAAGCTACTAACCTGTACGTCTTTGGAATGTGGGAGGAAACCAGAGCACCTGGAGGAAACCCACACAGTCACGGGGAGAACGTACAAGCTCCTTTCAGACAGCGGTGGGAATTGAAACCCGATTGCTAATGCTGTAATAGTGTTACACTAACTGCTACACTACTGTGCTGCCCTTTAACTCGGATAAGTGCAAAGTGATGCATTTTGGTAAACTGAGCCAGGGCAGGACATACAAAGTGAATGGCAGGGCCCTGGAGCGTGTTGTTAAACAGAGAGACCTGGGGTACATGCATATAATTCTCTGAAGGAGTCAATACAAGTAGCCAGGGTACTGAAGAAAATGTAGAGCATACTCACCTTCATTGAGTACAAGAATTGGGATGCCATGTTACAGTTGTACAAAACATTGGTTCGGCTGCACTTTGAGCAGTTCTGGTCATCACAGTACAGGAAAGATGCAGCTAGAGAGGGTGCAGAAAAAATTCACAAGGATGTTACCTGGATTGGAAGGCTTGAGTTATGCAGAGAGATTGGATAGGCTGGATCTGTTTTCCCTGGAGCAAAGAAGGCTAAGAGGTGGCATGATAGAAGTATATCAAATTATGAGAGGCATAGATAGGGTAGACAGCCAGAGTCTGTTTCCTGTGGAAAGGATGTCTAAAACTGGAGGACATAAGGTGAGAGAAAAAAGGTTTGAAGGGGATCTGAGGGGTAAATTTTTCATATAAAGAGTAGTTTGTCTCTGGAACGAGCTGTCAGAGGAGGTGGTGGAGGCAGCAACAACAACAACATTTAAAGGCATCTGGGCAGGTGCTTGAATGAGCAAGGCAGAGAGGGATATGGAATTAATGCAGGCAAGTGGGATTAGTATAGATAGGTATGGTGGTTGGTGGAGACACGGTGGACTGAAAGGCCTGTTTCTATGCTGTACAACTCAATGACTCCTTGATTGTCATATTAGTTTCTGAATTGGAAAGGGAGAAACACTATTGTCAGGAGATGGTTAGTGGGTGGGGATGTGGTTGGTAATATTAGAGCATCAGTGACTCTCTTGGAGTGAGCAGAACTTATCTGATCCATGTTAGAAAAATCCCAGGATAGATTTCCAAGCTCCTGACTGAGTGTGATATTACACAACAAATCAACCACCCATTACAACAGCACTTGATTCTCATTTTCACCAAACTAATGCCTGGAACACTAGTTATTTTGCTTACATAGATATTTTTCAGTCTGCCATAATGACTAAATGTGCTTGAACATCACAGGGACTTTCCATTCCCCCACCCCCACCCCCCCCCCCCCGACATTCTTAAAATGACAGAAGCAATACTCAGGGGTTACAATGACTGGTAAAAAACTATTCATTTGAAATACAGTTGAATGAATTTAATATCTGGTGTACTATCCTAGTCAATAAAACGTGAAAGATGCTGACATTTGTACCACAAGCTGATCTTCAGATATAAAGGTCTTGGGTCATGATGGCTTCTAAAATTAGGAATGATTGACATTAATTGAAATTATATCATAATTTTGCTTACATACTGCCATTCTCTTAATTCCTTGCTTTATACCTCCAATTATATTGCTTTGTTACCGGACTCCTGACTCTAATAGAGTAGAAACTGTCAATTATTTCTTTAATTTTTGACATACCAAAAACAATGTAAGTTGAGAAATTTTTATTTCTTACAACTTGGCATTGAAGCTGTTAATGCCACTTATTTTCAAAAATCTAGATTTGACACAAGTAATTAAAATAACAAAGGAATTGTGGAATGAAATAATAGCTGGCACCTTCATTTATAAAATGCCCTTAACACAAAGAGATTCTAAGCCTCATAACAAATAGAAATAAGGAAGCTAAAAAGTTTATGATGGTAGCTTTGAGAGGAGGATAGCGGTTGGTGAGGACAAACAGTTACCAATGACCAGGTGGAACAGAAGGATTTTGTGGAGGCTTCAGAAGGTGGAAAGATGGGTTGTAGATCAAAGAGCATGTTTAATAGAGGCTGCAGATTCCCAGGGGATCTGTGTGGTCATCAGATTTATGTCTGGCCAAACTGCTTGGTGTCCTGAGATTGTTTGTAGACTTTCCTGTTGCTTTTGATTTACGAGGAAATTAATTCTGCTGCAGCACACTAATTGAAACAAAACTCTATTACTTTTGTGGCATTAAGCCAAAAAAAAAAATCAATGTTTACAGGAGCCCTCCCTCCAAGAGAAGTTTTAAATCCATTGGCTAAAAGGACAAACTTTTATTAAAATGGATTAACAGAGATGGTGTAAAATGTATTAACAGTGACTCTGTATAAGCAGAGCAATTAAATTCCACTGAAATAGGATTAAGATCACATTTCAGCATCCATATAAATTATTTTGTTTCTCTGGGTTTATTTGCTCCTCTCGGCCTCCAAATCATCTTCCCAACTTTTTTACTCTTTCTGAACTCATTTCGTGTTCATTACTCCCTTTCTTCCTTCCTCCTATCTCCCTCTCTTCCTCTTCCCACCTTGCCCCAAATTCCCTTCCCTTTTCCTTTATTTTTCTGCACCTTCCTTTCATTCCCTGCCTTTGGTCCTTTCCTGATCTCGTCTTGATAACCCCAACTCTTCCTTCATATTTCCTCACTATTTATTTCGCCTTGTTCACTGTTTTACTTTCCACATTTTCCATCCCACTCTCCTCTTACATCTACTTCCTTCACTTCCTTCATTCCCCTCCCCTCTGACAACCCTCAGTCTCTCCTCTCCTCACCCCTTTATCGCTCACCTCATCTGATCTCATTTTACTCTCTCCCTGCTCTTCTTTCCTTTTCCCCTTATACACCTTCAGCTCAACCTTTCCCATTGCCCCCATCTGTTTTCCTTTGTTGTCCATCCCACCTTTCTTCCAGTTAGCTCCTTCCACTCTCCACTTCCACCCCAACAACATTCCCAACTTTCTCTTTCCTCCATTTCTCATCTTCCTCATCTCAACCCTTCACCTCACTTCCCATTTCATTCTGTTATGTGTCATGACATCCCTTCCTTCTCAACATCTTCTCCCTTTTCTCATTCCTACACCTTCTTCTCCCCTCCTTCTTACCTTCTTCCCTGCAATTCAACCAGCTCCTCTTCCTTTTAGAAATGCATCAGCTTTTACTTCTCTGAATGAACCAGGTGAGATTGAGAGCTCATTTTCTGATTCATTACTCTAAAATATAAGTGGGGCATTTACAAGTCGACCAAGCAGCAACATCTTCCCATTAACACAATACTTTATTGCAATAAATGAATACAATCAGACTACTTATTTAAATCTACTTTTATCTGTACGATAAATGGTTTGTAATACCATTTGTAATAAATGGTTTGTGAATGCTCCCATTCACCCTCCCAGTCTTTTCCTAGGCAGATTTTTCTATTCTATTTTGTCTTCTTTCATACTTCTTGAAAAATGCTTTCAATATTTTAACAATCTTTGATATATAATTCCTGAAGGGATATTTTTTGAATTAAGTATAATGAATTTGCAGTTCCCAGCGATTTTTATTGAATGAGTACAGCAGGGGACTTGCTATTTCATTGGGTTTCCTTTAATTAAAAACTAAAAGCATATATCACAGCAAAACATTTGGTGTTGAATAGGTTATATGGTCCCTAAAGGAGCTAGTGTATTTTTTATGCTCTGTTCTGCTTTTCAATCAAAGACAAAGTTTAAACTAATAATAGAATTCATGCATCTTCAGTTTGCCATCATCTGACACCATGTTCTTTGATCTAAGCTAAGAACCTTATCAGAAAACAAGAACTATAAGCACATTTTATTTTATTTTTCATTTAGTTTTACAGTCACTGATGTCTGAGATAAATATTCCATCTCCCACATATGGAAACTAGATAGGCAGGCAACTTATTGCAAGATGATTTCCAGATAATTAATTCAGATTTTACCTGAAATAAGATTGTGGAAATTGGTTTATTTATTCAAGGCACCTGTCAGAAGGAAGAAGTGTGGTATCAAATATGCTGCATCATTTTTTGAATGGGAATGGGCTTCTGTAAGAAAGAACACTCCCAACAGTTACAGAGACACAATAAATTCTGCAGATGCTAGAACCTGGAGCAATACACAAAAAAGTGCTGGAGGAACTCAGCAGGTCAGGCAGCACCCACCGAGGGAAATAAACAGTCAACGTTTCGGACCGAGAACCTTCATCAGCACTCTTTGTGTATTACTCCCTACAGTTATGCACCTTCCTGACCTGCAACATAAATGTTGGTGGTGAAGACCAAATGGACATTCATTCCTGTCTTTCCAGTTGTATCCAACTTCCCTACTTTTTCCTTATACCAATTGAGCTAAAACATGCCCATTTTCTGTGAGGACCTCAGTACAAGACCTAAGGTGATCTGTTCAATATAACAGGACTTATTTTGAGATTTTGATTAAAATCCTTTGTCCACAACATCCCACCATTGTGCAGAGTGCAGCTCATTAAGAAAATATGCTGAACAGCCAATGGGGAGGAAGAGAATCGGGGGCAGAACGTAAACACATACATTCCAAATTCATCTGAGTTTCCTTTACATTTGTCCCCTCTCCAATCTCTCCTACTTCTGGCTTATTTTTAATCAAGCCTTTCTGCCAGTTATTTGTGCAACTTGATAGTCCTCTTTAAAATCAATCTTATATGAATGTAATAGTAAAGAGTATTTTTTACAATCTGTAATAATGTATCTCAATAGAAATAAAAAGGTTATGAATAAATCAGATATAGAATTCTACAGCATGGCTGGGCACACTGCAGCCTTCTGGGTTCAATACTGAATTCAGCAATTTCACTGTCTCCATCTGTATCAGAATTGTCCGTTCTGCTGTAGACGATCCATCTCTAATATTAACTCAGTCTTTCTTTGTGTCTCCACTGGCACCACCTAATTTGCTTGAAATTTACTACAGTTCCGACCTGTACTTCAGGGCTTTTCTATGTTTATTCTCTCTCTCTCTCTCTCTCTCTCTCTCTCTCTCTCTCTCTCTCTCTCTCTCTCTCTCTCTCTCTCTTTCTCTCTCTCAAATTCATGATGGAACTGGGGTAACATGTGACTATTCATCAACAATGACTTTTCCCTGTCAAGTGAGGACTAACAGTTAACCTTTTAGCTAAATTCCATCCTTGCCTAGTATCCACAAATCCTAGTATACCAGTATCCCTTTCCAACAGGAGTCTCTGGATATAATTAGGAGAGGGAACTGTGACTAACCTATCCCATTTTATTCAAAATCTAAGCATTAATCATAAATACCTTGACATGTAAAAATAACTTATGAAACATCTTCATATGTCAGCCAATCAGTTCAAAGTGGGCATAGGAATGGCAGATGGAATCTCAGACAAATGCAAAGTGACACCTTTTGGGAGTTTAAATGAGGCTTGGACATACACAGAGAATGGCAGGGCCCTGGAGAGTGTTGTTGAACAGAAAGACCTCAGGGTACAAGTACATAGTTCTCTGAAAGTGACAACACAGGAAGACAGGATGCTGAAGAATGGGTCTGGCATGCTTGCCTTCATTCACCATGGCACTAAGTACAAGAATTGGGACATCAATTTACATTTATACAAAAGGTTGGTTGGACCAAACAGAGTGTTGTGTGCAGTTCTGATCACCATGCTGTAGAAGAGTGTAGTTAAGCTAGAGAGGGTACAGAAGAGATTCAGAAAGATGTCGCATGGACTGGAGTTATGGGGAGAGATTGGATAGGCTAGGACTGTTTTCCCTGGAGCGAAGGATGCTGAGGTGTGAACTTATAGAGGTTTATAAAAATATGAGGGGCATAAATAAGATAGAAAGCCAGTCGTTTTCCCAGGGCAGGAGAGTCCAGAACTAGAGAGCACAGGTTTAAGGTGAGAGGGGAAAAATTTAAAGGGATAGATTTTTCACACACGTGGATACGTGGAACAAGCTGCCAGAGTAGGTGGTAGAGGCAGGTGCAATTATAACATTGAAAAGACGTTTGGGCAGGTACATGGATAGGAAAAGTTTAGAGGGATATGGGCCAAACTCAGGCAAATGAGATTAGCTTAAATAGGCACCTTGGTCAGCACAAACGAGTTGGACCAAAGAGCCTGTTTCCACGCTGTATAACTCAATGAATCTATGAATCTAAATGATTCACAGTAAAAATGATCAGTATAGAACCAGTAATTTTTCCATAAAGAAAACTTATGGCATTTGAATAAACTGTGAAACAGATGGACAGTTAAAAAAATTATTAGTCCTAGGAAGACTGCAAATCCAAAACAAGACCGAAAGCATAGAAAACATACAACAGTTTAGTCAGCTGATGTAATGTTAAATTAAAATCTAAACACACATTTAGTAAGTTTTAAGACTTTGACAAAAAGAGAGGAGAAGAAGAGTCAGGAGAGTCAAAAATAGAAAGATTCAAAAATAGGGAAAAGTGAGCAAATCAACAGGTACAAACATCCCCAGGTCATTTATGTCATCCATTCTTTAGTCCTTCTATATTTCTCTGCTGCCTCACTGACCAAGGAAAACACAATGTAAAAAAGAGGAAACCACGGCAACATTAATGTCAATAACAATAAACACCAGAAGAGATGCACAATAATGCAAAGCAATGTAAAATTCACCCATGATTTTTCACTTAGTGTAACAGTTTTTTTATAAAGCAGTTTATAGGCCATAATCCCATTAACTTCTGTATGATCACCACATTTGTTGATTCTCTCCCCTGTTCTCAATTTTTATTCTTCTTTTTCTCACTTTATTAAAATGCTTATGTATCAGTTTCATCGGAGGCCACACACTCAAGGCATCAGTAAACCTATATGAAAGCAGGAAACTGCAGATGCCGAAAATCTGAAATTGACATAGAAGATGCTGGAAAAACCTAACAAGTTGGGTTGCACATGAGGAAAGAGAAGCAGAGTCAACATTTCAGGTCGTTGACCTTTCATCAGAACTCCAAGGATGAAAAACCTCGACCAACAAGGCTGCTGTGCTTTTCCCATGCTTCCTGTCCAGATTTGCAGTCTTTCTAATGAAAGGTCATCACAGTGCAAGTTCAGATGCCAGGTGTTCTTCACTTTGAATATGGATTAAATCATCCTCTTGAATTTTTAGGGTAGATTCACTTATTTAGACAAAGTGGGTCAATAACTATTTTAATTACATTTCACATTTTAACTTTAAATATTCAGTTGCAATATCCTAATAATTAGCATTTTACAAACTTAAAAACAAATGTCAAAATAATTCGTATGTCGGATGCTGAGCACAAGAGCAAGATATAGAGGTAAAGTTGTTCACAATCAGTGAATTCCCCTGAATGGAGCCAAAATATAGACCTCCATTTTTCCAAGGCTTTGTGGCAGTGGGATACTTTGCTTACAGAGGATAAGCTGAACTGCCAACTCTAATTGGCCTTGCCTTGGAGAGATATCACCCACAATATGATTCTCAGAAACATTTAAGACAGTTCAGAAGCAAAGTGCAGAAATGAACTGTCAAAAAGCTTCAGTGCATTCTGAGGGCACAGCCTTGGGATGTGCTTTCAGAGTCCTATTCACCACTTGGAGGCTCCTCTTAGATGCAGACAGTCAGCTTGACTAATTCTCCACATCTAGAAATGGTAATTCTGGATGAATGAGCACCATGAGAGGCAAGCAGTCATAGAGTCATAGAGAGATACAGTATGGAAACAGGCCCTTTGGCACACTGAGTCCGTGCTGACCATCAGTCAGCCCTTTACACTAATCTTACTTTAATCCCATCTTTATTCTCCCAAATTCTAATCGACTCCCCCACCACCACCACCACCTCCCCCACTTCTAAATACTACCACTCATATACTCGCTACAGGCAATTTACAGTAGCCAATTAATGTACCACCCACGTATGTTTGAGATGTGGGAGGAAACTGGAGCATCTGGAGGAAATCCACACGATCACGGGGAAAACATGCAAACTCCACACAGACAGCATCAGAGGTCAGGATTTCTGAGCATCAGAGCACAGGCAGCATCAGAGGCCTGGGTTTCTGGTTCTGTGAGGTGACAGTTCTGCTAGCTGCACCATTGTGCCACCAGAGGCCAAGTCCAGCACTATCTGACCCAACATCTCTTTTACTTTGTATAAATTGACCAATGAAATGAATGGTGGCTTTTGAGAGCCTAGATTGCAATAAAGCCCATGATGCTACTCGAGAGTTGGAAAGCATTTTGTGAATGGACAAACACAGTTGCAGCTGTAAATCCAAACATTACAATTGTATATTATTGAATTTGTTTGCTTATTTTTTCTCAATTCTTTATATTTTCTTTACTCTCCTGGGTGCACCTTAACCCCAGAATCATCAAGAGAATTTCAACTTGCCCTAATATCTAGGCAAGCTTTATAGATCACAAAAAGAAATAATGTTTTGAATTATTTCTATCCTGACCCTCCATGTTTTTGCATGGAGGAAGAAGATCATTAGATTTGACATTTTAGCTTTAAAATGCCAAAAAAATTCCTATTCTGTGATAGAAAAAATGAATAGTAGCAATAACAGAACATATGTTATAGTGGTAATACTTTGCTGGTTCTAATGCTCATGTGAAAACACGTTTAACAGTCATCTGATATAATAATGCTGCAATTAATTACGAACTATGGTATAATTACCTATGTAAGTATTATGTTTCACTGACACTTTTTGGAAGTTCTTGACTTCAAAGACTCTGGGCAAAAGTACTAATTTAATAAGTTTAGGCTGAAAAATGCTCCAAATCACTTCCCAAGACATTACAATTTAAATAATGATATACTAAATTCATAAAAAAAAGTCAATTCATTAAATATAAATGAATCATACAGAATGCTTATATCTGGACATAAGAACATAAGAAATAGGAGCACGAGTAGGCTTTCTGGCCCTTTAGTCCTGCTCCATCATTCATCAACTTTATGGCTGATTTTCTAGCTCAACACAATTTTCCTGCACTGTCCCCATATATTTTAATTCCCTGAATGTCCAGAAATCTACCGATCTCTGTTTTGCATTGACTCAATGACTGAAATTCCATAGCCCTCCAGGGTAGAGGATTTCACAGATTCACCACCCTCTGCATGGAAATTTCTTCTCATCTGTTCCTTCCAATGGCCTACTCCCTATCCTGAGACCGTAACTACAGATTCTGCTCAATCACTGAAAACATCCAGCTTGCACAGCTCTGAAAGAATGTTGTAAGTTTCAGTTTGATCCCCTCCCATTCTTCTAAACTTTAGAGAATACAAGTCTTGACTACTCAACCTCTCTTCATTCTACATACCTTGAACCAGCCTTATGAGTCTTCACTGCACTCCCTCTATAGCAAGAATATTCTTTTTTTAGTTAAGACCAAAACTGTACACAGTACCCCAGCCGTGGTCCCACCAAGGCCTTCTATAAATTGAATAGTTTGACCCTGTGTTTTTTTCATACCAATCTTCAGATAAATTGCAAGGAACTTGAAGCTGAACCTTCTTATTTAAATGTAGTTGATTTCTAACAGCAAGATGCTGGAGGAACTCAGCAGGTCAGGCAGCATCCATTGGAGAAAAGCAGGCGGTCAACGTTTCAGGTCCTGAAGAAGGGTCCTGACCCGAAATGTTGACCGCCTGCTTTTCTCCATGGATGCTGCCTGACCTGCTGAGTTCCTCCAGCATCTTGTTGTTTTTTTTCATCTAGATTCCAGCATCTGCAGTCCTTTGTTTCTCTAGTTGAAATTTATACATTGGGTAGAATGATAGAATTAACAAAGCCAATATCAAGCTAAATCTTAGACATGGATACTTAATTTTTATCAAAGTGAGCAAAATTATCATGCTGTACTACAATAAAAACAAGTCTTCCTGGAAATTAATTCCCCAGAAGCTCCAAAGGAATGAATTTTGGAAAGCAATGTGTAACAAATTGACACGCACCACATTAGATTTTACCAATACCAACAGAGAATGGATTCTGAGATTTTTTTTATTGTTGCTATTTGCTTGTTCTGTTATTGATTGATAAAATTGTCTCGTCAATAAAACCTAAAATAATTGGGGTGATTTTAAAGACTACACATCTGATGGAAATTCATCAGGTGGGTAGTTACAAAATTCCAGGTTACTAACCTGCCTTTCAGCTGCTTGAACCCAATCATCCTGTCGTGATTCTGATTGTTGACTTAGTCACTAAGGCTATCACTAACGTCACTATCAATAATGTATAGCTACAGGGTTTGGGCATTTATTAGGGTGAAATAGTAGGAGGGTTGACAGTCTGATATGCTTCATTATTAATGTTCCTTCCATGATAATTTCCAGCGTTCCACCAACCAATAGAATAATCAGTCCCAAATGACGGGAAGTGTTTGTTTTCATATGATAAACTTTATGATAATGGGTGGTCCACTTATTTATTTATCCCTTTTTCCAATAGGTTAACTCAGACAATCGAACTGGCACTTCAATCTCTGCCAGTGAAAATAGCAAAATATCTGAACTTCCCACTTCCACATTGCAAAACTAGAATGTTCCTACTGAGTCAACAGAGTGGAGTGTAATGCCCTCATCAATACCCTTTCAAAATAGGTAACTTCTGTATTATCCAGGCAGTAATGCTTCTATTATGAAATCAGAGGCATTGTAAACCACACTTCCAGCACTCATCCTTTTTGTCTTGCACCTATACTTTTCTTTGTCTTGATCATTGACTTGCAATGGCAAGTGAAAAGAGCTCTGGTTATTTTGTGGTTTTCACATTGGGATATTAGTTTAAAACCTTAGACCCATGCTTTCCCTTGGTGGCTTTACAGATCGTATTTTTTCTCCTCAACCTTACGCTGTGACTAATGTGATTAAGTGGGAGAACTGCCCCTAGTGACGAATGCTGCAACTCTATGAAACAATGATAGCTTAGAACCTCTTCATACCAGGCTCTGCAAGGTGCATTTAACAGATGGCTTGGCATTGACACAAAGGCTGCCAATGGAAGCAGTTCTCTGCCAAACCCACATTTCATCAAGATGCCTAGCTGGAGTTAAAACTTCCATTGCCATCTAACATGGCTCTTCTGCCATACTCTGAGTACTAGTTCTCCTACAGCCTTTCCCTCATCATTTGCTGGTATCAGAAAAATGCAGAAAATCATTTATTTACAAAGCACAAAAAAAAGACAAGAGCCTAAATTTTGTTCATGTACTAACAGTGAAACTGTCATTATTCACCATAACCACAGTGTTATACTGACAGCAGCCACTGGGGTCTGTAATGCATTGTTAAACACAGAAATACAGAACTATATCCACTGATACCCTGGCCCTCTACAAGCTGCATTCCCAAAGCCCTCGTTAATGGAAATATTTTTGAGATCACTGAATTGATGCTCTTCAACTTTTGATCCATTCCTTTGTAAAAACCCTTGAAAAGTTAAAGATCATTGAATGAACCAATAAGGGTTTTTTAACTGCAACTCGCCCATAATTATCTTTTATTTCCCTACAACATAAGAAGAAGGTCATTTGACCCATCGAGTTTTTGCTAGCTCTCAGTAAAATCCTATTCTCTCACTTATTTCAGTGCTAGCAATTCTTTCTCATATGCCTTTTATCCTCTCCTGTCACCCACCTCCAGAGGTGGTAATTTATAGCAGCCAATTAACTTACCAACCAGCACTTCCGTGAGATGTGGGAGGAAACCAGAGCACCGGGGGAAACCCATGCCACAACAGAGAGAATTTCACACTGACACCACCAGAAGTCAGGATCGAATCTGGGTCGCCGGAACTATAAGGCAACAGCATTACCTGCTGTACCACTGTGGACATATCCTTGATCCTGAAAAAAATACATCTGTTTCCCTCATATTAATTCTTTCAGAATTCTATGTTGTTTTAAAATACAATATTAAGCAAATCTTTTTAATGTCTTTAAAGTTTATGATATTTCAACACTTACCTTCATCTCATCTGTAAGTCCCAATTTCTGATATATTCTCTATAAATTAGTAATAAATAACTAATTTACTTAATTTTACTTCCTGGTTTGAAGTTTTCAATTAGATTTTCTGCTCAGCCTGCATGATGACATCTTGACCTCTGTGTGCCAGAAATCCCAGACTGCTGACACCAGAAATTAGCATTGGGTTAAGTGAAATCTGTGGTAGAAATATTGCACTTTTTCAAGGTCAGTGGTGCATGCTGTCTCCTCAAAATACAGGCAATGGATGAAGAAGAAAGATATTTTATGCTGGTGGTTCTGATGCAACTATGCAAAGTTAAATACTTCAGCCCCTCATTCTCTTCAAGTTGCTGACTCTATAGAAAGATACACTTCCAGCATATTACTAATTATCTTCATTCATGCTTGATTCTGAACGTTCAAGAAATATTACTGTAGATCCTGATCCTCTCCATAGTTCTGTACATGAGCATTACCATGAAGAGTTATGGGAAAGGTTCAGGAATAGGAACTCAGGTCACTTCTGACCAAGCTAGCTGTGCACAGCTAACTCAATATTGACCAAGATTTGAACATAGTGTCTTACTGGTCTGTATGCTGAGGTAACTCTGAATATCAGTACAGGAGGAATCAGTCTAACACTCTTTGCTTAAATAAATTAAAGACAGAACCCTTCACCTTTTTTGCAATACAAACTTATTTTGAGTGACTAAAAGGCTTGCCATCTTACAAAACATACCTTTTTCTACAGGCAATCTTGGGTTCACAAATTCTATTCATGCATACAACAAAACAGAAGACGAGATGTTCACAGAACAAAAGAAAAGGATTGATCTCCATAGTTTATTTTTAATTGCTTCTGTGGCTCTGCAGCAGTGATCAAAGCATTACCAAGCTGCTTCCTGCTTGAGCATTCAGGAGGTTGCAAAAAATTAACCCTATTGACGTCATATCCCTCTCCAACTTAAATTCTTAGTCAATACGATGCTGTTGAATGTTTAGGGACTGCTGTCTCTTGACATATGGATGGCATTTAGTTCCTATTACATTGAATCAATTTGTAATCAAGCAACCACTCCTCTGGCAAGTGCCAGTTCTCTGCCTTGTAATTGCAGTGTCCTTCTGAATACTTTGAAACACAGATTGAACTTGTTCCACTTTACTGTCTAAGCCAAATATAAACCAGATGCACTAATTTCTGATGTAAGATTGAAACCAACTGCATCTTCTCTCCAACGTTAATCACCTTTTGTATGGCATAGATGAGGCCATTTAGTTTCAGCTACACAAAAAAAAACAAACTGAATTGTGTAATGTAATCCCAAAATGCTCTTAATATCCCAAAATACAATGGAATAAAAATGATTTAATATATGCATTCATCTAGAAGCAGTAGCCTTGCTCAGAGGCCTTTTAATTCAGGTTATTTTTCAGTCATATGCTGTTTGTTGAGTTGTCTGCTTTTGTGAGTTCTGCATGTTTCTAAACATATATAGTTTTACAGTATTCCTTTCATTTGATAATCACCTTTATCTGATAATGGTTTGGTGGCTGAATATCCTGAAAATTGGAAAAGGAGGACTTCTCAACATTGCCTTTGGATATTTTATGATGACCCACCTTAGATATTAAATAGTTAAAAAATTTAGTAGCTAGATTTAATGGACAATTGGTGTGTTTTTAAAAAGATCTGCTTTTGTTAATGAAGTTGTTCTAAACGATTGTAATTGTAATTGCATGGATATGACTGCAATACTATGTGGTCTATGCTGTCTTTCTTGTTCAGAGACTGCAGATATCCAGCAGAATTCTCTCCACAGAGTAAAGTCAGTGGTGCACTTTCCTTCCTGTGTTCAATAACAGCTTTATGAGTTCATTATGACACATTCAGCAAACTCCATTTCATCCCACATAGTTTTAAACTTGCCATTTCTCTGTCATTTAGTTGTATAATTTTAACATTGGAGCCAATAATTTGTCTTAGCAAGCTATGAAATCCAAGTCCCCTCAAGCTTCAATGGGATTAATCACTTTGTTTCAAAAATCACCGTAAGCCATTTTTATTAGCAATTGGTAATTGCAATACATTTGTAGTCATAATCATGTTTTCTCTATAGGTACATTAGCTGTGGGCTTTTGATTAAGGTTTCATTTTTCATTAATTTTAATGTTCTTTGAGCTGTGGGTACTGAATTATTTTGGATATTTTTACCATATATGAGGTGTACAAAATTAATACGTTCTGATTTAAGTCCCTATAAAGCAGAACATTTAAAGCCACTTTATTTTTCTGTCAAATTGCAAAATCTGATTTTCTTTTGTAATTTTATTCCTATAATCCCCAAAGTATTTGGCATGAAGAACATTTTGAAAATTTTATACTAAACTAATTTTGTACTTCCCTAGATGAGACCATTTCGGTCAGGCTGGCATTAAATCAATAAAATTGTATCCGCCTAGATGGGTATTTTTTTAAATGTTATTATCCAAATGTTGCAGCTACTATGTTCGAACAGCAAGTATGTGGAATTCATTTTAACACCTCTAAATATTTTGCCCAACAACTGTTGTTTCCTGCAAGGTTGATAGCTGTAACTAAATTAGGGTTAGTAAAATGGATATTGAAACCATACACTGTGTTAAGGTTAAGTTTAGGAATCTGGAGGAAGAATTGGTGGTTATGCTTTTAGAGTTTGGAGTGTTAGTGATGGATTAGAACCAGTATTGCTCCTATTGGATCTGGATTTTTTTAGTGCAACCATACCAAGTTAATATGTCTTCACTTTCCTTAAGAAAAGTTCCCTATTGGTTTGTTCAGTTTGCAGTTATTGAAATATATTTGATTTTTTTTTGTGTGAGCATAAAGATGTCTTCTTCATGTCAGCAAGAACAACAGTAATTCTGTTATCCTGTCAGCAGTAGGCAAATAAATAGTGAAAATCACATTTGGAATATATACAAAGAATTTGTTGTCCAATTGGAGAAAATAACTTGAATAAAATTGCTTCTTAAGGAAAGCCATCATGGAAAGGAATTTCATTAAAGTGAGGAACAAATTTGATCAGTATAAATCCAATTGTTACTGCATTACTAGTGAGTATTTTTGTCAGTATCATATTTGTACCAAGTGAAATGAAAATAGATAGATATGTAGGGAGTTAGATATAGTATTAACAGCAGTACATGTGTCCTTGGATTTTACTTTTGTCAGTATGTAATCTTAGAAAGTGATGTCAGAAGGTAAAGGAGCTTATTGCTTTTTGAAAAGTACATGCATTAGTATTTCATGTTATCCCTGGTGTTATAACTGCCATCTTTGTTCATGGGGACTAAGGATGTTTAACTGAGATTGATGACACCTTTCTGACAATTGAATATATAATTGCACCATAGCAATGTAAATGTAGGATAAAGTTGTTAGATAAAGAGATGTATTCCAGTTACTTTACCATGACAGTATGCAGTACAAGATGAAGTACAGAAGACTGATTATCGGCCAGGTTAGACACAATAAATCAAATGAGTTCTGCAATGGAGAAAAAGACACCAATAAGAATAGTTCCATATCCTGTAATCTTAAAGGGAGATTAATGAATGAAATCATGATTGAATGTTATACATGTAGAAAAGAATTTTCTTTAAGTCAAAGGCACGTAATTAGAACAGACAGCAAACAATTTAGCCTTTATTAGATCACATTGCATTCTCTCTTTTTATGTGACCCAAAATCAATTTTATCCAGAGTAAATTATGTTAGTGATAATTTCCGCATGAAATCATGTCAACCGCAAAATGGAATGGGGTACTTCCAGGCATGATCCTCATTAGCACATCTGACCTTTTCCTGGTGTCAGGCATACGTCTATGATTCACTGGTGGTAAACTATATACTTCCGCCAGCATGAACACATATTGCAGAATGAAGCTCCATGTAACAGCCATCATGGAGCATAATCAGTAGAGCAAGGAACATATTGCACTATGTTCCGGCTTTCTCACTATTTAAAGGAACAATTTTCTAATAACAGGAGACCTGACAGGTCCACCTCAGAACTGACTGTAAGCTGCTCAAGCATCTTCCAGAGTCCAAAGGGTGTTCTTACTTTCCAGCATTCGGTTCCTGAGCCAATCATTCAATGCTGCCTTAGTGGTGACAGTACTGGCAACATTCTCTAACTGGAGACTTTGAATGGGCAATAGCAGGTCATTTAAGGACAGTTGGGGAATTGGGGGATAGGAATCAAATACCTGCCTGTCTGCAAAGAACCATTCCCAGGAACCTTCAAGGATGCCTCCTCCTACCCGAACCTGTCTAATGAGAAACGTATTCATAGGCTCAGATTTTCTAAGGCAGTCTTCACAAAAATGCATGGTATCCTGCTGGAAGACGTTTAGCCACACTCTTGTACCTGAAATGCTTTCTCCATAAAGCTCAAGATCATGGTGACTCTTACCTTCCTGACCACTGGATCATTCCAGGCAATAATTGTAGATCTACGCTAGTTTCTATCAATTTGTAGCTCACTGCAGTATAAGCCAAGTCATCCAACTACTCCGCACACAAGGGAATAATTTGGGCATGAGGAGCAGGGTGATAAGCAAGGCTACTGGGGATGCCTCAACTGAATATAACAGCTTCATTTCCCAGCTGAGTTAACAATGGAGGCTTTGTCCATGGAAGCTTTGGGGAATGCCTGACAGATGCCTTTTATAAGAAGCCTGCTAAATCATAGTCCTAAATGCAAACCATGGGTGCCTCCTTGTTATTTGAATCACTAACACCAACAAAGTACACCAACAATCATCTGGGAGAACACAGATGATTCATAAAGTTCCTTTGTATCCTCATGAGTAGGACCACATGCGTTGATTAGAACATATCAAAAATTTAATCTCTGATCTACTTATGTAAATTGATTGCTATGACAGCTTCGTATTTCACAACGTAGCATCTTGTTGAAAGTACCAACACCTTGGCTCCACTCTACAGGTGTAAACAATGGGTGAGAGTTTGAATTCTTTGGGCTGCTGTTCAAGATCAATGTAACCAATGCAGCTCTGAGTAATGCATGTGTATTTATTTGATTGCCATGCAAAGGTTTGGGAATTACATTGAAGGACTAACATTTCAAGCCAATAAAGTCCACACTCATTCAACAATGAGAAATCCCTGAAGGTTCTCCAGTCCAGGGGAGGTTCATTTTACACCTCGTGCTAATTGACCATTTCAAATTGCACAATGGAGAAGAGCTGATACCAACTCACTACATCCAAAAGCTCTGTGTTTCACTCAGCTCACAATAGCTGGGTGTGATTGACTATGGTGTCACACTTTTTGGTACAAGCAATATCTTTTGACCACTTCCCTCTTACCTATAAAAGGGGGACTTGTTGAGAACAGACAACGTAGAGCAAATGTTTAATTTCACCAAGTGACCTTGTTCACATTTCTTACCCTCTCCCGTGAGCTTGATAGGTTCAGTGCTGTATGAGCAGACTAAGAGGAAAAGAATCCTGAGATAAAAATAAAATTGACCTTCGAAATCATACATAATCATAGTCAGAATAACATAACAGTAATGGTATTAGTCAAATTATTTTACACATGTTCTATTGCAGTAAGACTATAATTTTTAATAGAAAGCATCCCTGATTGTCTAACAGCAATCAATGTTTGGCTCAAGCACATTAATACAACATGTATGCTATTGGCAACCTTTCCAGATTTGCTTCTGGCTGATCTTCCACTTCCGTGCCATTTTTCTGCACTATTCCAATATTGCTCAATTCCTTTAATGTCCAGAAATCCATCAATCTCTGACATAGCCCTCTAGAACAGAGAATCCCCAACATTCACCACTGTCTCCATGAAGAAATTTCTCCTCATCTCAGTCTTAATCAGCCTGCTGCTTACTCTGAGACGGCAACCTCTGGTTCAAATCTTGTCTGCCGAGCGAAAGTTCCTCCCTGAATCATTCTGTTGAGTCCTGTAAGAATTATATAAGTTGCAATGAGATCTCCTCTCATTCTTCTAAATTCTAAAAAATGCAGGCATAGTCTACTGAATCTCTCCTCCTACGGCAAATCAGGCTTCCCTAGAACCAGTCCAGTCAATCTTTGCCACCTTCTCTAATGTCAAATGCAGTCTTTCTAGGGTAAAGAGACCAAAACTATACTCCAGGTGCAACCTCAACAAGGCAGTCGGACTTTCTTACTCCTATATTCAAATCTTCTCATTATAATGGCCAACGTATCATTTGCTTTCTTAATCTTATTTTACATCTGCATAATGCCTTTCATGCAAGCACACCAAAGTCCCTTTGAACATTATGCAGGGGTTCTCACTCCTGGTGGAGACCATGGGTGACACTTCCTGCCAGGATCTTTTTATATTGGCTCCAGCAAGTCTTCTTCATAACCACAACCCTCTACCCTTATTCACTGTATATAACCTTCCCCTGGCATGCATCTGTCCTGTGAGAACTTTGATGCCCCTGTCATAAAATCTGGAGCTCTCTCTTCTCCATGGTAGTAATAACATGAATGGCTGCTCTCTGACTGCCACAGGGAATATACCTTTAAGAGCTGATGCTTTTCTCTGATTGCTGCACAGCAGTTGTGCCAAACTTAGTGTCAGCCCATTGGGATTTGTTCCATTAGGTTGCATTTTAAAACAATTTTCTCAGTGGAAAACTTTTCACCAATTTCCTTTTCTTTAATGGGTAACTAATTTGGTCCTAGCAGTAAACGTAACAACGTCTTAGCATACCAAAAATAGGTGCAATCTGATTTCTAAACCAAAGTTCTTCTAGCCTGTAGCTATTACTTTGCTAATACACTGAGAAATATCTCAGTGTATTTTTTTGTTAAACTAAGTGGATCCAGACTAAGCCCTGCGCACGGACATCATGTAATCACTTTACATTTTCATGCTTCCTGCCAAGCATATACCCTTCAGGAATTAGAAGTTTGCTGGCTAAAAGTTAAGAATAATCGATGGAAAATCATGTAGATTATGTGCACAATTGTCCGTATATGTTTACAGCAGGTAAATTCCAAAATTTATGACGTGGGATTTTTTTCACTAAAAATATTCAATAATTTTGAGTGCTAATGTTCTAAGTAACAAGGAGAACAAAGAGGGAAGTTGTTGACTTGTTTTTTTCTCTGATTATGGAGTATGCACCATATCACAATGGGACTACTTTGCTGCATCTCTGTAATTAATGGCGACTGGATTGCAGAAGGCTCTAAATTATCTTGGTACCAAAGCTCGAGGAATTATTAATCCATTTTTATTTTTGTCAACATCAAATCTCATTTGCCCTCATTTTTAATATCAACCTATCCAGATCCCTTCGTATTCAATTTGTCTTTTCCCTATTGTTTGAGACTTTCTGTTGCCAAGACAACCTGATGTACTGTACTGTTTCTTGGTCGTTGCTTAACATTAGATTCAAAAGCACTTAAAATTTACTTCTGTTCCTTCAGTAATTGCTCATTGACAATGAAACATAGGTCTGAAATGTGCAGTTGTAATGACATTGAAACTATGTCTGCCCTTTGTCATTACTGTATAAAACAGACAGAACATTCTGGCAGTCACAGTTTAATGCAGAAAGTCATGTCAATCATGGTCTACTACTCCCCAGAGTGCACTGTTGCAATCTTCACAAATGGAACTGTAGAAAGCCATTGATATTAGGTGAACTTAAACTGTTTATAAGTTCTATCACTCCAAAAGCTAAAGAAAACCTTAACTCGTGGCCCCTCAAAAGAAATGTAGTTGTTAATATGCCAGCCTGGCCTGCTGGTCTTGTCCTCCTGCTCTGCATTTTGCAACTCCCACACTCTTTTGTTTTGGTTGTTTGTTTTCTCACTCTCTAACTACCCCATGCACTCATTGACCAGATCACCATGTTTACAATTTATCCCCATGGTCGCCCTGGTTTTACCCTATCAGAGACATCCCCCTCTCCCACCGCCCCTGAAGCATTGCAAGCTTCTTTTGTCTCCTTTTCACTTGATGAAGGGTCTCCAACCTGAAAAGTTAAGTCTGTTTCTCTTCTCACAGATGTGTTCTGATCTGCTGAGTATTTCCAGCATTTTCTGTCTTTGTTTTAGATTTCCAGCATCTACAGTTATTTTTTTATTTTCACGTGGTTGTTAAAATGATATCAAGTCATAATGAATGCCAAATGACCTCTCTAGCTTTAAAAGATAAATTTTGCCAGTGTCGAGTCTCAACTGCTCTAAAGATCAGTTTATAATTGCATATTTAAAAACATGAATATTTATATTTATTAAAAGATTTTGATGGTACTTAGGCTTATCTTTATATCCAAGATGCATTATTTATCTTTATGTCACATTCTGCACAATAACCCAGATTTTGCAGAGAAATGTTAGTCTGTACCTGCATAACTGTTCATATTATCTTGTTCAGCTAACAGCAACCTCAGTACTTCAACATGAATACTGACATCCTGAAGATGCAGTTAGTTGTTTGCATTATTTCTGATGAACGTGCTCCAAAACTGGACACATGGGACCCACTGTGGAACAATGACATTGCAGAGATATCATACCTTCTGCATAGGGGAATCTGCTCAAACATCTTGAGTTAGAGATAGCTTCCCCATTGATTTCAATGAGGAAGGACGATATGAGGGATCAAGGTAAGGATTAGTACTTGCAGATTTTCTTTTAATTGTCTGTTTATTAAATGCTTTAACCAGATTTTTGTTATTTTCTAATATTTTATATTATAAAATATTTTATATGTAAATGGAGCTTTAATTGTGTGAGAATTATGCAATCTGGTTAGCTAATAAGCCTATCTGCTGCCTGTCCTGTTGTTGAACTCCATGGAGCCCCTATTAGTTGGAATTAACTTCAAAGTACTGCTGGAAATGAAAGAACGTTACATTCCAAAATAGACTATGATTTTGCAGGTAGTTTTCTTCAAGGTCAACAACAAGTATCATTCCCTTGCCACTGAATGCAAAATCCAATTCACTTGACCAGATTTTGCATTCAGTGGCTAGGGAATGATGAACTGCCATACAGAACTGCCAGCATTGCTCCACATAAGTGCACCAAGTTTGGGATTCCCATGCAAAAGTAAAAGATCTGAACTTGCTGGCTGCTTTCTGTCATCAAGTGGCCAGCAGCATTCTGGCATTGGACTCCTCATGTAAAGCTGCAGTAATTGCCTGGCACTGGAAGATCTGTCTACTGGACCAGTGCCAGGCGAGACACAAGACCCATGCTCTAGTTTGTTGAAAGGGCAGGAATGGTTGTGAGGTGCAAAGCTCTTGGGTAGTTTACACTTTTGAACTTTTAGAAGTTAGTTAATTGCTTTTAATTGTTTAAGACTTTCCTTAAGGTCAATTTTCTTTATTTTTTAAGCAATTTTAAAACCTTGTATGATTTTAATAGAATATTTTTGTATGTTTATGAATGTGAGAGAAACTTTGAAATAAGTAAACATCCTGCCAGTTAAGCTGGGATATTTAGCTGTTTCATAGCTGGATCTTGTTTTAGCACATGTACCACCAGGCTCAAGGACAGTTTCTATCCCACTGTTATAAGACTCTTGAACGGATCTCTTATATGATAAAGGTGAACTCTTGATCTCTCAATTTACCTCTTCATGGCCCTTGTACTTTATTTGTTGACCTGCTCTGCACTTTCTCTGTAACTGTAACACTTTATTCTGCATTGTTTTCTTTTTACTACCTCAGTGTACCTATGTATGGAATGATCTGTCTGGATTGCAGGAAAACAAAAGATTTTCACTGTATCTCGGTACATGTGTCAATAATAACCCAATTACAACTACCAATTACCTCCAGCATGTGGTGATGTTGTGTCATGTAAGTCTCCACCACTTCTTGGGGCTTTGCCATGAGGATTGGGCTGGCTTAGGAACACAGCAGATCAATTTAAATTTACCAACTAAGTTAACAGCTCAAATCTGGCAGCAAGTTCTGCCCTAAAATGACCACGTCCTGACGAAGAGTCCTGACCCGAAACGTTGACAGTCTGCTTTTCTCCACTGATGCTGCCTGGCCTGCTGAGTTCCTCCAGCATCATCGTGTTTTTCATCTAGATTCCAGCATCTGCAGTCTTTTGTTTCTCTATGATTATGTTTTCTTATTATACCCTTTGAATTTCCTAGATCACCTGGTGAATAGAAATTGCCAGTAACAATTGCACCTACTCCCGTCCTCGTTCTCATTATATACTCGGTCCAACTCACTTCTCTAATCTTCTGATCCATAGCAGAAGTCTATAGTTGGTCCCATCATGTCTTAGATCGTTACCCAAGGAGTAACTATCTAATTTTTCATGGAGTATACATAAATCCAATGCATTATAATCAAATTCTCTTTCACTTTTCACAAAATAATTGTAGATTTACCAACTCATACCATTTTCAACCAAAACTCTGGTGCATAAATAAGAAATTTTATTTACTGATGTTCAAAGTGTTCATGAATGGAAAATTTGAGGCATTTACTTCTCCAAGCCATGAAATTAAACTCTACTTATTTTGTCATTATTTTTTCCACATGCTTTCTATACTCCACAAATCCAACTTTTGTCTTAGTGGGTACATATAAACCATTTGGTGCTAAATACTGAGATCAGTGCTTTCAAAGTTATTAATTAACTTGAAAGAAAATTCAATAACTTTTGACATTTTCTTGTCACTGCTTCTTACAAAAAACATATTCTCTGTTTAATTTTATCTTCCATTGACTTTTAGTTTGATAAACAGAAGACTAGACATCATATAGAATAAATCATCATGGCAACAAACAGAATATTCACCTCCACAATTACCATTACCGTTCCAGGGTTTGTTTTTATTTTCCGTAGTATTATAATACAGAGAGAGCAGTGAGGATACAGTTTTGCAAACAAGAAATCCATGAAAATGACAGGGAGTAATTGTTAAGTAGATGAACACATTTCCTAGCTGTGATGGGGGTGGACACTTCAGCCCTTCCTGCCCAAAAAACCTCTGGTTGTAAAGCACTTACAAATTCTCTGCAACAATCCTATGAGGCCCAAGTTTAAAATGTAGCTTGAAGACCTGTGATTCCTTTAGCTTGTGAATGTTTGAACAGAATTAGTTCTGTTTGAAACATGTGTTCTTTAATTATAAAATCATTAGACACAGACAACAAACCACAAAGATCAAAGAAATACTGAAAAAAAACATTGATTAATTTTGAAGCTGTCAAACACCTCTTGAAAACTGAAAACATTTAATAGTAATGAATGATGTTGCAACGCACATAAGAAGGATAGTAGTGGAGGTTACACCAAATAAGACCCACATCACAGTTTTAAATTGGTCATCACTTGTGTCTGACATTACAATAAAAATTATTTTATCTGCTTTCCACTCGTTAATAGCATTACACTGCCAATTACAGCTACCCTTACCAACCGCCATCAACAGTACTTCGTTATTCCTCTTTAAATTTATTTTGTAATTTATTTACAAAAATATTTTATTGTATTTAATATAATAAATATAATTAGTTTACATTATATATACTTATTTTTTGATTTGCCTGTTTATTTATTTATTTAGTGATTTATAGTAATTTCATGTACTTGCAAAACAAAATTCACAACATGTAAGTCAGTGATAATAAAACAGATTCTGATTCCTTAATAAAACGGAAAAATGTATCATAATATAAAAACTAAAGGAGAAGAGGCCAGCATGTTTGGCAGGTTGATGACCTCAGTTATCTCGGTGACAATCTTTAATGTAAGGTGTAAGGTGGAAGAGGTAGAGAGACCAATGGGTTCAACAAAATGGTTTTGTGATAAAAGGGTATGTATTCTTTGAGAGAGGAAAGAAAATGCCATTTGTTGTAAGTACCATTAGAGGCTGACGAGAAGGTTGCATTATGCATGAAGTGAGATTAAATTCCTATTGTGGTAAAATATTATAAACTTCCTTAAATTTAAATCCATCTTTTGAATAATTAAGGTTGCATTGTAAGTATCATTGTTAGGGAAAGGGAACTGTTCTGTCAACAAGAAAGACAAATTGGAAACCTTAATAGCTTGATTTTCCTGCACCTGATTTCAGTGCTGAGCTGCAGCTATTCCTGTTCTGCAGGCAGGAGGGATTGGATGAATAGTGGAAGTGTGCTTGTGGAAGAGGCACATTGCACTGAGTCAGAAGAATGTAACTGGTGGGGGCTTTAAAAATGTAGTCGAGCATAATATTTGTGGATAACACCAATAAAGCTGTACTCCATTGATGTAGAGAGTTTCCTGCTAAAAGTTGGTTTAGGTTGTTGCAGTTCATTTAACAAGATTGTAGTAGTGATTAATGAAAGGGGACTTTCTTCCTTTCAGTCTCAGTTAGTTGCACACTCGGTAAAATGGATAATTTGCACCTATGACACTGCATTGCAGTAGGAGTCAGCATCTTCTCAGCAAGTGAAATGAGAACATTGTAGTGAAAATAAACAAGAGCATTAAGTAAAAAGTGACCAAATAAATATTAAGACCAAACAATACAACAAATTAACATCTATCAACACTGTTCATAATTAAACTTTACGGTTAGAGTCAAGTAGCCAAAGACTGGTCCTTTTTAATAAATCATTTCCTCACTACTGAAGGTCTGGTACTGATCTAATATCAGTGAATCATCATCACCTCATTGGTATCAAAGGATAGGCAATAGGGTGATGGACTGGGTTGTAACGCTGGTATGACCAGAATTATTTTTTAAATACTAAATGCTTACAACTTCATGAGTTATCTGTTGAATAATAAAATCCTGCTATAACATCCTAGACCTATACAAGGTAATCATAAATGGAAAACACCATACAAACCATCTTAGTGATTGATTTGGATGATCCTAAAATCACTCTTTGCAGAGTCCACTTAGCTTTTTAATGACTTTAGGGTTTTCAGCTCAGTAGATAGACCTAGGAACATATATCGAGGAAATCACTTGTTAGTAGAAATAGTTGCTATAAAATTCTAAATTTCCTTTTTGCTTTTTTAAATATGTGATTGCCACATAAAATATTAAAATGAACGCATTTATTTTTAGCATGGCCTCTACTAAATTGTATATCTGTAAAAGCAGTGAATACTTCCAGCAGTATAGTGCCTTTTGCCACCTTTGTGTCCCACTTACACCTTCAAACATTAGGAATCAGTGTCACTATGCCTCTGCTTTGCAATTCTTCCAGTGGATGCATGTTTCATTGTGTCTTGGTAACCAGAACCAGAGCAAGTATTCAAAATGAGGTCTGAGCAGGGCACTGTATAGTTTTGCATGTCTTTCCATGATTTGGATATGTACGGTCAACAGGAAAGACACAGAGGGGTAAGCACCTAATGCAGCCAAATGAGATTAGCAAAGATAGGCACCTTGGTCAGCATGGACAAGGTGGGCCAAAAGGCCCCATTTCTGTACTATATGATTCTATAATTCTATGAATTCATTCAAAGCAGAGGTCAATAGATGTTTGGATATTAAGCGAATCAAGAGGTACGGGGGATGGTGCAGAAAACTGTATTGATGAATTGCAAGTAGGCTTGAAGAGTCAGATTGGTCCTGATTCTACTTATTATGATCATTTGTTCTTATAATAATGGTTTAAAAATCCATTATTTAAATCCTATCTCCTTTAACCATTTTCTAAAAGAGAACAAGATCTACTTCAAGAACAGATACATAACATCCTTTGTTCAAAAGGAGAACAAGTGTTTAATTTATTTGTGGTTCTCGTGAATTATAATGAAGCAATACCATTTATTTTGCTATTGGGAAATGACCATCTAAGGTCTTTCCAATCCTGTTTATTAGTCCAAAGGTGCACTTACGCACAATGTTTTGTGCAAAGTGGTTTCCATTTTGGAATATCTATTGTGTAACTCTAAACTGATCAGAGTCCAAATCAAAGTGGTCATCCTCCTCAAGTCAGACTATGATTCATCATGGTCAATAAGGATGAGGAGGGCCAAAAGGGCCCACTTCTGTGCTCTACGCCTTGATGATTCCATGATTCTGGAACTCAGCTGCATTTGAACTGTGCCTGTAAAACCAGTGCAATCCTGGATGTGAGGGACATGAAGGCACTGGCTGCTTTTTTTAAATAAATATCAACATTTTGTGGTAACAGCACAATGTTTTCAACAATAGCCTCTGTAGAAGATAGCCAGAATGGCTACAAACAAGGCTATACTGGATTTGGTAACATTTAAAAAAATTAAGGAATCCAAGGTCAATTGATGGACCAAATCCATGATTAATTATCAGCTGGGAAAAAGGAAAGCTATATTGTATTGTAATAAGAGTCGTTGCTGAGTAATATAACAGCAAGATTACTGCTTCTAAAAAAATACATGATTCACTCGCCTCCCAAGATGTTCATTGACTGATTCATTAGTTGTTAATCAGTAGTGTTGTCAGCAAAAGCAAACGTAGACATTATTTTGCCATAAAAATGGCACCTTTGGTCCTTTTGCAAATCTAACACCATGTTATTTTCAAAGACCATCAGGATGGCAAAACCTCTGTTAGCTAAGCACTTATAATAATTTTATATAAGACAATAAGCACTAATAAAGAGACAGTATTTTCAAGCAACCCTTTTCACAAAGGTTTTGTATTTCTTTGGAAGTACACAGTGTTGTGCAGCAAAATGCAGTGGTCAGGAAGAAAAGAGTGATTGAATTATGTGCATATGTTACTGCGATGAAAACAGCAAATAGTTCTTCAAACATTACCATGCAAACAGAAAACAAGGAGTGATTTACCAAACAATTTTCTAGGAAGACTCCTCTCAATAAATTAACTTTGAACCAGATTTTTTTATCATTCAGATTCCCATGGCTGCCCGGACTTCCCAAGGTTCAGTATCTGGAAATCAAAAAGGTGCCTGTTTTGGGTATGATAAACAATCAGTCTGCAGTAAGCCAGCAAACATTTATTCAACAGCTGGCCACTGGGAATTTCAGTGAAGCCTGACACCATGAACATGCACTGCTGTAATAGCTCCATGTGCCGGGATAAGTGGGCAGCTGCAGGGAGGGAAAGGCCCGGGGTGGTGGTGGAAGCAGAGATTAGAAGGAGGGTTCAGCAGGATACAGTCTCAGGACTGGAATCAGCTGTGTAACGGGGCTGGAATCGGTGAGGAGGGGGGCAGGGCTGGAATCAGTGTACAGGGGGTCTGAGATTGAGATTGGCGGGGAGAGGGGCAGGGCTGGAATCAGTGGGGAGAGGACCTGGCAGTGCGATCGGTAGGTGGGGATCAAACACTGGGATCAGTGGGTGGAGGGTCTAAGACTGGGATTGGTGTGTGGAGGGGTCTGGCTGTGGGAGTGGTAGGTAGGGTTTCGGCACTGGGATTGGTGGGTAGGGCTGGCAGAGCCAATCAGTAGTTAGAAGGATTGTGGCACAACTGGTAAAGAAATTAGGTCAGGTTAATTAAAGGGGGCGCTACCTGATTTGGTCTGCCAGACCCCAAGGCTGTATCTTACTTCGTCAAACTCCTTTACAAAACACTGAAGCAAGACACATATCCAAGACCTGTGGCAAAAACTGGCTGGAGCGGACAGCGATTGTGAAACAGAAAGTGGGAATGTGGGGGCAGTGTTCCCTCTCAATGGCTGGCAAGAACCTGCATGGAGCTCTCAGTGCTGCTGCACACAACACAGATGTGGCCCATACCCTGCTTCTGTACTGTGGCAGTCACCCAAGCTATCTTCCATTTCATCCATAGATCCAGAATGGATCACATCCATCGGGTCACCATGTCCAAGTTTCCAGAGAATGGGGGGGAATGTATCCGACTTAGCCCTCAACCTGATGGCCACCTTTGTGCGTGGCTGCAACAGGCTGCACTTGAAGCCGTAGTACACAAACACCGAGTGTCACTCTGTGTTAAGTTCCACCTGTCCCCAGGTTTGGATGAAAATGTAGGTCGTCTGATTAATCAGTTTGCAGGTGGCATAAAAATTGGTGGGGTTGTGGACAGTGAGGCAGGTTTTCAAAAGATTTAACAGGATATAGATCAGTGCAAAATTAGGCAGAGATATTGCAAATGGAGTTTAATCTGAACTAATGTGATGTGGAGCATTTTGGGGGGTCAAATAGACATTAAATGGCAGGACCCTTAGGAGCATTGATGTACAGAGGGACCTTGGGGTTCAAGCCATAGCTCCATGAACGAGGCAACACAAATGGATAGGCTTGTCTTCATCAGTCGGGACATTGAGTATAAAAGTTGGCAAGTCACGATTCAGCTGTATAAAACTGTTGTTAGGCCACATTTGAAGTTTTGTGGGCAGTTCTAGCCACCGCCTTGTGGAGAGGAAGGATGTGGAGGCTTTGAAGAGGGTGCTGAAGAGGTTCACCAGGATGATGCCAAGATTGGAGTGAATTAGCTATAAGGAGAGGTTGGACAAAACCTGGATTAGTTTCCCCTGGAACATCAGAAGCTGAGAAGTGACCTGATAGAAGTGTATAAATTTATGAGAGGCATAGATAGGGTAGATGGTCAGAGTCTTTTCCCAGGGTGGAAATGTCAAATACTAGAGGGCATAGTTTAAGGTGAGAGGGGGAAAGTTTAAAGGAGATTTGTGAGGCAAGTTTTTTACACAAAGAGTGGTAGGGAACTGAAGGATGCAGACCATGTGCAGGCAGATGGGATTAGTTTGATTTGGCATCATGGTCGGCACAGACGTGGTGGCCAAAGGCTTGTTCCTGTCCTGTAATTTTCCGTATTTCTATGTTATGAAATGAAAAATTGTGCTCCAAACTCTCCAAAACTGCCCTGGTAGGCCCATTGTTTCCACCTGCTCCTGCCCTACTGAACTCGTATCCTCATATCTCATCTCCATTTTGTCCCCCTCGGTTCAGTCCCTTCCCACTTACATCCACGCCACCTCACACAGTCTCCACCACTTCAACAGCTTTCAGTTCTCTGGCCCCAACTGTCTCATTTTCACCATGGACATCCAGTCCCTGTACACTTCTGTTCTCCATCAGGAATGCCTCAGGGCTCTCCGCTTCTTTCTGGATAACAGACCCAACCAGTTCCCCTCCAGCATCACCCTCCTCCGTCTGGCAGAACTGGTACTCACCCTCAATAACTTCTCTTTCGGCTCCTCCTGCTTTCTCCAGACCAAAGGTGTAACCACAGGCACTCACATGGGCCCCAGTTACGCCTGCTTTTTCGTTGGCTACGTGGAGCAGTCCATGTTCCAAATGTACACTAGTAACGCTCCCCAACTCTTTCTCCACTACATTGACGACTGCATTGGTGCCACTTCCTGCACCCATGCCGAACTCGTTGGTTTCATCAACTTCACTACCAACTTCCACCCCACCCTCAAATTCACTTGGTCCATCTCCAACACCTCTGTCCCCTTCCTGGATCTCTGTCTCCATCTCAGGAGACAGATTATCCACCAACATCTTCTATAAACCTGCTGACTCCCACAGTAACCTTGACTACACCTCTTCCCACCCTGTCACTTGCAAGAATGCTATTCCCTTCTCCCAGTTCCTCCATCTCCACTGCTTTTGTTCCCATGATGAGGCTTTCCATTCCAGGATATCCGAGATGTCCTCTTTTTTCAGGAAATGAGGTACCCCCTCCACTGCTCTGATGCAGCCCTCACCTGCAGCTCTTCTATTTCCTGCACATCCGCCTTGACCCTATCCCCTGCTCCAGACATAACAGAGACAGGGTTCCCCTTGCCTTCACCTACCACTCCACAAGCCTCCACATCCAACATACCATTTTCCGCAACTTCTGCCATCTCCACCGGGATCCCACCACCAGGCATATCTTCCCCTTCCCTTGCCTCTCCGCTTTCCACAGGGATCTCTCTCTCCATGACCCCTTTGTCTACTTGTCCCTCCCCTCTGATCCCTCTCCAGGCACTTATCCCTGCAACCGTGCTAAGTGTTACACCTGCCCCTACACTTCCTCCCTCACCGCTACTCAGACCCCTAAACAATCCTTCCAGGTGAGGCAGTCCTCCACATGTGAATCCATCGGTGTCATTTATTGCATCTGGTGCTCCCAGTGTGGCCTCCTCTACATCGGTGAGGCCCAGCACAGATCGGGGGATCGCTTCGTTGACCACCTTCACTCTGTCTGCCCTAACAGCCAGGATCTCCTGGTGGCCAGCTATTTTAATTCCACTTCCCATTCCCACACCAACGTGTCCGTCCACAGCCTCCTCTACTGTCAAACTGAGGCTAGATGCAGAACAGAGGACCAGCACCTCATATTCCGCTTTGGTTGTCTCCAACTTGACGCATGAATATCGATTTCCCTAACTTCCAGTAATCACTCCCCTCTGTCCCTCTTTGTTTTCTCTTATCCCACCAGCCCCATCATCCCTTCTCTTTCCCCTCCCTCGCCCTCTCGATCTGCCCATCGCTCACACGTTCCTCCCTCCGGTTCTCCTCCTCATCTCCTTTCTTTTATTCCATAGCCCCTTGACCTCTCCTATCAGATTCCATCTTCTTCAGCCCTTTGTCACTTCCCTATCACAGCCCTATCACCTCCCTTTTACATCATTCCCACTCTCCCCCTCCCCCACCTGCCTATCTTGCCCCTCTCACCTGGATCCACCTATCACCCGCCAGCTCTTGCTGCACCTCCTTCCTCCACCCTTTTATACTGGCTTCTCCCCTCCTTTCCCATCCTGATGAAGGGTTTCAACCCAAAACATCAACTGTCCATTTCCGTCCATAGATGCCATCTGATCTGCTGAGTTCCTCCAGCATTTTGTGTGTTGCTCCCAAACTTTGCTTCCACATGAATGGCTTGCAGATTTCATAGGCACACATTTGGACAAAAATGCCTGAAATTGCATCTAGAGTACAATGTATGCCATTGGACATTCCTGCATGTGTCTGTGTTCCTCCATGCATCAGGTACGTGGAGGACTCAGAAGGAAAGTCACAGACTGTGGTACTCATGTTAATTGCTGAGCTTCCCTGTAATGTTCCATTGAAATTGAATTACAGAACACCAAAACATAGTGCTTTTAAGATGTATAATATGTAGGCACCAGTCTTTCAGTTCATAGTCAACACTGCTGGATCCAGTTCTAATTTAATAAGTCGCAGGAGGAAAGCAACAGGGCACAGTAGTAAATAAGGACTGTATGGTTCACTGATGCATCTCTGGGACTGTGGGTCCACAAACTGAGTGAATGGAGAGTTGATTGGGCATTGTAGAGCACCAAACCACATCAATGACACCATTGACCCCACCAGGACATCCATCCTCACCTCCCCAAACACTTGAAAGGATGGTAAAGCTGTGAAAGAAATTTGGCATCCTCAAAAGAATTTTCAAGGTGAGATTATCCAGAATTTAGCTATTCAGCAACATGAAATTGATGGGTAAATTATTGAAATTTAAGTCTTCCAATAAATACTTCCTTATCAATACTATTTTTGAAAATGTACATGTGAAGGCTGAAGCTCTTGCCCTCCACAACTGCTGAGTTTTGGAAAAAGGATAATTTATATCATACCTTCAACCTTGTCCCCACACACTTTAAAGTCAATGAAGTATTTCGGAAGTGATGTCATTGTTAAAATACTGCAGCTACCTTGAGCAGAGCAAGCTCCCATACAAAACTCTGATGATGACTAGGTAATCCTTTCTTTCCATAATTTAAAGCATAGGATAAATATTGACTAAGGCATGGAAACAGCTTCCCTTTGTTTTCACATAGTGCTGTGCGATTTTTTTAACAGAGCAATCAGGACCTCCATTGATATACTCCACTAAAACCAGGTAAGAATTATGTGCTTAAGAGTTTGTTGTGAGATTTGAATCCATAGCTTTATCAGACCTGATAGGATACCAAATGAGCCATGGTTAATACCTGTTTCAAACCATAAACCAGCAGGGAACTAAATATAAATCAAATGCTTTCTGCAATCATTTTAATTTGTTCAGAGACCCATGAATGATCTTCTGGTAATCAGTGCGTAACCATAGAATTACATAAAATGTATAGAACAACAACAGGGCATTTGGTCCATGGCTGTGTTTATGCACAATGTAACTCAATCTCATTCTTTTGTCTCATTCCTTACCTTCCTCTTGCATATTTACCTAACTTTCCTTTAATTCAGTATCAATATGTGTATAATCCATCTTGAAGTATGCTGTAGTGCAGGGACTTTGCAGTACCTAAGTGCCAGAGGTCCTTTACACACTGGTGCCATGGAGGATTGCCTTATCAATGTGCTAGTGATTGTATTAACAGAGCCATTCACCTAGGTTTCACAAAAACCCTCATTTTTTTAAATTCCTTCACAGGATTTGGTATCACAGGCTAAGGCAGCATTTACTGTTCATCCCTGATTATATACTTGAAATGAGTGGCTTGGTGACCATTACAGAGGTAATTAAGATGCAATGTTACGGGTGGATCAATGGTCACTTTTTGGCAAGACCAAGTAAAGGAACACATTGGCAAAACCAGGTGATTTTTTCAGAGACACAAGAGACTGCAGGTGCTGCAGATCCAGATGAAGGGTCTCACCCCAAAACGTCGACTGTCCGTTTCCTTCCATAGATGCTGCCTGATGCACCGAGTTCCTCTGGCATTTGGTGCAGATGTTTTTTTTAGCACACTTGCAGTTGCTTCATGATTATTAAAACTGATACGTTTCTGGTTCCCAATTTCTTTAATTGCTTATATTTAAATTCCCGAGCTGCTGTGATGGGATTCAAACTCAGCATAATAGTCAAAGCCTCTGAAAACTAGCCCAGAAACTTTACCTCCATGTTAAAATACTCCTGAAGATGAAGATCAAAGGAAATAACAAGGACAAGACCAGAAGCAAATCCACAGATAAACCTGTGTGGTTTCAGGGCTACATTTATGGAACTAGTCCATCCCCTCTCAGACTGAACTAAGAGAAGGTGTGATAATTCAAAGGTGTTTCTAGGGCTGATGAGATTAGACTTTACGTCCAAGGCCATCTTTCCAGACTGTCCTTGAGCAACAGTGGCACGGGGGAACTCCAGAAAATAAATTAAATTGTTTTTGAATTGGGCAGCAAGTGTTCAACTGCAATCTTGTTTTATTGGTCATTAACCATCTGAAGATTGATCTTGCAATGTACCAATACCATGGGATTCTGAGCACAGGCATGGACATGTGATTGCCATCAATAGCACCTAGCCTTTGTGTAAATCTAGAATGTGCCTAAATTACAAAGGCCTTTTATATTTGCTGGCAGTTGCTGTGTTTGCTTGAAGCACCTGTGTGCTGTGGATTGACATTCCCTGAAGGAGCCTGAAAGGTGCCTGAAGCAAAAGTTTCAGCAGTGTGTTCATCTCCACCAGCAATGTACATGTTGTTGCTTTCCTGTTGTGAGTGTTGTGCACAGGTCAGATTCCTGCAGATTGAACAAGATGATCAAATTGGACTGATTGAAAGATATTACACAGTGAGAAACGGCCAGAAAACTGACAATCTGGCTTGCTGTTTTACCCTCTCACTGAGCCCTAGGGCTCCATCTATGTCAGCAGTACCAATCCCACCAACTGACAATCCTGATTTTAAATTTTGCTCTTGATAAGAGTTATTCTAATTCTGTAATGCATTTTGAATATTGCAAACAATGAAAAGATGTTTAATATTGATATTTTTATTAGTTTCATTTTAAAATACTACCTTATACCTATATATTCACAACTTTAAATAAATAGGTTATGGAGAAAATATGTCCACACCTTTTAATGGAATTGTCATCCAATGCCCCTATGAAGCATAGTTGTCATCCTGTTTTCATATGGCACTTGATGAATAAACAGTCCTTTAAATTCAAGGATAAATTTAGAGCAGTGCCTTACAGCACAGCATTTCACTGGAAGAGCAAGTCAGTTGAATTTCTGCAGTAATAATTGGTTATGCAGGAAAATTGTCTCAAATACTAGAAAATTTCAACTTTATACAAAAATAACGATGGCTATAGATCAATATAGGTGTGAAGGAGGAGGTTAGAGAGGACACTGTAGAACATTCTTTGAAACACCAGTTCTTTTTACAATCATTTTAAGTTCTGTGAGTCTGCTATCCTGGAATGAATGGTAAGAGTAACTAACTCAAAAAGGAGCAAAGTATTATTAGATACATTTACAAAACAGGAAAGTTCTCTGGGGTTCTATTGTGTGGTGAGTTAAATTATAATTTTATGTCCCAGTTCAACTTCAGTACATAATGGCACCCTTTTTTTTCCAGCAATTTAACTGATTTAGCATTTTTATCAGTGGGTCTTGCAGACTGATTCCTTTTGCTTTGCACTGAATAGGTTGTCATTGGCCAGTTACACACCTGCTTTTGATTGGTACAACAGTTGTGATTTGCTGTACTGTCAAGAACATGAAAATCTGAGTCACTTAGACTTTCCTCCCTTCCAAGATACCAGAGACATATCTACTGATGTATCTGGTGTTCACAAGATGTATGTGAGCACAGTGGGGTTGATTCTGAAATTTATCTTCCATACATGAGTGCACAGCCTCTATCATATTGCACTTGATAAGTAAGCAGTCCTTTGAATACAATGATAAGCAGTGCACTCTCTCCCTCATTCTCTCCCTCTCTATCCCTCTCTCTCTCTCATTCTCTCCCCCTCTCTCTGTTGACCTCAATCTTTCTCTCCCCCATAATCACTGTCCCTGTCTCCCTTACTCTCTATCCATGTCTCCCTTGACCTTCCCTTCCTCTATCACCCTTGCTCCCTAACTCTCTCTCTGTCACCCTTTGCCTCCTTCATGCTCTGCTTCTCTCTCTCTCTCCCACACACACACACACACACACACACACACACACACACACACACACACACACACACACACACACACACACACACACACACACACACACACACACACACACACACACACACACACACACACACGCCCTGCAGGTACAAACTCCTGATACACTGTTGACAAAAGGAATATTCTCAACATTTATTCTTTGATTATCAACAGCAAAACAGATAAAGTAATTATTTATTTAAAATCTACTTTGTGAAGTTTGATCTGTGGAGATTAGTACCTGTGTTTTTTCTTTAACATAGCATTAGAGTCTTCAAAAGTAATCCATAAGCTGAAAAGTATTTTGGGTGCATTTTGAGAAAGTAAAAGGCATAACATAAAAGTAATTGGTTAATTTAAGTAATTGCTTCTATTTAATATCATGTTTTAGAACCACCAAATCATCAATGCTATTGTCCCTGGAATGACAGGAGATTTAACTGTGGTAAGAGATGATGGTTATGTTTACTGAGGTTAGTTATCCCGATTCCATTATGGAAATTAATGACCTTATCCCAACAGTATTTAGAAAGGATTTTTGACATCACCTTTTGTAATCAGTTTATTGC
Organism: Pristis pectinata; assembly: GCF_009764475.1. Lineage (NCBI taxonomy): Eukaryota > Metazoa > Chordata > Chondrichthyes > Rhinopristiformes > Pristidae > Pristis > Pristis pectinata. The sequence continues at coordinate 17,126,225 of NC_067420.1, forward strand.
TATCCCACTGAATATGCTTCAAAACAGTATCAATACAATTCTTGTGAAAGAATACAATGCAGAATGAGCTGAAATTTACTCAGAAGAATTTTAAATTATTTTAATGGATTTTGAGGAGACCTGATTTGATTGTCCACTGCTCTTCAAATTTATGTAATTAAAAATCTCACTAGTGAGAGAGTCTCAAGCGAGGGGATATAACTACAAGATAAGGGGCCGGTCATTTACAACTGAGGTACATAGAAATTTCATACCACAGAGAGTGTTGAACCTCTGGAATCCTCTGCCCTGGTGATAGGTGGAAGCTGGATCATTACAAGTATTTAAAGTGGAGGTGGATACATATTTGATAGTTCGAGGAATAAAGGTGTATGTAGAAATGGCACTGAAGAAGAGTTGAAGCCAGCATAGATCAGCCATGAGCATGTTAAATGGCAGGGGAGGTTTGAAGAAGCTGATGGCCTACTCCTTCTCCAATATTCTTGCATTCTTCTGTATTTCGCATCACTTTAAAGTTGTACAGAAAATGTTAAAAGAATACCATTAATGAATCAATAAATTACTTTTAACAGAAGGGAGATCAATGAAGTTACTCAGAATTTTTGAACATTTTTTCATTACTTTCTTTTCTTCCAATAATTTGAGGATCATAACAAATAAATTCAAATATAATTGAAAAAATATCAGACATGCCACCTTGTTGACAATGTTTCTAGCCATAATAAAAACAGATAATGCTGTAAGTCAATCAGCAGCTGTGGAAAACTAAAACATAAACTCTTTTTCCCTCACCACTAATGGTCCCAACATGCTGAGTTCTTGTAGCATTTTCAGTTTTTATTTCAGATTTCCAGCATCTACAGCATTTTATTTTTGGATATTTGTAACCGATTTCTGCCAGAGCCTGTGGTTTTAATTTTGCTCCACTTTGCAACTTTTATTAAGGTGTTTTACCCTCCTGATTTTACTGCTGAAGGGGAGGGTGGGTTTGGTTTGGAGGGAAGCAAGGTCGTACAACTTAGTGACAAGTAAATATGATAAACCTACAAAAAGGTGGTCAGAGGCCTGGTCAGTTTATTGAGTCTATCAAAATAGTTACAATATTGTGCCTCAATACTCCTCCAAGTATCATGTAATCTTCTAAGAAAGACAAAGCATCAGATTAATAATCAGACCAATTCAATAAAAAGTATTTCTCTAAGGGGACCAAAGATAATCATAGTAACCATGAGATTTTAAAATGTCTAACATTAACCCACAGTGATATCACTGAATGAGGAAGTCATCCAGATCCTTTCTCAATTGTTGCAATAAATTCTCGTTTGCCACTAGATTGAGGAAACTTGCTCCATGGAATGACAAGCATCCACATAAAATGGACAAGCATCCAAACTGGTCCAAAGCTTTTCTAGAGTCCCTGGTCCCTAACCTTAACTTGGAACTTTTAGACTAGGGATCATTCTAGTTTTCTCCTTTGAAGCCTTTTGTCAGCTTGTTACCTGTTTTACTGACTGTACATTTTATCTGTACATGAGAAAGTTATAATCTTTGTTTACCTGTACATGAAATCAGACTCAGGAGCAACCAGCAGAAAAAAAGTGTAAAGAAAAGCAAATTTTGAAGGCTATGCCATTATTCAACCTTGGAGTGAAGTTCAAAGCACAAGTCTTGAATTTTAACATGTTTAAACTGAATCATTTTTTCTGTCACCCTATACACTATTGCAGAGGTACTTCATAAAGGAAGAAATGATGCAAGTTAACATATACTTGATTTTTAGGGGGTTTTGAAATAAGACAGATCCTGGATAGGTAATCTGGTTGAAACATCCAAACCCTTTAGATTGACTTCTCAATAAACAGTATCAAAGGACTTTGGAAAGTAATTTCCTGGAATTTGAAAGGTGCCAATTTGACCCTATTAAACAGTCAGTGGTGGGCCAATGAACAGTTTATTCGGGGCACTGCTGCTGGAAAATCCACAACACCCAAGGCACAAAAGAAACAGTGTATGTCGGAGGCTCAGATAAAATCTGGGGTGGGTTCAGTAAAGAGGGGACTGAGTGTAGGGGCAGCAGATCAAGGATAATTAAGTTAGAGGGATCAGGGCCAGAATTAATAAAGGGGTCAGGATAGAGGAACAGAAACACAAATTAGTGGGAGAGTCAGAGGGAAGATTGGCCAGTGGGGATTTTTCAGAGAGGCAAGCTCAGTTGCCAGGCTTCAGAGGTTTAGGAGACTTGAGTGGGAGTCAGAATGGGGGGATAATTAGTTAAGGTGGAGCTGGTGATGTTGGCATGTAAGTGGGTGAGTTGGGTCACATAAGGTTGGCAGATTGGTGTGTAGGGAGGGTTCAGGTATAGAACCCAAGTCAGTAGAGTGTGGAGGTGAGGAAGGCATCAAGGGAGAGCTAAGGAATTGCATTACCTCAAGTGACTTCCCGGCACTGAAGGAGGCCACAAATGTTACTCATGTAGAGGTAGGTCTGCTTCTACAAAGAATGACCCTAGTTTTGCTGGGGCCATGCATGCACGTCACTACTCTTAACTGGGCTCTCCCATGCATGATCTGAACAGGCTGAAGACCCGGAGGTAAATCAAAGAATTCTCGCAACTCACAGCAAGTCCTCCATTTTTTTTCATTTAGTTTTATTTTCTATTGAAACTGAACTGCTTTGCACTGAAGGATACAACAGGGTACTTGCAATGCACTTTTATTCAAGGGATGTGTGCTTCACAGGCTGAGCCAGCAATTAATTGACCTTCCCAAGTTGCCCTTGAGAAGGTGGTGGTTGTGTGCTAACATCTTGAACTGCTGCAGTCCTTGAGGTGTGGGTATACTCACAATGGTGTTGGGGAGAGAGGTCCAAGATCTTAACCCAGCGATGATAAAGGAAAAGTGATATATTTCCAAATCAGAACGGTGTGCAGTGTGGAGGGCAACATTCAGGTGATGGTGTTCCCATGGTTTTGCTGCCTTTGCACTTCTAGCTTGTAGAGGTCATGAGTTTGGAAGGTTTTGTCTAAGGAGTCTGGGTTAGTTGCTGCAGTGCATCCTGTGGATGGTACAAACTGTTGCTACTGTGCATCAGTGGTGAAGTGAGTGAACGGTTGTGAATGGAGTGCCTACCAAGTGGGCTGCTATGTCCTATATGGTGTCAGGCTTCTTGAATGTTGTTGAAGCTGCACTCATCCGGGGAAATGGAGAGTATTCCATCACATTCCTCACCTAAACCTTGTAGTTGGTGGACAAGCTTTGGGGAGTTAGAAGGTGAGTTACTCGCGGCAGGATTCCTAGCCTCTGACCTACTCTTGTATCCACATTGTGTGTATGGCTACTCCAGTTCAGTTTCTGGTCAATGGTAACCCCAGGATATTGATAGTGGAGGATTCCGTGACGGTAATGCCATTGAATGTCAGGGGGTGACAGCTGGATTTTCTCTTGTTGGTTATCATCATTATCTAGAACTTATGGGGCATGAATCTTACTTGCCACCGATTAGCCCATGCCTGGATATTGTCTAGATTTTGCTGCATTTGTTTGCGGTCTGCTTCATTATCTGAGGAGTCACGAATGGTGCTGAACATTGTGCAACATCGGCAAACATCCCTACTTCTGACCTTACCATTGAAGGGAGGTCATTGATGAAACTGCTGAAGATGGTTGGGCCAAGGACACTACCCTGAGGAACTCCTACAGAGTTGTCCTGTGACCGAGATGTTTGACCTCCAACCATCACAACCATCTTCCATTGTGCTAGTTATGATTCCAACCAGTGGAAGATTTTTCCCCTGATTCCCATTGACTCCAGGGCCCCTTGATGCCATACTTGGTTAAATGCTGCCTTGATGTCAAGGGCAGTTACTCTCACTTCACCCGTGGAGTTCAGCTCTTTTGTCCATGTTTGGACCAAGGCTATAATGAGGAGCTGAGTGGCTTTGGCGCAGCCCAAACTGAGCTTCTGTGAACAGATGGTTGCTAAGCAAATGCAGCTTGATAGCACTATTGATTATCCCTTCCATCACTTGGATGGTAATTGGCTGGGTTGGACTTGTCCTGCTTCTTGCAGACAGGACATACCTGGACAATTTTCCACATTGACAGGCAGATGCCAGACTTGTAACTGTACTGGAATAGCACGGCCAAGGGTGTGGCAAGTTCTGGAGCATAAGTCTTCAGTACTAGTGGAATGCTGTCAGGACCCATAACCTTTGCTGCATCCAGTGCCTTTAGCAGCGTAACACTATTACAGCACCAGCGACCCGGGTTTAACTCCAGCCACTGTCTGTAAGGAGTTTGTACTTTCTCCTCGTGTCTGCGTGGGTTTCCTCCCACATTCCAAAGACGTATGGTTTAGGAAGTTATGGGCATGCTATGTTGGTACCGGAAGCATGGTGACACTTGCAGGCTGCCCCCAGAACACTCTGCGCAAAAGAGGCATTTCACTGTGTGTTTCGGTGTACATGTGACTAATAAAAATATCTTATCACGTGGAGTGAATCGAATTGACTGAAGGCTAGCATCTATCATGTCAAATTTGTTTTATCTATGCTCAAAACTTTGCATTTCTTTGGGCACTAGTCATAAATTAAACAAGCAGAAAAACCATTGTCATTTGAAGGTATCTTTAAGTCTGAAAGATAAACTCTGTGTTGAAGTATCAGTCAAATGTTTTCATTGAAATGATGTAAGGCAGATAAATGTAGATATTTTAAAACTATATGTCACTTTGAAAGTGTGCTTGCTGCATGTGACAGTTGCATGGTTATCATGCTCCCAGTGAAGGCACTCCCATAGATGAATAATAACACCAAACTGACTCCTCTGTCTGATAGAGAATTATATTTAGACCATTTAAGAAGAATGAGAAGAGCTATGATAGGCAATGCATATAGCTCATGGAAGACCCAGCATCAAATTTTGTCATAATAAAATGGAAGAGATTTTTCTAGCCTGTGATACATTTGTGGTTTTTCAAGCCTTCATATGTGCATAATTCAGTCCCCAGTAATGTGCAGACATATAATCACATTGACTTTATCACCATAAGGAAGGGAATGTAACCCACTTCTGTGAGTAGAGGAATATCAGGTGGCATTTCTGGTAATCTAGACCATTTTTTCAATTAAAGTGGCTGTTGCCATCTGACATCTCAAAGTGCATAGCACTTTTATAACTCAAAGAGAATGTTAATCTCTATCTTCAGACATCCTGCTGCCTCTCTCTCTGAGGGTTTTTGTAATTTCGTAGCTGCAGCAACCTGGGAATTTTGGTGCCTGCTGATCTCTGAATTCTGATACAAACAACAGTTCAAATCAGTTCTCCCACTCCATGAAAGCTAGGAAGTAAAAGCTACAAAACAGGAAAAGGATGCTCTTATTGACTTCATTCAAAAATATGGGTTATTGAAGTAGTACTTTTAACTTTTCAGTGCAGTAGGATCAAGCACACAAACCAAACAATATCATCAAAGGTGCAAGTATTCTTTGAAAGGGAATCTTAAACCATAAGGTTGCATAGGTCATTGAGATCATTGATGTTCTTCCACAGGATGACTGCCAATTTCTTTTTCAACAAAAGCCCGAACTTAAGGAATATATCCAAACTGTACAAAAGCTGCATTTTAAATATTAAGCTCTTTTGGAGTGGTCATGATGAATTAGTTGGTAAATTAGTTTCCCACTAAGTGTATGATTTTGGTGTTGATGGGACATACAAATCTGTTTAGCATGTCATTTTGCTTGGAATAACTCTTGTCTCTAAGAGCCACCTATCTCTCAGTCCAGCATAATAGTGGCAACAAGACAGTCACAGCAAGCTACCTCAGGTCAAAAGAGTCAAGAAAGCTCCTGGTACATAGTACCTACCTGGTACATGGCATTGACTACAAGGGTCTTTTTGCAGTGGGGACACAACATTTGCACATGCAAGGAAATAAACTTCCCTGTTGATTTAGAGCTCCCATGTGGAGACTTTATCAATCAATTTGTGCAGTGTATCTCTCTTTGAGTCTTCAGGATAACTGATTTCTTGGCAAATCCATGTGCCTGAGCTGTGTATTGCTGTCTACTCAGAGGGAAGGATTTGAATCCCCCGCTTCTTGTGTAGATAACTTCTGAGATGGTTACAGCTTTTCCTGCTGAAGATATCTTTAACTATTGCCCTTAAGAGTCATAGTCTCCAGATGGATTGTTCCTTGGACATGTGGAGCTAGAAGTTACAGGATTATACCCTCCAGGACTGAGCTTTTCTCCCCTGCCTCCTGTCCCTTCGTTTCCACGTTGTTGGTTGTACTGAACCAATAATAGTATTGGAGAAAATAAAATAGAAGCCTTCACCTCAATAAAAAAATGAGAAAATATAATTTCCTTGGCTGGTGCAGGTCCAAAGTACAGCCCAGCTGACACCAGGGATCTCTCTTTTATCCTCACAAACCCACAAGTAATTTAAAATTCCTTTAAATAGCACAAGTACTTCAGAATTCCAACATCCCAATATTTAGCCCTTAACATTATTTCTTACACATTATAGGTACAAATTAGTGCCTGAACTGCATATTAGGAATTGTGCTTTGAAATAATTCTGAAGTAATTAATGTTTGTCTTCCTTCACAGTGAGGTTTGGAATATTTGTTAACTTTCAGGTAACCAATAAAAGATAACTACATCACATTGTTCTCAGTTATGACACGTTTCAATGACAGATTAATGATAAAATTAATTCAGAAATAATTGAACATTAAACTGCAATTTACCTCTTAAAGCCATTAGCAATGGTGCTTAATATCAGTACAATGATCATTCCTGCCTCTCTGGTGAAAATATACTCTCAAACAAGTTGCAGTCATTATATTCCCAGGGGCTGATACCTAAGGAATGTCTGTTTAAGTCATCCCGGTACCAAATTTAACCACTGTACAAATGTTACTCATCATTATATATAGATGTCTTCATGCTAATTAGCATGAAAAAAAAACAAATTTGACTACAAGGTCTAGCAGGGCAATGAGTGCTAATTAGTCCTTCTGAGATTCTTGACCAAGATTTACCGAGAATAAAAATTGGATAATTCCTCTGACATTATGTACTACGAAATGAAATTATGTGGTCTGTATTATAGATTTTCACAGAATCCTCTGCTTATTTTTCTTCAAAGTTGTCTCTGGAAAATCACAATTTGCAAGATAGTTATATCCTAAGTGTTCACTAAGTGTTTGCTCAGATTGAGGAGGAATTCCGGATGTATACTGAAATATGCGGTGTAAGATTATTTCATGCAGTTCAGTAAACTGAGGTGCAAAGGTCCCAAATGTGGGTGTTTAGTTGTCACCCATTGGGCCCTCAGCATCACCAGGAGTGGGAGGAAAAAGCCTGAAGACAAACCATCAGGGTACAGGAGGTCAAGAGAGGAGGTTCGGAGGAAGTCTGTGCAGAATTACCCTGAGCAGCTTTGAGCATGGGTTTTCAATTCCATACCAAACCATCTTGCAGTGTTCAAGGTTTGCTGGCTGACAAGGGTTAGAGCACTGGTTGGATGGCAGTGCTATCACCATGAACTGACATCTCGGTAATCTGAGGAATCTGTCGAAGGGCTTTGTTGGAGTGTTATGACACCTTCAAAATACCTTTGTACACTAGTACACAGAGCCATGATGACAGCAGTCACACTGAACATGCATGGTAGATATAGGAGCTTCATCTGCAACACTCAGTTATCAGATATCATCTGCTCCAACTACAATGGAAGCTGAGATTTCAGTCATCAAGCCTGCTGCAAGATCAGTGGGTCCACAAGAGCGGAAATGGAGCTGACAATTGTATTTCCACTGTGCTTCTTGATATTTGACAAGATGCCAGATGATCCTTTAAGCATCTGTTCATTTGTTTTTTCACAGGATTTGGGTGATGCTGGATAAGTAAGTATTTGGTGCCCACCTGTAGTTGTACCTGAACTGAGCTATTTTAAAGGGAAGTCAAGATAAGTCACATCACTGTGGGTCTGGTATCATATATGGGATAGAAGATTTCCTTTCCTGAAGGACAGTAATAATGAAAAGGCTGGGGTTTTAATGTGATTCAGAAGTGTCATTATCGCCATTATCGATGCTTGCTCTTTTTAAAATTTGTGATTTGCATTTAAGTACTTTAATTTTTAAGTTCCCTACCTGCTCTGGTCAAATTCAAACTTATGCATCCAGATCAATTGTCCCAGTCCCTGGTTGGTGGTCCAGGAACTTACTGGCTATGCTACTGCATCTATCAACCTTTATTTGTAGGAGGTCCCACCAAAGTCCTCATCTCTCCTCTATAGCAGATCTCATTACAGACCTTTCCCTGCAGAGAGTTGGCATCTGAATCACCCTTCTCCCTGCCCTGGCAACTGTTAACCCATGGCTCAAGTGGAGCACAGAAAGCAATGGTTGGTTCACAAATATCTGCACATAACATTCAGACAACAAGAAAGCTGAAGGATGCCTAAACTTTGCAAACTTATGATCATTTTAGTAAATATGAGCTACTTGACTTATTTTTTGATTGAATACAGCAATTGTAAACCACAGCTGGTAAGCATTTGATCTATGAAATTAATTCCAAATACTCCCTGCTGCACAAGGTAGAACAAAGGCTACTTTATATATAGCCACACCCAAGCTATTGGATGTGCTTGGAAATATCCAATGTCTCAAAGATGCAATACATAGAGTGGTTTTAAAAAGAAAATGTACTAACAATGTTAACAATACTATATACCTCCCAATATTTGTGGTATGCCAGGCAACCCAAAGGTGAGATCAAGCTTCAGAATGGTTCTGATCAAGAATCTTTGACCTGAAATTTTAACTCTATTTCTCCTTCCACAGATGCTGCCTGACCTGCTGAATATTTGCAACTACTTTTTATTTTTGCTTTGGGTTGGTAATTGTCACAGAAGTAGAACTGGCTTTTTCTACAGCAGCAAATCTGCTATAATTGTCAGTAATCATAGCCAAATTACCATCAGAGTGTTGATCTGCAAAATCAATGCCAATATTAGTCTGTGGCACTTTCAATAATTCCAACACTTCATCTGACATTGTGGTTGCTTAACATTTTAGAGAATTGTTGATGTTGTGATCATCCTTATGAATATTCCTAGGAAAGATATCTTTTCCTTTAATAATTAATTAGTTTTCAGGGTTCCTTCATGGCCTTAGTGAGCAAAGTCTATAAAATGTTCCACTAATCAAAATCTTTGGCATGTGTAGTTTATCTACCTTTGCAGAGTACATGTGAATTGCCTAGAGGTTGCTCCTTCTAAGACCAATTTTCATTTTTGTGACTAAATTTCTATTACATACAGGAATAGAATAACATCTGCGTATGTTGTTACTTCCATTTCACTTAGTATTATTGTGTCAGTCACTGTGTTCATACTCACGTGGTCAATATGCTGTTCTGTAATCTTTTCCTTCTCACTAGTGGTGTCATTTGTAGATACTGCACGTGATCTCTGCAATGTGAAGAGCTGATGCTACATTGAAACTTCATGTATCACAGTCATCTGAGATTACACAGGGTGTTGAGTTAGAACTTAGATTTTAATGATATTTGCAAATGTTTCCAGAATTGTCAAGAATGTAGTATGACTTCGGGAAGATTTCTGACATTTCCTTATTGAGTTTAAGAACGATAACTGCAAGGGTTTTTGAAGGTTTGTTCACTCATCACATTGACAAATATCCCTGCATTTACCAGTGCATTAATTTGTAAGTTGCAAATTTTAACTTCACCCCATTACTTATGAATACAATGAATAACAGATGTACATTTAGGATCGTCAGAATTGCTCTTGACATTTTCATTGGCTTCAACATGTCTGCTGAGGTCCAGTGCACTGGATTTGCTGAATGACAAACCCTTGCAAGAAGGTTGAGTTTTCCACACAGCTTACACTATTTCTTCCTCCTAACCAGGTGCACTGTTTGGTGAGGATAGTTACCACCACAGTAAGAGCACCTTTCTGAGTTCTGCCTATCTCAATGATGCTGGTGATTTTGTCTATTGACAGTTTTGAGTGAAAAATTCTGCCATGGTGTTTATCTTCTTTCTGATCCTATTCACATCTATTCTTTGTGGTTTTCTCCACCGCAACCTCTGTCCTTTGGAAGTGATACTGACCTAGCTAACTCAAACAGCTCAAACATTTTGGTATCCTTTTCACAGAATTTCCATGGAAGTCATCATACATTGATCTGCATATTCAGACCTCGCTCAAGATCATAAAATCCATATTTTGTATCAAGCTGTCTCATATGCTTGCAATATCAACTAATTATTGCATTCTCCTCTTGCCTTATGCACTGGAACACAATTGTTTCATTCTGCTGTGGGTGTATGCAGTAAGTGCAGCTTTTGCTTCTGAATTGTTAGCAGTTGTATCCAATAGTGTTTCAGAAATATCCCAAAATTTGTCACGCTTGTAGAGTAACAGGAATGTTTTTTCCCTTCATCATCTCATTCCAAATCTTGTCATTACACCTTGAAACCTCCGAACCCACATTTTCCAGTGGAGCACAGCAAAGGATGGCTTGGAATGCACATCAAATGGTTTGAGGTTACAGACACATCATATGTAGGATCCAACACACGGGATTAAAAATTAATAGCAAAAATACATTCCTGCACTGTACTCACAAAAACACACAAAATCTTTAAGATGACAACAATTTCATTCCAGTTTGTTCATCCTCATTGCCATTGTAAACAGTGACTGGTAAGCTATTGAAATATGATATTAATTAGACAAACTCACTGCTGTTTGATGAAGGACAAAGCTGCTTTCTTTACTACCACACCACATGGTGCATGCTGAAAACCATACACAATCCTAAAGAGGAAATAGACATTTTTAAAGGGAGATGTACCAATGTAATGTAACAAAATCATCAGAGATTTCCAAAATCCAAATCCTGCATCTAAAATAAAAATAATTGGATAAATTCAATTATCTCCCTAATTCAACTAATTTCTTTAGTTTTTCTCTTTTATTTGTATGTCAAAATGACAGAATGATGTGCTGTTGTACACAGTCTACCGGTAACAAAGATAAGATATTTATTTATTAGTCACATGTACATCGAAACACACAGTGAAATGCATCTTTTTGTGTTACTGAGAATGTGCTGGGGACAGCCTGCAAGTGTCGCCACTCTTCCGGTGCCAACATAGCGTGCCCGCAGCTCCTAACCGATTCATATTTGGAATGTGGGAGGAAACCGGAGCACCCGGAGGAAATTCACGCAGACACAAGGAGAACATACAAAATCCTTACAGACAGCAGCGGGAATTGAACCCAGGTCACTGGCTCTGTAATAGCATTACGCTAACTGCTACACTACCATGCCGCCCTCAAGGAGATGAAGTAAGAGCAATACAGTGTGAAATAATATGAGAAAGAAAAATAGAGTATGTTTGTTTAAACTATCGTGCATGGATTACCTTCTGAAATAGTTACTAAATCTTTAGAATTTATTCATGGTATGCAAATTATCATAAGACAGACTATGACCTCACGATCTACCTTGTTGTGACCTTGCGCCTTATTGCACTGCACTTCCTTTGTAGCTGTGACACTTTACTCTGTACTGTTATTGTTTTTTCCTGTACTATATCAATGCACTCTGTACTAACTCAATGTAACTGCACTGTGTAATGAATTGACCTGTATGATCAGTATGCAAGACAAGTTTTTCACTGTACCTCGGTACAAGTGACAATAATAAACCAATACTAATACCAATACTTCAGTTTCAGATGTGTTGGTCTCTTTAAATGTTTTGATGCTTCAAAATGGCCCAGACAAAGAGATGTTTGTGTACTTTGACGTTTCTCAAGATTCTACTCTCAAACCCTGGAAAGAAACTACTGTTATCTAAGTAGGACTTTTTTTTGTGTTGTGTTCCAGTTTCTATGCTGACCTATACATAACCTGGAAACTGTTAACTGTGCTTCTAAAAGTTGCAAAGATGCAGTTTTGAGAATGGAGGAAGGACACAATCTCAGCCCAATTTGTGCATGTTGGCAAACTGCTGTCTGGAAAATATGCTGAAGCACTGATGATATGCATCAAGGTTGAAATTATTGTTAGCATTATTCATACTCATTAGGAAGTGCCTTACATTGGAAGGCCTCTGAAACTTGACTAACTTGTTTCTTATAAAACAGGAATTGCTGGAGATACTCAGGTTCATTGACCTGAAATGCTAGATCTATTTCTCTATTTCTCTTTCCACAGATGCTGCCTGACCTGTTGAATATCTCCTGCATTTTCTATTTTTATTTCAGGTTTCCAGCATCTGTAGCTTTTTGCCTTTTGGCAAATTGTTTGTACTGTGCTTGTCCTCGTGTGGGGGTTGAGCTAATGGTCCTTAATCAAGCATCTAATATAAATGATCTTTATGGGAAACTAACAGTTTCTCAGCCCTACCTACTGAGCAAAGGGTAAAAAAAGTAGTAAAAGGATGAAGGCAAGGGTCAGGTTTATAAACACGGTGAGACTGATGGGCTGAAATGTGTTTATTTCAACACTAGGAGTATTATGGGTAAGGAGGATGAACTTAGATCCTGGATCAGTACTTGGGATTATGATGTTGTTGCCATTACAGAGAACTGGTTGCATGAGGGACAGGACTGGCAGCTCATTGTTCCTGGGTCTCGTTGTTTTAGACGTGGTAGAGAGGGGGTAAAAGGGATGGAGGGGTTGCACTACTGATAATGGAGAATGTCACAGCAGTACTCAGAGAGGACACACTGGAGGGCTCATCCACAGAGGCAATTTGTGTGGAGCTCAGAAATAAGGAAGGTGCAATTATGCTGATGGGATTATTCTATAGACCTCCCAATGGCCACCAGAAGGTGGAAGAGCAGATATTTAGACAGATTATGGAAAGATGCAGAAACAACAGTGTTGTCAGAGGGTGAGACTTTAACTTCCCCAGTATTGACTGGAACTTCCTTAATAAAATAAGCTTAGATGGAGTGGATTTCTTCAGTGCATCCTAGAGGGGTTCTTGAAACAGTATGTGGAGGGTCCAACTAGAGGAGAGAACATACTGGACCTAGTTTTGGGAAATGAGCCAGGCCAGGTGACAGACCTGATAGTGGGTGAACATTTTGGGAATAGTGACCACAGCTCATTATGCTTTAAGATAATTATGAGTAAGGATAAAACTGGATCTTGTGGGAAGGTACTAAATTGAGGGAGGGCAAATTATGACAGGATAAGACAGGAGCTAAGGGGCGTGGATTGGGAGCAACTGCTGTTGGAAAAGTCCACGTCTGACATGTGGGAGTTGTTTAAAGACAAGCTGATCAGAGTTCAGGATCAGCATGTTCCAGTAAGGAATGAGGACAAAGATGGTAAGGTAAGGGAACCTTGGATGATCCAAGGGGTCCTAAATTTAGTCAGGAAGAAAAGGAAGCATACGCAAGGTTTGAACCCTTGTGGAATATAAAGGTAGCAAGAAAGTGCTCAAGCAGGAGATTAGGAAGGCCAAAAGGGACCATGAAATGTCCTTGACAAGCAGGATCCAGGGGAATCCCAAGGCATTTTACACTTATGTTAAGAAAAAGAGTATAACTAAGGAGAGGGTAGGTCCACTCAAGGATAAAGGAGAGAATTTGTGCTTGGAGTCAGAGCAAGTGGCTGGGTACTTTGCATCGGTATTTCCCAAGCAGAAGGATTTGGAGGATAGTGAAGACAGAGTGGGGCATGCTAATGTGCTGGGACATTTTGAGATTAAAGAGAAGGTAGTGCTGGGTCTTCTGAAAAACATTAAGGTGGATAAGTCCCCAGGGCCAAGTAATTATAGGCCAGTGAACCTCACATTAGTGGTAGGGTAGCATTGGAGAGGATACTTAGGGATAGGATTTATGCACATTTGGAAAGGCATGCCTGCTTAGGGACAGACAGTATAGCTATGTGTGGGGCAGGTCATGCCTTATAAATCTGATTGAGTTTTTTGAGGAGGTAACAAAGGTAAAGCAGTGGACATTATCTACATGGACTTTAGTAAGGCATTTGATAAGGTCCCATGTGTTAGGTTGATTCAGAAGATAAAGATGCATGGGATCCAGGGTGAATTGGATTCAGGACTGGCTTGCCCATAAAGAGTTGGGGTGGAAGGCTGTTATTCTGGCTGGAGGCCCATGACCAGTGGTGTTCCACAAGGATCAGTGTTGGGAACTCTGTTGTTTGTGATATACTATATCCAATGACTTGAATGAAAATGTTGATGGGTAGATATCAAGTTTGCAGATGACACCAAGATTGGTGGAGTTGTGGACAGTGTAAAGGACTATCAAAGAATACAGTGGGACATAGATCAGTTACAGATAGGGGCAGAGAAGTGGCAGATGCAGTTTAATCCAGGCAAGTGTGAGGTGTTGCACTTTGAGAGATCAAATGAAAGGAGAAAGGATACAGTTAATTGTAGGCTGCTTAATAGCATTGAAGTACAGAGGGATCTTGGGGTCCAAGCCCATAGTTTCCTGAAAGTGGCTACGCAAGTGGATAAGGTGGTAAAGAAGGTGTATAACATGCTTGCCTTCATTGGTAGTGGTATTGAGTACAAGAGTAAGGAAGTCATGCTGCAGCTATATAAAACTTTAGTCAGACCACACTTGGAGTATTGTGTGTAGCTCTGGTTGCCCCATTATAGGAAGGATGTGGAGACTGTGGAAAGGGAGCAGAAGAGGTTTACCAGGATGCTGCCTAGATTAGAGGGTATGAACTTTAAGGAAAGTTTGGACAAACTTGGGTTGTTCTCCCAGAGTGTCAGAGGCTGAGGGAGACCTAACAGAGGTTTTTAAAATTACGAGAGACATAGATAAGGCAGAGGGTCAGAATCTTTTCCCCAGGGTAGAAATGTCAAGTACCAGAGGAGAAAGTATAAGGTTAGAGGGGGCAAGTTTAAAGGCGATGTAAGGGGCAAGTTTTTTACACAGAGAGTGGTAGGTGCCTGGAATGGGTTACCAGAAGTAATAGTGGAAGCAGGCAGTTTGGTGGAGTTTAAGAGGCCTTTAGGTAGACACATGAAAATGAAGGGAATTGAGGGATATGGATGATACACAGGAAGAGGACATTTCGTACAAATTGACATCAAGACTGGCACAACATCATGGGCTGAATGGCCTGTCCAGTGCTGTACAATGATAAAATGTAACTACGTGTGAAAAATGTTTTTCAAAATTTTATGCCCATAGCTAGGTGTCTAGGTAGGTGTCCGTCAACTACAATAATAGAAAGCTCATCTTTTGTCAATGAAAGCAATGAGATCTCAGGTATACATTACCTCAGATGTAAAAAAGGTCATTGTTGCTTTAAGACTGCTACTTTTGTGGTTAGCTGTTCTCTGGATTGCAATATTGTTTGTAGGAGCTTCCAGCCCTTAAGTTTGGATGAGTCTCGATATTCTCAGGAGGGAGGGTGAGCAGCCAGATGTCGTGGTCCACGTAGGGACCAATGACGTGGATAGGAAAGAGGAGGAGGTCTTGCAAAGAGAGTTTAGAGAATTAGGTGCAAAGTTGAAGGACAGGACCTCCAAGGTTGCAATCTCAGGATTGCTACCCATGCCACGAGCTAGTGAGGCTAGAAATAGGAGGACCATGCAGCTAAATACGTGGCTAAGGAATTGGTGCAGGAGGGAGGGCTTCATATTTCTAGACAATTGGGCTTTGTTCCAGGGATGTTGGGACCTCTTCCGACGGGTTGGTTTGCACCTGAACTGGAGGGGGACTAACATTCTTGCCGGTAGGTTTGCTAGTGCTGCTCCGGGGGGTTTAAACTAGATATTCAGGGGCAGGGGAACCAGAGTGTTAGAGCAGATAGTGAGGTGGAGGAGGAAAAATGTCATGCGAGGACTGTAGGTATCGACAGAAATCAAACGTTTGTACATGATAGAAATGTTCTCAGGTGCATCTATTTCAATGCAAGAAGTATTGTAGGTAAGGCAGATGAGTTTAGGGCGTGGATTGGCACGTGGGGTTACAACATTATTGCTATTAGTGAGACTTGGATGCAGGAAAGGCAGGACTGACAGCTTAATGTTCCGGGGTTCCGTTGTTTCAGGCATGATAGAGGGGGAGGGATGAAAGGGGGAGGAGTGGCATTACTAGTGAGGGAAAATATCGCAGCTGTGCGTAGACAGGACAGCCCAGAGGGCTCGTCTACTGAGGCCATATGGGTGGAGCTGAGGAACAGGAAAGGTGTGGCCACACTAATAGGGTTGTATTATAGACCGCCCAATAGTCAGAGAGAATTGGAGGAACAAATCTGTAGTGAGATATCAGACCGATGTAAGAAACAGAAAGTTGTAATAGTAGGGGATTTTAACCTTCCACATATTGACTGGGACTCCCACACTGTGAAAGGGCTGGATGGCTTGAAATTTGTCAAATGTGTTCAGGAAAGTTTTCTAAATCAATATATAGAGGTACCAACGAGAGAGAATGCAATACTTGATCTCCTATTAGGGAACCAGACAGGTCAGGTGACAAAAGTATGTGCAGGTGAGCATTTTGGGTCCAGTGACCATAATGTCATTAGTTTCAAGTTAATTATGGGTAAGGATAGGTCTGGTCCTCAAGTTGAGGTTCTAAATTGGAGAAAGGCCAATTTTGTGGAAATGAGAAAGGATCTAGGAAGAGTGGATTGGGATAAGTTGTTTTCTGGCAAGGATGTGCTCAGTAAGTGGAAGGCCTTCAAAGGCAAAATTTTGAGAGTACAGTTTGCATGTTCCTACCAGGATTAAAGGCAAAGTTAGCAAGCATTGGGAACCTTGGTTTTCAATGGATATTGGTGATCTGGTTAAGAAAAAGAGAGAGGTGTATAGCAGGTATAGGCAACGAGGAACAAATGAGGTACTTGAAGAGTACAGAGAAAGTAAGAAAATACTAAAAAAGGAAATCAGGAAGGCAAAAAGAAGACATGAGGTTGCTTTGGCAGATAATGTGAAGGTAAACCCGAAGGGTTTCTGCAAGTTTATTAAGAGTAAAAGGATAGTAAGGGAAAAAATTGGTCCCCTAGAAGATCAGAGTGGTCATCTAAGTGTGAAGCCTCAGGAGATGGGGGAGATCTTAAACAGTTTTTTTGCATCGGTAGTCATTCAGGAAACTGGCATAGTGGATATGGAAGGAAGGGAAACAGGCAATAGTGCCATGGAACATATAGAGATTAAAGAGGCGGAGGTGATTGCTGCTTTACAGCAAATAAAGGTAGATAAATCCTCCGGGCCTGGTAAGGTATTTCCTCGGACATTGAGAGAGACTAGTGTAGAAATTGCAGGGGCCCTGGCAGATATATTTAAAATGTCCTTAGCCACGGGTGTGGTGCTGGAGGACTGGAGGGTAGCTCATGTTGTTCGGTTGTTTAAAAAAGGATCTAAAAGTAAACCAGGTAATTACAGGCCAGTGAGCCTGACATCAGTAGTGGGTAAATTATTAGAAGGTGTTCTGAGAGATCGGATATACAAGTATTTGGACAGCCATGGGCTGATTAAGGATAATCAGCGTGGCTTTGTGCATGGTAGATCATGTTTAACAAATCTTGTAGAGTTTTTCGGGGAGGTTACCAAGAAAGTAGATGAAGGAAAGGCTGTGGATGTTGTCTACTTGGACTTCAGTAAGGCCTTTGACAAGGTCCCACATGGGAGGTTAGTTCAGAAGGTTCAGACACTAGGTATCCATGGAAAGGTTGTAAACTGGATTCGAAACTGACTGTGTGGGAGAAGACAGAGAGTGGTAGTGGATGATTGTTTCTCAGACTGGAGGCCTGTGACCAGTGGTGTGCCTCAGGGATCTGTGCTGGGGCCATTGTTGTTTGTTGTCTATATCAATGATCTAGATGATAATGTGGTAAATTGGAGGCATAGTGGACAGCGAGGAAGGCTTTCAAAGCTTGCAGAGGGATCTGAACTAACTGGAAAAATGATCCAGAAAATGGCAGATGGAATTTAATGCAGACAAGTGTGAGGTTTTGCATTTTGGAAGGACAAATCAAGGTAGGACATACACAGTAAATGGTAGGGCACTGAGGAGTGCAGAGGAACAAAGGGATCTGGGAGTTCAGATACATAATTCCCTGAAAGTAGCGTCACAGGTAGACAGGGTTGTAAAGAAGGCTTTTGGCATCCTGGCATTCTTAAACCAAAATATTGAGTATAGGAGTTGGGATGTTATGGGGAGGTTGTATAAGACATTGGTGAGGCCAAATTTGGAGTATTGTGTGCAGTTCTGGTCACCTAACTATAGAAAGGATATTTGTAAGATTGAAAGAGTGCAGAGGAGATTTACTAGAATGTTGCCGGGTCTTCAGGAGTTAGGTTATAGGGAAAGACTGAACAGGTTAGGACTTTATTCCTTGGAGCACAGAAGAATGAGGGGAGATTTGATAGAGGTTTACAAAATTATGAGGGGTATAGACAGAGTTAATGTGAGTAGGCTCTTTCTACCTAGATTAGGAGAGATAAGTACAAGAGGACATGGCTTTAAGGTGCAAGGGGAAAAGTTTAGGGGGAACATTAGGGGGAACTCCTTCACTCAAAGAGTGGTGGGAGTATGGAATAGGCTGCCATCTGATGTAGTAAATATGGGCTCACTCTTGAGTTTTAAGAATAAATTGGATAGATACATGGACAGGAGATGTCTGGAGGGTTATGGTCTGGGTGCAAGTAAATGGGACTTGCTGAATACCATTTCGGCACAGACTAGAAGGGCCGAATGGCCTGTTTTCTGTGCTGTAGTGTTCTATGGTTCTATGGAGTCACTGGAATAAAAATTCAGTGAGCAATACTTCACTACTAGAGTCAAACAGAGAACCCAGATACTATAGGGTTCTACAACTTAACACCAAGTCTGCCCACCATTTCAGCCTTAATAAGTTAAAAGTTAAGTTTTAAATTCTGCCCTTATCACTTCAAAAGAGTCTAATATTTGTAATGCTCTTTTAGGTCTGGTGAATGAAGCAAATTTGGAGAATGTGGTGGAAACAATGCAAACTGTTGAGTGACAAGCTGGACAAGCCAAATGGGTTCATCTGCACTTTTAGTGACTTCTGTATCATGGCCTGATTGACATGATATGATGGATTGGTAGGTTATTAATGAACTGTTGCCAAAGATTTAATTACGCAGCACTGTGTGTATTTGCAACAGTGAAATATGTTTATGAAACTCAGATTTCACTGGTTAGCAGAAGGTAAGAGAATTCTTACAGTTCCATTTGCTCTGTCCATCACCAATCAGCTTCAGTCAGCTTTTAATTTGTAAAGCACAGTTACCACCAATTCAATACAAAGTCCATTATCTTTTGGTGTCTCTACAGCCCCAGTGAGACCCATCTGCCAGTATAGCCCCCACCAAGGCTTGATAATACATGCATACATTGGAAAATCTGAACTATTAACACCACCATTTTAACCTGGGGCCAAAAAATGCAGAACTATAATGAAAAGTTTTGAATGGCAGTCAGTCAAAGACCAGTAATGTGTGAAATAAAAATAGGAGAGCAGATGAAGCACACAGGACCAGTTTAATTTTCTCCCAGATTGTTAACAACAGTTCCTGATAGACCATTATCTATGTATTGAATGGATTGAAAACCGGCTGTCTCAGAGAGTTGGAATAAATGGATACTTCTCTGACTGGAAGGAGGTAACTAGTGGAATACTTCAGGGATCAGTTCTTGGCCTGGAATTGTTCACTATTTAAAGTAAAGGAAGGAAGGAACAGTACGTGAGGTTTCCAAGCTTGTCGATGGTACAAAAATAGATGGAAAGACATGTTGTGATACAGATACTGTGATTCTGCAACAGGATATCGATAGATTGAGTGAGTGGGCAAAAGACTAGCAAATGGAGTTTAATGTGGGGAAGTGTGGGCTCATGCATCTCAGTAAGAGGATCACAAGACAGATTAATATCTAAATGGAGAAAGACTGCAAGTGAGTGAAGTACAGAGGGATCTGGGTGTTCTAGTGCATGAATCACAAAAAGTCAGCAGACAGGTCCAACAACTAGTTCAGAAGGCAAACAGCATATTGACCTTCATCTCAAAGGGTTAGAGTTTAAAAATAGGGAGGTTTTATTGCAATTATAGAGGATGTTGGCAAGGCCTCATATGGAATACTGTGTACATTTTGGGTCTCCTGAAAGATATAGTAACATTAGAGGCTGTATAAAGGAGATTTACCAGGCTAATGCCTGGGCTGAGAGGATTGTACTACCAAGAGAGACTAAATAGTTTGGGCCTGTATTCATTAGAGTTTGGAAGAATGAGGGGTGACCCTATTCAAACATATATGATCCTGAGGTAGATTTTAGGATGTTTTCACCAGTGGGAGTCTAGAACAATGGAACACAACTACATAATAAGGGCATGAGGTATTTAAAACTGAGATATGTAGACATTCCTTCTCACAGAAGGTGGTGAATCTCTGGAATTCTCTACCCCGGCGGAAGGTGGATCATTTAAAGTGGAGGTGGATAAACATTTGATAGATCGAGGAACCTATTTTCTTGTGTATTTTTGTCTTGTGTTCTCCTGGGCAACCAAAAAGGTTTGCAACACCAGTCTGTATATTTATAGTTAGCAGGATTTCTCTGACATATGGGGTCTTAACCCTCTGGGATGACTAAAATGCGCTTTGCCTCCACCTTTTGTTGTCTCAGGGAAACTTGTACATCTAAGAGGTATGTTTAAATCTGGCGGGAATTGTCACATAATTTTATATAACTTGCTCTCACTTAGATGCATTTCATGGTTTTCCAGAGGTGACCGTCATGTATAGCAGACAAGGTTCTAATAAAAGATCTAAAACTTAACCAGAACAGCAGTTGGTGCTGCTGCAGAACAGCTTCAACAAACTGGGTTCAATCCTGAACTTGGATACTCTAGAGTTTGCCTGTTCTCCTGTGACACATGGTTTTACCCCAAATGCTAAGTTATCCTTTCGCTTGTTGGCTGGTAGGTTAATTGGCTGCTGAAAATTAACCTTCCTATATCTGGGTGACAGAAGAATCAGGGGTAAGTTGATAGACATGTGAAAAAGAATAGGTTGCAGGGAAATAAGTGGTGCAGTGGGACAGATGGGAATGCTCTGATGGCAGTATAGTCTCGATAGGACTAATGGTGTCTTCCTACATCACAAGATAACATACTGGAATTTTACTTTACTTCTATACTCCCAATTTCAAAGAAACCTGCTCAATTCTATTGACTCATCAAAGTGATGCATGTTAGAAGAGTTCTGCACTTACAGTGTCAATTACCTCACCATTATCAGATCCAGAAAGCCTTGAGGGAGAGAACCCTGCATTGCATTCCTCAGGGTCTCAAGTCAAGTCAAGATGAGTTTATTGTCACGTGCACAAGTACTTGCAGTGGTATCATAGGCACATAGTATTAGAGACACAACATTCAAAAGAAAAATATAAACATAAATTATACAAAATTATATAAAAGGTATTATATAGAGTCTCTGTGCAGCCTATGTCCAGGTTACTGTCTATTCTGCATTATTACCATCAAAGTAGTAGCTTTGCTTCTATAAAGGAGGAGACATTAACTTGTCCCAGGATAAGAGAGGGATTGTTCTAAGTACCATCAAAGCTGCCATACATTCCAGTGGTCACCTCAAATGAAGAAGTTGCCAATGAGGCTGAGGTTCTCAAAGACAAAAAAAAATGCTTCTCAAACATCCTCATTTTCAAGTGACTGTCAATGTATTGGAGCCCACCCACATTTCCAATGACAGAGAGCAAAAACTGTATAGTTCACTGGAAACAGAAGAGGCTTATTTCTCAAATGAAGACATTTTAAGAATGGAAGTGGTACATATATCACTTAATTTTACTATACACCAAATGTAACGGCAACACTTCCCAAGATCTTTGCCAACTTAAAGGGGAACAATAAGGGTAGTGGGACAGTTCATTTAAAAAGTAGTGATAAACCTGTTACATTAACCCTTGCCCATTTTGCACTTCCATATTTTCTGCCAAGGGTGCCCAGGATTTCCAAAAGCACCCACACAAATATTGAAGGAGATATGGTAATTAAACAGGAAATAAGAGTGTTGTAACGTGTTCTATCAGTGCTTTGGTGACTCTGTATGTTACATAACTAAAAGCTGGAATTGATAAGTTAAAAGGAATGCCAGAAAAAAAATGTGGAATGCTAAATCAGGTTGTCAAATCAACAGTAGGATGGTCAAATTGCAGAACCATGCAGCTTTATTTTTAGGTTGGAATCTGAGGAAGAACAACCACTTTTTCTGGAAGAGCATTTAGCCTTTTAAGCAGTTCCAGGCATCTGAATCCTGTAAGCTTCAAACTTTACCTCAGTGCTCATCTTCTCACCATCCAGGCCATGCCCTCTTCTCAATGCTGCCATCAGGCAGGAGGTACAGGAGCCTGAAGACTCACAGCTCAAGATTGAACAACAGCTTCTTCCCCACTGCAATCAGGTTCTTGAACCGACCTGAAAAACCCTAACTCTACCCTATATTTCTTTTTCCTCTCTCTTAACTTGCACTGATGTTGTTTCATTTATTTTGTCATGTAAGTAATGCATAATTTATGTTAATTTAAGTCCATGTTAACTTGTTATGTTTGTAATGTACTGTGCTGCTGCTACAAAAAGCTAAGTTTCGTGGTAATAAGACCCTGTGTATGTATGCCTATAACAATGAACCTGAACTTGAAATCAGGCACCATTTCCTTCTCCACGTCAAGTTCCAAAGCACAATTAAAATTATTTCCAACCGAAAAGCTGTCCAAAATATTTAAGTATGGCAGATGCCAGCAGCTATGTCAGCATCAATAAGGATCCTATTGGAGAGTGCAGTACCACTCTTCCATATTGAATTAGCTCTCCAGGAGATGAGTCTGCAGCTTTCCTGTTTCTAAGGTTTAAAATGGATTAAATGTGTCCTTCAAACTGCATTGTTCAACCAGTGCTGGCATTGAAAATGGAAGTTATGATGACAGGCTGCAAAGTCAAAGCAATGGATGAAGTACATCTTGAAGAACAATTGGCAAAGGATAATGAGTGCTATTGTATTAAGAATGTGTAATATTAATTCTTGGCCTACTCTGTTAGCCACCACATCAATACTTACATCATTCACAGTTACATGTTTTCATGCACAACACCAGACCCCTGAAACAGTCACTCTGTTTCGAATTCTGTCACTAAAGATGTTACCAGGTGGACAGAGGAAAAGAATTAAGGATGTGCTCATAACCTCCTTGAAGAAATGTCACATCTCCACTACCTCTTGGGAATCTTTGGCCTACTACTGTTCAGGGTGGAGAAGGAGTAGTTGGAATGGTTTTGAGAACCTCGAGGTAATTCATTGGGACCACTCAGAAACCCTGAGTAAATAGCAGAAGAAGTACACTGCTTCACAAACTACCCACCTGCCTGACCCATCAGACACCTCCCGCCCCATCTGTGAAAGCAGTTTCCACATTGGCCTCCTTAGCCACTTCGGAGCCCATACAACTGAAGGGCTGCCTCCGTTTTGACAACAAAATTATTATTATAAACCAGATCACTGCCAGTCTCATGCCATTAAATTATATAACAAATTGCAAAGACACTTGAAACACCAAACATTACTTTGCTCAAGCCTCTGCAGAAACTAGCCTTCACATAATTGATAATCTCTACAAATAACTCAGTGGGAGTTGTTCCTCCTGATGTTAGATGCTTGATCACCTGTATGTTGAACACATCCCAAACACCTCTGCAATTTTGAGGTTGTTTGTGAGGTGTTGGTAAATTATCATTGTACAGTGATGCCACGACGTATCTGCTCATCAAGCACCATGCAGTCACACACTTCCCAAAGTCAATTGAACTCCAGGTGGCACCCATGTAGATCAAACCCTGATTTATCCCAACCGAGCTTTCAGCATCTGCCAATAAGTCAATATTTAATTCTTCCAGGATTTATCATATTTGAGAGAAGGAGGCAAGTACAGAGAGACAGGAAAAGTTTGAGTGGGTGGAAGTAAAGGGCTTTAGTTTCAGGCAGATTAGCATTTGCATACTCTGTAGCTTGGCTTGTGTGAGCTTGCATCAATATATTTCGTATCTAATTCTGTGGTGCGTAGCTTCCATACATTTTAATAGATGTTCTCACAATAAGTATACAGCAAAACAGAATAAGAGCAGTGCAATGTACCATAGTGTATTATATGTTATTTTCCTAGCAATCATAGCACATCTACTCAGAAATCCATTACAGTGTAAAACTTGGCATCTTCAATCCATTACTAAGACTCTAACTTTAGTACTAATAGCCAAGTGCTCATCTGGAGCGACTGGAAATCTCCTGAGCCACAAAAGAGTTACTTTCATTATTTTCTCTTCCTCATTTACCTTCTGGACTTGTTGTTCGTACCACGGTTAAAATATAGACTTTCATCTCCTGATATAAAAGGCATTTTCCACTTCTTATTCAACCAAGCTGTTCCATCTATCAGGTGCATTGGTATGCTGCATTTGAAAAACGTCCCAGAGCAGGGCACTAAATCAAAATTAAATTATTTATATGATGTTGTAGGTCAGAATTGCAGCTTTAACTCTAATGTGGTGAATGTGAAGTGAGCATCAAGTTTATAAGGTTCAGCTGTAACTATTGGATGTTAACTCTGTTACTTCCAAAGATGTTTTCTCCATTTCATTTTAAACAAATGCACCTACTGGTGAGCAGAAAACAAAATGAATTTTAACAGGTATTGTGAAAGAACTAATAAAATAAAGCTTACCATAATCTGTAGCTTGGCTTCACATTTCTTACAATTATTTTAACAGATAGTTAGAAAACGGTAGCAAAAAAAAATCACAGAACCCAAATGTTGTGCATAAGCAAGGGCAAGAAATCACTGAGAGATACAAAAAGAAGCTGGCTATAATACCACCTCCCTAAAGCCATGTATGTCTCTGGTGGGGACTCAGATAGGCCTCCTGATGTGATTGTCCAACTGCCACCTCACAGCTTTGATGTCACGTTCAGGCAGAAAACTGGTCAGATGTAGTTAAGTGAGGCACAGGAGTTAGAATGAACCCAAAGATTATTTCAAAGATCCAGCATAAATATGGTGCTCACTCTACATTAACCACATTAAAATTAAAACAGTAATATTGTGATCTATAACATTGTCATAATTTCATTATAATTTAATGCCCGCACTGGGATTATTTTTCAAATGCAACATATCAATGCACTTGATGGATGGAACAGCTTGGTTGAACAAGGAGTGGGAAATGACTTTAGCATCACCAGAAGAAGCTGAAATGATTCCTGTTGGGATTTCCTTTGAATCAATCAGCTATTCCAGTTGAGACAGGGATCTCAAATTCAAAATCAATTTACATTTTTTTTGGTCTCAAGAACCAAGCAAGAATTAAACAATGCTTGCCAAAACAAATCCAAATAAAACATATACAAACCATGTTCTAATAACTGTCAGCTGATGAGGCTTGAGATAAAAGACACCATAGCTTATTAGTTCAAATGTTGAATTGATTTGTCTAGCAATTGCAAGATTCTGAGTGAAAAGTTCAATGCTGAAAATGAGAGAATGGGCCTGTGTGGATTGCTGTCATCTTCACAGCAAAGAACCTTCCACTCTTTCTCACTTTGCTTGTCACTTCTCATCTTTTTAGTTTGTTCCAATCTACAATTTCAAATACAGGTCTGTCACAATGATTGAAGGCCTTTCCGTAAAACTGGTTATGAGAAATCACTTTCTCAGTTGTTCAAACTCTTGTAGTTAATGCTTATATTTGTATATCATTACAGCTGAAGAAGCATGTTGAGAAGTTCAATTGAAACCAAACATAGCACTCGCCTGCCAGAACCTTCAGTTTAGTTTCCAACTTGTCCACTATGTTTCACTGTATTTGCAATTTTGATCTTAAGATTTTATTTTGCAGTAATGTTGTTTGTTGGTGTTTACAAAGTAATTGATCTAGAGATGTGCTGGCATGGTAGTTTTACAATTTCCTGGTGCACTGAGGATATTTCTAAGGCAATATTGATTTCCTTTGGAAAGCCGTAACAATTTTTGACACATCAAACTGAATTATTTGAGGCAGTTTCATATCAATGTGCTTTCAATGCAGTTTCAGTTTCAGTATAATTTCTTTAATGGCAGCCCTTATGGTGCTTCACCACCCCCCCCCCCCCCCCCAGAGGATTTTACAGCATGCACTTACCTCTATATTAAAACTGCTATAAAGTCCAGCATATTTATCTCACTGGAACAAAAATTATATTTGTGACTATTGAAGTGGTCCTGAAAAACAAAAGTCAATGACAGGAGTAAATTCAAACATTGGGTTTAGTTATTTCATGAAATCTGTTTAAAGGTGTTTCAGTAGAATTTGCTTCCATTCTAATTTTATCATAATACAGACAAACTAGCTACTCTGAATGGAAAACCAGCCTATTGAAAAATCTTGTTGAAAAAGAAATACAAGAGAAGCAATTCAAAGAAAAGCAAAGCTTTGAAGCAGTTATTTGGTTCTTATCTTTCTGTGCAAAGTGAAAACCTTGGCCACTTGCATTTTTAATAAAGCCAGCCCTGCCAGCGGTGTCCCAATTACATCCTATGCTCATTCAGTTCTTGTTAGAAATGGTACTTAATTCCTGCATTACATGTAAATTAGGCACAATATATCTGCTTCTATCCAGCAGACTCCAGGGCACTCAATTTCACTTAAATGAAAATTTTGCATAACCAATACACTTCAAAATCTAAAAATATTAAATTCTGTTAACTAAAAACTGCTAATTCATTCTAAGTGGTTTATTTAATCCATAGATTGAACAGTTAACATGCTTGAAGTCCAAAAACATAACATTTCATCAATAATCATGAAATATTTTGTATCTCAGTCAATTTTTAATGATGCTGAGAAGCATCTAAGAAACTTTGAAGAAGTCCCTCAATAATTTATGTAGAACTCCAGATAAGCATATAAAATATGGAAAATAAATGTTGATTTGTAAAGAAACTCTCCGCTTGGAGTATTTGACACCTATGTTATTGCAAAAGTGTGTTTCATAAGATTTCTTTCAGGAGAGCCAATGAAATGTAAATCGGAAGTTGTGACATTGAAGCGACAATCGTACAAATGCACTAAATAAGGCAAGATACTAAGGAGACTCCAAAGGTTTTAGAGGACGAATGAAAAAAGAAACTTTTTTGGCCAATTTTCTGGCTAGAGCTGAATGGATGAAGTCAGTTCCATCCTGCTGAAAAATAGCCTGCTGCACCATTCAATGAGATCCTGCCTAATCCTCTACAGCCACGCCGTTTCTCTGCACCATCCTCATATCCCCAGATTCTTCTGTTATCTAAAACCTGTTGCTCTCCATTTTGAATGACTGCGCCTCCAGAGGCCTCAAGGGCTGTGATCTCCAGGTATTCACCCTCAGAGTGAAGAAATTTCTACAAATTTCAGTCCCAAATAGCTTATTCTATATTTTAAATCTGTGACCCTTATGACCCATACCAGAATATTTTGTGAGCATCTTTCCTTCAATAACCTCAGTGGGGACTCACTTCCTCCAAAATCCTTCTAGAGATCTGCCTCACACCACAGCCACACCTGTGGCCACTCAGCAAGGTCAAAGCTGTCTTGCCGGTGGCTCCCAGATAATGGTGGTGCCGAATTTCCACATCTCCTGCTCATTGCCGGTAGGTGGAGATGTCACATCCTCCAGTTTCCAAACCTCCATTGCAGAAGAAAGGTCATGGAGGATCTCTCTTCAATGAGGGTTGAGTTTTTCTCCTTCTTAAATAGCTAGCAACCAACAGAGTGTACACAGTGATTTTCCAGGATGAATGGAGACATAAAGAATTATTGCTTTATGGGTTCTATCCTAGAATCCAGCGATGTTTCAGAACAGGGAGATATAGTTTTCCCTTATATGCGAGCATGATAGAATGTCCAAAATCTGAGAAGCTGCCATAAGGCCTTTAGGCACAGTGCAATCTCACGTTTTAATCCTTGTCAGACACCTTCTCGTCCAAGATGTGGCTGCCTGGAAATGGGTAAACCATCTGCATCTTTCATATCAGAAGAAAATGTGGGATGATGGGAATTTAGGATGTGAGATGCAGATAAGGTATGAGCAGACCTTCAATGGTCTCCATATTACTACTGGCTACAGACTGCTCCAATAGTGGCCAACGCTTATTCCCACAAGCTGTTAATGAGCATGGACTTGCCACTTACCAGCCTGATACTGTTGGCAGTTTTGTGGCACCTTCTGTTGCAAGAGAGGAAGAAGTGTTTTAGTGAGTGCTGCACAAAATGTCCAGGTGATGTGCCTTCCATGATCGAAAGGTTTGGAGGATGCATAAGCAGTGAGATGTGACTCTAAATTTTGGAATTACAGTCAGTGTGCAAGAACATGGTGGGAAATGTAAATATTAGATAAACATTGTGACAGTAGAAATTCTTGTTAGGCAAGCAATGAGGTATTTAATTGAGTCATATGCAAGGTTCTTGGTGCAGTTAAGAGATGTTCTCTTACCCTGACTGCACATATGAGGTTATGTTCTACTACTCCATTTCACAGATGTTTCACTTCTAGCATTGACTACAAATTCAACTTTCTTCCACTATCACTTCAGAATTGACCTGGATATCTTTCTGGATCCCTCCATGTACCAAGACATCTAGATCTCTGTCTGAAAAGCAGGGTGCTCGGTCCCTGCTGTGCTCCAATGTAACTGCCAACAAACTTACAAAGGCCTTGCCGCAGCTTCGATCAGGACTAGTTAGCAACAATGATACTTAACCACTTATGAAATTACATCCTATGAGTATGTTCTAAGGCAAAATGTAATGTCATCGTATTAGCTTGTGGCTGGATATGTCCTGCAATGAATCAATTGGGCATGGGCTAAACATTCAGGGAGATTTCAAAATATACAGTATTTCCCTATTTTCCAGTACTATCCAGTTTCTTCCTAGTTAATTTCAGTCAGATTTTGTCCTCGAAATTGTAGACAAACTCAATGGCAAACAAGACTCTGCAGTAAAGCTGCCTATAATGTCATGTAAAAAAGATTTCATTCCCTGAATATTCAGTTAGTATGTAACTTAGATCAGAGTTCATTCAAAAACTTATTGGGTAAATATTATAGTTTTGAGCCACTTAGAATGGAGCAGTCCAGTCTCAATGCCTATCTTCCAATTGTGATGCTGTATGATTCTTAATTCACCTACAGGATCTGGGTCCATTTCCAAGCACTAACTACAAGGAGGAATTTCACATCATAATTTTCAAGTTCTCATGGATAGAAGACTTATACTAGAGGGTGCACAACAGCTGTAAAAAATTCCATCAAACTGATGGACACTGTGTGGCCTTGCTTCTGGTCTGATGGATGTGTGCTAAAATTCTGAGCATGTGCAAGTAGTTTTAACTCAATATTGAGCAGTTTTCTGGAACACATGTGACCTTTGAAACTCTGACTTGTTCTTGCTGAGCAGCAACTAAGCAGAATGACAATGCAGAAGCGGTTCAACAAAAAAAAAGTATGAAGCAACTCTCAAATAATGAAACCAGGGCAGCAGTACTGGCACTGGAATTGGAAAACAGGATTGGAGATGGAACGTAGCAGAAAGAACATAGCAGAAAGAACCCCCATTGTGATAGTGATGAAAATTCAAAGAACATTGCCTTTCCCTGGGACCCTGCACACAATTACTGGTTTAGAAGTCCCACATGGCACGCAGGTTCCCTGACTGATTCACTCTCACATAAAAAGGAATATCTCCTTTATTCACCACCTTCTTTAATAAACATGGCTGGGTTGAAAAAAAATTAAATTATGAATAAAACACCTTTTTTCCTGAACAACTAACCACCTGATCTGTTAGCTAATTGGAATGGCAGAGCTACTTTCCTCCTTATAGTGATATTTATCGGAGATTCTCTTTGACCCCTAATCACTTTGTTTTGTTTTAGTCATGTAAACAATAACAGGAATATTGCAGAGATTTTGATAAAGCTAATGAGTTAAAAATATGATTAAATTACTTCAAAAATATTCTCAATTGAAACCAGATGCACAGCTCACTCAAAAACTCAGTGGGTAAATCTTAGAATACAGAGCCTCAATGGTCAGGAAGGTCCTGGGATTGATCTTTCTTCTGCTGAATTTGTGGTGAGGTCAACAGTGAGGTCAGGATGTGAGCTAAGGAAGAATTACTGACTAAGGCTCCGAGTCCTGAAAACAGTCCATGATGTGTACATGTGAAGGATGGATTCAGCCAAGCTGTAATGGATAAAATAATTCAATAATTTGCCAGCACCTTGCTGTTTAAAAAGGCAGATGAGCAAAGATCCATTGGATTGATGGCAGCATGGGACAAAAGGACAATGAAGAAAAATGTATCCATAGATATATAAATTCCCCTTAATTTCTCAAATCAAACTCTCCTTCTGAGCCAAGACTTCCTAGAATCTGACTTGGGGTATATGTACCATTCTACAACCAAGGGATAGGGAAAATACAGATAAATAACGTTTGAATACTGTGAAAGAATTGTAATTCTAAGTTTAAAATGCTATCATTTACATTTTCCAATTTTAGTTGCATTGTGTGAAGGACTATCAGTTTTTAATGAATGAGATTGGACACACAAATATTGTGAGATAATGGTCAAATTGTTACACATTCAATCCAATATAATCTCATGAGGATAGTTTGACAGTGATTACAACTGCTTTTCTGTTCAATTTTGTGCAAAGCTATCTGTGATAACTGTGACGAGCATCTAAAGAGAACATCTTGCTAAAGTATGTTTCAAGCAGGAAAGAAACTGTTTTGCTCATCAAGCCTGCCTCATTCTAATTCCATCTCTGTGGGTGGTACAGCTGGCAGATGGTGTTTTCATATTTCAAATGTAACATTTATTTTTAATCTTTTTATCTCTGGACTATCTTTTGGTTATTCTAAAGCAACAGGACAGGGTGGCAGCAATCCAGCTGGTGCACGGTGGAGGGTGTGCATGCTTTTTTCCCACTGTAATCCAGTTTACAATGTATTATTTATCTTCTTCTGTTAATCATGATTACATCTACCATTCCAATCACCAAAATGGTCATTTACAAAGGACATTACTAAAATCTTATTTGCAAACCCAGTCAAAAAACAGGAATTTTTTTTAGCAGAATTTTGTCTGTTCTTACAAATCAAATAACATTAACGTATATGAATATCTACATTTATCTATCAGCAAATTTGATTTTAAAAGTCAAGCAAAGTAAGAGAAATGCATATTAAACATCCTTTCTGATTTAGCCATAAGTACTATTTCCTAAAAAAAACAAATGGGCAAAATGGAACGGCGTGTTCTGTGCGGATTAATTCCAGCTCATTGAAACCCTACAGCATAAAGATTACCCTGGTGACATTTTAGTATACCCTTTGCAAAATCATCTGTCAATCAAATTCGTGACTTCACTAAAAACAATTCAATATAGCAGAATAGGATAATACATTATCCAAGAAATAGTTTCTATGGCAACTTCATGAACTGTAAAGACTAATGTTCACTTCTCACTATGTAAAATAAAAAAATATTAATATTATCTTAAAAAGATATTGTAAGGATTAGCACTGACATGATTTCTAATTTCACAAATACTTTGCATATGTTTATTCTCAAGATTTAAATAATAAAATGTCAAAGTGTTTTTAATTTGTTTCAACAAACTCCAGCAAGGGATTTATGAAATCTAAATTAATTTCCCAATGGAAAAATTACCAGATTTGGCAATACTTTAGAAATCCTTATATTTAAGGCATAGATTCCTCCTTTCTATAATAAGATGATAGGATGTTTGTGTATCTGTTATAAGTTCCACCCCTTCCTACTCAGTAGCAGAGGTCCAGGTTTCGGGTGGGTGAGAGTCAGGCAGAATGAGGTGGTGTGGGAGCTGGTATTGTCAGATTTCCTCAATTGGTTGCAGTCAGGCCTTTGATTCTGAAGATTGTGAGTATAAGCCCACTCCAGATGACTTGAACACAAATGTCTAAGCTGATGTTCCATTATAGTTACAGAGGTACCATCTTTTGAAGTATTGAAATGAGGCTCCTTCTGCTCTCTCAGGATGAAAAAAAGTTCCCATAATACTACTTTGAATTATCCCTGTTGTCATCCCAATACTTATCCCTCAACCAAACTATTAAAAACAGATTATTTGGTCCTTATAATGTTAATATTTGTGCAAGCTTGCTCTATGCAGATTATCTGCCTTGTTTCCTACATTACAACAGATTTAAAAAATGTATGGCATTTGATGGAAAGCTTTTAATTGTGTTATGATAGGGACTATATGAATACAAGTCTTTCTTTTTCCTAAAGGCTTTTAGTGCATGGAATGGTCTCTGGCAATTTAACAGTGGAATTAAGTGTGCTCATGCAAGCAGCAAATCATTCAGAGGTATTAGGATAAGATAAGGATAAGATATCTTTGTTAGTCACATGTACATTGAAACACACAGTGAAATGCATCTTTTGCTTGGTGTTCTGGGGGCAGCCCACAAGTGTCGCCATGCTTCCAGCGCCAACATAGCATACCCACAGCTTCCTAACCCATACGTCTTTGGAATGTGGGAGGAAACTGGAACACCTGGAGGAAACCCACGCAGCCACGGGGAGAACGTACAAACTCCTTACAGACAGCAGCGAGAATTAAACCTGGGTCGCTGGCGCTGTAATAGTGTTACGCTAACCGCTACACTACTGTGCCTGCCATAAGTCAAATGCTTATGGTTTTGGCTGCTAGTGGGAATGATACATTCACCTTCTAAAGAGTTTTGTGGCAGTGATCTAAGTTTATCATTCAATAGTGATAGTAGTTACCCACATAGCATACCCACATAGTATTGCTTCTCCAATAGCATTACTTAATTAATATATTATTTCTGAGGCTATGGCTGAGAAGTATTCATGCACTTAGTTGTATTATGGGGCTTTATTGATTGAATTTTGCGTTCAGATTTACTTATTAATAGGCAAAATTCAGGTGAAAATTTACAATTTGAAATCTCAAACCTGATGTTAAAATGTAATTATCATATTCTGCATTATACCTTTCCATATTGGTTAAATTCCC
The DNA here is from genome assembly GCF_009764475.1 of Pristis pectinata. Classification (NCBI taxonomy): domain Eukaryota; kingdom Metazoa; phylum Chordata; class Chondrichthyes; order Rhinopristiformes; family Pristidae; genus Pristis; species Pristis pectinata. Next base: position 17,159,418 of record NC_067420.1, read on the forward strand.
CTCTAATGAAATTGCATATTATGTGTTATGTCTTTTTTTTTCACCAAATGTACCCTTGCAACACACTTCAGTTCTTTTTATTCCATCAGGCATAAAAATTATATAGCCAGCACTTGTAAGTCTTTATAAACAAAACCTATTACACTTTTCATTTGTGATGAGCATAACTGGCAGGCACTTCCACCACACTTTTGATTCGTCGGCATCGTTGCAGTGGGAGATTAGATAGTGTAGTATAAATTCCTGCAATATTGTGAAATGTTTGGAATTAAGGTGGGATTTGGTTATCCAAAATATTATGATAAGCTGGAGTTAAAATTCATCTCCAGTTTTCTAAGTGTCTGATATAGTAAAATATGCACTGAGCTCTACTTCTGAAATTTGTTTCTAGTAAGAACAATATGATTCCTTAAGTGTCCTCTGAAAAGGTCCAGAAGACCACTCTGTTTTAGGGCAAGCAATAAATACCAACCCATCCCATGAAAAAATAAAACAAAATATGGTACTGTAGCGGTTACTACTGCGGAATAAAACAAGACTCTGCTCGGAGGATTGCCAAACAGAACTGGTTTATTTTCCCGCCTTGCGCGGGCCCTTTAAGGGAGAATGTTCCCGCCCAAAAACAACCGGTAATGATGTAAGTCCTACGTCATCAGGACTTCCCCACGCGCGGGTTCTCCCCGTCGCTCGGAAAGACGAGGCCCGCCGCCATCTTGGGCCTCGTCGCTCCGACGCTGCGCAACCCGACTGCCGAGCCAGTTCGCCCGACTAGACGGTGAGTCGCCACACAACCCCCCCCAGAACCGGCGATACAGTCCCCAAGGTCCGTGGGCTGTGCCAGCTGCCGCTTAGGGGGGCGGCCTCTGCGTCGCGGCGTGGCAACCTCGACAGGCTGTTGCAGATCCAAATGGGCCGGTTTGAGGCAGTCCGCCGTGAAAACCTGTTCCCTGCCTCCAATGTCCAAAATAAAAGTGGATCCATTATTGCGTATGACTCGGAACGGTCCCTCATATGGTCGTTGCAATGGCGCCCGAGGTGTGCCCCTGCGAACGAAAACAAACTTACAGTCCCGTAGTTCCTTGGACTGGCAGGATGGGGCTTGACCGTGCCGTGAGGTGGGAATCAGGGCCAAGTCGCCAAGCTTCTCGCACAGTCTTTGTAGGACTGCTGGGGGTTGTTCCCCTTGGTCCCGAAGGGCAGGTATGAAATCCCCGGGGACAACTAGTGGCGCCCCGTATACAAGCTCAGCTGACGAAGTGCAGAGGTCTTCTTTGGGGGCAGTGCGTATGCCAAGCAGGACCCAAGGCAGCTCGTCAACCTAGTTAGGACCCTTCAGGTGGGCCATCAAGGCTGATTTCAGATGGCGGTGAAAACGTTCCACCAACCCGTTTGATTGAGGATGATAGGCCGTGGTGGTGTGCAGCTGCGTCCCTAGCAGGTTCGCTAATGCAGCCCAGAGACTGGAAGTGAATTGGGTGCCTCTGTCTGAAGTGATGTGGGCCGGAATGCCAAAACGTGAGACCCAAGTTGTGAGCAGCGCCCGGGCGCAGGAATCAGTTGTGATGTCAGTCAGGGGGGGTTGCCTCAGGCCACCTCGTGAACCGGTCCACGATGGTAAGGAGGTACCAGGCTCCTCTTGAAACCGGCAGAGGGCCCACGAGGTCGACGTGTATGTGGTCGAACCTCCTACGGGTAGGCTCGAACTGCTGTGGTGGGACCTTGGTGTGTCGCTGGATTTTTGACGTCTGGCAGTGCGGACAAGTCCTGGCCCACTCACTGACCTGTTTGCGCAGGCCATGCCAGACAAACTTGCTGGCGACCAGTCGGACAGTAGATCTGATGGACGGGTGCGCCAACCCATGTACCGAGTCAAAAACGCGTCTCCGCCAGGCTGCAGGGACTATAGGGTGGGGCTGACCAGTCGCAACGTCGCAAAGTAGGGTCCGCTGACCTTGACCAACCAAGAAATCTCGGAGCTGCAGACCCGAGACTGCGGTTCTGTAGCTGGGCAGTTCGTCGTCGGTTTGCTGTGCCGTCAGCTAGGGCCGTGTAGTCGACACCCAAGGATAGGTTGTGGATGGTTGGTCTGGAAAGTGCATCAGCAACGACATTATCCTTTCCGGAGACATGTTGGATGTCAGTTGTGAACTCGGAAATGTAGGATAAATGTCTCTGCTGACGAGCTGACCAGGGATCGGAGACTTTGGAGAAGGCAAAGGACAGAGGCTTATGATCGGTGAAAGCGGTGAAAGGCCTGCCTTCTAGAAAGTATCGGAAATGCCGGACCGTCAGATACAGCGCTAGAAGTTCCCGATCAAAAGCGCTGTACTTCAGTTCGGGCGGTCTAAGGTGCTTGTTGAAAAATGCCAAGGGTTGCCAGCAGCCTTCGGGTAGCTGTTCCAGTAACCCACCCACCGCGGTGTTGGACGCGTCTACCGTGAGGGCAGTCGGGACGTCAGTCCTGGGGTGTACCAGCATCGTGGCATCTTCCAGGGCGTCTTTGGCCTTAACGAAAGCAGCCGCAGCCTCGTCAGTCCAGGTGATGTCCTTGCCCTTACCAGCCAGCAGTGAGAACAGAGGGTGCATGATACGGGCTGCTGCAGGGATGAAACGATGGTAAAAGTTGACCATCCCAAGGAATTCCTGTAGGCCTTTGACTGTGTCAGGGCGGGCAAAATGGCGGATAGCATCCACCTTGGCGGGTAGGGGTGTTGCCCCGTCGCTGGTGATTTTGTGGCCGAGGAAATCGATTAAGTCAAGTCCGAATTGGCACTTGGACGGGTTGATCGTGAGGCCGAAATCGCGGAGGCGGGAATACAGCTGGCGGAGGTGGGAAAGGTGTTCCTGGCGGTTACGGCTGGCGGTCAGTATTTCGTCCAAGTAAATGAACACGAAGTCCAGGTCTCGGCCTACCGCGTCCATCAGCCGCTGGAAGGTCTGCGCGGCGTTCTTAAGGCCGAACGGCATCCGAAGGAATTCGAACAGGCCGAATGGGGTGATAATCGCAGTTTTGGGGACATCATCCGGATGGACTGGGATTTGGTGGTATCCCCTAACGAGGTCCACTTTGGAAAAGATGCGGGCCCCGTGTAAGTTCGCTGCGAAGTCCTGGATGTGAGGGATGGGATAGCGGTCCAGGGTGGTGGCGTCATTCAGCCTGCGGTAGTCGCCGCAGGGCCTCCACCATCCGGTGGCTTTGGGGACCATGTGCAGGGGGGAGGCCCAGGGGCTGTCTGACCTGCGAACAATCCCCAGCTCCTCCATGTGACGGAACTCTTCCTTTGCCAGGCGGAGCTTGTCTGGAGGTAATCGTCGTGCTCGGGCATGAAGGGGTGGCCCTGTGGTAATGATGTGGTGTCGTACCCCGTGTGTGGGCCTAGAATTTGTAAACGAAGGTGCCAAAATCGATGGGAATTCGGCTAGGAGCTTGGCGAAATCGTCGCCAGAAAGGGAAATGGAGTCCAGGCGCGGGGCTGGTGGGCTGATTTCTCCCAGGGGATAGGTCTGGAGAGTGCTAGAGTGGACTAACCGCTTCCTTCGCAGGTCGACTAACAGGTTGTGGGCCCAAAGGAAATCGGCTCCTAGGAGTGGTCGGGCGACGGTGGCAAGAGTAAAGGTCCAGGTAAAATGGCTGCCGCCAAAGTGTAATTGAAGCGTACGGGTGCCGAAAGACCGTATCGTTGTACCGTTGGCGGCATTGAGTAGAGGACCTGGTGGCCTGTCACGAGTGTCGCGGCCTGTCGGGGGCAAAATACTGACCTCCGCTCCAGTATCAACAAGGAAACGCCGTCCAGATTTCTTGTCCTGAACGAATAGGAGGCTCTGTCGGCGGCCAGCCGCCGTAGCCATCAGCGGCAGCTGGCCCTGGCGTTTCCCTGAAACTTGCAGGGTGGGCGGCATCGACGGGCCTCCGCACCCCACCTCTGATGGTAGAAGCACAGCTGGTCACCCGTGTCGTCGTCTGCGTTCCTGGGGCATGGTTGCTCGGTTGCTGGGGCCGGGCGAGGCGGGCGTTGGGCTCGCGGCCTGGTGATTTGACTGACGGATGAGCCGCTCTTGCGCTTGGCCCTCCACAGGACATCTGCCCGGGCAGCCACCTCACGGGGGTTGCTGAAGTCGGCGTCAGCTAACAACAAGTGGATGTCATCGGGGAGCTGTTCGAGGAAGGCCTGTTCGAACATCAGGCATGGCTTGTGTCCCTCGGCCAATGCCAGCATCTCATTCATTAGGGCGGATGGGGATCTGTCCCCCAGGCTGTCCAGATGAAGCAGGCGTGCAGCACGCTCATGACGGGAAAGGCCGAAGGTCCGAATCAAAAGGTCTTTGAAAGCCGGGTACTTATCTTCCTCCGGAGGCGACTGGATGAAGTCTCCAACCTGGGCGGCTGTCTCCTGGTCCAGAGAGCTAACCACATGGTAGTACTTCGTGGAGTCGGAGGTGATCTGCCGAAGGTGGAATTGCGCTTCGGCCTGGTCAAACCAGACACTGGGCCGAAGTGTCCAAAAGGTGGGCAGCTTGAGGGCCACTGCGTTGGCTGCTGCGCTGTCGTTCATTTCGCGGGTCCAAAAGCCGTTTGGACCGTCGGGGTCACCAATGTAGCGGTTGCTACCGCGGAATAAAACAAGACTCTACTCAGAGGATTGCCAAACAGAACTGGTTTATTTTCCCGCCTTGCACGGGCCCTTTAAGGGAGAATGTTCCCACCCAAAAACAACCGGTAATGACGTAAGTCCTATGTCATCAGGACTTTCCCGCGCGCGGGTTCTCCCCGTCGCTTGGAAAGACGAGGCCCGCCGCCATCTTGGGCCTCGTCGCTCCGACGCCGCGCGACCCGACTGCCGAGCCGGTTCGCCCGACTAGACAGTGAGTCGCCACAGTACCTTCCATCACTAGACTGATCCCACCAAGCCCAAGACACCAGTGAAAATTGAGACTAAGTAATGAGGAATAGTTCTAACAGGTACTGGAATTCTTTCCACTAAGACATAGATAACATTGTAAAGTTAAATGAGCTTTGCTGGACTGGTAATGAGAAGCTTATTATATGCTATGTGTTAATATATTGGTTTAACTGCATTATTACTCACATACTCACTTGGGTCTCTGTTTTGCTAATCTACCCACTTTAGAAATAGTTCTGTTTCATGTATCCCTGTTGTTGAAAGTGTATGCTTCTTTTTGCAAAGCAGAATATATACCTGTGTAGATTTTTGTTGTTTGAATCAAGGATTCTTAGTGATGGTGATGGTTTTAGTACGTCTCAGATGTAGAATTGACCATATCCTCCCTTTCCAGGAACAAATTTTTCAAAACAGATATTTTTAGCAGCATCTGAATGGGAGTTTTAGAAATGGTGTCTATTCATTATAGAAACTGATGCAAAAGTGTGAAACATTTATCCTGCACAAATGTGATCCACTTTATTTTTTCCTCAGTGACTTTGATAATATAATGTAAAAGAAAAGATGGAATTAAAACCTTTTAGTACAGGAAAAAGCAAACAACTAATGAAAGATCCTAATTCAAATTGCAATTATCTTGCTCTTGCCTATGAGGCTGTTTTATTACCCCATTTTTCCTTAATTTTGGTCTTTATAGTCTGTGTTTGAGATGAATTTGCATAATACCAATTTGCCTTTGGAGAACAAGGTCAGTCTGATGATGGAATTAACACTGTTTTATTTTTAGTCATCCATGGATGGGGCTTCACTATTTCCATTACTGATTGTTGCTATAGTAATCCAGAACTTACTTAATGAGTTGAATTTTAACTCCCCAGCTGTTGTGGTGAACTCATGTCCCTGGATCTTTAAACCTGGCCTCTGGATTGCTAGCCCAATAACTGAACCACTACACTACCATGCTGCCTTTTTGAAACTCCTAAGGACTAACTGTGAAAATGAAGGAAAAAAAATGTGGATACAGGAGATCTGAAATTAAAAGAGGAGATTCTAGAAAAATGAAAGGTTTTTCAGTATCTGAGAGAGTACAAACCCATTATCCAATGATTCAGATAACAAGTCCTTGGCTGAAACATTAACGTCACTTCTTTTTCAAATTCAAATGGTGCATATTTTCTGATTTTTCTTTCAGCAATTAATACATTCAAATACAAAAATCAGTTAGCAAGGTAGTTCAAGGAATCTCTGAATTATGGACAGGTACATTTGCACAAGGAAGTATCAAAAGCTGATCCAGGTCCTTTCCATTCTGCAATCAGAATAGTTTGAGTAGTCTGAAAATTCCTTTTATCTATAAAGCATCTACAAATAAACTTGTGATCTGACTTGAAAAGTAATTCAACTGAGGTCAGTATTTCAGAACTGAAACTTCAGTTTCAGAAATTTTATCATTCTTCAATAATCAGCAATTCCATATAGATGTGTTTTACACATAGGCATATGTTCAACAGAAAACAATGGAAGCACGTATGAATCTCAGACAATTCATTGTAAAATATTATCATTGTAAAATATATGCTTTAAGCCTATAAAATACACAGACAAAAATGGTACTAGACCTTAATCAACTTATCTTTTATTGACTGCTCACAGAAAACTAGCCAGGTTCACATTGATACAAATGAAATATTGTTCAGAAAAAGGTATGGCGGATAAATGCAGTGATCTGCAAGCAATCAAAAATCCTCTTATTGAATAGTTGTTTGATTTGTGAAAGGTTTGTTCTGAGATATTAATGTTATTTACAATTGCAGACAAATGAGCAATTTCAGTTGGCAATAACTACAGCTCTAAGAACATCTGATAACATTTTCTTTTGGAGGATGTTTTGTTCACAGCTTTGTCTTTTCTGCACCCATGTCATAGTGTGAAAGATATTTACCAATATAAACTTGGTTATGTTCTGATGAATCAAACACTCAACTAGCTGTGTGAGAGTACCTGCCTCCACCACCCCCTCAGGCAGTGCATTCCAGATTCCAACCACCCATCTGAGTAAGACATTTCCTCCTCAGATCCCCTCTAACCCTGTTACCCCTTACCCTAAGCCAATATCCTCTGGGTTCTGCTGTGGGGAAAAGTTTATTACCAACTACTCTATCCATTCCCCTCATAATTTTGTATATCTCTAGCAAGTCCCAGCTCAGTCTTCTCCACTCCATGGAAGACAAACCCAGCCTATCCACTTTCTCCTCTTAACTCAACTGCTCCATCCCAGGCAACATCCTGGTGACTCTCCTTCAAATCTTCTCGAATGCACTCTAGTTCTTCCCTTCTTCTCCTATCATGTCCTTCCTTTTAGTGAGGTGGCCAGAAATGGACACAGTACTCCTGATGTGGCCTAACAAATATTTTACAAAGTTGTACCATATTCTGCCTACAAAGGCAATTATCCCCTTCATCGGCTTATCTACTGTGCTACCACCTTCAGAGATCATTTGATTTATACTGCTCCTCTGTTCCTCAGTACTCCCTAGAGCCCTACCATTCACTGTATCATCACATCACTTCACACTTATCAGAATTAAATTCCATCTGCCATTGCTGTACCCATCTTACAAGCTGATCATTATCATCTTGTAGCCTGCGACTGTTCTCCTTTCTGTCAACAACACCACCAGTGTGTGTGTCATCTGCAAGCTTACTAATCATACCTCCGACATTCATATCCAAATCGCTAAGTGTATAAAGCAAATAGTAAGAGTCCCAGCACTGTTGTTCTGTGGGGCTTTAATAATTTGTTTCTCTTAAGCTTAACTCATTAAAAACAACCACAGAATAACAACATGTACCATACAGCACAAAACAGGCCCTTCGGCCCAGCATAGTTATATTAAGTGTAGTTATGTAGACCTAAACTAATAGGTTAATTCCTACGATCTTTAAAAGGACAAGGGAAGATATATGCTGTATTACATGGAAACAATCTGGCAAACTTCTTACAGGAGTGGAGGACCCATTGGACAGAGTCAGGGCTTCTTCCATAATGACATCAAGCATGATTGACACAATAACATACAGAGGTAAGTTATCCCATCCTGTTATTGTACTTTAAATAATGTTACATTGAAAAATAAACAAACTCCTGAAATACTGAATAAAAACAGAAAATGATGGAAAATCTCAGCAGATCAGGCAGCATCTGTGAAAAGAGAAATAGCCAACATTTCAGGTCTATGACCCTTCTAACCCTACTGAAGTCTTGCCAGGCCCTGTCATGAGTTGCAATGTAGAAGTGGTATGAGCCTACATCAAGAAAATTAGCATGTATTCATAATTGCAATGACTGTGTGCCTGCGACATTGAACCAAAGGAGGAGATATTAGGTAGGGTAATCAAAGAAGTAGATCTTGAATATCTTAAGGCTCAAGAGAGGTGTGGCAAGACGCCTGGGGACTGAATTTCACAGCTTGGTGTCTTAACTGAAGGTACATCATCAATGAAGGAGAGAATGGAGTGAAGGATATATAAGAAGCTGGAGCTTACTGCAACACTAAGTTTTGTGGGAGTGAGGAGTGGATGTGGGATGGAAAGGGGTGGTGGAGTTAGGGAAAGCAGAACTATGAAGAAACTTGCACAAGAGAACAGAAGCTAACTTCTGGGTATGAAATAAACCAATTTTTGCTTGTGTCAAATTGAGGGTGGGGATTTCTGATGATAGTCTCAATGAAACAGAAAAGGTATGGGACATCTTCAGATTTTTTGTGCCATATTTTAGTGTTTATGCATCTTTGAAAAGGATATATTTAGTTTGCATTTGTCAAAACACAAATTAATGTACAATCCAGTTTAGAATGCTTGGAAGGGCAGGTTAAAAATAGCATGAATTCAGTGGGCAAATCTCAATGCCTGCTCACCTGAGCTCTGCCAGGTTGGAGGGATCAAAATTATCCTTTAAGACACTGAACCATGCATTGCTTCTAATTTATGTCAGTGCTATTCTGCATACATACATGGCAATAAATTAATAGAATCAATGTAAAAGCCCCCACAAAATAAAGTGAAAGAAAACTTTCATTCATGCAGGAACTATGGAAACCATGCATCATCACTTATATAATCATATTTATCCTGACCTTTTCAAAACCAAGTTTACTTTCAAAGATGAAAAGAAAAATGATCTATCAGAGGTGTGTGTTATTAAAATTCTATATAGTAGATTCTCTAATCCTTCACAATGAACCAGGGGAGTGTACCTTTTCATAATGACAGGAACATTGTATCATAGGACATTCAAAAATAGTGTTTCCAATTTGGACACAATTGGCAGGTTGGGCACAAATTGCACGCTGATTTGATTAATGTTGAAGTTCCATTTTCTATCTTCAGTGTCATCTTGGGATCTTTTACTTCCACCTGAGTCGAAGCCTCAGTTTAATGTTTGAATTGAAGGATTTGATAGATGGCACCTTTATCAGTGCTGTTTCCTCACAACCATTGATGTGCAGAACTGGCCAGTATCGTGCCTGAGCCAAATGCCTGCACAATGTTTAGCAAAACAACAATGAAACCTTGATGTAACTTGCACTTGAAATTTCTTGACATTTTTTTCCCTTCTGCTTTGGCTGTTGTAGGGCATATTAGGCTGAAAAAGGCCAGTGCTATCTAACAGAAACTTTGCTCTATGACATTTTATGTAATACTTAATGTTGTGTCATAGATTTGCTCAGAGTGGATGGATGCTATTAGGAGCTTTGTATTATACAATAAAGTGGCATTTGAACATGCTGTTGCTATCCTTGAACAAACCTATGAGTCTTTGCTATTCTTGCCCTGATCCATGTTCTCAGGACTTGACTCCTGGCATTGACCTCCAGGACCACCTGTTCCCACCAGCTTGAGCTTGTGTCTGGTAGGCCTCCTGCTGCTTACCCATCCTGTCGATACTCACTAAAACCTTCACAATTGTATCCAGACGGTATCCCATTTTGTCATTTCAACGGCCAACACCCAAGAGTACAGATAAATAGAAACCAAGTTTCATACAATGACACAGCTCTACAAGTTTATCAAGTCAAATTAAGTTGTAGACCAATGGCGAACAACTATTCCAGCCACAATGCACATTCCCCCTAAGAGATTTGACTAGCTATAAGTGGTGCAGCTATCCTTAATTGGTGACAACCATTCACAATATTGGTCCCCTGTTGACATATCCATCCAATTGACAACACATTTAGTGTTGGATAAACACTTAAGTAATTATAAAGAGCAGCAAGCTTTTAAAAGATAAAATGCAATCTGCAAGTGAATGATAATTGTGCATCTCAATCCCAATGCTTGTAATGGCAATAAAAGTTAGACACTCAGGCATGCTCATCTCTAATCAACAAAGACACTATGTTTGACATAAATGCCTGGATTTTACAGTTGTAGTGCAATGACAATGGCCATCATCAGCAAATGCTGGTGTCATTGCAATGGCCAATGCCCATGAGTACAAATAAATAGAAGACTAATTCCCTACAGTGATGCAGTCCGCATGTTGCCATTCCTTCATTAATAGTCATTTCAGTGACCCTTCCTGCATAGATCATGAGAGTGAAAGCTAAGCAATTCAACATGTTCAACACTCTAATAAATCCTATCAATACCAAGACCATATTGTGCACTGCTACCTCTGTGCGTGTGCCCATTGATGAGTGGTTGCCCCACTGGAAAGAAGAAGGTTGCAGCTGGTCATGAAGGGTGACTGTGGGCAGCTCTGGGCCTAGGTTTATGCACAAGTAACAACAGTCTGGCTAGCTGGCTGTCAGGTGACTTCAAGGGCATTGCTGGAATTGTATGGGAACAAGCATAAATCCTTCCAACCTGGGATAGGACCAGTCCTCTGTGCTCTGCAGACTCATTGACACTATGCAGCTTAAACCTGAAATCTGCTGGAGGCCACAATGCAGAACCACTGTCACATCCTTAAATCCCCTGCCAACAGGGTCCAAAATATCTGAGCTTGGGAGATAGTGAGCTGAACTTCCATATTAATCACCTGAGCTTTGATTGAAATCCAGAGACACTGAGTAGCTCCTGTTTGTACTTTAATAGACAGTGACCACTCTGTCATCAGACAATATACCAGGGTTTGGTAGACCTGTCCTGGGATTGAACTGGCTATCACTTCCATGCTGGACAGATGGGCCGCAGGCTCCAGCAAAGACATGAGCAAGGTCAGAGCTGGATTCATGCAGGATTTTGGATTGATCAGACAAGCATCTCCATCAGTCCTTATTCAGAGGCTGCATCATCACCTGAATCCTTAGGGTAAGTCTTAGTGACCTCCAACTCCAGGGAGTTGGGACTTGACCTAAGCTTTGCCTCCGGCCTCACTCCAGGTCAACCAAACCTGGTGACTTCCCAGATGCGGATCCCACCTCTGACCTACTGTGAAATGTTAGAATCTGAACAGGTGGATCTAAATAACAACTGTAGTAGCAATATGGCTTCTTACTCCACTGATTCCTGACGCTCATCAGGCAGTCTAAAATAAAAACAGAAGATGCTGGAATTAGTTCTGGCAAGATGTCTTCAACCTGCAACATTTACTCTGTTTCTCTTCCCACAGATGTGGCCCGATCTGCAGAGTATTCCCAGAGTATTTGTTTTGGTTTTCCAGCATTTACAGTTTTTTTTTGATTTTCACTCATCAGGTAGTGCTGCACAGCTGGTGGGTTAGAAATTGTAACAGGCCTAAAATTGTGTATTAAAGCTGCACTGAATGGGAGACCTGCACCAGGTGTGTACAACTGCCCCAAGTTGTGATGTTCTAGCACACAAGACTCATGCTGCAATGCACTATACAGCAAGCATCAGCTGACTGTCATCCTCCATAATCTCCCCTCCCCTCCCCTCACCCCAATTCAAATGCTTGACCAAGATAAGTGTGAAGTAACTTCACCAAGAGAGACCAGACTGGAGATAAGTGGGGTTGAGCCTGGGGAAATAAAAGATTTTTGTGACAACTGAGCTAGGGTAGGGAGAGATGGGTGGTGGGGTGGGGTAGGGAGGTGAGAGGGTGAGGATCTCTCTGTAGAAACATTGTGAAAGGAGAAACTTGGTTGTGCAGTTGTTTAGAAAGGAGACAGGTGTGGAGACAATTGGTGGGATGTAAAGGCAACCAGCCTAGAGGGCACAGCTATGGAGGCAATGAAGAGTAGTGTTCAGATGATGGGAGTGAATTTAATTTTGGCAAAGGTCATTGGGGAAGGTTTGGAGTGATGATCAATGGTTTGGTTAGAGAGATAATTGGGAATATCAGCTAGGGACAGGGGTGGTAATCCGTCAAAGTGACAAACCTATTGAAGAACCTAGATGGACACCTCAGATTCCCACACACTAGCCAGGTCATGCCTTTTACATAATGACCTCCAGTTATGACTCATGTTGAGTAGCATTGTGTGAGGTGCGTGTCATTTAGGGTTTCTTATGTGCTTTAGAATTTCATACATTCTGCAACTGATTTCTTTTTATTTTATTATAAAGTCAACAAAGAATGTTGTTATGTGGTAGAATTTCTAGCCCATAGAGTTTTCTTTAATTTTTAGAAAGCTTGTCTATATTAATTTCAGCTTCTACTTTCAACTTATTTGATTGTTTCAGTCTTTGCTCCATAAAAATTTGCCTTTCCCTCCTGGTTTGCTGTCTCTGAGAATTCTTCACTCTGATTGACTGCTAAGACAGTTTGAAGATATCCCATGATGCCAGGGGTTTCCTATTATCCTTACAGTTGATGCCTGACAGCAATTATCAAGGGGAAAGTGGAAGTCCACAACATAGAGATTACAACGTCTTTGTGTGCAGCTTCCTTCACGCTTTTTCTCATCAAATTTCAGACCATTATCTTGTGAAGAGCTTTCAATGTGCATAAGCACCAGCATCAGAATAATATGACAGTGAGCCTGTTTAGAGCTTGCACAGCTGGCTTTACTCGTAAGTTGACTCTAAGTGCAATCATTATTGACTATCCTGACATGGTGTACACTAGCTCTCTCTAGCAACCTGACCAGATAATTTTTATGAATATGATAAAACCATTCTCTTCCCTCTGCTGTTTTTATGAATGGTGTCCTGGGTTTTGAATGGAAATTTTCTGAATGGGAGCATGGAAAATCACTGTAGCTTGGCCTTTAGTTGTAGTCTTTCAATCAGATATAATGTTTACTTACACTAGTTGATAAAACAATCATTCTTCCTCAATTTCTATGCGTTTATGGAATCTTTGTGATTGTGCTTCTCTCTTCCTTAAGTTTAACATTACTTGCCACCTTCTATCTAACGTTTACTGTATGGCATAGAATTTATAGCAGAAACAGCTATAAATATAAAGAAACAGGGCATTCAGCTCATCGGTCTATGCTGGTGTATCTACTCAAATGAGCATCCTCCCAATTTCATTTAAACCGATCAACATGCTTTTCTACTCTTTTCCCACTCTTTTGACTCCAGGATAAAGAGGTCTGTCCTGATTTCCTTATTGGATCTGTTAGTGAGTATTGTAAAATGTTAAATTCCTACCAGGAAGCACCTCCTCTACATCCAGCCAATCAAGCCCTTCCAAAAATTTAAAGACCTCTATCACTTTCATCAATTTATTAGTGCTATAAATCAAATTTAACAATACGTTTAGTCTGTGTCTGATTTGATTGTTTTTTTGCTGGTTTGAAATAGTTGATCAAGGGAGTAAAAAGACCAATGTCAAAGCTTAATCACATTTTTATTTAACTATGTTATAGTAACATAGTAAATAAATATAATTGTATGTAGATTAGTAAATAAATATAATTATATTAGATTAATAATAAAATATTTTGGATGTTAGCTGAATTATTAGAGAGATTGGAGATATAGGTAAGCTGATTGACATGTTGTCTCAACTCAATCAGGTTAGCAAAGGACAGAGATATTCATTGGCAGGGGTGAAGTGGCTAATTTCGGACCATTAACATTAAGGAATGCAAACTTGGACAAAAGTAAAAATCAATAGTGAGAATGTACCTGACGTTGGGAGGTAAGGAGAGCGAGCGAGAGAGAGAGAGAGAGAGTGAGAGAGTCTCTATGATGGGCCTCTGTGTTGAGAAAGAAGGGCTTTAGTATCAGGAAGAGGAAATCAGGAGAAAGAGTCTAACATGAACTGTGAGATAATGTGCTAAAATCTGAAAGCCAGCCTTTATGTTAGTTTTATTTCAAGAAATAACTTACTCAGTTTCAGGTCAGAATAGTAGTTAAAAATGGAAAAACTCAAATTTCAATTATTTTTCCAATTTTCTCTAAATTAAAAAACCCTACATTGCAAGAGAGAAAGTATTCTAGGTATAACTGGTGTGAATTATACTTGGAGAAGAGTTGAGGCAGCATTTAGAAGTAATTTGTGCATATTTGGATCTGCTGCCAACAACAGGGTTTCATAATTTCTGCGTTTATCTATTCATAGTTTAAAAGTCCTCTCCACAATAGGAATAAAAAAACTTATTCATTTCTTTTTTCCTTAAGGTTCTTTGTGTCAGCAGGAACTTTTGTCAGCTGTAGCTATGGCAACAGGATGCTGTTGATTCTAAAGAGTGACCAAAAATGGGTGCCCTTTCCTTGCACTGCAGAATGCTGTTTCAGTTTAATTTGCTTACAACTCACTCATAGTCTTAACATCTTTGAATTTATTGCAACTTCTTAACAGTGCATTGGCTCCAGATCACTTCCACCCACAGGAGAGGGCCAATGGGTTCCTGAAATTGGATAGTTTGCCAACCAGACATTGACATCTGCCAATGCAGCAACACATGCAATAAGTTTTGACGTGATCAGTCCATAAACACTGTCTTCCTACTTTACATGTCCATCATGGGAATGTGGATAACAAATGTTTCAGCAGGCATAGCAGCTTCCACTTAATTATGGTTGGCTGTTAATATACTTAATGTCTCCATATGGTGACAACACTGTTCCTGGCCAGAATGTATACCTTTTGGTATTCCTTGCATCAATTGCACCTAGAGGTCTCGTTGCAAGTGAATCAGCTTGAGTTTATACCCATAATTAGTTTTTGAGTATCCTCCACTCACCGCAGTTTGCTTGATGAATCATGCTTTTACTGGGGGAAGTTGCTATAGTTTCAGTCAGGAGAATGTTGTTGTGGTTCACTGAAAATATTTTTCAATAGAATCTGTGGACTATGATGTGTATTTAAATAGAATCTATCTGCTGACTAAATAGACGTGTTTTGGCTGAAGGGTAGTTTTTCTGTTCTGAGTCTTGCCATAGGTTTCACCCCACTTCCAAGTCCAAAGGGTTCATGGTGTCAATGAACATTCTTTCATTTAAGGGGCCCACAAAACCCATTATTTTCACAGGTTATATTTTTGCTACAGTTGATAGCAGCACAGGAACACTTTTAAGATCTGACAGGAAGTGCAGGTCGGAACAGTATGCACTGACCCGATGCCATTGTTTTTCTTGCAGTTGCTGACAGCCATTGTTGAGAAAGAAAACTGGCAAAAGTCATCCAGGTTATCTGAGTATTGGAAATGGCAGATTAACTCAGTGAGGCAAAGTGGGACAGACACGTTGATGTTGTTAGGCACAAGTGAGACTGCACACATGAATCAAAAGATCAGGAATAAACAACAGGAGTATCACAGGAAATATGCGCCTTATTTTGAAGCAAAAGTTAAAGTCTAACAGTTCAGAAAGAAATAAGAGAACAAGATTTCAGAAAAAGTGAAATCTGAATTTTAGTGAGGAAGTAAAGAAGAGCAGAGAGTGAATCACAGTTGATCAAATTTTGTCACATGCTAGCTTTTCTGTCACTAATTACTACAGTTTACTCTGTGAGCTCATGCAAGCAAGGAATTTCATTGCACCCTGGTATATATGACAATAAACTAATCTGAATCTACCCCTTCTACCAAAAATCTTTTCTGCCTCATACAGGTCCATTATATTTCGCACTATTGTAAAACATCCAGAAATAGTTTTATAAATCTCAGCTCCATCTGTGGAGTAATGGGATTGCTCATGGCATCTGTAACCAGGGTAAAGAACATGAAAAATCAGCCATTTTTCTCTTTCCCAAATGGTTTGTAGAGATGTTAGTTGGAGAAGTGTGCACATATGGCCATTGAGCAGAGCGATAAAGCACCATTGTTTAAAAAAACCTGCCAACCATTACTGCCTGAGCTCATACATAAAGAAGAGCCATTGGGATAGCATATTGTAGGGTGGATGATCCTTAAGGAAGTGCACAAGGAAATGTTGCCTTTGACAGAAAGGGGAAAAAATATGGATTGTAAGGAATTTCAATTCCCTGAAACTGTGCAGTGTGGTGACTTAGTAAACGCTCAAAGAGTGCCTCAAGATAAATTTGTAGCTTGTTTTACAAGCTGAGAAAGAACAGGATTTTGACACCACAGAGGAAGGAAGCCAAAAGAATCTGCTTGTGCATTCCTTCCCATCTGAGTTCAGCTGGGCTTTTTATGTGTTAGTTTATCTGATGTTACTTAAATGAACCCTTATTTACCTGAAACAAAATAACACTGTCATCTTTGTAGTTCCCAGTTTCTCTTGCACCTCTGCAATTTAAAAATAAGGCTTTGTAACTAATAAATTTAAATATATACTTTAAATCCATGTCCCTTGGTTATTAAGCTCTCTGCTCAGGGAAATTGGTCCTTCCTGTTTACTCCATCAAGTCCCCTTATGAGATGAAGAGCCTTAATGAAGGGTCCAGGTGAAGGGTTTTGACTCGAAACGCCAACTGTCCATTTCCCTCCACAGATGCTGCTTGACCTGCTGAGATCCTCCAACAGCTCCTTTTTTTCTCCAGATTCCAGCATCTGCAGTCTCTTGTGTCTCCTAGGCCCATTATTACTTTATTCACCTCAATGAAATACCCCTTCCTCTATTCCTGAGAAAGTAGCCAAATAATTCAGCCTATGTAAATTCTTCAATCTTGGCAAGATCCTTTATATGCTTTATATTTCCTAAGACTGGAATGTGATAATCAAAGTTTTATACACTACCCTAGGTGTGGCCCATTTAGTATTTTACATCGTTCTGCTCCCTTGATGGATCTTGGGGTCCAAGTCCATAACTTCCTGAAAGTAGCTGCACAATTTGATACGGTATTAGTCGAGGCATTGAGTTCAAGAGTTAGGAAGTTATGTTGCAGCTTTACAAAACTCTAGTTAGGCCACATCTGGAGTATTGCATTCAATTCTGGTCGCCCCATAATAGGAAGGATATGGAGGCTTTGGAGAGGGTGCAGAAGAGATTGACCAGGATGCTGCCTGGATTAGAGGGCATGTGCTGTGAAGAAAGTTTGAACAAACTTGGGTTGTTTTCTCTGGAGTGGCGAAGGCTGAGGGGAGACCTGGTGGAGGCTTATTGGATTATGAGAGGCACAGATAGGGTAGACAGCCAGTACCTTTTTCCCAGGGTCAGAATGTCTAGTACAAGAGGGCGTGCATTTAAGGTGAGAGGGGGTAACTTCAAAGGAGATGTGTGGGGCAAGTGTTTTTCACAGAGAGTGGTGGGTACCACTGCCAAAGGTGGTAGTGGAGGCAAATTCAATAGAGACGTTTCAGAGGCTGTTAGATAGGCAGATATGAATATGCAGAGAATGGAGGGATATGGATGTGTAGGCAGAAGGGACTAGTTAGGTGTTTAATTACTAGTCTAATTAGTTCAGCACAGTATCATGGGCCGAAGGGCCTGTTCCTGCGCTGTACTGTTCTATGCTTTATATCATGTAATCTCGCATTTGGCCCATTGGGTTCATGCCAGCTCACACAGGAACAATCTCATCAGGCCCACTCCCCCTCTCCTTATTTCCCTGTATTGCTACAGCTTTCTCACACATGCCCATTAACACCTTTTTGAATTTTTCCTGTCAATCAACACTAAGGGGCAATTTACAGTAGACAATTAATCTATGAGCACATCTTCAGAATGTGGGAAAAAACCAGAGCGCCCAGGGGAAATTCAAGCAGTAATAGTGAGAATGTGTACCACCTCTTGACACCAAAGCTGGCGATGTTACCTCTTGGAATTTCCCATGGAGTCTTTAAGCACTGATAGAATAATATCCAGATAATGGTTTGATTCTGTGACTTGCTATGGTATGTTCAGAAAGAAATTAAGACTTTGCAATTACAGGTAATAATTGTTCTCATTATTCTCATAACATTGTGGACTGTATTAATTGACTGGCCCTTCTTTATATTGAATCACAGACCTCAGAAATATTTAGCTTTCAGAAATCAATACCTAATATTTCATATGTTGCAACAACATTTATTGTTGATGGTTCAAAGAAGAAAATTTAAGCAAATGAAGACATCAACTGTTGTGAAGAAAATGTCTGCACAAACAGAAACAACTGGAGGTGATTGTGAATGGACAAGGAGGGTAGAGCAGCTTTAGCAAGTACATTGAACAAAGCTGAGAAACTAAATTCTGACTGCATCTTTTCCACTCTCATCATCAATGTAGTGTCTTTGGTGTTGCTGCAAAAATATCACTCTGACCAAACACAGGTAGCAACAGAACATCCTTTATCCAAGCCAACAATTCTCAGACTAAACAGCAGTTTCTGGTACAATAATGTATTAAGGTCTGATGACATAGTACACTGAGACTTATTTAGACCAATGCACCTGTAACGATTCCTGAGCTGTTACTCCATTACCATTTGTTTATTTTTCCCATTCTACAAAAGCAATTTTTGTTACCGTCATGTAAACTCACACTTTTCCAATCCTTGCACTGGTGATCCATTGTAGCCATTTGCTGATCACAGGTATCTCCATGGTCATCAAAGAAAAATGGATGTGTTTGTTGAAAGTCTATTGTCTCAGCCCCAGGATATTGCTCCAAGAGTACCTCAGGGCAGTATTGTTGAGCCTTACCTTGGTCAACAAACTTAGGCTGGGTAAATGACCACACAAATCCTAATTAATTCAAACTAGCAACTTTACTGGCTCAACTTTATTATATCGAATGCAAATGTCCTCGTAAAGTTGTGTTGATCCCAGGTCAACAATTCCTAAATGCTGTTGTTCCTTTTGGACCAGTACTCACCCAAACTACTTCTCTCAATTACAACACCAAAATAGAGGATCTCCCATTGGCCAAACGATTGATCCTTCTTCTCCTTGCAC
This sequence comes from Pristis pectinata, assembly GCF_009764475.1. Taxonomy (NCBI): domain Eukaryota; kingdom Metazoa; phylum Chordata; class Chondrichthyes; order Rhinopristiformes; family Pristidae; genus Pristis; species Pristis pectinata. The sequence goes on from NC_067420.1 coordinate 17,178,523, forward strand.
CAGGCATGCGAGTCTTCCTTGCGACAGTTAGTCTCCCCAGAGTTCTCACTTATTAGTCTCCTGAGTTGTCACTCGTTAGTCTCCTGAGTTCTCGCTGCTCTTCTTCCAAAAACCTTCATTATTATTCTTTTCCCTTATCAGTTCTACACCGTTATACTTTGATTCTGTCGGCTCTGATTCATCAGTCCATCCTACGTCCACCTCTCATTGGCTCTGGCCCAAGGCTACAAGTGGCACCACCTCACCATTCTTCCCCCAGACAAGGACATGACGCCGATGTCATTCCTTTGTTTTTTGCTGAATCAGGCATTTCCCACCAATTATAGCCAGTTCAAGTCAGACACTGGGCTCAGGCCACTCCAGTTCATGGATGCAGACAACTCCTCTTATTAACCCATGTTGATTCTTCTGCCTTATCAAAGAGCATCCCATGAATAACTTCTTATTTGGAAATGATCCCTGATTAGCAGATTATCAGTAGGGCCTTCGTTATGTCCACTTTTGATTACTTCAATCCAGAAAGAGTTAATTCAGAAAACAACAGCCTCCACTTCTTCCACCACCTGGCGGGAACTAAGGCATTTGTTTCGTCTACTTGTCCACTGCCCTTGACGTGTTCCAGCTCGCTGTTCCACAGATTTATAATTTTTTTCAGGCCAACAGTATCGTGGGCCTAGTCATCTTCAGCTACTTCATCAATAATCATCCCTCCACGATAAGGTTAAAGTGGAGATGTTCACTAATGGTTGCACCATGTTTAACTCCATTTATGAAATTGAATGAAGTCATGCTTGCTGCCAAGCAGCAAGACCTAGACAGCATTAGGCAAAGAGTGATCTAGCACATGACAATTGTCACACAAATTCCAGGCAATATCCATTTCCAACTGGGGAGAATCTAACAAACTATCCTTGACACTCAACAACACTACCGTCATACAATCTCCCAGTAGCAACATCCTAAGAGTTACTATTCACCAGTATTTTTACCACACAGGTGACACACAGGTGAGCAAGTCAGAAGCCATATATCCTTTGGTAAGTGACTCACATCCTGACTCCCCAGAAACATTCCACCACCCACAAGGCTCAAGTCAGGAGTGTGATGGAATACCCTGCCTGAATGAGTGTGCCTCATCAGCACAAAGTAGTCTGCTTAACTGACATCCCATCCACAAGCATAAACATTCACTTCCCCCACCACATAGTTTAACATCCACAAAGTCACTACAGCAACAAAGTTTTTTCAGCAGCACCTGTCAACCCAGGAGGTCTGTCACCTGGAAAGATAGGTACAGAGACATGGGAATGCCACCACAAGGAATTTAGCCTCCAAGTTTCTTCAGTATGGACTGAAGTAGATTAAGAAAGTGAGTTACTCTGACCTCTTCAAGGGCAGTTAGAGAAGAACAATAAATACCAGCCTTGCCAGCAATATCCACATCCCATCAATGAATTAAAAAAATTATAATTCCTAGATGTGAGGATCTTTTCCTGATATAATGGTCGACGCTTACTAAGTTGCAAAGCACTACCTTGAAGAAAGAACCTATGTTTCGCAACTCCACTCAGTGCACCATGTTCACCAATTGTGGCTGAAGTCAACCTCTGTATATCAGTGGTCACCATGCTACTCTCCATCTTATGGGCTTGTGTGATTTCTCTGCTGGTAATGCAAGTTTTCTGAGACTCTAAGACTTTAAGATTTAATTTATTTAAGGTTATCTTTTCACTCTAATAGCATCTTTATTGTTTTAAAATACCTGATTGATTTTATTTCAATCTGTTCATCTACCCACATAAGAGTCAGTTTTCTCTAAATAGCTGATTCCCTGTATTCTTCTTCCAAGGGACATCATGAGTCTTCTGGCCTCCAATCATTGCCTCAGCTCACTTTTAAAGCATAATGCATTCAGAGTTTGTATCTAATTGCTTGGGCGTTAGATACCCCAGTCAGGTAACACAGTGCTTCAGCTGGCTGAAGTAAATTGACAAAAACATCTTCCTTTAATTTCCAAGGACAATGATTGTCAAAGACTAATTAATCTGATTGGAGTTAGTCTGGACTCAGCAGTACCATTCTGAGTCACAAGGATTGTTATTTGAGCATGTAATTCAGGTTCGTATTCCAGAAGCATGCTGCAGAAATGTCAGGGCAATATGGCATGAGTCACTTCTGCCATTACTTACACCAATTCTACTTTAATTTTATTTAATTTTTGTCACTCTGCTGAGACCCTCAACATTTGGCTCCACCATCCATCAAAATCAACCAATCATAAATGTATTGTGTTTAAGATACTTTAAACACCTCTAAGATGGAACTAGTAGGTGATATCATCAAAACAAGCTGCCTGTATCTGAGAATGGGTTTTCTTTTTTATATAAAACTTAACTTTTATCAACTTTAGGGTAACATTGCTACTGATTGGGAACTTGATTAAAATATTAATTAAGTAATAAAATCTGTTGGCCAAGAGCCAGCTACATTCCAACTGGTGCACCAGAGAGCTGCATCTGGGATGATAACCAGAATGATAACCACATCCTTTTGGAGTAGATGATTGCATCAGGAGTGATTTGAAAGCAACTGGATTGCCAAAGAAGACCAATCATTTATTAATGCCTGTCAGACCACAGAACCTACCACCCCAGCCTGGTCCAGTGTGATTTCATCCCCACACTCTGCTTTATTCTTTGTTCTCTCTGATATGGCCAGCAAGGCAGTCAGTTTTTCATCTCTTTTTCTTGCATTGACCATATTATTTCTTACATTTTCTTATGAGGCCATTCAGACCATCAAGTAAATGCTGGATCTCAGAGCATTCCCATCAGTCCCATTCCCCCACATATATCTCCACAACCGATTCCCTCTCACATACCCATCATCTCCCTTCTGATTCTCCACCTACACTGGCACCCAGAGCACCCAGCAGAAACCCATACAATCACAGGAACAACATTCAGACTCCACACAGATGCACCTAAGCTCAGGATTGAACCCAGGTTGCTGGAGCCATGTGCCAGCAGCACTAAGTGCTGTGCCACCATGCTTGCTTTGTAAGACAATCACAAACATGCCTGATTCTGGCAGTTCAGAAGGAAAATTCTGGGGGAAATGAAGTGCGGACTGTAAAATGCAGCCTTGCCAATTCATCTGTACACAAACAGTAAAATGTTTAAAAAACTTTGTCAGGCAAAACTTCTTTAAGTTCAAGGTAATATATGCACTTAATGATTGTTAGGAGTTTTTTCCTGGCTCTGGGGTCACTTGGTGCTTTGATTCAGATTGCTTACATTTTAATGGTTATGTGCCACAACACTGAAGGCTTATTTTCTGCTTGTTAAATCATTATTAAATGAGATGTTAATGAGAAACATGACAATTTGCTCAGGATTTACTTCCTTCACACTGTGCATTAATTTCCTTCAAATAAAATTAGTCTGGGAAGACCACAGAGAGCAGGCTGATGCCAAGGAACAAGCAGAGCTGGAGATGCTGTATGAAAATAAGAAGTTCTTCAGTGAATATAGCAGCTTGGGTGAAATATCAGATTTATCATTATCTTGTATTGGAGGAAGAGGAGGGAAGTGGTCTTTGCCTTAAGCCTCTCATAGGCTTAGCTGTATATTTTTCATCTATTTCTCAGTTTTGTTGATTGTTTATACTTTTCTATGTTATAGACTGCTTAGTGTGATCTCTTTTATTGTTTAATGACAATTCCACTGATACCTCCTCACAGTGTTTTTGCACCCTCCTTTCTTTATTCTATTTATTTACTTGTTCATCTCCTATTTTCCATTGAGCTGAACACATTGTTCCCTTCACAGATGTTGACCAACCAACTTCCACTCCTTTTTAAAATTTCCAATAATTGCAGGAGTTAGCTCTTCATTCTCATTAACAAGCTCCAGATTGGATTCCTGTCATAATAGCAAGTTGGAAGGTGGGAAAGATGGCCAAGAGGTTCCATTGGGAAGAGGAGAGTAGATGCCCACTTCCTTCCCACCCCTCAATTTTTCCACCTCATCCATCCCCACCGCCAACCAGCATCCAATAAGTGAATCATATGGGAAATACAGTCCAAAATCCTTTACATAGATCCAAAGGAATTCATGCTGTGAGCAATGGTAGTTTTCTGTTAAAGTCCTTTCAAAGCTCACAATTTGCTTGAGTGACAATGTAACTAGACCCAATGTGTATGGATTACTTTACAATGACAACCCTTCTGTCCGCTCAGGTTATAAACAAAAGAGAAGGACAAAATATTCAACCGCATGCCTCTGTAAGGGCTTCTTACTTTCATACTGGAGGAGAACAGTGGTGCAGAGTGCAGCAGGTAGTGTTGCTGGCTCTCAACTCTAGCAACCCAGGTTTGATCCTGACCTCCGGTGCCGTACATGTGGAGTTTGTATATTCTTCATGTCACTGTGTGCATTTCCCCTGGGTGCTCCAGCTTCCTCCTGCATCCCAAAGGACTGCTGGTTGGTAGGTTGCTTGACTACTCTAAATTTCCCCTGGTGTAAATGGGTGGGAGCAGAATCAGGGGAGAACTTTTGGGCATGTGAGAGAGAATAGGTTACAGGGAAATAAATGGGGGCATCAGGTTTGATGGGATTGCTTTGGGAGCCTTGCATAGACCTGATAGGCAGAATGGCCTCCTTCTATGTCATGAAAAAATATGAAATATGAGGAAGATGTAACACCAGCTCTGAGCTTCTATCAGTGAGAATAATGCTGGTGCAATCTGACAGGCACACATTATGTGACTTGAGTAAGTAATTGACCGTATACCTGGAATTGAAAGCAGTGTTCTGAAGCTGGGTATTGTACACAGAGCCTGATCCCACACATACCCAGCTGCTGAGTGACCCCATCAGAATTTTAAGCCCCACCTTTTTCTTGCTTGCTGTTTTAAAGATCAACCATTTCACCAGCCCTCCTGACTGATTTTAAATTGATCAACACTAAATGCAAGTTTTCTTTCTGAAATTTAAAAAATCTGCACCTATAATTTTCATCAGTGTAACCAATCAAATATTCAGTCTAAAGTAGAGGGATCTTTCTAAAGCTGGTGAGCTGTAATGCATCTCTTTGTTAAGCTGAACGATAGCCAAGTTATATCACAAGAAAAGAGTTATTTTAGTGACAGCCCAAGTGGGTAAATTGTACACAGGTGTAATAATTTTTTTTTCAGATATTAAGTAACATTGCTTTCTGAGAGTGTTCAAATTGTGTGCATTGGCAAGAACAATGTCCAATTGTCTTCCCTCTATGCTGGTAATTTAGTAATCGCAGTGGCAAAGCAAATTAAGCTACAGTTCTAGTTTCCAACTTCTCAACACTCCGGCTCTCTGCTTCACTGCAGTCATAATTTGATTGTCATAATGATTGCAGGTGTTCTCATGAGCAAAAACCAGGGGAAACAGATGGGCAGAAGGCAGTGAGTGTGAGGAAAAACTTTTACACAAAGTGTTTAGGATCTGGAACTCAATGCCTGAAGGAGTAATGGAAATAGAGTTAATAAGAGCTTTCAAAAGGAAATTGTGTAGCAACTAAGGGAAACTACTTTGGGGGGGGTGGTTCTGAGGAAGGAGTGGGAATGAATCCATGCTGGTTCTTTGTGCAGAGATCCAATGGACGAACTGGTCTTACGTGCTGCAATGATCCCATGATGTTATGTGTGTAAATTTTATTATAAATGTATAGCACAAATAAAATTACTCATTATGACTGCACTAGCAGTACAACTTATTTTAAAACCACTCCATAAAAAATTGTAATGTATAGATGAGGCTCATGAAAGGCACTGGTTCCACACAATAACAGATCTTCATGACTAACACATCACGACCAACAAATTCTTCACCTGTCTCTTTTAGTATCCTGCGATAGGAATCATCAGAATCTGGAGGTTTGTCAGTCTTTACTCTTACTAGTCCTCCATTTTAATTCAGTTTTATTTGATCTAATTAGTTCCTCTCCTTGATTTATTTGTTAGTTCTCTTCATATCTCAGGTACTTTGACCATATTTAAGCACAAAGTTTTTAACCAAATTCTAAATGTCAATTTTGGCTCATTTGGTAGTTCTCATATTTGAATTAGATGGTTGTGGGTTCAACAGAGAATCAAGCACAAAAATCTAATACTTCACTGTGGTTCTGAGGAATTGTTGCATCATCAGTAATGCCATCCGTCAGATGACATGTTAAACTGATGCCCCATTACTCTCTGATAAGAGATTCATGACATTGTTATGAGAAATAGGAGGAGAGTTAGCTCTTCTGTACAATCTAACATACATCTCTCAATCCAGATCACTAAACTGTTCACAAATTGACTCCCATTGTTCCTGCATTAATATAGTTACTTCACTTCCAAAGGACTTGGCTAGAAATAGTTTTGAGACATCCTGGAAAGGATGTGAAAGACACTATATATCCTGCCTTCTTTTCCTAAATATACATAAAATCTTTTGTGTTGACCTTGATGGCTCTCTCGTGTATTCCCTTGTATTCACTTTTTTGTAGCTTTCAGCCACATTTTTTGAATCCTTTTTTCTGGACTCTTCCAGTCCATAGGTTCTCTACAGATCTTTGCCTTCATAGAAGCCATTTCATTTAGTTTTACACAACTTCACTTTCTTTGTTTAATTATGCACAGAAGAAATAACAGTCTTTAACTGAACACCAGATTCTCAGTGTGAGATCCTTTGACCAATTCTCACAGAAGCAAAGTGAGGAAAATATGTTATTTAAAATATGTTATAAAACCTAATACATTCTCGAGGGGGTGGGACTGAATTAATAAACAATTAAAATGCTAATTAACTACTTATAATGTTATTTCCTATAAACTACAAAAGGAATTCTATCTTCTTTCAGTAACCCATTGTGGTGAATTTTTTTTTGTCACTTCTGCATGTGAACGGCAGGATTCTTAGGGAGAGACATTAATATCATATTGGCCATCTGACTTAAAAATTGGATACTCACCAACAGTCAGGCAGCACAGACTTCAGGATGAGTGAAACACTGGATAGATTGAATTAAAATCAGTGTGGTAACTAAAATGACCCAAATGTTTATTCTTTTTGTGTAATGACACAAAAGAAAACAGATTGTACTGATGAAAATAAGTGAAGGCAACTGTTATTTCTGTTCTGTGTGTTTAACTTGCTACAAATTAAGTAGGTTAATGATCAACATCAAGCCTTGACTTACCTGGTATTATCTAGTCTGTTAGCAGAAGCATTGCTAATGTACAGTATGTGTGCAGAAGGCATGATTATTCACACCAGATGACAAAGAGATGCTATCAATTACTTTTACCTGCCTTTGCTGTTAACAGGTAGTATAAAGCAAACCACCTTCCCACCAAAAAGTAAGAAATTCATTGCTTTAGGAAGGAACAAACAGGGACAAACATGAGAAGGTAACTTTGGCTGATCCAAATTTGTGACACTTGATATTTCTTCTGTTTCCATTTTCCTTCTTAAGTCGTGACAGAATTTTGGTGGCTTGTTGGGCAATACTCGTTCTCAGAAATACTTCCATCATGACTTCAACGTTCAAGCTTGAAGCACCTTGGGATCCAGAGAATTAAAAGAAAACATTATCACATTGATTTCCAGTGCACTGCTCAGACTGATAAACCAATGCAGCATGAAGGTTAGAATGCTGGTAATGCTGAAGTTCATAATCTACATACAGCAATTCTTTTCTGATTCTAAAGTGCGAAGGAAATGATAAATCATTCTACTATTCCAATTATTTTCCCCCAGCAAAATTATTAAGAAATGTCATATGGACTCTTATAGATAAGCAGAACAGAAAGCAATGTTAAGTAGTCTATACTCCAAGGATTCAATTTCCGCTCTGTTGGATGTGGGGTGCTTTCATAATGTAGAAATGGCTATGAAGAATCAATCCACTATATTCAAAAATAATAATTCATGCATATAATTACAGATTAAAATTGATCTTGAGAGCATTGCATTTACTCTAACGATCAAAAGCTTGTGTTTTCCAAGAACAATTGTCTCATATTTTTAAAATATCAAACAGCATTCTAGAAGATTATGGTGTGCATTACACATCTATCCTTTTACAATTCCTTAATACTTCCCAACCTCTAGTATAATGTAATCATTAAAAAGACTGTTAAATACTGTTTTACATTTAAGGGATCCCATGGTTTAAAAAGAAAATACCATCATTTAAATACAAAATGCTACCATTGATTCTCCAACAGCCTAAATGATAAATGGATTGCCCTGGGTGGTGTAGCAACATATTGTTCAGGAAGGTACTGGTTCCCTCCCTGTTCTCAGCTAATCTTAGTGATTGGGATTCCGTAGCTATCTTCAGTTCCATTATGCAAAGGAGAAGGAAAGCATGCATGCTACTGGAAAAGTGTGCAGCTGTGGATAGCTGTGATGAGAACTTAGGAGGACTTGCTACCAGCATCCCAGTAATTAAATAGCCTACAACAATAACTCTTTAGGTCTCCATGCAAAAAAAGGCCACACATAAAAATGTAAAACATAAGAAGAATATACCTGTGGGTTATCAGAGATCAGATATACCGCACAATATTTTTCTGAAAACATCATCTTCTGGGATAGGTAAAAATCAAACTTTTTCAGGGTGGTTAATTGATTATTTTATTGAAGTAGCCAGATATCTCCAAGGAATGGGATCTGCATTTACATTCCATAATCTATAATCTATTTTCCCTGACCCTTCCAAAAGGCAGCACTTCATTTAATGATAAGTATTTTTAATTCAACAATTACAATGGCACACTGTCATAAAAGTATCCAATACTAAATTGCATTAACATGATTTTACAGAAATTAGCTGAAAAACTTAGTGATTCATATGAAGGTAAAAAACAGCTGTTTGGCATGACTTCTGTGTATCAGGTTTTCTGAGAGCCTGACTAGTCGTATTGATCAAAAATGTATTACTCTTCAGCTCCTTTTCCAGTGATGAGAAATAACACCAACACTCAAAGCTGCACTGTTGACATGAATCTTGGTTAAACCCATCAATTGTTGGTGTCTGATGCTTGGAGCCTGGAAAGGCTGCATTAAGGAAGAATACAGAGTAAGGGTCAGAAAGAGTGCAGATCCTTTCACAGAAGGGTTTGGTAGCCGTCACTAAGCAGACTTTGAACCATCTGTTCTTTCAGCAGAGAGCCTATTACACTGAATTTGGTTCATTATTAATTAAGAAACTTAGCATTTTTTCATTACCACACCTCAAATGAACAAGCCAAAGATAGAACAAGATTGGTAGTATTTTCCCCTTCTGCACCATGACCACTGATACACATTTTCAATCTTATCTACATATTCTTTTGTGTTCAGTTCAGTGTCTTAAATTTCTTGCATAACTTAATCCCACATCTGCAACAATCAGGAACTTAGCATTATTGCTCAATATCTAGCTTATGGCAGTATGATTTGGGGATAGAACAATGAAATTCCATTCTTGTATGAACTGGTTATTTCTTACCATAAACTCTCAGATGATTTCATGTGTGCTTTTCAAGCCTTTTGAAAAGACGAGGTAATGAGATGCAGTCAGTGAAAAATCATACAGCAGATTTGTTTTGTCCATCATAATGGAAATTATAATTGACGGTGAAACTGATGGAACACCTGGACCGCCCACCTAGGTTCCATGGGAGTATGATGGCATAAAGATTAAGTTACTGGACTAGTTTCCTGCAGCAGCTTCCATTGATCTGGAGACATGAGTTTGAATCTCCAGATGGCAGCTGGGGAACTTAAATGTGAGTAATTAAATCCAGAATAAAAAGCTTGTATCAGTAGAGCTGACTGTGAATCTACTGAACTGTCATGAAAAACCCATAAGGTTCAATAATGTCCTTCAAGGAAGGAAATCTACTGTCCTTATCCAGTCTGGCCCATACATGTTTTGAGTCCCACCAATTTAATTGATTCCTAATGCCCTTATGGAACAATTATGAATGGACAATAAACGTTGGCCTTGCCAGTGGCATCCACGAATGAATAAAACACATTTCCTTCTTTGTGTGTGACCATCTGAAGAATAAATCCTGACCATTCTGCAATATATAACTATTATATAAATCCTGCATAATGAATAGCTTTCTGTAATATTTCCAATTTAAATTGTTGCCCCCAAAGTGAGTGGATCTTAAAATTTCCATAACTGAAACACTACCATGTGTTTTTCTGGTCTTAACTCCCTACCTAAATACATGGTTTGTGGAGTGACCTCTGCCTTCTTCCCTCTCTTGAGATTTGTGTATAAAGTTGCATATATCACCCACACAAAGTTTTCCTGATAACTCATCCCTGCTATACTGAAATAAAAAGGCACTCGTCAATATTAATAAGTGTAAATGGTGAACAAATTTATCACGCAATCTGTATGTTCACTTTTCTTGATTCTAAATTATATCTTCCTACAGTGCTGCTCAGAGTGTATGACTGTCAGAAAAATTAGCATAACAATAACATTTTGATATAAAGAATTTTTAATTCTTTCCATGACAATTTTTTTCAGAAATCTTCAAAAATGGCAAACAAAATTTGAAAAGCCCCAAACCTTCATTTTCTTCTTACTCACTTAAATGGATGGGAAATGGAAATCTAGTGTGTGCATTTTTCCAATTCATCCTCTTCTAGCATACACTGGAGGACTCGAGCACAAAAGCCTGGCTTGCTAGAGGACAAAGATGTACTCTAAAGGATGGTGCAATCTTGGCCTCCTGTGCACCAACCACTGTTTGCTTGCCTGGTCCCCGCACTATGGAATCCCATCTGTAAACAGCTGTGCATTCCCCCATGTTGACCCTTTCATCACAACCCATCTTTTTGACCATTTCCTCCATGGCTCAGCATTCATTTTTAAATATTACATCTTTGTGATATTTCCTAAGACATTTTCCTACTGACCACTTAATTGCAATCAAGAATAAAACACCAACTAGTTCTAAAAGCTGCTTTATTGGAAGGACAAACAAATGAAAAATTTCTTCCCACCCAACATCCCCAACATTGAGGCCCCAGTAACTCTCAGTTGATTCCATTGGGCATGCCATGTTATTCACACGCTTGACACCAGCCTCTCGAAACAGACACTCCATTCTGAGCTCCGTCATGGAACAAGATTACTGGCAGACAGAGGAAGAGATCCAAGGATGTGCTCAGAGCCTCCTTGAAAGAAGCGCAACATCCTCACTGATTCCCGGGAAACCTGGCCCATTACTTAAAGTGGAGAAGGAGCATTCAGGATGGCACATCTAGTCTATGCATTGGAAGCACACACAAGCACTGTGTGAACAGCAGGAGGGCACCAGCTCACAAATCACACATCAACCTGCCACGTCAGAAACCCCCTTTGAAATCTGTGGCAGAGCCTATAGTTCCCACATTAACCTCATTAGCCACCCCAGATCCCAAAAAACATAGAGCGGAAGTAAGTCATCCTCAATGCTGAGGGACTGCCTAAGAAGCAAAAGATTAGCATATTAACGTATGTCTTACATTAAGATTTATCAGTTGCACCTGGATTTTAACTCAAGAGGTAAAAACTGGAGGGAGTTTTTATTCAATTCCATGGTAAATCAATGATGGCAAATCATGGGAGCAACAGAGATGCCCCTGAAATCTACACCCAACTAATTTAAAACATGTTTATGCATGTGTACAGGTCACGGTGAAGCAGAAATCATCATTACTGATAAAATAAACCGATGAAGGGTAAAGTTTATTTTTTTTAAGTCATTTAAGGGATTTGGGCTTAGCAGGCGAAGCCAGCACTTAATTGTCCATCGCTAGTTACCCTTCAGAAGGTGGTGGTGAGCTGCCTTCTTGAACCACTGCAGTCCTTGAGGTGTGGATATGCTCACAATGCTGTTAGGAAGGGAGTTCCAGGATTTTGACCCAGCGACAGTGAAGGAATGGTAATCTATTTCCAAGGCAGGATGGGGTATGACTTGGAGGACAACTTCCAGCTGGTGTTGTCCCCTGTTTTTGTTGCCCTCATCCTTCTAGCTGGTGGAGGTCTTTTGTTTGGATAGTGCTGTCTAGATAATCTTGTTGAGTTGCTGCAGTGCATCCAGGTAGATAGCACAAACTGCTGCTACCGTGCGTCGGTGGTGGAGTGAGTGAGTGGTTGTGGGTGGGGTGCCTATCAAGTGGGCTACTGTGTCCTGTATGGTGTCGAGCTTCTTGAATGTTGTTGAAGTTGCATTCATCCAGGCAACTGGAGACTTTTCCATCACACTCCCGACTTGAACCTTATAGCTGGTGACAGGCTTTGGGGAGTTAGCAGGCGGGTTACTCACAGCAGGATTCCCAGCCTCTGACCTGCTCTTGTATCCCCATTGTGTGTATGGCTACTCCAGTCCGGTTTCTGGTCAATGGTAACCCCCAGGATATTGACAGTGGGGGATTCCACGACGGTAATGCCATTGAATGTCAGGGGGTGATAGCTGGATTTTCTTTTGTTGGATATCATCATTGCCTGGCACTTGTATGGCATAAATATTGATTGCCACCAATCAGCCCAGGCCTGAATTTTGTCAGTATTGATAGGAACTCAAAAGTGAGGAGTGAAGAGCCATTCTTTATAAACCCAGCTGGAGCTGAAAAGCAGTCCACTTAAAATCTAGTACCATCTACATGTACACTACTGACTACGGCTAAGATCCCTGGTATATCTCAGTCAGCTTCCTCTCAATTGAATGTGATGGAGATCTCCAAGGAAGCTTTCCTCCTTTGTGTTCCGGGAAGTCAAATATACATATCTTAACATAAGCATTTTGCTGCTTTGTTTAATTTGAATCCGGGTAAGATCAGCTCTCCTAGAGTCAAAGGGAATATTACTGTTACAGGATGCTATGGGCCATAGAACTGGGGAAATAATTATCAATCTTTGACATTCAGAGTTAGATTTTTTTTTACTCAGTCCCTCTCCATCCAAAACAAAAACACTGGCAGATAACAGGCAGCAGCAAATTTCCTGCCAAAAATAAATCTACTTCATGTTGTTACTGACCAGCATAATTATTGTTATTTACCTCCCACTAAGAATAGTTTTCTCTCACATTTGAGTCCACAAAACAATGAAGTCAGTACAATTTCCTAGCTCGGAAAAAATTGTTGGTTTACAGATCTGCTATTTAAATAAGAAGGCATCAGTAACTGTACTCTAAGTTGAAATATTTTGGAATGTTCTAAAGCCATGCAATTTATATAGTTCTTTCTTGTTTACCAAATTTTGCAGGCTGGTTTAAAAGGAAAATTTTAGTTAGAATCATGCTATCTATGCAAGGGATTATGTCTGCAGCATTAGTATAACTGAGAAAGACTAAACACTGCCTCAGGGCAATGCCCTTTAAAAACTGTGAGCTGAAACTTCTGCATAAGAAGCTGTTAAATCATGAAGTGTTCCAGCTAAACAATGGTCTACCCGTTTCTGCAAGGACTTGGAAAAGCTGTCAATCAAAGTCATTATCCTGGAATGGGACCTAGTCTTTGAACTATAGGTGCGCAATGATTTAACCAAATCAGAAAGGCTGTGCAAGAAATTGAATCCAAGCAACCTTTATGATAGCCTGAGATGTATTTCAATGATTATGACTATTCCAGCTGATTAATTTCACATTAGAGCTGAACTACTCTGATCTCCCCTTCCCCCACATTAGCTGGATTTTAACTCATGCTGGATTTCTAGAAGAACCACACCAACAAGTAACTGAGCCACTGCCAGTGTTGTTTTCAATAACCGGGTCTCAATTACATGCTACCTGCCGATTTCCTACCTGGCATAGCAAAGGTAATAATCCAAATATAAAAAAACTCAATAATGATAAATTAATACACTCAGTGATAAGATTGATTATATCCTAACAGAAGAAAGAACTGCTGAAAGTTTGTTCTTAGGTCCCAGAGGAGTTAGATAGCCTAAAACAGTGTCACTTTCTTCCAGCTCAGGGAACCTAAAAACTTCAAAATGCAAAACCATAATTTAAATTGAGTCAGAACTGATTCAAAAATGTACAACATTCATTGTAATCAAAATTAATTGCAGATTTTGTTTTCAAAATCTTTGCATAGTTTAAACTATCGTCATTATAAAATAATATAAATTTGAAAGGGAGTCCTGTGCAAAACATTATATATGACTGTGATGCACAAAAGTGAAATCTATTTTACCAATTTATTGAATAGAAAACCATCTACCAGTTAGTCTAAAGGTGCAAAGTGGATACAGTTCTTAAGAAACAGTAAAAGATTCAATATATCAGGAGTTTTTTTTTAATTCTTTGATGTAAGGTGTGGGCCATTCGGGCAAGGGCCAGATTGGGATTTCCAGAAAATAATTGCCAAACCTAATCCAGTGTGCACCTGATCCTCCACGCCAGGCAGCAGAGGTCAACAATGAATAACAGTTGGTGGTGAGAACTCCAGCCAATTTCCTCATCCTGATTTGAATGATGTAGATCATAATTGTCATGTTTTTAATCATTACAAACCAGTAAACGAATCCAGACATTCCTTGTCTTTGTGATTGGATGCAATACTCTAGAGTGTTTTCACCCACAGTTATCAAAGAAAACCAGTCATAATCTAATTAAAGAGTTACATTTGTTTTAAAAAAAAGCAAGGTGATAACATGACAGGAAAGCAATAACCTTTTAATAAAAAGGCCCAAAACTGCATATTAGTATCTCTATTGAAGGCACTACATTGAAACGCATTAACCATGTCGTGTGTGAGGGATACAGAGTCATATATCAAGCTTCGTCTACACACAAGAAATATAAAAGTAACATTAAAGATGATTTGATAATATTCGAGTAAGTGACAATTTAAAATAATTGGGACTGAAAACTGTGGTTTGGACATCACTGGGGATATGATCAATCTCCCACTGTCAGGAAGTGACACTGAGAAAACAAATTCCAATGATTAGTCTGTTTAAAACCACAAAGGCTTTGAATTCACTCTGTGCATGTTAACATTGAAACAGCTAACATATTTGTATTAACTTCCTTAGTATTTTACTTTAACAGACTTCAAGCCACTTAAAGTGAAATGATTATGACCGCAATAAAAAAGTAGATAAATGCATTTCACATTATTGTTTCATGCATTCATGTTTGAATATATGCAACGTAATTTCAAGGCCAATGTTTAGAAAATATATTTGTATTATTTCAAATTGACAAAACATGACAAAATATCATGTCAATGTTCAATATAATAAATACAGTATGTGTGGATTGTAAGGTTAAATTGAAGCATTACAACCATCAGTGAGTGGATTGTTAGCAACATTGGGGAGAGATGGTATATTTCTGAGCCAGAAATGTGCACTCTCTTCCCCCTTTTTCAGTTGTTTGAAAGCCCATGTGGCTTCATTTATCCTCTGTTAGGTGTTAAATTCCTTAAACTTTCTGCTATTTGGAATATTGATCTCAGGTGTTTATTTGAGGGTAAGACACTAATTGTAGCAGAAAGGGGGGTTAAAGCTGAAACATATTTTTCCATTCTGCAGTGGTACTAACAAAATGAGTACAGGTTCCCACAAGCTTACGAATGGCCCAGTTATGTACATCTCATACATGGGAACAAGCATTTGGGAAACCGGTGAGATGGATTTGCTGGCTGCTGAGGGACTGCAGTCATCTTCTGCCATGTGGGGACTCAGACTGCAGCCGCATTTCTGACTTGCGAACCATTCCGGTTGCAAATGGTTCTCAGGAACGGGCCTGTACTTGAAGCAGGTGGATAGCATATTCTAGTGAATTGTCTACCTGCCTCAGATGCTCACTTTATTATTATGTTAATAAAATCCTACCACTCAAATAATATCCTGAGGTAATTTTAAGTTCCTAACAGCCAGAGTGATTCCTGTAAACATTCTAGCCAGTGAGAGCTTACAGCATCTAGTGGAAGTTTCCAACTTTTAAATATAAAATACATTATGGGGTAAGAGAAGTAGAAAGGTTCTTTCTTGGGGTTCACATGCTAAATCTGGGTCACATCAAGCTCCTTCCCCAAAACCTCCACACCATGGAATCTTTCTGAAACCTATCACGATTCAGTCAAAAGTCAACGGGCAACTATCAGAGTACCAGGTCTTTACTGGATTGGCTTTTCTTCTGGTGTTAAGCATATGGGGCTGTTCTTTTGCTTTATGTAGGGCAGGGAATATTCAGAACACCACAAGGTGAGAAAATAATTGTTAGCATTCTTTATGTTAAAGCTTTCAAAGAAGAAGAAATTTAGGACCAATGTATAATATGCATAATGTCCAACTGATCAATAAAGCAAATATATAAAGCTCCTCAATGGAAGGATGTTTAGAGGAGCAGATGAAGAAGCCTTGTGTTCAATCTCTGCTTCGTGCTGTTTCCTTGTCTCAGCTGAAATCCTGGGAAGGGATTCACAAGTTTCAATGCTTCTGGTTTAATCAGTAGGGAAATGGTTTCTTACTGCTGATCACCATCATAATCCATTTGGAGAAAAATACATACCTGTATTAGGCATCTGCCTTAGTTGTGCACTATCAGTCAAAGTCAAAGCTATATCAATACCAGGAATAGTGAGCAGTTGCACCATATGCCATGAGGATGATTTTGAAGCATCCTTCAACAAGGCTTCAACTCTTTGGGGAAAGGAATGGTGGTATGGCATTCCAGAATGAGGAAGAAAAGGCAGAAAAGGAGACAAAAATTAAAACAACAGTATTTAACAAATGCAAGGTCATCTAGCCAATTGACTCAAAACCTTGCAAAAGAATATGTGCAATTTACATTTGAAAATCCATTGAAAGAGGAGACTAATCATGTCGAAATCTTTCAAGGAGAGTCAAATGTTCTCCTTGGCTCTTGAAAATACCTGAGACAAAGTTCCGAGACAATGATCTTGTACAAAAACTGCCGGCACCATTGGCCATCGATGAGTGAGATGCCTTTACTTCTTGTCCTGATGCCATAATGTAGAATATTTCACATTTATATTTTTACACAATATCCATACACCATTGATTCTTTTATATGAATGGAGGCCCCATAAATATTCTGCAAAATGAAATAAAATCTAGGAATTTCTAATCACTTACCAATTTTGTATTCAAATCATGAATTACTTTCTGTTTTACAGTTAAAGTTCAACATACATCAGTAAAACATCTGAATGTGAAAGTAAACACAAGAGACATGAGACCACAGATGCTGCAATCTGGAGCAAGTAAAAGCTTGTGAAAGTAGTTTATTTTCACCAAAACCACATCACGGATAATGCAGTGGTCTAGAAATTGTTCCATGTCATTTTTTTGACATCAAGTCAAGATTGTGGGTCACCCTAATGTTGTTTGTGCAGGTCACAGAAAGAGCAAGATCCTCAATGGTGAGGCTCCCAGAACAGCATTGTTAGACTTCCTTGTGTAATGCAGCACTGAAATTGACATTGTCGGTTTCAGCGCTGTGTTCCCTATTGATGACTTGCGAGTTTTCACAGTTCTCTGCATGTAACCCACAGCAGGTGTGATTTTTTTTTGCAGCCAGCTTAAAGGGGCATGCCACAATACAAGCAACACATTCCCAGCTACAGGGGATCCTTCAGTGAAAGGAAAGTGGGAGAGCACTTCCAAGGGATTCGAGGGATCTGGAGAGGCTGATGGTGAACGGTACCTACAGGAGTAATGTTCTTTCTGCAATTGGCCACAGAGATCTTCCAGTCAAGTGTTCCTGACAAAAGATTGTCAGACAGACCTCTGAAAAGACGTGAGTACAGTCTCTAAATGTGTGCAGTCTGTGAAAGCATGCAATGCAGGCAAGTAACATTGCTGCTATTCCTGATTTTCTAGGCTGAAGGAAAAGTAAATAAAGTCTTTTGTCCTTGAATTTGGAGTCTAGATAACCTGCCTCATCCAGCAGTGAGCAACAAATTTATGAGATGTGGATTAGATTTGCAGCAGCTGCCTGGAATGATCCCAAGGATGAAATGACTCTAAATTTGACTTCTAAGGGGAAAGTGGTCAAGCCACATGTGAGGTTGTGTTTGAGGTCAAAGAATACAGTTTGAGCTTGGACCCTTTAAATAGCATAGTTTCGGGGGAAATAGAGTTCATAAGAATTAATTCTAAGAACAAATTGCTGTCATTTTATGCATGTCAGGTTGAAAATCTCACTGCAGACAAACCTTGCAAGTTTGCTACTGTTGATGTCATTTGGTAAAGTTTTACACTGGAAAAGAATGTGCTAAGAATAAAAATCTCACCAAAAAAAAGAGGGAGACTATCCTAATACTGCCCAAGAGACCCAAAGATTTATATCAAATTACTCTACTCTGAGTTATGCCAATTTTCAACAGCAAGCACTGTGCTCTGTTTGGATTTGTGTGAGCAATTTTCAAGCCCCATATTTCTCCAGTGGAACTTTGGGATGTAGCCGAGAACAAGTGAAGTAATCAAGAACTTTTGGATCTATTTACTTGAGAGAATACATTTAAGTCTGAAGTGATAAAACTTGTGCTAAAATACCTCAGAACAATTTAAGGGAATATTGAGAGTATTAAATATTTGTTAGACTAAGTCATTGCCTTTAGTCCCTGCAACAATGCCTGGAACCATCTCATACCACACCAGATTGGCATTGTATTTCATTTAAACTAACCTTTAATCCTATATCCATTACCAATACCAGTGCCTTCCACCTCTGTGAAATCCCCAAACTCCACTCACACCTCACCTCACCTGCTATTAACTCCCTGAAGAATGCCTTTGTTATCTCAAGACTCAACTATTTCAATGATCTCCTGGCCAGCCTCAGACCTTGCACCCTGCAGAAACTTCACATCATTCCAAACTCTGATACCTCTGTCCTAACTTGCATTGAATCTTGGTCACCACAACCCTTGGATTGCCTCCTGAACCAGTAATGGTTTGATATTGAAATTCTCATCCTCAATTTCAAATCCCCCTACAGCTGAACTTTGTTGCTAGCTCTGTAACCTGCTAAAGTGCTATAACCCTCTAGGGTCTCTGCACTCCTCAAATTCTGGCCTCTTGCACATGTCCAGTTTTCATTGCCCCACAACAGGTAGCCTTCCCTTCAGCTGTCTGGGCATTAAGGTTAGGAATTGGCTCCTTATCACTTTCTATCCAGATTGTTCCATCTTAAGGTGTCAACAGATAATACGCACCCTGACTTTGGTGCCACATTTAAGCCCCTAGCCTTCTACTTCTGAGATAAATGTGTCATCAGCAGAAATAACCCTCACTGGAAATAGAAATAAGAACCCACAGATGTTAGAAACTGAAATGAAAATACAAAATGCTGGTACTGCACCAAAGTGCCTTCAGTTTTTCCAGCTGGAACTGGCAACAGACATTTTGTCAGAACTGGACATGTGAGATATTCTGATAAAATGCAAATGTTTAAAACACATAATTCTTTTGATTTATTGATATTAATAAATCTACTTTTCTAACAATTCCTGTCTTCACTGAAGGCACTTAGTGATACATTAATGACATTATTTCATTAATAGCTATGTCTTCTAAGCGTGGCCATTAGAAATTACGTTACAAATCAGTTCTGACATCATCCATTTATGTGGGGGAAAAAGCAAGGGATTTTGTAGGTTTAATTCAAAGATCATCTGTTGTTACTGACTATTCTTGCTCATACTTGTTTGAAACCCTGGCATTTTCAACTACAGGTTACTAGGAGTTTCTAATTATGCTCTAGCTTGTTAGGTCAAATCAACATATGCTAGTAACAGAAACTGCAGCAGGTTTTCCATCCTAGGCTCTTTCCTCACTGATGGGTACTGCTTCTAGCTGACTGCTCCAGCATCTGGAACTATATCCAAGTACTGTAACACTGCATGGAAAGGAACTAAATATACAGCAGGGTTATAAGGGAAATCGTTCACACACAGCATTTGAAGCACTTAGTGCACCTCTGTTGGAGCTAAACAATAATTTGAGGTAATAAGTTCATGTTTACTGGCAAATCAATCTACTACAAATATCATTTAGGGTAACTTTCCGTTTAATGAAACAAGCAAAAATAAACAAATCAAAAGTTGTAAATAAAACTGAATTAAAATGTAAAATTAAATACATAGAAAGAGTCAACAAGATTAATTGTCCCACTATGACACAATGATGACAATGTACAACTAGGTTAAATATTAGTTGTGTCCCATTACTTGATGTTACTTTGTTCTCTGATCATTATTACCCACCATGACAAGCTGTAGACAATCTCGGGTTTTGCTTTGAAGAAGCAAAAGAACAGGCTCTTCCCTGGATAAACTGCAGTTCTTTCAGAGCAAAACACCTTGAGGACGTGAGGGTTAAACTGAACTGTTCCACGGATATGTTGAACTACACCTCAGTGTCGATTTTGACATAAATCCTAAACAATACAGTGAAACAAAACGTTCGGGATTTTCATTTCTGAGTCCATTTGAGAGTTTATTTGCAAGATACCTTACACTTGTATCTATCAGTAGATGCGGGAGAGCGTCCCTTTTATTACACCGTACATGTTCACTGTGAATTATTGTTTCCCCTCAGCTTGATCATTTCCATTTAAGGGGGGTGTGGGGAAATCCTCCATTCTGAAAGCGCTGGTTGCCATGGATTTCACTCAAACCTTCTCAACCACCGAGCACGTCCTCCGAGTGGCGTCAGAACAGTCTGTTGGAGACGATGAGATTGCAGCCTGTTGGCTCTGATGCTTGTGTACTTTACATACCATTTCCACTCTTTATACTTTATATGGATAGGCGCTGGCGCAAGGTGTAGTTGCAGCGAGTTGTCGAGTCACAAACCCCCAGTTTAAAGTAACTTTAATCTAAGGTGGAGATCCGAAGAACTTTCTCCGCGTGGCATTAGATTCGCATAAGTGTAAGTGTTCAAATATCAATTCGTTACAATTTCACCCATGATGTGGCTACAAGTGTTTAAGGATGAATTGAGACCTTGTTGTTTCCTATGATGGGGCGTTATATTGGCAGGCACGGTGGGAGTAATTCAAAGGGATCGACATTACCGGGTTAAAAAGGGAACACGAGACCTTTTTGAAACTTTAAGTCGGGCTCAATACTGGGTGGCGACCAAGTGAAATATCTGAATTTTTGGTCAGTGCATCCGTTTTCCTTAGAGCTTTTCATTTCCAGTGAAATACGTGTTTAATGTCCAGCGTGCAGCTCCCTAGCAATGTAACTCGATTAAACAGCAATCATTTCGTTTAGTTTGCAGTAAGTACAAACGCTCCACGCCAGGAACTTATCAGGACCACCGTCTTGTTGCCTGTTTATATTGTAGTTGAGATATAGAGTGTACAGTTCGTTTTACTCCTTTCTCTCGAAGATGTTAGAGCTAATCACAGAATCAGCACAACCACGACGAGTTCCTGATATGGTGGCGATGCTAATTTTGAATGTTATTGTGTGGCAGCTTGGAGTGGCAAATGGCAATGAATAGTGCTTAATAAAAACACAAATGTCTGCAGCAGTCTGCAACAGGTGAAGATATGGATTTGTGTGCGTGTGCGTGTGCGTGTGCGTGCTTTGTGAAGTCTCTCGAAAATATAAGGGGAAAAACCTTTAAAATTTAATTTAGATGCAGCAAAATATATTCTGCCTGGGTTGTATACGAGTTATATTTTCTGCCTGGGTTGTATATGGGTTATATTGATCCCACCGTGAAATCACGTTGAGTTCAAAGGTCAATTTAACAAGATTATTTTTTTTGAAAAGCTTAAGGATACCCGACGTTGTCTTCTCCATATAACGCACGTGAAAATGTTTGTTTAACAGGGGCTGTTGAATCCACCAGGTGTCATTTGTATCAGGTTGAAACTGGAAATTTACATTCAGCGATTAATTCCGAGCATTCTTAGTTGGGCAGTTTGCAACTCCTTTGTGATTCATTATTTTTTCAGAATGTCCGGACCCAGCCGAATGTTGTATCCACTTGGTAGTTCAAGTCATTTTCTGCTACATCACTTACAGCTACAGAGTAGGACCCGGTTCTGAGCACGGGGTAGTTTCACCAAAAGGTTCAGCAAGAGGTTGCTGTTTGTAAAATAAAACACTACTCACCGGAAGCAGTCTTAAATAAAACACATTTGGTTCCCCAGTTCTCTCAAGGATTTCAAACTGGTTTGTTGTCATCTGTTATTTAGTTTGGAAAAATATTTGCAATCTCACTGAGGTATGGTTGGAGGAGAGAACTTTACTCCTTTTCAGTAGATTACTGGTAGTGCGCAAAAATGAAAATGTAGTAGCCTCTTAATGCAACCCTCTAGCAAATGCTGCCTCTCCCCAAGTCTTCTATTCAACATGGATAAATAAATAGCCAAGCAATGAGTCTTTCATTAATGTAGTGTTTACTAATAGGCCTTAATTATTGTGCCTACGTTTATTAATTAGTCCCATTAATCAATATAATAAAGCGTTGTTTATAAGTGTTATTTAATCATTTGCTATTAGTAGAAGCTAAATCCATGGGACCCACAGGAACGATGGATTGGATTTGCATCATAATGTTGTCGATGTGATAGTTTATATTTTATTAACTATAAAGTGATTAGAAGTTCAAAGTTAATTTTTTATATGGGATGTAAACTGTGTAGGTTGTGAAATCACAGGATAAGGACTATTGGAGTCTCATTCATATTCTCCACAGGTGATAACTATAACACCTTATGTAACTATAAGGTGATAAGTATTATAAGATGGTTCATGATATAAGTCGTATTCTATGCCTCTTTAAGATTAAAGGGCCACCTGTAGCTAATGCTCTCACATAGTTTAACATTCATGGCACTTTCATCCTCTTCTCTTTCTTATAGTTTGCTACACTTTCTAAATGTGCCCGGTTATAGTGATGTGAGGAGTTTCATCCAGGATGACTTTGCTGGCCGGAGACAGTTCGGACTATGATTACAGCGCCCTCAGCTGTGCCTCTGACACCTCTTTTAATCAAACAATCTATAATGAAACACAAACTCTGAAAGGTGTGTTTTATAATAGAGCTCACCTCATTTCTCCTAATGAAGACTTGTATGGCAGTGCACTCCCAGGGGATCGCAAACACCACGTTGTAATAAATGTTGGGGGAATAAAATACTTATTACCATGGACCACACTGGATGACTTTCCTTTAACACGTCTAGGACAACTTCGATTTTGCCATACCTTTGATGAAATAATGAAAATTTGCGATGATTATGATGTGACAGCCAATGAATATTTCTTTGATCGAAACCCAGGTGCCTTTAAAACAATACTGACTTTTCTAAGAGCTGGGAAGTTGAGACTTTTGAGGGAAATGTGTGCCCTTTCTTTCCAAGAAGAATTGCTGTACTGGGGCATTGAAGATGACAACCTGGAGTGGTGCTGCCGTCGCCGATACCTGCAAAAAATTGAGGAATTTGCAGAAATGAATGCTATTGAGGAAGATCTGGTAGAAGGTGAAAAGTTGGTTGATTTGGTTGAGTCATCAAAATGTAATCACTTCATGACAAAACTCAGGGATATGGTGGAAAACCCCCAGTCAGGACTTCCAGGAAAAATCTTTGCCTGTCTCTCTGTTATATTTGTGACAATCACTGTAGTTAATCTATCCATCAGTACCATGCCTGACCTCAGAGCAGAAGAAGATAAAGTAAGTTTGCTTTTACACTTCATAATGAGTTAAACTTGGTTTAACAGTGTACAGTTAAACCATATTTTATAAACAAGTGTCACCTTCAAAATACAAGATGTAATTTAGTTTCAATGTTCAGTGGTATTATTCTAACCAATAATTTGGAAATACATGCATAGAAACTTAGCTCAGCCAAGTTTATGGCAATATAATTACTGCATGCTTAAAAATAGTTATAGCTTATTTTCATAAAGTTCAGTAATTATGTAATAACAAGTTTCATAAAGTCACGGAATGATACAGATTAGAAAAAGGTCATTTGACCTATTGTGCCTGTGCGGTCTCTTTGATAGCTATTCAATTAATTCAGCTCCTCTACTTTTTCCCTATGGCCTTTCCTTTCAAGTATTATCCAATTCCCCTGAATGTTATTACTGCATCCGCTTCCATAATTCTTCCGGATAGTACATTACAGATCACAAAAAATTGTGTAAGAAAATTTTACCTTATGTCACCGTTCATTCTTTTGTCAATCACCTCATATCTTGTTCATCTGGTTCTAATGCTTCTGCCACTGAAAGCATTTTATTTTCTCTTATATTCCCAAAATGTTTCATACTTTTCAACACCTCTATTAAATCTCTGCTCAAAGGAAAATCACCTCAGCTGTCTCCCTACATAAACGATTTCTCTACAAAAATAGGAAGTTAACAGCACACAAACATGCCCCCTCATTGTTAGAGTTGTGTGATCATATTAACAATGACTGAAATGAAAAACCTCACGGATCCATCCCACCTATCACATGTATCTTTCAGTTCTGATTAGAGCTGCAGGTTGCTTACTTCCAAAACAAGCCCAAAAATAATCATCACTAAAACACTGGGGATCGAATGTGTTTGTTTCAAAAGACACTTGAAACTGTGCGTGTTAGTCCCTCACCGAATTGGCAGTCAGATGATGGATAGCAGAGGCAACACTATCCCATGGAAAACTCAGATGAACGCTCACATGGAAATGGAAACGTACAAAATTAGACATCAGGGATGAGGCATAAACTATATAATTTGATGATCTGAGACAGAGCATTATCTGATCAACACGCACTCTGTCACAAAATACTTTGTGCTCCCATACATGAATGATGTCTTTAATACATATGCATCAGAACCTAATTTGAATATCTGTACTGTAAAATGAAGCATTCCAATTTAAGTCATTTGAGATTCCAAATTGGCTTTATTCCTTGTACCAGCTAAAGGCTGAATCCAAATTGTATTTGCTGATTTAAATATCAGTGCTAACGTCTAGGCGGAGGATTTGGATTTGAATATTTGGAACTGAAATGCTGGTCTTCTCTGGCGACTTCAAAAGAAGAACTAGAGATTGGCAGATAGGCCAATTCTCAACCTGTAGAAGGGAATTTTGTCCCACACTGAAAGACAATCTAGAATCAGCTGATTCTGAGAAATGATATTTAAGTGGGGCTATGTAGTTTGGAGCAACATTGAGGTTTATCTGTTTTTGCCCCCCACCCAACACAATGACACTATAAGTGGGATCCTAGGGTTTCTTCATTCTTTTGAGAGCTGGGGGTCACTGGCGAGGCCAACATTATTGCCTCTCTCCAAATGCCCTTGACAAGATGGTGGTGAGCCACTGTTTTGAACCGCCTCAGTCCTTCTGGTGAAAGTTCTCCCACAATGCTGTTGGCTAGCAAGCTTCAGGATTTAGACCCAGCAACAGTCAGCATTATATCTCAAAATCAGGATGGTGTGCCTCTTGGAAGGGAACCTGCAGATGGGGGTGTTTCCCTGCAAAATCAAAAAAATGCGAGAAGCACTCAGGTCAGACAGCATCTATGGAGAGGGAAACAGAAGTAATATTTCAAGAAACATATCAGGTCTTGAGAGGTCTTGACAGGGCAGATAGGGAGAAGATGTTTCTCTTATGGAAGAAAATGGAACTGCTGGAAAGAGTACAGAAAAGTTTTACAAGGATTTTGCCAGGACTAGAGGGTCTGAGTTATAGGGAAAGGTTGGCCAGGATAGGTCTTTATTCTTTGGAATGTAGCAGAATGAAGGGGCAACATTATAGAAGTGTTTAAAATTATGAGAGGCATAGATAAGGTGGATGGTAACTGTCTTTTCCCCAGGGTAGGGGAGTCTAAAACTAGTGGGCAAAGGTTTAGGGTGAGAGGGGAAAGATTTAAAAGGGAGCTTTAAAAAGGCAGCTCATTCCATACACTCACCACACAGAGGTTGGTGAGTAAATGGAATGAGCTGTCAGAGGAAGATAGGTACGTGGAGGGTGGTGCTCAGAGGGATATGGGCCAAATGGAGGAAGTTAAGACTAGCTGGGTGCGCACCGTGGTTGGCATGGACTGGTTGGTCCAAAAGGCCTCTATCTGTGCTCTATTGCTCTATGATTCTATGACTCTAGACGTCACTATTTATAAATAATGGGTCACCCATTTAAGACTGAGATGAGGAAAATAGAAGCAGAGTCTTTGAATATTTTTAGGGCAGGGGTTTGATAGATTCTTGGTAAGTAAGAGGTGGAAGGTTATCAGGAGTAGGTGAGAATATGAAGTTGAGGTTACAATCAGATCAGCCATGTTCTTATTGAATGATGGAGCAGGCGTGAGGGGCTCACACCTGCTCCTGATTTGTGTATTTACCTGCAAGGGAAAGGAGCTCTGAAGCTGGAATGTTTCCTTGTTGGTAACAAAATGAATGCTTTGATACAAACAACAAAAGCTGGGCAAATATACATAATTTTTTCTCCATAAAGTGGGGGAGAATCTTAAATGGAGGATCAAATAAATACATTAAACACCAAAGAGACTGTTTCCTCATGACTTTAGATCATGGATGGTCTGTGCCTTAAATCCTTTAACTAGCTTTTGTTTCATATTCCTTGATACCTTTTATGCTCTGAAAATATATCTATCTCCATCTTGACAACTCTAGTCCATTTGGGGAATAGAGGTCTAGCTTTTAATCACACCTTCTGTTGTGAACATCTCTTTCCTGATTTTCACTTCTAATGCCCTAAGTTTAATTTTAAAACCCTTGTTTTGGATTTCTCCACCAAAGGAAATAATTTCTCTCTTTTTATCATTTAGGATCCATTTGTCATTTTAAAGACTCAATTGGATAATTTCCCCAAACCTTCAAAATTCAAAGGAAAATGAAACAGTTTTGCAGACTTTCCTCATAATTTATCCCTTTGAATCATTCTGGTACCTGATCCAAGGCCAAAGTAACTTGATGCACAAAAGTGAAAGATGCATTACAAATGGATTTGGAGCAAGGAGGTGTAAGACAGAAATATAGTTTTTTCAGTTTTGTATTTTCATCCCTTGTATTAAACCCAATAGGCTATTAGACTAAATGTAGCTGTAAGCTTGCTATTTTGACTTTTGTATGTGGGCTACCAAATCGCTTAGTCACTAAGAACCTACTTTCATATGTCTTTCTTAGAAATAAAGTGGATGGATTCATAGTTTCCCACAATAGGCTCTAACTACTGTAGTTATCTCTATTACTTAATATAGTTATTGCCATCTTGCAACTTCCACAGTCATTTATACAATTTATTCAGCTTCCTTACAGTGTCTTCTATGAATTTATGTACAGAATTCATCATTACTTCATTCAAGCCATTACTCTCTATTTTTAGAGTCAGATGAAGTAGAATGGAGGGAGCTTTTTTATGGGAACATGAACATAGAGCATGGAATATTTTTAATTTTACCAACTTCTACTCCCAACCCATTGCAAACCCATATCACAACACACTTTCATTTCCAAGCACTTTCATTTTTGCTGATGAAGTTTGCAAATGGACGATATCAAATGCTCTCTGGAAGTCTATAAAGTCAACAGTCATAAAAGAATACAACTTGGCGAGTCATATGTAATCATACATTCATGCTAATTCTTTCATTAGCTTATATTTTTTCTAAGTGTTTGTAAAATCGGAATTGTACACCAGGTTTCAATATATTCTCCACAACTAATGAAAAACTGGAAGGTTTGTAGTTTCTCTTTCCCTTCTGAAATAATGGAATAATATTTTTATCCCAAAGGTACAGTTCTTGAATCTAAAGGGCTCTGAAATATGAGGACTACACAGCTACAGTTTCCTATCTATTTATTTGAATACTTGGGGCTAAAAATCATCAGATATAGAGTTTTATTGACTTTAAATTCCTCTATTTTCGCCATCTCTTTTTTTGCATGCTTAATCCCACTGTTTAGGTGTAAATAGGATGGAAAAGATGCATAAATTAATCCTTTGGTTTTAATTTTAACTGAAATTATACAGTGAATTCAAAGCAATTTCCTTGCCATCAGGGAAGTTTCGAGAACAGGTTAGATGGCTCCTCATAAAGATACCATGAGCCAATTTTGCTTCAATTCATCAGTATTAATGTAACTGTGGCAGAGGCAAATAGATCAGTGGTGGGAGTTATAGTTGGGAGCAAGAAAATTATTGAGGTATACTGCTTTTGGGAAAAAAATCCTTCCATTAAATCTTGTCTGTTATGTATATAAATAATCTGGAACTGAATACTGTCCAGCCCTCAGGGAGTATTTTAAAACCAATATTTACATATTGTTGGCTACGGGTATTTATACATCTTTACCAGCATCAAACTACTTCAAATACTCTTTTGGCATCCCAACTCTATTCTAGTTTCTGCTTCTTTTTCAAGATTGCAGCTTTAATTTATCTTCAATTTCTTTCCCACAGTATAAATCAGGGCAATTATTCATTTTAAAAGGATAAGACAAAATGTTATTGATTGAGCCCGGTCATGAGATGGATTTAAACATGAACTGTAATTCCCCAATATCTAATTCATGCTGCAGACTGAGTAAGAGTACAGAAGCTGGGAGGTCATACATAGATTCAAAGATCATTGATGAAAGCATTAGTTTTGGTTAAAGTAACAATGGAGGCTAGAGAAAGTTGTAAGGATGAACTGAATCCTTTTTAAATTTCCTTAATTCATCCACATACTTGATCCTTTGCCAGAAATTTCTGCAATTTATGCCAGGGCAACTACAAAATAAATCTGTGAAATAGATAGAAGCAGATTTTATTCTCACTGGGTCCTAGAGTCCCTGAAGCATTGAATGAAGTTTCTTGTCTTGTCCTCACTCTGTGGCAGAGCTCCAGATGAGAACGGAGAAATTGTTGATGAATAAAAAAACTTTTAAACTGTATTTTCTTGCTGAACATCTTGACTGCCTGGTGGTACTGCCAGCTTTTGGCTTAAGGCAAAACTAATG
The DNA here is from genome assembly GCF_009764475.1 of Pristis pectinata. NCBI lineage: Eukaryota > Metazoa > Chordata > Chondrichthyes > Rhinopristiformes > Pristidae > Pristis > Pristis pectinata. The sequence goes on from NC_067420.1 coordinate 17,207,511, forward strand.
CACAGCACGGTACCTGAATATTGCCAAATATTCTGGAAGAATTGTCAGTCTTCCCGATATAACTATCAATAAAATTCATGCATTCCAATTTCCTCCAGTTTTGCTATATTTTGGGCTAAATTAGATGTGAATTATTTTGGCCTTCCAGTACAGAATTAATCAATTTATTTGCTGGATACACTCAAGTTGGATATATACTTAAAAATAAGTAATTTCCAAGGCTATGGGAAAGCACAGAGCAATGTGACTAATTGGTAGCTGCTTTAAAAAGCCAAAACTGACAATGATGGGCTGAAGAGCATCCACTTCATCTTTGAATCCAGGAGAATTGTGATTATAGTACCATAAAGGGGAATAGCATTCAATCAAGAGTTCCAAAAGGGCAAAATCTATAAGACACAGCTTAATCTTTAACAGGTTAGTAATGTTTTATATTGTATCATTGCTCATTTTAATTCCACTCCACTCTTTGAGATGTTTGGTCAATATTATGTATCATTTTGATTTGTCAAGATTGCATTTTGGCAGGTTGCAGAATTTCTGCAGGTTTCTTGCTCTGTGTAGCCATCCCTTGTAGTATCCATTCCCACCAACCCCCACCCCCCCCCACGCCCCCCCACCCCCCACATCTCATCAATGAAGTATCTGGCCTGTATTTTTCTTTTCAGGAAATGTCCTCATGAGGAGTCATAGTCTCACTCAGCATGGAAGCAGGAAACTCGAACCACTCAGTCTGTACTGACCATCAAGCACTTATTTGCAATAATCATTAGCTAATGTCATTTTATTCTCCCCACATCCCGTCAACTCCCCCCAGATTCTACCACTCACCTACACACAAGGGATAATTTTGTAGTGGCCAATTGGCCTACCAACTCGCATGCTTTAGGGATCTATCTGGAAGGAAACCAGAACGCCCAGAAGAATCCCAGAGAAACTTGCAGGCTCCTCACAAAACAGCACTGACAGTCGGGATTCACTTGGGTCACTGGAGTTGTGAGGCAGCAGCTCTACCAGCTGTGCCATGTTGCTGCGTGAAGAGGCCTGAAGCAGATTTTGCCACCAGTCTACAGGAGATGTTAGTGTACAGTAGAAAACAGTATTCTCCCACATTAACTCCGAATTCCTTAATGTGATTGGCTGGAAGTACCATTGTTAAGCACCACTGCAATATCTATGCACTTGGAACCAAAGTAAATTGTGCCAGATTTTAACTCTATTCAGAAAACAGTAGCTCTAAATTCATGAACAGCAACTCTGTCAGTAAGAATGCATATTGGAAGATTAGTTACACAGACCTCCATTTTAATTCCCTGATTTGTACCGTTACCAAGCAGTCTATAATTCTGAAGAAAAGTTTTATAATTTCAGGCTTAGCTTTCTTTGCTAAATTTAATATGAATGCATCCTGGTCAACTACTGCCCATGATGCATGATCTAAAGAAGGACGCATACTGAACCAGATGTGTAGATCATAAGAGGTGTCTATAGCTGTACTTAAAACAAGCCTAGTCCCATTTTATTTCCAAATAAGGACAAATAAGTCTGTACTACACATCTTTTACCAATTTTGTTTACCTTGATTGAGGTTGCTTATCACTATTCAACTTTCGATGGATGTGAGAAACCTGCTAGGTGTATTCAGAAGCTAGATTAACTGGAACTGGGTTGAACCCATAACTTGGAGGCCAGTGGCTGTAAAGCTTTACAATGTTACGCAGCCTTACCAGTCTTCTGTACTTGGGGGATGCATGGTGATGTTCCATGTACCATGGTGGAAATCTGGAGCAGCAGTAATTAGCATTAGGAGATTAATGGGGATGGAGGGTCAAGCAGTGACCAGAATATGACATTGGGTTTAACATCAAGCCAGGAGGAATGTTTCATGATATCTTAATATGTGAATGTTTTTGATGGTAGCCTCTGAGGGGTTGTCAGTTAGATTGCATGGAGACTTGGGTTTCAGTCTACAGCCTGCTTACAAAATGGATTGGGCCTAATTCTGGGATTATCAAAAGTGAAGTCCACATCCAAGCAAGCCTCTCTTTAGTGGCCAGAAGTTGCAACTTCAGCGAGTGCAGAAAACAGGCAGAATTAACATCCACGGTAAGGGAAATCAGACCAACTAAATAATGGTAGATAATCAATGGCTCCCTGTTGTACACCTCTGCCATAATTGAACCCCAATAATATAATACAATTATCCACACCTCTTTGCATTCATCACCAAGTTATATTTTAAGTTTTATTGAAGCATCATCAACCTGAAACATTAATTTTCCCCCGATGCTGCATGACTTGCAGAGTATTTCCAGCAATTTCTGTTTTGGTATTATATTTTACGATGTTAACAGGTGCTTTACTGATTGTTTTAATAATCTTGTCTATAACTGAGGTTAAACAGAACAATCTAATGACAGTTGATAGTTAACATGGACCAAGACCTTGTATTACATAGAAGATTAATGGAAGGCTGAATGCTAGCATTATAAAGCCATTTTATTATTTCAAAGGCAATGATCCATGGTTAGTAAGTTAATATAGCAATTTTTAAATAGTTAGCTTACAGAAATAAATAGATGTTATCACTATGATATAATAAAAATGTATCAAATTAAAATGGAATTATAAATAGGTTCCATTAGTATCTGAAGTTTCTTTTCCCTTTGTTTCCTCAAGTTATGATTTGTACATTTCTTTCATTGGTTGAACATGAATTTAAGGAACTTCAATTCTGAGATGAAAATAATGATATAAAACTTAATGATATAAAGGTTTTTCCCCTGTGTACGGTAGATATTTGTGAGATGAATCATGCCATTGCCATATTGGGAGTATGCAGAGCAGAACAATCATGTGATGATGAATTGACACTGGTGCTGCCATATTGGAGCTCAATGTTTTATCCAAGGCCATCTTTCAAATTTAGTGGCTGAACATTGAACCCAATTTAAAAGGATCTTCCACTACTTGAAGGTTAATTGATTGTTAGTTTCATCTGACTGTTGCTATAGTTCTACATGTTACTTGTGTTTCCTCAAATTGTTTTGAGTTTTAAAATTGGTATCTTAGCATCCATAGTGTCTTCATTTTGTAACAATCGGCTGCACTGTCTGTTTGAGCTATTGCACGTACCAGAGGATAACTACTAGCCAACGTGGCTTATCTGCTGATGTCTCCCAGGCAACATTCATGCAGAAGTGCATAGCGTGGATACAATGAAAGCCTTACCACTCTAAATTGGTCGAGCAGACCACTGGCCTGCTACAAAATGCTTCCTGCATCCAGCCTTCTTCGGTGGTCTCTGTAGTCAGTTTTAACAGTGATTATGATATATTTTGTACAACCTTGCCAATGAGAAATTGTATCTCATGTAATGAGCGGCTGAGGTGAAGAGGAAGGAAGAAGCCAAACTTAAGCAAGTGGAATGGAGCAACTGAAATGAAGTGCCCTTTCCTCCCCAGATTTCCCATAGAGAATTTGTTTGAGTAACCAATACCTCAGTTCCTGATCCGCAAACTGTCCAATACCATACTGTCCCTCTGTTAGGAAACCAACACATCGTCTGCTTGGTCACAATTCAGTTCAATTCAATTCAAAGGCAGGAGGCATCAGATATTCCAATGTAAAACTAAGTTCTGCCAAACTGCATGAACACATTAACTCTTCACTCTACTGCATTCCTGAGGTGCTTATCTTCCATGTGCCTTGCCTGTCCCAGTGCTATACTGCAGTACTACCCGATTGCCCAATGGTTGGCAGAAGATAGCTTACCATCTATGGAGGAACCTGTAAATGGGCTTGCAGAATGACCTTGATCTGCCACCACAACCATCACAGCACCATTGAAAACACTGGTAATCTATTTTAGAAGAACCTAGTGAATTGCTATGACAGACTACCAACCCCCTTTGCATATTCTAATCTTCAGTGAATTGAGCTTGAATGGCACCAGCCTGAATTTCTGTTTGAACACGCTGACATTAGGTGCCTGCAGTTAGCATTTGGCACAACTTGGTTTGGACTGGAATATTTATTTTTGATGGCACCAACTTTTGAATTGTGACCAAGCAGATTCTGTGTTCAGTGGCAACCGAGCGATCAGCCACCAGAGTCTGCGTCATGATCGAGTTCACTGGTGTGTGAATGGAGTTGGCCCCATGTCCACGGATGGGCTTCAATCTTTGCACAAAGCCCTGTGCCAAGTTGGTGTCATGCTCTTCTGTGCTCATTGACTCTGAACTCTGCCTTTCTGGTGGGCTTCCCAATGTACCAACACACTTCCTTCTGCCTGCCAAATCCTTTTGAAGCCTCCCCCATTCCAGCCCTTATCTGAATCCTCTACAACATAATGTGTATGGCTGCACTCCAGTAATCTGGCGCCTGTGCTCTCTTTGCCTTTTACTCCCCTCCGCACACCTCATGATGTGCAATCAGCACCCAAGTGCTGTCTTCTATATTGTGCATAATGTCAGAATCTGAATGAGGAGCAGCAAGTGTGAAATTGAGTGACAGCTCCATCACCTCATCATGTTTTATTTTGCAGCTATCTGAAAGGAGAAAGACCCAAGGGTAAGAATTCTGTAAGGGGAGTGTTGGGAAATAGATGCTTACATCATTGGCAGCTTGTGAAGCAAAAGAGATGCTGGGTTGAGGAGGAGACGGGAGGAGGATTTAGTGCAGCATATTCTCTTGCTCAGTAATCGCCAGCCATGTTGTCTCTGGTGTGCATCACCTTGTCACACAGAGAGAGGGAGATGCATTAGCAAATGTCATGCAGTCTGTTTGGGCAAAGGGACCATCTTGTTGAACAACTAGCAGCGTGTGCAAGCTGTGAGGTATGGGTGGGGGGGGAAAGTAATGGTCTGCAGATGCTGGAAACCTGAAATTTAGAGAGAAAATGGTGGTGCCCAGCCTATCAGGTAGCATCTGTGGGGCAAGAAATGGTTAAATTTCCAAACAATGGCCTTTTATCAGAACTGGGAAAAGTTAGAGAAAAGGAATTAATTTGTTTTACTTGATGAGGAGAAGAAAACAAAAAAGAAGGTCATAAATTGTAGGAGAGATTGAATGCCAGAAGGGGTGCAAGATGACAGAGAGTGGCAATGGCCAAGTAATGAAACAAAAGCAAATGGATAGAGATGATACCCTTGCACAGCACACAAGGCTAATGGTGCAGTTGGCAGCATATGGCATATGAAGATGCATTCACTGACAATTCAAGGTCCTGAAACTTCTTATGGCATTGCATCTAGGTCTTTGGAGTTTGACTCAAGCCATTGATCTGCAAGTCTATTGGCTGCCAGTGCCTTCTGAGTCTGGCATTCTGCATATGTCACCTTTATTCCTCCTCAACAAGGACTCCAGTGTCCAGAAAATATGGAGCACACTCTTCAATAATGTGCCGTTTTTCATTGTTTCAAGGTGGCCACTCATGATATTGTTTCCTTGCTGATGCATCTAACCCATGAGCAATGAAATTTGCAATGGACACGTATTGAAATTGTTCATATCGGAAGGCAGCACAAAGTTGGCATACTAGCTCCACTGTACAACAGGTTCAGGTTAATTACTGAACATAATCACCGTACTTATTTTTAAGGATGGCACCTTTAGCTCCTATAAGTTTCTACTGCTCCTTCACCCACACTAACATGTTTCATTTTTTACTTGAAGTATTTGTTGCATTAGAACTCATCCCCAGAAGCTCCAAACGCGCTATGTATTGGTGTCAGCGCATTGGAGTCTGCCTTCAAAGTTTATCCCACTGAAGTCAATGGAATGAATTGCAGAAACAGAGTAGTGCTGACATGAATTTAACACTACCAACCAGGGTCAAATTTTTAGGCATCTCTCTTTTCTCAATACCATTGTCAATCTACCTATCTTTCCTGAAGATCCCATAGCCTGGAATATTTAGGGCCTGGTCACGCCTGGAGTACTATAACATATTATTTTAGTGTAATTTGTGATTCTAAATCACTTGCCTTATTTCTAGCTCACTTTTATTTTGCACTCCATGTGGATTTGCTTGTCTTTTTCTCATAGTTTAAACTGGAATATGTCCCAGCTATGCTTAGAAATTAGTAATGCATAAATTTGCTGAATTGTCTTTATGAAATGGTTTGATCACTTGAGAAGTTGTTGAGAGAATTAATTAATTAATCTTGCCATTAATTAAGGATGTCAATCACAGTCATAAACTAACTTTTTGTCAAAATACAACCAAAATACTTTGATTAAATAAATGGAGACTACAAAGTTATTTCAGACACTCAGAAATTTGATATTTTAGAGCTGGAATCAGTATCAGAGATTGTTTATAAAATGGTAAGATCGAAATATTCTGCAGTGACCAGAAGGGGTACGATTCCTTATTGCTTCAAACCAGCATGAAGGACCAAAGTAAATTACTCTCTGGGTTTCATAAGATTAAATCAGCCAAACTGCATGGCACCAGGGAGTTGTCCAGAAGTGAGGGAGGTGATTGAGGAGGGCGGTTCAGCCTGGCCCTATTGCCCAGCTGCCTAATCTTGCCTGTCAAGAAAAATGCTTTAGTATGAATTCCCAAGTGCAACACCACAATAAATTGACTAGAATTTTTACTTATCTGTGGAGTCATAAAGTCATACAGCAAGGAAATGGGCCCTTTGGCCCACCTGGTCCATGCCAACCAAGGTGCCCACCAAGCTGGTCCCATTTGCCCCTGTTAGGCTCATATCCCTCTAAATCTTTCTTATCCATGTACTTTTCCAAGTACCTTTTAAATGTTGTTAATGTACCTGCCTCAACCACTTCTTCTGGCAGCTCATTCCATATACTGACCACCCTCCAGGTGAAAATGTTGCCCTTCAGGTTCCCGTTAAAGCTCTTTCCTCTCACCTTAGACCTATGCCCTGTAGTTCCTGATTACCCAACCCTGGGAAAAAGACTTTGCACATTGACCCTATCTATGCTGCTCATGATCTTGTACACCTCTGTAAGATCACCCCTCATTCTCCCATGCTCCAATGAATGAAGTCCCAACCTGCTCAACCTCTCTCCATAACTCAGTCCCCCAAGTCCTGGCAATGTCCTCATAAATCTCCTCTGCACTCTTTCCAGCTCAATGGCATCTTTCCCATAGCAGGGTGTATGTGTGTTTTATTTTTAGATTTTTTTTCTTTGGTGCTTCTATAGTCCTAGAGGTGATTCAGTTGGCAGCTTGTTATATTTTAAATTCCATCTCCCCTGATTCTTATGTGATCGCGAGACTGGCAGCTATGTTTTGTTTTGCTTTAGAGTTTGCACTTGTCTACTTGGACACAGCAGCGCATGCATATTACTCTTAAATTTTGAAATTTGGTTTCACTGAAATTAATGGAGGCAAATTTCAGAAGTGATATGCAAAGTTGAAACACTACTACATTATACATTTAGAACATGAAATCTGGGACCAACTTCTACCTCCTAATGTCCAAAATCACAGGGGATTGTTTTGTACAATAAAAACTCAAAACGCTCCATGGTAGTACATTTCCTGTTACAATTTAATAATGTTTCTGTTCCATTAATAACTCTTGACCTACATTTCATTCGATGTGTTACCATATCGCAAGCAATCAGTGTAACATCTACAATCTGCATCACCTATCTTGTTCATAGATGGCACAAAAGCAGTACTTCTGTTTTCATTGCCATCTTCAAATGCCTCAGCCTTTCTACAGAATATGGAAACTTCATCATGATATTGTCATAAAGATTGTGAAGCCGATTGTTTACCCCTTAAGCTTTAATGTTCAAATTCTTGGACAATTTCATGACAGCCTATAAATGGTTTGTTGTACCTCTACAGTCACAGACTGATCAATATTAAAAAAAAACAATGTTTCAGTTTTCTGAATTTAGACAGGTTGAAATTTTGAATGACTGTCCAAAAGAATTTTCAAAATTATCAGCATTATCTTTATAGATCTGGCTGAAATAATTTCATCATAGTTTCTGAGACAGCTTTCAATTTCATCAATTTGTTTAGTTTTCTCAACTATTTTAAATGTATTAAGTACCTCTATATGATTTGTATCTTTTGCAATTACAGTTGAAGAAATATTTTACAGCACAAGATCAGAACTTGAAGAATTCTTGCACTAAAGTTATGCAATTCTTACTGCCTATTAAGCACCAGTTTAAATGAACAAGTCACCATAATAAAATCCCATCAGACTGAATTGAGAAAAGTTATGGATCAATCCTATTGTAAGGTCCATATCGCCATACTTCAGTGGAAAGAAATTTGAGGATGATATTTGTAGACTATTTAGAGCACCATATATTAACCTGGACTGAGTATGATGAAAGAGATTTTATTTATTGAAAAATAAAAATAGTGGACGTTTATTCACTGTTTGTTTAATATTTTCTATCTGCAGGGTATATGCTCCCAGAAGTGTTACAACATTTTCATCGTGGAAACTGTATGTGTAGGTTGGTTTTCTCTGGAGTTTGTGTTACGTTTCATACAGGCCCGCAGCAAATTTGATTTCCTAAGGACCCCTCTGAATATCATTGACATTGTGGCTATCTTACCCTATTACATTACCCTTCTGGTGGACACCACTTCGGTGGAGAATGGAAAACCTGGAGGAGGAAGCAGTTACCTTGACAAGGTGGGGCTGGTTCTGCGAGTACTCCGTGCCTTGAGAATTTTGTATGTCATGCGCCTTGCCAGGCACTCCTTGGGACTACAGACTCTGGGACTAACAGCTCGCAGATGCACTCGTGAATTTGGTCTACTCCTTTTATTTTTGTGTGTGGCCATTGCGCTCTTTGCTCCATTGCTATATCTTATTGAAAATGAAATGGCTAGTTCACATGAGTTCACAAGTATACCAGCATGTTACTGGTGGGCAGTGATCACCATGACGACTGTGGGCTATGGAGACATGGTGCCACGAAGCATCCCAGGTCAAGTGGTAGCTCTAAGCAGCATCTTAAGTGGCATTCTTCTCATGGCCTTCCCTGTAACGTCCATTTTTCACACTTTCTCCCGCTCATATGTGGAGTTAAAGCAAGAACAGCAAAGAGATCAGAGAAGATTACAGTTCATGGTTAAATCCAAATCACAGATGAATAGCATATGATGAGGAAATGAAAATACATTTCCAAGTCGCTCTTCAGAACCCAGATAAATTGTTGTTTTGATTGAACAGCAGATATTAGAGACAATCTTCATTTCTAAAACACTGTGTAATTGTGTTTTTTCATAGGGAAAGATATTTCAATAGCAGTTTGATAGAACTAGCTTTCAGACTGATTTTTTTTTTGAAAATCTATATACTACAAATATTTAAGTGTACATTATAAGTATACATTAACCTACCCAATAGAGGCTAGTTGGAGTTATAACAAGTAATGTAGTATGTGGTCAACAGAAATCTTGAAAGAATTTTGGCAAAATTTTGAGTGAAAATGATGGAATTCTTTTTTACAGCATTAGTTGTCACACTGAGCAACCCAAGATTTATTATGGTTAGCCATACAATGGATATAAAAACAATATGCTGGAAACACTCAGCAGGTCAGGCAGCATCTGTTGAAAGAGAAACAAAGTTAATGTTTCTGGTCGGAAACCCTTCATCAGTACAGGGAAAGAAAGAAAACAAGTTAGTTACAAGTTGCAGAGAGTGTGGGGGAGAGATGAATTGAACAAAGAGAGTATCATTGACAGGGTAAGGTCAGGGTGCCACGAGAATAAGTTGTAGAAGCCATCTGGTCATTGGGTTAACGAGGTCAGTTAGAGAAATAAAAACAGAACAAAAGCAATGAAGTGGGGGAGAGTAGAAAGTGAGAACCCAAAGGTTCTTCAATTTGAAATGTTAACTGTTTCTCGTTTCGCAGATACTGCCCAACCTGTTGCGTTTTTCCAGCACTTTCTGTTTTTTATTTCAGATTTCCAGCGTCGGCAGTTTTTTGATTTTTATTTATAATGGGCAATGTGTGTAATGTCCTTAAGCAAGACACACGAAATCCCATCAAAATAAGCAAGGAATCATCTACAACTGTCCTACATAAATGTGCTATCAATAAGAATTATCTTCCATTGGTCTCCCATTTATGAAGATTTCTTTCAAGATTTAAAACTCTTTCCCAAGCACATTTTCTACAATATAATTCATAAGAATTTATGGACCTGATCCATAAATAAAAATAAAATGAAACTCAAATAAAAATAGCAAATGCTGGAAATACTTAACAGAGTTAATGTTTCAGGTTGATGACGCTTAAATAGAGCTAGGAAAAACTAGAAATGAAATATGTTTTAATTTGCGGAAAGGGGGAAGGGTGGAAAGAACAAAGTGAATGTCTGTGATTGGCTGGAAATCATTGGTGGTGGCGCTGTCTGAGCTATGATGGCTTGGCTTGTTAATCACAACTTATCTGAATGGAGGTGTGGTAAATGGAAGGAGAAATAAAAGAACTGAGGAGAGAGGAAACAAAAACAATGCTGGGCTGTTAGAAATAAAATACAGCAGTTACTGGAAATCTGAAATAAAAGAGAATGCTTGAAATACTCAGCAGGTCGGATAGTATCTCTGGAGAAAGAAAACCCAATTTTTTATTATAGGTCGATGGTTTTTCATTCTGATACAAACTGGACAGGCTGATTATCTGAAATTCTTAAATTCAGTGTTTTCATTCCTGAGGGCTGTAATGTGTCTAGCCAGCAAGTAAGAAGTTATTCCTCAAGCTTACGTTGGGCCTTCATGGACCAGTATGAGAAGTCAAAGACAGAGATCAGAGTTTCAAGCACCTGGAAGCTTAGGGTCACCCTTGCAGACCAAATGGAGGTATTCTGCAAAGCGGTCATTCAATTTGCACTTGTTTTCTCCAGTGTGAAGCAGATTTTGAGCACTGAATGTGATATGCTAAATTGTAAGAAATATTAGTGACTCACTACTTTCCCTGGAAGGAATGTTTGGATCACTGGATGGTGACAAGGAAAGAGATGAAAGAGCAGGTGTTCCACCTCCCATGCTTGCTTAAGAAGATGCCATGAGGAGGTAGGTAGGTATTAGTGGAGATGGAAGAATGAACCAGGGAGTCGCTCCAAGAAGGATCCCTTCAGATTGCTGAAAGGATAAGGGAGGGCATCACACTGAAGATGGCAGAAGTTATAGAGGGTGATTCTTTGAATGTGGAGGTTGGTGAGCTTTAAGGTAAAGGCAGGGGATACCTATCCTTGCTCTGGTTGGCAGGAGATGGGTTAAAAGCAGGTGTGAGAGAAATAGAAAGGCATGGTTGACAGCCCTGTCAATTATGGTCGGGGAAAACCATGCTTAAGGAAGAAGGAAGACACCTTTGAAGCACTGATGTAAAAACTCATCTTCAATATGGATCAAGCTTTCAGAATAGAAATTTGATCTTTTGAACAATACTTCAAGTTCCAATATTGTGCGATTATCCAAAATTCAAACAACTTGGCTGACAAACCGTTGTGCAATAGTTTAAATGGCAAATACCTCACTTTGACCCTGGGAACATTTTTGAGACATGTATCTAGTTGGAAGGCATTTTCCAACCCCTGGGAATATCTTCAGATTGAGCCATTTACTTTCTGTAAGGTTGATTGCTTTTGCTGAACTGCATTAAAATAAATAAAAATGGAGCTGGAGGACTGTTCATTACAGATTGTTGCCCTGATTCAAAACAGACTTGAGATGATGGTGGGTGCATTCATTCTATAAATGTTAGTATTTTTGTGGGTACTTGCTTGATATTTACAGAAATTCTAGGAAAGCCAATGGCTCCATTGAGATTATAACATAACCCAGTATGGTTAAGATCTCTAGATGGATCCCACACAGCATTAGTTTCATTGTTCCTAGGGAGTTGGTACCGTTCAAATTGCTTGTGAATTTGCATCTAATGCTACCAAATTCAACAGTGTGACAATTATTGGAATCCTATTTTGTTTTAGTTACAAGGTCCTGACGAATCTTCATACTGACATTCTTTTAACCATTATATTTAGCCTCTAACGCAAATGGTGGTTTAATCTCATTATATGACCATTTAGGAAGTCTATTAACATTGATTGTTAAGTCCCACTTAATGTTCTATTCCTTGGGATGACTATGGTATTCAGGCTTTCCTAAACTGATTTTAATATCAAACTCCCTATTACAGATGAAACATAAAAATTTACCTGCGGTAAATTTGAACATACTTTTTTTGCCATGACAATTGCTCTTGGGATTCAGCTTTTGCAAGGAAGGAGCAGCTCATAAAAAAAATTCACGGTAAGTATGACATAGGGGCCATGTACCCCAACAGTTATGCACCATTTGAACTGGCTCCTCCTGCATATCCAGTCAGTGTAGCCTCTATACCTGTGTCTTCACATGCTGATCTAGTTTCCCTTGAATACATGTGTGATATTTGTCTCAACTACTCCTTGTAAAAAGGAGTTATACATTCTAACCATTCCTTAAGTAAAGCTGTTGCACTTGAATTATTATTGTACTCCTAATTATGGCTTCTCCAATGTGGAAATGCCTTCTCTGCATGTCCCCCATGAAACCCTTCCACAATCTTGAACACTTATATGAGGTCATCTCTCAGCCTTCTCTATCTTGGAGAAAAGTATCTCAATCTGTTTTTTTTTCCTGATTTATATTACTTCTCAGTTCTGGTATCAGCTTGTAAATGAATTTTAAATCCATTTAATCCAATCTGCTGTAGCATTGATATAAAGGCAGCCCAGAATGCACAATCAATCTGGCATGAAAACAATGCATGATGAAACAAAGCTTCGTACCAAGCTGCACGAAACTGACACTAGTTTTCCAAATTGTATTTGAACATTTATGTTGTATTGTACAATATTATATATAATCTGTCCTGGTGTAGACTCATTGCTGAAGGATTCCCATAGGGATACACTAAGCAAAGAGAACAAGCTCTGGTTTTCATTTTAGAACTTGATGTAGAAAACTAATGTTAAATTGGACACAATACAGAATAACCACAGTTTATGTTATGACTAGATAATCCAATACCACATTGTGCAATAAAGAGAAACTATTGTCAAAGAGGTATCTATGTTATATTTAGAGCCGTAGAAATTTTAGCACGGGAAGAAGGTATTTGCATCTTTGCCAGCTCTTTGATAGGGCAATCCAAAATTAATCCACAGTCCTATTCTTTTCATATCAATGAGTCAAATATCTTTGGTTCAAATATTTATCCATATTTTCCATTAAATGAGGCCAGTATCTGTGCTAACTATCATCTATAGCAAAATATTCATGCTTAATAAAATCCTCTTTTTAAGGGCATTCCTCCTCACCTTTGGTTTGACTCTGTTCATGACAACTTTAAGTTGACAATACCTCTCAACCAACTCTCCAGAATAATAAGCCTCGCCCTGTTTGTCAAATCAAAATCCTTATTACATTTTCTCTGGGCTTTCTCTGTTCCATTGAAGATCAATTTAGTACCTCAGAAGTTTCATCCTACCAATAATTTCCTATCCTCAGAATGACCAGGTGAACCTAGACTCTGTACACTCAGTGAGTTAAATATCCTTTTAATGGATATCCATGTAATAGATTCTCTGACCTGCAGTCAGAATCTATTTACAGAATTTTAGTTTTTCTTTCATTTTTATATTGTGGTTCAGTTCAAGGATATCTCTATTTTCATTGGTGTTTGGCTAATGGATATTTTTGGTTATTTAAAAAGACTCACACAAAAAAAGCTTCAATGTCTTGTACGTATGAAGTGCAACCAAATTTACATTTGTAATAATAATCAGTGCAGATGAGCACAACCTTCACCTTAAATATGTCATCAAAATCTTCATTTTCTTTTATGAAATCACTAACACCTTTTTTGTGTTTCATTTAATTACTGCTATTACTTTTACTCTTCCAACTTTCCAACAAAAAAAGTGTATCCCACAAACAGATGGCTTCACTCATTATCTATATGGGCATTTGGAAAACCGCATGCAGCGTCCTTAAAGCAAAATGAAGAACTTGTAAATTTTGCATGGTTAACAATTATTATTTGCACGGGGTTTTACTGAAGGAAAAAAACTAAAAATCACTTTTCCTCATAAGCCTTTGAGGGTTTATCAAATAAAACTGAAAAACTCAAGCCCTGTTAATTTATATAAATCTTTGATCAGTATATGGATTGATTTAGTGATAGAATCATGCACATCGTATATCTCCTTCATCTGCGCAACTCTTGTGTAGCAGTTTTGACTATCATCCTGTGTTGACTCTGATAAGTTACTCTAAGAATGTGACTCTTTAGTTCTAGATTCTCTGGCTGGGGAAACATGCTCCCAACATATACCCTTTTAAGAAATTTGTGTTTTACTGAGATCATCTCTCAATTTTCTAATCTCTGGGGGAAATATAAAGATGGTTTACACAAACTCTCCTCTAGGAGATACCATCAAACTCGTGATTTTTCAGTGTACATCTTCATTCTTAAAAATTGTGCACTGTACTCCAGGTGTAGTCTCACCAAGACCCTGTATAATTGCAGCAGGACCTCCATATGTAGAAATTCATACCTGGTCAGTTGAACTTGCAGCCTGCTTATTTTTACTATGTTATTATCTGCCCCAGAATCTTATTCTTCCAGCTGATTCTGTGTTTAACCTTCCCTGAATCCTCCAACTTTCCTGCAAACAGAACCACCAACCTTCCATCTCATCACCCCACCTCGCCCTCCATCTCATTAAATATTGCCCTAGTAATATGATTTAGCAAAACACCTATGGTAGCCCATCCCAACGGAACTGACAAAAAACTGTTGATGCTGGAAATCAGAACTAAAAATAGAGAATCCTAGAAATACACAACTGGTCAGACAGCACCTGTGGAAAGGAAACAGACTTACTATTTCAAGTCAATGACCCTTCATGACAGTTCACTCTTTCTCCAAAGCTCCTATCACCCACACATCACTATTTCAGCCTTGCATTTAGACCTCTGATCTGTGTCTGTATGCCACTCGGCATGTGGCTCATGTAATGATGCAAGAAATATCAACTCTCAGGTTTTTCTTTTATTTTTGACTTCAGATATTCAAGCTCTCTCAGCATTTTCATTCCTGTTGTTGATTCCTATGTGAACCACAACTGGATCCATCCCCTTCCACACTAAGTTTAGAAGGAGACATCCTTTATTCTGAATTTGGGCAGATAACACACTGTAATTCCCAATTGTGTGCAATGGTAAGGAATACCGAAGGCATGAATGAATTAATTATTCAGTTTTTTATAACATTTATTAGTTTCAACATGGCATGCACCCTGGGAGGTTTTGAGAAAATTAGCGTCAATTTAGAGCCCTCAGTGTGTAAGACATGTTTACAAATAGAAATCAGGTGAAGTGGTTTCTGGGTGCATGTGGCTCACCGCTTTCCAAATGTACAATATAATCATTTCTTCCTTTCATGATTTTTCACATAACAAGATGGTTAAGCTTAAAACATTGCTCCAGTATTTTTTCAATTTCCACTTAAGGAGGATTTAACCCGAATTAAATTATTCCTCAGATACTGTGCCTAATATTAACATTGTCATTCTGTAATGTTGTAGATAATGTAACATTGATAATAAAATCCTGTTGATCCTTTTTACGGCAGACCAAATCTAAATCTTACAATATTACTATTTTTTAAAATGTACGTAGTTCTCACACACAAGCGACAGAAAATGGCAGTCAATTATTTTTCTATTCTTTATCTGTAACATTCTTGGGTCAAGAGATCTAAACATTTTTTATTTTGTCAGCAAAAACGATATTGTCTCTTTAATCAGCTATGATAGTGATAGAGTGGAAGTTCTTGAACTGAATAGTATACCTGCTGAGCAACCATTGCATTTGCACATTGTCTGTGCTTGAAAGTAAACATGTAATTTAAGACATAAAAGCTTTAATCTAAATTATCAGTTTATATTTTGTGAGCATTTACAGATCTACATTACTTGTAGGTAGGTAACCAGCAAAATAATCTATTGCACAAATGCTAAACTTACTTATTGTGTGAACAGTGAATTGTGGAAATCATCATGATCATTCAAGAATGACTGACTAGCTGTAAAGTTAATATTCAAGAGTGAATTGTATCAGGTTGTGCACACAATTTTTTTTTGCCAATAGATAAACTGTTGCAATGCTGTAAATGATGCATGCAAAAGAATAAGCTACGTACCTATTCTACTAAATGATTTGTTCTTGTAATTGTGCCACTGGAGCTTAAAATAAATCCAATGAAAATGAATTGTCTTTTAGTTTTAAGCTCTCCATGTATTTTCAAAGAATGGTTGCACATTGCACAATATCATTACTGGTAAAACAGCAAATTTTGGCAACGTTTATAGATCAGAAATTATTGACAATTTACAAAAATATTGCTTGGGTAAAACTCATTCCTAAGGAAACGAGGTCAAGAGCAGGAGTCAATTAATTGCTGGACTTCCTTTACATTAAATGTTATGTTGCAATTTGTATGTGAGTAGCTCCATCTGAAGTACCCATACAATTTCACTGGAAGGCTGTGGGTGCTGGCTCTGCCTTCAGACTGACTCATGTATCAAGCAGCAGTTTATCCTTGAAATGTAGTGGGATAAATATCTAATGTCAGTATCAACATAACACCAATACTGAGTTGTTGTGCTCAGTAAATACAATTATTTTGGTTTGCTGCAGGTTGCCAGCAATTGTAAGGTGAATATTTAATTTCTAATTTAATTCTTATATATTTTTGCCATTTTCAAAGTTAATTTTCGAAAACTCATTTGAAAGCTTTAATCTTATAAATGTTCCAAGTGATCTCTTGGGTGTGATCAAATTAAAATGAATGCTGAGCCTGAAGAGGAGATATGGAAGTGGGGCAGGGAAAGATGCCAGATGTAAATATTAAGGACAATCTTCCTGGATGAGATGAAGGAGTTAAAGTGATAGTAGGAAGATGCTCATGAAACCAATGTAGAAGGGCAGAGAGTTATGAAGTGCTGGAGGAAGTTACAGAGAGGACAGAGAAACAAGAAAATGAGAATGTTAAAAGCTGCATATAGGGCCAATACTTAGCTAGAGTGGAGATGATATGGTACTTTCACTCTCAGTCAAACTTTGTGACCACATTTATAAGCAACTATCCTCAGTCTGCTGCATTATGCTGATTATATCGGGAAATGTTTGCAGTGCTTTTTTTTCCCTCTGCTTAGTATTTTATGAGTTAATTAACCTTGTTTCCTGTAGGACAGACTATTTGCTCTGAGTTATAGGCCATACCCCACTTCCGATTCATTGACTGATGTTGTCAATAAGGATTCTGAATTATAATGTGAATTGTTAAAGGAATTAATTCAGGGTAGAGATGTAAACTTTAAAAAAAATCTGACTTTTTGAAATCTCCAGCAGTACTTAAACTTGGAAGGAATGCAACTCCATGGTTACAGTCGTTTTCTATTCCAAGAAGATTGATTTGCCAATTCAAGTGTTCAAAAACTGCCAGAGTTTGGGTCACATCTGCCAGTCAAATACCTCATGCAGATTAAAGCATGTGATGTAATTGATGAGGCAGATAGAGAACTGGCATCTTAATGGCTGAGTGACACAATTTTTGAGTACAATTCCATGCCTGAAGTTGCTGTATAATTTATGTATAAATAAAAGCGAATGCCATAACACCCACTATTGTTGACAGCAATCATGACTTCAGTCTTCCCAAGTGGAGAAAGTTGCAACTCATCCAGGGTTAGATTTTGGATGATCAGTCTGACAACCCCGATGCAACAGTGGAATGGAGAGAGATGAAGAAGAGGGAATTGTCGGTGTTTACAGTGTGTGTGGAAGCTGACCTTCGGCTTTATGAATGATGCCACCAAGAGCTGGTGTACAAAGAAGGAACAACCCAGAACGTAGATTGCATCAATGAGAGGAGGGGGCAGGAGGTGGGGAGGGGCTTCATTTCAGAGGCAATAGGCTGAAGGTAGGAAGTGAAGCCAATGCTGGAGATGATTGTCTATGAATAGATAAAGCATAAAATCAAAAATAGCCTTTCATGTACAATGATGCAGAAATGATAAAGCAAGGCAACGTGCTTAAATGTGTTACAAACTGTGAAGCATTCTAAGACAATTAGAAGAGGAGTGCTCCATGTGTAGAATAGTTTGCCCGCTACTGTCTGTAAGGAGTTTGTACATTCTCCCTGTGTCTGTGTGGGTTTCCTCCGGGTGCTCCGGTTTCCTCCCACATTCCAAAGACGTACGGGTTAGGAATTGTGGGCATGCTATGTTGGCACCAGAAGTGTGGCGACACTTACGGGCTGCCCACCAGAACACTCTACGCAAAAGATATATTTCACTGTGTGTTTCGATGTACATGTGACTAATAAAGATATACAATTTCAGCACCAGTGTTGATGCAAACTTAGTTGAAGCAATTATAACATGGAGTTGAGCAATGATTGACAAAGACTTAGGAAACAATAACTCTACTTGAAAAAGGTTAAAAATTAGCAAGGGTTTACGAAGATGAGTAGTTTGAGAAGGACAAATGACTATTTTGAAATAGAAGGGTACAGTTCTTGGGAAGCTGGAACCATTTAAAAGCAAACCTAGCATTGGTCAGGAAATACAGCTGCGCAAGAACATGAATCACAAGAACAAGATTTGTTTAGAAAAGAGATGGCAGGAGAGAAAACAGATGCAGGAGTCACTGCTATGCTGTGGGTGGGGAGTTTGTCTTTATGGGCATAAGTAATGAGGAGATGTACATGCAGCTGAGAGGACAATCTCAATCATAATGGTACTTGTTGGATCACAAGATCACAAGACAAGACAAAGGAGCAGAAATAGGCCATGGAGATGGAGATCAAGTAGAGATTAGAGGTGTATGTAGAAGTTTGCCAATGAACAAGGAAATGTTTCATCTCCAGAATGATCCTGAAGTAGTGAGCAGATTTTGGAAGAGGAAAGAGGCACAATATGACTGAATGTGATTCACCCAGTTGATGGATATCTAAAACATATATGTGTTAAACTCACAGCTCCCTTGATGAGGGTGAAAAGATATTCAATTATTCTTTTGAATTTTCCATGTAAAGCTTTTTTTTAAGGTAAAAAGCAATCTTATGCTTAAAATATTGCAATATAGAATTTGTACCTATTATGTCTTAAATCAAACTTAAACCATGTTCTATTTTTAAGTGTTTATTGAAATGCTTTCAAAGAAAGATGTATATGGATCAATTCTTACACAATGTATTACCAATACACAAGATACTTAAGATTGTTTAGTACGTAACATTATAGATTATATAAAATTAGAGCATTTTAATGTGTTGCTTTGTATGAAGAGGAGAGTTTGGAATTCAGACAAGAATATAGTTAGTGAAAGATCAGAACAAAATTATTAAGAATGTGTAATTAGAACATAAAATTGATGACCTGCTGGATAAATAAACGGAGAAGCTACCTTTGGGCAGAATGAATCAAGCTGGCGAAGGACTTAAAAACAGAATGAGGACCGTGAACTTGGACGCAGAGATAATAAGATTGGTGAACTTGTGGACCAAGTCCCTGCATCACATGAAAGGCACAGTTGAATCTACCACACCCCAGGAGCAAATCCAGAAAATGACATTGGATGATGGCCACTTTTCCCTCTTTATTCCAGGAGCATTGAGGTCCTCTTACTTGAGGGAGCATTGCAATGTGAATAATTTTCCTCCATGTAGATAATATGAGCTATGCTTTCAGTAGACTGTTAGACTTGGTATAAATACATTACAGAAAAGCTATAATGAGTCAAAGAAATAAGTATTTTGTAATCCTTCAAATGTGAATGCTCTGTATTCTTTATGAGATCATAAATCCAAAAAGCACAGTAACAGCTGCTTTATTGTTTGATGAAATACAGTTAAAATATTCTGATTCTTGGAAAAAAATTGGCAAGAAAATATATAGCAGAATGTTGTTCATGTCTCACTTATATTTCTTTTGCTCAGACATGAAAGAGCTACTTTCCTGAAGTTTATTATGGGTATAAAATGCCAATGTTTTTTTTAATACGTGTAAAATAAAACAAATAGTTTTAAAAATATGCAATGTATTTGTGAAATTATAAATATATAACTAGGTTGTGGTTATTGCTGGTAAGGTTGACACGTGTTGTGTATACTTACTGTAGAGAAGCAGTTAGTGAGCTTTCTTTTTGAACCACTGCAATTCATATAGTGAAGATATGCTCACAATGCTGTTGGCTGAGAAATGGAGAATTTAACCCAGCAACAATGAACAAATTAGGATCATGTGCGGCTTCAAGAGAACCGAGGTGAGGGTGCTTTCGTACATTCACTGCCCTTATTCTTCTCAGTGGTGGAGAGCTTTCCCTGTGTCCTGTAGGCTCAACAACTTTTAATGGCATATGGAGTCAATCAAGTTGGCTGAAGATTGCCACTTGTACAGTAGAGACCTCAGGAGCGTGATCATCTTCTCAGCACATATGACTGAAGATTGAAGGAGTAACAGCTGTGGCTTTTGCACTCCTCCCATGATGTCTCCTCCCAGTTACCACCATTCACAGCTGGATAATGGAGGGTTGCAGAGCTCTCCTCCATTACGTACTGGTCTGCAGTAAACTGCTTATGTTGTTCAGCATGCATATAGTTCTTTATTGTAATTTTGCACCTCAGTTGTATTCATGGTTGGTGCTGTTCACTGGAAGCTCTTCTATGTTCTTCATTGAATAGAGATAGGTCACCTGCTTTGAGTCTGATGGAGGGGTGAAGGATATGCCAGAACGTGAAGCTAGTAGTGTTTAATTCTTCTGATGCTGATGGCCCATGGTGCCTCATTGATGCTCCATTTTGTGCTACTAGGAGTATTTATAACATATTCCATGGCCTGGCAATTATCCCACAAGGTACAAGAATTGTATTGACAATACTTTGGCTTGGTCTCACCTAGCAATGCTTCAAGGACCTGTATATTCTAGACTGGAAGACTGGTGAGGCCAAGTAAGTTACTCCCTCATGTTGGTTCTCTCGCTGCCTGCCGTAAACCTTGTAGTATTTTTCGGAGCTCAGCCAACTGGCTCAATGGTGCTATTACACAGCCACTCTTAGGGGATGGATATTAAAATATTGAAATCTAACTGCTCTTCCAACTATAGGTTAACATGATGGAATATTGACTTAACAATTTTGGGAGGGTGGTGGAGAATAATCCAACAGGGAATCTTCATGCCAATGTTTGACCTGAAGCCTTGAAACACCATAGGGTCCAGTTTTTTGAAGAAGAAATCCTTTATCCCTCAAAAGTTCACTTTTTCTTTCTAGTCTCTGCTGAATAATAACCACAGTCTAACAGAGCATAACTGGAATGATCACATTGTGCACTGCAAAAGTATTCTATTTGCATGTAGAAAAGCAAAGATCACTCATGAACCCCGTAATTTGGATTATTCCCTAAAAATGTCTCCCACATTAGCACTATTAATTCTTCAGCTATTCAAGTATCCAGACTTGGCCCTTTTTCATCCTCAAAATTGGTGTGCTCACTTTCAGCGATGTTACCTGCAGATTTGTGGTTTGCCTGTCTAAGTAGGATGGTGGTGCTCAGCTCATCATCAACTTCAGCACCTCTCTCAATTCCTTCATGCTTCTGAGATGTCAGATGATGTTTAATGAGTTGTAACTTCCTCTTCCTGAACAGTATTAATGACAAACCTTTTGACAGCTATTGAAAATTTACTACTGTCATTACTAATACAATTCCTCTTTCCTGACCACTATCTCAGTGTGAAGTAGATTGTTTGCAATTACCAGGCTCTGGGCTGAATTTTTGACCCCACACCCTATCCATTATAGAATGCTTGATTCTACCTTCATAATATTGACCACTTCCAGCCCAACTTCAGCTTGTTTTCCACTGAAACTTATTCATGACTTTGTGACCTTCAGGCTCAATGGGCTGACATTAATCTGAAGATTGTTTCTAAATGGAGGCATTGACACACAGATGGAAATTCAAGATGTTCATGATGGATGGTACCCATGGAGCAAAGTGGCACTCAGGTTTAATGATGCATCACTGGAAATACTATTGGGTGCAATCAGGAGGTATGTACTTTTACCAGGACAGCAGAAATCCCAGGTTCTGCTGAGGTTGAGGGTAGCTGAGGTGAGTTGCAGCACTTTTGTTGGATGAGAATGTTGCTGGCAATTCCAACCCCTAACTGGCTCTCAGCAATTAAGAGTCAACCACATAAGATCATAATAAGACCATAAGACATAGCAGCAGAACTGGGCCATTCAGCCCATCGAGTCTGCCCTGCCATTCAATCATGGCTGATTTATTTTTCTCTCTCAACCCCATTCTCCTGCCTTCTCCCCATAACCTTTGACATCCTTACTAATAAAGAACCTATCAACCTCTGCTTTAAATATACCCAATGACTTAGCCTCCACAGCCGTGTGTGGCAATGAATTCCACAGATTCGCCACCCTCTGGCTAGAGAAATTCCTCCTCATCTCTGTTCTAAAGGGACGTCCTGCTATTCTGAGGCTGTGCCCTCTGGTCCTTGACTCTCCCACTGCTGGAAACATCCTCTCCACGTCCACTCTATCCAGGCCTTTCAACATTCAATAGGTTTTAATGAGATCCCCCCTCCTTCTAAACTCCAGCGAGTACAGGTCCAGAGCTATCAAATGCTCCTCATATGTTAGCCCTTTCATTCCCAGGATCATTCTTGTAAACCTGCTCTGGACCCACTCCAATGCCAGCACATCCTTCCTTAGCTTTGGGGCCCAAATCTGTTCACAATACTCCAAATGTGGTCTGACCAACGCCTTATAAAGCCTCAGAATTACAGCCTTGCTTTTACATTCTAGTCCTGGTGAGGCTGAAGCCACACATAGGCCAAAGCAGGACTCGAGGGCAGATTTCCTTCCCTGAAGGACATTAGTGAACCAGGTAAGTTTTCTAGTAATTGCATGTTTATTGTTACTGAGAGTTGCTTTCATAAAATTGCAGATTAATTACTTTAATTCTCCACCTGCCAGAGTCTCTGGATCATTTTGTCTTCATCCTGGATGTAACATAGGAAGCAATTTAATGACTTAATCATGTCACATGTGAGTACATTTTATGCTTCCCCTAATGTCTATTTAAACACCAACCCCCAACTATCCATTCCATGGACTTCACTCTGCCTCACTATGCAACCTCTATCACAGCCTTCCTCATGGCGACTCAGTTCTCTGCTGCACATGGTGTTCACTTTCCATGTAACTTTCCTTTAAACTATCCAGCATTGCCGTTCACCTCAATCCTTTTGCATTGGTTTCATACCTACCATCCCTAAATGCAGTGCATCCATCCAGTTAATCGTCCCCATTCACTCACTCATGGGTCCACTTGTGGTGTCTTGCAGCGAATAGAAAACACAAGGGACAAAGAAGACTGCAGATAGGCCACCAATAAATTCACCATCTAACAAATGTAACAAAAGAAGCCCTGGGAGATGGTTTCTACTTTAGGCAAAATGACAAATCAATGGCCCTACAAGGCATCACTGACCTCCAACAAGTGGGTCTGCACTGTTGGCAGTAGGAGTGATCTAGTGCTGGCTCAGGAGATGCAAGAGTAGATGAGAAGGAACATGAAACTGTGCACCCACTTGCATCACCCCTATTTCCCACCTATTCTACCCTCTCCCACCACCCCTCGTCTGGTACAAAACACATTGCTTCATTTCGCGATGGCTGACCTCAGTGGCACTCTCAGGCTAATTTTATACCTGATCAAGCAAAATGATGTAGGGTTGTCCAGATCCTGTGGCAAGGGAACAGAAGGAATAGATAAATCAGTCTCTTCTCAGTCTATCAGTCAATCCATGCATTGACTCAATGACGCAATCCATACAATTGACTCTACCAGTCAATCCATGCATGTGCAAAACAGGCTGCCTCCTCAAAGGATTATAAAGGTTATTGTTGCAGTAACAGATCAATGGCATTTCTCGTTCATTGGCGAATGCTGGAGCAATTTCATGCAAGAGCAAACATAATTAAAAGGAGAAATCAAAAGGTTGCTGTCAGAGTTGCATCATTCTATCATTTAACTGTATTGAAGTTGCTGATGCAATAGGTACCACTAAATTCATCAGTCAAGTAACGGGGACATTCAATTAGATTGGTTTATTATACATGTACTGAGATACAGTGAAGAGCTTTTTTGTGTGCCATCCAGACAGATCATGCCATACATAATATCATCAACGTAGTTAAAAAAAGCAGAATGCATGATATAGTGTTGCAGTTACAGAGAAAGTGCAGTGTAGGTATACAAACAAAGTGCAAAGGTACGACGAGGTTGATAGGGAGATCAAGAATTCATCTACAGCAGCACCAATTTGTGTCCTTTCTCGGGGCTGCAAGGCTTTCTTCATGCCCCTCTTTAGTCTTAGGCTATCCCCTGGCTTCGAGAATGACCTGCTTCCACTTCAGTTTTGTGGGTTCTGAGGTGGCAAATGAGGCCAATCTGGGAACTGCAGACTATTCCACCTATGGGACAGATGCCAGCCAATAGGACAGGTGGATGAGTAGATGGTGAGGTGGTGCACTCCTTCCACCACTTATATAATGCCTCTTGTATATACCTGATGCATGGCCTTTATACCATCCCAAATGGTCCTTCTCCACTTTAAGTGGTCATGGGCCAGAGATTCTCAGGAGTTAGTCAGAATGTTGCATTTCCTCAAGGAGGCATACCCCTAGATCTATATTGAAAAACTGCAATTTGGCTTAAAGTTTGCTCCTCCACATTTTGAAGATGTAACACTATGAACAGTTCAAAAAGCATCATTAATGAAATGGGTCACATGGTGGTTGATAGCAACAGCACATCATTATTTAAGTATCAGCTAATAAATTTGAAGCACTTTGTATTTCTCATTAATAATGATTCACTGATAAGTTAAAAAAAACTGAGTATAGTGGAAGGTATTAGTTAAGCTGCAGTTACTGGAAACAGTTATCTGTAAGTGCCTGTTGTCCTAGTTATCCAAGGGGAGGAGCTGCTTCCTTCATTTCTTCTGCCTCCTTATCTTCATCCTCACTATGGTTACTAAATCACTAGGTCACCTCTCCTCCTGTTGCCTGATGAGTCCTCTGTGAATTTCAGAGTTACAAAACACATTGCAGAAGTGATTATTTTAAATTTTACACAGACATAAAGAAGCCTGAGTGGCTAACAGGACACATCAATGTGAGACAATACTAGTTAATAATCAAATTATTGTCATGTTTCCACCTTTACAGGGTAGTTGTTGCTGCCTGTCGGTGAAGCACCTCACTTCTTCCCTTCCTTGATTACCGTAAATTTCAGCACAATGTGAATGAGTTGCTCACAAACATTCAACATTAAAATCCAAGCTTGTTTAGAGAGGGCTGATAATGATGATGCAGCTGATAATAGCACATCCCTTCCTGATGAGCTTAACGCTTTCTATGCATGTTTTGAACAGAAGGGGATTGGAATATCACCGCCCGCCCTGACAGGCTTCAATGCACCTGAACCCACAGTCACTGTTGCAGACATCAGAACAGTCT
The DNA here is from genome assembly GCF_009764475.1 of Pristis pectinata. Classification (NCBI taxonomy): domain Eukaryota; kingdom Metazoa; phylum Chordata; class Chondrichthyes; order Rhinopristiformes; family Pristidae; genus Pristis; species Pristis pectinata. The sequence goes on from NC_067420.1 coordinate 17,233,134, forward strand.
CTGGAAAGTGAACCCGTGAAAAGCATCTGGCCTGGATGGTGTTCTGTGCAGGTCAGCTGGCGGGAGTATTTGCAGACATTTTTAACCTCTGCCTACTTCAATCTGAGGTTCCCGCCTGCTTTAAGAAGACCACTATCATCCTAAGAAAAACAAGGTAATGACTACCACCTGGTGGCTCTCACATCCACCATCATGAAGTGCTTCAAGAGGCTGGTCATGGCTCGCATTAACTCCAGCCTCCCAGACAACATCAACCCACTGCACCTTGTTTACTGCCGAGACAGGTCCATGGCGGACACCATCTCCCTGGCCCTACACTCATCTCTGGAGTATCTCAACAGTAAAGACACTGATGTTAGACTATTGTTTATTGACTACAGCTCTGCCTTCAATATAATAGTACCAAGCAAACTCATCTCCAAACTCCTAGAGATGGGACTCAACACCTCCCTTTGCAACTGGATCCTTGAATTCCTGACCAACAGACCGCAATCAGTAAGGATAAGCAGCAACACCTCCACCACAATGATCCTCAACACCGGTGCCCCACAAGGCTGCGTCCTTAGTCCCCTACTCTACTCCCCATACACTCATGACTACATGGCCAGATGCTGCTCCAACTCCATCTACAAGTTTGCAGATGATGGCACCATAGTGGGCTGTATCTCAAACAGTGATGAGTTGGAGGTAGAGAGCCTACTGCCATGGTGTCATGACAACAACCTTTTCCTCAATGTCAGCAAGGTTGAGAGGGTTGAGAGCTTCAAGTTCCTATGAGCGAACATCACCAATAACCTGTCCTGTTCCAACTACACAGACGCCATGGCCAAGAAGCGCACCAGCGCCTCTGCTTCCTCAGGAGTCTAAAGAAATTTTACATGTCCCCTTTGACCCTCACCAAATTTTATTGATGCACCTTACAAAGCATCTCATGCATCACGGCTTGGTATGGCAACTGCTCTGCTCGAGACCGCAAGAAACTGCAGAGAGCTGTGGACACAGCTCAGCACGTCACAGAAACCAGCCTCCCCTCCATGGACTCTTGTCCTCGGTAAAAACCCCACTCACCCAGGACAGTGTCTCTTCTCCACCTTCCCATCAGGCAGAAGATACAAAATCCTGAAAGCACATACCTACCAGTCTCAAGGAGAGCTTCTATCCTGCTGTTATAAGACTGATGAATGGCGCCTTAGTACAATAGGATGGACCCTTAACCTCACAATCTACCTCGTTATGGCCTTACACCTTATTGTCTGCCTGCACTACACTTTCTCTGTAACCAACACTTTATTCTGCATTCTGTTATTGTTTTCCCTAGTGCACTCAATTCCCTCAATTTTCCCTCAATATTCCCTCAATGCACTGTTGTAATGAAATGATCTGTATGGATGGCACGCAAAACAAAGTTTTTCACTGCGCCTCGGTACATGTGACAATAATAAAGCAATTTACCAGTTTTATGGCTCACATCAAATACAGGTATAAATTATTCTCCCAAGTTTTTGTTATCTAGTTTACATTTAGAAAAAGAAAATGCTGGATATTCCACAAACTGTGGCTGTTGCATCCAAAAGGAAGCAAATGACAGCTAGTAGGAAACTATAAAATTAACTGGAACGATGAACCACTGGATGAATAACTTTACCACAAAAGTTATATCGTCATTCAAGTTCAAGTTTATTGTTGTCATCGGCATACATACACGGGGTATAAGTGCCATGAAAATTAGCATTCTGCAGCAGCAACACAGTACATTACAAACATAACAAATATGAGTTAACATAAACTTAACATGATCTCAGGAGTAAACTTTTATAATGAAAGATAACTCACATCATTCATTCAACATATTTAATCCCATGATTAAGCAAAATATTTTCTGGTTTACCAGATCTTGCTTGATGGCATTGTTTAATGGTATAAAAGTTGACCAATTTGACCCCTACTATTTTCATCTTTGAAAGCAATTTTCTAGCATCCTAACCCTTTATATTTGTTCTTCATTTTCACATTATATTTGCCTTTAGACTCCACTGAATTTCACCACTTAGCTTAATTCTGTGGAATGTTCTTTGTCTCATACTCCATCAAGAATTAACCTAAGAGTTCAGAATCCATTAATTTAGCTTAACATGGCTCAATGGGTTCAGGAGCCCAAAATCACAGACTGGTGATTCCAGCTGTTATCCTGTGAGTAATCCACTCTACATAATTAGTTTTTCATTAAGCCTACACCTTTTAGGGCCTTTAATTAGAGAATTTGATATGAACAGAAAATCAATCTTCACAATCTAGCTTATTTTATGTACAATTTACTTTATATGTAACCTATGATAAAATATTTATTTTAGACTTTGTCTCCTTCATCAATTACATCAAAGTCTACTTTGTGATTCATATTATAACTTATTATTCAGTACTTCTATCTTTATTTAATAATGTCTGATTTATATGTGCTGTTTATCCATTGCATATGCTATTTGTGGCACCATTTCATTATAGATCAGTATAATCTGTCATTGTCATAAATCATATACTGTAAAGATCAGTAAAAGAGTGAAGGTACAATTGGAAATGTATTGTAATTGGAATTCTAACTGCCTGGCTAGAAATCAGCTCTTGAAGTCTCTTGTTTTTCCTTCCCTTAAACAACCAACAAGGGCTGAGCCTTTACAATTTGCCAACTTGAGCAGCATACAACATAGAGCCACAAATTTGGCTAATTGGTATGTATACTGCAATTTGCTTTCAATTCCAGACAAAGGAAGCATTGTCCAAGTGAGGTCAAGGGTGGCAACATAGTTCTCTGTGGGGACATATTGTGCTTTAGTGTGGGTAATGTACCAGAGTCAAAAGCCACTTGTTAAGAGGATAATCCATGTTTTACAGTAGCTTCCCTTTGATCTGGCACGGTAGCTCAAAAGGCAGTGGTTAGTGGATTGGCACAATATTAAAACATCCTGATTGATGGGCTAGGTTTGGTTACAGGCCAACAGCAGACTCAGGGAATGGAAGCCTTTACATTGACGGAGTAAGTTGGCATTCAAATATGGCACCATTATTACTGTGTGAGCATTGTAAAAGGTAGCCTCTACCATCAGGAAGCTCCCACTGCTGCATGCTCTTCCCAGCTGCTGTTGTCTGACAAAGAAAGGAGAGAAGCATTCAGCTCTCCTGGAATGGAGAGCATCTGTAACTACCCTAATGCTCCAATGTGCTACAAACTGAAATAATTTAGGTGGCCCTTGTTGCAAACCAGAAAAATCAGAAGCATTGATGACGATCACAACCGTTACAATCAATGACAATGTGGTCCAGGGCCTTCTCCACTGCAATAGCAGGCAACATATTTCCATTATCAGCTCAGTGAAACAGTGTCTACCATGGCATTTCTCCTCACTGGTGTGCACTTGGGAAAATGGATCCCACAGCCCTCCTACTGAATAGGGGCTTCTCCTCTCTTCTTCTGGCAGGTTGCCTTGCACTTTTCCTCATTCTCTCAATTTTACTACACTGCTTGTAATATGACATCTGGGAGGGCTGGCATTCTATTGAAGCCAGCATACATGCTGACTTCCTTCTGCAAAACCAGTCAATGTACTACTGCTTACCAGAAGTGCAGAAGGTCTGGGAAAAGACTAACCCATAGCTTCCAGTAACATTCACTCCACAAATCATTAGCAACAAAACTGCAAGTCAGCAATTCTCCCTTTATGGAGCACAGGTGAGAGGGTCATTCTGCTGCTAAATTCTGGATCCTCTGTGTTATCTAGAAGGGATCAGTTGCCTCATTATTGTCCAATTTTGCAATACTGGTGTCAAATCAGTATTGCACAAGAACTGAAACGACAATCTGTCTAATACGTATACTTCTGACATACATAAACATCTACCACACTTCCACCCTTCTCATAAGGACAGACACCACAGCTAACACTACAAATATTCACACATACATTGCACAGTAAATTGGAAATAAATCAGCACATGTAGCACCCAAACAACAGTTGCTACAGAGGCAAATTTCACAGCCAGCATGTAAAAGTGTAGAAGATGAAGCTCACACCAGAGCTTAAAACAAATAAGGATTACCTCATCACAGTGATTCTAATAGAGCAATAGGCAAAAACAGTAACAAGGACCTCTTTTTGACTTACACCTTCTCACTCTAAGTTCCTTCTTCCACTAATTCCTTTCATTTTTATAATCTTTTATTCTTACAGACTGGGAGTTATTTCTAATGAAAATATTTAAGGGCAACAATCTACTGAAACTATTTTTGTTCTTTAGATTTTTTAAAAATTATAGCCGAAGTTCAACTTCCTGTGGGGTTACATGTCTTTCCCTCTCTCACACTGTTGCTTGGGGATTCTGTTCAACAAAGTGACTTACAATGAAAATCTACAGAAACCATTTGAAACCCTAAAAATATATTGTGAGGACATATTCTTTTTTGCCAAATATCAGTTGTCAAATTTAATTTAAAGGTGACTTGTGTAAAACAACAAAATATGACAGTAATAATGGATTTTATTATAGGAGGGAATGAATTCAACCCTTAAAAAAAAACAAATAATTTTTGAGGAATAATTTGAACATTGCTAAATAGAATCATTGCTTCTGGGACATTTAAGTCAAAAATATCACAATTTATGGTGACAGTTTCGAATAAATGAACATCTTATTTCTGCTGACTAACTTGTATTCTTTACCGATTGTCTTTTAGGCAGAGAATTGGCAAATGTGTGTTAACAGAGAACACAGACAAAGGTGTCACAATACGTTATGCATGGATGACACTGTGATGTTGGGACTTGATTCATGAAAGGTTTATTTGGCAACAAGACAAGGTGGGTTATTTCTGCTCAGCTCATCCTACAGCACCCCCAGTCCTCTCCTGGCAAGAAACTTGTTCAGTTGAGATGCAATTCAGTATCATATTGCCAAGTTAATGTTTTAATTCTCTAAAAAGGCAAAACCATTTTTAAATACATTCAGTGTTGTAAAGGAACACAGCTTTAAACACTAAATAAAGCCTGACTTTTAAGGTTGGTTGTGACATTTAATTGTAACTGTCTTGAAATGACATTGCCTGATTTTATTTTAAAGGTAGTGGAATAGATAAGAAAGAAAGGAAAGCTGAAGATGCTGCCTATAGAAATATCTTTAAAAAATCGACATCTTCCCTTAAAAAATGCATTAAATTTATTTTAGTAACACTTTCACACCCAACCCTACAGGAAACAAAAATCAATGTGTTATCTATAATAGAGGAGGCTAAACAAACATTTTAAGAAATCATTAGAATAGGGGCAACATGATTGTACCAACAGTTGTAGCAGTCTGGAAACTTGATGTTATCAAACCAGCAGTATGCAATATTATGCAATTTCACTTCCAATTTATTCAAGCAGACAGATCACTCTACCAAAAATGACTCTTGCACATGGTTGAAATGATACACATGTGTTTAGAAGTTGCCAACAATTACTTTCTAATGAAAGCATTCTGCATCATGCACACAGTTTGATAGAACAGAGTAAGATACAAGGAATATCACAAGTAAGTCCACAAGGTATTTATGAGTTAATTTATGGTTAATTTATCATTTCATACAGTATTACCTCATTGAGTTTTTCCACAGTTGAAAATAATTTACCTAGAGAAATATTCTCTCAGTTTATTTAGAAGACAGAAAGATCTCAGTGAATTTGGTCTAATATATTACAATGATTTGTGTGGAACCAATCAATGTTACATAAAAACAAGGATTAGGCCTTCTGATTCTCCAAGCAATTTGATGGACTGAGATTTTATCGGCTGTGTGAGTTAGGACTTCCTTCACATTTATTACGATGGAAATCCAGAACAAAAACAACTTGAAGAAAAACAACAATGAACGTTGGCCAGTTGTGAATCAGTAGCAAATTTGACCCCTTCCCTACAATTTATAACTTGATACGGTTACATCCAATTTCCTTACCTTGTAATGCTAAACCTCTCCAGCAAATTCTTGATAGGCTCATTGAACAAGTGATGTTGAGGTGCTGTCAGTTTGGCCATCCATAAAGCATTTACAGGGCAGTCAAAAATATGTTGAAAGGATTATGACATCTTGACCATCTCTTTGATTCTTAATGCTCATCTGAACTAGCTATTTGACTAATTGTTCATGTGAATACAAGTTCCTCACTAATTCATATGCCCCATCTGCAAACCCAGCCATCTGGAGGTATTGGCAATTAAGCAGCCAAACGACAATCCTTAAAAAAGTCACTGGAGTGATTCTGTAAAAAAAACATGAATTTTTTCAGGCATCTATGGAGAAGAAACAGAGTCAACATTTCAGATAGATGAACTCTTCCATCAGAACAGCTTTTTGATTACTTTTTGACAATACTTAAATGAGGCCAGAGGTGCTTTTTTCTGGGTTTTAGGCTGGCAATGGACAACATCCAAAGCTTGGTCCTGTTAAGTTTCTGTGCTGGGTTTATTTATGAAGATTTAAAGGAACCTGAGGGGCAGGTTTTTTCACAGAGAGGGTTGTGAGTATATGAAAGGAGCTGCCAGAGGAAGTAGCAGAGATGAGTACAATTACAACATTTATAAGAATTTGGAGAGATTCATGGATAGAACAGGCTTAGGAAGGATAGAGGCCTAACACAGGCAAATGGGACTAGCTTAGGAAGGCACCTTGGTCAGCATGGGCAGGTCGGACCAAAGGGCCTGTTCCATACTATGTAACTCTAAACTCTATGACAAGAAACGTTAAGGAACAGAAGAAGATTGTTCCATTCACCAAACCAGATCTGTTCTACCATTCAATGAGAATACATCTCCATCCGATCCATGGGTCAATTCGTCTGCCTTGGCTCCATTCTTTCTATATCCTTAATATCTCTATTGATCTGAGATATAAAAAGAAATTAATTAAGCTAATATCCATTTTTGAGTGAGAGATTTCCACAAATTTACGAATTAGTTTACACGAAGAAGTTTTTCCAATCAAATTTTAATCAAAATCATAAAAGTTTCATTCATGCCACCCTTTAATCATTATTTCAAAGAACATAAACCTGATCTATGTTATCTCTCATAATCTTACCCTTTGTGGTATCCTGAAAGATATTGAGACTTATTATTCAACTCCTCCAGTGGTTGGAAATAACACAAAATAAAACCCGCTTTGCCACCAAAACATAGGGACACACTGCTGAATTCTAAGTTGTTTTTACTTGATATTTGCAGACACTGAGAAGCACCATTATCCTCACTGGTTGCAGAAGATGTAAGAAGATTACTGGTGTATGTGTGTGCTTGCCTTTTGCATAATTGTTATTTTTGCTATGGAGCAGCATTGCTTATTGAGACTAAATTGAATCTCACTGAGTCAGTTTTTTTATGCTTCCATCAATTCTGTCATGGTTTTGTACCAGTCAAGATGAATATAACAACTGCTTCAAGTGTTTTCAGTAGTTCAGCCAAATCATGAATTAAACGTAGAAAAAAATGGAACAAATTTTACCACTGTTAATGATATTGCTGCAGAAAAGTCCATTTTGCTCATTTCTGTAGTTGCTTGGTCAAACAAGTCGATAACAACTTTGCTGGCTCCAACCAAACTAGATATTTGAAGAGTTGGTTAATCTAATTGAATAGCATCAACATCCCACACCCAGTCCTACATTTAATAGTAAAAGTTTAATCGCCAGAATTAATATCAAAACTGTTAGACTCTGTGGCAGATTTGAAAAGAATAGCTGAACCAGGTGAAGAAGATGGGTCACAAAGACTGATCATGCTACATTAGAATTGTACTGTTTTTTACTTTGTCTGAAGGACATTGAGGAAAGGGAGTGTCAATGGAACAAGATGCTGTGTATGATGATGTGTGAGCAGGAAGTTATGCCAGATGGTACAGTGCAGCTAAGGATTCACTTCCTTCCTGCTTAACTACACTGGGGAAGAGATCAATGTAACATGGATGTATGAGGTTAGAATGAGAACCGGTAAAAATGAAGCAAAGCTCCCACTTCTAATTTTTCCAGGGCAAGGATTGAATGTGACAGGTCAGTAATGGCTATCAAAGATAAAGCTAAATTAGAATGGGATCAAGGGTATGAAGAAGCTATCTGTATCAACTGTACTTGATAAGAATCCCTAAAGTGTTTCTCGATGAATTAGATAACATTCAAGGTACAAACGCCAAAATTCATCTAGATTCTTCAAAGTACATTCTGTAGCTTACAGTCTGAAGGTTAGGAAAAAACAGAGAGTTCACGGGAAGCTGGTATCTGACTGAGTTTTCTGATCGGACTGCACCATTCATTCCTGTAGTGGAACCAGATGGCACCATTATGATCTATGGGGATTATAAATTAGTAACTAACTGTGAAGTGAAAATAAACTCCTCTTACTTCTGACTGATTTGTTGGTTCAACTAGGAGGAGGACAGAAGCATTGACATATCACGTACATACCAGCACAGGTTCAAAGGAGTACAAAAATTAATACCCTCCGTGGACTGTTCTCATAAACAAACTTCCATTTGGTATAGCACCCAATGGATGAACGAGAGGATAACAGATATTTTGTTCCATAGTCTGTTAGGTGTTATAGGCTACCTGGGTGATCTTTTGGTGTCTGGAGTGCAGACGAGGGACACAAGGATAACCTAGAAGGTATCCTGGCTCTGAGAAGCAGGAGCACAGTTGAGAAAGGAAAGTGTGCCTTGCTGCATCAGAAGTAGTTCATCTTGGTTGTAAGATAAAAGCTGTAGGGTGCCATGCAGCTGAGAACCATGCTGAATGCATTCAATCCAACAGAATCGACAGAATTGAAAGTCTAATTTGGAATCCTCATCTCTTATAAATGTTTTCTGTCTTCAATAAGCAAGGTATTAGGGCCTCTGCACAAAATGCTATGTTGCAAGATGACGAGTAAGTGAACAAAGATACGATAAGTTGTGTTTCATGAGCTCAGGCAGTTCCTGGTGAATTCACAGGTTCTTGTTCATTATGATCCGGCAAAGGCATTACTTTTGTGATGCATTGCCTTGTGACATTGGTGTACTTTTATCATTCTGTGTGTTTCCAAAGCAGAAAAATAACACTCAGAATAAGAGAAAAGAGGTTTGAATGTCACTAACAGAGTGACAAAGTTCTGCAGGTACTTATATGGCTAGAACTTTATGATTTTCATGGACCACAAACACCTGCAGGTTACTTTTGGTGAAGAAAGGGATACAGAGATGGAATAACAACATTCGCTTTGTATGATTACATTTTGAAGTACAAGAGTGGAGCGAACAATCAGAGTGCAGAAGTGCTGCATTGGTTGCCAGTAGCATGTGGTAACTCCTTGTACTTCAATGTAAAATACCAGTAAAAATGAGATTGTGTCACTGCTAGAGTCCATGGACATTATGCTTGTTACCATAATGAGATATGACCCCACCCTCTCACAGGACGGAACACACATTTGCCATGGATGGGAAAAAGAATGTGAAGCTGACATATTATTACAGGAAAACAATGAGTTAAGCATCCAGAATGGTCTCACAAGGTACTGCAGAATGGTATACTGCTTTAAGCATCCAGATTTATTGGTTCATCATAAGAAGGAAAAGCGATACTGAAAAAGAAGCATGAAGAACACCCAGGTTTATCTCATATCAAGCAAGATGCTAGATGTTTTGCTTGGTGACAGTGACTATATTGGCATTTATGAAGGGATACAAACAATGTTAAGCCCATTGCAAGAACCTAAGAGTAACTCTTGTCCTTGGCTGATCAAACCTTGGTTGAGGATACGTGATGATTTTCCAAAGATAGAGTATCCTCAACTGCATCTGAAATTGATGAAATGCTGGAGACACGCCTCAGGAAGAGATGTTACCCACCACTGGTCATGTCTCAGAGCCAAATGAGTGAAGAAACCATCAGATAAATTGAACTTGTAAATGTGGAACTGTTTGTTATATTGTTTTATTGAAGCATTATACTTTAATGATTGTATTTTATGTGGTAAATTGGCAAATTGGTTCATTATTGTCACATATACCAAGGTACAGTGAAAAACTTTGTTTTGTATGCCATCCGTAAGATCATTTTATTACAACGGTGCATTGAGGTAGTACAAGGGAAAACAATAACAGCATGCAGAACAGTGCTACAGTTATAGAGAAAGTGCAGTGCAGGCAGACAATAAGGTGTAAGGCCATAACAAGGTAGATTGTGAGGTCAAGAGTCCATCTTATCGTACTAGGGGACCATTCAATAGTCTTATAACAGCAGGATAGAAGCTGTCTTTGAGCCTGGTGATATGTGTTTTTTGAGCCTGGTGATATGTGCTTTCAGGCGTTTGTATCTTCTGCCCAATGGGAGGGGGAAGAAGACAGTTTGTCCAAGGTGGGTGGGGCCTTTGATTATGCTGGCTGCTTTACCAAAGCAGCGAGAGGTATAGACAGAGTCCATGGAGGGGAGGCTGGCTTCCGTGATGTGCTGAGCTGCGTCCATAACCCTCTGCAGTTTCTTGCAGTCTCAGGCAGAGTAGTTGCCATACCAAGCCATGATGCATCTGGATAGGATGGTGCATCAATAAAAATTGGTGAGGATTAAAGGGGACATGCCAAATTTCTTTATCCTCCTGAGGAAGTAGAGATGCTGGTGTGTTATTGGCTATGGCATCTATGTAGTTGGAACAGGACAGGTTTATTGGTGATGTTCACTCAAGGGAACTTGAAGCTCTCAACCCTCTCGACCTCAGCACGGTTGATGTCAACAGGAGCATGTGCACCACCCCCTTTCCTGAAGTCAATGACCAGCTCTTTTGTTTTACTGACATTGAGGGAAAGGTTGTTGTCATGACACCATGTCGCTAGGCTCTCCATCTCTTGCCTGTACTCCGACTCATCATTATTTGAGATTCAGCCCACTACAGTGGTGTCTTCTACAAACTTGTAGATGGAGTTAGAGCAAAATCTGGCCACGCAGTTGTAAAAATATGGGGAGTAGAGTATGGGGGCTGAGGACACAACCTTGTGGGGCACCTGTATTAAGGATAATTGTGGCGGAGGTGTTGCCGCCTATCCTTACTGATTGCAGTCTGTTGGTCAGGAAGTCAAGGATCCAGCTGCAAGGGAAGTGTTGAGTCTCAGCTCTAGGAGTTTGGAGATGAGTTTGCTTGGAATTATAGTATTGAAGGAAGAGCTGTAGTCAATAAACAGTAGTCTAATGCAGGTGTCTTTACTGTTCAGTTGTTCCAGAGATGATTGTAGGGCCATATAGATGGAATCCGCCGTGGACCTGTTTCGTCAGTAGGTGAATTGCAGTGGGTCGAGGTTGTCTGGGAGGCTGGAGGTGATGTGTGCTATGGCCAGCCTCTCGAAGCACTTCATGATGGTGGATGTCAGAGCCACCAGGCGATGGTCATTAAGGTACGTTACTTTGTTTTTCTCAGGTACCGGAATGATAGTGGTCTTCTTAAAGCAGGTGGGAACCTCAGATTGAAGTAGGGAGAGGTTAAAAATGTCTGCAAATACTCCCACCAGCCGATCTACACAGGATCTAAGGACATGGCCAGGGACATCATCCGGGCCAGATGCTTTTCGTGGGTTCACTCTCCGGAAGACTATTCTGACGTCTGCAATGGTGAATGCATTAAGCTCATCAGGAAGGGATGCTGTGTTGTCGCCGATGCTGCCCGACTTCGTTTTGCAGCCCTGCCACAACCGGAGGCTGGTCTGGGACTTGATTTTGGACTCGTATTGTCTCTTGGCATCCCTGATAGCTTTACAAAGGTTTTATCTATGTGTGTAAAATTCATTCAACTTAACTGGGACACCTTTATCCTAAAGGTATCTTTACAAGTCTTTGACATATTATTGTTCTATTGTTCAACTTCCTCTTATGAATAGGTGATGACACAAAATAAAAATGGTTTTGCATCAAGAAAGCACATGTTGAAACAATGATGAACTGCTGGTGTTTTGCCCAATGTTTGCAGGCACTTAAAGGTGCCATTAGAAGCCTTAGAGCCCCATTAATATTATGATGAAATCTTTGTTTCACTCTTTCTAAGATTATCATTATTTCCTTTCTGATGTATGATTTCTTTAACTATATAAATTTTGTCCTGGTATGGTCCTGATATGGTCTAATTGGTACTTTGCAAAATGTTATCCTCTTTATATTCTAGCTTCTCTCATGTCCCACAGACCTCCAAAATCTCTGTGCTTCTCCGATGCTGAGAGATTTCGGCAACCAGTGCTGGCAACCATGATTTTCATAGCTTTGTGATTGTCAGTCTTCAGCTGGCTGAACCTTAAACTCCAGCATTTCCTCCCTCCAATGTCCACATGTGGATGAATGTCAAAATATTTATTGATGACACTCCCATGGGAAAACTTGGTACATTTTGTCATGTTAAAGATTGCATTTTGCTTGTTAGCGTCCTCTGTAATCTCTGTTGTTGACCTGAATACCACAGGCAACAGTTCACATTCAAGAGATTACACTTGAGAAAACCATGTTCCTCCAAGATCCTTTTCAAAAAAAAACAGCCAATGGAATAAGTAGCACATTTCAAGTAAGCACTTATGTCTACAAACCACTACACATTAGAATGTGAAGGTTAATACTGGAATGCAATCAAGATGCACAGGGCACCTCATAGGAAAGATCCACTACTGTGGATGAGGCGCTGCCTCAAAAAGGCAGCATCTATCATCAAGGATCCCCACCATCTGGGTCATGCCATCTTCTCGCTGCTACTAGTGGGCAGGAGGTACAGAAGCCTGAAGTCCCACACTGCCAGGTTCAGGAACAGCTACTTTCCTGCAACCATCATGTTCTTGAACCAACCTGCACAACCCTAACCCGACCTCAGCAATGGAACACCTTGGACCACCTCTTGCACTACTATGGACTTGTCTCTGTGTTTTTTATGCACTAATGTTTTGCACAGTCTATTTTTCTTCATTGTCTTGTATAACTTATGCTTAACTTATGTCCTATGTGTTGTCTGAATGTATGTACCTGTGATGCTGCTGCAATAAGTTTTTCATTGTACCTGTACCTCGCCGTATTTGTGCATATGACAATAAGCTTGACAACTTGAGTAGTGCTCATTTTAGACATGTACAGACAACATAGTGACCTATAGCTTTCAAATGAATATCCCATTTTTAGCTCTGAACCTTCACCACTGACATTTCAATTTTCTTTCTTCTGTCTTTCAATTTAATTTTCTTACGTGCCCGTCCAAAGATAACAAACATAAGAGTCAAGCAACAGCACATTTACCAAGGATTAATCAGATTACCATTTTACAGCTTCCTGTGTCCTTTAGTAAGCCTCAATACACTGTGAATGCCATTTCAGAAACAGCAGAAAAGAAAACAAATTAAAATGAATTTTGTTTTCTCATAAAAATGTAATGGAAAAGCAGTAACAGGCTGAAGATCAAAGGTAAAGTTATTACTGAGGATAGGGGAAGACTTGACTTGATGGAACTTTCTTTCACAGAGCCATTATTTCTCAATTTAAACTAAGCAGTGAAAGCATGGTAAATTATCAAGTATAGTATCAGGAATGAGAAGAGGCCATGGAGATCAGTAATGTAGTGACAGCATAATTTGCTTCAAGTATTATTGTCATTGGTTGCCCTGAGATTTACATTATTGTTGCTCATTTTTATTGAGCTTCGTTTTGGCCACAAGAATTATGTAAATATATCAGATTGGTGGGGCACTGAAAAGTGAACAATGATACAATAAATGAAGCCAATATCACAGATTATTCTTGTTTGTTTTGTATTTATATTGTATATCATGGTTACAGTAGTACATTACATATGCTGGAGATGTCTGATGAATTTTATGCTATGATAGGTAAATTGATAGATAAGCTATCAGTTTACTAAGTAGTTGGATATGAGTTCACATCAAAGATTTCACAGATGCCTAGGCCCTGATATTAATCCACTCAGGCAGAAGAAAATTGGGTTCCTACCTTAAGCCTGATATTCTGGTCAGCTGCTGATTCCCACTGGTTTTGAGTGAGAAACTTACAGAGATTATGTAGCTGAGTTAATATCTCTCGCCCTGGCATGGTGAGCATTTGCTGCCTTCCTTGGTTCCGATGTCTACCCTAATTTCGAACTGGCATTGGAGTTCAGATGTCTCATTAAAAACTGATGAAATAATTCATGGATTCAAAGGCTCGCTCAAGGGAGGGCTGGCAGGGTCAATGACTCCCCCAATAATCATCTAGAATAAATGAAGGAATTAATTGCATTTTATGCTTTCTAAAATGGGCATTCACAAACTGAAGTAAATGTATTTCCTCACAACTTGCAGTTATGAACATGCGGAACAGTTACTAGGCATTATAGTGCCTGAAGCAGGCAAACATATTTGTTTCTCCTTCTGTTTTTCCATTTGTAGACTCATTAGCTAGCAGACCCTTATGTTGTATTCAAGTACAATCTGAAGTGCATCCTTGGAGATTGGAAAGTTGCACTCTGCATAAATAGACAAAGGCTGTTTTCAGAAATGAATAATACATCCTGGCTATTATCCTTTTAATTTATCAATGATTTATGAATTCTGTGAATTTTACTAATGCAATTGAAATTATACTTCTATATCTATAATTAAAAAATATTCCAATAACAGAAAATGTAATTTCAAAAAAATAATATTGAAAACTCCTTAATTAACTGACAATTGTGTTAGGGTGTGGTCACTGGACAAGTTGCACTAACTTTTGGATTGTAACACTGGAATGTTTCCAGAGTAGCAGACATTGTATTCCATTAGAGAATGTCTCCGATAAGCAATTGATGATGATGGAGGTGTTTGCTGTCCTGAACGGTGGTTGAGCAGTAGTCCTGATGAGGACATGGATTTGGCAGGAAGAAAACTGGTTCACTGTGGATACTGTCCCTTAGAACTGAGACTGTAATGCTCATGTCAGTGTATATGAAAGATGTAGCCTAAGAAAAAGCCTGGAACATTATAAGGTTTTCTATTAAATATTTTTTATTCAGAGCTTTGTAAATATGTTAACATTGGCATTGATTTGCAGGTTGGATTCAGCAATTTCCGTTAAACAATATAACCTGAGGTTAAATAGAATACTGCCAGAAAATATAAGCATCTTTTTTCCCTTCCTGTATTTGCAAAGTATTTTCTTGGAATCCTTTTGTGCTTCCAGCTAAGTGCTTTCAAATGAGAGCTTACATTGAGATTTTACACTCTCTCCAAACCTATTTGCTCATGCATATGCAAAATAGTACTGCAGTCTGTAAACAAGCAAAATTAAATAAGCACAGATGACAGTGAGAGTCAGCAAGAAGCATTCTTTGTGCTGTGCATTTTTTTCAGTAACCTCTTGTTGCTTAGGCACAGAAAAAGTATTTTGTATGTAATAGTTTTCATGAACTTCTTGACATCATATTACCAAGAATAATATGTTGATTGAAATGGACAGCAGTGAGTTGATTTTTTTAATTTCAAAGACATAAAATCTGCAAATGCATATATATGGAATTATTCTTAGTGCAGGCTATGTCATCCCATTTACATTATATCAGCATGATATCAGTTTTTCTTCAACTACATTTGTTGAGTAAATAGTCTAAAAGTTTTTTATACAGTTCCAACCCCTCAGTGTGCAATGGCCTTAAACCATGATCTTTTCCCATTGAGACGTTTCCCTGGCTGCAGCAAGCTTTGGCATATTCGTAGGGCTGATTAGTAAGTTTGCAGATGACACAAAAATTGGCAGAGTTGTGAATAAGTTAGGAAGGTTGTTAAAGGATTCAGCAGTTGGAAATAAGGACAGACAAATGACAAATGGAGTTTAATCTGGACAAGTGTAAGGTGTTGCACTTCAGGAGGTCAAATGCAAGAGAAAAGAATACAGTAAATGGCAGAGCATTTATGTAAAGAGGGACCTTGGGGGTCCAAGTCCACAGCTCCCATGAAACTGGCCACCCAAGTAGTTCGGGAGGTAAAGAAGGCATACGGCATGTTTGCCTACATTTGTCAGGGTGTTGAATATAAAGGTCGGGAAATCATGTTGCCGCTGTAAAACTGTAGTTGGGCCAAATTTGGAGTATTGTATACAGTTCTGATCACTGCATCACAGGAAGGATGTGGAGGCTTTGGTGAGTGTGAAGAAGAGGTTCACCAGGACGTTGCCTGGACGAGAAAGTATTACTCATAAGGAGAGGTTGGACAAACTTGGATTGTTTTCTCTGAAACATCAGAGGCTGAAGGGCAACCAGACAGAAGTTTATAAAATTATGAGAGGCATAGATAGGTTGAAAATATCAAATACTAAAGAGTGTAGTTTTAAAGTTAAAAGGGGAAACTTTAAAGAAGATTTACCATAGAACCATACAGCACAAAACAGGCCCTTCGGCCCACCATGTTGTGCCATCCATCAAACCACCCTCACAATATCTAACCCTTTCCTCCTGCATATCTCTCTATCCCACATTCCTCCATGTGCCTATCCAACAAACTCTTGAACCTGTCCAATGTATCTGCCTCCGCCACCACCCCAGGCAGTGCATTCCATGCACCAACCACTCTCTGGGTGAAAAACCTCCCCCTGACATCTCCCCTGAACCTCCCACCCATAACCTTAAAGCCATGTCCTCTTGTCTTGAGCACTGGTGCCCTGGGAAGGAGGCGCTGACTGTCTACTCTATCTGTTCCTCTCAATATTTTATATACCTCTATCATGTCTCCTCTCATCCTCCTCCTCTCCACTGAATAAAGCCCTAGCACCTTAAGCCTCTCCTCATATTCCATATGCTCTAATCCAGGCAGCATCCTGGTAAATCTCCTCTGCACCCTCTCCAATACCTCCACATCCTTTCTATAATGCGGTGACCAGAACTGAACACAGTACTCTAAGTGTGGTCTAACTAGAGTTTTGTAAAGCTGCATCATCACTTCGCGGCTCTTAAACTCAATCCCACGATTTATGAAAGCTAACATCCTGTAGGCCTTCTTAACTGCTCTATCCACCTGTGACACAACTTTCAGTGAACTGTGAATATGAACCCCCAGATCCCTCTGCTCCTCTACACTGCCAAGTACCTTGTCACTTACCTTGTACTCTGCCCTGGAGTTTGTCCTTCCAAAGTGTACCACCTCACACTTCTTTGGATTGAACTCCATCTGCCACTTGTCAGCTCAGCTCTGCATCTCATCAATATCCCTCTGTAAGCTCCGACAGCCCTCCACACTATCCACAACACCGCCGATCTTAGTGTCGTCCGCAAACTTACTAACCCAGCCTTCCACCCCCTCATCTAAGTCATCTATAAATATCACAAAAAGTAGAGGTCCCAGAACCGATCCCTGCGGGACACCACTAGTCACTGCCCTCCAATCCGAGGGCACTCCCTCCACCACAACCCTCTGCTTTCTACGGGCAAGCCAATTCCTAATCCACACAGCCAAGCTTCCCTGGATCCCTTGGCCTCTGACCTTCAGAAGAAGCCTACCATGAGGAACCTTATCAAACGCCTTACTAAAATCCATATAGACCACATCCACCGCACTACCCTCATCAATCTTCCTTGTCACCTCCTCAAAGAACTCTATCAGGCTTGTGAGGCAAGATCTTCCCTTCACAAAGCCATGCTGGTTGTCCCTAATCAGTCCATGATTCTCTAGGTGTTCATAGATCCTATCCCTTAGAATCCTTTCTAACAGCTTACCCACCACAGATGTGAGACTCACCAGTCTGTAATTCCCTGGACTATCCCTACTACCTTTTTTGAACAAGGGGACAACATTCGCCACCCTCCAATCCTCTGGCACCATCCCCGTGGACAACAAGGACTCAAAGATCCTTACCAGCGGTTCAACAATCTCCTCCCTCGCCTCTCGAAGCAGCCTGGGGAATATCCCGTCAGGCCCCGGAGATTTATCTGTCTTGATTTTATTTAACAATTTCAACACATCCTCTCTTTTGATATCTACAACCTCGAGAACATTACCCTTACCAGCACTCCCTTCCGCGTCATCAAGACCCCTCTCCTTGGTGAATACCGAAGAGAAGTATTCATTGAGAACTTCTCCCACTTCCGCCGTCTTTATGAGGCAAGATTTTCACACAGAGCTCAGAGGGTGGTTGGTACCTGGAACATGTTGCTAGGGGTGATGGTGGAAGCAGATATGAAAGCAACATATAAGAGGCATTTAAACAGGGACATGAACAGGTAGGGGATGGAGGGATATAGACAATGTGTAGGCAGATGGTATTTGTTTCATTGGCATCATAGATGGCACAGACATAGTAGGCCAAAGGGCCTGTTCATGTGCTATACTGTTCTATATTCTATATTCCATGTTCTGTATCCCTCATCATGTAGAGCTGGGCTTAGAGTGACCCTTCCTGAATCGTATCCCTTCCTGACGAGTTTAACACATTCTATGCACGTTTTGAACAGAAGGGGAGTGGATTGTCACCACCCACCCTGACAGCCTCCAATGCAACTGAACCCATGACACCATTGAGGATTTAAGATCAGTCTTCCAGAGAGTGAACCCGAGGAAAGCATCTGGCCCAGATGGTGTCCCTGGCCATGTGTTCAGATATTGTGCTGATCAGCTGGCGGGGGTATTTATATACATACTTAACCTCTCCCTGCTTCAATCTGAGGTTCCCATCTGTTTTAAGAAGACCTGGTACCTAAGGAAAACAAGGTAACATGCCTTAATGACTACCGACCAGTGGCTCTGACATCCACCATCATGAAGTGCTTTGAAAGGCTGGTCATGGCTCGCACCAACTCCAGCCTCCCAGACAACCTTGACCCACAGCAATTTGCCTATTGCTGAAACAGGTCTACAGCGGACGCCATTTCCCTGGCCCTACGCTCCTCTCTGGAGCACCTGGACAGTAAAGACACCTATGTTAGGCTATTGTTTATTGACTACAGCTCCGCCTTCAATACTATAATTCCAAGCAAACTCATCACCAAACTCCGAGAACTGGAACTCAACACCTCCCTCTGTAACTGGATCCTTGACTTTCTGACCAACAGACCACAATCAGTGAGGATAGGCAGCAACACCTCCTGCACGATTATTCTCAACACTGATGCCCCACAAGGCTGCTTCCTCAGCCCTCTATTCTACTCCCTATATACCCATGACTGTGTAGCCAGATTCAGCTCTAACTCCATCTGCAAGTTTGCAGATTATACCACAGTAGCAAACCATATCTCAAATAAGGATGAGTCAGAGTACAGGAAGGAGATAGAGAGCTTACTGTAGTGACATGGTGTCATGACAACAACCTTTCCCTCAATGTCAGCAAAACAAAAGAGCTGGTCATTGACTTCAGGAAAAGGGGCGGTGTACATGCACCTGTCTACATCAATGATGCTGAGGTCGAGAGGGTTGAGAGCTTCAAGTTCCTGGGAGTGAACATCACCAATAGCCTGTCTTGGTCCAACCAGATAGATGCCATGACCAAGAAAGCTCACCAGCGCCTCTACTTCCTCGGGAGGCTAAAGAAATTTGGCATGTCCCCTTTGACACTCACCAACTTTTATCAATGCACCATAGAAAGCATCCTATCTGGATGTATCATGGCTTGGTATGGCAAATGCTCTGCCTGGGACCGCAAGAAACTGCAGAGAGTTATGGACACAGCCCAGCACATTACAGAAACCAGTCTCCCCTCCATGGACTCTGTCTATACCTCTCGCTGCCTTGGTGAAGCAGCCAGCACAATCAAAGACCCCACCCACCTGGGTCATTCTCTCTTCTCCCCTCTCCCATCAGGCAAAAGATACAGGAGCCTGAGGGCACATACCACCAGGCTCAAGGACGGCTTCTATTCCACTCTGATAAGACTATTGAACGGTTCCCTTATATGATAAGATGGACTCTTGACTTCACAATCTACCTTGGTATGATCTTGCACCTTATTGCCTACCTGCAATGCACTTCCCTGTAGCTATGACACTTTACTCTGTATTCTGTTATTGTTTCTACTGTGCACTACCTCAATGCACTGTGTAATGAATTGACCTTTACGAACAGTATGCAAGACAAATTTTTCACTGTACCTCAGTTCAAGTGACAATAATAAACCAATACCAATACCAGTCTGCAGTTTATGGTTCTGGACAGCTGCTTGCATTAGAAGACAAGCAAGTTTCAGGCAGAGCAGAGAACATCTTTCACTGATCTGATAATCTTCCAACAGTTGTTTCTGGATGCAATCTTTAAATCCATTTTAATGTAAATAAACAGTCTAAAGTCATATTGCAAACAGTATTGCCCAGCATTGGGGTACAGATCTAGATCTCTCCCAGCTGCTGAATTCTGCTGTGGTAAAATATATGGTATCATTGCGGGGAGATCTGCTTAGTTCTCATTTGAAGTTGCCTCTTGATCTTTGCCTTCAATATTGCTGCTCCTAGGTTACTTTAGCCTCCTGAGGAAGTAAAGGCACTGGTGAGCTTTCTTGGTCGAGGCATCTACGTGGTTGGACCAGGACAGGAGATGTGTGGGGTGCTGCTCTGATTCTAGTGACTGTGCTTTTTTCTTTCACTTCATAGCACCCTTTTTCCCCAGAGATGGGGTGTGTTGGTACTGTTACTCCCAACACCTTGGTTCTTGTCTTGATTCTTCTTTAATTGGGGAATTCAATTCAATAATGACTTCTTTTCCTCTTTGATGTTCAGTTATCTGAGGTAGGCTTCGTGCATTTCTGTTGTGTGATCAGCCTGCCCTGTCCTCTGGGTCACTTTTCATCTCCTTTACAGCTTGCTGATTGGATTCAATGGTGGTTTTTGGGTGTTCATTCCATTTCTCCTGCTTGGTGTCCTGTTGCCTCCTCCTCTTCTTCCACTTTGACACGGTGCTTGTTGCTTTGAGTGACAGTGGATGTCAGATTTCTGATTTCCACTGGAGTAGCTGTGACTTTCTGCTCTCTGCTCTTGCGTCTCCTTTTATCTCACTCCTTGGGGATAGCTGTGTTTGTGGTTTAGGGCAGATTTTGTAGAGATGACCTGTCTCCCCACACAAATTGCAACATTTGGTCACCCGGTGGTTGAGTGTCTGTGGGTGGGTGGGTGCTCGTTTCAGCAGATTCTGTAGATCACTGCTTTGCAAGAGGCCATTGTGCATGTGTGCTTTCTGTTGGTTTAACACACTCTGGATTGTCCTTGTTATATCACATACATATGGCTCATTCCAACTGGGAAACATGATGGGCTGTAGTTGCTCTCTTCTACCTTTGGGCATGGGCTTGCAACATGTGCTGCACTGAGATACTGAGGTAGCTGCTATGAATATGAACACCTTTTACCTGATTTTGGGACAAGTGTGCCAGTTATTCACTCTATAAGTTTGGCAGTGATGGAGACTATTTGCTCTGGGTTGGCCTAACAGAGTGCCTGCCAGAATTCTTCCCTCTCTCACCTCTGTTTTAACTCCTCATCTCCTGCGCCACTTGTACCACCCCAGTTATGGTTAATGCAGTAGAGGCTATATTATTCAGATGGCTCATTGCGTGTGGATTTTTGTTGAAATGGTGTGTGTACTGTTATTCGTGCAGCTGATGTACGTGCATATGTTGAAATAGCTTAATGTGGATAATATGTGTGTGTTTAATGTACTTCTCCAAATGTGGTCAAATTTCAATTCTTGTGTATGCTGATGCTTGGGTTAAATCCTTGATATCTGGCATGCACGCAATACTTGAAAGAAAATCTCAATGCTATTATAATAGAAAAAGACAGATTTGGCAGGAAGCTGTAAACATATCCATTGTAGACTACATAACACATATTTTCATTTGGAACCTTTGGCAAAGATTTTAGAAAAATATTGACCTGATTTGAATGGTGATTTTATTCAAATGTTGATAAAATACTTCAATGTAAATAAAACTAAGAGCCATTTTTAAACAGCAGATTATGATTCCATAACAATTGCCAACTAAAATACTGTGGATTTTCTGATACTATAATTTTGTTGATTGTTATCACACATTCACTAAAAGGAGGAATGGCTTCAGTGCTTTAATAAAGTGAGATATGGGATGTTAAAATAAAACAATATGTCTGACCAGTTTATTTTAGTAATATTGTGACATCAATGAGGCAATTGAAAAAGCAAATATCTACTGAACAATCCAATTTTAGTTGAGTGTATTTTTATTTAAATCTGTCTCTTTAAAAAGTTAACTGTTCTTTTACAAAGGTTTTTTCTCTGTTCTTGTTTCCATTCACGTTACTAAACGCGCCTCACAACCAAAGCTTTGCTTGTCTATGTTAATTTTTATAAATCTGTATTACATGCTATTGACCTCTATTTCAGCTGTGTGGCGCCAACTAGATTGCTACTTTCTGGAGGCCCAAGACTACCCATTTTCAACTGCAAGTTTTCAGAACTGACTTCAGCAGAATCAATTCTGGAGGAAGATTGCATGCTAGAAATTCTTCCACATAGTTTCAATCTTTTTGTGTGTAATTTGTACAAATATGGTAAACTCACTTAATTCATCGAGTAGGCTAAGTTGCATCCAACATCTGTGCTCCATTAAATGACCGCACATAGAATGTTTAACATACGTATGCACTATACTTAATCCTGATCTAATGCTTATTTTCACATTCCCAGCTAAAATGTACCTTCTGTTTTTCTGATTCAGAAACACTGTAGGACACTCAAAGGGAACATAACTCCCCATTCAGTTTTTGCATTGTTTATAGGCCAACACAGTCAGTTTTTATTTAGGTGTCAGTGTGCTGCAGAGGAACTTGGAGATTCTGAGGGGATGTAAGACTTAATTCCAAGTCTCCTAAAGAAGGACGGAAAGAAGGCTCTTGCCCACAGACCATGTTGATGAGGTCCAGCCATCTGCTTATCGTTTGACCCAAGGTTGTGTACTAATACTGTTGTCCCTCAAGCACTGCACATCATTGATCACATTGCCTTAAGATGCATTCATCAAAATTGCTAAACAGTGCATGTATGAAAGATAAATGCAAATGCTCTATAAGGAGTGCCATCCTTAAAGGTGAAATAAGTCATTGATTCCTCACATTAGAAAATAGAGGAAACAGCCTTATTAACACATTTGATGGTACTAAATGATTTTGCTGAAATTGCCTAAGGCATATTATGCAGGCATATCGTATGTGAGTATAATGAGGATGAATCATATATAGCTTGAAACTAATTTACAAATATCATAAGTAAGTTTGACCTCCACGAAGCAACAATCATACATATATGCATTAAACAACAGCTAAAAGTGCCTCGTAATTACAAAAATACTATATAGCGGTGGTACATTCCATAGTTCGGAGGCATTCTTCAACAGCCCTGCTGCATATTTCACTGAAGTTGATAGCCTGGAGGTAATAATGACAAAATATTTATTTAATATAAACATGTGGCAATTAAAGGCAACAGAAGCTCTCACAGATTCGAGAGTGATAACAGGAACTCACATGCTTCCCTTTTGTTACAGCCTTCCAAGTTGTTTTCTGGGCCTACCGGCTTTATGCAGAACCCTCCTTGAGACTCTATCGAGGGCAGTAGAAGATTGTTTCGTTTCAGTGGGTGCAATAGCAGATGGCCAAAATGGTCACTATGAGTAGCTCTGGATCTAAATGTCCTGAACAGGACTGCACTATCTACAACGGCACAGTGCCACAACTGGTTGTGCTGCTATCTCATGCTCCAGTGATCCAGGATTGATCCTGACCTCCAACGTTGTCTGTTTGTGACTGTGTGGGTTTCCCCCAGATGCTCTGGTCTCCTTCCATAGCCCAATGACATGCTGGTTGGTAGGTTAATTAGCCACTTAAATTACCTCAGTGTGGGTGGATGGTAGGAATATCAGGGTGGAGTTGATGGCATGTGAGAGAGAATAGTTTGTTGGTGAATGAGATTACTGGGATTGTTCTGAGAGCTGGGCTGAATGGTCATCTTCTATATCTTATGAGTAACAGGAGCAGCAGCAGTCTGGGTCACACCATAGGACAGGACATTGTCAGAGTGTCAGTGGTTGGAGAACAGATGCTGACATCCTGAAAAAGGACACCACTTTCATGTTTCCCAGAGCCAGCGGCACTTCCCCTAAGGCTAGGCATGAAATTACCTTGCAATGTGGTAGAAACCAGATTACTGCCTCCTGACCTAAGCCACTTCATAACAGCAGACCCCAGGTGGCAGATGTCTGCTTCTGTCTAGCCGCCCGAAAATACTCTTGTGATTGGAAGCAAGCAATATCTGGATGTCAGTTTACTGCCGCTAGCTGTTTTACCAAAGCTTCCGTAGTGAACTATGCCAAGCCCATTTTGGGTTGTCATTATTATACTTAAAACAAAGGGAGAGGCAGTGGGTGAGCTCTGTTGTTGTGAGCAAAATCTGTCATCATAGGGGGGTTTAGTTGACTTGGCTGGAGTTTGTTCTACCTCAGTGGGAAGGATTCCAGCTGTTCCCAACAGTCTGCACTGCCAGATCACCCCAAGGAAAGTTTAAATTGACTCTGAAAATCCTGTGCTCTTGAGTTTGTCAGGTGAATCATAAGCACAGCGTTCAATCATTGTTTCTACGTCACATATCCATCGGCTACGTTTTTTTGAACACTGTGAAGATTCTAAGTCATTTATAAATCAAACAATGCTGCATTCCATAGAAACATCAACTAATCAGCCTTGTGCATTCCCTGTCTGCCTTTTCTAGACCTCGTGCTCCTAGGCATTGCTATTGTATTGTCTATAGCGTGGTTGATGGAATACTGATGACTTTCAAAGGACAAGACTGCAGATGGTTATTGAAGAAAACCTTCAGCAGCTCTGGGCCTAGAGAGCCTTGTTGTAGCCTATATCTTCTTGGCAAGAGTGCCAATACCACACCCTGACTGGTTTACAGGCAAAACAAGCGCACAGGCAGAATTGCTATGGTGGGATCATGGGTGGGGTCCATTCTCCCAGGAGGCACCTCAGTAATCTTACTACTGTATATGGAGAACAAATTGATGGACTTCTGTGAAACTCTGCCCATCCTTTTGAACATTGGGATCCAGAGCTATGATTGCAGCAATGTGAGCTGGAAGCATAGTTACGGAACTTGCATGAGAACAGCCTGAGCTTGTATGGAATCAAGCTGTGTAACTGCTGCACTCACACAGGTAGAAGCAAAATGTGTGCTTCATAACTTATCCACATAAGCCCTGGCATCATTCTGATGCTGGACCTCTTTAGTGTCTAAAACCAACTGCAGTTCTCTGGATGTGCTCTCATCATGGTATTGCTTGCTCACTTTAGCCAGCATTACATATGAACATAAGAAAGAGAAACAGGAATGGTCCATGTGATCCTCTGGGCCTGCTCCGCCATTCAATAAGACCATGGATGGTGTGATTTTAGCTTCAACTCTTACTTCTTGGTTGTTTCCCATATTGACTCTGTTATAATCCAATAATATTCTATCTCAGCCTTGAATGTATTCAATAACTCAGCCTCCACAGCTCTCTGAGATAGAGAACACCTTACCCATGAGAGAAATTCCTCCTCATTTCCATCTTAAATGGATGATCCCTTACTCTGAAACCAACCTCTTAATTCTAGACTTTCCTATGTGGGGAAACATCCTCTCAACATCTATTCTGTACTCAGGATACCTGTAAGTTTCAATAAGATAATCCTTTTGATTACTTTTTTGTAATTGTACACTAGCTCTTACTTATTTATTTATATGGTCTTCAATGTTCCCTTGCACCTCCACAGTTATGCTCTGCTGCTATGGAAAGATATTGGACTGGATTGTACTCAATCTAACCTGCTTCCTACATTCATTCCCAACACTAGCCACATGGCTGCACTAACATTTTGTAACCATGTGGCTCCCATTAAGCTCAAACCCTCAGTTGTACAGCCAGCCCATAAGTGGAGCAGGTCACAACTGGCAACCAGGCCTGTAGACAATAAATCTTGATATTCTGCTCCCAGAACTGCCTTGTTGCTTGTGAAGTTAATTCAAATGAGCTATTACTAGTATAAAGCAAAGGGGCCAGTTACAGTTCGTGGAACGTCCCTGGACTCATTGGTGAATCCAGGACACAGAGGGAGATCAGATGTGCCCGCACCTGATCTTCAGTGTGTTCCATATTTCTCAGCAGCAGTACACTGGCACACATGTCTGGAACATGTTACAGTTCTGTACAGAACTGCCAACCAGCCATCAGGGAGATTTGGCCCATTACTTAAAATCACTGCTTCCTTAACAGAAACAACATTTCTTTATTTAACTTTCAGAATGTGTAAATGCACAGTAATAAATATTTATAAAAGTTTTTAGTATTTAAAATAGTTAGAATATTTAAAATAGTTTGAAATAGTTAAACTATTCAAAATAGTTTTCCCCTCTTTAATTTTTCTTTCCTTTTATATAACAATGAACCAATACTGCCCTCTACTGAATTTTGTTTATCTACCCTTCAAAGATATAGTGCAATTATGGTGCCATCTACAGTATCGCATTATGGCTTTCTTCCAATTTCCTAAAAAAAATTACTGTTGGCTAACGCTTGGTATATATGAGCGTGTGTTGAAATGTAAACAAAATTTGAATCTGTCATCTAGTCTATCTACCTAAAATAATTGATCTGCAATCTGCACTTCTCTTGGGAGGGTAAATTTATCTGTCCCTTTTGTTGAGGAGTAAGTATTGGCTAGTTAACTGGAGAAACTTTCTGGCTCCTTATTTAATATTGCTATGGGATCTTTTAGGATTACCTGGGAGGGAAGTTGTAGCTTTGGTTCAGCTTCTTGTCCAAAAGACATCATTGAATGTCCTAAGGCTATCAAAAATGGACAACACCTAAAATGCATATATGCACACTACCAGCAGGGGTCACTGGACAGGAAGCAGACCAAGAAACAATCCAGAGTGTGAAGGTCAACTAAAGGATTTCTATCCCTGTCCTATTGGGTCAGTGTTCTTGACACAAGTCAGGGAACAGAATTTCAGAGCATACAAGCAGGTTAACCAGTCATTATGGCTGTTCTGGATGCTAAAGAGTCAAGCAGTTCATCTCATTTCCTTGTCTTTCCCAATATTCTCTAAAATGTATAGCATTTTAGTATAAAACAATCTCTCAACACTTCTCTGGGACTTATCAACACACTGACTAACAAAAAGGGTTTCTAGATTCATCTTCTTCACTCTGCAGCTTTTTGGTTCCGTGCAACTTAACTGTTCCCTTGATACCAGTTAGAAACTTCTAAACAGAAGGTTCACCACTCATCTGATATAATGACCATCTTTAGATAAAAAATGATTCATCTCTCCTTCCTCTTCCTCAGTAGTGATGGACAAACAATAAAAGACAATAGCAAATTATGGTAATTGAGGGTAGAGTTACCTGCATTTTGACATCATATAATTTTCTAGCACTAAATTCATACCATAGATAAAGCTAGTCATAAGTGAGCTCAGATCTGAAAGTGAATTTTTAATTTTAAAAAATCCCCAGATTTGTTTTTCATTTTCATAAGGCACTAAGACTATGTGTGTATTTTTTGTGATTTACTTGCCTTTATAACTTCATAACAAAAACATCTGATTAGCCTGCAACAAAAGATAACCTTGAGTTGCAGGAGTTTTCAGAAATAGTCAGCTAGGGATAGAAGGTGCAAAGCTACAAAGAGGATTGAACAAAAGAATGAGAATTTTAAATTAGGAACACTTGGTATCAAGGAACCAAAGTAGTTCAGCAAGAAGAAAAGCAATAGGTGACCAGGACTTGTGCAAAATAGGCTGTGGGTAGCAGCATATTTGATGAGGAAGGTGGAAGATCAGACTGATCAGTACAAACTTTGAGTATTCAAGATGGTGGTGACATGATCACAAGAATTCCAGCATAATGATGGAAGATTTTACCAGATGAAGGTAGACTTACACTATGGAAGTAAAAATACTGATAGAGAGGATGTGGTTCACATCTCGGTTTGGAAAACTAAGTTTGTGCAGAGTGTGGTTCAACCCTTGAGATGGTAGCTGCAGTAGGAGGTGGAATTGACATGTTGGCTTCAAATTGTGGCTCTACTTCATTAGGAGTTTCTACTTTGTTAGGATTCTGATTCTGATCCAAGACTAATTGCCATACAAACATTGTGACAGCACAGACAGTGGAGAAGTGGAGCTAGGTGCAGATAGCACAAATGTGGAAGTTGAATAAACAGAATTAGCAGCTCATTATATCCTGATGTAAAAATGGAAACAATCAGCCTAATCATGTTGCCTACGGTGGCAATTCTGAAAACAATCCCTGGCATTTAGCCATTCAAGCTGAAATATGTTCCATATTTATGCACATTGAGAGTCTGGGACTTACTAACAGATTCCAGGTGGGCTCCCTCTCAACCACCCTCCCCCAACAATCCACCCCCTATTGACCCATGGGGTATCATGGTAGAGCTCAGTCTTCCTGAGACTCCCACACATGACGCTGAAGAATTGCCACTTGTAACCTACACAAATTCTGATTTCCATGGTGATGCAAGGCCTGTGGATCAGGAAGCAAAAGGGAAGGTAATTTTTTTGAAAGTTGTTTCTGTGTGTTATTAGTTTATTTTACTTTTAAAAACATGTTTGTTTTAGTATCTTACTTCACTTTTAATGCTTTTCAGTTGTCTCTGTCAGAGTCATATAAATTTCAATTCATGCCTTGACAAAAGACAAAACTCCATTCCCTACTTTGCCTTCTATTAAAGTTAGTCAGGGCACTTTGGGGGCAGGAATTCTGCACTACACTGCCACTACCTAGCCCTTGTCTGGATTAAATTCCATCTGCCACTGCTCTGCCCCTTTCAAACTGATTTATGTCCCTCTGTGCATGGATTGGGCTGCCAGCAACAGTGGTGGAGGCGGATATGATAGGGTCTTTTAGGAGACTTTTGGATAGGTACATAGAGCTTAGAAAAATAGAGGGCTATGGGTAAGAAGGCTAGTAATTTCTAAGGTAGGGACATGTTCGGCACAACTTTGTGGGCCAAAGGGCCTGAATTGTGCTGTAGGTTTTCTATGTTCTGTGTGTCCTTAGACAACCTTCCCCACTACATAGGACTCCACTGATTTTTGTGTCATCGGCAAACTTACTAATTAGACCATCTATATTCTCATCCAAATCATTTATATATATGACAAACAACATTCTCAGAGAATTGCCACAGACAGGGTGGACTGGATAACCTATGGAGAAAGATGAAATGAAGAAAATAAATTCATCTACAAAGCTTTGGATAATGAATCAAAAGTTAACTTTACCAGCATTATGTAGCACTTGGGTCTTCAATGTGCAGGTCTTGTGTATGCCACCAGTAACAATGTTATTGTTATTGTCCAATTGAACCAAATCTAATCTGTGTTGCCACTGATTGCACAAGACTAAAACTTTGGGAAGAAGTGAACCCTTAGAGCATACTTTTGCACTATAAAGGCACCTTTTACTTCTTGTTGCTGGTTGTTTGAGCACTTACAACAGATTAAACTGGTTGAACCTGTTTTACCAAAATTGCAAACATTTTCAGGCTACCACAGACAGAAATATGCAAAAGCAACATCTTTTTAGAACCCTTGAACTGGTGGCCAGTCTCATAATTAATTATTTGAAGTATCTCCAATAAAGCAATAGTTTACAAAAGAATTTCAAGCGACAGTCTAAAATTGATAAGTTTCAATGTCAATATAAAAAAACCTTTGTTAGAGACCAATTTTAATTACCAGCCACAGAAGCAAATAAACTTGTAATTTTTCATTATTCATGTTGCTTAAATTATTTCTTCTCCTGATGTACCTGCCACCATTTTAGATGTCTCGTTAGTGTATTATAACTTCAAAAGTAATCCAGTGCCAATGTGAGATAAATAAGTGGCAATAAAGGCTGCTACTTGCTAGTACTTTGGGTAATGCAAACTGGAAATATCATTTGTGAGTCTTATTTCAAGTGCTTTATGAATCACTGTATTTCTTCTTTGTTCTGCTTAAGAGCTTTCAAAAAATTTACATTGAGTAAGAATACCTGGATGGAGTTCAACAGCACCACGCAAGCCTGTGGTTGGAAGAAGATGAGCTGCCGTATCAGAAATAGTTTTGTGCAACCATCTTCAGCTACTTTATCAATGATGTTCCTTACATCATGAAGTCATATTTGGAGATGTTCAATTCCATTGCAAATCAAAAAAATAGAATTCAGTATGCCTGGATGTAACAAGACCCAGACACCATCCATGCCCAGGGTGATAAGTGGCAAGTGATGTTTGTGCCTCACAAGTAACAGTACAACATCTAACCACCTTCCCATCACATTCAACAGTATATCTATTGCTGAGCTCCCCTACCAGTAATACCTTAGAGGCCTTCATTGATCGGAAACTTAACTGGACCAGCCACATAATTACTGTGTCTACAAGATAAGGTCAGGGGACAGGTATGCTCCAGTGATGGACTTATCTTCTGATCCCCAGAGGCAGTTCACCATGTAAAAGGCTGGTCAGGGATGTGATAAAATACTCTCACTTGTTTAGACGAGTGCAGTCCCTATAATACTCAAGAGGCTTCACATGACGGGACAAAGCAGCCTGTTTGAATGCTACCCCATCCATTACAGTAAGTACTCATTCCTGGCTGCAGTAAGCATCATTGGAAAAATCAATTACGGTAACTAACCTAGGCTATTCCAACACCACCTCCCACACTCATGACCTCTAAAAAAGTGAATAAAGGATTCACATGCACAGGAACACCTTCATATACAAGTTCACCTCTAAGTTGCATGCATCCTGATTTGGAAATATATCGCCAGTCTCGCAATGTTTCCTGGGTCTAAATCCTGGAGCTCTCTCCACAACAGCATTGTGTGAGCCCCTCTACCAAGGAATTCAATAGGTCAAAAAGGCAGCTCACCACTGTCTTCTAAAGGCAATAAATTCTCATCTTGACAGAGACACCTGAGAAATGAATTAAACAAAACATAGTAACCAATAAATTTAGGAGAAACCTCTGCCTAGAGAGTGACTAGAATGTGGAGTAGCTACAAATAACATGGATGCAATTAACCGAACACACAAATTAAACAGAAAAGTTTTTAAGAAGTTTGGAGGCTCATGAGGAGCATATGCTGGTAAGGCAGAATAGCCTGTTTCTGCACTTAAAAGATTTTATTATTCATTATTATTTCCTCTCAACACTACTTCCACTCGAACCTTTTGCTGGCAGTGGATGTATGGTTGCCACATAATGCTGATAGGAACTCTTGTTCCTTCAAGCAATCCTCACCACAGAAAGCTTTTGCCATTGGTGCAGGATACTCAAAGGAGAGTGTACTCATTGCACATGTTTTATTGTCAGTTCAAAGCTGATGCTGTATGCAAAAGCTGTTTTGTTGTTTCTGGAAGCAATTGTGACTTGTATTACCGCGCCGCACAAAGGCAGGTCTGGATTTACGACGCGCAGTCTGTTGGAAGTTCAGACGCTCACACTCAGGCGGTCGGGATACTTTAATCGCCGCCGCAGCAGCAGGAGGGTTTGTTTTGGGCGAAGCACCAGCTTCCTGTCGGATCCTCCAACATGGCAAGTGGGGAGGGCACCGGGAGGCGGCGGGGCGACAAGTACTCGGTGCTGCTGCCCACCTACAACGAGAGGGACAACCTGCCGCTTATCGTCTGGCTGCTGGTCCGATACTTCGATGAAAGGTACCCGGCTGCGCAGCCAGCGTTAGCTCGTCCGCCGGCGCTAGGCCCGGCTTCCAGCCCGGTGCGCGACTGACAGGCTCCGGGAGCCCGCCTGCGGGTGGGGAAGGGGGCTGTGGGGGCGAGAGGTCCACCGTCCCGGGGCTGCCCGTTAGACTGGATCGGGGGTTGGGTGGGGGCAACGTGCGATCGGGGCTGAGGAGGTAAATGGAGCCGCAGAACATCTGCTGGTAGAGAGAGAGAGAGGAGACTCACTGACTGTTGTCCTGCTCCCCACAAAATGTTGCCAAAATGGACAAGGGGCCGACTGACAGGCAAAGTCCTTCGGTCAAGATATTTTCGAACGGGTTCCGCCCAAAATAAATACATTATTTTCCCTTCTGAATGTTGGCTGATAATTATTGCACTTCTTGTGGGATTGGCCCGCTGGCCTGCATCAGTCGGGGAATTCAGTATAGGAATTGGGACGATATGTTGCAGTTGACAGGACGTTGGTGAGGCCGCACCTGGGGTATTTTGTACAGTTTTTGGTTACCCTGTTATAGGAAAGACGTGGTTAGGCTGGAAAGAGTGCGAAGAAGATTTATGAGAATGTTACCGGGACTCGAGGGCCTGAGTTACAGGAAGAGGTTGGGCAGGCTAGGACTTTACTCCTTGGAGTGTAGGAGAATGATGGGGGACCTTAGAGGTGTATAAAATCAGGAGGGTCATAGATAGGTTATGCAGTCTTTTTCCCAGGAGAAAGGAATCAAAAACTAAAGGGTATAGGTTAAGTTGAGAGGGGAAAGAATCAAAAGAGACCTGAGGGGCAAATTCTTCATATAGATATAATGAAATGAGCTGCCAGAGGAAGTGGTTGAGGAGGATACAGTAACAGCATTTAAAAGACATTTGACAGGTACATGGATAGGAAAAGTTTAAAGGGGTATGGACTAAATATGGGCAAGTGGGACTAGTCTAGATGCGCATCCTGGTTGGCATGGATGAGTTGGGCTGAAGGGCCTGTTTCTGTGCTATCTTACTATGATCTTGGAATTGTCCAGTCAGAAAAGTAAAAAGTCAAGGGTGGAAAATACTGGCTGTAGGGATGGCCAAGTACTATACCATTGAACGTGGGTTAATTTATTTTAGCTATAATTCAGGAATTTGATTTGCAGAACCTTACAGAGTAAATGTCTGTACTTTACATAGCCAGCAAGCATTTATTGTTCATACCAAATAGGCTGTTTCAAAGGGCAGTTAAGAGTCAACCATGTTGAAAGGTTTGAGTTGCATATTGACAGATCTGGTACGAATGATTAATTTCTTTCCCATAAGGACTTTAGAGAAGCAGATCTATTTCATGCCAATCAGTAGCTTCATGGTTACCTTGACCGATGAAAGCTTTTTATTCCAAATTTATTTAATTACTTGTATTTAAATTCCCAGTTGCCATGGGGGGCTTGATCATGTCACTGGAATAATAGACCAGGATTCTGGCTAATAGCAAGTAACTTGAGCACTGTACCTGGTCGCTCTAAAAGATCGTCAATTGGAAACTGCCTCATAAATAGAATGGTAGGGACCATGGCAAAGTAATGTGCATGATCTTTGGAAGGAACAGACCTGATGCTTTCCTTTTCATTTTCTTATTTGTGATCAAAAAATGTTGACTTTTTAAAGACTCCTTTAAATGCATGAAGCAGTTTATTTCACAGGCTGCTGTAAATATAGGTTGCATTTTGCACTTGAATGTCTTGCTCTAAATTATTGCTCATTTGGTAAATCCATAAAATGCTTTCCTGACACAGAAAATGAAAAGGTAAATGCCAATTAGAAAGGCCATTTAGCCCATCTCTCTCAATGTTTCATAGAAACCTATTATCTCATTGCAGTATCGGACTACTAATCCACTACCCAAAAGTCTAGCATGTCTTCCCAAATATTAGTCCAAACTTTCCATTATAATTTAGTTTGAAGAGGAGTTCTTTCTTCTTTTAGGACACTCCTTAAAACCTGCCACTTTGACCAAGCTTTTGTTCACAAATCTTAAAATTTATATTCCGCTTTAATGATCCTGTGCAGTGTTTTGGGACATTTTACTTTCTATTCCACCCAGTACCTTGTATACCTGTGTAACATTCTCATGGG
Organism: Pristis pectinata; assembly: GCF_009764475.1. Lineage (NCBI taxonomy): Eukaryota > Metazoa > Chordata > Chondrichthyes > Rhinopristiformes > Pristidae > Pristis > Pristis pectinata. Next base: position 17,267,019 of record NC_067420.1, read on the forward strand.
GTGGGTGTGTACCTTTTATCCCTCAGGGCTGGAGAGCAGCTGATCGAACTATTCTCATGATTAGCATAATGAAGTTTCCCTATGTCACTCCCAGGCTTGGATGCTTTCTTTAATCAAAACCAAAACTATCCTATACAAGAGTTACTGTTTAAATGTTAGTTGTCACCGGGTTTACATACTTTCCAGACTTAACTGATTTGATTTCTTTTTTCTCATTACGTAGCCTTTTACCATTGTCTTGATTCAACATTGCAAAGTGATAGCATCTCAAAAATTCATTTCTCAGTTTATTTCTCAAGGCATTGGAATGTTGCAGTAGAAAGGACAGTATTTAGTATCTTAAGTATTTATGTATTCCAGGAAATCAGAAATTTTGTTTTCCTTGACTTTAAAAAGGCTGACAACCTTACAGCCTCCTGTAGCTTCCTTGAGCTCTGGTTTCATGAACATGACACTGCATAAGCTCCCTGAACTTATTGGCGGTGGTGGGAAACATTGCAACAGAGTTGAATTGACTTCAAGGCCATCTATTTATTTATCTGTCTATCTATTTATAAATTGCCATAATATCAATTGATTATACTGTCATATTCCTTATCAAGAAGAAACATTCTATCAACAGTATCACATGAGATCTTCTTCACAGGCATTCCTTGGGGATCAAGGATGACTTGCTTTCACTCCAATTTTGTGGGTTTTGAGATGGCTAATAAGACCAATGTGTTAACTGCAGACATCTCCAAGGATGGGACAGGAGATGGCTTATGAGATGGGCAGGTGGGTAGTACATTTTTTGCAAGGTGGTACATTTTTTTAGCTGCTTATGCAGAGTTTCTGTTTGCTCCTGATGCATGACCTCAATATTCTCAGTATCATCCCGAACGCTCTTTCTCCACTTGTATCTTGAGCGATCATGGACCAGGGGTTCTAAGGAGTTGGTGGGGATGTTGCACTTCCTCAAGGAAGCCTTGAGCACATCCATGAATAGTTTTCTTTGTCCACCTAGTAATCTCCTACAATTGAGCTGGGAATAAAGTGTCTATTTTGGGAATGTGAACAGTGTGGCCTGCACAATGTAGCATATGATATACTTTCTAGTTTTTGTAGTATCCGTTTTTGGAGTGATCCCCAAAATTGTCTAACAGGACTGTTATGAGAAATGGAGAATTTAAAATATTGTTGAAACTATTTGTGCTTATGACATATATTTTGATTTTCTTCAATAATATATTCATTATTTGCATATAAACATTTCGAAAATTCTATGATTGCTAATGTATTTATGATGTTCTGCAGATTTTCTATATAGTTCTATCACTGGTATTTAAATAAAGTGTTGTGGCTACTCTGGCATACATACTTAAATTGCACAGTATCATATAAGTAGACATTGACTATAATGTCTTGAACTCTGTCCCACCATTCATTTACATTGCTTCTGATCTCTACCTCATTTATCTCCCTGTCCTCCAATTCTCTTTGTACCATTGTATTTTGGTCCTTCCAAATATGTTTTATCTGAATGGAGCATTTTGAGCTGAGTATCTTTGAGTTGGTATACTGATGGTTGCAGTCTGGCACTAAACAGTGAGACCTATGCAACAAAATAAAGATATTGGCACAAAATTAAAGTTTTCTGGCTTTTTGTTTTTAAAAAGGTTTTCCTCCATAACTTTGAGTATTTTTTTTAAAGAAAAGATGCACTCAATAAGGTGATTAAAATATTATTCTTGAAAAATTTACATTTTTAAATAATTCCATTAAAATATCATGGGAGTATTTTACTATGTTGAAAGTGCTAAATGTAAGTTGTGGCACAGAACATTCCCAGATCAGCAATGAAGATTTTGACTTCTGAAGCTGTGCTGCAACAATGTGAACAGCTTAAATTGAATTGTGCCAGAACTACAGGTTTTAATTTGCCACAGTCTGAGCCATTGGCATTTAAGAGTTGACTTGGAATTGTGATCACAGAGGCGTTTACAACCATTAGGGAAAATGTACTACTAACCCAATAATGAGGGCTGGATTTGAACCCATGGACTAACATTGAAAAGCCAGTGACTTGTGCACTGCAACACCACTGAATTTCTTGTATTCATTTATCTGTATTTGCAGTTGTATGTGAAAGTGGCATGTCATTATTGGTGGTATATTTTAAATTTAAGCCATATGAAACATGTATTATAAATTTTAAATAGTTCATAAAAAAGACATTTAAAATGGCTTCCTCTTGATTTTGTACGAGTGAAAACAGCAGATGGCTATAAAATGCTTTTCTTTTCCTCACAGAGCAACAGAGCACAGCAAAATGAAACATTTTTGCAGTATTAGAAATATTCCAAAGGTTCAGTTTTAATTAGTTGGTAACAACCTAGCCTCTAAAATAGAAAGTTATGGGCCTATGTCCTAGTCCTTAATTTGAGCACTTAATACAGACAGCATGATACCGAGGAAGGAGTTTAAGAGTTTTTTTAGATGAAATATTAAACAGAGGCTGCATCTGCTTATTCTATCAGTTCAGAATGAATGTTAAAGATCTTGTGGCGCTATTTCAAGAACACCAGGGAATTTATTCATTGCCCTGAGCAACATTTTTCCCTAAATGAAAATAAGCAAGAACAGATTAACTGATTCATTTTCTTATTGCTATTTATGGGATATTGATGTACATCAGTGGTTCTTAAAATCAGAAAGTAAGTGTCCTCCTGGAATTATTGGCCCACTTCAAGGCAATTTTGCTGTAATTTGTGAAAGATATTAACCAGAAAGACCATTATAAATACTTCAGAATGTGTTTTTCTTCATAAAATGCAAGACAAAGTTGTGAATACAGGAAAAATAAGACATTTCACTGCACTAAGGATGAACTATGCTCAATTCAAGAGCAGCTCAATCCCTAAGGGAGAGAAATCAGATAAATTTGGAGATTCCTTGAGGTCCCCAGATCCCAGTTTGAAAATATATAAAAAAATAACTTCCGTATTTGCCTGCATTAATAAACATTATTCTCAAAGGAATTCATTACGTCATGACTTTGATACTATCAAAGACATCATTGAGAAAAATAGATGAAATTACTTTTAAGGATTGGTAAAAATTCAGTGGACCCTGCATTGAGGCTGTAAACTTGTGCTTGTGTAAAGCTGCTTGAAGTAGCACCATATTCATGAAGGTATTCAAATTATTATTTCAAGAGTATTATTGATGTGGCTGTTTACATTTGGATTTAATTTTTCCCAATCTCCACCTGTTAAAAATTGTCATTTTCTCAAGTGTTGATAGGCAATAATGTGATGAAGGCATGCAGATCCCATTTCAGAATGGGATCTGCATGCCTTCAACTGTGTACTTTTTATTTTTATGAGTTCCTATGTCCAACTTTATAATTAAAATTGCATTTGCAATATAGTTACATAAGGTACGTTTTCCCAGAATACAGAGTAGAAAGAAAAAAGAAATGTATGAAAATAGTTTTAAAATATTTTCTATTATTATTTGGTTTCCCACAGCATTGTTTGTAGCAAATTAGAAAATACACTGTTATATAGTTACAACATGTAATGTGTTATGTATTATTCTGATTGTGTGCAAGTGATCTATCCCTTTTAAAGCCACATAAACTAATGGGAATACATAGGCACAATCTGAGATTAATTAGAGGCTAATTGTTGTTGGCTTGGCTTTGGGTTCGGTGGAATTTGTAATGAGTGTGAGTTTCTAAAGATCATAAATAGATTTCTTTTTATAACGTTATTCTGTTCAGTTAGGATTTAAATTCTGCATTTTCCATAGTAACCCTCACCCTCCCTCAGCGTCTATGCTGATGGCTTATTGGTCTGGGCAGCTATTTCTTAAGAACTAATCATGAAATTCAATTCCATGATTATGTGAAACCAATCCTGACCGTTTTCTCTCCATTCTTCCAGTAGAAGATAGTATACTCTTGTAGTACAACAATAGTCTCACAGAAAAATAATAAATCTGCCCAAATTGGATAGAACTCGTGCACTAAATAGAATTAGTTGAAGTGACAATCAAGGCCTTAAACACTAGTTGGGGACTTAGATCTGTGAATTTCCTTTAGAATTATAAGGCAAAATATCCAGAGTTGTACCACACCACAGATCCTATCATGGCTGAACACGGGTGCAGCTATGGAACCCACATATTTGCCTTATGCAACATAACATGTACAACAAACAGATGTTGATCATAAATATTACAAATTCATTATTCTGTATGATAAAAGGATGAAAATAATCACGTGCTGTGCAGGTGTTAGTGTTATGGTACTAGCTATAGAGTCATAGAGTTGTGCAGCACAGAAATGGGTCCCTTGGCCCACCACATCCATGCCAACCATTTTGCCCAACTACACTAATCCCATTTGCCTGCATTATAACCGTATCCTTCTATGCCTTACCTATTTAAGTATCTGTCTAAATGCCTCTTAAAGGTAATAATTGTATCTGATTCCACCATCTTCTCTGTCAAAGTGTTCCAGATATCAATCATGTTGTGTTTAAAAAAAACTTGCCCCCTCAGATCCCCTTTAAAACTCCTACCTCTCACCTTAAACCTATGTTCTCTGGTTTTAGATAATCCCCTGGGGGGAAAGATTGACTGTCTACCCTATGTATGCCTCTCATAATCTTATACGCTTCCATTAGATCACCCCTCAAGCCTCCTCTGCTCCTAGGAAAGCAGATTTCTCCCCTTAATCTCTCCCCTTAACCAAAGTCTTGAAATCCAGGCAATGTCCTGGTAAATCTCCTCTTGCACTCTCTCCAGTACAATCACATCCTTCCTACAGTGTGGCAACCAGAACTGCACACAGTGCTCCACGTGCAGCCTAGCCAGTGTTTTGTGAAGTTACAATATAAGTCCCAAATGTAATATTCTGTGCCCTGCCCTGTGAAGATAAGCATGCCATATGCCTTTTTCACCACCCTATTTAAATCCTTCCTTTTGAATAATCTGTTTTGCTCATTATGTAGCCCACAACTTATCAGCTTTAAAACAACCTGTTCTTTGAGAATGAAGGTTTTAAACATTTCATGCATGTAACTGTTTCAGTTCTGCAAACACTATGTAATAATATGCATGTAAAATAAAACAAAATGTTACTCAAAGCTAGTAGAGCCATTTCCTCACAGCTACAAGGAACCAAGTTTGACCCTGCCTTCAGTGCTGTCTGTGTGGAGTTTGCACATCCTCCCTGTGACCACATGGGTTTTCTCTGGGTGCTCAGGTTTCCTTGATGTGTACGTGAGTGGTAGAATCTGGGAGGAGTTGTTGGGAATATGGGGAGAATAAAATGGGTTAGGATTAGTTTAAATGGGCATTTGAAGGCTGGCATGGACTCAGTGGGTTGAAAGGCCTGTTTCTGTGCTGTATGACTCTAAAAGATGAAGAACATTGGATTAGGATTTCCAGTTTACTCAAGTGAACAAGGGAGTAAAAACATGCTTGCAGTCATTTCGCCAAATGTGAAAGAGCAATCCACGTAATTCCGACGTTACTCTCACTGACCTCCTCCGCCCTGCTGAATTAACAATCTTCAAGAATACCAAAGCCTATTCAGTAGGGTAAAACAACTCTGGTTTGGTTCAGTGAACCAAATCTATTGATAATGAAGCAGATAAGCATTTATTGTGGTGAATTATTATCATTAACAGGAAACATTTGACAAAGCTCTTGGGATCGGTTATTGCCCATTGCTCTAGCATTGTAACTGATTTAAGGTATGTGACTTAGCACATACTATTATTGGAAACCTAACAGAGTCATATGTATTGGCCACCTTCTGATTCAATTGTTATATTACAGTTTCTGACAGATATACATTATTTTTGGGTCATACATAAAATGCAATAAAATTGGGCCTGGTTTTGCTTATATATGACAAAAATATTGCTACCTGTGATTTAGCATCCAACTGATTCATCACTAATGAAACAGCAATTGATTCCTATATTAAAACATTTTTACAGAATGGGATTCATTTCAGACAAACATAGGGAAGACAAAAGTTGTGATGTCCCCTTTATTCAACTGTAATGTCATTTCTAAATAAATGGTACGTACAGGATGTTGAACACATTTTAAATTTGAACGGTACCCAGTCATTTTGTGTGTTAAAACCAACATTTATTTTTCTTGTACAAATGTTAATACTTGGAAGATGAAGGAAATATGTATGGCAGCCTGTAGTTTGAGATGTTTTACAGAAGTACAAACAATATCCCAATTGTACACAATAACAAAAAAGATTAACTGCTTTAACAAAGTTAAGAATCAAATGAAATAGAATGAAACCTTTAATATGAGTAGGGCTTGAATGTTTTTATTTGATTCATTTCAGGGGTGCTTCTTTGTTATTTGATAGTGTACAGCAAAATTTTTGGTTATTTAAAAAAAAATCACTGGGGATCCATCAGCTTTTAGTTTCTAAAGCGCTACTAAATCAAAGCTGTTAGAGTCAGTCATCAGCTAGTTCAGCCTTTACTTTATTTCTTAATTCTTTATGTTCTTGCACCTTATCATGAATACCATGTACTTTTTGCCCAGCTTTTAGTCTTCTGGCCTTTTTGACTGCCATCACACCAGTGAAATGTGCACCCAAAACCAAATCAGAGTAGTATTTTTGAAAGTCATATATGGCATTCTTAAAACAAAATGAATGAAAATGTAAATTCTGCATACTTGATATTTATTGTTGGCACGGATTTTTATCAGTAGGGGGAAATAAAAGTGATCTTCCAAGTAAATCTTTGGGAGTGGTGTTTCAGATTTTATTGATTTTAAAACAAAAAAAAATCTTGTGCTGTACATGAAACAGAAATTTAATCATTGGCTTTCCATTCTCGGTCAGTGGAAGGTTTTCCATAGATACAAATTGGCTTTGTTTTGATGGCAAATTCCAAGCAATTAGGTTGATTAATGCCTACAACTAATGTAGCCAAAGAAGCAGTTTAGACACTTTTTTTCTGAGAACATTGTTGCAGATTGATAAGGTATTGACAAAAAGACTTTAGTTTATCATATTGTTATCTTGGTGAGGGTTGGAGGGGAATCTAAAATACTGTTGTGACAATTATTTCAAATCCTTTTTTTTCAACATCAGTCCGCTATCATTAACTAAAGCTTAGCATTTCCTGCATAGATGGAACACAACTATGCTGGTGGACAACAGCCAACAATACATTGTTGTGTAATAAAAGCGCCAGGCATTGGTTGTTGTGTTGCTATGGTCCCAACATAGCAACCAGTTACAGTATACACATCTCCAGATGTGGTAAAGCTGAATAATAGCAAGCACTAAATCTGTTTAAACAAAAACAAATGATTAAGTGGGTGCACACACAGGGTAAACCCATGAATCAATTTCTTCAGACATAAGCTTCAGTTTTCTTGTTTTTTAAAAATAATCATTTAAATATTCCCCTTTTAGCTTGTGAACTGTATTGCACTATGAATAAAATTTACTTAAACAGTTTAAATCTCATCTAATGATCCTTTGTAGTTGTGCTTTTTTAAAAGTTAACTGGTTCTAAAAATAGTATTTAAAATATTTTTGAAGCCATCTTAATGAAATTGACTGATCTAAAGTTCTGGAAAATGAAATGATATTCCTTTTTGCTCACCTGTGCTCCATCTTGTGATAGAGCAGAACTTGTATAGAGAGCGAATCTCCCACATACTCTCACAACCTCGGAAGACAAGTCGGAAGACTTTTTATAACTCGGTCAAGGATGTGAACGTTACTTGCAGGGTGTTTATTGCCTATCCCTGTATAGTATGTGTAATCAATGAGGACCTGTTAATGAAGTCCATTGCAAAGTGTACAGATCGCTAAATGTGAAACACAAAGATATCAAACTAAATGACTAATTAATTCAAAGGTTCTGTTAACACTGCCCCTCCACACATTAGTGCACGTCATAAATAATGAAATACGTTTACTTATACTACACTGCTCTACTTTTTAAGAAAAGCACAAACTGATCTAGCATATCTATAAATTTAACCATGTTGCACTTTTTCACATCTGTGATCTTAGCAGCAGTATTAATGCTATTTATTTTGAATTTACAGATTCAACAAATATTGCTAGAGTGTTACCCACCTCTGGATTTAATAAAGTTGTCTCCTTTAGATCTTCATTAGAAATATATAATTGGCTCTTTTTGCACAATTGTGGGATTCACATACAGAACACCTTTATTCTCAGGCATAGCTGACATATATCATCTTCACTATTCTCTTGGGTATCATGCTGTAGGATCAAGCAGTCTACGTGAACTTTTTTGAATCTCTGTCCGATCTTTATGAAATCATTTTTCGAACCATTTATCTCCACTACTTCCCTAATGTTACATCTTCTCATTTCTGACCCACCTGGAAGTATCGGCACAAGAACTGTATCGTGCAGACTGAACTGCTCATCCTTGCAGTTGTGTACTGATGCCTACTCTGCTTTGACTTGCTTTCGTCCACATTCTTACTCCAAATTGGGTTAAGTAAGACTTGCCCAGGACCTGAGGCTACGCATCATTATTTCCATTGCAGTGTACCCTGTTGTGGATTGTGGTGTTGATCTCTAGCTTAGAAACATTGCTGCTAATCAATGTTTTATTGTGATGTTCAGTTGACCTTCCATGGCCTGTTTCTGCACTGTCTCCTTTTAACATGTGAAATGACCATTTTGCTTCCTCATTGAAGCTGGGTGGTAAGAAGAATTGAAGTAGTGCTTTATTCCATAGCTACTCAGAGGTTCCATTACAACCTCTGAAAAAGATAGCTCTGACTTCCTCTATCATGCATTCTTTTTTGAAGTATGACTCCGCATTGTTTATTTCTAACCACATTGAATGGCTGCCGATTAATTTAAAGAGCCATCCAACCATTTTCACAATAATTTGTTTTCACAATAAGCTCATTTATACAGCTGGAGTGGTGCTTTAGCAGATTATGTTTTGCATGACATACTGACCAGATCCTAAATCTCTTGCTATTACATATTTAATATACCAAGTTTTCTGAATGGAGTTCTTCCATTACTTTGCTTTTTCAGTTCCTTTGATATCATTGCCCTATATCTCCATTTTGTATCCTTGGTTGGTAGACAGTTCAAAGAGTTTATGGAGCTGTACAGCATGTAAACAGGTCTTATGGCCCACTGAGTCCGTGCGAACTATCAAACACCCATTTACACTAATTTCATTTGATTCTCCCCACACCCCCCCATTCCCATCAACTTCCAACAGATTCTACTTCTGCCACTATACTCACCCACACACTAAGGGCAATTTACAGTGGTCAATTAATTTACCAATCCACACATCATTGAAATATGGAAGGAACTTGAGTGCCTGGAGGAAACTCGGGCAGTCACAAGGAGAACATGTTCATATACTTGGCTCAAAATTAGGTTGATTTGCTAAGTAAACTTTTTCCATTGTTGTGACATTCTATCACCTGTAGAGTGTAACTTTCTGCATAAGATAGTCTCCACAAATTGGGTATTGTTTTGTTAAAGATGCTCTGTGCTCGATATCATAATAATATTGAAACAGGAGCATGGCACATACCTGTATTCATGATCTTCATTGTGGGAATAGCAAGCTTCAGTCCCAGAATGGTCAACAAAGTTTTGTGATTAGTAACTAGTGTGAATGGTCTTCCAAATAAGAAATGGTACCGACTTGTATCTCAAAATATAATCACCAACGTCTTCTTTGAGTGTAGTTTTTTACATTTTTGGTCAGCATTGTGACGTGTTTAAAAAAAAAATTAGGTTTGCCACGACTTCTGTCCATGAAACTCTACAGCTGGAAACATTGCAAGCAAGTTTTAGTGCAGAGTTAGTGTCGTAATCTCCCAAAAAAAATTCACTGCTGAATCCAGGAAGTGTGAACTAATTGGATACACAATTGGCTTAATGGTATGAAGCAGAGGGTGATGGCGGAAGTTGTTTTTTTTGGACTGCAGACCCATGACCAGTGATGTTCCCTGGGGTAGGTGCTAGGCCCATTGCTATTTGTCATCTATATCAATGTTTTGGATGGGAATGTACAAGGCATGGTTAGCAAGTTTGCAGATGATGCTAAATTAGGTGTCGTTGTAAACAATGAAGATTGTTGTCAGGAATTACAGAGGGATCTTGATTAACTGGGTAAGTGAGCTGAAGAATGGCAAACTGAGTTTAATTTGGTTAAGTGTGAGGTGTTGCATTTTGGGAATACAAATCAGGGTAGGACTTTCACAGTGAATGTTTGGGGCCTGGGGAGTGTTGTAGAACAGAGGGACTTAAGAGTACAAGTACCTGGTTCCCTAAAAGTGGCGTCGCAGGTAGACAGGGTGGTGAAGAAGGCTTTTGGTATGCTGGCCTTCATCACTCAGGACACTGAGTATAGAAATAGGGATGTTGTAGCTGTATAAGACATTGGTGAGGCTGCATTTGGAATATTGTGTTCAGTTTTGGTCACCCTGGTATAGGAAAGATGACATTATACTGGAAAGAGTGCAGAGGAGGTTTAAGAGGATGTTGCTGGGACCCGAGGGACTGAGTTAGGGAGAGAGGTTGAGTTGGTTGGGGCTTTATTCATTGGACCATAGGAGACTGACGGGTGACCTTATAGAGGTATATAAAATCATGAGGGGTGTAGATAGGGTGAAAGCGCACAGTGTTTTTCCCAGGGTTGGTGTATCAAGAACCTGAGGGGTAACTTTTTCACCCAGAGGAATGAGCTGCCAGAGGAAGTGGTTGAGGCATATACATTAACACTTAAAAAGCACTAGGACAGATACATGAATAGGAAGGGTTTAGAGTGATATGGGCCAAGCACTGGCAAATGGCACTAGTTTAGATGGGAATCTTGGTCAGCATGGACGAGTTGAGTCGAAGGGCCTGTTTCCATGCTATGCGACTCTATGACTGAAACTTTTATTCTCCCTGAGCTTTCATCCATAACTCTCTCAGCCAGTCTTTTCCTTGTAGAGCTGGTCTGTTCACATAATCAGCTACAGTGATTAGATTGCAAGCTTCAACAGCTCTTGAATTCCAATACAGCTGTGCTTTCTTCCCTTCACTTTCCTCTGACCCCATTTCTTCATTCAGTTCTATGCCCTGTTCAATTTTCACAATTCTTTCTGATCTCCCCTCCCTGAGCCCGAGAGATCGGTCCTCGGTAGAGGTCTCCTCTTTGATCCATACCCATCTAAGTGAGTTTTGAGTCTGACATGATGTTGAACTTTTCTCCCACTCCCTCCACCTCTGCCCATTTCTTTGGTCAGGAGTCTTCACTCCAGATTGTGAACCTCTCCATCTCCAGGATTCCCAATTCCTTTGCCCTCTTACCTTCTCAAGATCTATTCATTGCAAACTACTGATGCAACATTGACCATCTTGATTTTTTTCACTCTCCTTACTTTAACGTGGTGCCTTCTGAACGCAACACTACGTTCACTAACAACCAACACCAATATTGTCATCAAACCCAAGAGTGGGGTGGAGCTGTTGTGGTCGGATGAGCTGACGTGTATCTCACAGAGACCAAATGCCAGCTCTCAGACATTTACTTCCTCGCACCTCTCCCTGGATCATGGCCCCATCACTGAATGTCTGGCTATTGTCTGCCAGATAGTGACAGATCTCATTTCCTTAGGAGATCTCATTTCCTTAGGAGATCTTCCCTCCACAGCTTCCAGCTTTGCAGTTTCCCAGTCCTGCACAGCTGCTTCTATGTCCTCTCAAGATTCGGAAGCAGGACTGTTCCAGCAGACCCACTGTATCAGCCTGCTCAAGCCCACAGAATGCATTTCTTCTTATTTTGACTCCATCCTTTCTCTCTGGGTCCAGTCCCTTCCTTCCTTGTATATGTGACATCGCTGTACCCTCCAGCACTTTGACAGTTTCCAATTACCTGGTCTCAATATGCTCATTTTTACTATCAACATAGAATTCCTTTATACCCCATCCCACACCTGAATGCACTGAAATTGAAATGCTGGTACAGATTTCTTTTTTAGAATCATTATGTAATTGCTAATCATCTCTATTGGCCTCTAATTGTGTTGTACAACTTATAACTTTCTAGAATTATTCTATTCATTAAATAGGGTGTCTGAAATACTAATAAAAGTGAAACACAAGGAGGTCAAACAAGAGTCTGCTCAGGCTGCCTCTGTGTTTGGTAGTACATGTGATGTAACTAGCCATCTATGGTGGGTCTTTACACCTATTTGAATTGTACATACCCAGGAATTATGATAGAGATGTCTGAGGTGTCAGCTGAAGGATAAGATGCCATGAGTATGTCAAATTGTACACAATTAATCAATGAGGCAGGTGTCAACTTAGACATAAGAATACAGATATTAATGAAGCGGACTTTGTAGGGTTAAATTGTATGACAATCTTGCTGTCCCAGGAATCAGTTTGGTGAACCTTTGTGTCCAAATCAAGCCTGTAACTCACTGTTTTATATTGTTATTATAGCTTCTTGAAGACTTTTGGTACACCTGAATCATCACTCATGCCAAAAAAGCATGGTGTCATATTTTCATCCCTGACAGTCTTGTCAGTCCTGGGTCAGAATAAAGCAACTGTGGCCCACATAGTTCACCCCAATGTGGTGGATAAGTTGGGATGTGTGTGTAACATAAAAGAGAGCCAAATACATTATGTAAGGAGGATAAAACACTATTAAAAGCATAAAATTTGCAGACCTTTGAAATGAAAGAGTAGTGGCTCGGAGCAGTGTCAATGTGTTGTACTGTTTTAAGCAAGTTTGGATTGATTTTTTTACACCATTTATCGTCTTTGCTGCAAACACTGCTATCACATGGTAGATGGATGTTCCGAATGTTCAATTTTGTATTTTGAAAAGTATAGTATACTTGTCACCGTATTTTTTTTTTGAGATGCAACTCTTAATTCAAAGTTTTTCCTTCAAAATTTGAATCAGCTGTTGCCAAATTAATTAAGTTTAATGAAATAGTATGCCAGATAACTAACCATTGCTTTATACTTAAAGCGACAGTTTTTAATATTACATTAATGTGAGTATTCTCCAAGATGCACTATAATGGCTGAGATCTTGGTGATAGATGTTAGCATTGCCAAACCGAACCATTGGAAATTACCTGCTTAAATGGAGGCAAATTCGGGATTTTTTCTTTTTCATGAGCTGTCACACCCAGATGTCTCGGACTTGCTGACGCAGAATGAAGAATCTGTCAGTTCTTTTCTCTCCTGGACCCTACATTGGAGTCCACGGCAAGGTCCAGTCTTCCTGACACTCTAAAGAATCATCTCTTGAATCTTGAGCCAGCTAAACCATCTCAGGATCCCATGTCCCTATTGATTTTATTGGAGGTTATAAGCTGGCAATTAGGAGACAAAAGATAAGAATTTTTAAAAATTTTAATTATTATAATTTATTTTAAATGTTTTACTTATGTGTTATGTTTTTAACTTTTTCATTATCCAATCTTAATAGCTAAATGTCTCTAAATGTAAGATATAGACAAATGGAAAAAATAGAAGCAAGAAATAGCTGTTTGGTCCTTCCAGTCCTTTCTGCCATTGAAAATGATCATGACTGATATTATATTATAACTCTCTCTCATACCCTTTGATGCCTGTTGTGTCGAGAAATCTATATATCTGTCTACTTAAGTATATTCAGCTGCTTGGCTTCCACAGCCTTTGGAGCTAGAGAATTTCACAAATTTGCCATCCTACAAATCCACAGTCTTAAATATCTTCCCTTTTATCCTAAGATTGTGAACCTTGGTTCTGCAACCACCCCTCCTCTCCCTCCATTGACTCTCTCTGCACTTCCCACTGCCTCGGGAGAACAGCCAACATAATCAAAGACTCTTCCCACCCCAGTCATTCTCTCTTCTCCTGCCTCCCATTGGGCAGAAGATACAAAAGCCTAAGAACACATACCACCAGGCTCAATGACAGCTTCTATCCTGCCGTTATAAGACTCTTGAATGGACCTCTTGTATGATTAAAGATGAACTTGTGATCTCTCAATCCTATCTCGTGACTCTTGCACTTTATTTGTCTATCTGCACTGAACTTTCTCTGTAACAGTAACACCATATTCTTTATTTTTTTTCCCCCCCCTTTTGTACTGCCTCGAATGATCTGGCATGCAAACAAAAGCTTTTCTCTGTACCTCAGTATGTGTGACAGTAATAAACTGATAACCAATATGCTCCCTGTATCTAGCCTGTTGAGTTCTGTCAGAATTTTGTATGTTTCAATGAGCTCTCATTCTTTAAACTGTAGTGAATACAACTAGTGAAACCCTAGCTGACCTAATCTCTCCATGACAATCTTGCTGTCCCAGGAATCAGTTTGATGAACCTCTGTTGCACTCCCTCTATGTTAACTATATCCTTTTGTAGGTAAGGGGACCAAAATTGCGCACAATACTGCAAATACCAAATTCTTTATTAAAATCACTCATGGTTTTTACAGCTGGTAAACTGAGAGTGGGGATAAGTTTAGAATGTGTTTCAGGGATGGGGCTTCTTCAGTGCATCTCCAGATGCCTTATTGCTTCTGAGGTCACACCAACAGATTCTGCAAGATAGGTCCTCCACATTTCAATCTGCTAAGCATGGCGATGGGCAGTGATTTCAGTGGGAGGTGGGGCACAAGGACAACAAGATTTGGCCCAATAATTTGGGCACTTTGCAGTTTTAGGTTTTAGTCCATTTTCTATTGGAAGAGTAATTTTACATTAAAGTTTTCAATAGAGGAAAGCCCTGGATATTTAGTTTAGTATCCAACACTGTCGGTATTTCCTCATTAATTGAAAATGATGTTTTGGTGAAAGTTAGTTTATCTTCCTTTACCTTCTTCAATGCTCAATCCTGCTTCTACTAGCAATGGTATACTTCTGTGCAGCATCAGTAAGTCGGTGATGAACTGACACTGCTTGTCATTGCCCTGTGTGAGATCTTCAGCTGTTAGATGCAGCTGCTTCAACTACTGCTGGAATAAATCTGCAGTTCTAAAAACAGTTTGCAGTGATTCTGCTTTCAACTAAATGGCTCAAATGTGGCTGCAAAAGATCCAATGAAATCTGCAAGTCAGCATCATGTATTGTGAACAATTCTGAAGCAGTTTTGTTTTTGTAGTTCTCACCCGTACAATGAATCACAATAGTTTCCATTGGATGTGGATATCATGTTAGCATGGAAAGTATGAGCTCTGGCACATTTGCACATGAATCCCAAGCTTTCCAGTTGCTAAAGCAATTACTTTTTACCCTGTCATGCTGCAGAGCCACTCTCATTAAAGAAGCACCAATCTTCTTAGCATTTGGGGTTTTATCATGGTAAGGGGGTCGGTTGAACTCCTAATCAGTTGGCTGTTTTGTTTATTCACCACTTATTCCTACTGAAATTATTACACCTGCTTATTTTGTTTTCCTGTCCTGAGCAGTTTTCATGAATGAAACTTGTCAAAAGAGTATGGTTCATCTGCAGTAAAGATGTCTTCAGTGTAATAAAGAAATACAGTCTCAAGAATTTTATTATGCACTCAGTTGATATTTTCTATGGGACTGGCCATTCTCAAGTGGGAACTTGATTGCACAACAGTTTTTGAAGGATCTGATCCACAATACAAGAACAGGTTCACTTCTGAATTTTTTATGAATCAATTCATTTTTGAATTATGGACAAATAGAACAATTCTATTGCAACCTAGCAGCAATTCACTTCTTGTTTTCCAAGTGTATAGGGAGTAGGAAGGGTGGGAAATCACATTTTTGTGTCACAGCTTTCTTCATTTACTCAAATTGCTCCTCACCATAATTTGACTGTATTTTTCCTCAGTAGTATGGGACTTTACTGTTGGCTACATTTTCTTAATTGGCTTCAGGTGGGGAGTGCTGCCAATTTTAGGGGCTGAACATTATTCATGGAGTTGTATTCAAACTCAGGAAGTACATTTTTGAATTGAGTTGAATTTGAGTTAAATAATGATTTCAATTAAGAGTTACAATGGCTAAAGCAATGCAAATCAGACTGTTAATCTTGGGGCTTTAATTAAACAGATAGCAATTCAACTTCCGATCCTAGTTTGTCTAACTATTTTACTAATGGGAAGAGCTGAATGTTATCAATTGCTTTGAAATATAATACTGGATCAATAAAGTCTTCAAATTCAGTTGGCCATCTGCTATCCCAACTGGTCTTAATGAGTGTTTTCTTGCTTTAAGTTCAGTGATGAATTTCAGTATTTATTTGTCAAATTTATTGTACTAGATTGAAAATATTAAATCGTTTTGCAGAAAAGGTCAGTTACATCCCAAGATTTTCTTGAGCTGGATACTGACAGATAGGCAGAATGCTTTCCACATTTACCACATCTGTCATGAAAGTTGATAAGAGTCCTCTTATGGAAATAATAACGCATTTTATATTGTGAAATTCTGAGTTTTGATTTGGTCACTTTGGAGAGGGTGCAGAGGAGATTAACCAGGAAGATAATAAGGATGAAGGATGTGAGGAGAGACTAAAGAATCTGGAGTTGCATGGACAACAGATGTCTAAGGGAAGATTTAACAGAGATGTTCAAATTATTAGTGCTTGTAGCAGAGTAGCTGAGGAGAACATTTCGACTGGTGGGAGAGATAATAACCAGAGACGACAACATTTAAAAATTGGCAAAGGAAACTTCGGTTACACCATGGAGTTCTAATTTGAAAACCACTGTTCAAAAGGATGTCAGAAGCAGGCTCAGCAGCTTTCCAAAAGGAAATGGGTGTATACCTTAAGAGGAATAATCTCTATATGCAGTGAGATACAAGTGTATGATTCTGTAATATTTGTGGAGACTAGCAACATTCTTTGGGGAATTTTATATCAAATGCCTTCCAATGGGAAGAACATGCTGTGGTTTTTCAGCTACTTTGAACCTGGAAAACTTGGGTACAGAAAGGGTAAAGATCTCCGGACAGATACAGGGGAATCCATACTGTTCATTTCTGTTCCATGCTCCACCTTTTTTTTTGTTGATACCTTCACCAATCTCCTGCGCAGATTTTCTCTAGCAGTTTCTTCACTGTCCCCCACCCAATTTCCTTGTATAAACATAAAAGATGAAGTGCCAGAAATAACCACCAGAAATTAGATTCAAAGGTATAATCTTAGTTACTGATATGCATTGGGAGTTCGCCAGAGAAAAAGGAGGGACTGTTAATGGTATAAAAATGGCACTGGTGCGTGGCAGATACTGGCAGCGTGGCATTTGCCAGAAGATCCACCTCGCAGTTCAAGAAATGTAGCCTGCAGGCAACAATAAATTGGCAACAGCTCAAAGTTCTGGTTGCCATCACAACATAGTACAGTGATTTAAATGTGAAAATGCACTTATTGTTCATTATGGTATTTGCATAGTTTACCTTCCTCCTAAATCCATTCTGTGTTAATTAATGTGATTTCTAAAACTCTATTCACGTCCTCAAATTGCAGTGACCCAGGTTCATTCTCGATGCGAGTAAAGAGGTGGTACTTTTTCAATGATATACAGAACTCAAATATCTGAAAAACAAGTAATGACAAAATTCAAAGACACTTTAGTTTAATCCGCAGTGTTCAAAATTTGATCTTGGTTCATAATATGAGCCTTTTTTTTGTCATGTCGTACACTAGTTGAATGGTCGATGATACCGAAGAATGGATGTTGCCCTAAAATTAAAATCACTGCCAAAGTTTAAATAATTTGGATAGGTTTTCAGTTGTAATTTTGTTTTAAAAGGGATCAGCTCAGAGTTGTTAATTGCAAAGTTCCTGACTCTATATATTTTGTACATCTCCAGATGAGATCTTAATGTTAATAGCCTGCTTTGGAGAGTGTCAGCAAATACATTGAACTCTCTTCCTACTTAAATTTCACCAACAGATTTTCATGTCAAACTTCTGCCACTTCACAATGTAAATAAAATACAATACCAGGGGCCTCTACATTTGTGCTACAATGTAGAATACCATTCTGCTGGATTAAATATACATGAGTTTGCACCAGAAGTCAGGAACTTAAGTGAAAATCCAAAAAAACTGCAGATGCTGGAAATCTTAAAAAAAACATAGAAAAGGTTGGAAATATTCAGCAGGTCAGGCTGCACCTGTGAGAAGAGAAACAGTCCACATTTTAGGTCGGAGACATTTCATCAGAATATATCAAGTTCTGACAAAGGGTCTCCAACCTGAAACATTTACTGTTTCTCTTCCCATAGATGTGGCCTGATCTGCTGAGTATTTCCAGTATTTTCTGAAAAGAAACTTAATTTCTTAATTTGGCATTTTTGGCAACAGACTGTTAATATTATAATAATGTACTGAATAAATATTTAATTTTACCTTTTAAATACTGCATTGGTTTCATTGAATTCTTCTTTGTTAAATTATGGTTCTTTTCAACTACCCTGTCTGTAAGATGTACTTTGTTTTAACAAGTCATTTGGCTGGTTACCAAAAAGCATGTTTTAGCAGGAGTCTGGTAGATCACTCAATTATATGAGCTCTATTTGTAATGTTGCTAATACGTGCTTAAAAACCTACATTAGAAATGGTATACTACCCTCCGCCCCCCATAAAATGACACACTACCTGAGGAATTTGAAAAGCAACTTGTCTGCATTACAGCAAATATATCAGTGTTAACACAAAACATAATTTGACAAATCTACAAACTGCAGTTTTGCTGCCTGTGTTTACTGGAACGAAGTCTGGCATGAAGCATTAAAACATATACTTTCACTTTCTGAAAATTGACTGATGCATTTTCCTTTATTGGCTACAAGTTCTTCTGCCAACCTCTGTTCTCTTTGCATCAAAAGTGAGCTGCACAAATAGGAATGGGAATTTACAGATATAGGCAGACAAAAAAGATAGACTCTTCAGGCAAAATCAGAGCCACATAGAGAGTTAAACTATAAATTTGACTGTTTTTTTCGCCTGTTTCTAGCAGGAATATTTTAGCACAAACTGTAATGTTACTTTTTAAAAAAAAAGAAATGCAGTGTTCTGGTCTAATAAAAGTTGACTTGAAATTGTGCACAGCTGTGGACATAAAACTTTAAAAGTGTTAATGAAAAACTGATATGATTACGCTTTATTTAATATACAGGATTCCACCAGTTAACGAAGGGGTTAGGTTCATAAAAAATCCTTTGCTATGCAAAAATCCATAAGCAGGATATACAGTAAACACTCGCCTTTCACCAGGGATACCAGTTGCTGTGGATGGTAAGGACTCAGAAGCTAGTCAATCTTCGCTCAGTAAGGATGCAGTAAATCAAAATCAACTGCGCTTGTTTTGACAAGCTAAAACGTGAAAGCTAAAACTTACAGGTCATTCATTCAATTGTTGTTGTTGCCAGATGGATGAGTGCAGATGCTCAAGAGTTTTTTCTTCCCATTTTAAGTATCTTATTTATTTCACAAACTTCTTCCTATTAAAAAGACTGTTACTGGTTTTCATGGGCTTGTATTTGAAAGCCAGACTCCAACTATATTCCCCGCTCTTCATGGTAGTGAATTAAATCTTTAAGTAACAAACTAACTTAAGTAAAACTTTTTGCTGCAGCAAAGATTGGCTAAGTAGATGTTTGCTGATTGAGGGAAAACTGTACCTTTTGAGTGTAGCTTCTTCAAAATGTATAATCCTACATGAGGAACTTTGATTGCAACTTGTCATTGGTGGAGGCATTGACTGACACAAACACCAGCCTTGGAAATAGCGCACCTAGCATCTGTTTGTGCAAATCACACACACAAGCCATTTAGTTTGTATTTCAACAATGTACTGTACAACAGCAATTATTTCCTGTTGAATTCCTGCCCATCTTGAAACTGGACTGAGCACTCACAGCTATTATTTACTCAAGTATGCTTAATGTTTCCCCAGCATCGTATATAGACTCAATGATGTTTTCAGTGTGCAATGTTTATTTTCACTATTACTAGCATAAATTGAAGTAAAATGGCCCTTCAATGAATATTCACAATTGAACCAGGAACATATTGTGTGACTTTGTTGTTTTAAGAGATACTGCTCTGAAACTGGGACATCGCTGCAGACTGCACAAACATCTTCCAGAATCCTTAGAATGTACTGCAATTGACACAAATGCTTTTCTAGCATTTATCTGCAAAGATAGTAACTTTTTGGGGAATCTTAGTAGTGATACTACAGGCAGCAATCTGCTACTGAAGGCATTGCTATGGTAATCGTTGGCCAGGTAGAGTAAGTCAGAAATGTAAGGGCAGGATGCAAACACCTGTCCTTCTTGGAAAACCCACCCCCACAGAGTCTTTGGGATCATGTACTACCTCTTATGAACAAGGTCTTCACAGCCTTGGGTCTTTTCAGCGTTTTCCTGCATAAGCCATTACTTTTGACTTGTGTTTCCCTCACTTCTGTTCCTTTTCATCCTTTGTAAAATATTAGGCATCTAGAGAAGGAACAGAACTTTCCATCTGATTCCCCCTCTTACTTTTCTGCCAGTTATAGAAATCCCTTTTGTAGAAGTAGTCTAGTCTAAGTACAGGACAGTGGGGAGAGGAACTACAACATTGTAATCAATTTGGCATCGAGTCTTATGCAATGATGGCCAGAACAACATGGCAGCAATGATATTTATCTATAATTGTAAGGCCTGCATTTATGAGGCTTTCATATGTCAGAGGGAAACAGTTCAATCAAGATTAACCTTGTACTTATTCATGTGACATACAGTAGATGATATTAGTTACCTTCCTAGGTGCGGTGTAGCAGGTTATGAAACAATCCCAGCAGCTGCTGGTATGACGTATTCTTGTGCAATTAAGAATGTTATTTGCACAAAATGAGAGTCCATTTCAGCAATGCTGATGTGTTCACAAACTCTATAACCATAGAAACTGACACTAAATATATGGAATATAACATGTTTTCTAAAACTTAAAAACTCTCACGCCCTGCATGTTTTGTAACCTTATAAGTGAACTTAGATGTTCTAGCACTGCAGCATTATATCCAATGGCTGCTGGAGGCTGCTTCCTTTCACTTTGAGTCCATTGCAGATTTACTTAGTGGCTCAAAAAGCTTTTGCCTTAGACAGCCTAGCCTCTGACTGCTGCTCAGGGCCAACTGAAGGAGCATTGTTAGCTCTGGGGTTTGAGTGAGTGTGCTGCTTGTGAAGCCATGGTGGCGGGTAAACTGGTGCCCTATTGAGGCGACCTTTAGACTCTGCTGAACTTGCTGACAGACAATGGGGCCCAGGTATCTGGTCCTTTACTGTCTTTATTCTTCTCTAAAGGAGTCCTGTGTACAATCGTAGCTGGACTCTGCTTATGATGATGAGAGATGAGTGAGGGAATATTCCTACTCCAGCAGGTGAACTCCCATGTGCCATATGATTTCTGTAGGAGTCATCTGCCCAGACATGTATTCTCTCTGCTTATGCAGGAGGGCAATCTGCTGACATGTAGCATATTTCTATTCATCTACAGCAAGCTCCTGATAGATAGCATCTTTTATTGTTCGAGCGCAGCAATCTGCTCACAAGGGGCATCTCTCATCTCTACAAGGACGTCAGATTGCTACATGCTGGTTTGAAGCTGCACCAATATAGCATAGACGGATATGTCTATTTACTTAAATAGATGTATGTAAATTTCTATAGATGTAAGGTGGAGAGCATTCTGACTGGTTGCATCACAGCCTGGTATGGTGGCTCCAATGCACAGGATTGCAAGAGACTTCAGAGGGTTGTAGACTCAGCCAGCTCCATCATGGGCACACCCCTCCCCACCATCGAGAACATCTTCAAGACGCAGTGCCTCAAGAATGCAGCATCCATCACTTAAGTACCTTCACCATCCGAGATATGCCCTCTTCTCATTACTACCATCAGGGAGGAGGGACAGGAGCCTGAAGACTCTCACTCCCTTCTGCCATCAGATTTCTGAACAGTCCATCAACCCATGAACACTACCTCATTATTCCTTTATTGCACTATTTATTTATTTAGTGATTTATAGTCATTTTTATGTCTTTGTGCTGTACTGCTGCTGCAAAACAACAAATTTCACATCATATAAGTCAGTGATAATAAAACCTGAATCTGATTCTGAGATATGTAGCTGGATAAGGATAAAACTACACAGACACAAACTTTGTGTGGCCTCTGCCTATGCCTGCACAGCATTTTTAACCTTATTCAGTAGGTGCTGTGAGAAGTGATCCAGTCCGAGCCTTTGTTTAAAAAAAAGTATATGCCTCAAGAAAGGAGATACTAGCATCCTGACTCTGCACAATCTCCTGGTAAAGCATCAAGATGTACCTCCATGTTTCTCATCACCTCCTGCATTCAAACGGACCTGACAGCGTGCACACCATCTCAGCTTGCATTTATATCAGCTTCTTTGTTTTTTGCAAGCATCCCAAATTGTGTCCCTCTAATCTAATCTTTCCATCCACATGGCTTCTGCAGGGTGTCAAGTGCAATGATGTATTGTGTTCATCGTCAAATTCTCATCCTTGTTACACCCACCCTCTCTCCAGTGTCTTCTCCTGCATCCACCCTCCCTCTTGTGTCCCCTTCTATACCTGCCCTTCCTCCAATGTATCTTGCTATTCCTCCCCTCCCCACCCCTCCTTTCTGCAAGTGGAGGGGAAAGAGGCACCTCTGTCTAAAAAAACGGAGGGTAGTTGC
Source organism: Pristis pectinata (assembly GCF_009764475.1). NCBI lineage: Eukaryota > Metazoa > Chordata > Chondrichthyes > Rhinopristiformes > Pristidae > Pristis > Pristis pectinata. The sequence goes on from NC_067420.1 coordinate 17,289,758, forward strand.
ACATGCAAACTGTGACCCAGACACCTTTATAGTAATCTAGTAGCACAGGTGTAATCGTTGAGTGTCTGTTGTTGATCAAATCAAAGTGGTTGTAATAATCAGTATGAAGCTTTGTTAAAGAATGTACCTGGCAGATTATAGATGGCAACAGATATACATGGTATTTGGGCTTATTGTTCCCTCTGCTCATCATTCTCAGTGTAGTCTCCCCCACTGCGGCTAGACATTAATCTTGGTAGGGTCCTTTTCCATGCGGATGGTCTCGTCCTCATACTTTTACCTGAATGGAGGAAATGAAAGGCTGTGAGTAAACTTTTCATTCTGGAACTGTTTAGGAGTTGAGTATAGATAGATATTTAGATATTTATTTATTAGTCACATGTACATCGAAACACAGTGTTCTTTTTGCGTTACTGAGAATGAACTGGGGCAGAATATCAGCATGAGGTGAAAGTGGGAGTCGGTGTAGAAGGAGGTGCGTGTAGGTGGAGTAATAAGAAATTAGTCAAGAAGGTTGGAGCACACAGAGTTGGGCATAGTGTGCTGACTTGGATTGAGAATTGGTTATCAGACAGAAAGCAAAGAACAGGAATAAACAGCTCTTCCTCAGGTTGGCAAGCTATGACTAGTGGAGTATTGTGGTGATTAGTGCTTGGACCCCAGCTATTCATGATTTATATTGATGATTTGGCTGAGGGGACCAGATGTCATATTTTCAAGTTTTCTGATCAGAACCCCTCACTCCTGAATTTTCTATTGCCTTCTGCACTAACATGCCCAAAACTCCCAATTATATCTCTGACTGCACCACAGACTGATTTTCACTTCTTTGCTTGTTTTTCTTTCTAACTGCCCTGGAATCATCTGGGCAACCCTACCTACACCCTTCCAGAGATATTCCCTTTATCCTATCCACCCTTCCCTACTATCTCTGCGATACAAAACTACCGTTTTCTCATTTTCACAATTTTGATGAAGGGTCTTCGACATGAAAGTTAACTTTATTTCTCTTTCCACAAATGCTGCCTGATCTGCTGATTATTTCCAGCATCTTCTGTTTTTATATCATGGATAACCAAAGTTTGGCAAACTACTCGTTTGGTTCTCGTCAAAAATGGTTATGCCACTGTCTTATTCTTCAGCCTGCCTGAAAACATCTGTGAAGGTGACCGCTACAACCCTGTAAATCATAATCAGATTTATTGTCACTGACATACGTGAAATTTGTTGTTTTGCAGCAGCAGTACAGTGCAAAGATATAAAATTACTATAAATGACAAAAATAAATAGTGCAAAAAAAAAGGAATAACGAGCTAGTGTTCATGGACTGTTCAGAAATCTGATGGCGGAGGGGAAGAAGATGTTCCTGAATTGTCGAGCTTGGGTCTTCAGGCTCCTGAACCTCCTCCCTGATGGTAGTAATGAGAAGAGGGCAAGTGCTGGATGGTGAGGGTCCTTAATGATGCATGCCGCCGGCTTGAGGCACAATGTCTTGAAGATGTCCTCGATGGTGGGGTGGGTTGTGCCTGTGATGGAGCTGGCTGAGTCTATAACCCTCTGCAGCCTCTTGGGATCCTGTGGATTGGAGATTCCATACCAGGCTGTGATGCGACCAGTCAGGATGCTCTCCATTGTACATCTATAGAAATTTGCAGGAGTCTTTGGTGATATACCAAATCTCCTCAAACTCCTAGTGAAGTAGAGCCACTGGCATGCCGCCTTCATGATTGCAGTAATATGTTGGGCCCAGGATAGATCCTCTGAGATATTGACACCCAGGAACTTGAAGCTGCTCACCCTTTCCACTGCTGACCCCTCAATGAGGACTGGTGTGTGTTCTCCCAACTTCCCCTTCCTGAAGTCCACAGTCACCTCTTTGGTCCTGCTGACATTGAGTGTGAGGTTGTTGTTGCGACACCACTCAACCAGCTGATCTATCTCACTCTGGTAAATATGGTTTTGGGATACGATAACCTCTGGGAAGGGAGAGAAGGAGAAAAAAAAAATACAGCTGCTACTCTGAATTACTTCCCAGTGTTTTCCTATTCAAAATATGTGCAAACTTCCTATGATGTCTCCAGATGACAAGTTGCAAACAATGAGTAACTGGGTGAGTAAAATGCTTTTGGTATCTGGAAAAAATATACCCAATGACTAAATTCAATTTATTTTCAATGAGAGTTGTAATGTTGCTGTGAGAATTTACAAATGCAAAATTGCGGTCAATGACATAACTATGATGTAGAGTGAATCCCAATCCAATGCAAACACTTTAGAACTTTATTTTGAAGTTAGATTTTATTTGTCTGCCACATTATATATTCACATAACCAATCTACAAGAAACTAACCAATAGGCAAGAAAATAACTGAGATGCAAACATTATTCAATTTAAAAATGAACTTTTCTGCTTTGGTATTTCTCCCTCCGATTTTAGGTCCTTCATTTTCTGGCTCAGATTGCAAACTGTCATCTTGCCAAGATACATGTATGGCCAATCTTGCTTTCTAACCAAAGACTGGAAAGCTCTTCAGAGTTTCTAGGTTATCTGCCCTTTAATTTTTCTATCCGGAATTGTGCGCTGTAACGGATTTCCTGAACAGACCTCCTCTGACTGGCATATCAACAGATACTGTACTACGCTCTAAGCCTGAAGGCACACTCCCAGCACAGCCACACAGCAAAAACACACAATGATGGCACCAATGAAGAAGGGCTTAAGATGGTGAAAAGAAACAAAAGCTTGTTAGTTCACCCAGTGGTATAATCAGGTGCTGGTGGAAAAAGCGGAGGCTAAGAGGAAGGTACCTTGAAGGTACCAAAGGAGAGACGGGTGGCAGATCCTCCATGCGCTCAATTACAAAGATGTGGCAGGAGATGCCCAACATACTCATTGCCCAGAGAAACAAAGGACTGCAGATGCTGGAACCTAGATGAAAAACACCATGATGCTGGGGGAATTCAGCAGGCCAGGCAGCATCCATGGAGAAAAGCAGGCGGTCAAGGAGACATGGAAAGGGTAGAAAAGAAGAGGCATGGTTGGGGGGAGGGTGACATATCTGTGATGGAGTGCGAGGGCGAGTTGAAGTGATTGGCAACGGGGAGATGCAGATCGCGGTTATGGATGGAGCGCAGGTGTTCTGCGAAACGGTCACCTAGTCTGCGTTTGGTTTCGCTAATGTAGAGGAGGCCTATATGTCAGTCCACAGCCAAGAGAATTCCAAGCACAAAACGGAGGAACAGCACCTCATTTTCCATCTTGGAACCTTGTAGCCTAATGGCGTGAACATTGAATTCTCCCACTTTAAGTAATCCCCACACCCCATCCCCCTACACCCACCTCCAACCATGCCTTTTCTGCCCTTTCCTAGCCCCTCTCTCTCATTTTTCTACCATCCTTTTTTCCTCCCTACCTGCTCTCCCCTCCTCCACCGCACCTGCCTATCACTGTCTCTTACCTGCATCTATCTATCACCTTCTTGTGCCCAGCCCGCCTCACCTCTTTTGACTCCCTATCACTGCTCTGCTTTTCCCTCCTATGAATTGGGCTTCCCCTTTTCCTGTCTTCAGTCCTGAAGAAGGTTCCTGACCTGAAACATTGACCGCCTGCTTTTCTCCATGGATGCTACCTGGCCTGCTGAGTTCCTCCAACATCATAATGTTTTTCATACTCATTGCCCATAGTGAAAATCCCCCAAACCTGGAGCAATTAGAAAGAAATTTCATAATCTAACAATATACGTGAAGGTGAGCTAGCTCTGCAACCATTTAAATGCTGCTCCTTCATGATGATACTTAGATACAAACGTACATCCTCTCCCACTCTAATCTGCTATTCTTTAGGATCGTGGCTGATTTTCTACCTCATCATTATTCTCTTCTTATATCCCTTAATTCCCTTACTCTTCACTCTCTGTTTTGAAATAACTCAATAACTGAGCCTCTACTGTGATCCAGGATAGAGATAATTCCAAAAATTCAATACCCTCTGAATGAAGAAATTTCTCCTCACTCAATTCTGAATGACCTACCCCTTATTTTGAGACCATGAGCCCTGGTTCTGGACTCCTTGACTGCCTCTATCCAGCCAGTCAAGCCCTCTTAAGAATTTTCAAAGTTTCAATGCGATCTTGTCTTATTCTTCTAAACTCCATTGAATACAGGACTGGTCTACCCAATTTCTCCTCACACAGAAAACTCTGGATCCTCACTGTAATCCCTCTATGGCAAGGAATGAAACCAAAACTGTACACAATTGAGAAGGTGCAGTTTCATCTAGGCTCTATAGAATTGCAGTAAAGCACCCTTACTCTTATGCTCAAATTCTCTCATTACAAGTGTTGAAATACCATTTGCTTCCCTAATTGCTTATTGCATCTACACATTGGCTTTCTGTGACTTGTGTACAAGGACACAGGGGTACCCTTGAAAATGAACATTACCTGATCTTTCATTTTAAAAAAAAACTTGCCTTTCTGTTTGGTGCACCAAAGTAAACAATTTCTCATTTTTCACCTTATATTGCATCTGCCACATACTTGCGCACTCACTCAAGCTCATCCATATCTCCTTGAAGCTTTTACATCCTCCTCCCTACTCACAATCGCTCCCCTAACTGATTGGAAAGAGGGTGTCTGTGTGAAAGGGTCTGAGAAAGGTTCATGTGGGGACATGCAGTTTGAGGGCAGAGTGCTTTGTTTTGACATATCAGGTACCCTGAGGATGTAGGCAGCAAGCATATCTGGAGACTGGGAGGAACATTTAAGAAAGCCACTTAAAGGAGAACCCAACTGAAAGACTTCAAGTGCCTCTGATACCCCAGCAACAATGTCAAGCCCTCTCTAATTAACTTTCCTGATAAGGCCTACCTAACTCTACAGATAAGCCCTGCTTCAATATGAATGGCCCACACAGTTTGCAGACTTCGTATACATACAAACGTTTTTGACAAGTGGCGTGAAAGTATGAATTGCATGCCACTTGATTTTGTTGTGCATCAGTCTCCATGTCTAGGCACATCTTGTATATGGAGGACACACAACAATCTTCTGGAATTGCACTGCTGGTAGCATGCACTCAACATAATTAATCATATGTGTTACTTTCAAAGCTGTGTTTTAGTATTCTGACTAAAACTTTAGTAAAAAATTCTGTATTAGTTCTACTCAGAACAAAGCAATTTGAGATTTAAAGATGCAAGGAGGTTTAAAGTGCTTCTGTGTAAATGATGGAATACTAAAAAAACATGCTTCAGTGGGAGAAATAACTTTAAATGTCATTGTATTGTGTTTGAATTCTAATGATGGTTCTGAGTAAAGTTTTTTCAGCAGGATTTAAAAGTCAAGGAGGGGTCAAAAGAAAGTGAAGCTACATTGGTAAAGATGATGGGCTTGAAATTGTGTTATGTAAATGGAGTTAACATAAAATTGGCTGCATGATGCAATTGGATCATTTGCGTACAGTTCACACAAGTATGAGAATTTGCTTCATTTATGACAAGTATGGCAATGAAAGCCATTGAACATGTGTGGTAATGTCAGACAGTGAGCAGTGCATATTTTGTCATCATTCTTGCAAAATTCATTTTTTTGCATCTGAAGTCTGCAAATGGCATGGGCCACGCACGCTGAAGCAGGGTGTAGCAAATCCATCCTGCTGGTCTCCCAAACGCTTGTCTGTATATACGGGCTGTACGTACGTTAAGTGTTCGTAAGCTGGGGAGGACCCGTATGCTTTTAATTTACTTTTTTTTAAAGATATTACACAGAAGTATAATAAATGTTTCCAGTAAACTCTTAAGTTTAAAGCGATCATGGAAAACAAGGTCCCTGTATGTTTAAAGCGAGCAGGCAAATCAGCACCCAGTGAGCCAGATGTCAAACCATGGGGATTTTCAAACATTGGGATAGCAGATTATACGGATCCTCACTCTCATCCTATGCTGAACACCTCTCTTCACTCTGAGCTTCCAGACACCTGCACTTTAATTCTTTACCTCATTCCTGTGCTGAACCTCATTATTCTTGGCTTCCTACGTCATTCAGTGGCACCCATGTAAACTCGAAGAACAGGACCTCATCTTCTGCCTTATTAAGCTGCAACTCTCGGGACTTAATATTGAATTTAACAAATTTGGGTAACCACTTTGCTTTCTCTCTCCATAGATGTAGCTGTACTGTTCTGTTTCAATTGGTCTCTTTTTTTCCCCCTTTGTCTCCAACTGCCAGTTTTTAAAGTAATTGCTACCATAACAACTTTGGTTTGAGCTGTATCACAGACATTCCATCTGTTCACTCTGTAGCTTAACATGCTTGTTTTTGCACTCTTCCAGTTCTGATAAAGGACCTTGACCTGAAATGTAGACTCTATTCCTTTCCCATTGATGCTGCTTAAGTGCTGCTAGCATCCTTTGTTTTTGTTTTGGATTTCCAGCACCTATGTTTCTTTGCTCCAGGGTTTAGGGTATGTTAGGCAGTATTCATTTGAGATGATCAAAAAGGTAGGGACCTAATACAAAACAAAAAGATAAGTTAAGTTAGTCATTAGATAGTATTTTTCTTCAGAACCCATACACTCTAGGATAGATTGCCAGAACATGATGATTTAACTCTTTTCTGCAGCCCTTTAGAAAGGGAGTACAAATGTTATTACAGACCTTTTCGATCAGGTGGTCTAATTTTTTAACAAATAATTTTAAAATTGTATATGTTATAAAACTGAAAAATGCATATTATTACAACTTTTAAAAAAAGAACTTTATTTTGATTTTCATAGAATTTTAGTTTTAAATTTGGAACATTTTAAGAGTGTACTAACTTCCCATAGATTTAGAGACAGTGTGTGGCAAGGAAAACTGTAAATTCCACCCACCATTTCAAAAAAAACCTGAGGCATTAGCCATTTTACCTTCTTTAACCAGTTGATGGGGGTGGGGTGGGGGCCTTGCTTTCAGGTTGAGGGAGTCCAGGATAAATGTGGTCTAACCTGTCTTTGGTACAATACTTCTGCTTTACCTGGGCCAGAAAATACCAGAAAAGTTACCTTTCATTGGAACATTATGCAGGTGATCTGCTGCAGTTGCTGCAGCCTGGCTGGAAAGATCCTGTAGTTTCCCTATTCGTACTTTTTTAAAAATCTGAATTGTGACTTGATAAGCATACTTGAAGAGGAATACCACAGATTTTCACTGCTTGAAAAGAGTTTCTTTCTCTTGCTGAATGATAGAAGTTGAATTTATTTGCCATGAAATCTAATGTACACAACAGTGATGCTTTGTTCTTCTTTGCAGTGGATTTGACTATGAAATTATAGTAATTGATGATGGAAGTCCTGATGGAACACTTGAGGCTGCCAAACAGTTGGAACAGATTTATGGATCTGATAAAATTGTAAGTATTTGGTCAGGAATGTACAATGCTTTCATTCTGGGACTCTTTGAATTCAATGTAAATTTAAACTCCAGGGATTTAAAGAAAAGAGCTTCCTCTGACAGCTGCTAAAGGTTGTAAGGGACTAAGATTGTGGCCAAAGTCGCAAGAACAGAACACCCTATAATTTGGCATTGACAGGCAGCTTCACAGAGATAGATGATAAGGATTTCTCTTATCGGAAATGGAAATGTTATATTGTGGAAGTAATAGCATAAGAATCTAAGGAATGCAACAAGGCCACTCAGTCATTCAAGGCTATCAAACTACCGTAGTTCCATCTGGTGTTTTTATGGTGTTGTAGTTAGTCTCTATTTGCAGTTACTTATGATTCTCTCAACCCCAAACCACAGCTCTTTTCACAAGTCTGCTCTGGATTTAGAGATTATTTTAAAATAGCATTTGATATATATTGGTTATAAAATCAATCATCTGTTTTTCATTATTCACTGGGCAAAATCATAGCATCTTCCTTATGTTAACTGGTAAATTCTTCAAAAATGTCCTGTTCTGTCTTTATAAAATCCAGAATTACTGTAAAGAATTTTTACTTTTTCCTTTTCTGTGCAAAATCACATTTATATAGAAGTCACACTGTTGGTGAAAGGTTTACTTTAGTTTTATTCAAGACCATGTACAAGAACTTGCACCTTGCATAGTATACTACCATCAAGACATGAGGTGAATAGTTTCAGCAGGCTTGTGGCTTGCCAGACTCTGGATCAGTTCTTGCGAGTTTGTCTTGGGGTCTCTCTGCGATCCAGGTTCTCGTCCTGTTCCAGGGTTCAGTACAGAGTTAAATCCTGTTTTCAAGACGCTTCTTCCTCCTAAACCTTCTATTCTCCTCCAGTGAGACAGGTACTACGTAGCCCAGTGCATCTTCACCCTGTTGCAGCTGGACTTTTGGCTACCACAGTATCACCTCTATTTTCCATTTAGTAAATTGTGGTTTGATTTTGGTATGATTTATCCTTTTGCTTTGCATTAGTATGCACTTCACCAATCACCATTTAATTTTTCCTTTGAAATATTCTATTTTTTATCTTTGTAATTGTCTTTTCCTTTGCAGTTTTAGTTATTCCTGATACGTCACTTAGCACACAAAATTTTCAGCTCATCATTAGTTTGTCCAATTATGTTAAGATTGTTTAGGCATTGCCACTGGGTTATTAATTGCCTGGTTATGATTAAACCTATTGTATCCCCAGTGTGCCCGGGTTCAATGATTCAAAATGGTGTTTGCAACAGCAGTAGCCTGATTTTTAATATTGCCATTTATTATTTTATGAGTGATTGAAATTAACCATAATTTCTGCTGTTTTGTGTATCAGTAGTGTGTTCTGTTTGAACATAGAACACTACAGCACAGTACAGGCCCTTCAGCCCACAATGTTGTGCTGACATTTTATCCTGCTCTAAGATCTATCTAACCCTTCCCTCCCTCATAGCTCCCCATTTCTCTATCATTCATGTGTTTATCTAAGAGTCCCTTAAATGTCCCTAATGTATCTGCCCCCACAACCTCTACAGGTAGTGCGTTTAACGCACCCACCACTCTGTGTAAAAAAAAACTTATCCCTGACATGCTCCTTATACCTTCCTCCAATCACTTTAATATAATGTCCCCTCATGTTAGCCATTGTTGCCCTGGGGAAAAGTCTCTGACTGTCCACTCAATCTATGCCTCTTATCATTTTGTACACCTCTATCAAGTCACCTCGCATCCTCCTCCTCTCCAAGGAGAAAAGCCCTAGCTCACTCAACCTGTCCTCATAAGACATGCTCTCCAATCCAGGCAGCATCCTGGTCAATCTCCTCTGCACCCTCTCTAAAGCTTCCACATCTTTCCTATAATGAGACAACCAGAACTGAACACAATAGTCCAAGTGTAGTCTAACCGGAGTTCTATAGAGCTGCAACATCACCTTGCAGCTCTTGAACTCAATACCCCAACTAATGAAGGCCAAAACTGCATATGCCTTCTTAACAACCCTATTGACCTATATGGCAACCTTGAGGGACCTATGGATGTGGACCCCAAGATTGCTCTGTTCCTCCACACTGCTAAGAGTCCTGCCATTAACCTTGTATTCTGCCTTCGAATTCGATCTCCCTAAGTGTATCACTTCAGACTTATCTGGGTTGAACTCCATCTGCCACTTCTCAGCCCAGCTCTGCATTCTATCAATATCCTGTTGTAAGCTACAGCAACCTTCTACACCATCCACAACACCACCAACCTTTGTACCATCAGCAAACTTACTAACCCACCCTTCCACGTGCTCATCCAAGTCATTTATAAAAATCACAAAGAGGAGGGGTCCCAGAACAGATCCCTGCGGAACACCACTGGTCACCGACCTCCAGGCAGAATGCGCTCCATCTACCACCACCCTCTGTCTTCTATGAGCGAGCCAATTCTGAATCCACACAGCCAAGTTTCCCTGGATCCCATGCCTCCTGACTTTCTGAATAAGCCTTCCATGAGGAACCTTATCAAACACCTTACAAAAATCCATGTACACCAAATCCACTGCTCTACCTTCATCAATGTGCTTTGTTACATCCTCAAAGAAATCAATCAGGCTCATGAGGCACGACCTGCCCCTCACAAAGCTATGCTGACTGTCCCTAATCAGCCTGTACTTCTCTAAATGCCAATAAATCCTGTCTCTAAGAATCTTCTCCAGTAACTTGCCCACCACTGAAATAAGACTCGCTGGTCTGTAATTCCCAGGGTTATCCCTACTCCCTTTCTTAAACAAAGGAACAACATTTGCCACCCTTCAATCATCTGGCACTACTCCTGCGTCCAGTGAGGATGTAAAGATCATCGCCAAAGGCGCAGCAATCTCTTCCCTAGCTTCCTGTAATAACCTGGGATATTACACTTCGGGAGATCGAATTCGAAGGCAGAATACAAGGTTAATGGCAGGACTCTTAGCAGTGTGAGGGAACAGAGCAATCTTGGGGTCCATGTCCATAGATCCCTCAAGGTTCCCATTTGGCCCCGGTGACTTATCTATCCTAATGTTTTTCAAAAGTTCCAGCACATCCTCTTTCCTCACGTCGACTTGCCCTAGCATATCAGCCTGTCCCACGCCATCCTCACAAATGTCAAGGTCTCTCTCTGATGAATACTGAAGCAAAGTATTCATTAAGGACCTTCCCTACCTCTTCCAACTCCAGGCCCATGTTTCCTCTTTTATCCCTGATCAGTCCTACCCTCACTCTAGTCATCCTCTTATTCTTCACATATGTGTAGAATGCCTTGGCGTTTTCCTTGATCCTGCTCGCCAAGGACTTCTCATGCCCCCTTCTAGCTCTCCTAAGTCCATTCTTAAGCTCCCTCCTGGCTACCTTGTAACTCTCCAGGGCCGTGTCTGATCCTTGCTTTCTAAATCTTAGGTAAGCTTCTTTCTTCCTCTTGACAAGATGTTCTATGTCTCTTGTCAACCATGGTTCCTCCACTCTACCATCCTTACCCTGCCTCAATGGGACAAACCTATCCATAGCCCCATGCAAGTATTCCTTAAAGAACCTCCACATTTCCGCTGTGCACTTCCCCAAGAACATCTGTTCCCAATTTACGCTCCCAAGTTCCTACCTAACAGCATCATAATTCCCCCTCCCCCAGTTAAATACTTTCCCATATAGTTTGCTCCTATCCGTCTCCAAGGCTATGGTAAAAGTCAAGGAGTTATGGTCACTAACTCCAAAATGCTCTCCCACCGAGAGATCTGAAACCTGATCAGGCTCATTGCCTAGCACCAGGTCCAGTATGGCCTCTCCTCTAGTCGCCTGTCCACATACTGTGTCAGGAATCCTTCCTGTACACACCGAACAAACTCCGTCCCATCTATCCCCTTTACACTAAGGAGGTGCCATTCAATATTCAGGAAGTTGAAATCACCCATGACAACAACCCTGTTATTTTTGCACCTCTCCAAGATCTGCCTCCCGATCTGCTCTTCAGTGTCTCTGCTGCTATTGGGTGGGGTGGGGGTGGGTTCTGTAGAATACTCCCAATAGAGTGATTGCTCCCTTCCTGTTTGTGATCTCCACCCACACTGACTCAGTAGATGATCCCTCCAGGACATCCTTCCTTTCTCCAGCTGTGACACTGTCCCTGATCAGCAAAGCCAGTCCCCCACCTCTTTTACCTTCGCCCCTATCCCTTCTGAAACATCTAAACCCCGGAATATCCAGCAGCCATTCCTGCCCTTGTGACGGCCAAGTCTCTGTAATGGCCACCACGTCATAGTTCTATGTACTTACCCATGCTCTAAGTTCATCAGCCTTGTTCCTGATACTTCTCACATTAAAGTAGATACACTTCAGCCCATCCAACTGACTGCAATTTTGCCCTTTCGACTGCCTATCCTTCCTCACAGTCTTTCTACACTCTGTATCTATTTGTACACTAAATGAACCAACCTCTGACCTATCACTCTGGTTCCCATCCCCCTGCCAAACTAGTTTAAACCCTCCCCAATGGTTCTAGCGAACCTGCCCACAAGAATATTGGTCCCTCTCCAGTTCAGGTGTAACCCATCCCTTTTGTACAAGTCGTACCTTCCCCAGAAGAGATCCCAATGATCAACAAATCTGAAACCCTGCCCCCTGCACCAATTTCTCAGCCATGCATTCATCTGCCAAATCATCCTATTCTTACCCCCACTGACACGTGGCACAGGCAGCAATTCAGAGATTACTACCCTTGAGGTCCTGCTTTTCAGCTTCCTACCTAACTCTCTATATTCCCTTTTCAGGACCTTGTCTCTTTTCCTACCTATGTCATTGGTACCAATATGTACCATGACCTCTGGCTGTTCACCCTCCCCCTTCAGAATGCTGTGGACCTGATCTGAGATGTCCCTGACCCTGGCACTGGCACCAGGGAGGCAACATACCATCCGCGAGTCTCTTTCATGTCCACAGAATCTCCTGTCTGCCCCCCGTACTTTGGAATCCCCTATCACTACGGCTCTCCTCTTCTCCCCCTTCCCTTCTGCACCACACGACCAGGCTCAGCGCCAGAGACCTGGCCACTGCAGCTTTTTGCTCAAATTTGCCTAAATTGCTCAACGTCTGCTTGAGCACTATAGCCTCTTAAGTGTCAAGTTAAAACTACAAGTTTTCAGTCATGTCTGTAAACCAAGGGTGTGATTTGACTTAAGGAGTTCATCTAGTGTGAACTTTAGGCAGCTGCTATGTTTTGGGGGGGGTGGGGGGGGGATGCTTGCGGGGAGGAAACTTACATTCCCATTCTTACATTTATGGGAATCATAAACTGATTTTATCTTCAATGCTGCTTCTACCATTGATAGCACTCAGTTGCAGTCAACCTGATTCTGATGGTTTACTTTACAGGGAGAGCCTGTTTCTTTCATACGTTAATAGTAATAGTTTATGCCATTACGTTAATCCCTTCTGAGCATTTTGAGACTTATGACATGAACCTAATTAATGGTTGGCATTTGATTTTGTGTTGAAGAACTGTACAAGTTCTCTGAATAGCATCTACTTAAGCAATCCCCAATTTAGAAGTACTTAATTTTGACATTAATTTCAGAGAAAAAAATGTTTCTTTTCCATTACTTTGTCCTTTTGACATTGTTGGTTTTCAAAATTGGAATGTAATCCCAAAACCTCCTGTTTTAAATGAAGTTATCAGAACTTTCAAGATATATTTTTATCTTCCTTTTCCCACAAAAAGATACAGTATTTTTATTTCACAACAGACTTTGGTTTTTTACCTCATAACTGGTATTAATGATAGTTTACTGATGTCGTAAGATGACATAACAAGAGGTCCTTTGCTGCCAATAAGGAGCCAGATATTGTATACATGATAGAATTGGGGCGACATGAAATAAGTCCATCTGTTTTCCATGCTTCTTCCAATTGTTGTTCCCCTCTGCCAACACTCACATGAAAAGAAAATGCACCAGTGCTTTTTAGAATGAATTCTGTAATACCTTAAAAAAAGAAATAAATCATCTCTTTAGCAAATTGTACCTGAACAGATGTAACTGAATAAAAGTAGCATGTGAAATCTATCTTCTGCAGTTGCCTGCACTTTAATTCAATACTTTGAATGATGTATACAGTTGTCCAAGTAAAATAAATGTCTTGTATCATATATTCATTAAATCGGCTTTTCTGAAATTAATCCTCCTACTTGCCCACAAAAGGAGGAGCATATTTAGGCAGATAAAGGTGTCTGTTTAATCCACAGCGGTACTGTACCCAAGTACAATAAAAATTTCCCATCACAATTATTAGTGCTTTCTTTCCTCAGTCTCTGCATTGAAATCATTGGGGAAGAGAAATCATTCAATCTGCCTGAATTCACTTTGTTGAATGTATTTCTGAGTTTATTGCCCTCCTATCCTTCCTTAATCTCTCCTTTCATCCAAACCCCCCAACCCACATCTGCTGTCTCCATCGCCCCAACCTCCCCACCAACTTTGGCCCTCCCAGTCAGCTACTGATCTGCTCAACCAAAATCCTGTTTTGATATTTTAGCTGTTATTAAAACCATTACACACTTACACAGTTTCCAAATGCAGGCTAACAAAACTCAGGTTTACCTCACCACCATCTCTCCTGCCCTACCTACGGTTTTAAAATTGTAAGACTGTCTGATGTCCAGCATTGAATGAGAAAATATTTTCTCCAACTAACCATAAGGAAAACCAAAGACATTGTCATAGATTATACAATTAAGGCCCTTTGGCTTGCCATGCCCATGCGGACTATCAAGTACCCCTTACCAGCACTTAGTCCCTAGCCATCTATGCCTTGGTGATTCAAGTGCTCATCTAAATGCTAAATGTTGTGAGACTACCTGCCTCCACCATCCACTCAGGCAGTGTATTCCAGATTCCAACCACCTTCCTCAGTTCTCCTCTAAATCTCTGACCCTTTTACCCTTTGCCTTCTGATTTTAGTCATCTGCTGTGGAGCAAAGTTTCCTACTACCTACCCTGTGTGTGCCCTTCATTATTTTGTGTACACTCCCCCCCCTCCACCCTCCCCCCCCCCCCCCCCCCCCCCGCCCCCGTGCTCCTGCACTCCCAAGGAAAACAAACCCTGGCCACATCCTGGTGAATTTCCTTTGCATCCTTTCCAGTGCAATCATGTCCTTCATATAGCATTGCAGATCTCCAGCTGTGGCCTAACTAATGTATTATAAACTTGTACTATAACTTCTCTGCTCTTGTATTTTATGCCCTGGCTAATGAAGGTAAGTATCCTGTATGCTGCCTTGTCTTCCTGTGCTGAAGTCTTCAGGGATCCTTGGACTTGAACCCTCTGTTCCTCAATATTCCCAAGGGCTGTACCATTCATTGTGTATGTCTACTCTTAGTGTCTTCAGTACCCATCACAACCTTCATTGCCTTTCCATTGATTTAATCCATCTCCCTGGCTAAAGTGAAACTGACAGTTTGCACATTGGTGTCTTGTTTGACCCCAAGATGAACGTTGTCATCACCATTTCAACATTTGTAACATCTCTTGATTCTGCCTCTGTGTCAGCTCATGTGTTTCTGAAATCTAATTAACATCAGACTTGACTATTCCAGTGCATTTTTGGTTGCCCTCCTTCTTGCTACTCTCCAAAATTGAGGTCATCCAAAATTCTGCTGCTGATGTCCACACCTATATTAAGTCCCATTCAGGTATCACTGCTGTACTTCCTATCTTGGAATCCAGCTAAGTAACACATTACTTTTAAAATTTGCATGCTTTTATTCAAAATCCCACATTTTCTCATCCTTTCTTATCATTATTATCTCCTCCATATAACTGCACTCCTCTAATTCTGACCTGTTCTCACCACCATTGGAGGCCATGCCTTCAGACGCCATAACTCTCTCTGGAATTCCTAAACTTTTCCACTTCTCTCTTTCTTTCTTTGACCAAGCTTCTAGTCTGCTGTTGAAATATCTGCTGTGGCTCATCTTCTGAACTGCCCTGCAATGTTATGGGAATGCTCAAAATGTGTGACAAACTTGAGTGAATTTGAGAGAGGAGTGTATAGAGTGAACATGTTTTGAGGAAGGAGAAATGGAAAGAGGTCTTGTTCAGGAGTTGAGGGTCAAATATGCAGATTTTATTGGCAGTGATATTATTTACTGGGGAGAGGTGACTAATGTTCAAATTAGGACAATCTTACAAAACTTAAATAATACTTTCAGACCCCATTCCAGAACTTGAGTATATACCTTGCTGTGAGAGATATCATGTGAAATGAGATTCCAAACCAGTGCCCCATTTGGCTCTTTTAGGTAGGCATCAAAGATTCTGAAGAACTATTTGAAAAGAACCGCGTATTCTTCCAGCGTAATGGCTGATCTTTCCCTTCAGCTAAGATCACCAAAAATAAATTGATCTGATGATAAGTTTCACTGTAGGACTTTACAGCCATAAAGCAGCTGCCACATTGGGCTTTCTATAGTTCAAAGTAATTCATTACAATTCATATGCTTTTATGTAAATGTTCATTTTTTTTGCTAGTAAAGCTCTGAACTTCAGCTTGTTTTTTTAAGTACAACCTTGTAGTATACTAAATGTGGAGATATTTGGTAAAGAAGGGACAATGCAATTTTTTTCCAAAGCTTTGTTTTTAGCTCTTAACAAAACCCACATGTGAAGAGCCTCTTCACAGTGCATTTTGCAAAAATATTTCTTAATCCACTTGTGATAGTTAACGATAGCATTTGGATTTCTTGGGACAAACTTTAAAAAGAACATTTGAATCCTGTTGTGGTGCTGACTTGCTGCTAACTTTATGTCTAAGTCTCTTCAGTGACTCCTACCACAAAAATCTCTACCTTTTTCTCTGTGCAACAACTGACAAATTTAGAGCAATGCCACAAAAGATCAGCCAGCAATGATAATGAATATAATCTCTGGGTAATGTACAAAGTTGCCTATGACTTTCCAGTCCATTCAGAACAATTACCTCTTAAGAAACTAAGTGTTACTCTAACACGTACTTCACAGTTAGAATTTTTAATTATGTTACTGTAATTATTGTTTAATCTTTTCACAGTTACTCAGACCTAGAGCAAAGAAGTTGGGATTAGGTAAGAGCTATGAATACATACAAGCAATTTTAATCAGCATTTTATGTTTTAAGTTCTGTAAATGATCTGTGTTGAAAACATGTATTGAAAATGAAACTTTTCACATACTAATTTTGTCATTTCTAAATGTTCTGACCATTGCTAAGTGTCAGATTCAGACAACACTGTTGTATGAAAATTTTTTAAACAATCTGAGCAGGCAGGTATTTGTGTTATTTTCCTTTGCATGTCAGGCACTATAGAGTAGTGTTTGCACTTTTGGATTAGCAATCCAAAGGCTGAGACTAATAATCTGGAGAATTATTGGTTTTTGATCAATGTAAATCTGAACTGTTCTCTGAAGTAGCTGAGCAAACATATAATTGGGAAGGAACAAAAAATTCAGAGTTGCACACTGTAAGCTTTTATGCAAGCCTGAATATCTATACTACTTCCCTAAGTTAGTAATGATTTTATATCATTGGCATTTTTAAATGATTTAACTGCTAGGATATTAATTCTGCCTTTTCTAACTTCTGTGCAGAATACTCTTGCCATGAATTCTAGTATTTCATAATGCGTGTACTAAAGGGGCACAGCACTGGGTGTCATGTGCCATTTAAGAGGCCCTTAGTTGAGAACTTATTTGTGCAGAACTAAAGTCTTGAGCAGAACTGACTGAGTATTGCACATTTTTGACCTGAAAATGTGTTGCCCAATGCTATTTTCTGAGGCTGTGAAGCTAGGCCAGCACTTGGGCAATCACAAGCCCAATAGTGTTATGTCCATGGAGGGGGAGAACATTGGAGCTGGTCATTAGGTTGGAAGGGGTGCAGAACTGGCATTATGTTTTGTAAGTGATGTGGGACTGAGACTGGTAACATCATGTTGTAGAGAGTGGGGGAGGTAAGTGGAAGAAGAATGGGATTCATAGGAAGAGTTGTGTTGTGGGGAGAAGGAAATGTAGGTGGGGAAAATTAGTATCAGGATTAGTACCATCAGAACCAATGGGAGTGGGCCATCAAGGGACCTTGCAACACTAGAATCATGTCAACAGTGGTCTGAACTTGCATGACAACATACTAGGCATAGAAGACAGAAATCGGAGCTTCCGCTATGGTGCTCAAGATGTTCCAATGGAATTCAGCATCTAATGTATCGTTAATGGCGAAGACAAGATCCTGATATGATGAGTTTTAAGCTCTGAGCAAAGCTAGTTTGACACTCCACAGTACTCCTGGATATCTCTCTTAGTGTTTCAGGAAACCAGACAATGCTTTATGCATCTCCCTGTGCATGCACTGCAGCCTTGGTCTGTAGACTGCTCTATCATAGGTCTCACCTGAGTCTTGGTATAAGATTCATTTATGAATGTTTCTTCTAAGCTTTAAAACAAAACTAGTTTAAAATCAAGTTTGCAACTATTCCTCTTGTACAGTTACTACCATTACATTTGTTCCTGTTACAGAATGCTAATATTAGTTTTACAATATTGGAAATATTGTACTGCTGAACCAGTGGCTAATATGCAACACAGCAACAGGAATAGTTGATTATAGTTGTAGAGTAAAATAGCACGGAAACAGGCCCTTCGGCCCAACTCATCCATGCCAACCAGGATGCCCATCTAAGCTAGTCCGACTTGCCCACATTTAGTCCATATCCCTCTAAACTTTTCCTATCTATGTACCTGTCAAATATCTTTTAAATGCTATTATTGTATCCACCTCAACCACTTCCTCTGGCAGCTCATTCCATATATGTATGTATATGGCATATCATAGTTGTAAGCACAAAACAAACATGTAAGTAAAAATAAATGACTAGAATTCTCCTGCATAGCGCAATGTTTTTTTTATGCATAGCCAGTGAATTGTATCTGAAATCCAATTGCCAAATGGAATTAGTTGATGTATGTGTGCGTAGCATACTTGCACAAATTCATTCTAGATCCCTTTTACCTATGACATTCATGGAGGCTGCTGGACATGCAGCGATGTCAAGTAGCGTGCAACGCATCTTTAGCCACACGTACCAAATTCTTCTGTGCATACAAAGCCCTTGAAGGGAGTGAGACACTCACACCAAACCTTATCTTAACCGGAGTGCTGAGGCCTACATTGCCATTAGTTGAAGTGGCTGGGCATTAACTAGTCCACTGCCCTGATATGAAGCATCTTTTTCTTGCAGGTACAACCTCTTTAATGTCATTTTCTTTGTGTTTGCTCCCAACCTGCCTCTCCCCTTGCTGCTGATTCTCTCTGGGTCCCTGATTTTCATGCATTGATTTCCTTCTCCCCCCCACCCCACCTCCATACCATTCTGCTAATTCCATCTCTCATCTCTCAGGACTGATTATCTGGCCATCTGCCCCATCCGAACATATAATCACTTTTCCTCTGATATTGCTAATTCCAATTGCATGTCCAATTCTCTTCGTGCTTCTGATCTCTGATGCTATCAACTCCCACTGCATCCTAACCACCCCCACTCCAAACCTCTCTCAACTCCATAACCCCTCATTGTAATCTGCAACCCCTCCTACTTCCTGTGTTAGCTCCACAACCTTGCGCAAAGCCTTTTATGTGACAGAATTTCTGTTCTGGGGTAACCTTATATGAAACTAATGTGGGTTTGTGTATTGCAACAGTTTAACACAAACCACAAACTATTTCAACCCATCTTGCTCTTCAAGTAATTGTTTACTATTGTTACTACTATTATTCAGTTAGTCATTGCAAGATCTGGTTTCAGTTTCTTCATATATTGTGATTTTCAGAGAAACTATAGATTACTGTGGTGCTCTACTGTTCAATGGAAGAACAAAGGCATTTGGAGAGCTGACATCAAAAATGATGATCCTGGGAATGTTGGCTAAATGTTAGTTTGATGTTTTCCCAGCAAAAGTTATAAAAAATAAAATATGCTGACATATTCACATCAACAAGATTTCAAAATTTATTTTGTTTTAGTGAGCAATCCTATAAAACTGGTTGAAAAATCTGCCTTTTGTAATAAATTATTACTTTAAATACATCTACTTAAAAAAAAATGCTAAGCAAAGTCAAATGAATTTTGCTCAATATACTTATCCTGAGTGCTTTCTTTTACTCTAGGAACAGCATATATTCATGGAATGCAACACGCCAGTGGTAACTTTGTCTTTATAATGGATGCAGATCTTTCACATCATGTAAGTTTATTTTCATTTTATTTGTTTATTTCATATTTAATGTACTTATGTAACCAATCTCTTTTTCTTTAATTTCAGCCAAAATTTATCCCTGAGTTCATAAAGTAAGCATTTTTCCTTGTTTCCAACTGTATATTATTCAGCCTTATTGCATATTGTGTAACTGATATCTTTTCAAATGTTTGGTCATTGGACATAGCATTGCTGATAAATAATTCATTTCATGATAATATCAATATTTTCCCTGTTACATCAGTGTGATTTTTGTGTCTGTGATTTTAATCTCACTATTTTTATAACTGTGTGAACCAATTATAAGAGATAGGACATGAAATAAATTAACCCTAGGCACGGCCTAATTATTTACCCTGATTAATTCAGATGTCGTCCCATGTCCACATTCAGTATAAAATTGTCACCATCTAATATTCCTCCACCCATGCAAAAGAGGTTATGTCAGAATATTTTCATATGGTAAAACAGTATTCTAGATAGTAATAATACAGTATCACTATAATTATGAGTTCAGAATTATGAGTCTACTCTGGTTTATATGATCTCTAAAATATATTACCTCCTGAATCCTAAATCTGCTCAAATTATGAAAGTGTGAATGACAAATTTTACTTCACTTTTCTTTGTAAATTGTTCTTGTTAAGCATAAAGCCATGCAATCATCCAGGCTTTTATCCTTAATTGTAAAGTAACTTTCCAAAGCTTCTCTCTAAGAATAGAAATAATGGCCTCCGTACTAACAATTACCTCTGCCCCTCTACAACGGGTGAGGATGTGGATTAAATTTTTTCAAAATTGGGAATGGTTCTCTGGATAATTGTATACTACCTGTTTTGTTTTATGAACCACATGGTGGAGTTTTCTACCCTTGAAAGTATAAATGGGAGCCTTATTTAAATCTAGCAGTTAACACATGGATTCACCAGCACTAGGGAAACCTGCCAGTATGAGGCAAGCGGAGTTAATGGCTCAAGAAAGCATGTGTTATCTGCAACTTCCTTCATGGGCCAGGACAACCAGCATAGTTATCACTCAGCTCCTCAATGAAACCAGTCTATCCATGCCCAATTCTGGCCACAGTTGGAAGCCTTCCTATGTGACCGAGAGAACTCTGCAAATCTAAATAACATAAGCAAACATTTCAGGTTAATTGGCAAAGTAGATGCAGTTTCTAAATACTTTGGACTGAAAAAAATTACCATATTGCTCTGACAAAAATAAATAAAAACTTCCATGAAGATGTGTTTTTGAAGAATCCAAGGCACAGTGGGCCACCAGCCACTAGTTTAACCATCTAACTTGTTGGCTTTTTTTCAAAAGTAGTTAAGTCCATAGAAAGATACGTAATCATTGTAGAGTGAAATGTTGCTAACTCTTCAATTCTTACAAGTTTCAATGTATTAGAACTAAATTCAGGGGAGATCTGCTTTTCAGCTTTCTGAATGAATTGTCTATGCTGTTGCACTATTTTGGCTTGCAGCTAAGGATAGGTTAGACTCGTACTGAGTCAGAGAGAGAGAGAGAGAGAGAGATACAGAATGAAAACAAGCCCTTTGGCCCACTGAATCCATGCCAACCATCAAGCACCTATTTTAGACTAATCCTATCCTAACCCATTTTATTCTTCACACATTCCCATCAACTGGCTTCCCCCCCTGATTCTCCAGTTGATCCAACGCATTAGGGGCAATTTACAGTGTTCAATTAAGGCGTTTTTGGGATGTGAGAGGAAACCAGAGTATCTGGGGGAAAAACCTACATGGTCACGGGGAGAACATGCAAAATCCACATAGACAGCACTGGAGGTCAGGACTGAACAAGGTCGCTGGTGTAATGAGCTGGAGCTCACAAATAGGAGAAAATTTCAAAAGTTCATTTTTCAATAGATTTGGATTTACTTCCTTGCATATTTTCTTTGGATGTCTTACTTGAATTTTCTTGATCATCAAATGGTCTTTTTGTTTTGTTCAAAGTAGTTAGATGGATTATTTGATATATGCTTTTGCTTTTTTTTATCGTGTTATAACTTGACAATCTGGAAATAGGTGTAATCATATATATTTCTAATTGGAAAATATGTTGCTTTTCTTAAAGTGGCAAATCCACTGTAAATGAAATTATTCATCATGAATTTAGTTAAGATACCCTGAAATACATATTAAATTAATCTTATGTGATCCAAAATGAATATTTATTTTCATTGTTTTAGTGTAATTTGAAAAGGTACTTTTTGTTGAAGTGAAGGTTATAGACTATAAAAACTTTTGAAATAAAAGGCTACCAATGTAATTTCTATAGAATGATTTTGGAACCAGTTTTCTGTTTCAGAACTTCAGTTAATTTAAGTTTAATCACAATGTTGTAATACATAAATATTACAGAAAACAGAAGGAAGGAAATTATGATGTAGTGTCTGGCACGCGTTACAGAGGAAATGGAGGCGTATTTGGCTGGGATTTGAAAAGAAAACTTATCAGGTATGCAGCAATGCATCATAAATACTTTGAATTCCTACCTATAAGATTAACTGCAACACCAGCTTTTTTTAAAAAAAAGCATTGTAACTTAGGAGATCACTCTCCTAATTGAGTCTTACTTTGTTTTTTAATTCAATCAGTTTCACCAAACAAAACTTAGTTTTAGTTCTGTTTTTGATCAACCTCAACCACCCAGAACTGGAAGTGACATGGTCAATGGAGAACTACTAGCTGAATTGTGTAGTATAGTTATGTAAACATTAATTCTAAACAGTGTGGAACAATGCTGTTGTGTATTCTTCTGAGTAGTTAAAAGTAATTTTTTTTCTAAAGTCTTAAGGTTATCAGATACTGGATGATAATCACTCCAGTGCATTTGTGATCAAGAATACCAAAATGTTAGTTATCTTGGTTACAACAAATACCAAAATGTTAGTTATCTTGGTTACAACAAATGATTACA
The DNA here is from genome assembly GCF_009764475.1 of Pristis pectinata. NCBI lineage: Eukaryota > Metazoa > Chordata > Chondrichthyes > Rhinopristiformes > Pristidae > Pristis > Pristis pectinata. The sequence goes on from NC_067420.1 coordinate 17,312,410, forward strand.
ACACAGAAATGGGTCATCTGGTGCAACAGGTACATAATCCATATGGGCTTCCTTACCCTGACTTCATGTAACCCCATTATAATTTTTATATTCCCTCATCTGTGTTTTTCTGGCTTCCTCTTGACGACATCTCTTCCGTTCACCTCTCTGATTCCTGAGGGGGCAAGTTTGGCATTTTATCCAATGTCTGGTTAACTGTTTCTCATGAAATTCTCTTGTCAGATTTATCCATGGCTGTCTTGTATTAGTGGAAACTTCTTCAAGTGTCTATACTCTCAAATCCTTTCTCTACTCTTTCAACAATTTGCCTTTCAACCTTTGATTCAAGAGGAAAGAGCCTCAGACTGTTCCGTCTTTCTTGTTAGTTGTGATTGTTCTGAGTGTTTCCTTGTATGGGTTTTTTTTTGCACATTTTCCAGCACTTCCATGTATTTCTCACAACATGAAGATCAGAACCATTAATGGTTAATGATCATGAAGAACAAACCACTGTCTTTGGTTCCCCTCTCAATTATTTCATACAGCTAATTTGCACTGTTTTAATTTGAACCAGGCTGTTCTCAGCATCCCAGTGTCTTATTTAACAGTAGCTGAGCTTCCAATCCTATATTCAATCCATCTCAAAAGTTTCTGCTGCTACCTCTGCAATATTAACCATATCTTTTGCTACTTCAACTAACCTGCTTTTGAAACCATCATATACTACCTTCATGTTGAACTATTGCAATGTTCTTCAGGCCAGCCTGTCATTTACAGGTCTTTGTAAACTTGTGCTCACTTAGAACAATGGTGCCTGTATCCAGTTCTTGTCACCTGTTATTCCTGTAAGTGCTAACCTCCATTGTCTTCTGATCTACATATAACTGCATTTTAAAAATTCTCATTCCCTTATTCCAGCTCTTCTGTGGATTCTCCCATTTGCTCTAGGAGTTGCTCTACTGTACTGCATGGCAAACTAAACCCTTTTTGTCTTTCCAGTTACCCCCAAAAAATTATTAAATGGAAGGTATCCAAGAGAAAATACTATGAATAACCAAAAAAAAGTGTTTCTTTCAATGTTGTTATTCAAGGTTATAAGAACATAAGAAATAGGACCAGGAGTAAGCCAAATAGCCCCTTGAGCTTGCTTCAGCGTTCATTAAGATCGTAGCTAGTTTGATCATGATCTGAGGTCCTCTTTCCTCTCTATTCCCAATAATCTATGATTTGATTGTGGATCAAAATCTACTTTGGCTTTGAATATATTCAGTGCTTTGGCCTCCATGGCTCTGGGTGAGAGAGTTACAATGATTAACAACCCTTAGAGAACAAAAGTCTCTTCATTTCTGCTTAAATGAGCTATCCCTTATTTTGAAACTGCCATCCTAATTCTAATACCTCTGTGAGGAGCAAAATCCTGTCAACATTATTTAGCCTGATAAGCCCCCTCAGAATCTTATGCTTCAGTAAGTTTACCTCCCATTCATCCAGTGAATATAGGCCCAATCTGCTGAACAATTCCCCAACCCTTCGTCCAGGAATGAATTTAGTGAACTTTCCCTGAATTGCCTCCAATGCAAGTATATTCCTCCTTCAGTAAACAGACCAAGAAGTCCAGATATGGTCTCACCAATTCTGTGTACAGTTATAACAAGACGTCCCTACTTTATATTCTACCTGCTTTGCCATGAAGATTACCATCCATTTGCCTTCCAATTGCTCTTTCTACCTGCATGCTAACTTTCTATGTTTTGTGTATGAGGACCCATTAGTTCCTTCTGTAATCTTTCTCCATTTGAACAATATTCCACCTACTAAACCTCCCAAAATGGATAACCTGGCGTTTCTCCACATTGTGCTCCCTATGCCATTTTATTTTTGCCAACTTGCTTACCTTAGCTCTGTGTCTTTGGACACTCTGTATCCTTCTCACTATTTACTTTACCATCTGTCTTTGTATCTTCATCAGATGTGGCTACAATGGATTCATTCCCTTGATGTAATTCATTACTATAGATTATTGCTATATGATGCCCCAGTACTGATCCCTCTAGCTCTGTACCGGTCAAAGTTTGCCAACCTGAAAATAACCCTCTTGTCAATTCTCTGTCTTCTATTCATTTGCTAGTTCTCTCAATAGCAAGTTGGGACCATGGCTGTGATGAGATCTGGAATAGAATGCTCTTGGCAGAACCCAAACTAAGGATGGATACCTAAATGCCTCTTCATAACATTGTCAACAAAATCTATCAGTACTTTGCTGATGATTGAGATTTAACATGATTGGGCAATAATTAGCTGGATTGTTTTCCTGTATATTTTTTCTCTCAGAACACGCACAAGTAATTTTCCACATTTTCGGGTGGCTCCCATTATGGTAATACTGAAAGAGCTTGAACTCACTAATACCTCGTCCAGTTGTAGCAAGACTTCAACATGTTACAAACATTCAGCTCTGTAACCAGAGTGTTCCCAGGGCCAAAGCCTTTGCTATGGTCAGTGCACCTAGCTATTTTGTGATAACATGTGGAATGACTTCAATAGATTGGAAACTGGCTTCTAGTGGTAATCTCTGGAAAAGGCCAAGACAAATCATCCACTCACTACTTCTGGCTGAAAACAGATACAAATGCATCCACCTTGTCTTTTGCACTTGTGCTGGACTCTGGCATTTTTGAAGAAGATGTTCATGGAATCTTCCCTTCCCATTATCTGTCAAATTGTCCACCACTAATCACAACTGGATATGGTCTGTTGGCAGTGGAATTCTTTGGCTTAATCTACAGCTTGCAGTTTTCACTGTTTAGCATGTATGTGTTGCTGCTTCACCAGGTTGGCATTTCACTCATACTAGTACTGTCATGGATGGATGCTTCTGCTACAGGTAGTTTAATGAGAATGAGGTCAAGCAGGCATCTTTCTTTTTCTTTGTTCTCTCCTCACCTGGCCCCCTGGATGTTTGGGGGGGGAGGTGAAATGTATGATTCATGTGAGGCTATTGTTTAACTTATTTTGTGATTATAGGTCTCCCAATAATGACATTTCCCAGATAACCATGTGGAGTACTTGTGGGATCAATTTGGAAGGATTTATCATTTTTGTGTCCTAACCTGGTGTTTTTGTGGTTGATGGGTGGTCTGTTGATTTTATTTTTGTTATTGTTTTATGCAGTGGCTTGATTCACCTTAGTGGTTTGCTAGGTCCCATCAGAGGGCAATTAAGACTCAACCACTTTCCTGTGGGAAAGGGTTACATACAGGCCACACCTGTCTAGAATGGTGCACTAAACTTCTAGACTGAGTAAAAATGGTATCTTCTTGCTTAAAGGACATGTGAATTAATTGAGTTTATAATATAGTTAAGAGTAATTCTCAAATAATTAGCTGAACTATGGGTGCAGAACTAAATTTATTGCAAGGAATAGACATAGAGCATAACAATGGCAAAAATAAAATGGAAATTACACATTCTTTTTAAAAAAACACACAAAATGACATTTTCAAAACGATTAAGGTAAACTACAAGTTTACCTGTGATTCCGTTTGAGAGGCTTTATACATTTTCTCCTTTTTTTGCCATCAATAATGTTAATAATGATGTTTACTTAGATCTAAATCAGATTAATTTATCCAGCTAACAAGTGTGGAATTTAAAAAGGCATTGGTTCTAAATTTTCTTAAAAAAAAAATGAAATTACTTCGCTTTTTAATTTGTATTCAATCATTTTTTTTTCAATGTAGCCGCGGAGCCAATTTTGTCACTCAGGTGTTATTGAGACCAGGTGCTTCAGACTTGACAGGTAGCTTCAGGTAAGAATGCGGTTTAATATCTTCTGCTTTACTATAATTTGTGTGGGTTTAGTTGTTTAACTTCAGGGCATGTTGAAGTAATTGTATATAATCTAAACCACAGGCAAAAGTGGATATTTTTTTAGAAAACTAAATTCCATTTTTGCATTGTTCTCTCTTGTATTGGGAGAGCGATAAAGAAGAAAACATAATAAAAGAATGGGAAAGTTAGTTCCACAGCTAATTTTGTATCTCGCTGATTTTGAAGAATAGTTAGCTGATATATATCTGATGCATATTTGCATGTAGCCATGGGCTACTAGTACAAGTAGACTGGCTTGACAGGAGATCAGCACTTGTTTTATCGTGCTACAATTATGATCCATTAGCTGGCAAATCACTTGAACCTTTTGATTTCCATCTTCTCTATATGTTACTATTTCACAATTTATAAAGAGGAGTAAACAATTTGACTTTGTTTTCTCCATTTTCCCTTCTAAAACATTTTGCGTTATAGTTGTTTTGTTTTAAAACATTGAAGCCTTGTAGCTGATCCTAATCCTCTTCCAATATCACATGATCCCTAAGCACTTTCCAGCAACAGGCCAACAGAAAGGAATCAGAGAAGTGAAGCATGGCTCATTTCTCCCCTTGCTTTTTCTAGCACTTTCCTGCCACTGCCTCAGAGTGACATACAGATCAAAACATTGAGCTTTCTGTCCTGCATGGCTCTGTGCAATATCACTAAATTTGCCCATCAATCATTTCCACAATACATTTATTTCCAGAGGTAAAAGATTTACACACTACAGAATAACTCTTTTATAGTTGCTGAGGCGTTGCTTCTTGTTTTAGATTAGAAATTGCAGGAAACGTATGAATTGTCTTGTTTCTTCTCCAGCTTCTGTTTAGAGTAGTACATTTAAATATATTCTAAAAGCATTTTCTTTCCACAGACTATACAGAAAAGAAGTACTGGAGAAACTGGTTGAAAAGTGTGTATCCAAAGGTTATGTCTTTCAAATGGAGATGATCATTAGGGCTCGACAACTGAATTACAGTATTGGGGAGGTATGAAAGAATCACTTTAAAATAATTATAAAAGTTGATTGAAAATCAGTTGTTGTCCATTACAAAATATCTTGCATAAAAGATTACAGAATTTGTTCATGGGTAGACTACCTTTTGAGTAAAGCTTAATGATTTAGGATTAATGTTTTGATAAATGATTTTTATACATGCTTCAAAAAATAAAATGGTAGGTTGGCAGCACTATTGTGTAGAAAATTTCCCCAAGTATAATGAAACTGTATGGTGAATATATAGCACTCAGTATGATCACACCAGTATTAAATTTTGGGGGGAGGGGAAGTAGTCCTGCTGTTACATAAAATTTGTCTTGTATTTCTGTGAGAACATGAGTTTCAGGTAGGTGCTATTTAATTGAAGTATTTTAAATGATAAGGGTTACTTCCTATGGTAAAGACTCTGGAATAAAAAGGTGTAATCTAAAATTGGTTTAGGAATGATGGAGTCAAAACAGAAAGCACTTTTCCTACAGATTGTGGTGAAACCTGGAAACATTATGTGGGTGGACAATAGAAACTTTTAAGGTTACAAGGGATTATATCAAGGGATATAGTTGAGTATATGGACACAGTAGAAATCAGCCGTGATCTAACTGAATGGTGGAACTAACTCAAGGAGCTGAATGGCTTACTTGTGCACCTATTTGTTATTTATTTTTAGACATTGTATGTTTAAATCTTAATTCTAATTGAATTAGTTTGCTCCATTTTAACAAGTTGTAAATAATTGTGAAGAAAAGAGGTCCTTACTCAAAAATTACTTTCATGTTCTATGGGAATGATTAGGGACACGTGTTAAATGTAAAATAGATGTGATTCATACAGTATCAAGTGTGGAATTGCAGGTAATTTTATTAGCATGGATTGAGGATTGGTTAATTATCAGAAAAAATATGTAGCATGGGGCAGTTTTTTTTTGCCAGCATGCATATATTCTGTGATATATTCTGAATTTTCATCTACATTTAACAACATTAAAGAAGGAAGATGGAAATATCTTAAGATAAGAGATATCTCTATTAGTCACATGTACATCGAAACACAGTGAAATGCATCTTTTGTGTAGAGTGTTCTGGGGCAGTCCACAAGTGTCGCCATGCTTCCAGCGCCAAAATAACATGCCCACAACTTCCTAAACCCGTACATCTTTGGAATGTGGGAGGAAACCGGAGCACCCGGAGGAAACCCACGCAGACATGGGGAGAACGCACAAACTCCTTACAGACAGCAGCAGGAATTGAACCCAGGTCGCTGGTGCTGTAATAGCATTATGCTAACCACTACACTACTGTGCCCGCCCTATAAAATTAATGCCTTACATTATGATAGCAGGTTTATAATAATTGTAATGATTCTTGTTTGAATAAGGATTAGTTTAGCTAAAACATAGTTAAATTTGTATCCGAATGAAAAATGCAGCCATTCTGATTTCTACGAGTCATAGTGAATGACATCATGTGATAAATTGACAAATAAAACAGTGGGCAAAAGAAATTACTCAAAATTATATTTCCAATGTCCCAGATACTTTAAAAATGTATTTCCATTAATAAAATTCAGGTCTGTAGAATTAGTAGATAATGTAGTGCTGGTCCATTTCTTATTCCTGAAGGCACTCATGTAGTTAGAACATTGTCAGTTAATTCATGATAGTTCCCTTTACTTAGTAATGCTCATGTTTACATTGAATTAACATGTTTTTCCCCCTTCCAATTGTTGCAGGTTCCTATAACATTTGTGGACCGTGTGTATGGTGAATCTAAACTGGGAGGAAATGAAATTGTTTCATTTTTGAAAGGACTGCTGCATCTCTTTGCCACTACATGATCAAAGCTAATATTTGGCGCTGAAATGTTATGTATCCAGAATGTCTTAAGACAAGATATGTATTGTTTCCCTACTTCACAACCTCATTGTAAATTCCAATCTGTACAAATCTGTAGCACACCTCAGTGTGAACAAATGTATAAAATGAAATAAATCATTCCAGTCTTTGAATAAGACTGTTGTTAATATTAATTTTGTTTGACTCATTTTAATGCTGATAGCCCTCCTGCCATAAATCATATTGCTGAATTGTTTTGTCTGTTTTGTAATTAGTTAAGAATACAGGCATAGTCTTATTTTGACTTATCACTAATACTGCCTGCTGTTACCAATATTTATCTTTTAGTCTCCAATTAAATCAGAAGAATTTATATTACAGTAACACCTGATAAACACACACTTCATATCAGATATGAGGTAGTCGGACTTGCTTTTAACAGATAACTTAACATTATTATGTTCTGAAAATTTACACATACAAATTCTAATATAATTAGCAATTTATTCTTATTTTCTGAAAACAATGCAGGACATTGAATTTTCTAAATTATGATTAGAAATAGTAATGTTGATTATGTTTTCAGATTTATTTTTATTTTTTTCGCTTTCCATTAGTTATTTACTTATAATATTCATTTTAATTATGTATATTATCTTTCCTAGAGGAATAATCCTTCAATTCTCACAGAGATAAATTAAAATGTACCAATATCTACATGAACATTCATGCAAGTACAATTTTTTCTATACTGACAGATCCTGTTGGGTATAGGTTTGTTTGTTTCACTTTCGTGTCTATTTCCTCAGTAATTCTATCTGCTAGAATTTTGTATCCCTCTAGATCTTTGGTGTTATTTAGAGAGTTTGCTTTCAAGGGTATCTCAATCCCACAATAAAGCTGGTAGAAGGAAGTACAATGTGTGTTTTATTTGGTTGTTACTTCAATTGATAAAGTTCCTAGATTTCGGTTGGCGTCTTCATTAACCAGGCCATTACTGAACCCTTCCTGTGATGGGAATTACACATGTAAATGAGAGTTCCTACTTTCTGTGGTATCACATGGTAACAAGTTTATTTAAAATTGGTATGGGTTTTACTTTCAATAGGACGTGCTTTGCACTTGTTGATTTATGCATGTTTGTAGTCAAAATGTCATAATTTTTGAGTTAATTATTTATTTTAAATAGGATCCAGAAATGTTAATCTTCCAACTTTGCATCATTTCAGGTTATTGGTGAAAGTTGCACAGGTATGTTTATTGCATAGTCTCATTGAAAAATTACATTGCATGTTCACTTGATTGATCTGTGCTGTGGTTTAGAGTGCTGTTTGTGTGTATTGTAAAATAAAGCCATAATTTGTTTCACCTTCTGTTAATATGATGTAGAACTTTTTTCATATTGAATTCTGTTCGCCTTTTAGTTCTGTCTAAACAAAATGATTTTCTTTAACTAGATTCTTACACATTTGACCAGATACTGATTAACTGTTGAAAATAACTATTCTTGGACCTGTTATATACATTTGATTGTGGTGAGTAAACAAATTATCAGTTTACAACTACCAAATTCTTTTGGATTTTTATGAAACAAGTTTCCAACTCTCATGATTTTGCAGGTGCTTATTTCAGGATGGCTAACTAGGTACTGTCTTTGCACTAAGGTTCTGAAATGTGTGACTATATTTTTGTTCCAGTGGAGTAAATAGACAATTATCATCAAACCAAGATAACCTCCACTGTTAGCCACAATGCACGTCATACCACATGTTGATAAAGATCTTTCTAGTAACCTATTTTTAACACCCGTGTAAAAGCAGTGTGTATTTGTGTTTTTGTATGAAGATGTCAAGAAATAGTTCCCTAAATATATTGTAAATAACATATTACTAAATTAATGAAAAGGCTGTGTTTTAGAACAAATGCTTATTCCTAAAATTCTGGATCTAAATGTACGTCACAAATCTCTATAAAGCAGGAAGTTGCATTGGTATGTCAGCTTTCACATCTTCTATGTCCTAAATCAGCTTTACAAGCAATGGATTGTATTTGAAGTACGATCATTATTATGTAAGGCAGAGTGGTAGGTAATTTATACACAAAAGGATGAATAAATAATTGTTGTATTTGGAATGTTACACATACACCTGAAGTAGCAGACTGGTCCTTGGTTTAAAGTGTCAACTGAAAGGCAGCATCTCTTAAATTCTCTTAAGGCATCCATGTAGATTTGATGTTTAAACTTACAGTAGTCCTAACATCTGTAACTTTATGACTCGTGAGACAAACATGCTAAGTTTGGGTTGGAAGTTTAATTAACAATTCCTTTTGTCATTTTGGTTTGCTCACAAAGATCTGTGACTGAAGAACTTGCTCACTCTTGAAAGGAGAATTGCAGTGTGAGGCTAGTGAAGCTAGCAAAAGAGCATCAAAGAATCGACTTAATTCAGATTTTGACAAAATGTTAACATTTCACCCCAAAAGGACTGAGTTCAGGTAAATACCCAAAATTGCCTTGGTGATAGTCTTAAAACATTATTATTGATTGTATTACACTCAGCATGGTCTCTTTCATCTGGACAACAGTAGGCAAAGCACAAGGCAAAGCATCTTGCCGGCCTGCCTCTCTATAAAATTGTGCTTAGAACAACTTCAAGTGAGATCAGAAATACTCATCCAAATCATCTTTACATTTAGTCAAGGATTCTGTGTTCTCAAAACAAAAATTTCAAGAAATATACCATAAATGTCTGACTAATTTAAAATGGGATATTTAATTATACTCTAATAAAACTATAGCACTAGTGAAGCATCCAAATAAGAACAAGACTGGATGGGTTGTGGTATAGAATGGTGGAGTCTGAATGCAATGACCATGAATATTTCTGTATTTTTATGATCCCTAAAGCTAAGTTTCTGTTCTTCCATCATACTATAATTTGGGCAGGAGCTCATAAGGTAAGCTCAGAAACTTCCCTACAAAGTAATAGCTAGCTAATATCATAGCCAGTTGGAATCATTGTACATGTAAATATAATGCCATCTGATCTTGGATGAACACTTTTTATCTTGGTGCCTCCAATGTTCTCTTCCACTCTTTGTAAAGAAAGCTAGCTTTGTAAAATAATAAAACAAGTTTGTTCTAGTTGTTACTCAAAATGAAATCTAGTATTTCATTTGTCAGAAGATATCTAGATTGATAAATAATTTTGGCCTTTGACTTCTAGGTTTCATTTTTAAAACAGAAATACTTAAAAAAAAAGAAAATGATGTATGCATGGACATCAAACAGTATTCTGAAGTGAGATTTTTAAGTGAATTATAACCAGTAAAAAGTGATTGCCATCAGCTATTTACATGAACTATTTACATCAGTTCAATATCATGAAGTTTCCATTCTTTGATAGTATATAACAGGAGACTTAAAACCAAAGGTTGTCAAATTTGGGGATTTATAGCATTTTTAGTCTGCTTTTGTTTTTAGGAGGGTAACTATATCATCTCAACCAACTCCATATGTTTACCTTATTGGTAAAATTTAGGTGGCTATTTGAGGAATAAAAACAAAGACTTTGTTTGAATCACTGATTATGGTCTCAGTTGAAGAACTGGGTATTAGTGGTTGTATGTTCTAAAAGTAAATGAAAATATAATTTGGAGGTAAATTGATATCTATTAAAGTTGGAAGTCAAGTATTTTAACATCTTTTCTCTCTTTGTTTATAGTCAGAACCTCAATAAAACCATGTGCCAATGTCCTTTGTTTTGATACACTCAGGAAGTTTTTTAATCTGATTTTTCATGTTGTGCTTGGGGAATAAGCTGGCATACTTACCGGATACATGTTTGTACAATTTTTTTAAAATGACATTCAGTGAATTTCAAAGAATCTAGCCACAAAGTGACTGCAGTCCCTAAACTGTCCATGTTAGTTGATGCCAACTGCAGCTTTGTTTCAAGGAATGGAGACATGGAAAGTGGGAATTTCTGATCTTGTGACAGACAGTTGCCGCCTCTGACATAATCCTAAAATGAAGTAGCACTGTTAACCATTAAAGTATTTGGGGTGGGGGCAGGCTTGGGGTGTGAGTTCAAGGTGTTATGGTAGGAGAGAGATTGAGAAAGTTCCTCTGTTAACTGTTTTATCTGAAATAATGGTATGTGTCTCTGAACATACTGTGTTGAAGAGGGAGAGTGGTCATCATGAATGCTATTCTGTACTGGAATAGGTTAAGAGGACAAGAAAATTTGAGAACTGGAGACATAAGGGAACAACAATTCTATGAAGGGAAGAAAATGTGGCATTTGAGGAAGTGATTGTCTGTTTCCAAGATGCATATGAATAAACGTAGATTTTACTTTTTGCCCTAAGAATTTAAGTCTATTATTTTCAGCTTATTATATAAAATTCACTGGCAACTGCCTTTTAATATATAAAAATGTAAAGACTTCTGATGGAGCATGTTCCAGGACTCCCCAGATGGAGTGAACTCGGTGGGGGAGAGGGGAGGAGTATACTGTTTGTAAAGAGGATGTACAATTCTAAGTTTGCTATGCTATTTTCGTATCGTTTTGTTTTTGATCTTTGATTTAAAAATTGGAATACACTGAAATTATTGATAAATTTCAGACTTCTTTACATAGCCCATAATGGAATTTTGACACTGATTTCTTTGAGAATCTTTTTTGTTTACGTATAGCCTAATAACATTAAGTAAGGATCTTTGTTAATGTAAGTTACTTATTTTCTCAGGATAATTTATGACCATTTGACAAATACCTCTTCAACTCGTAGATTATTTTTGGGAAGAAAATTATAATTTTAAAATTTTTTACTTTCTGAAAATGATTTGTTAAGCACTGGTAGATGGGTACTATTGGTTTAAAAAATGTTCTACCATTAATGTTAAGTACTTACAAAATATTTTCAACTGCATTTAGATAACATGGTTGCCATTGGAACCATTAATAATCCACAATCCATTTATTTTATGATTAGGTACCATTCTGAGTTAAGACAGAAAATGCTGGTAATACTTAGCAGACCAGGCAGCATCTGTGGAGAGAAAAGCAGATTTGACTTTTCAGATCCTATGTTTTTTTCATCATTTTCACATGGCTGTAGAATTGGATTTTTTTTTTGTTGAAATTAGTTATGTTCAGATTCCAACTACAAGAATGTTTTCATATTTGAAAGAATTGCTTAATTATATAATTGTCACATCACATTCATTATATTTATCCATATTTCATTGTTTCAAAGTTGTTAGTTAACATGACTTTTTCATTAAAATAGGCCTTGTTAAAAATTGTGGTTTAGTGATGAAACTTTGTCAGCTCATCATCTGTATATATAATTGGAGATGTTAACCACTTGTTTAACCATATTATGCAATTCAAGGATATGATCTCAAATAGTGTAACTTTAGACTGTCTGATTTATTACCACTCATGAGTGTCAACCTGCAGAAATGTTGGGCTTTCACATTGAATTGAATGGTTGGATGCTTTATGTTAAGCTTCATCTTTTCATGATCACATGAAGATGCCTAAACCTGCAACTCTTCTGCCACCTTTGTGAGCCAGGTCTTCACTCAGATGTGGCATGTCACGTGTCTCAAGTAACTGAACCTCAACAGTGTGAGCATCAGCATCATTTTCCTTCTCTGTCACTTGCAACCTCCTGGTGCAACAAAATGGATGACTCCCCACCAACATCTCAGAAAGTAGTGCTGGCCCAGGCGGGAGGCGCAGGGATAACCCAGCTGCTGAATCAGGTTGTGTGCTGGGCCCTGTGACCGCACGCCGAGCAGATGGAGGCGCCAGATGCCCTAGTCCGCACCTGCGCAGTCGCCTGCCCCGCCGGCAACAGAAGGGCCGGGTGAGACGTAGCGCCCCCTCCTGGCCGGCCCAAGAGCCTCGTTCTCACACGCCTGGCCACAATTCTCGCGAGAATACACTGAGGGTGCTGATGCAACATGAACTATTCCCATTGTTACACCAATGCCCCCCCTTGTTAACCACCTCTGGCAGAAATGGGACTGCTAATGGTGGGCAATAACCTCGAAGTTTGGAGGAATTGCCCTGAAAGTAATGCTCAACTCTGCTCTCTATTGGACAATAGTCCCCTATGCAAATAAAGCACGCACGTCACTTCCGTTCTTTCTCGGTCGCCATTTTGGCCAGGGAAGGCTCAGTGAATTATTGTCGGCGAGGCTGAATGTTCGCCCCCCCGTCCCCCCTCGCCGCTCGCCCGTCAGAAACTTGTCGCTCCCCAAAAAAGTTCGCTCGGTCGCCTTGAGGCTTTTTTTCTTTTTAAAATCCGGGCAGCCGCTGAGGTCCGGCGACGTCCAGTTGTCTTTTGTTTGCCCCCCTTCTCCTCCCTCCCGCCCGCCCCCCTCCTCCCCTCTCTCTGCCGCTGAGGAAACAGCTCCCTCTCTCCGCGGCCGCTGGAAGCACCGCCGCCCGGGCTGGCGCTCAGGAGACTGAAGCGGCGGCGGCAGCACGGAGGGAGGCCCTTTGTTTGCGGCTCCGCGCTTCTTCTCACTGCTGCCGCTCCGGCCGGCCGGCTCCCGCTCACCTCCGCCAGTCAGACCAAATAAGAAACAAAAACCACAAGGTGAGGACGTTTCTCTTTTTTTTCTTCTTAACAAGTTTTATCTACATCTATAAAACCCGAGATTTTTTTTCCTGCGAACACAAAATAGTCCAAAAGGGAAGAAGGGGGAAAAAAACCACACCGATTCTAAAATGGGTTTAGAAAAAAAAAGCTGGAATAGTGTGTGTGATGCATGCAAGTAGTTCTCCTTTATCTTCAGCAATTGGCACTTTATTTGTGGACAAAGATGAATCGACCTAAGGTAGAGATCCAGCTGCAACGATTGCTTTATCCTATTTTCTATGGTGCCTATTCGCATGATTAAAAAAAATGCATTAACGCCCGGATTTTTGGTTAATTTGCCAAATGCACAATTTCTTAGCAAACACCAGTTGTACTAATCAATCATTTATAATTGTCAATCATTTGTGTGTTTACTGTACTTCAAAGTTAGGTGGGGATTCAGATATTAGTATAATTTACTATGTATCGATTTGATGTATATATGATAGGTCAAGTCACCCAATCGATGTTAGTGTTACCTTTCTTAATTGTGGATTACAATATTACCTAAAAGTCTTTCTCAAAGCTGGGTGGATAAGGTATTTTAGTTTTTTTAAAAGGAGGCTCCTGTGTTTCGAGGTTGTTTGATCTATGGGTAAATTAGTTCAGTTCATTTCGAGCTCCCTCAAAATCAGCGCTATTCTAGACATTCAAAATATAAAATAGTAATTGTTACCGGTTATTCTCTATGAGGCATCAGTCGTGATTCTGATCGAACATTTGTTTACACGTTTGCTCAATACCTTTTCTAGTGCTCTATGGTCTTTAGACAGCATGTTCAACCAATCCAGACAGCAAGGAACGCCCTAGACAGAAGACGGGGTGGATGGAAACTGTGATTTAATTTATTTGTTAATTTACATATAAGTATTCACGTGAGTTCACTCGGTGACAGTTCTGCATATTTTATGATGCTGATAATATTAGGGATGGGATAAGTTGACGATGATAATGTTAAAATGTGCACCTCTGGACTGGTTGCCGGCTGTGACGTTGCTGTAAAATGGCGCGAGTACTGCTCCACTGCAGACATGAATAGATCTAGGGATCCCCAGTTTTGTAATTGCTTAAGTAGAAATGTTTAGCACGTGTTCTTTGGAGAAATCTTATCGTGATCCAACCGTTATCAGGTCCAGAATGATGCAAAACACAGGACCAGTGTTCAGGAAAAGGCATTTAGAACTGTTAAGCATCAAATAAAATAGTTCATTTTTCTTCTGGGTCTTGTGTGTTTTCATATCCATTGCAGTTATAGTGTTTTCTGTGCAATCTGATGGCAAAACAATTTTCCCATTCTTGCGTGCATAGCCGCCCCCACCCATGTTGTAATGCAGCCATGCAGAAAATGAAAATCAATACTGGGTGCAGCAGGAGGCGCTCTTCAGGAGCTGGTTTGGAGGCTCCAGATGCAGGATGAGGAGTGATCAGGGAAAGAAATGCTGTGTGAGGAATAGGTTGGCGCTCCCAGGACAGCGCCACCTGTAGCTTCAATGCCGAAAATGGTGACTGAATACTTTGGGTTGCATATAAAGCACAGTCTGACATGTGGATTGCAAGAATGCATTTAATTCAACAAGACCTCACCAGATAACGTTTTCACGTCCATTTTCTGGAATGCACAATGATTTACTTATGACCAAGCTCCATATTGAATGTGTCCATATTATTGACACCATGTCTTTGTATAACTGGATGCATTTGATGACAATCAGTACAAGGCAAAATATGCCTTAGTGAAAAATGATGACGGTGAAATTGAGTTTTTGGGTATTACAGATTAACTACTAGCTGTGATTTGTCAACTCAGTCGAGCTGTTTGGTTACTCCCATTGTCCAATCAAAGAGTGATCATGTGAGTTGGATGTTTCAAAAGATGTTTTGCAGTTTTAAATTCATTGATGTAGTGATATATCAGCAGTAATCAAGTGTGTTCTGCCCCTGTATATTTGTGTGCCACAGCAGGAGCAAAAGTATTATTTTGATAGCCCTCTACACTACTCTGTCAACTTAAATAAGACACATCGTCTGAGTTATTTTTCAGGGAATCAACTAGTTTCAGGTAACAGTTTGGTTATCTAAATTTTGAACCATGCAATCTATTTGATTTTTGTCATGAACCAATTTTGCAGAATAATATGTGATCCCATCAAATATCTTGAATCTATTGTATTTGGTGTGGCTCTGTGAGAGAACGTGATATATTAGAATTGTCCACCAACTATTGGAAATGCTGATGGTTTTTATAGTTTGCCATTGGATCCTTTATCTAGGAAGTGAAAGTTTTTATATAGAAATTAGGATTTGGATTGTAAATACATGTTTAGTGAATGCTAAGGTGTAGCTGGATGCCATTTATCTTCAGCCCAATTCAGTCTTTAGTAGCTATGAACATGGTTTTTGTTCTCCCCACCCACTTTTCACTATATGTTTCCAGAGTCGAGAGTTTCTGTGAGGAAAGTCTTTGTAGTTTTTTTTAAGTTATACATTTCTATTTGTTTTGCAACAGGCTTTTCTCTCTTTTGCTTTTGTGGCTTGGGCTAAGCTTTACAAGATTGTCTGGCTTTCCGTATCTCAGCCAAATGGCTAATGAACTTGGCTATACAATTCTAAATCCAGTAACTTGCAAAGATTCATCTTATTGGCAGCTGATATCACTTTTCATGTACTTTCCAACAGAGATTACTGGAAAGTAACTACCCCCAACCCCTCAACCATCAGAGTGAAATAATGGGAAAAGCTCCATTAATGCCTTACTGAGAATAGCTGACTGGTCATCTGTTTGCCATCAAAATAATATGCCACTTGTCTGTGTGTGTATACCTCAATCACACAAATTTACCAACTGAACTATTGTGTGGGCTGAAGAGCTAATTCTTAAATTCCATGTATGCATTATTTTTAACCATTGGACTACTGGCAGCCCAGGAAATTGCAAGGATCCTGGTTACTTTGTTGCTTAATTAGTTTGTGATGGCAGAATGAATCTCAAATAAACAATTAAGAATCTATTCTGTTTGGTAAAAAATTTACTGCTAAATTTTTTTCTGTATTCTCCCCTTCTTTATTCAGTAACATTCTTTTAATTCAATTTAAAGCAATGCAGAAATTTTGAGAGGTGTGTTTACTGTTCAAAACCTTTTAATAACAACTGACTGAAGTGATAGGCTGAAACAAATTTGTGTTGTTTCAGCCTATCACTTCATTATTGGGCATTAATTGGCTGCTGCCAGAGAAATCATATTGTTGGCTCTTGAGATTTTCAACCATTAGATGTGGATATGGCAGTGAAATTTCACCCTGACTAAAATAGTTAGTATTCTCAGGATTGCACAAATGAGCTTAATGGAAACAATTTTATGACCTCTGCTCTTTTAAATTCCAAAAATTAAGCTCACTTATGTGAGTACTAAATTTCTGCTTAAATTATTTCTAACCTTTATCTTGGGCTCAGATAAAGACTTGGATTAAGTTTCCCTTGTGTACTATGCTTCCAGTGTTCTCCTGGAGCATTGTGGCAATCATCAGAAAATGATACCCCTTTAAAATAAGACTTTGTCTTGGTTCTTTCACTTATGACAGGGAAGGATTACTGTAATATTTCCTGTATCAATGTTCTTCGGAGGAATGCAAGATGTGGTATTGTTGGCTTGTGAAGATGTATCAATGTGAGTTTGTACTGATCTGATTAGATCAATGTTGGCAGTGGAACTCAGTGTCAATATAATTGTGGAACTTTTCAAAAGTCCATTTAAAAAAAAATGAGATTGATCCCTTGAACAGTTATTCCAGTGCAGCTTAGTTTATTATGTTGGCCACATTGTTTATGGGCAAAGGCTTTGTTTCCTTTTCAAATCTTAAAATTCTTGAAGGCTATATAGCAAGTCCCGGCAATTAATATGGTTGGAATACGAAAGACTACATTTGTGAAAATAGGGGAAATACAAATGGAGTCCATGATTGGCTGCTGTTTGGCAATTGCACGGTTTGTAGTCTTTACCATAAACTTTGGTAGAATTTAAAGTCCTCAAAAAGGAAGTGAGATCTTATACAGTGTATACTTTCTGCTGGCATTTTGTCAGTACAGGTAGCGATTGTCACTGTAAGTTATCATTGAACTTGAGGTCAATACTTTAGCTTCCTAGGAAGAAACTTAGTATTTTCATTGTTGTGTAAATGAATGTCTAAAGATTTAAATTAGACATTTGTAGGAAAGCTTTACCTACACTTAAAGTAACCAATTTTCATATTCTGAGGAGGTGCTAATGTACACATTCCCAGAGATTTTGAAGACTTTATTAATTTGAGCATAATCTGCATGACAAATCAGTACAAAGCATAAATCAAGAATGTAAGTGGAATGTAACAATCTGAGTGTGCCAATGTGAATCTTTCAATGACTGAAGTCCCTATTTTGATCCCTACTTTATACCACACGAGGTATTTAAAAGTTGCCCTAACTGCTTTAGAAAAGGGTGGGAAGATTTTTGGTTAAATTCCTGATTCAGTGCATTTACTCAGTTTACATGTACATGTATGGCAAAAGGTGAGCTGGTGTTTAGCTTGTGTTTCTGCTCTTGATCCATTGAATCCTCAAGGAAGATGGCAGAATATGGATCTTGGTGAGGTTAAAAACAACCTTTACTCTAATAGTCCTGTGGTTTATTTTGTGACAGGCTGATCATCTGTCATGGTGCCAAAGGATTGCTTCAAAGGACTCCTTAACTTTTCTTTAATTAGTCCATTTGAGGTAGTGACATGGCCATTGGAAGAGACTGCATCTAATCTGTGTAGCATTCAGGGAGAAAAGGTGTTAGAAACTAGCAATGATACCAGAGAATTAGAAATATGCTGGGATAGGGAAGTAACATGGAGATATCTGATAGATGGCACTGTATGCATTGTAAATATTCTAATATGGCATACTTCTTAAGAAGACTACATTGCCTGGGGGAGGAGAGAAGGTTGGGCTGTAGTGTGAAATCTGGAGACGGTCCAGCAAGTTCAAAACCTTGGCCCTGTTGACTTCCATTATTTTAAATGATTTGTGTTAAAATGCATTGTTTTTGAGGTTCAGTTGTAATGCTTTTGCAAATTGAATATATCACATTAGGTGCAAATTGGTCAGTTTCAGATACCTGGTGCTGTGGAGTAGGAATTAAAGTGAAGCATTGATTCCTTGTGTGCTCGGGTTGCAATTGCAGTGAAGGAATTTATAATTTGGAGCTCACATCAGGCTATGATTACTTTCATAGAATAGACTGAGAAAACTTTTAACACTGAAGAAAGCAGTTTGGTCCATTGTTGCTGTCCTGCACAATTCCACCTTCTGGCACTAACTAGGTCATTTAGCCCTGCAGGTCGCAGCTCTTCAGGTACACATCTAAGTACTTGTTAATTGTGATGAGGGTCTTTCTATCCACCACCCTTACACAGAATGAGCCCAAACTTTGGATGATTTTTTTCCCCAGTGTCCAATATTTTGAATCTATGCCCACTGGTTCTTGACCACTCTGCCAAGGTAAATGGGACTTTTCTATTTGCTCTATCTCTACCCTTCAGAATTATGTATGTCTCAAGTAAGCCTCCTGTTCCAAAAACCTTATTTAACCTTTCCTCGGCTAAAATTTTCCAGTCCTGTCTATGTATTTGTTAGTTTCCCCTGCCGTCTAGTGCAATCGAGTCTTTCCTGTAATGTGATTAGAACTTTACATGGTACTCAAAACTGTGGTTCAACGTAACCTAGCAGTTCCCTGCTTTATATTCAATTCTTCGGCTAATAAAGAAAATCATCACTTAAGCATTTATGACCACTTTATTAACCTGTCCTGCTACCTTTGCAGATTTGTGGATGTAAGCTCCAAGATTCCTTTGTTCCACCATATCATTTTGTTCTCCCATTTGTGTGTTTTCCCCATTCCCCCATGCACTTCTCCGGATTAAATTTCATTTGCCACTTTTCTGTTCAATTGACCAGCTCACCACTATCTTCCTGCAGTCTAAAATGTTCCTCCTTGCTGTTAGACACGTGGCTAGCTTTCATATCATGCTGCCTATATTTTAAGTGTGAATTATTGTATATTATGAAAAAACACGAATAGTCCTGGTAATAGCCTTTTGGTTACAAAAACACATCAATTACCTTATAAAAGCTCAAGTTAAAACATGTAAAAATGTACTCTATAGACTTGGCAAAATTTAAGAGTTCATTCTACAGATTTAATTATAAGCCCTTATCTACTTTAAATTACATTATTAATCAATCAGTGATACCTCTAAATTAAAAAAAACCCAGTTACAGGTTGTTCCTGGGTTAGGAACACCCAAATGGACACCCCTACATACGATCGAGCTCCCATAATGTTACTAAATTCAAAAGTCTGATTATATACTTGCATTTGTTCCTATGAACAACAGAACTAGTTTTCTCTCTCCACTTCTAGTAATTATTCTTTTCATTCTTGTGCTTTTGCTGCCATTCATTATAGTACTTGGAGGTGTGGTTAGCATATTGAGCAATTTCCCTGTATTTTCTGACCTGTGGATGTCCGTAACAATGGAACGCGTTCATTACCTGGGGACAGCCTGTATTTTAAAATTTATGTCCTATATTGTTTGCATGTATTACCTAGAATTTTGATTCATTTCTACATGTGGTAAAATATTTGATTTTTTTTTCTCCTTGGGGTGGAGGGGTTTGTATATGTGTGTAAGAGAGATTGTGTGGGGGGAGGAGGAGAGGGATTAAATGGCCCAGTTACTTCATAATAAAAAAAATGTATGTCTAATTTATTTGTTGGCTTTTGCAATTGAGCTTGTCCCTAATCTAATGACTTTCTACAAAGTGGTAAAAATGAGATTCTGCTTTACAGGCAAATCAAAGTTAATTTTTTTTGAACAGCTAACTGGCAAAGGAAGTCTGACCAAAATAAGTCAAGTGGATCTGTAACTGCAAAGCCACTGGGATAGCATGAACTACAGGAATTAAAATATTTAACTTCTGGGGTGTGGTTTAACCTAGTACAAGTCATCTCTGGGTTACAAACACCTGCCTTATGGATACCCCTGCATATGAATGAGCTCCCATAATATTAAATTTAAAAGTCTGACATAAATACTTGCATTTATTCCTATGAACAACAGAACTAGTTTCCTTTCTTCACTATTGGTAATTGTTCTTGTTAGTCTTTTGATATCATTCATTACAATATTGTGGAGGTATGCTTACCATATTGAGTGAGTTTTGTGTATTTTCTGACTTGTGGGCAAAATCGACCTGTGGACGTCTGTAAGAACGGACCCGTTCGTTACCCAGGGACAGCCTAGAGTGTAGAACAGTGGTGTACAACTTTTGCAGGAAAGGCCACCTTGACAATCCAAATTGCATCTGAAGCTTGCTTAGGTGAAATGTTTTAATTCAACCGTACAAAGCCAGAAACTGATATTTGGTTGTATATATGAATATTTACATAATAGAATTCATTAACAAATTTATTTTTTGTTCACAAATTTATTTTTTGGTCAGGTTGCCACTGAACAAACCATTAATCGTTTCATTTCTTAAAGAAAAATACTGCTAATTGGGACATATTTTGGGCTTAACAGCATAATTTTCTTGAAATCAGTTTTGGCCTTGGTCAGCCAGGAGGCTCCGTGGCCAAACATTGTCTTAGAAATCCAACTGAAAAGAACTGGCACGGCACAGATTAAAATCACATAACATGTTGATCAATTTTGCCCATGTTTCTGCGTGTTATTGCCAGGTATTAATAAGGCATGAACATATGAGTGCAATTATTTTGTATATTCTAGCACTTTTTTTGGTGTCCAGCTCAACCACATAACATTAAAGCCCAGGCTCAAAATGAATGTTATACAAAGGTCGGATACACCTCTCTTAAAGTCATAGGCAGACCTGTACAAGACTGCCAAATAAGCCTCGAGTAGATAGACCCAAACTGGGTCCCCAGCTGGTTTCAGTAGCTAGAAATGCCAGAAGAAATCTTGCATATAAACAAGTTTTTACATTTATCACAGAAGTTAGTTTACAAAACAACTGGAGAAAGACTGGTGATTAAAAAGGATAAGAATTATAGCGGGTAATTTCTAGGGAAGTGTCAAATGGCATATGGCCTTCTTGAATACCTACACTTTTGAGAGCAGAATGCTCCTTCTGGCATGTGCAAAAGTCGCATCAAAAATAGATTCCCAGTTTTTCTTGATTTTTGCCATGTATTAGTGAACAGCAATGTGTTACATATGGCATATCTTGGTAAAGGCAGCCTACAAGGATTCTGAGGTGTGCTTGCTAACAGGGTGACCCTAACTCTGACTTGTAGTATAGTATATGCTGAGGTAGTATAGTATATGCTGATCTCCATGACTATTTCCTGCCATATGGTATCTTTGCACTGAGACTGTCTTCTGTGTGAACTGTTTCACCACCTTGTGGAGGTTCCTCTGCACTCTCCCCACCCACCTATTGCCTGAGAGGATTCTGCTTCTCCCTTCATAGCTTGCATTCATTCCAATCTGAAAGAATGCTGGTTGTATTATGTTGTGACTCCTAAGGGCTGCTTCCTGAAGTTAGCTGTGAGGAAAAAGTGTTACGTGGGATATTCACCCTGGCATCCATTTTCTTTTACATGGGAGGAAGTTGCTCAGTGGTGTTTTAGAACTGGTACTATTGAATTTTTTTAAGAGCTTTTTGAGTGCATTAAGGGCTCTGACCATAACCCATTCCCAAATTAAGCTGCACAAAATACTGAACTTATCAAGTAAATAACATTTCTTTTTACGAAGCGCTGAATATTTTATCCTTCCCATCCTAATCTGCGCACCCTTTTCTTAATAATTTCACGTTGAGATTTCTGCACTTGATTCAGCAAGCTTAAAAATGGGTTGACAGAATGAGGGGAAACTAAACATGTACAGGTCTGCTGAGTTCTGCCAACATTTTGTGTGTGTTGCTCCAGATTTCTAGAAACTGCAATCTCTCTTGTACCTCTATAATTCTGAGCCCTTTTGTTTTCGCTAAAGGGGATAGTTTTCTTCCGTTAGCTTCAATCAGTCATGATTTTGTTCATCTCTAGTTAATTTGTTAACGTAATTCTCCTTGCACAATTTTCTTAGTGCTTCCAGCCATCTGTATAAATGTGGTTGCAAGGTAGTGGTTGGCTGGTAAAATGTGCTGTGCCTCTGCTGTAGGTGGTAGTTAAACTTAAATGAATAGTTACGTTTTTGTTGGAGCATTTAAAGTTCAGCATTCATGTAGAAAGCAGCTGATCTGATGAGTAGAACTTCCTATCTATCTGGTGTTTATGCCATGTTGCAGGATCTGGAGAAAGCTGGGAAGAGAGATCTTGCTGGTTGGATGAGACATAGGTAGGATGTTGAACACCACTAGCACTGACCGGCTATACGTTTGCAAAAAGGAAGGCACTGTGATTCGTTCATTTGTGCAGTTTAATTAACAGAAATCTGATTTGGTCATCATATCATGTACCTGATGCTTCACTGTTATTTTAGGAAAGTTGATCTGAACAGTAAAGTGATTAAAAATGGATGAAAATCTCTTGGTACTTGTGATCATTTTCTATTTCATAGGATTGTGCCTCCATTTTGTTATGAAGGAAGCCATTATTTAGTGGACAGATTTTTTTTCAGGTCACAAAGCTAATATATATATTTGGGAAGAAATTATTTTAAACTTAGAGCAAATCAACTGTTTGTGATAAGAGGTTAAGTAGAAACCAATATTATCCTGATGTTGTTTGTAAAGTATGTCCATCTATTAAAAAAATTCATTTATCTAAATTTTATATTGTGCTTATAATGCAAAGCAACCATTGAAAAATTGAGGAGTGAATAAATTTGCTAAAATTTCCCACTGACAGCAGAAAAAACATTGCATGTATGATTGATAGTAACAAGATAGGGCCAAATTTACATGTCTTTCTTTAGTTTGGACAATCTTTTAGAAAATTTTACATTCTATAAATAGATTGGCATGGTTATAAAAGGTATATATAGTTGTTAGGCAACAGATCTTCAAACTGCTCCCTGAGGTGGTAATGATTTATTTATGACTTTTACTTTAAATATGATTAATTTGAAATGGAGATTTTCAATCATTTTTTTAAGGTGATGAAAACACAAATTAAGGAAGTGGTAATGTTCATAAATCCTTATGTTTGTACACATCTAAGTATACAATAGAAATTTGTTTTGATATAAATTGCAGATAATAGTGCAGCTGAATCATTGAGATGTCTGTTGTGTTTTAAATGTATATTTGTGTTTCAGTGTAATTTTATCAGAATTATTCTGGGATTAGGGATATTCGAATTTTGATAAATGATATTTCATTCATGTGTTCCAAAAATAGATAAAAATGCATTGATAAAATCCATTGTAAAGCCACTTGCCATATGCATGATTTTAACATGGGAGCAAATAAAGCTGAGCAAATAAAATAAAGATTGTCACTGACATCAGACATGATGGTGACAATCCTTATTTTCACTAGGGTGCTTTTGCCTCCACAGATGCTTCTTGACAATTCCTCCAGCAGTTTTTTTTTTTCACTTCCATGTTGAGTTATATTGAGGTGAAGTTTCTTGCACTCCATAACACTGTTGTAATCCACATTTTGGCAATCCATTATAGTAATATGCAGTTTTAAGATTGGTGAAAGAATTTATGCTTTTAAGTATGGACAACTTCGAGAGCTGATTTTTGCAGAAAGGGTAAGATGAACCTTAACGTCTCCATAAGCTTAGTTTTGAACTTTACACAGCATTAAGTTTGCCATTTTGCAAATCTTTTGTGGATAACTGAGGCTTTAAATGTTCTGTATTTGGAACATACCTGCACTTTGAATATCACTCTAAACTATGCTGGAAAACATAATTTGATTTACTTAGGAAAAGTATTATTAAGATGTTTTTAAATGACTGAATTGAAATCTCCGTTAATTTAAATATTGTGCCAATAAATAGTATCAGATATCAAATTTGTTTTAATACACTTGTATGCTGGGAATAATAGCATCAATTTTTACGAATGTATAGAAAAACACCTCAAGTTACTTAGAGATACTGAAAATCTGCCAAAGAGAAAGGAAAGTGGACCAAAAGCTAGGCTTAAATTAAAAGCTTTAAGGACATGGCTATACAAGATGTTGATATTACGATTAAGACTGAGTAATCAAAAAAGACATTTTGGGGATGGTGAGTGAAATGTGACAAAGAAAAATTTTAACGATAGGATTAAAAAGTAAATTTGAGGGAGTTGGGGGTTGGTGGCGTGCTGACATATGATGCTAGGGATTAGAATGTCACCTGAACTTTACATGGAATAGTGTATGGTTAATGAACTATAATATGCTGAAATTAACTGCTAATTTGAGGCAGAGGTATGGGGGAAGGTGTCTTACTAAGGTGGAAGTAAACCAGTAATATAGATCGCAACAATGCTTTAAGAGACAATCAGGTTAATACCAAGATGGTGATTAGTTAAGGCAGTTAGTGAGAGTAGAAATTTGTAGCGATGGTCGAAGCCTGTTACTTTGATTCTCCTACTATATAGTTGGAAGAAATTATTTCTCATCAAGGTTGCATGATTATAGTAATAGAATTGGAAGGTTTAGAGATAGTAGAAGTTGAAACCAATGTTGCTGGGAAAAAAAGCAGAAACTTCTATAAAGTTTTGACAGGTCATGCAACATCTTTGGAGGGAGCAATGGTTGATGTTTTCAGTTGATCTTTCATCAGAACTGCAAAAAGTCGCAAGGAAAAGCTGTTGCGAAATAGAGTAGATCCACGATGGGGTGAAAACTAGAATGCTGGACGTATAATTTATAAGGGTGGAATGGCTGATTTTATTTGAAGTTGTTGAATTCGCTCTCAAGTCTGGAAGGCAATGGTATGTCTACTTAGAAGAACAACCTTTTCCACAAGCTCATTTTGAGTCTCATTGGAATGAGGAGCCATAAGCAGTAGGTCTGCATGGGAGTTGGATGGAGAATTAAAGTGACAGGCAATAGGAAACTCAGGGTCACTCTTGTTGACTTGAATGGGGGTCCTCTGCAAAATGGTCAACCAATCTGCTTTTGGTTTCCTCGACAGGGAGGAGGCCACATGGTCTTTCAATGTTCATCATAAGACACAGGAGCAGAATTAGGCCTTTCTGCCTATTGAGTCTGCTCCGCTATTCGATCATGGTTAATTTATTTAATTTATTATTCCCTCTCAACCCCGTTCTCCTGTCTTCTCCCTGCAACCTTTGACACCCTTACTAATCAAGAACCTATAAGCCTTTGCTTTAAATATACCCAATGTCTTGGCCTCCACAGCGCTCTGTGGTAATGAATTCCACAAATTCACCACTCTCTGGCTAAAGAAATTCTTCCTCATCTCTGTTCTAAAGGAACATCCTTTTATTCTGAAGTTGTGCCCCCTGGTCCTAGACTATCCCACTAATGGAAACATCCTCTCCACGTCCACTCTATCAATATTCAGTAGGTTTCAATGAGGAGATCCTCTCATTCTTCTGAACTCCAGTGAGTACAGGCCCAGAACCATCAAATGCTCCTCATAATATATTGACTCTTTCATCCTTGGGATCATTCTCGTAAAACCTGCTCTGGATTCTCTTCAAAGCCATCCTTAGATATGGGGCCCAAAACTTCTCTCAATACTCCAAATGTGGTCTTACCAACCCCTGATAAAGCCTCAGCATTATATCCTTGCTTTTATATTCTAATTCTTTCAAAATGAATGCTAACATTGCATTTGCCTTCCTTACTACCGACTCAACCTGCAAGTTAACCGTTAGGGAAAAGACTCTCTGCTTCCTAAACACTACCTGCCCCACCACCTATCTTTGTATTATCCGCAAACTTGGCCACAAAGCCATCAATTCCATCATCCAGATCATTAACGTATAACGCGAGAAGTAGCAGACCCCACACTGACCCCTGAGGAACACCACTAGTCAGTGGCAGCCAACCATAAAAGGACCCCTTTATTCCCACTCTTCGCATTCTGCCAGTCAGCTAATCTTCAATCCATGCTAGTACCTTTCCTCTAATACCATGGGCTCCTATCTTGTTTAGCGGCCTCATGTATGGGACCTTGTCAAAGCCCTTATGAAAATCCAAGTAAACAACATCCACCAACTCTTCTTTGTATATCCTGCTTGTTACATCCTCGAAGAATTCCAATAGATTTGTCAGGCAGGATCTTACTGTAAGGATACCATGTTGACTTTGACCTACTTTATCATGTGCTTCCAAGTATCCCAAAACCTCATCCTTAATAATGGACTTCGGAATCTTACCAACCACTGAAGTCAGGCTAACCAGCCTATAATTTCCTGTCTTTTGCCTCCCTCCCTCCTTAAAAAGTGCAGTGACATTAGTGATTTTCCAGTCCTCTGGAACCATGCCTGACTCTAGTGAATTTGAAAGATCCCTGCTAATGCCTCCACAATCTCTTCAGCTACCTCTTTCAGATCCCTGGGGTGTTGTCCCATCTGGTCCAGGTGACTTATCCATCTTCAGACCTTTCAGCTTCCCAAGCACCAGCTTAGTAATAGCGACTACACTCACTTCTGCTCCCTGACTCTCTTGAATCTCTGGCATATTGCTGATGTCTTCCACAATGAAGACTGACACAAAATACTTTAATCAGTTCATCTGTCATTTCTTTGTTCCCAATTACTACTCCAGTGATATTTTCCAGCGGTCCAATGTCCACTCTTGCCTCTCTCTTACTATTTATATAAAAGTAAAAAAACTTTTGGTATCTTCTTTTATATTATTAACTAGCTTACTTTCATATTTCACCTTTTCTCCCCTTACTGCTTTTTTAGTTGCCTTCTGTTGTTGTTTCAAAGCTTCTCAGTCCTCTAGCTTCATGCTAGTTTTTGCAGTATTGCATGCCCTCTCTTTTAAAAAGGTTTACTGAATTGGCAAAAGAACAAGTATATTGTTGCTTCAGCTGGAAACGGTGGTTGGGTTCTTGGAAGGTGGAAATGGAGAGGATAAAAGCATGCATTTTGCATCTCCTGCAGTTGCTTGGGAAGGTGCTATGTGATCATAGCTGTATAGCCATTAATGTTGCTAAGGAAAGGCATGTGAATGAAGAAATGAAAGGTGAGTGAGGAGAGTTTCAAGAATGGATCCTAGAGGAAATCTGAAGATGACCTATTATATTTTAAATTGTTTGGACAATGCTGATTTACAATATTGTTTTTAGAAAACAAAACAGCACAAGCAGATTGAACACACAGCTGCTGAAGCTGATCTACTGAAGAAAACAAGCTCCAAGTAACATTGCAGATTTTAATTTTATAATTTTAATTACAGCGTGGTAACAGGCCCTTCCGGCCCGAGTCCGCGATGCCCATTTTAAACCCCAAATTAACCTACCCGTACGTCTTTAGAATGTGGGAGGGAACCGGAGCACCTGGCGGAAACCCACGCAAACACGGGAGAACGTACAAACTCCTTACAGACAGCGATGGGAATCAAACCCCGATCGCTGGCGCCGTAATAGCATTGCACTAACCGCTACGCTACCGTGCCGAACTGTACGTGTTTGAACTTGGAGAACTTTTTGCTACTCAGAGAACTTTAATCTCTAATCTCTAGTTTTTAAAATGACCTGTCAGATTATAGACATTTCAAAATGAAATGTTCATGTAAAAAAACATGCTGTTTGTCCCGATAATTCTATTAGCATTTTTCCTCTAAACCCATTATTCCACTCTACTGTTTCAAGTAGTTACCTCTGTCACTTTCCTGATAATTAACTTCAAGGCAATCCTACTTCCAAACCCTCCAGCATGTTGGTTCTAGTATTTGAATGAAAGCAGATAATTTTGCAAGCCAAGGTCCCCAAAAAGAAGTGATCGTTTATATAGTGGCACTTGATACATTTACCGGTTGTGAAATGAATATTGTAGAATTAAACAAGGGTTGGGAATCTTTTAGGTCTTTGCTTTAGCACTCTTTGATGCAGGCACTTTTTTTAGAAAATGAGTTCGAAAAGAATTTTGCTGTAAATAGTGTTTGGTTTATGATTTTAATGACACAGACCATTCAACCTATTGAGTATACAAGCTGTAAGAGCATTCTCATCAGTCCCATTATCCCACTTACTTGCCTGTAGCTTATTCTCTCATTTGTCCATCAACTATTTCTTGCACCCCCTAATTCTCCTGCCACCCACCTACACTAGGGGCATTTTACCGTAGTGAATTGATGTACCAGCATGTCTTTGGGCAGACAGCATCCAAGGTCAGGGTTGAGCCTGCATCGCTAGAGCTGTAAGGCAGCTGTGTTACCTGCTCTGCCACAATCTCACTCTTGTTGGTAAGCAAGAGGACCGCAAGTAATGTCCTCATTCAACTCTAAATTGGAAACTAAAGTGCAATTTTGTTTCTCTCTTGCATCTTGTACCAAATGCACAATGACGAATTGACTGCTTTGGGGTCTGAACTCATTTTGGGTGTCTTTTACTCGTCTATTTCATTAGGTGTTTAGTATGTAGACCACTGCTGAAGATGGAATCCTTCTGTTATGCTTCAACTTGTACCTCAGCGTAGTATCTTTCTGCCACTTCTTTGCTATGCTTCCTCACTGCACCGATCTTTCTTGTGACATCAACACTAATTGTGAGGGAATTTTTCATGCCAAAAATGAAGGAATGGTGTAATTCTACTTGACAGTCCATGCCATGGCTGAGCTGTTTTATATGTTTAGCAAGCTGTAAAACAAAGTAATTTTCTCACTCACTAATAATATTGGTGTGCCTAACCTATAATTTCACTCCTACAGCTTGATGCTGCTTGTAATATAATTACAGTGTCGATGGCAAACTTCTGGTATTTCACCCAAGAAAGTGTTTGGTACCCGTGAGATGTTGAGTTCTATCTCAATAGCAGTGTAAATTTAAATGGAATGCACAAAGGAAGAGGAAATAATGAGATATATCTTGCCTAAATCAACTTGCAGGGTTGGCCAAACTGTAGCATGTAATATCAAAATGGTGTGCTTTTAACTTTTTTAACATTAGAATTTGATATCTACTTTAATTTATAATAGTATTGTGTGTTGGATTTCCTGTAATATTTGACGGGGCACTTTTAAAGTGATACTCAAAAGTGTGCTTGCAATGCTGCTTGTTCTATAGTCTGAATTTTATAGAAATAATGTCTGAGTAAAAATAAAATACCTATAATGTTGACAAATTGGGGTGTACATGATTAATTACCTTGTGAATACATCTGTATTGTTACATAGTAAAAGTTTAGGTTCATAGTGATGAAAGACATTGCAGATAACAAATGGATGCTTACTGAGATTCCATAAGATATAGAGCTGAATTGGGCCATTCGGCCCATGGAGTCTGCTCTGTTGTTCCATCATTTTCACAACACATCCTACCATTATCTTTTACTATTAATTCATCATCCTAAATTTACTTCAGAAATTTACTAAGTACACATGTATTCACACCATTGTTAAGGACTAACATAAACCATTTTTTACCCTTGTCTGATACCCACTTGCTAACCAAAACTCATGAAATAGGTTTAATATGTACAAATTCTGAGTATACATTTTATTAGTGGGTTAATAAATAAGTGTTAAATGGACATTCACCTATTTCACTTAATGTAAATCTGCAGCATGGTACCAGAAGTAATCTAGCAACATGATAAATGGCACTAAGTATAAAAAGTGCAGATCATATGACTGCTTTGCAGATCAGTCCCAAATGTGAGCTTAAGCATTCAATCACCCATCTTCTAGACAACAATTATAACGGCTGCTCCCTTATGGCTCCCATCATTCATTGTATGCATCCGCTCTCATTTTTTGGCATTAAATTCCATCTGCCTCTGTTCTGCCCACCTCATCCTCGAACCCAAGACAATCCTCCTCACTATCAACAACACTAAATTTCCATGTCATTTGCAAACTTACTAATCACATCTCCTATATCCATATTGTTAATATATAGTACAAGCAATAAGGATATACCACCGGAGACAGGCTTCCAATCACAAAATACCCTCCATCATCACCCTCTTCCTCTTATTACCAAGCCAGTTTTGGATCTAATATGCCATCTGGCTTGGATCCCATTGGACTCTAATGTTTTGGACCAGTTTTTCATGTGGGAGCTTGGCAAAGGCCTTACTGAAGAACAACTAGATTACATCAACAACAATACTTTCATCAATACATTTTGTTACCTCTTTGCCCATACTGACGTGTCTATCCACGGCCTCCTCTACTGCCACTTTTGAGGCCAGATGCCAGGTTGGAGGAACAACACTTCGTATTCTGTCTTGGTAGTCTTCAAGCATGTCAATTTTTTAAAATCAGTCAGCAATTCATGAATTTCTTTAAAGTTTTTCCTTTATGTTTAATTTTCCAATTTATGAAGTTGCTTGGCCATTTTCTTTAAGTGTGGCTTTTGGTATTGTGCATCGTGTTGGTGCTTATGTTTAAGTGATGTATTAGTTTTAATATGGACGGATAAGCTTGCCCTATTAATATGCTGGATCTGATTTTACAATATTTCTGTTAGTACTGCTGAGCAGCTCCAGTGATGTATTTGAAGCCTCCAGTGTATGGATATATCTTCCGTTATGCACAAAGTATGCAAATCAAAATCTGACACAACATATTGTTCTAAATTGAACCTGCTCTTGTGAGCTGCCTTTAATAAGATGGTGTTTATAACAGTGCAGTTAGAGGAGTTGGTTGCTTTCTTTATAATGGAGCAAGTTGTATGATGAATCGGTCTTCAGTTTGCGTCCTTAAATGTTGCATAACATTTTCATGCTTGTTTTATGAAATCGTTTTTTTGTGCATTTAGTTTTGTTTTGATTTGGCTAGAAACAGTAACTTGGACAGGGTGCAAGTAACTCCTTTCATAAATTGCAAGAAGTTTGCCTCTTCATACATTGCACCCAAATGCAATATTTAAAGAAATGCAAAGAAAGGATGAGTAGTGTTTCAAAATGTCAAATTTACTTTCGATTTGAGTCCAAATATATTAAGGGCTTTACAGTTGTGCAGGTTTTATGAAGTATTGTAAAACAAAACTTTGTCAATAAACCAATTTTTTCAGGACATCTTGGGTTTAAGGACAGTTCTAACTTGACTGGAACATTTAAAATTTATGTCTAAATCTCATTTACCTAGACTGCTTGGTTGGAAAAAGCTGATCAGTGGCATGATACAGTTGAGGTCGAAGGAAAAGAAAAATTGTGCACTGAACTAACATCTATTGAAGGTATACTTTCCTTTAGTGATTTACAGTGTAGAATTGTCTAATTTATTTGAATTATATGGATAGCTTAATTGGGTAACTTTTTTCAAATAAACTTTTAATAAATGCATAAAATGGATTCTTTGTTATGCACTAAAACAGATGGAGAAGAGTGCTTTCCCCACTGTCTTGTGAACAGAACACTGTGATCATTACGTTCTGAGTGTTGATATTTATAATTGTTCTTAGTTTTTTTTTGTTTCGTCATTATCTTGATTGCTAACTTGTGATAATTATGGAGTGCTTAACTTGGGTTACAATTTTTTTTGTTCAGTTAAATCACTTGCACGAGTTACAAGGTCTTGCCAAGTTTAAAATTCCCCAAAGCTTCATGGAATACACAGAAGCAGCATTTTCATATGTTTGATCATGGATCTATGCTGTTCTTATAAGAATGCATTATCTATAGAATGCATAGTAACAAGAGGTTCAGGGATGCCTAAATGTTGATAATTGGTGTTTTAACTGATGTAAGATTCTGTATCTTACCGGCATGGACGAGTAGGCTTGTTGCTAGTTTAGGCAAGATCACTGCTCATTGAGATGGCTTGGCATTGCTTTGAGCTATTTGGACAAAATTCTAGTCCCTAGTGGAAGTTGTACTGCATCCAAAAATGTGCTAATCAATCATGATTGCTGCCCTGTGAGTAAAGTAGATCCAAAAGATCCCTTACCTCATGTGACCACGCCAGGTAGCTTAATCAGTTTTAATCATTGCTCAGTTGGTGGCCAAGGTCTTGTGTCCTTACTGAGATGCTGGCTACATGATGCCCGATTGAATGTGACCCAGATGGAGGGAGTGTTCTCCAACCCTATCAAATTAGACAGCAAAGTTGAATATGAGAATACATTTTCAAGCCCATCTCCAGTATCAAAATATTTTTGTCCTGAGTTCGTTATCCACATCAGTTTTCTTGACAAAAGAATACTAAAATTGTGCAAGATTGATAGTTACTTTCCATGTTCGAGGTGTAATGCTATTTATCAATCACCCAAGGTCAGATACGTGAAATGAAGAATATGGTTAAATAGAATAGTCCTGGAGCCTAGTAATTGGTAGTGAGCTGGACTCCCTCTCTCTGCAATCATGAAGCTTTGTGCCAAAACAAAAGCCTTTGTCTCTGGTTTGGTCTGAATCTTACTATGGATAAGTAAAATTCTTTCATAAAAGCATGTGGATTGAACCTCTCAAGAACTCCCAAGACCAGTGTTTGAGTATAGTGACAATTCTAGGAATTCCTTTTATCTCATCTGATATCTTTTGATGAATACATTTTTCATCATGGTCTTGAGTTAATTTGAAGCATGCACCCAATCTCACTTTAACATCACTTAACATATCAGATGTACAATCTTAAATACCAAGTGAGCTCACCAAAATGTTTGTTGGTGAAGCACCTCTCAGGCAGTAAATAGGTTGTCTCAAACTAGTTCCATGTGCCTATTATTTGAATGCTTGTTACACATTTCCTTCTAGATTAACTTTTGAATTTTCATACAATGGTTTAGTTTGTTTCTCATCTTGTGCTTCATTTTTTATTTTGATATTAGTCAAAAGTTCTACTTTATTTCCAGCAGAGATCCCCTTCATCAACAAGCTGTTAAATCTGGGGACAAAAGTTCAGGTGAGATGCTTTACTTAATAGTTTTAACTTCAGCCTTTTGCTGATCCAGGTATATTACATTTAATGAAATATTCTCAATTTGAAATATTAACTTGTGTTCCTCCTCCACCAATACTACCCAACTGGAGTATTTCCACTATTTTGTGGCTTTATGATTGCTAGGATCAATGGCATTTTTAATGTATTGTTTATGTGTGGTCTCCAGGGAATGCAAACTTTTCTACTTCTGATTTCTGTAACTTCCTAGCAGACAAATCTCTCCTGGCTACAATTTGCAACGTATTCATTTCCCATTAATCAGTAATCATGGATAGTTCAAGAACATAAAATAGGAGTAGGCCACCAGGCCCCTCAAGCCTGCCCCACCATTAAGTATGATCATGCTGGTCTCAACTCCCCTCTGTGCTGGTTCCCCATAACCTTCAATTCATTGATCTTTCAAATATTTATCCATCTCCACCTTAAATATATCTAATGATCTGGCTTTCATCGCTGTCTATTGCAGAGAATTCCAGAGATCACTACCACCTGAGAGATTTCCGTGCATTTCAGTTTTAACTGATTGTCCCCTTATTTTGTAGGTGTGTCCCTTGTTTGTGATTCTCCGCACTAGTGAAAAACATCTCAACATCACCCTATCAAGCCCCCTTGGGATATTGTATTTTTGAATAAGTTCACCCCTCATTCTTCTAAACTCTGGTCCTCCTGATATGGCAACTCTCTCATCCCAGAAATTACCCTGGTAAATCTCTTTTGTACTGCCTCCAATAGTGCTATATTTAAGTAAGGGGATCAAAATTGTGCGCAGTATTCCAGGTGAACACCTTTGCAATGAAGGCCAAAATACTTTTGCATTCTTAGCTACTTGTTAAACCTGCTAACTTTTTGTGATTCTGTTGTATGAAAAGTTGTGCTTTTTTTTAAAAAAAAATCAAATTAGTTTCCTTTTTTAATAAACTCTTCTGGTATTGTTAGATATTTTCATTCTCCGTAATCAGTTTAAAGTGCTCTGTGTTGTTGCTTATTTGTTTATATGGGCTCCATATGAGGATCTTTATCGTGTAGCCGGAGAAGCCATCTAACATTTGATGCAATATTTTAGTTTGTGTATGTTTCAATGCCCTTCCGATTAATCTCAAAAGATTTCTTCAGCCAGAAGGCAACAGTACTAAACCTTCATTTTTAAACCTCAACCTTATGAAAAGTTAAATGGGACAGACTTGCAAATGAATAATTTAAGCACAAATTGCACTGGGTTACCTTGTCTTTGAGGGTTGGATTTTGAGCAAAGTTGCAAGTTGTAAAGAGGTGTGTTGAGGGAAATCCTAAATAGGGTGATCTGAAGGAAAGAATCAAAATTACAGGGTGGATAGATTTGTAATGTTTTAGAATGTACATATTTTTACAATGTTTTATTTGCTTTCATATTTTGTGATTTAACCAAACAGGAATAAGTGAGTAATCTTTAAATGTGTACCTGGCTAGAAATCAGTTTATTTTATAGACCAATAAGCTAATTTAGTTAAAAACACAGCAAGATTAATTCTAGTCTTCAATTTTCATGATGCCTACAATACTTGGTTTCCCTTTAACTATTCCAGAAGCTAAAAATAAATGAGGTTAAGTAAATGCTGCATTGTGATTCTATTTGGTCTTATCACGTGAAGTGTTCTTTCTTTTATAAAGATAGAATTATTGATGAAAGGGCACATGAGAAGCATGAAGCAAGAAAAGGCTATTTGGTCCATGAAACTCGCTTCTTCCACAGACAATCTGCCCTAAACTGTACCCTGCCCATTTAATCTGAGGGAAAGCTCTGTTTAAATATTCCTTCATTCTATAAGGTAATCAGACAAAACTACAGAATATTCCTCTCTATCTATATATTTCTACCACTGAAATCATAAGCAGCTGAGCCACAGCAGCATTAGGAGTAATCGTTTCCTACAAAGTTGTTACAGATTTTATTTTATTCTTTGGATTCCAACCTCAATGCCTATCACATTTTTTTATTTGTAAGTACAAATATTTTTTGGTTGCTGAGAACTTGTTTGATGCATTCAATGCTTTGTACACCACAGAACAATTGTGTGGGACTTTGCTCTCAATCCTGTGGTGGAACTGCTGTGAGCCATCTGCTCAAGATATAACAAAAAAGAACAGCGAAAAAGTCCAGCCTCTGCTTAGTACTACATTCCAGCAATGCAGCTGAGATGAAAAAACAGTCATTGCAGGCATGGAGTTCTTTCAACATTGTGAATCACAACATATTAATGGTCACTGTCCATCAGATGTATCTAAAATGAAAATTGTATTCATGCCATAGTGATGTCATAGCTTCATCCCCATTTAATTCCATATTGTCAGAACTCAGGGTTGTACAACTTCTGATTCCTGGCTTTTATTCAACTCAATTTGATTGATTAGTTTGCAAGTTAAGTGGGCTGACCTGAAACCTGTATGAAATTAAATTAATTCTTTGAAACTTTGAAAATAGTTGGTGATGGAATGGGATGTTAAGAATTTAAAATTATACACAACAAAGAAAAAAATGCATTTGTACATTACCTGAATATTACCTTCATTCTTGTGGTAGTTTCACTGGGTTTGCTTAATGATTAAGGTGTTCTGGGTAAGTCGTAGCACACTTGATGATACTTCGAAAATAATTCCATCAGGGCTTACTTTTGCTCTTTTTGGTTTGAACAGAAACTATGTACCAACTTCCTGTTAACAACCTTGCAAATCTAAGAAAGGCTCGTAAAACAGTGAAAAAGATCCTTACAGATATTGGATTGGACTATTGTAAAGATCATATAGAGGTAAGTAGAAATTTATTTTTTGAATGGGTGAACTGAATTGAAATCTCATCATATCCTGTTTAAACTTGCCTTTTGTTAGCTTTTTTAAAATGCATGGTAAGTTGAGGCAATTATTTTAAGTGCATTATACAATGATCTAAAATATGCTGTTCCCAAGCTGTAGAAGGTAGCTAATGTGGGGAGATAGTTATCCCGACATGATAAAGGATGCTCTTCTTGATTAGGTGTGATGAATTGAGAGCTTTAATCTGTTTATGCTTGATACTAGCGGCATTATGGAAGACATTGTATCTAAAGTGCTAGTCAGAATTTGGAGATTTTCTTGGTATTTTGTCATGTCATTTGGCTGTATACTTTTAGGTAGAATGGTATTCTTGCTGCCTTGTGAGCAAACTGTATTTCCATCTGAAACTGAATCCATGGGAGCATGCAATAACTTGCTTTTGCATTTATTATTTCTGGCTTAATTAAAAATACATCTGCTTTGATTCAGAAAAAAACATTTATTGAAAGGTGCTTTCCACTCTAAGCTTTAATATTAAAAATAAGACATAATTTCTGTGGATTTTTAATTGGGGGTTTGTAAATTTCAGTGAGTTCCAGACGATCTGAAATGTCAACTGCTTCTCTCTGCAAATGCTACCTGACGTGCTGAGTATTTCCACCATTTTCCATTTTCATCTCAGATTTTCAGGATCTGTAGTATAATATTTTCAGAAGAATGTAGTTTATTTTTGACATCGGTCTGTCTTTTAACACCTTACTATATGTTATGAGTCTGCATCCAGGATAAATGGTGGAAATACACAAATGAGTCTAGTACATTATGAAAATACTTAAATCTGGTTATTTGGTAGGACCATTTTTTTTGCTGCTTTTAATTAAGAGTTTCTGTCTGATGTGAAGATTGCAATACTTGATGTACCAAGAAAAAAAATTAGGCCCTGACTTGGAACTCTGCAAAACAGAATTCAAGCCAATTCCTTTCATGTTAATTTAAACTAAAATATAATAATTTTCTGTGGTAGCTTTTTGGTGGATTCAATCAAGGACCTAACTTTTTTGTCTTGAGCCCAGAATAAGAGGCTAATTTTAACCTCATTCATTGTTGCATTGTACGTGCGCTATGGTATACCATACCTTAACCACTCTCTTGACAAAGCCCTCCACCCTCCCCCTTTAATGACCCATTGTTCCTTTACTCCTTAGTCAGGGGACATGTCAGAGGACTGGTAAAAGGCAAATATAAAATTTCCTTTATTTATACAGCATGGTAACATGTTATACCTTTGCTCAAAAACAATTTGCAAGAATGTGCCAGACAAATACAGGCGAGTCAATTTAACTTAGAAGCAATCAAGGAAACAATAGGTTCCTGGAAAAGTCTGAATTCATTAAAGAACGACAGCATGAATTTATTAAAGATATATTTGACTAACCTGTTTGATAACCCATATGAAAGGTTAAATAGCAAAATTAATACCCATGGAATTAAAGGGTCAGTAGTAGCCATGTTAGGAAATTGGCTTAAAGGCAGAGTATGGTTAAATGGTTGTCTTTCAGGAAAGAGGATGGACATTGATGTTACCCAAATGTCAATGCTGGAATTAGTTTGTTCAACATAAATGAGCTGGAAGTGGATATGTAGGGTAAAATTTCAAATAGTTGCTGATAGCACAGAACTTGGCGTTACATTAAACAGTGAGGAGGAAAGTAATAGTCTGCATGAAGACTGGCTGGCAGAAGAGAAGTGGCACATGAAATTTAATACAATAAAGTAGTGCAATTTGGCAGAAAGAATGGGACAGAATAGACCAAATGGCAGAGTTCTTGAAGGAATGCATAGTTATAGGTGGCATATTGAGGGAGTGGTTAGTAAAGCTTATAGCAAAGAATACGAAAGCGTGGAAGTTGTATAAGATCCTACAAGTTGTATGGTGATCCTGTATAAGATACTGGTTTGGCCCAACTAGAGGATTGCATCCAATTTGGGGCACCTCAATTTAGGAAGGATGTGAAGGTCCAACATTGTGCATATTTAAAAAAAAATTAGTATGATTCCAGGTATGAGGTATTTCAGCTGGAGAAGCTAGAATTGCTTTCCTTAGTGCAAAGCAGGTTGAGAAGAAATTTGAAGGAGGTGTGTAAGATCATGACTTTTAATAGGGTAAGTAGAAGAAGTTAAAGAGTAGAAGGTAACTGCTTACCAGCAGATGCCTTAAAGGCAAGGTGATACAGACTTAAAATTTGGGCAATACAATAGGTACAGTGGAACCCTGTATAAGATAACTGGTTAGGCCACAACTTGAGCATTATTAATTTGTAGCAATGTCACCTCTGGTGGATAAGTAGTCCGGCTGTCAGTGAATAATATGGCATCAGACTGAAGTGTCTGTCTGAAAAATTAAGGAATTTATAATTGTGAGGAGCCCATTCATCTGCTGCTTCTGTGTCTTCTGTGTGAGTGGATAAGAGTAAAAACTTTTTTGCACAGTGGATGGTTAAGACCTGCAACTTGGCACCTGTAAGAATCATAGGGAATTAGACTGGCACCTGAGGGAAAACGATTTGTAAGAGAATGGGGCTGACAAGATTGCTCTACTAGGAGGTACATTGTTATTTGGCTGAATGGCCACTTCCAGTGCTCCAGCAGTTGAATGATTCTGTATTGAGTATGCTGTCATTGAAGAAATCACTGCTGAAGGAATACTGCACTTTATGAGGTGGTGTCACTTGGCCTGCTTAGTCAGTTTTAAGTGATTGTGATTTAGACCAAGTGTTTATGTAGAAAAAGGAAAAAAATTATCCTTAGAAAGTTTTGGGTGAAGTTTTTATGACTAATAAATTCAATAGCAGTATTACTCTTAATTTTCCTATGCAACTAAAAATGTTCTTCCAGGATTTCAAGCAGTTTGAACCAAATGACTTCTACCTAAAGAACACTACGTGGGATGATGTCTCACTTTGGGACCCTTCTTCTACAAAACTACAGGTTGGTTTCATTTCAAACATGGAAATGTTAACTCTCAGGTTTTGTTTAGGACTTGAGAGTTGTACCTAGTTATCAGGAAGAGTTTTATTATTAAATTACAACAGTAAACATTTATTATCTTGGTCTTTTTTAACTAACAATTTGATTAAAAAATCTATAGTTTGGTTAATCCACTGTGCTGGCAATTAAAGCATTTGATTTATCTGTGCTGATTTGTATATTGAATGTAATAAAAATAATGGGAGGGTGTGGAATCATTTCATGGGAAAGTAAGAGTATTTTTAAAAGATGGAGTGATTGGAGTGATAAAGCTTCCCCCCCCCCCCCCAAAAATATAGTTTCCAAAACAAGCAATCTAATTTTGGTGAACAGTATTGTTAAGTGATTTTTGACCTTGGTCTGTCAAGTGAGGTGCTGTCAGTTTTTTCATGAAATGAATTAACACTTGAGATTGGTGCAAAACTTCGGTTAACCAAAAAGTTAAATATTTTGGATTGAGAATTACTGTATGTTTGTGTAGAGAATAGTTCGGACTATAATTGCAGAATGCAATACATTTACAAAGCAATATTGATCCTCTTTGCAGATGTGACTTGTGGTTAAATGCAGTTGAAGTAATTTGTTCAGATGCTTCCAGCCTTCCCGCTAACTGGTGTATCAGCACAACTTGTAAATATGAAAGTAGTATCTGTACTACTCTTGTGTAGTTACTAAAACTATACCATGGCTAAATAGGGTGCTATGTTACTGATTTAGAGCAGATTTTGGTAATACATTTAAAATTCAAACATATCGAATGCACAGTATTTGGACAAATGATTATACAGTACTCTACAGGTACTCTTGTTTGAATCATAAGTAAAATTAGATTGCCTTACATTGCATAACTGAACAATAACCACTGTTGTTTTGCATTTTCAGGATTATCGTACAAAACCATTCTGCTGCAGCGCTTGTCCATTTGCATCCAAATTTTTTTCTGCCTACAAAAGCCACTTCAGAAATGTTCATAGTGAAGATTTTGAAAACAAAATCCTGATTAATTGCCCTTATTGCCCATACAATGCTGACAGAAAGACCCTGGAGACCCATATCAAGATATTTCATGTCCCTCTCTGGAAAGTACCTAGTGGAGGCAAGAATGCACACCATGAAAAGTCAAAGCAGGATAGCAATCTTAAACTGAAACATGCTGACAGTGTGGAACAAGCGGTCTATTACTGTAAGAAGTGTACTTACCGAGATCCGCTTTATGATGTTGTCAGGAAGCATATTTACAGGGAACATTTTCAGCATGTGGCAGCCCCTTATGTGGCAAGAACAGGAGACAAATCAGTGAATGGAACATTTTCTGCCACTAATGGAAGAGAGGATGGGACTGTGCATTGTAAACGTTGTCTCTTCATACCCAAAACTTATGAAGCCTTGGTGCAGCATGTTATTGAAGACCATGAACGAATAGGATACCAAGTAACAGCAATGATAGGGCATACTAATGTAGTTGTTCCAAGATCAAAACCCTTGATGCTGATAGCACCAAAGCCACATGACAAGCCCTTAGCTGCTGGAAATTATCAGAGTGTGAAAAGCTCAATGCAGCAGAATATGAATCGTGTATCCATGTCCAAAAACACACAGAATTCTGCTGTCAATCTTATGTCGAGTAGTGGTCGTCTGCCACCAAAATATGCTGTTTCATCAATGGCACATAACTATTCTTTGGGTCAGCAAATGAGGCTCCCTTTGCCAGGTGGCTTACCAGTTTCTCTTCAGCAACGATCGCAAACTGTAAAACAATTAATCTCTGGTGGCAATGGACGGCAGTATGGAGTTGGTGCTGGTGAACAGAGGCGACCATCTCAGATGCAATATAACGTTCAATCAGGAAGTTTGACTGGTAATAGTGGATCCAGTCAATTATCAATGAAACAGTCACAGTTCAGTATTTCTCAAGCACAAAGGATGCAAGGATTATCTACTTCATCAGTAAAGTCATTAGCTTCCCCAACAGGTCTAAGTAATTCTGCTAGCCAGAGTCCTGCATTGGCTGGGTCTGCTGCTCAAAAGTGGAAGATTTGCACAATGTGTAATGAGCTTTTCCCAGAAAGTGTGTACAGCATACACTTTGAAAAGGAGCATAAAGCTGAGAAGATCCAGGCTGTAGCTAATTACATTCAGAAGATCAATAGTTTCACAAGCAAATGTCTCTACTGTAACCGTTATTTACCAAGTGAAACGCTGCTCAACCATATGCTCATACATGGACTCTCGTGTCCCTACTGCCGTTCCACTTTCAATGATGTTGAAAAGATGGCTGAACATGTAAGAATCCTTCATATTGATGAAGAAGTGGGACCCAAGACTGAATCAACGTTAACTTTTGATTTGTCTACACAGAAAGGTAGCCGCAGTAATATACAGCTCCATGTTACTACATACAGTACTTCTGAGAGTGCCTCTGTGGAGAATACAAATTATCGGCCCCAGAATCAGAACTTGGCATTTAGAAAGCCAGAAGGGCAGTTGCAGCAGCCAAAACCACAAGTCAAATCTAAAATAAAGCCAGATTTGAATTCTATACCTCAAACCCAAATACCCTATAAAAATGATGTTGGCAAAACCCTTTGTCCGTTGTGCTTCTCTATTTTGAAGGGCCCAATATCTGATGCTTTGGCACACCATTTGAGGGAACGACATCAGGTGATACAAACAATTCATCCAGTGGAAAAAAAGCTTACCTATAAATGCATTCATTGTTTGGGAGTCTACACAAGTAACATGACAGCCTCTACCATAACGTTGCATCTGGTGCACTGTAGAGGTGTTGGAAAAGCACAGAATGGCCAGGATCGAAGTCTTGCTCATGCCAAGGTAACACACTCACCAAGTGTAATGCCCATGAAACGAGAATATGAGTATGAATATGGGGACTTTGCTTTAATGAAAAAAAGGAAATTGGATGGTGAGGAAACTGTTCAGAGCTTTACCTTGGGAGAGGATAAACCAGAGGAGCCTGTAGTTTTAGCTATTGATCCCAAGGGGTATGAGGATGAGTCCTATGAGGCCAGAAAGATGTTCCTTACAAACTATTTTAACAAGCAACCTTACCCAAGCAGAAGGGAAATTGAAAAGTTGGCAGCTGGCTTATGGTTATGGAAATCGGATATTGCTTCCCACTTTAGCAATAAGAGGAAGAAATGTGTTCGAGATTGTGAGCGGTACAGGCCAAAGGTATTGCTTGGATTTAATATGATGGAGATGCGAAAAGTAAAGCACAATATGGACTTTGGGCCTACTTGGAATTTGCTAAATAACAAAGAAATAGATGGCAAGGAACCTGTTACTTTAAAATCAAGCATGGAAAAAGTAAATCAGAAACTGGAGAAAGAGAGAAGAGATTTGAGTCTGGGATCAGAAAAATTGGAGGGAACTATTTTAGATTTGAGCTCCCAAATGGAGGAAAATTCAAATCCAAACTTGGGAAAGATGAAAGGGAGAGCTGTGAACCAGTGTTCAGAACGCATGGAGGGAAGTGCTTTGGACTTGAGCACTCAGATGGAAGAAAGACATTCAAACGCCAGCTCTGCGATGGTGGAGGGAACACCATTAGATTTGAGTGCTCAGATGGTAGAGGAAAGTCCTTCAATCAAGAGCACTGAGATGGTAGAAGAAAGTCCTTCAAATGTGAGTTCTGAGATGGTGGCAGAGAGTCCTTCAAATGTAAGTTCTGACATGGTGGAGGGAAGTGCTTTAGATTTGAGTTCCCAGATGGTGGAGAAAAGCCCTTCAAGCATGAGCGCTGAGATGGTGGAGGAGAGCCCATCTAATATGAGTGCTGAGATGGTGGAAGCAAGCCCTTCAAATACGAGTCCTGATAATATGGAGGAAAATGCTTCAAATACTTGTGGTGGTGAAGATTTGTCATCAAGTGAAATGAGTGGTTTGCAGAGTAGGGAAGAAACTTCTGAAATGGTTCCTGAAGAGTTCAATAATGAATTGCAAAAACCTACATTTACAGAAACTGCATCATTAAAGGATGATGTTTCAAATATGGATGAAGAGCATTATCCTGAGCCATCTTCAGAATCGAAAGATAAAGAATCAGAAAGTGAAGATTCAGAAGAACTTTCTGAATGCAAAGATGCTGGTTCACCAGCTGAGGATGGACTAGTATCTCCACAAGCATCTGATCAGGAAGATGTTTCATCTGAGCTGAAGCAAGAGTTTTGGATCAAACGACCATGGACAGATGATGTATCCCAAAGTGAAGAGGAGGAAGAGCCCCCTCGGACCTCTGAACCAAAAGCTGCATTGGAAAATGATGAGCAAAATTGGGGAGAGGGGCCAGGTGAATGGAGTGGAACACCATTCCAAAATGAAGGAGAAAAGTGGGCCAAAGAACGCTCTGAATGGAAGAATGTTTCTCCAGAAAATGAGGAAAGTTTGTCTAATCCATTGTTAGAATGGCAAGGTAACACAGCAGATAGTGAAGGCGAGGAGCTTGATCAGCTCCTTGATCAGTCAAATGATGGTCTCTCGGATAATGTGGCAGAACCTGTTTGTGGATCTTCATCAGGTGTTGGGTTAAGTAGTCAACCTGCATAAAGTTTGACTGTGTTTGGAGTCTTGCTGTGAAATGTGTGCAGTATCTTGAAAGAAGCCAGTGTATAAAATCTGAAGGACTATTCAAAGGTACAGAATTACAGATGGGGGTTGGGGGGGCAGTAAAATGTAACCAGTTTTGTTGCATTTTGCCCTCGGGTTGCTTTACAGTTGTACAAAAGTGGCATTGTAATTTACTTTCTAAATGTTTTCTCATTTACCTATGGTAGTGAAAGGCCAACATGTACTTACTGGTTAACAGTGTACTGTACTATAGATTTCAATAAGACCTTTAAGTTTGTTATATTCATTTACTCAGTCTGCGTAGCTGGAATGTATATTTCTACAGTTTTAGAGCCATTCTAAGTGAAGCTTATCGTATAGGTCTTGTGTACTTGTTCTAGATTTACTGTATGATTCACCTTTTTTTAGTGATGCCCCTGCTGTCAAATAAATGCAGCATTTAGTTCACTTGATAACTGCTTGAAGGAGGTTGTGCTGTAGTGTCTGTCAACATTATTATAAAACTAGTTTTTATTGCACATATCCT
Source organism: Pristis pectinata (assembly GCF_009764475.1). Classification (NCBI taxonomy): domain Eukaryota; kingdom Metazoa; phylum Chordata; class Chondrichthyes; order Rhinopristiformes; family Pristidae; genus Pristis; species Pristis pectinata. The sequence continues at coordinate 17,356,691 of NC_067420.1, forward strand.
TATACAACTTTGGTAGCATTTGGCCAGTAGCTTACTGAACATAATAACTGGCCTTACTGTAATATGGCAAATTGCTGTTTAATGTATCCTTTGCTCCAATATTGATGGTTACTGGCATTTCAAATGTTAATGCATTTTTAAAGTCTCCCTTCAACCTAAATTACTTACAGAACTAGGAATGAAATTCATAATATGCTGATTTCACTAATTTGTGTTTTGGATCAGCGCACATGGTGAATTGGGTAAAACATGGCAAATATTTAGAAATGCCTAGTTTTGCCTATTTCAAGGTTATATGTTAGGGATAAACACCATTATGGTGTTTGTATACATTGTATCATCTATGTAATAGTGTCTGTGTAGTAAATTTCATTTTTGTGATCTTTATTTTCCTTTGTACTTTTCATTTACACTTCTGGAAAATAAAATGCTTTATCGTACTTTATTGTGTATGATATTTACATGCATTTTACATTATGTACTTGACATAGTGGACAGTTTTAAATAAAATGTAGTCCCCTATATCAGTTTCATAAAGATCCATTTAATTAAATTTAAGTTTTTTTTAAACTTGCAAAACGGCCTGTATTTTGAAGGTTTATTAAGTTCTCTAATATATTGGATATGTTTTGTAACATTTCATCATTTTGAAGCTACAAATATTCAGCAGAAATGATCACTTTTAGTTTGGTAGGGGTGCAACTTGAATTACTGATGCATTCTTGGTTATGTTTTGTGAATTTAATGTGTGTACATTCAATGTGCATGCTGTGAGCTTTAATTGCTTATAATGTTGTTTCTTCATGACTAATTAGTTGTAATGATTCAGTAATCCAGTGCCTGTGTAAATCTCTGTAAAGTTGGATACCATGCAATCTAGCATGGTTAAATGTTAATGCATTAATTTGTACTTCAATTTTGAAGATAGACTAATTCAAGTCTGATTGGGAGTCTTCCACTTTTTTTTTGCAGGTTCTACTAAGATGTTGATCTACATCTTTGTTTCATGTTATTAAGATTGTAAAAGCAATTTAATTTCAGATACCCCTTTGAATTTAACAGATACTGGTCTGTTTATACATAACTATTCTTGTTTGTTTATGAACTGAGTTTTTGCAAGGGAAACATTTGAATAAGAATCCTGGCAAAATTCAAAGTTTAAACAACCTTACTTCTGAAGTAAATGTTTTTCCTGATAAAGGTATGTGCTTCTGGTAGTTTAGCATTTATTGCTCTTACCTAATTGCCCTTGAACTGCATGGCTTGGTGGGTGAATGGCATTGTTATTGGTCTAGATTTCTTCTTAGACCAAACTGGCAAGGGCAGCAGATTTCCTTTACCTGAAGGGGTTTGGTTTCAATCTCACCACTAGTAATTAAAAAAGATTCATTTACTGGAGTAATTTAAATTCGCAGCTGCAATATTGGAAGCTCCAATTGCCAGATCATTAGTCAAGGCTTGAGGATTATATTTCTGAAAAAAATTTAATGGATGTGTAAGTTGCACCACATGGATAATGCTGGCTTTTGGGACCTACTTTCCAAAGTCGATTATAGTAACTGCTAATACAGGAGTTGCTCTTTTATATTTAATAAGAAATTTGAATGAAGAATTTGTAATGTCATTGGTTAATTTAGCAATGGAGTATGATTTATTCTATTTTGTGTACATTTTAAATTCAAAATGTGATTACAATGCATACTTATACTTTCAGCCATTTAAATCTTTACACTTGCAAGTTGTCCTAATTCTCTTGCACTTGGTGACATTCATTTTAAGTTTTTATTTGCATTGAGGCATAATATGCTGTGTTGTTACATATGATGTACAGTATCCTAGTTTTAAAAGACTGAAATGGTGTATTTTGTGTTCCCCTTTTGTATGTTTTGATAATACATTTGTAAACTTAATTTTTTTTTAAATCATGAGCAATGCTGTTTGGAATGTTGCACCTTTTTAATGGCTGACTGCTCTAGGGGATAGAATTTGTATGATTCCTAAATAGCGTCAAAGTCTTTTGAGCTCAGTTGCTAACATTTTGTTCTCTGACTAAAAAAGTTCTAGATCCACATTTTTTTTGAAGCATCAAGGCATGGTCCAATTGCAAAGAACCAACACCGATATGAGAGGTTGAATGTGCACTGAATATGTGATTGAGGAAGCAATGCATCTGAAATAACTCCTTAATATGCTATGCAGAATGCTTACATAACTTAATTGGTTTAACTTAATAAAATTATTCTATAAGTCAGCCGTAGAACAGGCTGCAGCTGCAATGTGAATTTTAAGAAAATAACTAGCTATATCTTGGTTTGGTAACGCATTCCAACTCCTTTTGCTTTGATAAGAGCTGCAAGGAACTGAAATCAAAAATTAAATATAAAGTACATCTATTTCTTTGCATAGAATATTCCTGAAATAGTTCTAATTGTTATCTGTAACAAAGGAAGTTATACCGGATCAATTTTTTTAAATCTTTATTTTAAGAGCTACCTTGTAGGCTTGCAAAAGATTGCATTTCGAATAGTAACAATTAATTTGCCCTGGTGCTATAGCTTGTTTTTGTGCTTGGTTTTATAAAACTACTAAATATGATGGTGGAGTCTCTGCCTTTGGTATAATTTACAGTTGAAGTTCCTCAGTCATTTGTGCTGGTGTAGTCGATGGCAGACAAATTGTACTGAGCACACTGGCCAGACGTTTCTGCTTGTGTGTGATACTGTTACCAACTTTGCAAGAGCACTGTGAAATTAGGATGAAAATACCTAATCAATTTTAACCACAGAGAAGGTGCTGATATATGGAATAAACTGACAGAAGGATTATATAGCTGCTCTAGTAACTGGAGGGGAAAAAAGGTGACAATGTATTTGAACTAGCTGAATTAATCAAAGTTATTTAATCTTGGACATTTGTAAAAGTCCCATTCTTTAGCATTAAACTGAAACTTTGCATATGGTACACTGTAAGAAGCAAACTTTTAAGCCCTATCAAGTTATCTTTAATATCCTTTAGCCAAAAGATGCCTCCCTTAATCAACAAAGCCAAAAGCATAGAGAGAGAGGCAGATCTCATTCCAGTCTTGACTCCACTTTCCTGCCTGGTTCTCCATGCCCTCATCCCCAAAGTTTGAAAATCTACTGAACTTCCATAGTTCTCAATAAATAAATTCCAAAGATTTGAGTGAAGGAAATATCTCCTCTACTCTGTATGACCCTGGTGCTGATTTCCCATAACAGGAAAAAGTCATATGGCATCTACCTATCTAACCATCTTGGGAACTTGTAGGTGTCAAAAGATCACCTCCCATACTTGTAATTTCCAGATTCTAGGCCCAATCTATTGAACATTTCCTTGTAAGGATGTTCCCTTCATATTTGGAACTTTTGGCAAGTGCCAGTTTGGGAATTACATCTGTACAGACAACTCAGAAGAATTATTGGTTTATTATCTTTAATTCTCTTTAAGTGTTTTTATTATCTTTAATTACTAGAATGGTCTTTTTTTAAATTATAGATATATAGTGGCATCTCACTGCATGTCATTTGGTTGTCCCTTACATCATTGGGTGCTAGATAGAAATATCTGGTGCTGCCAGAATATTTTCTGCATCTGTTCTAGCATCACGTCTTTATTTGCACAGATGCATGTTCTTGGGTAGGCTGTATTGAAGTACAGGGAATGAGTGTCATAGGTTGACTATAATGCATAAGGAAGAAAGGTGAAAATTTCAAAACTCCCAGGAGGTAATATCAGCAGCAGGTCCAGATTTCAAAGGTCCACGCTGTTCTTGTGTGGGTGCTGGAGCTGGTCTCTGGGTGCTGATGATAAATCCATTGGATTTTCCAAACAATACCTGCAGTGTGGAAGATATGGTTTGACATGGGACTCTGATGAAGACTCTGTTTACTTGTCCCTAGCTATCAGTACATGGATACAAGAGCTTTTATCACTTGAGATTCTCCTTCCCTGGAGATGCTCAGAACTAGCCCTTGTTGGGAGTCATAGCTGTACTTTCCAATCAAAAGCCTACTACATAAATTATGTTCCTAATGTGTTTGTACTTGCCTGTCATTTGATTTTAATGGCTGTGGTGCAAGAAGAATGATCAATGCCTTTGGGAATATGTGAATGGCCAAATTTGGGATAAAGCTTTAAGCTGGGGTCCTTGATATCCTCTTCCATCCTAGTGGTTTCCCTTCCCTGATCCTTGATTTGCTTGCACTCTAAAGATTGCAGAAATCGATATCTGGTACAATTTACCAAGATGGTTGGATGTGGTCAGGATATTGTAATGCACTAGGCCTAACCCTTCTGTCAAAATGCATCTGGATTGTTAAGGAAGCAGAATGAGTTCTGATGCAGGGTTTTGAAACATTGACAGTTCCTTTCCTCCCACAGATGCTGCTTCACCCGCTGAGTTCTTCCAGCAGATTGCTGTTCCAGAGATATTGTCTTCACCACTAAACATCTCTAAGTCCCAATGTGCTCACTTACCCTCACCAACAACTGCAAGTAAATAATAAGTTTGAGGTTTAAAAATGTTGGTTGCCTTTTCTGCTACCTCCTTTTGAGCATCTCCTAATATCTGCTGACCTGTTTTGATTACTCTATTTTTATATCTCCCTTAAAACCATAAAACTGCATAGCACAGGAACACCCCTTCAGCCACGATGTCTGTGCTGAGCATGATATAAAATTAGACTAATCCCTTCTGCCTGCATGTGAACCATATCCTCTGGATATTCATGTGCCTATCTAAAAAGCTTCTGGAACACCATTATGTTTGCTTCCACAACCACCCCTGGCAGCATGTTCCACACATCTACTGTTTTCTGTTTTTTTTAAAAAAAAGATCTTAACCCACCCACATCCTTTGAATTCTCTCCTTCTCACCTTAAAGCTATGTCCTCTAGTATTTTACATTTTCTATCCTGGAAAAAAAAGATTCTGGCTGTCTACCCTATCTATGCCTCTCATAATTTTATAAACCTATCGGGTCTCCCCTCAGCCTCTGATGCTCCAGAGAAAACAAAGTTTGTCCAACCTCTCCTTATAGCTACTGCCCTCTAATCCAGGCAGCATCCTGGTAAAACTCCAAAGCCTCCACATCCTTCCTGTAATGAGGTAACCAGAACTGCATGCAGTACTCCATGTGCCACCTAACCAAATTTTTATACAACTGCAACATGACTTCCTTACCCTATTCCCCTACTTGGAAGGCAAGCATGCCATACATCTTAACACTATCTACTTGCCACTTTCAAGGAGCTATGGACTTGGACTCCAAGATCCCTCTGTACTTCAGTGGTGTTAAGGATCCTGTTGTTGACTGTGTATGTTCCCCTTACATTTGCCTGGATAAAACTTCATCTGTCATTTCACCACCCATAAGTAACTGATCCATATCCTGCTGTACCCTCTGACAACCTTCTTCACTGTCCAAAACTCCATAAGTCTCCAAGCTTATTTTGTCTTGACACAAACCTGGTGCATTTTCCAAAATCATAATTATGCATTTGCTGCCACTTTGTACTGTACCTCCATCATAAATCAACTCTTCAAAAAAAAATTTACCCTCGACTGACCTGTCTCTACTCTCCTCTAATTTGTGAATATGTAATTGCTCTGAAATCTGTTTGCATTAAATATGGAGTTATAATAGACATACATGTCTGCTTCTGATTTATGTTTCATCTCAAATTCATCTTGTTAGGCATTCAATTGTAGCTAGATAAGCTAGACATATCTGCCAGGGGACAACTTTTCAAACCCTAGACCATTAAGTTTAGAGTCCATAAATATGCCCTTGATTCCTTCCTCATCAGTGTAATGGTTTCATGTACTTTGCTCAGTTCTGCCTCTTCTCCCATCAATCCACCACTACCTTAATGTTGAAAGACTTTACCAGACCTGCAATATTTGATGAGCCACAACTTCCTCCAGCTAATAACCTCAAAGACTAAAGCTGCTGTCTTCATCCCCAACATATGCTCATTTTCCTTGAGATCAATTGCAATTTGAAGCAAGTTTCTCACCTCTTATCTCAATCACAATTTCTTTAAAACTACCTTTTATCCATGCCTTTTGGCCAATCTGCTGCTTAAACTTACATCCAACTTTAATGACCTGCAAGCTTGATTTATTAAATGCTACACTGTCAGGCCTCTTCCATTTCATCTTTCAAAATGTATGGTTTTATCTTGTTCTTTATCAAGACACTTGTGTCCTTGATGACTAGATCTCACCTCAAAAATAAAATACTCATCTTCAAATTATATCATGGTAACATTTCTTAACACTGGAAACACCTTTTGCCCTGCAAGCGCCATGTTCCAAACTATTTTTCTCCACATCTGATGTGTCAACTATCTCACTTTTGCCCTCAAATATCTACACCTGTTCCTCCCCTAACCAATTCTTTACACAGTCACTTGTATCAGCAACTGCCTTGTAATATTCTAAAAATGAATGGACACAAAATCATATGGGAAAAATGTTTAGTTTAATAAAGGCAATTATTTTGAAATGCACACATAAAATTTTAAGGTGTTATTAGAAATATCAATGGAAAAATATGCTTTCTGGAGGAAAGTCTCTCAAAAACAATCCATCCCAGTGAAGATTAGTAAAGAAAATCAGAAACTGATGGCAAAAGCTACTGTTTGCTAATTTAATGGATGTTTAATAGCTTGAAGTGCTTTCATGCTAAATTGCCATATTTGCTTGGGTAATTCAGCATCTATCTTTCAAAGTCTCAGAAAAAGCAGAAACTCCAATCCTTTCATACTGTGCTTCACTGTGCTGTTCTTGAGCTCCCATTGGAGTATGCTGCAAAATTCTCAAAACAATTTACTTCAAAATATCTTTAACTTGGTGATTTGACTGATTACACAGTGATCAGTAATTTCAATGAAGAAATTAAATTTGAGTGGAATAAAAGTATCACAGGTCATGCAGTGCAATTTGTGGACCAGGGAGTATCACCAAATGTGCTTTGAGTACATGTTATTCTAGAAAGCACAACTAACTGCAAGGTGAGTAACTGCATATGAGATGGGCTAAATGTTACAAAATGTTTCATCTTGATAATTTTACACAATTGAATAATTTTTCATTGCAGTTTCTCTTCCAGTCAAGGAATTATGAAGTGATGGCATGAAAGAGAAATTGGGCAAGTCGCAACTCAACCTAACAGTTCATACTGGATCTACTATTCTAATGTGTCATATTTGTCTTGAGTTAACCAGGAATGTTGAGGCTAAAGCTCATTTCATGTTGTATCTTTGTTGATTTATTGGTGACCTTGAAACTGGTGTTTAGAAATGAATGCCCAATAATTTGCTTCCTGCCCACAGTTCTTTGTCAAAGGTTAACCTTGTCATAGGCACAAAAGTATTCATCTGAAAAGCTACCTTACCAAAAATGCTTTCCTATTTTAAATGATTACTAATCAGTGCCAATCCAAATATAGCAATCCATTTAGGTTTGTTTGTATTGTGCCAACATTGAAATAAGAATCAGTTTAACACTGGACTATCATGACAGCTGGACTGGAAATGCTGTCAGTTGTAAAGATTCCCATTAAATTAGTACACTAAAAATTGCTTCTTGGGATAAGAATTTAATCACTTTTCTAGTAGCTTTGATTTCCTTAAACTATGTGTGCTGTTTGGAATAATGTGGAAACATAACTAAATGGATAATTTTCCTACTTTGAGTTTGTCTTGCCTGTCAAAAAGACAGCGTTTGAAGTTGGCCATTAAAAGTTGTGGTTGTTAATTCCTGCACTGATTGGAAATACTAAAACTAATATAAATTCCTAGATATCTGCTACAACTTTCAGGGAAAATAAAATCAAGTGCATTCATGATCAGAGGCTTCTGGATATATGGTAATATGTGGCTTAGGAGCATTAAGAATAAGTGGAGTCTTTGATCTTGTATGGATCCTTTATTCTGAGAGATTTGCATGGGGACTCGTAGGTTGAAACTAATGTAATAGAAATAGGAAACTTTAAAACTTGGCTGTAGATGGGCATATTAAATGAAAAGGATTAAGTATGAACAGCTTGGTGTGGAGCTGATACGTAGGCCAACCATAATTTTTACTACAATTAGAAAATGCTACAGTAAATTAAAAATGCACTGTACAATTTTTTTAAAGCTATCTAAATAACTGAAGTCACCTTAAAAGTACCTATTATCAATGGAGGTTTGTTTTTAGCATGATTTAACCTTTTCTACTAAGAGTTGATATTATTGCATTTCTTTAAAATTAAGTACCACAAACTATTAATAAAAGTGTGCAAAATCCAATAACTTTCCCTTTGATTATTTGACAGTTGCATTGAGCAACTTTCAAGAGTGGAAAGAAACAATACCAAGAGATGAGTACCAGTACATCAATATATAATGTAGATAAATCTTGATACATCTTAAAGTATTTTTTCACCAACCTAATTGACAGCTAATAACTTAAAATAACCAGTCTGCATCAAAGTTTAAAATAATGCCAGACATACAATTATTACAAACTAGTGAGTAACATTGATTATGCTGGATTTGATAATTGGAATTGGGTAGAAATAAAGGGGCAATTTAAAATGAATTACACAATTGATCATACAATTTGATACTCAATAGTTCTATACCTTTATTTTGTGTGTTATACCAATACAGTGGTAAGAGTAATCATTCTACTAATTTCTGTGCAAACATTTGACACTTCATCAGTTTACAAAGTACCCTACATCTCTGGTCCCCATTACTCAAAGAAATATCAGCACAAAATGTTTGCTCTGCAATACAATATGTAGAAAACAAAATACTAGAAATGATAACTCTCATACCACAGGCAGGATGAAGTCTTAAAAAAAGAGATTTGAGCAATATGCTGTTTTAAATTCCACACAAGTGATAATTTCAATCTGACAAAAATGTTCAGTCTTTAATGAATTAATGCTCTAATCCATATTCCTGCAACAATGACCATTTTTTCTCTTAACAATCCCTTTAAAGTATTTAAGTTTTTAAATTGTGCTTTGCTCTATTTTACCATCGATCAATAGAAATAACAGCTGCTGCCAAAGCTTTGCCTATGGCTGCATCACTTAACAGGAAGAGATGCTTTCTGTACCTCTGGGCAAGAATTAGATGTTCAGTTGACAGGAAGTGTGCTTTAACAGATAATTCTAATGCAGTTTTTCCATGATGTAAAACAGTTCCTATTAAAATAATGCCTTATGGAAGATAAAAAAAACATTTGAGAATTGTACAAAAAAAGTATGGTTTTGGTTGGAAAGTCTGCAATTAACTCATTTGCTTTCTAAAATATCTAATTTCCTAAGCTGCTTATTTTTTCCACTATATTCCTATGTTGATTTTAAAACTCAGGGCATTGTAAGATTTACATCCTATAACAGGAAGCATATTTTTGGAAATGAAAAATGGCAGTTGACTTTGTTTTTCTAGCAAATAAAATGCCTGATTTCCCATGGCAGGAAAAGTGCTGTATTCATAAGCATGAAATGATCAAAGCAGATGAATATCAAGTCAAGATAGCATAAGAACATGTCATTATATGCAAGGAATACTTGATCTAAATTAGTATTTATTTGGTACTTAAGCATACATGTGAAATTTGTGGTTTTAAGACATCTTTGACATGAAAGTGCACATACTGTCAATTTTGACACAATTTCAGAATGTTCATAATATGGTTGTCTTTTTGCATTATCACAAGGGAAATGCAAGCCAAAAAGCATAATATTGAATTGCCTTGGCCATGGAACAGCTTTGAGACTTAAGTTCCATTTAATGTGCTGCCTTGGTGGGTTGGAGCTACAACTCTAGGTATTTTTATGATTTCACTGATAACCTACAGTATTCAAGTAACACCATTAATCCTAGAGTTTCTTCATGCAAGTCCATTTGTACTTCAAGTTATTTCACAGGATATCTCCATGATTCCAGTAAAGCACTTTCTAGCTTTCGTCCAAGTGGAACTAGGTGACATCAACTGTACAAGACTTGCAGTAATGTCATGTTCTTCTTGTTCATGTGAATGGTGTCCCCCTTAGGCAAGGGCAACAACATTACAATCACTTGCTTGGTTTAAAGAATGTCCTATTGTGATTTGCAGGAAAATAGGCTTCAGTTCGGTATAGGTTGGGTAGCTCATATGCTAAATTCTGTTGGCTGAGACAGCTACGTTTCTTCTAGAAGAGAAAAATAATGTGAAAGTTTGGAGAAAGTAACTGAAATACAACAGTTGGAATATTTATGCCTTTATACAAGCCACTACACTGCAAATTTCTATTGTATTTAATTACAAAACTATTTCAGGAACAGTCGGCTGCCACCAACTTATCCCACCCTCATAAAAAGTCTAAATGAGCCAAAGCCATTTTCCCTTAATACCTGTTGATAATGAACACATGCTTAAGCAACTGAATTGTTAATTTATAAATAAAACTTATGGTTTATGTGTGGTTTTGTGCTTTCACTTACATTCAAAAAAGGTGCATTTATTGAATGCAGAAATTTGCAAACACCACGAGATCTGTTGCCACAGTCCTTTTCTGCCTGAATCACTTGTTCCTCCAGCATAGCTGCACTCTGTTCAACCATCTTCACAAAAATCTGCCAAAGATAAACTTTTGGGTACTGTAAGACATTTATGGTAAAGAGTCTAATATTTTTCATCTAAAAGCTGTATCTAGCCTTTGTTGCAGGAAAGATCTTACTAATCAACACGATGTTGGAAAATCTGACAGGGTAAAAGTAAAACTTAAAACAAAACAAAATTATCAGAACAAAAAGGATACAAGTCAATTAAACACAATTAAAGATTCCATTCAACTTATGGGATAGCAGACATAAATAAATGAAGTCACTGTATGTCTAAATATCCACTATGCCCAACTCTTCCATTGTGAATTGTGCATTAACCTGAAATTTGATGGGACAAACTGCCTCGCCACACTTTTTCCTATGTAAATAAGCTATGACATTTGCCATTTCTCCTATCCATTTTACTGAGTTAGATTGTGGGCAGCAGGGATTTGCTCAGAGAAGCAAGCATATCAGGAAAGTTGGGTAAAAGATCAAAGAATGTAAACAAAATACATATCTTAAAAGGGTGAAGAAGTTAGTTATTTTTGCACCAAAAGGGAGTTTCTGTTTAACCTCAATGCTAACAAAAACACTAACAGACAATAGGAGGAAATACAGGGAGTTACTACAGTTTTTTAGTCAAACTGTATGTCTGGTCTATTACATTGCAAGGCAAAACATAAACTGCAAGAGGGAATGAATTGAAAGTATGGGGAATCTAAGGGGTGGCTGGTGTTATTAAAAGAGGTGACATTCTTTTGAAAGCCAAAGCCTATTTTTCTCTATTATAAAATGGCCTACTGCCAATGTTCACCTATGACTATGCTTGTCAGGCATCTTTTGCCCCATCTGTGGCAAGGTGTGCATTTCTAACGATGGCCTCATCAGTCACCTCAGAACCCACAAAACTAGAGTGGAAGCAAGCGATTGCATTGATTTTCATCTTGAGATGATGAAAATGGCAATGGCTGCCCTCTATGGCTCTTGCAGTCAGTTCCAAATATCATAGTCTTGAAACAAAATCAAGAGCTTAGCAAGCCCTATAGAATTAATTAGTTGACTCCAATTTCATTACTCTGCCATTTCATTAGAGTTCTTAAATTATACAGGCTTTAACACACCATCTTTTCAAAATCTTTTAAAAAAATTGTCCATGGAGTTATTAACTGAATTCTAGATGACACTTCAAGATTTCCTATGTTAAGTGCCAGGAACTAGAAGGGATAAATAGGCATCTTGACATTTCAATTTAAAGAGCATAGAATCACTGAAGAATATCAGGATTTGGTATTAGAACATTTTCCAATTGGGGAACCTTGTATTATCAGTGATTTCTAGATCAGCTATAACAATCAGATCCAAGGCAATCAGGCAGAGCTGCTAGAGGAAAAATGAAACTCGCTCTGATCTCCTGCAGCTTCAGACTTTTAACCCCCGCCCTTTGCAGTCCAATTTTTCATTTCTAGAAATGGATAAAGTCTGTTGGAAATTAGTGCCTATTCAGGGCTATTTCATCTCACATAATTATTTCAATTCAATATGCAGAGATGTTCAACTACCTCAGATGCATTCACCCAACTTCTACCATAAATTTATCAAACCAAATTCATTATTTGAAATTATTGCACAAAGAAAATATTCGTGAATAGTTTTTCAGAATATGTAACAGAATAAATTGATAGCAAAAGCAGTCATGGAACTAATGGAGCAATCCAAAGTCATATGTAACATTGCAGATGGTAATATTTCACACTGGCATTACAGGATTTTTTTGTTTTGTAAAAAGGCTGCTGGCCATTAATGCACAGATTCAAAGGACTAATTAACAGGGTACATAATGTGGTTGAAGTCAAAGTCTTAATGAGAAACCTGGGTTCTGTCATGGAGTTACAATTTTACATTTGTCATTGATGGGTATTCCATTTGTACAGAAAGGACTCTAGATTTAGGTTGGTTAGATCACAGTACCAAAGTTTTAGGTGGGGGGAGGAATAAGGAGGACAAATCCACCAGAGTAGGCCAGCATACTGGGAAAATTCAAATTCCCAATCACTTGAGTCTTTTTAAAAGTATGTGTCAGAAAGAGAGTGGGAGTTGTTTCCACTGATAGGAGAGACTAGAACTAGGGGACATAGCCTAAGATTCAGGCGCATAGATTTAGGACAGAGATGAGTAGTGAATCTCTGGAATTCCCTACCCAGGGAAGCAGTAGAAGTTACCTCATTAAATATATTTAAGACATTTTTTGTATAGTAGGGGAATTAAGGGTTATGGGGAAAGGCAGGTAGGTGGATCCAAGTCCACAGCCGGTTCAACCATGATCTTATGGAATGGAGGAGCATGCTCAATGGGCCAGATGGCCTACTCCTGCTCTTTTTTTGCAGCTGTTTCTCCAAAATGCCCAAGGATGTTCAGTTGTTAAGTATATTCAAGGTTGATATTGACAGATTTGTGGAACTTCAGAAATAGAGGAATACAGGAAAATTGAGCAACAAAGCAGAATGGAGAATAACCTATGATTTGATCGAAAGAGCAAGCTCAAGGCCTAATGGCTTCCTCCTGTTCCTATTGTGTTCTAGAAAAGGATTTAAAGAACAGAACCAATGTTTTTAGAAACTGCAAGCCATTATTAGAATCCTTTCAATATTTTATTTTGCTTTTCCAACCTATCACATTTTTCTTCAAATTTGCATGCTTAATGAATCAACTAACATGGGTCTTATAAATTGAAGAATTATCTGCAATATTATCTAACGGAGTCACATCATCGCCTATCTAAACATGGTAGTCAACAGTATAGCACAATGGAGAACCTCAAAGTGTAATGATATCTAAAACTGGTATCCAAGAACCTGAGAAACCTAATTCATGTAAGATTCACACTACAAATCATCCATAACACTACACCATCATCTGAAGTGTCCATATCCATAAGATTCAGAATTGTAATATGGTATCACAAAAGCACTTAAATCATTACAAACCTCCATTTTATCAATCTTTGCATACACCTCCTTCATTTCTCGTGCCTTGACCTTTATTTTTGGTATATTTTCATCCAGAATTTGAGAGGAGTCATTTCGAATCTGAGAAATAGAAAATTTAAGTTATTGTATTTAGCTACAGAGTATTTTTATGAAATTGCTTTATCAAAATACATTCTTTTGAAGCCCTTCCCTCAAATTCATTTCTTCATTCAAATTAATGCCCCAAGGCCTATAAAGTTCTGAACACCTCTTGCATGGAGGTAAATTTACAGTTACACATATTCACACAATGGAGGTTTCAAATCGACTTCTGGCAAGCAGTTTGCCTCATTTTCAATAACTGATGTGCTTTCCAGAGAATAAAATGACAGATAACATTTCTAATCTTCATGACTAGTCTACAACTTTCATACCCTGTACATTGGTCACCAATTTCCAATATGCAGCTTATCAGATGGTTGTTCTTTAAAAACTAGAAACATTTTATTCTGTGCAAAGAAAATCAGGATTATTGACAAATAACACAGACAAGAAGGTAGCAACAAATTTCTGGTACTATCTAAGAAAATGCTTACTTTTAAACACCTTGTATTAACCTACAGAATAAGGTCACCTGGATTTGAATTTTAAAGCATTGCAAAATGAGGCAAACTGTGCTAACTATAGATCAAGTAACAAACTCCAGTGCCTAAACACATCTAAATCTGGTGATCAAGAAGTTAGTGTCCGAGTTATCCTCCTCTTCCACATGATACAATATCCATATATCTGCAACAGTATGTTGGGTACTTACCCACTAAACATTTCAGAAAAGGATAAGGTTTGTCCTTCAAGTGCATGTAATTTTTAATGTTTTAGTCTGGTTACCAAACAAACTTCCTGGCACTGTTATCTTAGTTTTACAAGTGTGGAGTTTCATTCCTTCAAATGCTAATTATTGTTGGTGATAAAATAAAAAGCATCCCTTTAACTTTCCTTGAATCTCATTTTACTTCCCTTCTACTATATTTTTAGAACCTGCTTTTACATTGAATGAAATATACCTAGTAATACTTCCTGATTTAAACTCCATGCGTCTCACCAAGGATTCTCCAACTTGATTGGTTAAAATGGTATATAGCCACTTTTTCTGCTCACATGATGTAGATCCCCAGTGAAAGGTTCTGCAGTGTTTTGACTCTTTAGTAATCACTCACCACAGTGAATGCAAAATCCAGGCTCTCATCTGTAATTTAGTCACTTGTTTTATGCCAAGATATTTTATAGGGAAGCTATTCAGGCGTGTGCACACTCTGGGTAATTACGTAGATACCAATGTACCGGAAACAATTATCAGATTAAGTAGTTACATTTAGCTGTGGATCTTGTTTGATGCAAAACTAAACCAGAAGATATTGTGATTTGCCTCCACAGATGCTGCTCAACCTGCTGAGTACTTCCAGCAGTTTAATTTTTGCTCTAGATTCCAGCATCTGTGGTTCTTGTTTCTCCTAGTCAACTGTACAGTTTATACTCTACGTTCCTATGAGGATAGGAGTATGCAATAATTCAATCCTGTCCATTTCAAATACCAGCAAACTTCTTGAAGTCTCAATACAATGCCAGGACTTCCAAAGTGCAGAATAACCAATGTCCTTTGCTGTGAATAATACAATTACCCTCCTATAATTGTGAAAATAAATTGGCTACGTACTGCAATTCTACTACATTTGGTTTAAAAAGTAATGCTGTAGAACATACCATGTCAAGCATTCCACAAAATTCATCCAATCGGATTAACATTTCTTCAATGCTCTCATTAAGTTCCTTGGCCTACACATGGAAAAAACACAAATTAGATGAACCAATATTGATAAAAACATTTGATATCCTAATTACCTCCCAGTGATGCAAATGATTATGATTTCTCAGGATTATTTCATTTTCTAGTTATGAAAATAGATGGATGGACCATGATTTGAAACAAAATACAAAGAGACCTTTTAATAACAAATAATTGTGAATTTGTCTCTCAATGCAGTATATTGAGTACATAATCTTGGCTGGCACTTAAGCCTGGCACTATACTGCTTTCCAAATGAGACATTAACACAAAAGTCTGGTCTATCAAGTACATACACCCAAATAGAAAGATCATGAAGTTCTAAGTGTTTGAACCAACAATCTTTAACCGATATTATCAAACTACTCAAAAACTTGCAGCTCTATACACACAAGCAATAGTGGTTCCATATTATTCTCTGAAATGGTGGAAGAGGCAGAAACAATCAGTACATTTAAAAATCTCATGGATGTACACCAGATGCCATACAAGGCAACCGTCCAACTGCTGGGAAACGTGATAAAATTAGAGAGCTTTCTCACACAGAATGGGTGCAAGAACAAAACAACTACTTGCTCTGCCATAAATTTCTATGATAACTATTCAAAAGAAACTGAGTTAAGAATTCTGCAATAAGTAAGGATATGAAACAGTGCCAAGTAAATGCATGTAATTCATGCATTCATTTTAATTTAAACTTGAATTTTGATCATTTTAACCATGTAACAAATTGGCATATGCAACATGCAGTAAAAAGAAACCTATTCTAGATAAGTTAAGAATTTAACAGCTACATAATCCAAAACAGATTTTGCACCTTCATGGACTGAAATATCAAGGAGTTTCACTGGTCACAAAGTTTAAATTATGCAATTTTTTTTCAGTCTGCAGTAATTGACAAATGTGAATGCCCTGATTTAGTTTATTTTTTTCTGATGATGCAAGAACAGCCCCATGCCAAACATTTAGGCTCATAAAATGAGTGAAAACAAACATACCAGGAAGCTGATTTCCTGAAAGTCAAGAATTCATGAAGCAAAGACTGAGTCTGATGGGTTTGCCTTTTATAACATCCCAGGGATGATAACCTTAGAGGTAAAAGGTCTTTTCTAGAAGAATGATCCCAAACAATTCAATGAAAAACTTTGCAGCCAATGCTCTAATTTGCAAACAGACGCTGCAGAAATATTAAAGATCAAGGTAAAATTAAGGGTTACCTACACTGTTTGGTCATTTGTAATCTGCAAAATATCCAGTTTCTTTATTTGCCATGGAAATGCTATTATATTAGGGAAACCTGATGTGGTAAAGCAATGATCCCCATGTTCAAAAGCCAAAAACAGCTAAAGCAGGAAATCAGTTGTTTTAGAGACCTTAGTTTTCATCTAAATACAGCAATTTATACAAATAATAAAAGGTATGTCTGGATTTATTACTTTTGTGGCGACTCACCGTCTAGTTGGGCGAACCAGCTCGGCAGTCGGGTCGCGCGGCGTCGGAGCGACGAGGCCCAAGATGGCGGCGGGCCTCGTCTTTCCGAGCGACGGGGAGAACCCGCGCGCGGGAAAGTCCTGATGACGTAGGACTTACGTCATTGCCGGTTGTTTTGGGCGGGAACATTCTCCCTTAAAGGGCCCGCGCAAGGCGGGAAAATAAACCAGTTCTGTTTGGCAATCCTCTGAGTAGAGTCTTGTTTTATTCCGTGGTAGCAACCGCTACACTTTGTTCATTCTCAACCCCCCTATGATCTATTTTAAAAAATAACTAAACTTTTTTTAAAAAAGCCCATTCACTAACTGTGCAATTGGACAGTCCAGAAATTTGGACTTTCAATTTCAAAATGGCAGACTTTTCAGTAATGCAGAGAATCAGCTCAATTATTCAATTTTGTTTTTAATTTAAAATGGCAAGATAATCTCCTGCATTGCACTGATTTTAATAATTATCATTTTAATTAGACCTGACCAAAAGAAAACAAAGCCAAATTTGAAATTGGAGAAAAAATTGATTTTAAAATAATTAACATACTTTATGCTTTTTAATGACATAGCTTGTTTTCTGGTATTCTAGCACCAGATATCTAGTGCACTGGCAGTGGGGAGAAGGCAAGAGAAACAACAAACTGGGATCTTGTCAGTGTTCTAACTAGTTTTACACTGTGCAGTTTGCTATTACTGACAAGGGTTTAAATTTGTATCTAAAGCATGCTGAAATTATCATTTCTGGAACCATTTTACGTGTTCTAAAAATACTGATTGAGAATCCACTGAACATTTGTAAGTTGTTAGTCTTGTACTCTTGGATGTGGGAGAGATTTGTTATGTACCAGCAACAATAGAAACACAATGAAACATGTTTAAATGTTAGAATCTATTTATTGATAACTACTTGTAATAATAAGAGAAATAAAAATGTTAGATATCAGACATTGAACCCAAAATAAACCCGAAGTGTTTGTGTGGCAAGTTCCCAAACCCCAAGTCTAGGAACAGTTCTCAAAGTTCAGTTCAGCAAGTCACAGAGCAAAACGATGAGCAAAGCCTTCTGAAAACCACAGTAAAATGTAGAGAGAATCGAGATAGCAGTTTACGAATTCCACAATGGAACCAATATGAACCTCAATCACCAAAGAACCCTGTTGCTTTGTTCCAAAGTATCTGCCACATCGAGGGCACTCAATATGTGGCCACCACACAAATACCTGCTTTCTAGTACAGGTTAACGACAAAGTGGACTCCACAGATTGCTCCAAAAATCCATACATGGATTGTATAGTGACAGTCACAACTATTGTGCTTCATCCATAGATACAGAGACTAGCAGTCAGTGCTACCAACTCTGACATCTCTCACTCTGTGCAATTGCCAGCACGTTCCAATTATAGTTGCTTTTTTTTCTACTTGCAGTAGTCAGAAGAAACCACACACACTACCATTCAGCATCTTAAAGGGACACTCAACAAGTAGCAACCTAGGCTTGTAACAGATTGACTTTCCCCATATTAGTGCATAAGATATGAAAAGTTCTAATTCCTAAAAATTTGGAAGAAACTTGTAGCAGTGATTGAATAGTCACTTTTGCTAGTTAATAAATGTGCTCACTCCAAAAGATGATAGGCCAGATCTTGCTAGGCCCAGCCCACTGCCTGGAACCTCTGCACACTCTCCTGGGATAAGAGCGGAGGGTTGATGTCACTGACGGAGCACCTGATTGGCTTTGAAAGAACATAAACAGAGGACAGAACTTTATCTTCCGTCAAAGCTGTCATGGATCTTTAAAATTTTTTAAATGCCTTGAACAGTAATAAACAAACAAGTTAATTCAGAATACCTAAGCACTTGGAGATAATTAAAAACATTAAAGCCAAAAAAATGATCTGCAGATTTACTCTCTCTATTTAAATTATGTTGTCTCCAATATTACACCAGGTTTGGCTTGTACACGATCCAAACAGTGATTCCCTTAATGTAATGCTAGAGAATCCCAGAAGCATTGGGCCTGTGGAATGTCCAGCAAAGAAGTGGACAGACAGATTTAGCCTATTGAATCTAGCAGTAAATCCTGAACTCTTGGGACATACACGCGAGTTCAGAACTTACTTCAGTTCAAGTGGCTTAAGAAAAAGCAAAGACTTATCAGATGTGTCACTAGCAATCATGAAGAAGGCACACCAGCGGCTCTACTTCATTAGGAGTTTGAGGAGATTCGGTATGTCAAAGACTCTTGCAAATTTCTATAGATGTACGGTGGAGAGCACTCTAACTGGTTGCATCACAGCCTGGTATGGAGGCTCCAACACACAGGACCACAAGAGGTTGCAAAGAGTTCTAGACTCAGCCAGCTCCATGATGGGCACAACCCTCCCCACCCTCGAGGACATCTTCAAGAGGTGGTGCCTCAGGGCGGCGGCATCCATCACTAAGGACCCTCACCACCCAGAACATGCCCTCTTCTCGTTACTACCATCAGGGAGGAGGTACAGAAGCCTGCAGACCCACACACTATTTAGGAACAGCTTCTTCTCCTCTGCCATCAGATTTCTGAATGGTTCATGGACACTACCTTGTTATTCTTTTTTTGCACTCCTTATTTATTTTTGTAATTTATAGTAATTTTGTGCCTTTGCACTGTACATTTGCCACAAAACAACAAATTTCAATTCATACAAGTCAGTGCTAATGAATCTGATTCCGACATTTAAAATGTTAAAGCATATACATCAACTTAGATTTTAAAAATGTCAAAAATGTATTAATAAGCCATCTTTTAAAATATAATTGCCCTATTATAACTAGATCAGCTTGTACCATGCATGAACTCGACAAGTTCCAAGAATCGGTCATAATTGCTCTGCAATCAACTAATGGGAGATGCAACTGCAGCTTAGGAAAAAATTCACTGCTCTTTAAACGCGATTACAGAGAAAGTTGATGACGGGAATTCAGTAATTTAGTGAATGTCACCTCCATGGCATTTCATAAAGTCACATACAAAGGCTGGTTTCCGAAGCTGAAGCCATGAAATTAAAAAGCATTTAGCAGTATGTAAAGGAAACTGGCTTGCAGAAAACAGTAGTAAACAGTTCTTTTTCAGATTGCAAGATGCTCATGATGTTTCCCAGGAGTCAGTGTTGGAACCCACTACTTTAGGTTGCTTTACTTACGGCTTAGACATGGGTATGCAGAGTAAAATTTTACAAACGTTTGGGTTGATGAATGTGCAGGAAATGGAAGGATATGGACATTGTGTAGGCAGAAGGGATTAGTTTAGTTGGGCATTTGATTACTAATTTAATTAGTTCGGCACAACATTGTGGGCCAAAGGGCCTGTTCCTGTGCTGTACTGTTCTATGTAACATGGGGCTTGAGGCATGATTTTAAAAAAAGCAAAGATAATGTAGATGGGCATTTGAGTGGCAGATAAAATTGAATGCAGCAAAGTATGAAGTACTACACCTTTGTAGAAAGAACGAGTGTCAACGTGGCCTAAATTATATTGTTTTAATTTGTGTGCAGAAACAGAGTGACCTGGCGGTATATGTGCATAAAACTTTGAAACCTGAGAAGTTCTCAACTTTAAGATTTGATAGAGATATATAAGGTTTCAACAGAGCAAACATAAGAAATCTGTTCTCATAGATAGTCCAAGGACTGGGGTACACAGATTTAAAATTTTGGCCAAATGATACGAATGCAATGTGAGGAGAACCTTTATTTAAAAAAAATATGCAGAGCTGTTATGATCTGGCACTTACTCTCTTTTGGGATGATGGGAACAGAATCAATCAAGGCTTTCAGATGGGAATTAGATGGACACGAGGGAAAATCATTTGCAGGATCATGTGGAGAGACTTGGATCTTGCACAAATCTGACTCCTTCGGTGCCATAACACTTATGATTCCATGATTCATTCTTGCTCATACTTTGCTAACCAATTTCCAAAGAAACACAGGAAAAAAAAATTTACAGAACCAAAGACAGCTTACAATTGATGATGCACAGATGTCCAAAGCACTGCATTACTGCACATTCAGCATTTGAAATGCATCTACCGTAAAGTGTCCCCTTTAATTACGAATCTTTACCTCAAAAATACCAAAATCACCAGCACCAAGTGCAAATAGGTATGACATTTAAATCTAGCCCTGATAATTCTATACATTTGCAAATAGTTATAAGATGTGGGCTGTGGGGGTGTGGTGGTGGACTGATGGTTAGAAAGGTGATGGAAAGAGGAAGGCTAAATTGGCCAAAACTTCATGCCAGCTTAAATCTGAAAATAGATGTGCAAATAGCCTAACCAGCATAGTTGTACTGAACCAAGCACTGTAACCGCCAATAATCTGTTACATTATCTATAGAGTATGTAAATTCTCTGTGGTTGCATGGGTTTCAGTGGCATCCTCTGGTTTCCTCTCATGCCCCAATGCTATGCCGGTGTAGGTCAATTGGCTGTTGTAAATTATCCCAAGTTAGCCAAGTAGAAAAAGAATTATAGGAGAGTTAATGGGCAAATGAGAAAATAAATTGCATGGTTACTGGAAAGGGGGGAAAAAATGGGACTGAAGGGGTTGTTCTGTTGAAAGCTAGCATGGACCCAGTGTAACACAGCATAACCTCCTGGGTTAGCAAAGCATTAGCAAGTTCTCCAGTCAACCAAGTCAATATATACAAGAGAGAAAAAAGTAAATCAGATGAAAATTATTCAGATAAATGTTTTTTTTCAGGGTTTTCTCAAGATAAACTGCTGGAGTGATCTGAAGTTGTTCCCCTATCATATCCAAGGTGCCCATTGTAAGTTATCAAGTCTATTGTGCTAAGCTATGAGAGCCAGGTTTTCCTTTTTTCCAGCCTTTTGTATTTTCTGCTTTCCACACAACGCAGGCACAGGCCCTTTAGCCCACAATGTTGTGTCGAACTGATTACTCTAGTAATTAAACACCTAACTAATCCCTTCTGCCACAAAAAATTCATATCCCTCCATTCTCTGTACATTCATGCGCCTATCTAAGAGCCTCTTAAATGCCTCTATTATATTTGCCTCCACCACCACCCCTGGCAGTGCATTCCAAGCACCCACCACTGTGTGTAAAAAATTCCTTTCCAAATCCTTTCTCTGTCTTCCAGACTCCTTTCCTAAATCCTGACTTTTCACATCTAATTTTGCCTCTTTCCCTCTGAAACTGCTTTCAGGTTCCATCCACTGGCAAACAAGTTTAAGCCATCCTCACTAACACTAGCAAACCTCCCTGAAGGAAAAGTGTGCCTTGTCCCTTCCCCATTTCCTAAATCGATGAGTGATCTCTGTTCTGGTGTGGAAATGAGGGTTGAACAATTTCCTATTTGTCCTGTAAACTAATCTTGTTGGTGGCACTGCTAGTGGAGCCACTACTTCAGAGTGCCAGAGACCTGGGTTCAATCCTGACCTCAGGTGTCCCCCCTGTGAAGTTTGCATGTTCCCCAGTGAATGCATGCTCCGGTTTCCTCCCACACTACAAAGATGTGCAGGTTAGTAGGTTAAATCAGCCACTGCAAATCACCTCTGGTGCCTCTTGGAGTTAATGGGAACTCGGGGCGTTGGAAGGGGGGGCGAGGGGGAGAGAGAAGTGGGATTAATGTAGGATTAATGTAAATGGGTGGCTGATGGTTGCCACAGACCCAGTGGGCCGATCAACCCGTTTCCAGGCTGTTCCACTCTACGACTCAATGAGTGAGGTGAATGTTGCAGCAAGGAAAGTTGAGAAAGTAGCCCATGGTACAGCTGACCCAGTCCACACTGATTGTTTTCGTTAGAATTATGGTTTACTGTGTGGCACATTACATCACAATTAAGCACTCCAGTACAAGCTCATGATCTACACAGCAGCATTGATCACCATCTTCCTGCTTGCTTCAGAGGTGTGGATAACCAACAGTGGGCATCTTGGCTATGAATAGAGGCACAATTGCAGGTCACTAGCAGTTTATCTGGGGAAAACCCTGGGAATACATTCAGCTGATTAATTTTTGATTTACTCCCAGTTTTTTTTAAACCAGGAGGCCAGAAAAAATACTTAAAAGATGTTTTCAAAATCTCCTTGGAAAAAGGAACGTAATATCCTCACCAACTAGCAGGAATCTCTGCTCCAAGACCACTCAAAATTAAGCAGATGCATCTGAGAAGGCACTGAGCTCCAGTCTGGACAATGGGATATTGCAAAGCCCATGTACTAATAATGACAGAAGTACGTGACATCTTAAATTACCCATCAACCCTGTACCAGCTGCCCACCCCATGGCAGTGTCTTCATCATCTCAAAACCCACTGAGCTTGAGGAGAAGCAAAATAATCCTGATCCCGAGAGACTGCCCGAGAAGATTTGTACTTGAAACTTTAAATATTACTTAAAGCTACAGAAAAGATTTTCTTCTAAGACCAGGCCCACTACGGTCTGGAAGGCATGGCAAACTCAAAAGCCCCAGGCAGATGAATAAGGAATGCCACCATACTAGAAGCATGTGACCAGGTGGCTGGTGTTTAGGAATCTGTGCCCCAAGGGATTATGTTAAGAAAAACAAAGGTTAGATTCAAAAATACCAGCTGCTATACTCAAATTAGACACTCATTAGATCTCAATAAATTTTCTTTGCAAGAATTTCATCTTATGATGGAGAAGCGCCAGAGTCCTGTTGATAAATTCCATTTTGCCACTGTTAACTGATAATATCGTAATATTGTTATAGAATTGCATCCTTTAGTTTTTAAATTTTATGACAGATAATAAAGTTAAAAGATTAAAATGGCTCATATAACCAAATAACATGAGAATATTACCTATGGGTTATGTTTTCTGCTCCAACCAAAGGGGGAGAGGGCTGCACATTACAGTACAACACTGAAGACAGGCAGATGGAGAGAGGGGCTGGGGTGGCTCTGTTGGTAAAAAATGAAATTTTAGTAAGTAGTGATATAGGATCAGAAGATGCAGAATCCTTGTGGGTAGAGGTAAGAAACTGTAGGGGTAAAAATGATGGGAGTTGTATACAGGCCTCCAAATAGTAGCCAGGATGTGGGGTACAAATTACAACAGGGGATAGTAAAGGCATACAAGAAGGGCAATGTTATGGTGGTCATGGGGGATTTCAATATGCAGGTAGATTGGGATAATCAAGTTGGCACCGGATCGCAAGAGAAGGAATTTGTAGAATGCCTACAAGATGGCTTTTTAGAGCAGCATGTGGCTGCTAGGGAGCCCACTAGAGCCACTAAGGAAAAGGCAATTCTGGGTTTGGTGTTGCGCAATGAACCAGATTGATTAGGGAGCTTAAGGTAAAGGAACCCTTAGGAGGTAGTGATCCTAATATGATAGAATTCACCCTGCAGTTTGAGGGGGAGGAGCTAAAATCAGATGTATCAGTATTACAGTTGAGTAAAAGGTAACTACAGAGGCACGAGAGAGGAGCTAGCCAAAGTTGATTGCAGGGATGACGGTAGAGTAGCAATGGCAAGAGCTTCTGGGAGTAATTCGGAAGACGCAGCGTCATTTCATCCCAAAAGAAGCAGCAGCATTCTAAAGGGAGGATGAGGCAACTGTGGCTGACAAGGGAAGTCAAAGACTGCATAAAAGCAAAAGAGAGGGCATATAATATTGCAAAAATTAGTGGGAAGATGGAGGACTGGGAAGTTTTTAAAAAAAACAGAAGGCAACTAAAAAAAGAAATAAGGAGAGAAAAGATGAAATATGAAGGTAAGGTAGCTAATAATATAAAAGAGGAACCCAAAAGCTTTTTCAGATACACAAGCAGTAAAAGAGAGGCAAGAGTGGACATCAGACCACTGGAAAATGACGCCGGAGAGGTAGTAATGGGGAACAAAGAAATGGCAGACGAACTGAATAAGAATTTTGTGTCAGTCTTCAACTGTGGAAGACACCAGCAACATGCCAAAAATTCAAGAGTCAGGGGCAGGAGTTAGTGTAGTTGCTATTACTAAGGAGAAGATGCTTGGGAAGATTCCAGAGTCCATTATTAAAGATGAAGTTTCAGGATACTTGGAAGCACATGATAAAATAGGCCAAAGGCAGCATGGTTTCCTTAAGGGGAGATCTTGCCTAACAAATCTATTGGAATTCTTTGAGGACGTAACAAGCAGGATAGACAAAGGAGAGGCAGTGGACATTGTTTACTTGGGATTTTCAGAAGGCCTTCGACAAGGTGCTACATGAGGCTGCTAAACAAGATAGAAGCCCATGGTATTACAGGAAAGGTACTAGAATGGATAGAAGATCGACTGACTGGCAGAAGTCAAAGAGTGGGAATGGGGGGGGGGGGGGGGGGGGGGGCGGTGGAATCTTTTCTGGTTGACTGCCGATGACTAGGGGTGTTCCTCAGGGGTCAGTGTTGGGTCTGCTACTTTTCACATTATATGTTAATGATCTGGATGACAGAATTGATGGCTTTGTGGCCCAGTTTGCGGATGATACAAAGATAGGTGGAGGGGCAGGTAGTGTTGAGGAAGCAGAGAGTCTGCAGGAGGACTTGGACAGGTTGGGAGAATGGGCAAAGTGGCAGATGGAATACAGTGTAGGGAAGTTAGGGAAGTGTATGGTCATGCATTTTGGTAGAAGGAATAAAAACGTAGACTATTTTCTAAACAGGGAGAGAATTCAGAAATTAGAGGTGCAAAGGGACTTGGGAGTCCTGGTACAGGATTCCCTGAAGGTTAATTTGCAGGTTGAGTCGGTAGTAAGGAAGGCAAATATAATGTTAGCATTCATTTCGAGAGGACTAGAATATAAAAGTAAGGATGTAATGTTGAGGCTTAATAAGGAGTTGGTCAGAGCACATTTGGAGCATTGTGAGCAGTTTTGGGTCCCATATCTAAGAAAGGATATGGTGGTTTTGAAGAGTCCAGAGGAGGTTTACAAGAATGATCCCAGAGATGAAAATAAGAGATTATCAGGAGTGTTTCATGGCTCTAGGCTTGTTCTTACTGGAGATCAGAAAGCTGGGGGATGGGGGGCTCTCATTGAAACCCACTGAATATTGAAAGGTGGGATAGATTGGATGTGGAGAGGATGTTTCCAGTAGTGGGAGAGTCTAGGACCAGAGGACACAGCCTCAGAATAAAAGGACGTCCCTTTAGAACAGAGATGAGGAGGAATTTCTTTAGCTAGAGGATGGTGAATCCATGGAATTCATTGCCACAGACGGCTGTGGAGGCCAAGTCATTGGGTATACTTAAAGCAGAGGTTGATCGGTTCTTGATTACTAAGGGCAAAGGTACGGGAAGGCAGAAGGAGAATGTGGCTGAAAGGGAAAAATAAATCAGCCATGATCGAATGGTGGAAGAGACTCTGAGCTGAATTGCCTAATTCTGCTCCTATGTCTTATGGTCTTATGAATGGAATGATTCTCTCAAAAGGACAAGCAATAATCTTGCCAACCATTAAAAACAAAACAGAATGTGCTGGAAGTGTTTCAGATCCAAGGCCTCTATCAAAACTGGATCTGAAGACATGAATTCAGTTTCTCTCTCTACAGATGCTGTTTGACAGAGTATTTTCAGCCTTTTCTGTTTCCAGCATCTGCAATTTTAAAAGCTTATTTCAGCATTTCCAAAACTAACCAAATTTATTATTCCATCAATAGTGAGAGGAGAAAATGAATTTTCAGCAACCATTGCTTTAATTTGCAGCAGTTAAAGGAACATGGCACAGGGGACCATTCAACCTTTGTCCCTGCTGTAAACAACTCCCACTTACTAGCTCTCTGTTCACAGCTTCTGGATTAAATCTCTTCAACTCCTCAATGGGTACCTTTTAAAATGTAGGAAGGTCACTGCCTCCACCATTTCTTTCAGACAGATTTCCAGACTGCCACCACTCTTTGGCTAAAAGATTTCCTCAACTGATCTCTAATCCTTCCAACAATTAACTTAGTTTGGTGTCCCCTGGTGAATTACCTCACTCCTGATGTTAATTTGTCCTTCCTATTCACTGCCTATGTCTCTGTTAATTTTGTGCGACTCCATCAACTCTCTTAGTGTTTGCTATTACGAAGAAAACCACACTTGCCTATTCAGTCTCTCCTCATAACTCCAGCCCTGGCAACATTCTCCTGAATCTCCTCTGCACTCTCTCTGGTGCGATCACATCCTTCCAGTAGTGGTGACCAGACCGTACAATGTAAAATCCATATAGATGATAACAAATGCAGTAACCTCATCAACATTACTTTCCCCAAAAAGTTCAATTGTTAGGAAGGTGGTGTACCTGCTGGAAGTCTACAATTAACCCGTACTATTCCATAAGCTGATTTATACTGACCATCAGAATTCTTCCAATAATTTGCTCGCTGCCAATGTGTTGTAGTCAGTCTGCTCCCTTCTCATTGTTAAGTAACAGTATCACATTCACTACCTTCCAGTCCACTGACATCCCACCTGGAACCAAAGAGGATTGGAAAATGACTGAGAAGAGTCTATTTCCTCCAAAGCTTTTTTAAAAAATTAAAATAGAACCTGGGATGCACTTTGCCCAGGTTTGACAATTTAACCATTCAAGAGATTTCTTAATATGCCTTCTTTTATTTTACCCAATACTTCACATTCTTTCTCAAAGCTAAATCTGAATCATTCCCAATAATTTGTGAAGGTAGAAGCAAAGTATTCATTGAGAACCATGCATATGACTTCTGCTTCCCCATAGAGGTCATTCTTTTGGTTTCTAATGGGATTTTCATCTTCCTTTGATATCCACTTTCCTTTCACAAAAATATTTACCTGCCAATATTTTTCATGCACCCTCCATCTTCTTAATTTGCTTTCTAATTTACACTGGATTTTCTGTATCCCTCTATTCCTTCTGCAGTATTGAGCTCTTGATATTTGTGGTCAGGTTCCCTTCTTTTGCTATATCCTACCATCTATATTCATCAATATCCATGAGCAGTGAGTGGGAGACCTAATTTGGGAGCTGTTTTCAGGATTTGGTCAGAACCCTTACTATCTCCTCTTTGAAAGTCTCCCGCTGTCCCATCACTAACTCATGTTAACATACCGGTACACTTTTACTAAATTGTATCTCAGCCTGGTAAAATTCACTTTACCCTAGTTTTGGAACTTTATTACTGATGTAAGCTTGTCTTTTTCCAGAACTATGCTAAATTGAACAATGATCAGAGCCATCACTGCCTCCAAAAATGCTCTTCCACTTGTCCAGGTTCATTCATTAAAATGGAATCCAGTAAAGCTCCATCTCTTGCTGCATACAGACTTAAAAAGTTCTACAGAACGTTGTGCATTCTATACGTTTTACTATGCTACAGTTCTGGTTACAAAAGTTGACATCCCCTATCATTACTGCACTTCTCAGAAAACATGTCAATGTATTTGCTCTTCAGTTCCACCCACACAGCCTCAATCTTGAGCATTTTAACATGTTGTACTTACTTATCATAATTATTCCTTCAACCAATATTGTTACATTACCATCATGTCTATAACCCTGTAACTAGGAGTGCCAAGCTGTCTTTCCTGCCCATCTTCAAGTTATATTTCAGTAATAACCACAATATCACACTCCCATCTTTCCGTGCTCCAAGATCACCACATTTCCAAGACTCCTTGCATTAAGGTATCTCTTGCTTCCAACTTCAGTTCTGTAGTAGTTGATGAGGCCAATGTGGGATCTGCAGACG
Source organism: Pristis pectinata (assembly GCF_009764475.1). NCBI lineage: Eukaryota > Metazoa > Chordata > Chondrichthyes > Rhinopristiformes > Pristidae > Pristis > Pristis pectinata. Next base: position 17,385,295 of record NC_067420.1, read on the forward strand.
CTGCTGCAGGTGGGCAGGTGGTGCTTGAAGAGGCAGCTAGGTAGGTGGGTAGCTTGGAAGGTGATGTGCTCCTTCCACCATTTACATTGGGCTTCTATGCATTCCTACTGATCAAATCCTACTCCTCCATTTTGAGAAGTCATGGGCCAGGATCCTCCCTACCTCCAAACTCTGATCAGTTTGGGGGGTGGGGGGGGGGGCAGGGGAAGGTAAGGTAGTGATGTCAAACTTTTGTTCAGGAGGACATTCTTGATTCATTTGCTTTGCCTACCTGGTAATCTCTTACCATGACAAAGCTCAGAACACAATGTTCATTTCCAGCATCTGGTGCTGGCTGTACAAATAACGTGACATGCTCAGAGTTAACTGAGTACAATTATAACCCCAATGTTGAGGGTGTTGAACCTGGGAGAGAATGATCATTTATCCTAGTGGATTTGCAGGATTTTGTGGATACAGTATTAATGTCATCTCTCCAGTATTTTGAGATGCCTATGGTAGGTACTTCATGACTCAGGCATGTAGGAGGGCAGATCTACTGTTGCCTGGTAGACCACAAGATTTTTGCCGGGCTTGAAGTCTTAATCCTCACACTTTTTTTATTGCCCAAATAGCCAAAGGTTGGGGTGGTTTCATTGATGTCTGCCTTCCTTGAGAAGTGGACCCTGAGATATGGGAAGCAGTCCAACTTTCCGGTGTCTCTTGGACCGAAGTTCTCTTGTCAGAGGGTGGTGTTGTACAGCAGAAGCAACTTGATAGAGGACAGATGTTAAGTGTAAGGCCCATTCTCTTCTCTTGCTTATCAAATGAGTTGATGATTTGGAGCTCAGTCTCCAAACATGCACAAAAGCAAGCATCATCTGTGTACCTTGGTTCTGCATTGGAGGCCAAAATTGCAGATTTTCCCATGTGTCCTGTAAATTAGCTCCAGTCCACGACTATGATTCAAGTTCACACTGAGAATGAGTCTGTGGTGTACCCACTGGTTCAGAGTTTGGCTTACATGTCGTCATGTACAAGATGGAGATGAATTTCTGCTGACAACCAAATCTAAGAAAGCAGCTCCACAGTCCTTCTCCATTGTAGGGTCAATAAGCTTTGAGGTCACTTTTCACATGTAATTTTGCCTTTCTCCCTCTGAAACCGCTGCCAGGTTCCCATCCCACCAGCAAACAAGTTTAAACCTTCCCCACTAGCACACCTCCCTTCAAAAAAAAATGGTGTTTTGCCCCATCTGGATGCAACCTCTCAAGTTTCTGGAGGTCCCACTGCCTCTAGAATTGGTCCAAATGCTAATATCCTCCTATCTCTGCACTCACTAGGATTAGCACCAGTAGTACTTGTGATCTGGAGATTAACAACTCTGAGATCCTTACTTTTAAATCTCATCTCTGAAAGAATTTAAACTGAAAAACATTGAACATTGTTATACTATCTAATTGTACCAAGGGCCATACCTTTGGCTGTTCACCCTTCTCCCTCAAGGATACTCTGCAGCTTCCCAGTGACATCCTTAACCTTGGTAGCAGGGAGGCAACATACCCACCTGGAATTGTATCTGTGACCATTCAAATACCAATCTGCTCTTCTAGCTAATGAATGTCTTAACTCAATACCTCACCTCCCACCCAGCATATTCATCTGTCATCCAAGGAGCCATTGCCTTCTCCACTATAGACAAACACTCATTGGAGAATGTGATATACTCGGACAGTACCCGTGAGTCCACCTGGTCTGCCTGCAAATGTTTAAACTTTGGTTGACCATCTCCTGAAACACATCAAATAATACTCAAGGTCCGAAATCTGTAGTTGGCACCACTGCCTGCCCACAAGAACATCCTACATTTCCCACAGGGCACAGGATGCACTTCCAACGTGAGCCCTGCCTTTCTTCTACTTGCTATAATAATGGAAAATTCCAGCGGCTCAGGCCAGTGCTCAACAGGAGACTTTGTTGGTCTTTTCAATGAAAAAAATACTTCCTTCTTAAATGAAATAGTTATTATTAATATCAATCAAATACCTCTCTCCTCCTTTCCAGAAAATCCCCTTGCTTCACAGTGTTAGAGCTAGACTCTGTGCTCGAAGAATTAAGTGCAACCCTTAATGAAATTAACTTCTCACTGTAAACTAAGATATATAGGCCCACATGCATTTAGAGTTTGTCAGCATAGTTCAAGTTCAGCATAGTACAAGTTCAAATCTTGGCAAAACTCAAGTGGGAAGGCACCAAAGTTCTCAGTTGTTTATGGTGGTTCAGCCCAGATTTCCTCTTGATCTTAATTTGTTACTGATGGGCTTCCTCTACCAATGGAACACACACTCTTTATTGTTCATCATTCTCTTCCCTCATTGCTTATGTAGATTTGTCAAAAAAAGTCTCTTCAATGACCACTTGACCTCCATAAACTTCAGCTAGTTCACAATCAAGCAAGTCCTAATTAATCTCTACTGCTCAAGCAGCCGAGGTCATAGAACTTCATTAATATCTTCTATTCTTATCCACCACCTCAACCTACTGGTTTGGGAATCCTTCAGCTGTACATCCTGCTCACCCAATGCCGCAAATCATGGTTTGCTCCATTTCCTCTTTTGTTACATTCCACCAGCTGGATTTTTTATTCATATGACATGTTTTATTACCTCCTTTCTTCTTTGAAAACTTACTCTACCTTTAAATTTCTTATCTTCTCCACTATACAATTTTGAAGGATACAGAATATCATAACCATAAATTTGAGGTCAATATATTTGAATAAGGCTCCTGGCAAATAAAAATATTGCTTATGCTGGATAGGGTGAAGATCGTGGAAACAGCAGTAGATTAAACAGTAAACAGACAAGCTGACAGTGTTTAGAGACTTCATCACGACTATAAGAAAGAACACATGAACCAGTATAAGCTGCTGGATGACCCTTGAATCCGCTGCTAGTCCCAGGATCACAGGGCTCCCAACAATCTCGAGGCTTCAATGCCACAACTGTTCTGTGAAGTGGAGTTGTCCACAAGCAGTAAATAATCCAGATTTGTGGGCTTTTTTTTCCAGTTTGCAAGTGCCTCTGATTTCAGAGACATTTAGAAACAGGTGAAAATTTTTTTTAAAATTTAAGTGTGATTTAGAAAAATATTTATAGACATGTTAACAGTCTATTAAAAATTTACAGTGAAACTCTTAATTTGGCATGATTAGGACTTTGGTGCCATGTGAGCAGATTTTCCAGACTATCAATAGTCCAACACATTTTTAATACACCTTTCTAAAGATATAAGATTCTGCTGTATAACATTTTCCAGCAAATCCAGTCATTTTCAGGAGACCATGGGAACCAGGGTCCCAGTGATTGGGAAGGGAACACGGTAGCCTGGGCTCATAAATCTGGGCCCCAACAAGTGAAAAGGAGTGTGGAAACCAGGGACCTGGTATGTTAATGAAAGCACAGGAATCAGCACGTGGTTAGTTAGTTGCTGAACCACTGGGGATTTCCGAATAGTCAGAGGGCAGATTATTAGAGTTTTACTGTGTAAAAAAAAACTTAATGAAGCCAACCTTTAAAAAGTCACTGACTCCATTGAAATGAATGGGACTGTATTAGATGTGCCAGCTATGACTGATATGTGTATCTGGCCCTTTAGCTCAGCAATACACATAATGCCCAGGGAATCAAAGGTGATTTCACCTCCAGCAAGTGCTTTGCATTCTAACATTAATGTGATTGAAAATATGTTGGCATATCTAAAGGAACTATCTTCCTCCTCTTTCCACATATACTGCATAGCTTGGTGTTTTTCTAGCACTTTGTTCATCAGCAGTATGTAACTACCTTCTTCAGTGCTCCCACATTCCTGCCCTCTAGTTCAGTCAAGGATATGCATTGACAAAGTATCTTTCCTGACTTCAGGTCATCAATACACAGCTTAAATACTTCAATGCACAGGCACAGTTCTTCTTAAGCGATACCTCGGGTCTGAGGCGACATGTTTCCTCTCCATTTCTGTGGGTTCCAAGATGGCTGCTGAGACCAGTGTGGAATCCATAACTTCTACCACATTTGGGGTAGGAAGTGCTTGAACGGTCAGGTGCAGTCTGGGAGGTGCTCTGCTCCTTCCCCCATTTTTGCTTGGCTTCCATGTGCTCTTACAATGAAATCTAGCATTCTAGCCTACTGGATATTCCTTCTTCATTTTGAGGTTTTGAGAACATCTTTATTGCAGTTTCCCCACCTTTCCTGGTACTCTCTTGTCATGATAAAGCCAAAAGCAGAATGCCCATTTCAGGAATCTGGTGTCAGACATGTGGTTTATGTGGCCCAGGTGTGATTATATCATGATGCTGGGGATACAAACATATAAACATTTGAATTAAGAGTAGGGAGGAGGCTATTCAGCCCCTCAGGCCTGCTTTGCATTCAATAAGGTCAGGGCTGATCTCATTACAAGCTCAGATCTTCTTTTGCCCACCCCAGTGAATTTCATTCTCTTGCTAATCTAGAATCTACCCAGCTCTATTTCCAAAGGCTCACTACTTTGAGGAAAAAAATACTTGATGGGGTCTATTGTTTTGCTGCTTTGGTTTGTCTTTTCGATCTTTTGCTCGCTTGGGCTAGTTTTAATTTTCAAAAATAAACTTTATTCATTAATGTACACAAAATGCAAAAAAAGTAACGGTTTGTTTTTTTTTACATAGTGTCATTCAATCTATACATTCATAGTGTTATTGGTTGTGTTAGCACATTCTATATACGGTACCATTATCACACGTGACCCTCTTGGATTATACAAACTTCAAGTGTGGAAAAGGCTTTTACACCAGGCTGAACCCATCAATAACTAGAGGCAGCAGGACCTTAGACTGTGGTCCTTCACCAAGCTTCAGTGCATTTCTTAGAAAGTACCCCTGCAGCCTGGAATGTGCCAGGCAGTAGCATTCCCTTATGGACATATTGTACTGGAACACCAACAAGTTTCAGGCAGACCAAACTGTGTCTTTTGAGTTGATTTTCCAGCAGCATTTCATAAATTATCTCGATAATCCTGGGATAGTGCTAGGGCTGTGATGGACTGCGGGCTAAAGAATCAGAGGCACTTGTATTGAAGTCAAGAGTCCTGGTTGAGGAAACCTTCCAGTGGCAGTGAGTGCCCTGCTGACCAGGATGAGCTCTCCTCGGTTTATTTGTTTGCAATGAAATGAAAATATCCTAAATATTCAAATAGGGTAGCATCTATAGAAGTTCTAATGAAAATGAATTCAAACATCAATCTATTTCTCTCTCCATAGGTGCTGCCTGATTTGTGTATTTCCAGCATTTTGTTCCCCCCCCCAAAGATTTCCAGCATCCACACTACTTTGCTTCTAATTTTAAACATAATGCAACTAAATTAGAGATCATAACTTTAAAAGTCTGTAATAATGACAAGGGTTTTGCTACATTGATAGTTAATAGTTAAAAATCTGGTGTTATCTACATCAGGCCAAGCCCAGTGGTGTCTGACCAAACGTACCTCTCGGCAGGGATCAGCTCTCAGACTCGCCGCCAGCTCCTGCGCGTCCTGCTGCACCACCCAGCTCTGCATCTCTCCGGCCGCCGGCTCCGGGCTCCCGCTCTCACCGGCGGCAGGCGGGTCCGAGCCCGGGCCCCCGCTCTCACCGGCGGCCGGCGGGTCCGAGCCCGGGCCCCCGCTCTCACCGGCGGCCGGCGGGTCCGAGCCCGGGCCCCCGCTCTCACCGGCGGCCGGCCGGTCCGGCTCCGGGCCCCCGCTCTCACCGGCGGCCGGCCGGTCCGGCTCCGGGCCCCCGCTCTCACCGGCGGCTCTCTGCGGACTCACCTCCATCCTGAAACAACTCGGCTCTGCGCAGGCTCCCCGCTTTTCTGCCGGTTGCCTCGGCGACGGCAGGATCACGTCAACTTGGCGCCAGTACCGGATGCGCAGCCCCGCAGATCCCCGGGCGGCTGCGGGCGGCGCTGGGGGCGGGACGGGGACACCACACGGCCATCAGCCAAGGTGTCCAACAAGGCTTCTTCCCAGGGCGACGATGGCTAACACGAGGGGGACATAGTTTTAAGGTGATTGGAGGAAGGTATAAGGGGGATGTCAGGGGGAAGGTTTTGGTTTTACAGAGTGGTGGGTGTGCGGAACGCACTGCCGGCAGAGGTTGTGGGGGGAGATACAGTAGGGACATGTAAGAAACTCTTAGATACACACACGAACTGTAGAGAAGTGGGAGGGAAGGGTTAGCCAGATCTTAGAGCAGGATAAAATGTTGGCACAACATTGTGGGCCAAAGGGCCTGTGCTGTGGTGTTCTATATATTCTTATGATGCACCAACTACCAGTGGAAGTAGCTGCAGCAGGTTTGCATACAGCAGTTCACGTCCTCTCTGGTTAGAGTAAAACAACCCAATCCCAAAATTGCATGCATAATTACTAGCATTGTTATAGCAATAATCAAATGGTTACACAGGAAAATAAATAGATAAAGAACAAAACATAATATTTAAAAAACTCCAACATTAAATTTAGGGTACAGAATTCTACCAAATGATAGACAACTTCCAGTTTAAGACAGACAGTTATTGCCACTTGCCAAACCATTAACACTTCAAACTAACAAAGTCCCAAGATAAATGAAAATAAAAAAAACAGAAAATCAGAAACAAAAACCAACACACACCAGGCTATGCAACAGCCTCAAAGGGAAACTGAGTCAACACCTCCAGTTTGAGGCCTTTAGTCAGAACTGCCAAGGGCAAATACTTGCTGAGAAGTCTCCTATGATTCAGTGAAAGTAAACCTCCAGCTGATTAGCACCCAACACCCTCCAGCCTGACAAAATGAATACTTGGCCTTGAACATCACTTCAAAGACTCATTGAGATTAACAGAATGGTGTTTGCCCATCCATTGTGCAATGCCATTACTCAGGAGTGGCTCAGTATTTTCCAAGATGACAAATTAGTAGTGCTAGAGAAGTTGGTAATGATAAAAGCCAATAAATCACAAGGACCTGCTGATCTATATCCTACAGTTTCAAAAGAGGTGGCTGTAGAAATAGTGAACACTGGTTATCATCTTCCAAAATTTTACAGATTCTGAATTGTTCCTTTGGATTGCAAAGTAGCAACTATGACATCACTGTTTAAGAAAAAAGGACAGATAAAACTGGGAACTACCCACATTGTTAACCTGATGTAATAAGGAAAGTACTGAAACCTATAATGAAGGATGTAACAGCAGAAACCTTGAAAATAATATTAGGATTGAGTAGAGTCAGCATGGGTTTGGGAGGCAAGTCAAATTTGAGTTGTTTGGGAATGTGACTATTAGAATAGATGAGGTGGAACCAATGTAGTGATGTATGTGGATTTTCAGAAGGCTTTTGATAAAGGTCCCACACAGGTTGGTTGGTTAACAGGTCTTTTCCTATTTACTCGTGGTTTATTTAGAAGTGTCACTGACTCCGAAGAGCTGATTACACTCCTTAGCAGGGGCAGTGATGCTAAACTTAAAGACCCTAATGATTTTGTAGTTCTGAGAACAGTTCATATTGGTCAGTTATTGAAAACTTTTTCCACATTGGCTTTTGTCAGAACATAATTCCAGTAATTTGTGGTGAAGTAAACAAAAATAAGCCTGGATAATCAAGAAAAGCTCATCTTAAGATATATTGATGACTGAATGCACTGAGAGAGCAGTCTCAGGTTTTAAGACTGATTATTGCATAATACTAAATGCTTAGTGGGGACAATTTTAATTTTTTTTTGAAAGAAGTGTTTTCCTACATTGGTCACTGCCCCCAACTCAAAAATCACTGAATACAATTAAATTTAAACACAAAATTAACCTTTCAAAATGGGTCACTCAAAATAGAGTATAAATGTATAGTCATAATGCAGCAGGACATTGGAATTATATTAATGGCACATGACAGTGACTTTCCATCTGTCCCTCTGACCTCTACCTTCTTCACTGTTCCAATTAAGCTCAACACAAAACCTGAACACATCTTCCAACTAGCCTTTTGAGCTTGAGGACTTCAACAATTTCAGATGATCAGCATTTCAAACATTGATTTCCAAAATTGCTAATTGAAACAATTTTGCTTTTTGTATTGATAGGGCTTCCAGATCATTTGTCTTGCAGTCACCCCTTTTTGCCATTTCATCCCTTATCTGCTAATTTATCATAGAACCTCCCTTTGTTCTCTCATCTCTTCCCCATTCCTGCATCTTAACAACTGTTTTTCAGTTCTGATCTAAAGCCAAAGTAAAATGTTAATCACTCCAGTCTCCACTTAATGAACATTTACATTGTTTTGTTTTTAGATTTTCAGTATCCACAGTATATTGTTTTGTACAATCCTATGTCAATTCTAAATACATCTTAAAAGGTTGCAATGGAAAGCCAAATGAAGCAATTAACAATAATCTTCCAAGTCTTAAATCGAAAAAAATACAAATGATCCTTTAATGGAAGTAATTTGTCATATGGGAGGCAATCAAAAAACAAATACCCATTTCCCCACCCAATAGTCATTATCACAGTCCAGTCTCACCGACAGTTATATTTGATGATTATTTTGGAAATAATAAGTGCAGTTGCAGCCAAAACTAATATCAGGATTAGGGAATAATCCAATTGTAAAATTTCTTAATTCTAAGGAAATCAAATTCATTAAATATTTTCCTTGATGCACTACTCCCCAACAGTATTTAATTTTTTGGGGGCATATATCCCTGTTTAGGAATCTTATAAATAACAAAATCTATCATAAGAGGAGTTTTTAAAATGGGCTTCTATTCATGCTGAAAATTAGCCTGTTTTGAATTAAATGAATCCTTTACTGAGTGATTTTCTTTTTTTCTTTGAACAGAATTATACAGTTCACTGAATAGCAGAAGTGAGCTTGTATGTGTGTGAAGGAGTCAGAGATGGTGGGGGAGCAAGAGAGAAACATGACAAAAGTAAATACATTATAGTTGGTAATACTTTTTACAACATAGCAGTATATTTATTAACAATTATGCACTTCAAATATTAGGGCAAAGGTAAGGAGTTGATCATTTAGCATTAACCCTTTTAACAGCTGTGAAACAAGAGAATGCTGTAATTATGCAGAAACAGCATTTTTTCCATAATTGAATGCACAGCAGTAATGCCCATCTTTATTACAGTAATATGAAGTTCCATTAGCTTGTTTTTAAATGTAATCTAAAACAATGCTGCTGTGCAAGTGCTGGTAATTAGGTTTCTAACTGTGTAATTGTTTTTCCCCACAAAATAACACCAAGTCACATGCCTGTTATCCACCAGAAAGAATACTTCACATTTGAATTTAAAATTTTGCATTCAAGCAATGTTGTGGTGTTTGGTCCAACACTGCACGTTCTACATTTTCTTTTGGAGAGCAGTATATTCTAAAAGCACAACTGACTAGCAATTTGATTATTAATTGAAAACCACATCAAAACAACTAATGGGTTTGTCATATACTTTGGGCACCAGAAACAAACTACACATTATCTGGAGAATAGAGCTTTATCATGATCTTATCAAAACTGTAGAGTTGTGTTCCCAATAAATTGAAGTCACAAGTTACTCCTGGAACAAGATTAATATTGGAGTATCATTGCTTGTGTGAAATTTGAATTCTTTATACATAAATATCAATCTCAGTTCCCCATTTTCCAAACTGCAAAAACACATGAAAGATGGAGAAAGGGAATTTACAATTTATAGCACACAGAATTTCTTTTACCTTCCAATTTTAACCCAGGCCCCAAAATTTCTCAATGAAAAAGTAAAATGCCTTTTGTTTTGCTTTGCAGTAGTTATCATTTATGCAAACACACAGCTCTGAAATACACTGGATTAGAAATTCAACTCATTTCTAATCAAGGGTTACCTTTCCAATTAACCAGCTTTGAATGGCATTGTGATAGGTTATGGATTATATAGAATCAAGTAGAATGTAATTTAATTTACAATGTGCAAGCTATCTTACATGAACCAGTGTCAAAATTTCTAGAGTACATTACATGTTGTCACACCATTGTAGACTAACTATTCTAGACATAAAATGTTCCCAGATGACAAAAGCTTTGGCATGTATTGGTTTTTCTTTGAAGAGTAAACAAACTTATTACAAAAATAAGACAATAATTTGTTTATTTGTCAGCTTTTATTGTTATATTCAACAATATGCATGCCAAGTTTTCTGTTCCCACTTCCACAGAATGCATTTGGTACCGAGTCAATGCTATATGAAAAGTTTAGCAAAGGGAATTAAAGTGCAATCTCATTTATTTTTAGTTGAATTAACAAGTAGTTTTTTGGAGTAGTTTTCAAGTAATTTCATAATTTAAAATCCTGATCACAAAGAATGTTTAAAATTATCAAACTCTGCAAATCCAAGTTTCTACAAGTACCAGCCAGTAATGTGAGGATTTTATACAGCTCTCGCAATTTATTAATTTCCAAACTGCTCAGATGTCTCATTAAATATGTTTATGGAATCATCCAATTCAAGGTATGAAAAGAAATTCACGAATTGCATGAAACACATGATTATCTATTGTCTTAATCCCAAGGGGAAGCAAATTAAAACAAGTACCATAATGCTTTCTAATAGCACAGGGAAACCAGACCTCTCAATGACTACAAAATTGAAGCCTCTACTTTCTCCAGTCCATACAAAATATATTATGCACGAGGCTACAATCTCAGATTCTAAATCGTAAAGTTTCTCTTTAGTGTGATCATATAAATGTACATTGTATAGTGGTAAGAAAATACTGATATTTGTGCCTATTCTTTACAAATCTTTTTTCCATAAAAAATGTGGTAAAAAAATCAAGCCATAGCATATTATTCACAAAGAATAGTTAAACTCAGCATAGGAATTTTCAACTACAGTTTTAAAGAGAAGCAATTTGTGGCTGTATATTCACTATGGAATACAAACTATTTGGAATGATAGTAATTGGTCAAGATTAAGTCAGAGTGCAGTGTTTAAAAAAAAGAACATAGTTCAAAAGAGGTAGTAAATGAAACAGTAAAGACGAAGACTATAATGTGTTGATAAACTGCAATTTGTTTTCCCATTTGAGCAATTACTCATACAGTAACTTGACAATAAAAGTAACAATTTTGGAAAGCATTTCATCTACACATTTCTCTCCAGTGCTTGGAGATGCAAGAGCTAACAATGGCCCACAATGAAATGTGCTTCACAGTCATAAGACATGTAGTACTACTAGTAGCCAGCAGAGGGCATATGCACAAGTAAAGTAGATACCTTCTGAGATATGGTACCATAAACTATTTGATCTGTTACTCTGTTCTTCAGTGGATTAGTGAGCTTTATGATGGTCTGAACGACACGTCTTCAGAGTGTGCATTTTTTTTTTATATAAAGCAATTTGAGAAGATCAGTGTATTACTGTAACCAAAATATTTTTTTAAACATTAAGGTTCAGAAAATCTGAAAATTGTCCAGTGTCATTCTAAATCAAAGGAAGTGCCTTTCATGTATTTTGTCCAGTATCATTTAAAAATGGTTGTTTAATCACATTCACTGTTTTGGGTGCAAAAGTAAACCTTCCATTTTAAACCAATTCAAAAAGCACATGATCATACATGTGCAAATTAATAAGCTGGAGAGGGGGTAGGTAAATTAGTTGCATTATATTCATTAGGTTCAGCTGATTTGCCTAATACATAAATTACTTCAGAATAAATTGTGTTTGCAAGTAATATGCAATTTAGATACTTTAACAATCCTCCCAATACAAAATAAATATCTTTCTCCATTGACAAACATATAATTAATATTTCAATTATGGCATCATTAAATCTACTTAGTCAGTCTCCTCCCTCCCTCCCCCCCCCACCACAGGACGACACTGAGTCAAAATTTAGTCTAAAAAAAGCATAGAATAGCTTGTGAGTAACTTGAGAGACAAAGACTGCAGATGCTGGAAATCTGGAGCAACACAAAAATGCTGGAAGAACTCAGCAGGTCAGGCAGCATTTATGGCGGGAAATGGACAGTCGACATTTTGGGCTGAGACCCTTCGTAAGGACTGGAAAGGAAGAAGGCAAAAGCCAGAATAAAAGGGTAGGGTGGGAGGGCACGGGGGAAAGAAGGAGCATGAGCTGGCAGGTGATAGGTCGGTGGGGGAAATGAGAATGATGCGAGAAGTTGGTAGCTGATAGGTGAATACTTATCACCTTCCAGCTTCTCACATCATTCCCACTTCTCCACCCACTCCCCCCCCCCCCACCTATCTTCCCTCTCTCACCTGGACTCACCTATCACCCGCCAGCTCGTGTTCCTCCTTCTTCCCTTTATTCTGGCTTCTGCCCTCTTTCCAGTCCCGATGAAGGGTATTGGCCCCAAATGCCGACTGTTCATTTCTCTCCATAAATGCTGCCTGACCTGCTGAGCTCCTCCAGCAGTGTGTGTTGTGAATAACTTTTTTAAAATAAAAAGAGTGCACTAATGTTGCAATTTAAAAAAAATGCTGTGAAATTGGCCATTTTAAGTCTATATCGGAGAGATTGTACCTGCATTGTTTGGTAATGATAGAAATTTCAACCTGCAGTTAGCAAGTTTAAAAAAGATTTCCATTTCTTTTGCTTCAAAAGATGCTCATGTTTTATCCCTTCTACTTGTCCAGCATACAAACACTTCAGGAACTCTTAGCTCATTAAAGCAGTACAATTAAAGATAAATCCATACTACTGTAATTCAGAAAGTCAAATCAGTACTGGTTCAAAATCAAGATTTTGTTACATCCAATATTCTTACATCTACGATGCTATTGGAAAAAAATAATAATCAAGTCAACAGGATTTTAGTAATGCTTTAAAACTACAAGATTCTAATTATGTAAATGATTAGTTCCTTTATGATGGTAGAGATAAAGCTTTAGGAAGTATTGCATCAACAAAAGCCAACTACCTGAAGCACTCCACTAACTTCATATGGACCTACTTAAAATAAATCCTCATATGCTTTTTAGCTGTTTGATTTATGCAAGTGTCAAATATTTTAATACAAATGAGTTTTCAGCTAGTTAATCCTTATTACTAAAGAAAATTCAGGAAATAATCAGTATGTCAAGCAGCAACTGTGGAGAGGTGAGAGAAAAGAAAAGTAGTATTTGCATTTCAGGTCTTGACTTTTTCATCCAAACACAAGTTCTGTTGAAAGGTCATTTCTCTCCCACAGACACTTGACTCGAGTATTTCCAGGATCTTCTATTTACATTTCAAATTTCCAGCATCTGGGTAGTTTGCTTTTTATTTGTTGTTGGTCGATGATCAAATCTACATGTAGAGATCAGAATTCTAAACAGATAACTTAAAGTTTGATATTTCACCCTGGACCAGCATTTGTTACACTTTTTGCACCAGTGGCAAAAGGAAGATAAAGTTATTTTAAGTTGGTTTCAGTGAGATTTTGGATTTAAGCACAATGAAATGTCTTACCTATAAAAGTTTCCTTTTGAAAGAACTGTTCTATAGGCAAGTAAAAATTTTTTAAGAAGTACGGCAAGATCTATTGAAATTTGTGAATCCATATACAAATTCATTAAATGCTATTGAATAGATAGCAAAGCAAAAACTTCTATTACAGATTACAGTTCTGTTAGGATTTACTTTCGATTAATGATAGAGACAAAGAAAGAATATTAAAAATTATAAAGCCTTATTCCTTCAACTGTAATTTGATACATGATCAATTTTAACCACATTTATGAGTCAGTTTAACATCATTTCATGAAGCATATTACAACTTGCCAGCAGAAAATTCAGTTTCATCAATATTAACAACTGAAATTCACTGAATTCCTGAAAAGAAGATCAGTTGCAATCACTTCAAGGTGGTATGAATTGTGGACTACACAAAGGAAACAAATTGAGAGATGGTTGGATCCCATATAAACATTAAATACCTAATTTGTACCAGGACGGTAACTGACGTAATAGATTGTTTCATGCAACTCAGAACTGCCAACTTTTGTTTCCACTAAACAAATAGCATTTTGAACCAGTATAACAGAATTAACTTGTCATGCAACCTGTACCAAGTAAAAAGACACTGGGGCATCCTGCTTCCTAACCTCTGCCAATGGTGTTCTAATCTGAGCAGCTGGCAAGTGTGCAGAGCCAACTACTAAGTGTCCTTTTTACCTCTTTTGTAAGAGACCTGGTGTTAGCTCAGCATTTCTCCTTGATGGATGAATGAATGAATGTGGCTGACTAATGAAAAACACTAATGTGAATACATATGCAAATTGCGACAGAGTGCACTGTAAATAAACATTTTAAAAAAATCAAAGTAAAAATCATTGAATGGGACAATACCATCCCAGAAGATTAACAAAAAGGGACATTTCTGGATCTTCACAGTTGGATCCCATGAAACAATTGTTCAAAATGGTCATTCTTCACTCATGATTTAAAGGCCACAAAAATAACTTCAGAAACTATGAATTCAAAACTCTTAGAAGTCTGTCTTGCAGAAAAGAAATTCCATGCATTCAAATGAAAGCTGTAAGCCATAAATGTATGGTATACATTGTGATTAGAATGTTTGCTCAGTGTTTTTTAAATCTAAAAATGTTAGGAAAATTATATTGTTTAAAGTAAATCAAGGATGCTCAAATGTTAAATCTGTTCTGTGAAAGGTCAAGCATCTCTCTACCAATGTCACCTGACATTGGGCATTTACAGCATCCATGACGTTTTGATTTTGTACGATCAAAATGGTCAGTACTTTAGATAAAATAAATTTTGCTCCCAAGGTGGAAGGCTCTGTGCGAGTACTTCCAAACCCAATTAACACCCACAAGCAGGGCTTCTGGATTCAGCCAAATGTGCTGCTGTAGCAGCATACAGAATTTGAAGCAGCTTTGCTTGTCACAAGCCTGTTCCCAATATGGAGAGCACATGTAAATCAAAGTACAAGGGTACAGTTTTTTTTTAAAAAGTCAACTTGAAAAATAAACTAAGCTTTAACTAAAAAAAACCTCAACTATGTAAAAGGCTTTTGATTTAAGAGTAAAGTTTGCTCCCCAATTCAAAGTATATAGATAACTTTCAATTTAAAAATGTATTGATTGTGATGAAAGGAAAGACTTCCAGCTAAGTGACAATTGGGATTCACACAAGCCAAGGGTACATTGCAACAGACTCCTACAGAAAGCACGACTGTGCAGACTTCTGCACAAATCAGTATGGTAAAACTAATATCTACATTGCAGCCAATGTCAGCAAATAAACCTTCAGCAACCACTCCCCTCCCCCTACTCCCAGATTTCTCTAAGTAACAATGTGAGCTGCCCTGCTTTAGAAATGTGGGACTCCCATGTTTGTAAATTACAGTACAAAATATCACCATATTTTGATGCAAATTTCTCAGCTTCTGAGCATAGAAATCAGGAAGGTGAAAACATACCTGAATAACCCCAAATTTATCTTAATTTTATACTAAAATGGCTCATAAAATGTGAATGTATTCTTTAAAATCCAATTTACTTTTATATGCAGACATGAATAAGTTAAGTAGGTTCAAAACTAAAATCCTCAGTAGTACAGCAAAAGTCTTCAGTGAATTGGGATAAAAGAAATAATTCATTAGATTTTCATGTGATGAGGCCTAATACATACCCAGAATATCAGAAAGGAAAAACTAGCAACTTCAACACTGTTTAGACCCCAATAAAATATTTGTTGAGTGTATGGTCCCTTTGTCTTTTAAGCAAGAGGTAATTTATGCCAGAATTTCAACCACCCAAAGATTTTCTGAAAAGACCATTTGGCCTCATATGCCTCTGCTGTTCTTTGCTGGATCCAATCAGACTACCAACAGGTCTGTTTGATTTTCGTTTTTATGATGTTTGCACAGGGCAGAAAAATTTCACAATGTTTATGGGCACTGGCACTTAAATTTCCCACGTCCTGGCTAAATTCCCAGGCTCATAATAACATCAGCCCTGCACACATTTTTTGTTAGAAAAGAATTAGCTAGGAATACTCTGAAAATAACATTTTGATATCAGAGTATACAATTCCAATGTGAATTTTAATGTTTTAGTCATATGTAGGTATTTGTTACTTCAGTTTGTCTTTTGAGCCTTGATTATTAAATGTATTGCTCTTTTTAAATTGAGCAGTATACTTAATCCAGACTAGTTAAAATAGCAAAATAAAGCCTGAAAGAACTGAATTTTGCACATTAGCCTCTGCAACGTGCATTTTATAAAGGAATTAAATAGCAACTATATAATTATAATAGGGCTAAATTTATAATTATACTTAATCCCATCTTGTTGTGCAGTCATTTTGTTAAACATGCTAGTTATAAAAGTGCCTAATGATACCTTACAAATTACATGCACACATGCAACAAAGTCTTCTAAAAAAAAGGGAATAAAACAAGCAGAGGTGTTAAGTGTGGTTATGTTAGTCTTTTTTTCCAAATAAGTTTACAATCTGTAAAGAAAGTAGACCACCACTTCCAATAACTGTACTGTCAACAGTTACCTCTTAATCTACCTCAACAATGAGAAAATATTATTGCCTTGGGTAGGACCAATGCCAGGTCATTCTTTTCTTTGTGTACCTGTTTTGGAGGGAGGGGTTTTGTTCCTGCTTTCTAGACGTGGTGGCTCTTTGAAAAAATTCTCTCTCTATAAAAAACATACACAAATGGAATGGGCCCAGCCAGTGAAAATCTTGCTACTCTGTCCTCTAGGTCTGTACCTCTGGTGATACAAACTAGATAGATTATGATGCTCATTTCTCAAAAGTGAGCAATTATGACAAAGCTGCTGTACAACAGGCAAACCCTAAAAACAAAACACTGGCACCTCTAAGTGCAGATCAAGAAACCTAGAGTGTAATAACAGTGCCATCCTCCTCAATGCTTTGCCTGTTCACATTTTCTTTCTCGATAGGATCCACTTTCATGGGAGTTGATGGTAGATGCACGTTTCCTTTCACTCCAGCAACAGAACCATTTGAAGTTAAACCATGATTATGGTCATTTTTTGTTAAAGATGCTATACTAGCACTGGTAGAAGTTGCCAATGGAATGTGTTGTGGCTCACCACTGCCCTCAATGACTATGTCTGTTTCTTCATCACTGTCCATTTCTTCAGAATGGAAATTTTGCATAACGTGTGGAGATGCCGTATAAGCAAGATGGCTAGTTCCACTGTCAGTGGACTGACCTGAACTACCAGAAGTCCGACTGATTCTGACAACATTATTTCTTTGATTTGCTGGTTTCACAGTAATGATGAGATTATGGCTATTTGCTATCATCATATCAGTCACCTGATCAAGACTTTTTCCTGACACCTCAATCCCATTCACCTCAAGAACTTCATCATTTACAGCCAACAGACCAGTGCTTTCTGCCAATCCTCCCTGCACCAATCTAGAAATGAAAATTCCAGGGACTTTTTCAAGCCCGTGAGGTGTTACTCGAACACTTGAGCCATCGCGGATATAGAATCCCAGTGGTTTATCGGACCCATGCTTGTATAACCGCACTCTTCGATGGGTTTCTGGAAGAATGTCCACATCAATGATCGAAGACACTGGACGAAAATCACGTGGTAAGCTGATTGCAATTGAAGGTTTCTTTCGATTAATATCAGGACGCAGTACGTTTGACAAGACGTTCTTTTTCCGTGTTAAAGTGTCTGTACCAAAGGCACTATAGTCAGCATCTTCTGCAAAATAAGAGATTTCTTGTTACACATACAAGATATTAAACAATTTCTAAAGATTTAATTCCAAATAAAACCATGGACAAAAATTGAAGATTGAGCACTATTAAAATAATTGTGATCACCCAATTCCTACCCCCCCACCCCCCCATTTTATGGAAACAGTTTTTGATCAATAACTGTATTGAAATACTGACAAGGCAATTTTTTGGGGATAATTTCCCCTCTTTCACCCCCAAAAAAATCTTTTAGTACAGTGAGTGCCATTTGTTCCCAAGAGAAGCTGTCTACACAGCCCTTTTTTGGTACCACAATTGACAATGTACAACTATGCTGCTCAAGGATGTTTTCAACAGTTCAAATAAAGTAAACTTAAGCAACTGAATTTTCCCTTTTTAATCCAATGAAATGTGGATGTCACTAGTAATACCAGCATTTATTGTTCATCTTTAATTTACTCCAAATTGAGGAGGTTGTTCAGTCAATCACGAGTGGATCTAGAGTTATATATAGTCCAGGTAGGGCAAAGATGGTAGTTTCTTTCCTGAAGGACATTAATGAATCAGGTGGGTAAACTTTATAAATATTATGGATCAAGTTTATTCGACCAAGTACAGCATATTCTACAAGAGTGAAAATCTCACTTGTCCCTCACTAAAATGTCCAATAGTGATGGCCATTTGAAATCCTATAGGTAAGATTGGATGGATCTTAGACTACAGTTCTTTTTCTGGGTAAGAGAAAGCTGAGGAGTGACCTTTTGAGGTCTTTCTAATCATGAAGGAGATTGGTGGATGTAAAGTGATTTCTACTTGGTGTCAAAACCCAGCAGTCGAATACAAGAAATTCATCACCACATTTAATAAGGAATTCAAGAGTGATTAGAATATGAAGCCATCTCAAGCAAAGTAGTTGTGGGGATTAGCAGAGATCCACACACAGGTGGGAAAGGTTATTATAATGGTCAAATTAAACAATGTTGTAGTGGCTCCTGTGGAGTACAATGATATTACTTTCGATAATCCGGCATCAGATTATTCAGAAATCTAGGTGGCCTGGCTCCTGTCTGGAATGCAAGCCTGGGGTCCAGAGCACGAGCAGAGTTTGCGGCCAAACCTGGGGATCTGGAACGTGTCCAAGACTTGGACCGTAGGTCAGGTATGCAACTGGAGCCAGGCTTGTGTTCTGGAACATGGACAGGTTTGCAGCTGTACCACTTGCATATTTTCCATTCCCTTAAAAATTCACTGGGTTCACTGAAAATTTTATTAGACTACAGTGTAGCATGTAAAAAGTGAAGAAGTGTTTGGGTATTATTAGGAGTAACACCCTGTAGTCCAGAAAATCTGTTAGCACAGCACTATCAAAATCTTAAGGGTGCCAGATAATGAGAGTCTTACTTAAAGAAATATGGAAAATTGTAGTAGGGCATTCAACCTATGGGCCTCTTCCACCACTGAATATGATTGTGGCCGATCCTTTAACCCAATACCATATTCCCGCTTTCTCCCCATATATTGACGCCTTTTGTGCCCAGAAATCTATATCAAATACATTCAGCAACTTGGCCTCAGCCTTCTGTCCTAGAGAATTCCACAAGATCACCACCCTATGAGCAAAGAAATTTCTCTTCATCAGTCCTAAATGTCTTATCTTGCAATCCCTTGGTTCTAGACCTCCAGCCTGAGGAAGCATCCTACCTGCATCCAGTTTGTCAAGCCCTGACAACATTTTTTGCATGTTTCAATGAGATCTCCTCTTGCTACTAAACCCTGGTGAATACAAACTTAGTCAATCCAGCCTTTCCTTGTATGACAGTCCTGCCACCCCAGCAATTAATCTGGTTAACACATATTGCACTCCCTCTATTAGAAGTATATCCTCACTCAAGTAGAGTGTGCAGTTTTGTTCTTTACTCCAAATGTGGTCTCACCAAGGCCCCATATAATTGCAGTTGGGTGTTCTTGCTCCTTGACTCAAAACCTATTGCAAAAAGAAACAAATATACCATTTGCCTTAACTGCCTGCTGCAACTGTACATGGAATTTTTTCTTTAAATGCAGATGTTAGAACAAAAAAAAATCAGAAAATGCTGGAAGGGTCTCCAACCCAAAACATTGACTCTGCTTCTTTCCCCACAGATGCAGCCTGACCTGAGTATTTCCAACCTGTGTTTTTTTTTGCTGCACCTGCACGTTTTATTTTCATTGATTCCACCAGCAGAACGTAAGCAGAGGTAACAGATGTATAAAGTTAGGAGGAAGGTGGCCAAGGGAGCAGGAATTGTGGTGGTAATGCATGTATAAAATTTCTAGATTACAAATCTAGAGACAAGAGTTCAAATCCCACATTGGCAGCTGTGGAATTTAAATTCTGTTAATAACCTGGAATCTGGAAACATCATCTTAGTAATGACCACCACAAGAACCACAGTATTGTCGTAAAAACCCATCTGGTTCACCAACATTCTTCAAGGAAGGAAATCTACCAACCTCACTAGGTCTGGTCTATGTACGACTCCTCGTCCACCCAATGTGATAAGACTCTTAAATGCCCTTGGAAATGGCCAAACAAGCCACTTCACTGTTCAAACACAGCGATAATTATAAAACAGGATGAAGCATCTAACATTGACCTTAGCACTGAATTCAGAAACAACAACGTCACTCAGTCAAGATGCAGTCTACCTTGCAAAGACCCCTCAAATATCTAGGGACAGTTGTCTAAAATTGTCCAAGAAACTTAACTGCCTGACATACTGGTAGTTTCATAATCATACCTTACAGACAATGTTCTACACTGCTCCATTGTGATGTTTGAGTACATTCTATCCCACCAGCAGGACAGACCCACCAGAGATGGTAACATAACAATTTATATGTGGGAGCGAGTAGTCTTAGAGTCCTCAGTACCAACTCCAGACACTATGAAATCTTGTGGCATCAAGTCAAACATGGGTAAGAAAACATCCATCCACTGCAACAGCCGGGACCTCCCGGTGGCCACCCACTTCAATTTCACATCCCATTTCCATACTGACATATCTACCCATGGCCTCCTCTACTGCCACGTTGAGGCCAGGCGCAGGCTAAAGGAACAACACCTCATTCTGCCTTGGGAGTCTCCAACCTGACAGCTTCAACATCAACTTCTCTAATTTCCAGTAACCCCACCCCTTTTTCTTTTCCCACCCCCCCCCCCCCCCCCCACTCCTGTGTCTTCCTTTATTTGTGGCTCCCTTCCCCTGCCTTGATGACCTGCTCATCGCCTCTCCTCCCCCATCTTTCATTCCATGGTCCACTGCCCTCTCCTACCAGATTCCTCCTTCTTCAGACCTTTGCCTCTTCTACCTATCACCTCTCAGCTTATTACATCTTCTCCCCCTCCCCACCCACTACCTTCCCCCTCTCACCTGAACTCACCTATCCCCTGTCTGCGTATACTCCTCCCCCACCTTCTTATTCTGGCTTCTGCCCTCTTCCTTTCCAGTCCCGATCTCAGGTCTCAGCCCAAAACGTCAACTGTATTTCCCTCCATGGATGCTGCCTGACCTGCTGAGTTCCTCCAGCACTTTTATGTATTGCTCCAGATTCCAGCATCCACAGAATTTCTTGTGTCTCCTGATTATCACCTACTGTCCTCCTTCAGCTGATAAATCAGCACACCATCTGGTAGAAGCACTGAAAGGAACAAGGGCTCAGAATGTACTCCAGGCAAGGAACTTCAACATCCATCAAAAAGTGACTTGGGAGCACCATCACCAACCAGGATGGCTGAATGTCGAAGGTAGCTACCTAATTGTTCAGTAACAGAATGCAAGCGAACCAACGTGAGCAATAAACTTGAGATCATCTTCACCGAGCTACATTGGTAGATGCACCCATCTACGGTTATACTGGTTGGTGATCAGTACCTAGTCCTTGTAGAGACAAAACTGTTTCCATACCAGGAACACCCACCATAGTGGGTGGCACTGCAGAGAACAGTACACAGGAACAGGCCCTTTGGCCCAATGTCTGTGCTGAACACAATGTCAATTTAAATTAATCCCATCTACCTGTAGATGGTCTCTATCCCTCTATTCCCTGCCTGTTAATGTGCCTCAAACATAACTATTGTATCTGCTTCCACTAACATTCCAGAAGCACATTCCAGGCACCTACCACACCCCGTGAAAAATAAAACTTGCCTTGTAAATCACTTTAAAAGTTATGCCTTCTGGTATTTGACATTTCCACATTGGGGGACAAAGGCTCTGATTATCTACCATATCTATGGCTCAATTTTATACACTTCAGTCATGTTGCCCCTCAGCCTCCAAAGCTCCAGAGAAAACAATCCAAGTTTGTCCAACCTCTCCATATAGCTAATACACTCCAATACAGGCAACCTCCTGGTGACCCTCTTTTTTACCCTCTCCAGCACCCACATCCTTCCAGTAATGCAGCAATTAGAACTGCCCCAAAATACTCCAAATGTCATCTAACCAAAGTTTTATACAGCTGAAACATGACTTGTCAACTTCTATATTTAATGCCCCAACTGATGAAGGCAAATATGCCATACTCCTTTACCACCTCCAATTATGCTAACAAACTGATCTGGCAGCTCAAAACAGGAAATCCATGAAGTGCTACGTGCCATCAGCAGTAGCAATGATCACCACATGATGCAAGTTCATGGCCCATTTCCCTCACCTCTACCCTTACTGTCAAGCCAGGGGCCAATGAGCACCAAAGGTCACGAGCTATAACAGTCATACTTAGAAATGCTAGCCTAATGAAGCTGTAACACAGGATTACATGCTTTTAAAACAGCAAAAACATGGGGAATAGAGAAAAGCAACCTCACAACAAATGAATCGAAGTTCTGTAGTGAGATAGGACACCTGGTTGAGTATTGCTGCAACGACAACCTCACACTCAACATCAGTAAAACTAAAAAACTGATTGTTGACCAGGAAAGGGAAAGGAGGGTGAACATGTCCCAGCCTACATTGGTGGATCGGGTCAGCAGCTTTAAATTCCTGGGCGTTGACATGTCAAACAACATGCCCCAGACCCAGTACATAGATAAAATCACAGGGAAGACTCGCCAGCGTCTTTACTTTCTTATAAGGTTCAGGATGTCACCGAACACCAACAAATTTCTACAGATGTACTGTTGAAAGTATCCTGGTTGCATCATGGTGTGATATGGCAATTCAAATGCACAGGAATGCAAGAAGCTGCAGGGAGTAGTGGACTCAGCCTAATATATCCCTCCCCACCACTGGTAGCATCTACATAACACACTGCCTCAAGGCAACAGCCAAAAAGCCCCACCATCCGGGCCATGCCGTCTTCTTGCAGCTACCATCAGACAGGAGATACAGAAGCCTGAATTCCCACACCACCAGGTTCAAGAACAGTTACTTCAACCATTATGTTCTTGAACCAATATGCACAACCCTAATCACTACCTCAGTATAGCAACACTATGACCACTTTGCACTAGAATGGACTTTGATTTTTTATTCTAATTGTGTTCTTTGTTTCAATTTTGTATAATGGGTTTCTCTTGTGAGCATTGTGTATCTGATGCAATGTGCTTGTAATGCTGTTACAAATAAATTTTTCATTGCACCTGTGCATACATATACTTGTGCATTACAATAAACTCCATTTCAACTGACATGAATGGTGGTGCACAATTAAACACCTAATGGAAAGAAGCAGCTCCAAGAACAACTCCATCCTTGACAATGGAAGGGCCTGGCACTTGAGTAATAAAAGGCTGAAACATTTGTAATTATGTTCATTTAAAAATGTCACATAGTTGATCCATCTAGTCTTCCTCAAGATCCCCACCATCATAAAGCCAGTATTCATCCAATTTGATTCACTCTAAATGAATTAAGAAATAGCTGAGAGCATTGGATACAGCAACAGCAATATGACCAGACAATACGCCAGCTGCAATACTGAACACCTGAACTCAAGAACTAGCCGTGTCCAAAGCCAAGATG
The DNA here is from genome assembly GCF_009764475.1 of Pristis pectinata. Lineage (NCBI taxonomy): Eukaryota > Metazoa > Chordata > Chondrichthyes > Rhinopristiformes > Pristidae > Pristis > Pristis pectinata. The sequence goes on from NC_067420.1 coordinate 17,409,048, forward strand.
TTTCAGTAGAGATGCAATCCTGGTATCTACCCGACAATGTGCAAGATTTTCCAGGTATGTCATGATCACAAAAAGCAGGATAAATCCAATCTGCCCATTTAATAACCCATTCAAATCAAAGTGAATGAAGGGGTCATCAATTGCACTAATCAAGCTGCACTTACTCACCAATAACCTACTTACCAATGTCCAGATTGGGTTTTGTCAGGACTACTGTTTCAGACCTCAACACAACCTTGGTCCATACATGGACAAAGGAGCCAAATTCCATTGTGGAGACACGAGTTCTCAGAGTGTGTGCTCAGGAACTGCGCAGACCAGCTGGCAGATGTACTCACCGATATCTTCAACATTTCTGATGCCAAGCAGTTGTTCCCACGTTTCAAATCCACCACGATCATACCAGTGCCTAAAAAGTTGCCTGTAACCTGTCTAAATGACTACCACCCCGTGGCACTGACACCAATAATCACAAAGTGCTTCGAGAGGCTAGTCCTACAACAAAATCCATTCTCCCCCCCCTCACTAGACCCCTGCAGTTCACATACCACCCCAATCAGTCAACAAAAGATGCAGTGTCCTCTGCCCTCCACCTGGCCCTGTCTCACCTAGATCAAAAGGACACTTACATCAGGATGCTCTTCATAGACTTCAGCTCTATCATCCCACAGAACCTCATAAGCTACACCTGCTGAGCCTTAGCACCTCCAACTGGATTCTGGACTTCCTCTCTGAAAGGTCACAATCAATCAGTTTGCATTAGAAATACCACCTCAATCACCATCAGGCTGAGCACTGGAGCCCCCAGGGCTGCGTGCTCAGTCCACTGCTGTTCACGCTGCTGATCCATGACTGCTCTGCCAACTCAAGCTCCAACCATATCATCAAGTTTGCTGATGATACAATAGTGGTGGGCCTCATCAGCAGGAACGATGAAACAGCTTACAGAGAGGAGGTGGAGAAGCTGGTGCTCAGTCAATCTCTCCTTGAGCGTGGACAAAACAAGGGAGATGAGAGATGATTATGGATTTTAGAAAGGCCCAGGCTGACCACTCACCCCTGTGCATCAATGGCACCATTGTACAGAGAGTCAGCTGCTATAAGTTCTTGGGAATACACATAGCAGACGGCCTGTCCTGGTCAATCAACGCCTCTTCCCTCACCAAGGCGGCACAGCAGCATCTCCACTTCCTACGGCGGCTGGAGAGAGCAAACCTGCCCTCCCCCACCACATTCTAGAGGTACCATTGAGAGATCGTCCTGACCAGCTGCATCTCTGCCTGGTACAGTAACTAACACCTCAGACCGCAAGACTCTGCAGAAAATTGAGAGCACAGCTGGAAAGATCACTGGAGTACCTCTTCCCTCCATCCTGGATATCTACAACACAACGCACCTGCAAGGCCTGCAGAAATCATAGATGACCCCTCTCATCCCTCCCATGACCTATTCATCCCACTGCCATCTGGCAAGCGGTACCGGAGCATCCAGCCCAGAGCTACTAGACTGTACAGCAGTTCCCCCCTTCTCCACTCGCCCCCCCCTCCCCCCCACCACAGGCTGTCAGAATATCCTGGAAGCAGTTTCAGACAAATGCCGCATCAAAAGTCCTGGCTTGCACAATGGCATACAAGAACTTTGGCTGCTGCTGAACATGTTTATACACTTAGCCTACACCGAGTTCTGTATTTTCTTCATCCATCTCAGTTTTGCACTAACCTTGCACCAATTTTGTATCCTATATATACACCATTTTTTGCACTTCGTGCTTGCATAAAGTCTCTGTCTGCATTTATTGTATGTCCTTTGTTCTATGCATGTCCTCTGTTGTGAGAGTCTGGGGGAAACAACATTTCATTCCTCCATGTGTTTTACAGCATATGGGTGAATGACAAAGTATAACTTGAGTTACTGCCCTGGCATTAAAGCATTTGAGTGAATGTAGCATCAAGGAGCCCTTGTAAAGCTGAAGGCAAGGGCATCAAGGGAAGAACCCTCCAAATGGTTGGAGTCATATGTTATATTAAAAAAAATTACAATATTGGAAGTTGATCATCCCTGTCACAGGAATCACTGCAGGAGTTCTGGGAGTTTCATCAGTAACCACGCTTGCATCACAAGGGCAGAAGTGGGGACGTTCAATGTTTCATTTGCAACTCCTCAATAAATGAAATGGCATATGCAGCAAGACCTAGACAATATGCAGGTATTGGCTGATAAGTAGCAAGCATTCACGTCAGGCAATAACCATGTACCTCGACATTCAGTGGCTTGAAAAATCAAAGTAACCCCTATAAGTATTCCATAATGGATCAGAAACACAAATGGTCCAGCACATAAATACTATGGCTACATGAACAAGTCAAAGGCTGAGCATCCCATGATTCACCTCTTCACACCCAAACCTTTTCCACCATTTACAAAGGAACACATTCGGAGTGTGGCTGAATACCCTCTGCTTTCTGGTGACTGCAGCACCAACTCTCAAGCAATTATTATCAGAACAAAGGAGCTACTTCATCCCATCAACCACTAAACATTCATTCTAGCATCAGCAAATAGTGTTTACAGTGTACCGTCTATAAAATAGACTGCAGTTACTATCCCAGGCTCCTCCCACAGTATCTCCCAAACCCACAAGAACAAGAACTGCTGGTGAATGGGAATACCACCATCTACAGCTTCTCATCCATGCTGGACACAACCCTGACTACTTGGAAATATTGCATATCCTTCATTCCCTCTGGATCTAAATTCTGGAACTCTCCCCAACAGCTCTTAACCACAAGGACCACAATGGTTCAAGAAAGCAGATCACAACACCTCCAAGAGTAATTAGGGATTGGTAATAAATGTTGGTCTTGCCAGCGACACCCAGATCCTGAAAGTGAATCAAAAACAACCCTCTGAGCATAGTAAAAGTGTTTTTTTCCAAACCTACACAAAGTTTCTTTCCAATCCACCAACTCTACTATCTCACAAGCAGCTTAATTCACTCCACATAAATGAAGTAGAACTGAAATTCCTTTCACTACTCCATTAGAAAAAAGATTTATACAGCTTATGCAGAATATGTCCCAGAGCAGAAATTCCTACACTCAAGATTAAAAAAGTAGGGTGGACAGTTATGAAATCGCAATAAATTGGGTTTTGCAAGATCAATGGCAGGGTCTCAAGAGAATTTTTTGTTTCAGTTTCCTGGATGAAAGGTTGGCCGGCTGTCAGACAGGCTGGGTTTCACAACAGACTGCATCCAGTAAAGTTAGTGGAGAGAGAGCAATGTTTTTTTTTGTGTGGGCAGGAGCCAGTAAGTAAGTCAGAAGTGCAGTTTTTTTTAAAAAGGTGGATCTTATTAATAAGAAAAAAAATACATGCTCAATTCCACAGAAATAGCTCGTTGACATTAAATAAAGGCAAAATGAGTTTTGGGATTTAAAAAATACATCTCATTGATTCACACAATTGGAACTTAAGCAACAAGAGGGCAGAAGTTTATCCTTAATGCAGAAAAAAAGGAAGGCTAAAGCTGGGGAGAAGAGCAAGTGTAGGAGCTCAACATAACTCATTTGCATGCAAACTTATAAAATATGGAATCCATGGCTTCTGAAACTCAGCCAGTCCAGGAGGGAATTAAACCATACATTTTGAAATAAATACAAAAGGCACTTGCAACTAAAGTAGATAACTTGATGCCAATTCAGATGGACAAGCTGAAGTCTTTTGATTATATAAATCTCAGTCAAAACCTGGCACTCCCTAATGTAATATTTCTGTCAACAGAAGCTGGAAGCATCTATAGGCCATACAGACATGTCAGGTTCACACCAGAGGCATTAAAAATAAAGTAGCAAAGGACCCATGAAAACATTGCATTCAAGAGAAAGGGGCAAATCAGCCATAAACAAGTACAAGTGAGAGAATCAGTTTTATCACTCTTTTGTACAGTATAATCCAATGCTTCAGAATTGAAGCATTGTATTATATTGTACAAAACAACTATTCTCAATGGTTGGTTTAGAATTATGTCTCAGGAAAAACATGTCAGAGTTTAAATACCATTTATTTTTAACTTCCCCTTTTCCAAATTTGTTTATTAAATATGCATGACATTCACAAAACTGGTTATTACTTATTAGTTTCCCTGAAGCAGGATGGTAGATCTCCTGGCTTTGATAGTGCTTATGCAATGTACAAAATTCCAGAACTTTGACACATCATGAAAGAATAGCAATAAATTCCCAATTCCCTATGCTTGTAATTGAGGGTCACAGTGTTCTACGATATGGTTCTTTGTCCTGCTTGGTTGTAGACAGAGTTGGGAGGACTACTGAAGATGAAAGTTTGGTGAGTTGCTGTAATCCATCCTTTTGATCACATGTAGTGCAGCCAAAATAAAAGGCTATATTTTAAATGCAAATACACTCTTCTTAAATTAGATTTACACAAGGAAAGGTAATAATGAGGAACTGCCATGAAATAAAATTGACCTATACTAGAAATGATTGGGAAAGTAATAGTTACCCTATTGTTTACATGCTGAGTATTGTACTATGGGCAAACTTTTATACCGTAGTATTTCCCAACCCTGCACACAATTCAAAGAAGCTCTGAGCCATGAAGAAATCCTAGTTCACTTCCTAAAAAAATGCAGAGTTAGGCAATTTCAAATAAGGTCATAATGTACTGAGGTGTTTTGATTTGATGAAGAGGAAATTGTTGAGTTTTCAGCATGGAAAACTCCAATGTGAATGCAAGGTTGGGGTCTGCTACCTCTATGGTCAAAGTCCAGCGACATTTATTATGAAGTCTCAAACATAAAGGATGATCTTTTGGATAAAGTACAACATACATTCAATCAGACAATAAAAAAAACCAAAAGGAGTGGAATGTCTGAAGTGTTTGGCAGACTGGTTATCCCAGTTTAATTGTGAACATATCTTGAAGATATTGGTCATTCTCATTTACATGAGCATTAGAGTGAGGTACAGGTTGCCCTGGGTAGTGAATGGGTTATGTATTTAAAGTCAATTTTTTCTGCAAGTTGCAAAATACACAAAAAAATCACTTGATATGGTAACCATACCTCCACACAATGATAATGAATGACATCAAAAGCACACAAGACTGATAAGAACAAATAGCAAGGTGGGGGGGGGGGGGGAGAAAGAGGAGGAGACAGAACTAGTTCTGGCATTTATAGGCACAAATGTATGTCAGACTTTTGAATTTAATCATACTATGGGAGATCTCATGTAGGGGTATCCATACGTCAGGCCTTTGCAACCCAGGTATGGCCTGCAATAAGGTGCAATACCTAACTTGCATCATAGGAATTCTTATACAAGTGGTCTCCAAGTTTAAAAGGTTACAATTTCTCCATATGTTAACTGTACAAACTACTTGGACTGTTACAGCTCGGCAGAGGTGGGTGGGGAAAGGAATGCCATACTGGTTTAATGTTGTTTCGGTCAGGTACATGCTTATCCAAATTCCACTGAATGAGTCATTATTCTGGAATGCTTATAAAGATAACACCGGATTCATTTTCCGATGAAGAAAGGGACCTTTGAATATTTCAACAATATCAATTTCATTAATATTACACTGGGTTCATGCATAATATCCTCTTACACATTTGTAGATAAATATTTGGGTTGAACTATCAATTTTAATCACAGAAGTAAATCAAGCCCTGCAAATGGCCTGTGGGGAAATGTGCATGTGGTATTCAACAAGATAACAAAACTTTCCACTTTTGACCCCTTCAACTGCTGTGCATTGGATGATGTTAAGCAGGTGGCTATTCAAATGGCCTTAATGTTCATAGACAGAGGAATAATAGAATTCACTAAAATTCTCATCCCCAATTGTGCGCCGGTGACTCCAAATGTGTATGTGAACAGCACCTGGTGCTATTGCTTCTCATTTGGAAATTCAATCACTCAAGCCACTTAATATGGAATAATGAGAGACTCTTTAATATTTGGGATGCAGGAGAGGAAAAAAAATAAATGTTCACTTGAACGGCAGTGCATGCTAAGAATGCTTGATTGCATAGCAGCACATGGGAAGAGGAGAGAGATGATAAGAGTACCACAATGAAGTATTAAAATGGTTAGTCTAAATAGATGGTGGAAACACAATCTGAACTAAGTTAGGGTGAAAGAAAGGGGAAGGGAGAATGCGAGCAGGATGATTATAGGCTACACAACACCATTGTTGATACTGTTCCTTACCATTCACATCTCACTACATACAAACATTTCTTGCTGAGAATAAGATTCACTCCTCTCCCCACAAAATGTAAGAATTAGAATAAAAACAGACTCAGCTGTAAAAACCATTTATGCAGAGGAAAGCAAAATAGCAGTTAACAACTGCTGCGCATCTAGTAGGCAGTCTGGCTAAAATGTTGCATAAATAATATTTTATAATAATGATCAAGGCATCAAAATCTGTGCACCTCAAATGGAGCTTCAGTCAGCTCCCAAACATCTGCTTACTGCCAACCTGGAGTAGACAAATGACAAGATGGGTACCATCCCAGAGATTTCTTGGTGTGTTGGCAAAGGTCCTGAGGCAGTAACGAGCGCGGCAGAAATCTGTCTTTCACAGATTGCAAGTCCCAAGAGAGTGTCAGAGGCATTGTGGAGAAAGAAAATTTTGTCTAATCTCAGGATGGGAGACTTTGCCACTCCATCAGCAGTTTCTATTAGGCTCCTGGCAATCCTGTTTCTGACTGTGTCAATGCCCAATTGTGCCAGGAGTTGGAGAGGGAGGAGACCAGACATTCTAACTGTCCACATTCTTATTAAAAGTTGAAACGATATTGGTTTAACAAAACCAGACAAAATTGAACAAAAATAAATGCATCAGTGAATTTCCAAATGATACCAAAGTGGAGATCATTTTTGTTTTAAAAGGGTAAAATATTCATAAACTTACAGAATAGGGATAGCATTGACAACTGAACATCAACAAACAAGTATGGGGTGGTACATTTTATTCTAAATAATAAAGCCACATGCTTCTTGTAAATTAAATGTCCAAATTAGATAGGAGAACAGTGGATTTGCACAAAAAAAATGATGCAGGTTAATGAGTAAACAGCACTGGGAGTTCACCTTTAGAGAGGGGAAACTGAATTAAGGTGAATAGACCTTGGTGGCAATGTGGCTGTGAGGAGGATATAGACAGGACAAATGAATGGGCAAGAACATTGTAGAAGGGATATAATGTGGAAAGATGAGAGGTCAACCACTTTGCTAGAAAGATTAGAAAGGCAGAGAATACTTGTATACAATTCACAAGTTTAAGTACAGCAAGCAACTGGGAAACAAGTAGCATGCTTGCTTTTATTACAACAGGATTTGAATGCTAGAGCTATCTTGCTCCAATTATATAGAATCCTGGGGAGATGGCATCTGGGGTACTGTGTATGGTTCTGATGTTCCCACCCCAAGGGGGATATCTTTGTGATCAAGGTTCAGCAGTTTGATTACCAAGTTCAGCAATTTGCCATGCAAAGGAACATTAGACAAACAGATCTGCTCTGCTTAAAGTTCAGATGGATGACAGGGCATCTCATTGAAATACACAAAATTCTTTATTACAGAGCAAACACAGGAAAGAGGTTTCCACCAGCTGGAGTGTCCAGAACACAGGATCATAGCATCAAAATAAGGGGCTGACCATTCAGGACTGGGATGAGATTTCTTGCCCGGAGGGTAGAGAATCTTTGGAATTTTCTATCTAACCAAGCTGTGGAATCTCAAGTTACCACGTATATTCAAAGGAGATTGATATTAAGCCAATTAAGGGACAGGGTATTTTTCATGCAGGAAAAGTAGCACCAGGTAAAATATCAGTCATCACTTTTTCAATGAATGAAGCAAGCAGAAGGCACCAAATGGGTGATACTTTTATTTCATGAATACTTACATCGTTTAAAGAATTCTGCTGATAGCTCTGATCTCTATATTATAAAATATACACAAGCACCGGAAAATTTCAAAGTTAATGGACGAGAACAAAACTAAATTTTCCAGAAACAAGAGCAAACCATGATTTGACAAGTTTACGATAAAAAGTTGATGCAGAGAATGCATTTCAACTTACATGCAACCAAATATTCAGGAGAAATGTTACTAATAGAATGCCTAGGACTGTTGAAGAAATGGCACAGATCCATTTAAGGAAGAGGGTGGGCAAGGGCTGCTGTGCACATAAGCAGACTAAATCTCTGCACTAAATGGCTTGCTCCAGTGCTACAAATATTATGCAACAATTTTAATTTGCTATCAGCTTAAAAGGTTGAAGTCACAGTAGCACTTGCTTATAACCATTTTCAATACTCATTCAACCTGCTACCAATAATCCACTTGCACAAGCCTTTCATTTCTGATACACTGTGGTTTTGTATGATTTTTACTAAAATTTAAATTGAATTGCACAAGGTAAAAATTTTTTACTTACTTTACAGACATGCCTCCAAATTGGAAAGTTTAGAAATAAAATTTAAGAATAAAATCTAAAAATATATTTTCATTCTTTTCTCATGTCTACCATAATTACTCGAGGATTGATTATTTTTTTTATGGATGCTAGATTAGCTCCACTTACTACGGACTGCAAATACGATGTAATTGCCATTTCTGATCATGCATCATTGAGATTATCAACTAAATTACCAGATGTATCCTTTGATGTCAGACAATGGCGATTTAACCCTTCGCTATTACAAGCCTTAGATTTTGTCCAATTTATTAAAGAACAGATTTCATTTTTCTTTTTAAACTAATTTTACTGAAGAAATCTCCAGTGGGATAATATGGGATACGTTTAAAGCATACATCCGTGGTCAAATTATTTCATATTCCGCTGGATTGAAAAACGAACTACTAATGAAATACGTACATTAGCTGACAAGATTAAAGAAATCGATAAAATATATTCTGTTACTCCTAATCTGGAGCTTTTTAAAAAGAGAACAGAACTGCAACTACAACATAGTTTATTATTAACATCTTCAATTGAAAATCTACTACTAAAAAACAAAAGTCAATTTTATATACATGGTGACAAATCTGGTAAATTATTGGCCAACCAATTGAAAGCTACTATATCTAAACATCAGATTAATAAAATTCATAAACCGGATGGTACCTACACAATAGATCAAGTTCAAATTAACAAATCCTTTCAAGAATTTTATTCTTCTTTATACCAATCAGAATCACCTGAGGATCCTACTTTAATACATGAATTTTTAAGAGATTTGAAGATTCCCCAGTTATCTTTAAATGAACGCTCTATATTAGATGCTCCCATTTTGGAGGAAGAAATAAAGAAAGTAATATTTTCAATGAATTCGGGTAAAGCACCCGGCCCTGACGGATACACAGCTGAATTTTTTAAAATCCTTTTCTGATAATCTTGTTCCCTGGTTAGCCAAAATTTTTAAAGATGCCCTACCAGTGGGTAAACTACCACAATCTTTCTATGAAGCAACTATTACTTTAATTCTTAAAAAGGATAAAGATGCACAATCAATCAGTGGGATCTTATAGACCCATTTCTTTATTAAATGTAGATTCCAAAATATTTTCCAAAATGTTGGCCTTTAGATTGGAAAAGGTTCTTCCACAAATTATCTCTGAAGACTAGACAGGATTTATTCAGAATCATTATCTACATTTTAACATTAGGAGATTAATGAATATTATATATACCCCTTCATCCCAAATTCCAGAATGTGTTGTTTCACTAGATGCTGAAAAGGCATTTGACAGAGTCGAATGGGAATATCTATTCAGTAAACTTCAAAAATTCAATTTTAGTCCTAAATTTATGTCTGCGATTAAAATGATTTATTATGCACCTATGGCTTCAATACTTACTAATAATCAAAGATCTCCTTTGTTTAGGCTTTTTCGAGGTACTAGACAAGGCTGCCCGTTAAGCCCTTTATTATTTGATATTGCTTTAGAACCTTTGGCTATTGCATTTCGGGATTCTTCAAATATATATGGTATTACTCGTGGACAGAAGATTCTTAAGATATCTCTTTACGCAGATGACCTGTTACTTTATATTTCTAATCCGGAGGAATCTATCCCCGCAGTACTATCACTATTAGATCAGTTTAGTGTTTTTTCTGGCTATAGATTACATTTTAATAAGAGTGAACTTTTTCCATTAAATATGCAAATTCCAATTTATAGCCAATTACCTTTTAGATTGGTAACTGACTATTTTATGTATTTAGGTGTTAAAATTACTAAGAGACATAAGGACTTATTTAAAGCTAATCTACTGCCTTTAATTGACCATGTTAAACAATTATTTACTAAATGGTCCCCACTGTCTCTATCATTGGTAGGCCGAATTAATGCGGTTAAGATGACCATTTTACCAAAATTTTTATATTTATTTCAAGCGATTCCAACTTTTGTTCCGAAATCTTTTTTTCCACACTATTGATTCTAAAATTCTTTCATATATTTGGCAGAATAAAAACCCAAGGCTAAGTAAGAAATATTTACAAAAACTAAAAAAGGATGGCGGTATGGCCTTGCCTAACTTCAGATTATATTATTGAGCAATCAATATTAGATATTTAATTTTTTGGACAAGATTCAGATGTAATTCAATGCCCCAAATGGGTACACCTTGAAGCCCAATCAGTACTTGAATTTTCATTAGTTTCTATTTTAGGAGCTCCACTCCCTTTTGCACTTACCAAATTAAGTAAACATATGATTAACCCAATTGTTAAACATACAATACGAATATGGTTTCAATTTCGTAAATTTTTTGGATTGAATAAATTTAACCTGTCAAGTCCCATTCAATCTAATTTTTTCTTTTATCCATCTAGAGCTGACTCAGCTTTTTCCATATGGAAAAGGAAGGGAATAGTATGTTTTTGTGATTTATTCATTGATAACTGTTTTTCATCTTTTGAACAATTGTCTAACAAATACAATTTGCCTAGATCACACTTTTTTTGATATTTGCAAATTAGAAATTTTTTAAAAGCTACTATACCCTCTTTTCCCACACCTTACAAAACTGAAATTACGGAAAACATTTTTGGTTTTAATCCTTGTCATAAGGGCTTGATAGCAATAATTTATGATTTAGTTATGAAAATTCGTTCAGAACCACTGGACAAAATTAAGAACGAATGGGAAAGTGAACTCCAGACATCTATACCTACTGAGACTTGGAAGAAAATTCTTCATTTAGTTAATACATCTTCAATGTGTGCCAGACATTCTTTGATACAGTTTAAGGTAGTTCACAGGACCCATATGTCAAAAGATAAGCTAGCTCATTTTTATCAACATATAAATCCTATATGTGACAGATGTAAATCGAATGTGGCTTCTTTGACACACGTTTTGGTCCTGTCCTCTTTTGGAAAAATATTGGAAAGATATTTTTAACATTATTTCAAATGTATTGAAGATTGATTTACAACCTCATCCTATCACTGCAATTTTTGGTTTACCAAGGATAGAATCTGGCCATCTATCTGCCTCCGCTTACCGTATGATTGCCTTTGTTACATTAATGGCCAAACGATCCATTTTGCTTAAATGGAAGGATCCAATACCCCCTACTACTTTTCAATGGTTGTCTCAAACTATATCATGTTTAAACTTGGAAAAAATTAGGAGTGGTACTGTTGATCCTTCGCTTAAATTTGAGGAAGTTTGGAGTCCATTTATTCAATATTTTCACACCATATAGATCCCCTTATAATAACCTTTCAATTTAGAAGAACGGAGTTGATAACATAATATTGCTCTGTTTCTATTGAGAAATTTTAGTCCAGTTTTTTTTAATTTTTAAAAAATTTTTTTTTAAGCTTAGTTTGGTTTGATACATTGTTTATAATTTTTCTTACTGTTTTGTTTTTTTTTCTTTTTTATATTTTATAATAAATCTTTTTCTTTTATATTATATTCATTCACTAACAGATCATTGGATCTACAGATTTCTTTTTATACTTTATTATTCTTTATGATTATCCATGTCATGATTGTTCTCCTGATCTCCTTGTATTACATGTATTAACATTGATATATTAATCTGTATTAATTTGAAAACTCAGAAAAAGATTGAAAAAGAATAAAATCTAAAAATATATTTTTCATGAAATAATTTACTTCGCACCATAATTCCAAGTAGTTTAAACGTCACCATACATTAGCTCAAAATCAACCTGCTTTTGAAACAAAAATATATCAACTACTTTGAATGAACATTGAAGCATTTTAGTTGAAACCAAATATAAACATCCTTAAATTCAAACTTTATGCTCTGAAATACATAGTACTAGGTTTTCAAAAACACCTTTGACAGTATCCACATAGACTAGATGCTGGCTGCGATTAGTAGAAACTAGTGCTTTTTAATCTGTAATTCACAATCTGTTCTATTGGCAACAGTTATTTAATCATTAGCAATACGAATTCCAAGAACCTACTCTGGCTTGAAATGAATTTCATGACACAAGTCAATCTCACTATAACCTACTAAAACTGCTCAGATTGCCAATACTTCATTATAAAATTCTTGTGCCATTTGTACCTTAGTAAGGATACATCTTCCAAGGCTATCATGCATCAATGTCATGATTAAGACCAAAATCAGCAAGTTTCTGATAACAGATCTTCATTTGAGAGAAATAATCAAAATTCTGTTCAGGTCCATATCCTGATCCTCCCCTTCAATTTGCATTAACATGTTCAAGCATCCAGTTTCAGACACCCACATAATATGAATTAACATAGGCCTTTAACAGAAAGGAATCTAGCATTTGAAACGTTGGATCAATGCAACTGAGAACAAAGTTAGAAATGAGATGGTTTACTGGGAATAGAAGATGGGAGGTTGACAGAACATAGGGAAAGGTGAGTAATTCATTCATTGGATGGGATGGAAAGTGCCATGCCCCCAAAATAGAATTAGGTAGCATTTATAAAGGGAACAAGACGAGGTTCAGAAGTTGCAATAACGCTGCCTAACTTGCAATCGAGTTAGGCAGCATTATTCTGAACAAGTTGGTCCAGCAAGAGACAGTTCTGAGGAAGAGAGTTGCAGTTGGCTGCCAAGGTATGAATTAAAGGCAAAGACCAAGTACAATGCCTTTAAGCATTAACATCAGTCTGGATTAAGTTCAGCACCATTGTGAGATTTGTATCACAAACTTTCAGCTATCACCAAGCCAGACTGACTTTATTTGTTAGATGCAATTCTGTGATCAAGCTCAAAAGGTTAGTAGTTGAACACTGATTAACCAAGACAAATGGAGACAAGATACTGCAGACACTGGAATCTGGAGCAACATACAAAATGCTGGAGAAACTCAGGTCAGGCAGCATCTATGGAGAGAAATGGACAGTTGATATTTCAGGCCGAGACCCTTCATTTGGACTGTTCAGACTAACAGAAGCCATAAAAAAATCAAATCTGTTTAATTTTAGAGAAAAAAGTGTTATGGCTTTTAGCAAAGGTTTTATATCTGGTGGACTAGACAGCCCCAAAATTCTCTGGTTAGCACTTAACCTATTGGCAAATTTCAGTTTTCCACCAGATGATGTCAATGCAAAACAGAACACTGTCCCCTACTTGTGCTGAGCAGTGCATTTTTGGAAGGATATCACAATTCTAAACCAAAAGAATTTTAACATAATGTTCTCCTTATTCATTGCTTTAAGCCATTCAAATCATTAATGAATATTTAGAAATATGCAAATACAAGCCAATTATTCATTCTGATTTTCTGGGGTGGTTTAAGGGACAAAGGATAAAGTAATGATCAAGCTAATCACTTTTGTAAATCAAACTAGCCCGTTATTTAACAAGCGTGATGACTTTTCCTATAAAAGGTTGTGAACCAAATGGGGGGAGAAAAAACAGTATTCATGAGTCCAGGTGAAAGGGGGAAGGTAGGTGGGTGGGAGAGGAAGGATGAAAGGGAATAATGTGAGAAGCTGGAAGGTGATAGGTGGAAGAGGCAAAGGGCTGATGAAGAAGGAATCCAATAGAAGAGGACAGTAGATGATGGAATAAAAGGGAAGGAGGTGAGGAACCATAGGGAGGTGATGGGAAGGGGAGGGGCCACAGGAATAAAGGAAAACAAGGGGGGGGAAGAAAAAGACAGCAAAAAGGGAAAACAAAGGGGAGTGGTTACCGGAAATTAGAGAAATCAATGTTGATGTCGTCAGGTTGGAAACTACCTGCATCTGGCCTCAAAGTGGCAGTGGAGGAGGCCATGGATAGACATGTCAGTATGGGAATAGGAAGTGGAATTAAACTGAACATTTTCTGCAAGGCAATGTAAAAGGTGACCGAAGTAGCTCAGAAAAATACTTGCTGAATTGCAATCAAGTTAGCAAAAGATTATAGAGGAAATGACCACTGAAAATGAAATAGTCAAATATATTAATCCTCCTTTGCGACAGTTTATTCTGATCAAGAGTATATTCAAATGAATATTGTCCAATTTTATAACTTAGTAAAATGTTATCAAGAAAGGAACTTTTGTGAACCTGTATATATGATTAAAAAAATATGGAGGCAATAACAGTGTTGGATTCAACTGTTTTAATTAGTTTTTTCTAAATATGTATAGCGTTAATACACCTCAAGTGGCTGCACAAGGAATGGCCGCTTCCTAGCTTATTGTTTCGTCCATCAGGTGAATGTTTTTTTTATTAGTTGGTTTGGCCACAGGTATCTAATAGGTTTCCTGATTGGACTATTGTTAGCTAAGGAGTACCTCTTATCTCAGGTATAAAAGATGTCTTTTTTGTTAATCAAACTCTTGCCTCCATCTCTCTTGCTTATCTCTCTCTCACTCTTCCCCCCCCCCCCACCCCCAGCTCATCTTTAGTTCCTTTTGTCTCAGCTCATCTCCTAGTAATAAAGATAGTGCCATGTGCTCTGTGACTGTTTCTTTGTTTTAAACTTTTTCAATAAAACTGTGAAGCACCAGGTTGTTTTCAATTCATTCTTGGACTCCTGAAAGAACCTGCAGATTCGAAAATAACTGGATCCAACAACAGTTACAATTAAAAACTTTGACAAAACCATGTGCAGCTTACTATGTAGCTTTGTAATGGCATAGCTCCAGCAACCCAAATTCAATTCTGACCTCTGAGGCAGCCCATGTGGAGTTTGCACGTTCTCCCTGGGACTGTGGGTTTCTCCAGGATGCACCCACTTCCTCTCAAGTACTGGTTGCTAGGTTAATTAGTTACTGTAAATTATCCCTAGTACAAGTGGTGGAGAGTTTTTTGGCACGAGAGAATAAAAGTTACAGAGAATTGTGGAAATAGGATTAGTCCAAGAGCTGGCAATGGACTGAATGGCCTCCTTTTATGTCATAAGTATGGAAATAAAGATGTTAATTTTGAATCAAGAGCTGGATTTTACACAAGTAATAAGATGTGGGAAGTTGGACAAGAATTGGTTTAAATTACAAGTTTTTTCAAAGAAGCCCAAAGACTTAAAATGTATTTTGATTTCAAGATTACAGTGTATGGATAGTGTTTAAAAATTAAACCTCTCCAGAGTTCATAAAATAGATATATAGATAAGACTTTCTTCAAAGCTCCAACTGTATTTTAAATATTCCACAAACAATGACTTTGATACAATATTGGAAACAGTAACTACACCATACATGCTGCATGGAGTCATTTACTTAGGATTCAAGAGAAAGTACTTTGTGCTAATGGGTAGGAATGACATATTCCAAAAAGGTTTTTAATCTTAAAGTATAAATTTAACTTACAATATTCCAGCTACTATACTAACATGTTATTTCATTCCTATGAGATAATGTACGAGATAAACTAAGTGTTGATGCACATGCAAGTTAACTGGCAGATTTTGACATTCCCAGCACCATCTTTCAACATTCAAAGATATACAGTGTAAAACGATCATTCCTTTGTGTCATTTATCACCATATTTTTCCAAGTGTGCTATACATTAGGAATATTAACAATTTAAATGCCAGTTGTTCTACTTATTTTCTAGTAGAAATTTACATAACTGGAAGATGAACATTATGAATAAAACCAGTTACCAGGCAAGTCTTCAAACCAGATACAAAAATTACTATGCCTAATTGGAATTATTCATCACCCTCAATGAATGTCCTCTCCTGATCATTTATTAAACCAAAAGATGGGACAGCAAGCTATTTCATTCTTCCCCATCACCATAGTAAATGAATGGCTTGATTAGGTAAAATATAATCTCATTGAACAAATGAAAGATTTCAATCATGACCTATATTCGGGATCTTTTAGTTTATTTTTAGTCAAAATATTCTACCCAATTTATGTTACTCTTCTGAAGGATCTATTTTTCATATGAGAGGTTAGACAGCCTCAATACTCTAAAGCTATACATGCTTGTCCTCTCACATAAAGAATACATATATGCTTTCAGCAAGGAGCAACCTCAGATATAGCTATATTTGGTATCAGTAATTTGCCCTAATACAAGGACCACTAAGTATTCTGTAGCCTTTCAGTAATCAGTGTAGTGAACTTTTTTTTTATTATGCATCCTCCCTCAAACAAGTCTCATACTGTACAATGCCTAAAAAGTAGCATTCATTTGCTGTTGCATTCTGAATAACTGAGTCTGCATGGGTTTTCTTCAAGCATCTTCCAACACTAAGATTCCATGATTTTTGTTTCCTTCTGAAGCTCAGCATTTTGTATCAGTGCAGTTAGTTGCTTTGCTGGGCTACACACCATCAATAAAACTTAAAACATGTTCCATGCTTGCTGACTCATTTCTGTGTTACATTTCTACAGCTACCAGTGAAATCAGTGGCACATCCTTTTCCCTAACCTCCAGAACGGTTCAGTGTTTTTTGTTCCTTCCGTGCCTACAAAGTAGGAAAACGAGAAATTAAATCAGCTTGTTCTAAATGAAAATCATCTGAAAATAACTGTTTTACAAAGAGATCAGAATTGATCACCCAGAGATCCAACCACTCCCTCACCTCCAAGATACTGAAATTAAGCCAGTTAGTCTCATGCTAACAGAGGAAATCTCAAAAAGATTTCAACTGTACATAAAATTCATTAGCCAAGTTCTGCAGATGATGGAAATCTGAAATTTAAAAAAATACAGAACTGCTGGTAATACTCTGCAGTAACATCCAGAGAAATAATCTTATCTGGATTTTGCAGTCAATAGCAAAATAATAAAATTCACAGCTGATAGCAAAGGAAAACTGTTGTAAATCTAAAAGGAATGGAATTCTAAAAATCAAAAAAAAGTTAGGTAACAATGAGCAGCTAATCTTGCCATCTCAACTAAATGCTATCACCAAAATGTTGGCAAATTAATACTACAGGTACATGAATTCAGAGACCACTATATATCCGTTGCATTTAGACTCAACAAACCTCATTTCAGGCATTGGGAAAATGCTAGGGTACATTAGCAAGACAAACTGATGTCTGAGATCTACAAAATTAAATTTCACCCATATTGCAATGAAAATTAAACTATGAAAATTTAAAAATGCCGATTGTTAACAGAAATATTGAAATTTCCTTGTCAAACTTAAGCTCTACAGCAAAAAGTGCAAAACAAAAAGTACCATTTAATTTGTAGAATCAATAGGCATTCCTTTAGTATTTGTGGAAGTGAGGATGGAGTTGTATATTAACAGAAAGACAGCAGACTTTAAATTTCGACTTTTCCATTTACAATGATAAATTTACCAAGATAGCAAGCATACCTGCTAAGGTCATACAGTGGGTACATATGGTAACTTAAGTTTAGTTGTAAACTAGAAAGTCAATTAATTTTCTGTTTACCATTCTAGTTAATGCAATGCAGACAAAAATGCACTTAAGAAATTACTTGGTAGATTTAAAAGAGGATAAACCACAGGGTTCCCATTTTCATCAAATCAAATCGAATTTGAGGTGTGTAAAAGAAAATCACTGAGTTACAACTTCGTGAAACATATTGCCAATTAACATAGCTTCCAAAATACTTTAAGTTATCAAGACTGTGGATCAGCCCAGAGTCTCAAAGAGAAGCTTCTAATGCAGTACCTAATCAAAAATCTTTTGATAAGGTATTGCAAAAAAGCTTCTTCCAGAGACTGAAGCCTCTGGTATTAGCAACAGTCATCTTTGCTGGATCAGAAGTACCCAAATTTCAGGAGAAAGAAAGTGGTTGCAGATGGAAAATGAAAAAAAAATACAAACACAGATATGGGGGGGGGGGGGGGGAGAAACACACAGGTATGGGGGGGGGGGAGAAACACACAGGTATGGGGGGGGAGAAACACACAGGTATGGGGGGGAGAAACACACAGGTATGGGGGGGAGAAACACACAGGTATGGGGGGGAGAAACACACAGGTATGGGGGGGAGAAACACACAGGTATGGGGGGGGGAGAAACACACAGGTATGGGGGGGGAGAAACACACAGGTATGGGGGGGGAGAAACACACAGGTATGGGGGGGAGAAACACACAGGTATGGGGGGGAGAAACACACAGGTATGGGGGGGAGAAACACACAGGTATGGGGGGGAGAAACACACAGGTATGGGGGGGAGAAACACACAGGTATGGGGGGGAGAAACACACAGGTATGGGGGGAGAAACACACAGGTATGGGGGGGAGAAACACACAGGTGTGGGGGGGAGAACACACAGGTATGGGGGGAGAAACACACAGGTATGGGGGGGAGAAACACACAGGTATGGGGGGGAGAAACCACAGGGAGCAACACACAGGTATGGGGGGAGAAACACACAGGTATGGGGGGAGAAACACACAGGTTATGGGGGGGAGAAAAACAGATATGGGGGGGAGAAACACACAGGTATGGGGGGGAGAAACACACAGGTATGGGGGGGAGAAACACACAGGTATGGGGGGGAGAAACACACCGAGTTGGGGGGGAGAAACACACAGGTATGGGGGGGAGAAACACACAGGTATGGGGGGGAGAAACACACAGGTATGGGGGGGAGAAACACACAGGTATGGGGGGGAGAAACACACAGGTATGGGGGGGAGAAACACACAGGTATGGGGGGGAGAAACACACAGGTATGGGGGGGAGAAACACACAGATATGGGGGGGAGAAACACACAGATATGGGGGGGAGAAACACACAGATATGGGGGGGAGAAACACACAGATATGGGGGGGAGAAACACACAGATATGGGGGGGAGAAACACACAGATATGGGGGGGAGAAACACACAGGTATGGGGGGGGAGAAACACACAGATATGGGGGGGAGAAAAACAGATATGGGAGGGGAGAAAAACACAGATATGGGGGGGAGAAACACACAGATATGGGGGGGAGAAACACACAGATATGGGGGGGAGAAACACACAGATATGGGGGGGGGAGAAAAACACAGATATGGGAGGGGAGAAAAACACAGATATGGGGGGGAGAAAAACACAGATATGGGGGGGAGAAAAACACAGATATGGGGGGGAGAAACACACAGATATGGGGGGGAGAAAAACACAGATATGGGGGGGAGAAAAACACAGATATGGGGGGGAGAAAAACACAGATATGGGAGGGGAGAAAAACACAGATATGGGGGGGAGAAAAACACAGATATGGGGGGGAGAAAAACACAGATATGGGAGGGGAGAAAAACACAGATATGGGAGGGGAGAAAAACACAGATATGGGAGGGGAGAAAAACACAGATATGGGAGGGGAGAAAAACACAGATATGGGAGGGGAGAAAACACAGATATGGGAGGGGAGAAAAACACAGATATGGGAGGGGAGAAAAACACAGATATGGGAGGGGAGAAAAACACAGATATGGGAGGGGAGAAAAACAGATATGGGGGGGAGAAAAACAGATATGGGGGGGGAGAAAAACAGATATGGGGGGGGAGAAAAACAGATATGGGGGGGAGAAAAACAGATATGGGGGGGAGAAAAACAGATATGGGGGGGAGAAAAACAGATATGGGGGGGAGAAAAACAGATATGGGGGGGAGAAAAACAGATATGGGGGGGAGAAAAACAGATATGGGGGGGAGAAAAACAGATATGGGGGGGGAGAAAAACAGATATGGGGGGGAGAAAAACAGATATGGGGGGGAGAAAAACAGATATGGGGGGGAGAAAAACAGATATGGGGGGGAGAAAAACAGATATGGGGGGGAGAAAAACAGATATGGGGGGGAGAAAAACAGATATGGGGGGGAGAAAAACAGATATGGGGGGAGAAAAACAGATATGGGGGGGAGAAAAACAGATATGGGGGGGAGAAAAACAGATATGGGGGGGAGAAAAACAGATATGGGGGGGAGAAAAAACAGAAATGGGGGGAGAAAAAACAGATATGGGGGGGAGAAAAACAGATATGGGGGGGAGAAAAACAGATATGGGGGGGAGAAAAACAGATATGGGGGGGAGAAAAAACAGATATGGGGGGGAGAAAAACAGATATGGGGGGGAGAAAAAACAGATATGGGGGGGAGAAAAACAGATAGGGGGGGAGAAAAACAGATATGGGGGGGAGAAAAACAGATATGGGGGGGGAGAAAAACAGATATGGGGGGGAGAAAAACAGATATGGGGGGGAGAAAAACAGATATGGGGGGGGAGAAAAAACAGATATGGGGGGGAGAAAAACAGATATGGGGGGGAGAAAAACAGATATGGGGGGGGAGAAAAACAGATATGGGGGGGAGAAAAACAGATATGGGGGGGAGAAAAACAGATATGGGGGGGAGAAAAACAGATATGGGGGGGAGAAAAACAGATATGGGGGGGAGAAAAACAGATATGGGGGGGGAGAAAAACAGATATGGGGGGGGGGAAAAACAGATATGGGGGGGAGAAAAACAGATATGGGGGGGAGAAAAACAGATATGGGGGGGAGAAAAAACAGATATGGGGGGGAGAAAAACAGATATGGGGGGGAGAAAAACAGATATGGGGGGGGAGAAAAACAGATATGGGGGGGGAGAAAAACAGATATGGGGGGGGAGAAAAAACAGATATGGGGGGGGAGAAAAACAGATATGGGGGGGGAGAAAAACAGATATGGGGGGGAGAAAAACAGATATGGGGGGGGAGAAAAACAGATATGGGGGGGGAGAAAAACAGATATGGGGGGGAGAAAAACAGATATGGGGGGGGAGAAAAACAGATATGGGGGGGGAGAAAAACAGATATGGGGGGGAGAAAAACAGATATGGGGGGGAGAAAAACAGATATGGGGGGGGAGAAAAACAGATATGGGGGGGGAGAAAAACAGATATGGGGGGGGAGAAAAACAGATATGGGGGGGGAGAAAAACAGATATGGGGGGGAGAAAAACAGATATGGGGGGGAGAAAAACAGATATGGGGGGGGAGAAAAACAGATATGGGGGGGAGAAAAACAGATATGGGGGGGAGAAAAACAGATATGGGGGGGGGGGAAAAACAGATATGGGGGGGGAGAAAAACACAGATATGGGGGGGGAGAAAAACAGATATGGGGGGGGAGAAAAACAGATATGGGGGGGAGAAAAACAGATATGGGGGGGGAGAAAAACACAGATATGGGGGGGAGAAAAACAGATATGGGGGGGGGAGAAAAACAGATATGGGGGGGAGAAAAACAGATATGGGGGGGGGAGAAAAACAGATATGGGGGGGAGAAAAACAGATATGGGGGGAGAAAAACAGATATGGGGGGAGAAAAACAGATATGGGGGGAGAAAAACAGATATGGGGGGGAGAAAAACAGATATGGGGGGGAGAAAAACAGATATGGGGGGGAGAAAAACAGATATGGGGGGAGAAAAACAGATATGGGGGGAGAAAAACAGATATGGGGGGGAGAAAAACAGATATGGGGGGAGAAAAACAGATATGGGGGGGAGAAACACACAGATATGGGGGGGAGAAAAAACAGATATGGGGGGGAGAAAAACAGATATGGGGGGGAGAAAAACAGATATGGGGGGAGAAAAACAGATATGGGGGGGAGAAAAACAGATATGGGGGGGAGAAAAACAGATATGGGGGGGAGAAAAACAGATATGGGGGGGGAGAAAAACAGATATGGGGGGGGAGAAAAACAGATATGGGGGGGGAGAAAAACAGATATGGGGGGGGGAGAAAAACAGATATGGGGGGGGAGAAAAACAGATATGGGGGGGGAGAAAAAGTTAATTTTACACATAGATAACCTACTACAGAACTGGTTAGATGCATACTTAATGTGGAAATGCAAAATGCCCACTTTTATAAGCAGAATTGCTTTAAAGAGAGAGACTAATAAATTTTGCAGTGCAGAGTCCTTGCTGAGTTTCGTATGTGGATCCCAAAAGTTAACATGCAGGTACAACAATTAGGTAGACAACTGCTTGCTCCCGCCTTTTTTTGCGAACAGTTTGTAAGTATTAGAATTAAGGGGAACCTTAACACTCAGTTATTTCAGGTGACTGTAACAGCCATTTCCAGGTAATTTTACTCATTATGGAAATTTGATCAGGCTCTTCCCCACGTGAGTTGCACTCATGCTGAACCCAATTTTTGCTACTTTTTCCCTACATGGCTCCCCCGAGCACAGAGGCAGAACACAGTAGCACTTATTCCACCCAACAGGTGCCGATGAGGCTAACTGCAGGATCCAGGTAGTCTGCCGACACATGGAGCTGGTGTAACTGGTCCCTAGCATTCACAAGTGCATGGTGCAGCTCTGAGCGCCATATCTCAGCACTGAGCATGCACCAGCTCTCACAGGCAACTTCCATATTTAAATATTAATTCCAGAAAATACTTCAAAATTTGATTATTTCCCCTCCCCCACACTTTGACGACTCGTGGAGGCCATTAATGACTGGGAGGGCAGAGATTTGCACCAAGTTCCTGGCAGAGCTGCACGCAGCCTACAGAAATGCAGGTGGGGCAGGGTGGGGGGGATGGTTTATCTTAAATTTATTTAATTTATTTTTTATTTTATTTACAGCATGGTAACAGGCCCTTCCGGCCCAATGAGTCCACGCCGCCCATTTTAAACCCAAATTAACCTGCCCATACGTCTTTGCAATTTGGGAGGAAACCGGAGCACCCGGAGGAAACCCACACAGACATGGGAGAATGTACAAACTCCTTACAGACAGCGATGGAAATCGAACCCCAATCGCTGGCATTGTAATAGCGTTGCGCTAACCGCTATGCTACCGTGCCACCCCTACCTGTGAGTGTAATGAATTAGTGCTCCAAAGGGGTAGTATTACAAGCTACCAGTATAGACTGGCAAGCTGCATAGTTCAAGAGTAATTAGGGATGGACAATAAATTCTGGCTAATCAGTAATGCCACATCATGTGAAAGGATTAAAAACAAAAGATTCAAATCACTTCACTTGATGATGATCCAACTGTACAACTTTAAAAATACCAAATTCTCATCCTTAAAACATTTCCCTTCTGCGAAAACCACAACCAAGATTAGCTGACACCTTAATTGTAATGTCAAAGACCTATAACTAGGTAGATGTTACTCAGGCAACATTGTCTTAGAAGACAGTTATCCTCAGATCAAATTTCTCAGTCACTTTTCTACCAGACTTTTGGGAACCAATTAACTTGATATAAACAGACTTTAAAGAAGGGTTTTCAGTTTTTTCCCCCAAATATACTTTTATACACTCAACCATTTCATTTCCCACCCAAATTATTTTGAGAGTAAACTTCCAATGTCTATTGAAATCTGATAGAGATCTATTCCTACTCATTTCATTTACTTACCTCTTCTTTTCTAACTTTATTACATTATTCTACATTTTAAACTGAATACATTGATATTATTTCCATCAATGAGTATTAGAAAAAGACAATATCTCAGCTGATAAACATTTAAAAATAAATACCAAAATCATTCAGCATAAATTACACAGTGGGATACAACAGAAAAACTGTTTAAACATCAAAATACAGTACTTTCTAATTTACGTAATGATTTGTGATTAACATGCATTTACCCAAAGAAAAACTAGTTCATTCAGTGTGTCCCACACATCTGGTACATCTGTCTCATTCCATACCTTCAAAAGAAGGTCAGGCCTAATGGACTTCATAAGAGTAACCACTCAAAACCATGAGAAACAACTCGGCCCTCAAGCTAACCCAAGAAACTTTGGGGGGGGGGGGGGTCACAGCTCATTGACTACCCAAAATATTAATGATTTTGCCTTCCCATCAGAACTGATCCAAACTTTTCAACATCTCCCTCCCAAAAAGGCAAAAATCACTCCTCTCATTGGGATGATCCAGAATAATTGAACCTTCTGACGTTGTCATCTTTTCCCTCCATCCTAGTCCCTTTCTTTGCAAAGAAAATTAAGCTTCTCAGTTCACACTCAAACACACTAAAATCATTAATCAGTCCTGATCGAGTACCACCCACTACTCCTTTCACTTTTTCCAAGAGACTGATTATATTCTTCAAGTAGGGTACAAGTTTTATTGAAACCCTGCATAAATGGACAAACCAAGTATCTTGCCTGAAATACAACACCTTGCTGAGTACTGCTTCACTCAGCCAGGTGTGTTGCAATAAAAGTCTGATTGTATTAAAAAGTCTTTTCTCTGAGACAAAGCCAAAATTTATAGCATGAAGCTTCCTGGACCTCCAAATGCTGACCAGCTTGCAACACTTATTTACTTCCAGCACCAGAACCAACAACTTGTACAAATACAACTTGGGTTACAGGGTCTATGCAATTTAATCACCACCGATTATTTAATACCATGCCTTTTTAACCAAAGGTCTTGAAGACTGTTTGAGCCTTCCAATTCAATTTCTCTGCAGCATTCCAGCCTTGGACATCACTTTCCAAAAGTGAAGTCATGCCCTGCTTTTTCCACCCATTGCGGCAGTGTGCATCACATCCTCACTTTGAGTAGTTTCTTCTAAATTTCCCACTTGATTTCTTGAAGACTTCCTTATAATCAACAAAACTAATTAGCAGAGTAACCAAATGCTGATTTTTCCAGCAGCATGTTACATACTCCATAAATTTTATAACATGGAAATTTTCATCTGAAAAATGACCATGTTCCATTACAATCTGGATAACATGCTGTTAATATTAAAATGTCATTGGTACATAATGTTATAAGAATGAGTAATATGCAATTATATTCCAGAAGTGTTTGTGTACTTAAAAGTAATACAACACTCTTCCCTTATTTTTTCCCTTCTAAATCTCTTATTGAACATTATGTATTCTACAGATCTCTAACTGAATGATAGCCCATTGAACTTTATGGAGGCAGTTTTCTTCATTGTCTTTGTCATATCCCATATTTCAAAACTACCCCTTAAGTTTTAGATTTGGGTGTTTAATCATCAAGAATGTAATCATATCCATTATAGAGATAAACAAACTACCTTTTCACCCCAATTCACTTCACCCCAATTCATCATGCCCACTCTGTGTCAATTTCTCTACATGCTGCCAATATTTTACTATTCCCAATTGCCTTATGTAGAAAGGATTGTGACATGAAACAAAGCAAATTCACACAAAGTTTAAAAAAAAGTCTAACACATTTCTTTAATGCATAAGGAATGAAGTCAATGGAATTATCGCACTACACAGCCCACTCATGCCCAAAATGAGTGTGGGAAGAGAGACAACCTGTTTTATTGATTAGCCTACCAACTTCTAGCTCTGTTGTGATTTGTCAATGACTGTCTATCTGCTGGTTGGGAACAAATAAATCAAGTGTTACAATGGATAGTTAGCTTTTATGAAACAACAAAAAATGAAGGTCAGATCTTGTAGTTAATACTTTTAAAGGATTCAAAAACCAGTCAATCCAAAGAAGAGACAGAATACTTGCTTTATTAATGTAGTTTATTATTATTCCAACCCCACATTTGAGAGTGGGAAAGATCAAACCAAGCAGGAGGAGTTTGCATAGATTCTTATGCTTATGTTAATTTGTTAAACATGAAGCTAAGCAATTTACTGATTCTATATGGATTCATATCTATGATTTTCAGTTGGCCAAAGCAAAAAACTAAATGAAGGGAACCATGAAAGAGAAGGAGCTTTGGATGATGGGGGTCCTAAACTACACTATTACTCATTGTAGGAAAGTCCAAACTATGGCCTGCAACAACTTCCATAAGGAATGATGGAGAATGAAAAGGTGGCACTAACAACAGAGCAGATTATGCTTTGCACTGTTCAGCACCAGCTCAGGTCATTAAATGCTACAGAAGCCTGCCAGTTAAGACTTGCTGCTGGCTTTCTTGCAGACCCCATGTGTTGTAAAAATATGCACAAGTGTCAAAACACTAATGTACAACATTTGGCAATTTTGCATCCCCAATGGTCTCTGTGCACCATGAAGTGCCAACATTAAGTTTTGACTCACTGTCTTCTGCTCCAACCTGAAAACAGCCCTGTGCACCCAAAGGTTTGGATATCCTTTCAATTGTACAATATAGGCATATTAAAATACATCAATACTGCTTAGCTATTTCATTGGTTTATAGAGTCATAAAGTTGGTTCAATGGTTAAGATGGGCGTTAAACTGATAATGAAGAATTTCGGGTGCTCAGATTCAGTAGTTACATAATTTATGGTCCTTATGAATCAAGTTTACAAGACATTCGTCATGTAAATGCTGGCCCAAAAATGAGCAAGTTAGGTTAGCCTCATGTCCCAGCTCCTTATGCATAAAAGGTATAACCTGAAAAGTCATTTGAGTGCTTATCTGATAACTTTTCCTCATGGTAGGCTGGTCCAGAAGACTGTCACACAGGATCCACAGCAAGTTGGTAAAGTGGATCCAAAACAGTTTTGGTCATACAAGGCAGAGGATAGTGGTAGAGGAGTGTTTCTGACTGGAGGTCTGTGACTAGTGATATTCCACAAGGATCAGTACTGGGATCTCGTTTGTGAAATTAAATGATTTTGATGAAATATGGGTGGTCTAATTAGTAAGTTTACAGATGACACGAAAATTGGTGGAGTTGTGGATAGTGTGGAATGTCAAAGGATACAACAGGATATAGATCAGTTGAAACTTTGGCAGAGAATTAGCAGATGGAGTTTTATCTGGACAAGTGAGGAGATGTATTTTGGGAGATCAAATGCAAGATGAAAGTATACAGAAAATGGCAGGATCTTTAGGAGTATTGATACACAGAGGGAGGTGCAAGTCCATAGCTCTCTGAAAGGGATACAAGGGTATAGAGTGACAAAGACTGTGCTGGGTATTGAGTACAAAAGTAGCATGCCATATTGCAGCTGTATAAAATTTTATTTAAGCTACATTTGGAGTATTGTGTTCAGCTCCAGTCACCCCACTATAGGAAGGATGTGGAGGCTTTGGAAAGGGTGTAGAAGAGGTTCACCAGAACATTGCCTGGATTAGAGTGCATTAGCTGCAAGGAGAGGTTGGACAAACTTAAATTGTTTTCTCTGAATGACCCAACAGAAGTATATAAAATTATGAGAGGGATAGACAGGGTAGATAGAATCCTTTTCCCCCCAATACTAGAGGGCATAGGTTTATGGTGAGAGGGGAAGTTTAAAAAGAGGTTTGTAAGGCAAGCATTTCTTTTTTAACCAAAGTTGTAGATGTCTCAAAAGTACTGCCCAAAGTGGTAGAAGCAGATATGACAGCAATACTTAAAAGGCAGTTAGTCAGCACATGACCAAGTAGGGAACAGACCATATGCAGACAGAAGAGATTAGATTGGCATTATGGTCAGTGCAGACAGGCCTGTTCCTGTGCTGTACTGTTCTCCGTCCTATGTATGGCAAGGATTTTTGGCTCTGCCACTTTTCTTGCAGTATTCCAGACTCCACTACTCCATGTAATTTTTTTCCTCGACTGTGCCAAGACATAAACCCAAGACTAAAAGAATCAGAATGGTTACAATATGGAATGAGGCCATTCAAATTTATCATGTCATTTCCAGCTTTCTACCAGAGTAATCTAGTAGGTCCAACCCCTAGCCCCTTCTGTAGCTTCTTAAATTTTCACACTATAGATTTATCCGATTTCCCCTTGAAGGCCACAGTAGAACCTGTCGCCACCATATCTGCAAGCAGTGCATTTCAGAGCTTTTCCTCCTTCACTCTTAATTTTATATCTGTGGTCTCTAGTTCTCAAAATTTCCATCAATGGGAACAGCCTGCCATCTCTTTTGTTGAGACCCTCATTATTTTTAAATACTCCCAATAAATCTCCCTCAACCTTCTATTCTCAAAAGCCTTTCTAATCTATTTTTGTATCTCTGATCCCTCAATGCAGGAAACATTCTTGCATTTCTTTTTTTTTTGGACTGATTTAAATGCTTCATATCCACCTCAAAGTGAGGCGAACAGAGTTGAATACAACACTGCACAACTTCACTGATACCTCAATTGATCAAGTCTAGAATTGTGTATGCCTGAACAGCTTTCTCTATATTGCATTAAATACTGAATGCCCTGCATCCACTCATTAAAGCAGAATGTAAACAGGCTGCTGGAATTTATTACCAAGTTTTGTGACAATCACAAATTTAAAAATTGTGGCTTGCACCACCAAGCCTAGGATCATTACAGAGATTAAGAAAAACAAATGGCCCCAAATCGGATCTCTGGGAAACACTACTATTCATCTTCCTCCATTCCAAAGAAACACCAGTTCTTCATGACTGTAATTATTAACCAATTTACAATGCTATTAATGTGCTTAACTTCATTGATAAGTCTGTTACATAGGACTTTATCAAAAGCCACCTGGAAATCCACAACACCACACAGCTTGCATTACCATCACTGTATCCATTACTTCAAAAATAAAATTTATCAAATTGGTTAAACATACTTTGCCCTTAACAAATCTATTACAATTTGCCTCAATAAATCCATTTTCCCCCCAGGTCAAGATTTCCCAGGTAAAAGCCTTCCCACAACCAACATTCAACTGACCGCCACATAGTTTTTAGGCTTATTCTTACTCTCGTTTCCAAATGAAGGAGTAACATTTGCCATTCTCCATGTAAGTATTATTATCTCAAACATGCTGTGAATCAGTTTGAAAATGAAGCAGTAAAATTATTGGCATGAATTAAATATGACACAGCACAAACCTGACACAAAGAGTCATTGGTCTGTTGGTCTCTAAGATAGAGCCTGAATATTACCCCTTGTTCCAAAGAAAACAGCCTCAGCCAAGCCAATCTCGTCTTAACCAAAAATCTCCATCCCTGGCCACGGACTCTTCGCAAACTAGTTATAGTGCGCTTTTTAGTAGTGAGGTGACCAGAACAGCACGCTACATTCTCACTGTGGTCCAGCTAGTTTGTACATTCCTATCACAACCCACTTCCCTGCTCTTATATTCCACATGTCAGCTAATGAAGCCAAGTATCCTGAAGAACCTTGTAGCCCTTGCAAGTACTCTTCCTTTTCATTGGACTCCAAGATACAACTTGCAACTCAGGAAAAAACATTTAAAGTAGTATAAAGATTACATGGTTAAAAATAAATTCTGCGCCTTTGGTACAAAAATCCAAGTGCACAAAGATTTCAACTTCAAGA
The DNA here is from genome assembly GCF_009764475.1 of Pristis pectinata. Taxonomy (NCBI): domain Eukaryota; kingdom Metazoa; phylum Chordata; class Chondrichthyes; order Rhinopristiformes; family Pristidae; genus Pristis; species Pristis pectinata. The sequence continues at coordinate 17,438,664 of NC_067420.1, forward strand.
TTTCACTAGATTTTGCACCCTGACACAAAATTTAACAAGGAATTTCTTCCTAGTTGCTCTTACATGAAAGGTGAAAAACAAGGTCCCCAGTGATCGTTAAAGTCAAAATACTTTGAAGACCCAACACTTCCTGATCTGACATTTACAAATCCAATTTAAAAATGCTAAACAAAAATGAATAACCTACATTTAAATACAATAAAAAGATTAAAGTTAGAGGTAATTTATATTATCGCCTTTGCACTGAAGTGAATCAAATTACTGAATCCCAATGTCAGTCTAACCTGGAAGAGGTTCAGCATCATTCTCCAGTATCATTTCCAAGAAACTGTAGAAGTACATGTTCCATCACTGGACTCCCAAAATCCAATGAGAGAATCAGAAAATCCCTTTAAATTGCAGAAATTTGGGGCTTCCTTTCTCACAAGCCCTTGCTAAAGTCCCACAGAGAGAGAGCTAAAAGTGGGCAAAGCTACATAGAACTGTCAGAAATCAATCCAACATTTCACCACCATCCCCCCCAACCAAAACCTGAATAATGTGGTCACAATGATTCATCTGCAATCTGAGAACTAGTATTCTACTGAAGTGAAAATTCATTCTACATAATTCCTAGATTAACCTGTCATATTATCAATAGTTAAAAGTTAACTCCCTTACACCAGATCTTCTTTCTTATGGAGACCCTATGGAGAGGATGATTTGCTGTCACTCCAGTTCTGTGGGTTTTATGGAGGCTGAAAGGGTCAATATGCGACCAACAAACACTGCCATAAGTGGAGGAGCTGGTGATGCACTCCTTCTGCTTCTTGTATAACAAGAATGAATGGACAAGAGGTTGTCAGTGTTATCCTGGGTTCTCCTCCACAAATTTTGAGCAGTTATGCCCCAGGAATTCTCACAACTCTGTGGGGATGTTACAATTCTGCCAAGGACACTTAAGTACAACCTTAAATCTCTTTCTCTGTCCACCTGATGGTCTCCTGCTATGACAGAGCTCAGAACAGAGTGACTATTGTTTCTGAGGCACTGGTATCAGGCATGCAAGACACATGGCCTGCCTGTTAGAGAGAAATGAGTGTCATTAAGACTTCAGTGCTGGGGATGTTGGCCTAAAAGACACAGATATTGATTCACTTATCCTACTTGTGGACATGGAGGAATTTATAGAACAGTACAGCACAAGAAGTTTGCACAGATATTATCCACTGGCACTGGGAGGAAGGGGTTAGATAGTCTCAGGCGTGGTTTAAAGATCGGCACAACATGCTGGGCCATAGGGCCTGTATTGTTTTATGGTTCTATGGCTTAAACTCAGGAGGTATTTGGGACAGCACAGATAGAAGAATGACAGCCACTGTTCCAAACTGTAATTTGCTTGATCTCTCTTGCTCCATCACTTGCATTTCAAAGCTTTGAGCTTAAAAAAAAATGCTGTTCACCAATCTAACCTCAAGTAGCTAGGATCCAGTTCACATTTTAACCAATTTGTTTTTCCAAGCAGTATATTTTAACGAAGAACTATAAAGCTGCATTTTTAATCAGGTTGTAAAGCCATGTTGCTAAGCATTGTAGTAACTATTTCATAACCTTTACCTATTGGTTCATAGGTAACAAACCTATTAATGCAATGCTTTTATTCATAGCCTGTGCCAAGTTAATCAATTTTAGTTAAGCTGGCAATCAGACTGCAAAAAGTCAGTGTCACTTGAGATAGAAAGTGGTCAGCTAATGCTTCCACAGCAGAATTATATCCAAACTTACTACACAGCACAAATACAAGTAAAGATAGGATTGGATGTGAGTACATTGTCCTTGATTGTAAATGGTTTATTGAAATGCTAGCTAAATTCACACATGACAAAGTGAGAAAGAAACCAAACAGCAACCATAGACCAATAATCAACAGGAATTGTAAGCATGGATGAATATACATAGGTCACACTGAAACAGAATGGAAGTTTTAAATAATTGATTGCCTAAAATGATTTAGATCAGAAGTGGAGCAGAAGCTAAACATAAATTCAAGTCCTAACATTCCAGACCCACTGCTTTAAATAAAGCAGATCTTTAAAAAGTCCTCTATACATTTCTACTGCCACAAAGAGTATTATCTTAACATGTACCTGCATACCATCAAAAGAATGCCCAAGTAACACGACCGCTTTTGAACTCGGACAGTAAATCATATTTAATACATGATACAAATAGTTTCTTTGTATATAAGCAACTGATGAAATAAAACATAGCAAAAATGTAATAGTACATTTAAGACATATTGAAAATTGGCTTCCTTGGTAGAAAGGCAGCTATTTCAAAAGGCAGAAGGATCTGCCAGAGCAGTAAGTATTCTCTGGGGTGCGTCCTCTCTTGGCAGATACAGGAGCCAAGTTAAAACTAGAGAAAAGGATTTCCATTCTATTAACCCTAATGCACAATTCTCTTCACATGCAACTTCAGGATCATTAATTTATCTAGTTTTATGCTAGTCCTCGTGAGACAACCTTCAAAATAGTCCTCAGATAGCACCAGGAAATGAATTAGATCAGTGCTTGCTGAATTTTTTTTACATTATGTTTCTCCATTTGTACAATAAAGAAATTACTTTTTTAAAATTTGAAACTACAATTAGAAATCTGTATGCCAGCCACACAGCCTTGTGGAAAAGGAAACCAGTGTCAGCACAAACTGGTCTTCCTTGGTTAAATTCCAGATCTATGCTATTTGCTGACCTCATGAACAGCACAGATGCCATAACTGCCCGAAAGACCAAACAGAGAAGAGGGTGGACACAAGAGATTGCAGATGCTAGAAACTGGAGCAAAACAAAAACTGCTGGAGAAACTCAGCAGGTCAAGTAACATCTGTAGAGGCAAAGGGATAGTCGTTGTTTTGGGCTGAGACCCTGCATCAGGACTAAGAGTGTAGACAGCCAGTATAAAGAGGTGAAGGGGAGAGTAGATGCAGGAGCTGGCAAGTAGCAAGGTGGGGGGGAGGGGGGGTGGGCGGGGGTGGTGGTGGTGAAAAGAGGGAGACAGTTCCCTGTGGAAAGCAGAAGGGGATGGAAATAATGAAGAACGATGTGCTAGATGCAGTGGCTAGTAGGATGAAAACACAAAAACCAAGGGAACTCTATGTCTGTTCTGTTTTGGGGGGTGAGGAGAGAAAGAGCAGGAAATGGAGATGCAGGTGAGGGCTTTATCAACCACAGTAGAGGGAAAGCCATGTTTCCCAAAACAGGAGGACATTTCTGATACCCTGGAATGCGAAGTCTCATTTTGAGAACAGATGCATCAGAGACAGAGAAACTGAGACAGAGGGATGGCACCCTTCAAAAGGCAGGGTGGGAGGATGTGGTGAGGCAGCTATGGGAGTTAGTGGGTTTATAGTAAATATCAGTGATAGTTCATCTTACGAGACAGAGATAGATCCAGAAAGGGGACAGGTGTTAGAAGTAGTCCAAGTGAATTATTGGGCAGGGTAGAAGTTAATAGTGAAATTAATAAAATTGACAAGTTTTGCATATGTGCTGGAGGCAGCACCAATGCAGCTGATGTAGCAGAGAAAGAATTGGGGAGTGTCAAGAGTAGGTTTGGAACAAGGACTGCTCCATGGACCCAGTGAAAAACCAGGCATAGTTAGGTGAGAAGTGAGAAGAACCAAAAAAATTTATTCAGGGCACGCATAATTTTGGTCAAGTGGACAGGAGTGTTAGTAGAAGATAACTGGTTCGATCTATGATTGAAACTGAAGGCACCAAGGCCTTCCTGATGAGTGAAGATGTTGGAGGTTGGAAAATAAAACTGGTATTCTTGATCCTGCTGCTTATTTAGCAGCTTTACTTGGGAAAGGTAGGACACACACACGTACCAATAACCTCACTTTCAATGCTCAGTCTTTCATTCATCAGGACCATTCAACTCCTCTACAAACCAGTATTTTTTTTGCTGGAATACAGGAACAAAAGGCAATTAAAACCTGATCTTCAATGAGAAATACTGGATTTACAGATTTTATAGTTACAATGACATAGATCATTCTGCCCACTGGGTTCACGTCAACTTCCAGTGAAGCAATCCCAGTAGTCCCATTCCCTTTGGTGTATTTGCCTGTACCCCAGCAAATTATTCTCTCTCACATCCATTAATTAATTCCCATTTGATTCCTTTCTCCTACACAAAGGAATAATTTACAGCAGCCAATTAACCAACCATGTCTTTGGGATGTGGGAGGAATCCTGCATGTTCATGGAGTCATTCTGCAAACTGTTTAGGCAGAACAAGAAATAAGGATCAAACCCAGGCCCTTGGAACTGTGAAGCAGCAACATTAACTGTTGCACCACTATGCCACCCCAATTATATCAAAGTCAATACTTCCCTCTTCTTGATTAACTATTGTACAAAGTTTCCAACATTAATAAAAGTTGAAAGATTTATGCCATCTGAACATACAGGAAGATTAAAATTTAAGGACAACATTACACCCAACATGAGAACTACACACAGGATTGTGCACACGTTGATATGACATACATTGATGCATCAAATAAACATTTATCCACTGTTTTGATACAATCAATTTTGATACTGTATATTAGCATCTCTTTGAACTGAAATGCCTCTCGAAACATTCAATTAACATTGCAACAGAACATACATAAATATGCTGTGGTTTTCTATAACAGCAAGGAAAGTGGATTGTAATGTTCTGGAGACCAATGAGCTATTTGAGCCAAGAATCATCAATATAGTTGCTCATTAAAACCCAATCACATTCTGGAAATAGATCAAAATACTCAGCCTATGCTGTGGAGGTAATTCTGAACTGATGCAATACGGCAATTCACACATCACTTCAATTTTAAGCAAAGCACAAGATCAGAAATTATACTTATTAACAACATATTTAATGCAGGCATACATTTACTAATAGAAGGCCTGCCAACATCTAGAAAGCTATCTGAAATCTCTTAAGTTGTTAGAACATTGTGCAACATTCAATTATCAGTACAAATCCAGTTCCACAGAAGTGAGAAAAAATGCTGACGTTCAGCAAGTTTCATTTACCATATTATTAAAAAAAAGTGACTAACCAATGGGCATTGTACTTTTGTTTGCAACTGTACATTTTACAAAGCAATTTTAAAAACCAAATTTCATGAAGTAAATCCAAAATCTGTTTTTAAAAATAAAGTCTACCATACAAGCAAACAGCATTATAAAATTTGTAGCTAAAGTGAAACTTGTCATAGAAGATACCAGATGTTGGGACAATGGCATGAGAGACAGAACCACAAACAAATGGAACCAAAAAAAATGGAAAGTGGAAAGTGTTGTGCTTTGAAAGTATCAATATGGAAAGAAAGTACTACAAATGACATGAACAAAAACATCGAGGTACCCATACAAAAATCCTTAAGATGCTTGCAAGGCAGATTAGTTGAAACATATCTGGTTTATTTATAAAAAGGTATAGAATATAAAAGCATAAAAAAGTGATAACTGAAGAACTTTATAAAAACTAGGGGTCAGCTGGAGCATTAGGTCAGATGCTCAGATGCAGTTTAAATAGCATTTTGCTACTTATGTCAAAATTTCACTAAAGTGCAAAAAAAGAAGTAAACTTCAGTGCATTTGTTAGTCACAGACATGCTGCAAAAACAGGGACTGCTGAACCCCTTTTCACCACCATCCATATTTTAAAATATTTCTCAGGCTGATGGAAAGCTAGGCACTGGAATTCTCAATGAATTTTGTAGGGGATGAAAATAACAGCTTCCCTCTCTCCTTCATTTGATTGCACTAACCAAGTCAAAGCTGAAACTTCTGTATTGAAAAAATAATTAATGGTATAATATTTAAAATACGTGATATTGTTAAAAAGCCAATTCAAGATGGTGCAATATTTTTAAAAATATGCATTTTTAAAGGCTAACATAATCTGAATTCTGAACACTACAAAGATATAATTAGAGTGGGCATAATGGTTGGGATTTGCAACCCATTCTACATCCAAGATATTGCTCTGCTCCAAGGGTACTACAAGATTCTGCTGACCTGCAACTACAACATACCAGGATATTAAACTTATTCCGAGCTGGCAGAAATCCTGCACAGCTTGTTACAATTCTGTAGAGCCATTTCTTTTCACCCAAGGGGTGACAGGGACTAGGAGTGTGAAAGATGGATAACCTGTAGTAATCTGAACAAGCACTTAAGACACCACACAGGAATTGCCTTTTTGTTTTAACTTGCACTGAAGGCTATGGATTGTTCTTGTACAGTGTAGGTACCCTCTTTACAAACAGGAAAAGAAAACATAATGAACTGCAAATGTAGAAGGCAGTATATTCACCACAGAATTGATTACTCCCCATTAACGTGCGCAAGAGATACTGATGTCGTGCATCAGGCAGTGCCCGATTCCCTTGAATGGATTACCAAACTCCAATGAGCTACAACATTTATTTTTCCCAGAAGCCATACAAATAAATAATCCATTCTCTTCATTGGAGGATCACCATCTTCCCACCAACACAAAAATCAATCCAGTGTATCCATGGCAAGTACACCCATCCTTAGAAATGGAGAACAGCAGGTATTGTCTCAACAAAACACCACAACTTCTATTATTTCAAGACTCCAAATGAATAATATTCCTCGTCCCACCCTTATATGCATGTCAAAGACAGCAACAATGCAGAGTTTGGTTCAAACCGGTTGAAGTTTGGGATTACCTCTGTAGTACATGCTATAGAACAAGGAAATGTCCAAATGCAATTAAAGCAAAAAAAAAATTATATCTGCATATTTTCACCATAAATCAGGGCAAAGATATATGGTACAAAAATTCAAACAGTATTGAGAGATTCTGTAGACAGGAGGTGAAAGATTGTTAAAGTACTATAAACCCTGTATACCACATTAACTACAAACCTGAATTTTAATAATACCTTGAAACCTTTTAGTGCTTATGTTTTGACTGAAAAACAAAAATTAAGCATTTCACTTCATGGGAACCTTCAAACTAGTTACACCCTCACAAAGAAAGTGATAAAAATGAAATCACAAATGCAATTTAACATGATTACAAATAATGAGGCAGCAGAATGTGTCAAACCACAAATCACCCAATGACAGAAGCTGCCAAACAGGAAGCTAGGTATTAAATGTTACATTCTACCATTGTAACACAGCATACACAAACTTGCAGGTACATTAAAACAGGAATATTGAGCACAACATCCTGGAAAACACCCAGAAATAGTTAGAAATATACATCACCCAAAACATGTTTAGAACAGTATCTTTTTCTTATAACCAAAATTTAAGAGGCTTCTAATGTGTGTTTTGATCACATTTATTTACATCTAGGAATAGGAATACAAATTTTTTTTTAATTTTCATTTTCTTACCCTTTCTTTGCAGAAACACTCTGAGCAGTGGGTTTGCTGTCTTGATTGCCTTCAGGTAGTTATCATCATTGTTTATTGGTAACAAGTCTCCATGAATGTCAGCATATCCAACTAAAACATCAATATTTGGAATTCTGTGGACATGCTGCAATAATCCATAAAACTCTTCAAACTTTCCAGGTTTGGATCGATCCAGAGAAAATCGTCGAAATTCAGCCCCAAACTAAGTTAAAGGGGAAAAGAAGGGAAAACATTTCAACTATATAAAATTTGGTTTCTGAAAAAGCTCAATTTATTGAATTCAAATGGCAGAATTCTAAAAGTAATATTGTTACAAATCACTTAAAAATCACAAAGAATATAATCCAAGGAATACCATCTCCAAGAAGGGCCCCTTAATCTCCCATCATAAAGATCAGTAAATTCACAGGGAAGTTTCAGAGAGAGTAGAAGTCCCAAGAAACTCACTAGAACATATGTTTAGTTAAAAGAGTATATCCACAACCTGCTTCCTTTGCCAGTCCATGCAGCATTACTTTGTATAACATAGGCTTGATAGAAACATTTAAGGTAGTAAACTTTTGCTTAATTTAGTCAAGTGGTTCAGAGAAGTTGTCTTTAAACAAATAAATACTTTAACTAAATTCACAATTCTGGGACAAATTGCAAATCAAAATTTCTTTAAACAGGCACAATTCAACAAGATTGAATGGATCTAATTTTTTTTTTATATATACTCCTGTGATTTTCCCCTATTGGGGGAAATTAAAAGCATGGAAGTAAAACAAAATGCAGAAAACCCACAATTCCCTCTTTAATAATTACAAAAAGGTGTTTGTCAAAACTCAGAACCAGTTATAAGTACTGATTAAAGATTAGCGAGGATCAGTCTCCGATGGAGGCAAGGTGATAAGAATAGTGCTTGCAGTTCTGCATGTTGTCATCACACATTATCATAATCTAGTTGAAGTACGGAATGCAACTCATTCTATTTTCTACCACCAAAAATTTAACAATTGTTAATGGTTTGAATTCAAGAGGAATAAACATTCCAGTTTTCTAGCAAATGAAAGCAGCTGCAAGATGTCTAACTCATACACAGGACTTCACTCTATCAAAGATGAGATTTAACAGAGCAAAAGTCAGCTCAATAGGTTCACCCAAAGAAACTAGGGACAGAACAGAAACTTGGAAAACCTAAAAGCAGCAACTTTAAAGAAGTTGGATTAACACCTCTTGGATGGATTCCAGTTCTGATTTATCACCTTAGTTTTGTATTTTCTTTTTGTTAAGTGTTTCAATAATTTAAAAACTTAAGCTTTTTCTTTACATCTTCAACTTGACAAGAAATACGAGTTAACAATCCACTGGAGGAACTCAGTAGGTCAAGCAGCATCTGCGAAGGGGAAAGGAACTGTCGATAGTTCGCGTTGAAAGCCTTCATCAGGGCAGCGTGTTAAGTCATTTGTGATCAGAATTAAAACCATGACTAATTTCACTCTGGACATCAACCCCCAAGATAACAAGTGCTTAGGCAACATGGTATAATTAATGTTGTCATCATCAATACATTCACACGAAGAAACTGTTGGATACAGTTCAAATTAGAGGACTGTAGTGTACATTCTGTGTACAACAACCAATGTTGCAATGTTAACACTACCAAATTATAGCGCTTAAATTTATCTTCATATGAAAAACTCACTTGCCTTTATATGAAAAACTGCCCATTGAAAGCTTACAACAACTTAAAATGTTTTTAATAAAAGCTTTGCATTAATTCACCGGTGAAATTATGCAACAGAATTTCAGATACATGTTTTTTTTATTCTGGTTCAATCTTAAATTAACTTGCGCACCCAGATAATTAGATTCTCCTTTCCATTTCAGATCAGCTTGCAGCACAACCCTTCTGGGAACACTCTCAGTTTCGTGTATCTGAAGTGCTTTACTAATTGCTTTGGGTTGGCATTTACAAACCACATTACTGTCCAAAAGTTTCTTACAAGGCGCTTAGCAAACATGACATTTAGAACCAAAATGCAGTGGATTGCGGTATCACATGCTCAACTCCCAGCAGAACCTGAATGGTGAAACAAGTGGAATATAAAAGTAATACTTTAAATCTCTGAAAGTGAAGCAGGCCTGCGTCTGACCAGACGGTTGAACCCTGGCCGCGACAGCATTGGTCACAGATCCTGCATTAGCCGGGACATCGGATCTAACTTGCCCCCCGCGTCGACGGCTCTGCAAACCTCTCCCCCTCCTTCAGCCGCCCCGATCTCGCCCGACACCCCGCCCGTCACTCACGCACCTTGCTCTTCACCTCCACGGTCTCCAGACACTTGGACGACGTACGGTGGTGGGTCTTGATCATTTTCGCAGCAGCGTTTCCCCGGCCGTTTCGGCGACGGGTGCTTCGTTCGTTTCCGAAGGACAGCGGCTCAGGCTGGGTGAGTGAGCGGCCAGGATGAAGCCCGGACCCGCGCCAAACTCCTGCGGTCTCTCTCCCGCCCCCCCCGCTGCTGCCGTCCCTGCTAATGGCGGCTGCGGCTCCACCACCTCCTGACGACCTGCACCAAACTCCGGACTTTGTTACCAGATGACGTAAACCTCCCCGGAAACCCAGCCTCGGTTTCACCTGTGCATGCGCGCCCCCGCCCTCCGAATCGGCTCGTGCCCGCGCTTGCCATCGGTCAGTTGGCGCGGCGCGGGCGCGCGCCCGGACAGTCGAGGGCGGCCGAGCTGCCGGAGGCCTTGCTGAGGTGAGCCTGATGGTTGCCGTGTCGGATCTGCCCCCCGCTCCGGGCCAGCAGCAGGTACCTCAAATCAGCGCCTGCCCGCCCTGAAACCCACAGCCAGGACAAGACCTTATCAAGCTCCCTATCTGACCGAGTAGTTTCACAACTTTCGCTCCCGTACAGTACTTATCAGCATTATCAAAGCATGACAAATCTCCTGAAAGTTATAAGGAAATATAAATGAAAAAAAGTACTACAGCCCTTCATTAAGATATCAAGATGTTATTTGGCAGGAACCAATTAAATGAACTTTAGTGTCATGCTTTTCACTGCATTCCACCAAATGGATGTTTCTAAGCAAGTGAATACCAAGTCTTATGCTACTTTTAATATTGAATTGTATAGTTCCTTGCTCACCCAAAGTGCACAATTTTAAGCAGTCACATCAATCACCTCTGCCACAATTATTTTCAACACTGATGCTCCACAAGGCTGTGTCCTCAGCCCCCTACCCTACTCCCTATACACTCATGACTGCATGGGCCAGATTCTGCTCTAACTCCATCTACAAGTTTGCAGATGATACCACCATAGTGGGCTGTATCTCAAATAATAATGAGACAGAGTACAGGAAGGAGATTGAGAGCTTAGTTATTATGGTGTCATGACAACAACCTTTCCCTCAAAGTCAGCAAAACAAAAGAACTGGTCATTGACTTCAGGAAGGGGGGGGCACGATGCACATGCTATTGTTGACATCAACCGTGCTGAGGTCAAGAGGGTTGAGAGCTTCAAGTTCATAGGAGTGAGCATCACCAATAGCCTGTCCTGGTCCAACCACGTAGACGCCACGGCCAAGAAAGCTCACTAGCACCTCTACTTCCTCAGGAGGCTAAAGAAATTTGGCATGTCCCCGTCAAACCTTACCAATTTTTATCAATGCACCATAGAAAGGATCCTATCTGGATGCATCACAGCTTGATATGGCAACTGCTCTGCCCATGACCCTAAAAAACTGCAGAGAGTTCTGGACACAACTCAGCACATCATGGAAATCAACCTCCCCTCCATGGACTCTGTCAATACTTCTCGCTGCCTCAGTAAAGCAGCTAGCATAATCAAAGACCCCACCCACCCTAGACATTCTCTCTTCTCCCATCTCCCATCAGGCAGAAGATACAAAAGCCTGAAAGCATGTACCACCAGGCTCAAGGACAGCTTCTATCCCGCTGCTATTGAACAGTTCCCTAGTGAGATAAGATGGACTCTTGACCTCAATCTACCTCCTTATAACTTTGTACCTTATTGTCTACCTACAGTGCATTTCCTCTGTAACTGTAACACTTTATTGTGCATTCTGTTATTGTTTTACCTTTTACTACCTCAATGCACAGTGTAATGAATTGATCTGTATGAACGGTATGCAAGACTGTACCTTGGTACATGTGACAATAATAAACCAATTCCAATCCTTGTGCAGCACTTCTTTAATATTTACTGTGTTACTCTAGGATCCGTATGTGCACCTAACACAAATTGTGGGCCATGTACAGGAAATCAGGTCTCTTCAGACAGACGATCTGATATGATTTACAGGTTTCTTATGGATTAATTTGAAGGAAAGCTATTTTGTTCTACAGAGCTGCACTTTGCAGTTGCCAGGTCACAGATTTTTTTCCCCTCAATTGGATGAAGGCAGCTAATATCTTGTTAAATAGAATACTTTAGAACTGTTTCTAGCATGACCAGTAGCAGGTGAGAGAGCCTTAAAACAGGTTGTCCTTGCTGGAGGAAAATGAAAAAAACAAAAGAAGGACTCTGTCGGGAGTCTATCCCCAAAAGTCTTCCATAGCAAAGTTCCTATCTCCATAAGCTCTATAAAAGCAATGTGTCCAGAGGCTAAGAGGCATATTGCTGCTTTTGCGACATTACAGTGTCCCTATACTCAGGAAATAGGAATTCACCTTCTTCACCTCATATTGAGTAGTAAGCAGTCTCGGCTTGTCAATTTTCTGAGGTAAAAGGTTTGCTGAAAGTTCAAGTAATGATCAACGACACATACAGTCATGCTCCACACTTAAACCCCAAGCTGTCACAGGTTAATATCACTAAACATACAACACCCATTTGTACAACATAAATTGAAATTGAAAGGTCCATACTATGCCTATTATTGAACAGTCTCAGTAGAAGCAGGGAGCATATCATATTAGTATGTTACATTTCTTATTATTTAAAGGGACACTTGGAGACCTGACTACGTAGCTTCTCAATTAAATACTGGTTGCACAAACATCTTACAAAGTACACAATGTGCTGCATCTAACATTGAGTCTTTTTTCAGCATTTTGCTGCTAAGAATTTCGTTCCACAGGTATCTCAGTAGTGAGACTCCCGTCTGCATTACTGAAAGTGTTGTTATGCCCATGGTGGCCACACAGTTGGGTTGTGGATTTGAAACAAGGAATTCATCTGCACGGTGTCCCCAAAATCATCATATTTGGACTTCTCTGTTGAGTGATGTGTTTGTGAGTCAAGGTTTTCTAAGGCTGTCATCACTATGTACATGACTTTCTGCAGGACAACCTTGGATCACACTCTAATGCCTGGACTGCTCATATCATGGAGTTCAAGATCAGTTTGACTCTCAAAATCCTAGATAGATGATCTTTCCCAACTTGCTGCTCACTGCTGCATCAGTGAAGGCACCCAGTTGTTGAATTTGCAGAGAAATAACTTCATCGAGGAACAGATGCATTTAGAGCACTAGGATTTGCTAGCATTGCTTGCTCCTTACAAGTTGAAGTAAGTCTTTGACTGCACTCTTTGATAACCTCGATCCTTTTACAAGGTTTCTATTCCCTCAATGTTCACATTGTAGGGGATTGGAAGAAGAATTTCCTCATAAAGATTGCTACATTTCTGGGAAGTACAGATAACTTCTTCATTCTGAGGAGTCAGTACTGCTGGACATTTTCAGAAGTTGGCACATTCTGGGGTGTGTGGGATAGATTCTGGGGGATGGCTAAGGGTTACCTTCTACTTTCTTGGTTAATAAGAAAATCACACTAATAATATACTGTTCTTCTACAGCACCTTAGGGCAGACTCAACAAGAGACAAACAAGTACAAGAATGGACAACACCATAAGTTTCCTGAAAATGGTTGCCTTGCAGTTTACGTTTGTATCATCTGCTCCATAACCTTGCCAAGTGAAGACACCGGCTGCTGCCAGAAGAAGAAGAGCAAGGTTACCTGGAGCCTGAGGGTCATGAGGTGGAGCTTGGAGATTAGTGGGCGAAGTCCCCAGGAGAATGCAATTGAAGTTCAGTTTAAACCATTCTAAGGTAAATAATGGGGCACAATTGACAATGGCTTAGCAATAAAAGCACAGTGTTTCACCAGCTCCTGCTGCTTTCAATGCTGCATAAAGGGAGCTCCTGGAGAAAGTGCAACATGAAGAATTTTCCCTGACCTCCCTCATACTTTTTACCTCTCCCAGGAGTCTCTTTCCCAATAGTGGCCATGATAAGTATTGTAAGAGCAGAACAAGTAAGGTGTAAGAACTGCAAGATAGGGATCAACATTGCATTTGGGGGACTTCTGTAACAATTGCAGTAAAACAATGGGGCAATGGCATGATTCTTAATAGTTCACAATCATGTGCTCCAATGAGGCTTTAAACTTTATGGGGATAGCATCACTTAATTTTTAGTTGAAATCTAGCATAAACATGTTCAACTGATATGCACGTCATTAGAACATTTTTCGGGTTACGGCATAGAAGGGTATGCAACAATGCCAGCAGCTGACACACAGTTGTTACTTATCTCCATACAATTAATTATGTTAATTGTCCAAATGAAAATACAATTCAACAGTGCTAATGCTTTGAGAATACCTTATGGTAAGTCCAAGTCAAATGTTACATTAATGGAATAACATTTTTCAGTAGAATTACATCCCTGGTGCCTTTCCTATTTCTCAATCTTGCAAGTTGGTTGTGATGTCCTAACAATAGGTTGCATTGTCACTTGAGCGAATGCTGAGCAGCTGCTTCCTCTTCCTTTGAGTTCATATACACATCCTTGTTGATCACAAAAACCTTTTATTTTAAATGAGGCTGGCTTTAGTTTGCTGTCCAAGATAAACTGAAGAAACAGTTTGGGATGGCTGGCTATAGGGCATGGATGAGCATACTGTCTGCGAAGTCATAGTAGTAGATGAATTAGTGCCCTCATGAGGGTGGGTGGTGGGGAGGGTGATTTCAGTTTTTAGAACCTGCAAACCAAGCGACTGCTCTGGACTGGGAAAATAATGGTGCAGTGACTAGCTGGCACTCAGACTATACCATCTTTGTTTAAACTTCTGGACCCAAAGCCGATCCAACTGACAGACCCTGAATCTCAGATGGCTGGTCAATGCTGCCTCCATTCTCCTCCTCAGAGTCAACACTCAATGCAGTCTAAGCAGGTTTCTGCTCATGATAATGAGGTATGTGAGTGGAGGGAGGATGCATAGGCCTGCTTCTGCAGATGAGAGACAAGTTCTCATATGCCATTACTTTTTTTTAAGGAGTGAGTTGCTCCTTTGTGCCATCTCTCTGGTTATGTAGAACAGCAATCTGATGCGCAGCATCCTTTTACTTGTGAAAAATAGCTAAATAATCATTTGTAGCATCTCTTTGCTCCTTTGGAGCTGTCGGCTGCTCGTAGGCACCACAAGCTGCTAGTTTCACCGTAGGAGGCCATTGGAAATTGACAAGCAATCGCCTTCTATTGACGTTTATGCAAGGATACATTATTAAACAATGTAACATACAGCCTTTAGTATTTTTAGCTTGCAGTAACAAAATAAGTTTATAGCTGTTGAAAAAAAGCACATTTATTTTTGAAAATCCTGCAGGAAAAATTGTGATGAAAAAGAAGAAAGGGAAGGAGAAAAATTCTCCCACTTTAGGTGATCCCCACCCCACTTCCCCACAACATGCTGCTTCTCTTCTTCCCTTTCCTAGCCTTTTTTTTCTCTCTCTCTTCTTACCTTTGACCCATCCCCCGGTGGATCTGCTCTCCCCTCCTCCCCCACACCTGCCTATCACTATCTCTTACCTGCATCTATCATCACCCTGTGCCCACCCTGCCTCCCCTCTTTTGTCCACCTATCACTGCTCTGCTTTTCCCTCCTATATATTGGGCTTCCCCTTTTCCTATCTTCAGTCCTGAAGAAGGGTCCTGACCCAAAATGTTGACCATCTGCTTTTCTCCATGGGCGCTGCCTGGTCTGCTGAATTCCTCCGGCATCATAGTGTTTTTCATCTGGATTCCAGCATCTGCAGTCCTTTGTTTCTCTAGGAAAAATTGTGAGTCTGAAATTCTCTAGCCCCTACTCCCCTTTTTTCCATTGACACAATTGTTTTTATAACACCATTTTCTATAATGCAAGGCTTCCTAGGAGCACAACTATCGCTTTATAGCAGCGCTACCTGTACTCTGTTTTTTTTTGCAGTGGATTAGGTCATTCTGCTGCAGGAATGGTCTCCTGCAGGCTGGTGGGATGCTGAGCTCGCATGTGCCTTCCTCCCGTGCAGGTGACCTACTCCTCACTATCAGAACTGAACAGAGAAGAAAAAGGAGATTGAGTAGGCCTTTCTTTAATTTTCTTGTGGAGGCTTGAACTCTGTGGGACTGGAGGAGTATAATGTCATGATTGAGGTGAAGATGAGGGTAGTTGGTCTGTGGATTGAGTAGCAGTCCATATGGTTAACAGTGTGTGAGTGTGAAAGCATATTTTGTGTGTGAGGTCTTGTATCTTGTAAGGTCTTAATGTTATTTTTCCACTGTGTGAGGATTTTCACTCCTCGAGGTCACTCTATCCACCTTCTGCTGATATCTTCTGTGACCCTGCTGGGTTTCCCTGCGTGCCCACCCCCCCGCCCCCCCCCCCGAGCATTAACCTTCCCCCTAGTACGTATGTTACTTATTAGGACATATTTGTCTCTTTCAGAGCATCTGGGAGTAAGCTCCCTCTTCCCTGCACCTTCTCTCCATTAGGAACCATTGTATGTGTTGCTGGTGTGTAGCTACCATGAGTTGTGTGCTTTTCACAGTTGACACTCTTCTGTGATTGTTGTGGAGTAAAGTGTTGGCAGCAACAGTGACTTGAGCCTGCTCCTATCTGCAGCTGCGCAAGTCCCATTTTAGCCCTTCTTTCTTAACACTATTCCACATTTGCCTTTGTCCATTTTGGTATTTTGTTTGGCACTGCGAGAAGCAATAATGATTTTGTGCACCAACAAATAAGTGAAATCCAGTTTCTTGGCATATTACTCCCTGAGCATAAATAGTGTGTGATCACTGTTAAAAGATCTCATTGTTCAATTCTGCAAGCCTGGGAAGTTCACTCTGGTGCAGTCCACTGTACATTCATGATCTTTCAGCTGCTATACCAAATCAAAGGATGGGAATTATAGCCAGAACCATGGAGACACTAGAAGCACTGTGGAGGCAACTATTGGTATCCTCAGATATTTTGGTTCTTGGACCTATCTGTGGGTGCCCATTAGTGCATTGCAGAGAGCATCTCCCACTACATCTTTGCATGCCTTCTACATCTTTTTAACAATTCTGTTATAATGAGGGCACAACCCTTGCCTGCTACCACACAGCAGCTGCAAAAGGAAAAGAATGGGAATGAATGAAACAGGCAGTGATGAAGAGAGACCACTGGCTATGCTGTCAGAATCCATCTAAACACCCCACAGTTTAGCTGAAATTTCTATTCGATTGGAAAGGGTTTTAGATGAAGAAGCTGTCTATGCCTACTACAGCAAAATCGTTCTAATAATTGAATTGTCATGATATGTTGCAAGTTATCATGTACGACTCAAATACCTGGTACTTGCGATCTCCCAAATGAAGGCCAATTTCCCTTTGTCATCTAACAGTATTAGCCTTTCTTGGATGCCCTGCAGCAAGATCCCAGGGATGACCTTTGACCAACTGAACTGCCCCAACAACCTTAGCTGTATAGGCATGTAGGAAGCAGTGCATTTTGCAGCAAGGGATTTAACTTCTATTGTCACAAAGATATTTTAATTATGTACAAGAACATAAGAATTGCTGGAACTGTATTCTACTTACTTCTGTGAGGGTATCTCCAAAGACAAAAGTTGTTTTTAATTAATCTAATATAAATCAACTGACTATATTGCCACTCCTATCAAACTTACTGAACCACATTTCAGATCTTGAGGGATCTTGACAGGGTGAATGTGGAGGATATTTCCTCTTGTGGGAGATCATAGAACTATGGGTCATTGTTTAAAATTATGAACTGCCTATTTAAGAAAGGAATAAGGTGCAATTATTTCTCTCGGAGGGTCATCGGGCTTTGGAACTCTCTTCCCCAAAGTTTGGTGAAAACAGAGTATTTTATATTTTTATGGCAGAGGTAGATCAATACCTGATAAACCAAGGCATGAAAGGTTATAGCAAGAATGCAGAGTTGAGTTACAATCAGGAGATCAGTCATGATCTAATGAATGGCAGAGCAGGCTTGAGGGGCCAAGTGACCTAATCCAGCCCCTAGTTTGTATGACTTATGTCCCCAAGAATATACATATAACCAGACCCACCGCCCCCCCCCCCTTCCAGTTCTCTCAGCACCAATGTATCTGGAGGCTAAGATTTTCCAAGTCACTGTCAGAGATCTCTACCAACACTGAAGAAACTTGCACCTTGAAGTCAAGTAATATCAAGTTGAGTTTATTGTCATATGCACAAGTACAGTGAAGTACAGGTACAATGAAAAAGTTGCTTGCAGCAGCACCATTCATCTTCCCCTCTGCCATCAAATTTCTGAACAGTCCATGAACCCATGAACACTAACTACTTTGTTATTCCTCTTTTGTACTATTTATTTATTTTTATAACTTATAGTAACTTTTATGACTTGTACTGTACTGCTGCCACAAAACAACAAGTTTCATGACATATATCCATGATAATAAACCTGATTCTCATTCTGATCACAGGCACATAGGTTCAGACAACACACTGAACATAAATTATAGCTAAATTATACCAGACAGTGAAGAAAAAAAATGTGCAAAATAAGACATTAGTCCAAAACAACACAATCGGAGAAAAGTGCATGGTATTGCAAGAGGTGCTCTGTAGTGTTCCATTGCAAAGGTAGGGTTAGAATTAGGTCAGTTCAAGAACCTGTTGATTGTAGGAAATTAGCTGTTCCTGAATCTAGTGGTGTGGGACTTAAGGCTTCTGTACCTCCTGCCTGACGGTAGCAGTGAGAAGAAGGCATGACCTGGATGGTGGGGATCCTTGATGATAGATGCTGCCTTGAGGCAGCACATTCTGTACAGGCTTTCAATGATGGGGAGGGCTGTGCCCGTGATGGACCAGGCTGTGTCCACTACCCTCTGTAGCTTCTTGTGTTCCTGTGCATTGGAATTGCTGTACCAGGCCATGATGCAACCAGTCAGGATACTTCAAACGCAAAGGAACCCACCACCCTAAATATTAATTCCCTCCACCACTGGCAAACTGTGGCTTCAGTGTATACCAGCTACAAAATGTGCTGTATTTCCTTATGGCTACATTAGCAGCAATTTCCCAACACGTGATATCTACCACCAAGAAAGACAAGGGCATCAGGCAGATGGGAACACCACCACTTGCATGTTCCTCTATAATTCTTTCACAAATTGGTTTGGAAATATATTGCCAATCCTTCACCATTGTTGGCTGTAAATTCTGGTACTACTTACCCAAAAGCATTCCTGAAATATCTTTGGGAGTTTGAAGCATTTAGGATATGAAATATCACATCAAGAGTTTGGAATCCAAAGTACCCAAGGTTTAGAACATTGGGAGGATGAAGTAAGAACATTGGGGCACTGGAGGTCCAGAGCACAGGATTTGATGTATTGAGGTGTGGATCATCACATTTGGGAGTTTGTTGATTTATAGCATCATGAATCAGGAGAAGGGAAGTATGGAAGTCAGGAGAGCATCAGACATTGGGACAATTGAGGATCAGGGGAATGTTGAACATAATTTGGTAATGGCAGTGGGGGAGTTGGCTGGATGGGCAGATTCTGGTGATGGTGGTGGTCAACTGAACATCAGCAGTAGGGAAGAGCTTGGAACAAATAATATGGACACTAATTAAAGAAGGCCTACCTGCAAAATGCTAAATGCTTTGGACTTCATGTCATCATTCTAGTTAAAGGCTTCTTGAAACATGTGTCAGGACAGGTCTTGTCACTTAAGACCACCTATAGTGTGACTGTCTATGTTGTTGTGCAAATGAAGTTTGCTGTGAAGTTAGTACAAGTGACATCAAAATGTGCATTGAAGGACACATGGAGGGCCTGGAACAAATTTGTTGTTCTATGAAAACTGCAAAGTAAATACTTTAAATTCCTTTGCAAAGTACAGAAAAACATTGTGCAATGGAAAAGAATTTTGAGGGCATATTATTTAGGTGTTTAAGTATCTGTATAATTGATGAAAATGTGAAGCGATGATATCTCTAAGTGGCTGATGATTATTTAAAGTATAAAGTTTTGTAGCTCAATGCACTTCAGTTATGTCACAGAAGAGTCATTTTGTTTATTTTCAAGAGATAATAGTATTGGCTCCCTACATCCACAAAGAGATTCCCACGATGGATTTCTTTGAAAAACACTCATTTGGGTATTGAACTCACCTAATTACTTATGTCACACAGACACAAATATTCTTAGTTTGGTCTGCTTAGAACTTTATTGGTGATGGGGAAGACACACATTGTCATGCCAATATTGTTTTGATCATTGTACTACTATAAATTTTTTTTTAGCAGCACTTGAAGCTCAAGGCCTTGGATACTGCTGAACATGCTTTACTTCATTTATTATGCCATTCCAGTACACATGAAGAAAAGTCTTGGGTAAGATCTTAACTGGGGCTGACCCCTAGGAAAAAGCGGGCTGACCATCGGGAGCATGGAGTTGTAGGGACCTTGGTCATGGAGTGGTTGCTGAGTCACTCCCTTGGTCAGGGAGCAATTGTTGATTAAAGCCTCTGTAAAAGGCCAAATAGGGAATTGAGGTCTTGGTCGTTAGTTGAGGCTTGCACAGTGGCCTTAGTCAAAGGTCTATTTGGGACTTGGATTCAAGGAGCCAGAGGGTAAATGGGGAGTTGGAGCTTCAGCTGAAGGGTAATGACTTGGTATGCAGCTTTGGTCAGTAGTCCTTTTGAGGGTTGTATTTGTGAGCCAAGGCCTTGGTCAGGCATAATTGTGTAGTTGTGAGGCTTAGATTGAGGTGAATTGGCCTTAGTCAGGAAGCAAGAGGGAATAGGGGTCACATTTAGTGAGGGATTACAATGACTTGAGAAATTGGTCCCTTGGGTAGGTTTAGAATCATTGTTGATTTAGGATGTCTAGGAGTCAGATACTTGATGGGGAGTGGAAGTGACAGGGGAATCAGTTCAAAGTATCAGGGCCTGAGTTGGAGAATGCTTCAATTTGGAAATAGCACCAGAGGGAGGGAGTGGGAAGAGGATGAAGATAAGCATTTGGATCTGAGAGTTAAAATCTTGTTAAGGGTTAGAACTATGGAGTGTTTTGATATTTGTGGTATTGGGGATAATCAGGGAGTCAAGGGACCAAAGTGAAGTTGGGGGTGAGATTGATGAGTGCGGAGAGTGGGGATGAGATCAAATGGTGATGATAGTCATTGGGATTGGTAATGGGAAGAATGGGTCGGGTGGTGATGATGGTACCTTGTGTGAAGTTCCCAAAGGATACATGCTAAGCTGCCTGAATGGTGTTCCTAGCTCAGGGTTGGGATCTACTCAGGGAATAGTGCTGGTGTTTCTGAGAGCAGACAGTGCCAAATACATCTCAGAATAATATGGCCTAATTTCCAAGGCATCGCTCTACAGATTGAATAGGAAATTCTGTAATTCTGTGTGTGTCTGGTGTAGAAATTGCATTAGTGGCAGAAGTATGATTCAGAACTGGGAGTGCCTAACTGATTTTCCAGGTTAGATTGCTTCTACCCAGCGTATTGTCACATTTGATCCAGAAAAACTGTTGTTCATAAATGTAGCACTGCAAAAAGACCACAACATGTAAAAATTTCAGAGCCATTATTCTTTTGCAGTAATGTTGTTAAACTGCACCTCCTGGTGGAAGTTTGACATTACAATCATCTGCAAGAGTGAAAAATTATTTGGTTATTCTCATTGTGATAACTGTTCAAGGAACCATGTATTCAATAAAAGGTATTTAGTCCCATCTTAGAGCATTTGAGGAAATGTCGGTATTGAATTCTGGATTGCTTCCTAAAATGACTGGATTTAGGTGAAGGATTAAAAGATGTATATGAACCAGACTTGTGGACTATATCTTCATCAGCAAGCATTTAACAGTGGCGAGTGTAACCTATGAAACTAATCTGGACAATGATATTCCTGAATTTAAGTTGACCCCTGTGCTTTTAATTGCAAATAATATTTGTTAGGGTTTATTTCCAAATTTTCTTCTCTGTGATTTGGTAACCTAACTCTGGCTCACTTTAGACTTTCTGTAAATGATGGCATTGCACAGGAAAGAACAGGTATATGGTAGGGAGGTTTGTATGGACATCTTGAGGTTAAGAAAGTGTAACTCCAAAGGTGATAGTTTCACTTGACTCTCAATCAGATTAAATATTAGCTTTGATTTTTATGTGAAGATATCCTATTAAGTGAAGTAGCAAAAGCAGCTTTTGAAGAACCTGGCCAACATTCCCCACCAGGTTCAAATGCACATGAATTACCTGTAATTTAATGTCTAGACTGAATAATTTTAGTTGATAAGATAGACTGTAAGAGCAGAAACTTTAGAGAAACATAGACGTTGATCAAATCACCCACCTTCTATGTGAACATGAGAATGTAGAAGCAGGCTATACATCCCCTTGAGCCGATCCATCATTCAATAAGATCATGATTTTAAATCTCAGGTTGACATTCCCTTCTCATTTCTATGTCTTTTGATTCCCTTGATATCCAGAAATCTATGACCTTAGTTTTAAGTATATTAAGTGCTGTATCCAAACCCCCCTGGGGTAGATTTCATCCTCAATCCTAACAGGGTGATCCCAGATCCTGAGATTATGGCCCTAATTCTGTCAGTCCCTCTTAGAATTTTACATGTTTCAATGAGATCACCTCTTTTTTTTCTAAATTCCAATGACCTTTGACGTCCATACTCAATCTCTCCTCACAGGTCAACTCCTTTGTTCCAGGAAAGAACCTTCTCTGCACTAAGTCCAAGGCAAGTATGTCCTTCCTTATGTATAAAGATGGAAACTGTACTCAGCAAAGCCCTGTACAACTGGAACAAGTATTCACTAATTAAGTGATACCCAACTTGTAACACCTTGCCAAATGGAAAAATACTTGTTTATTCCTATTCTCTGTCTTTTAGCCAATTGTCTATCCTATTGGACCTTATTTTATGAAACAACATTTTGTGTGGTATCTTATTAGTTAGCTTCTAAAATTTATAGATTCTGTATTCCAATTTATCTTGCTTCCTACATCACCAAAAAGCTCCATTATAACCTATCCACATTCCTGACCTCTGGTGTTCCTGATCACATCCCCGGTTCTGTTCACATACCTGGCCCACAGTCTGGACCCCGACTCCAGATGCTTGGCTCTGGCTGCACATCTGGACCCCTACCTAACTCATGTTCTGGACTAATGAGTAAGCAAGATGCCAAACTATCAGGATTTTCAAACAATCAGGTGCTGGGTATTCATTGTCTTACATTAGGTTGTGAAAAACTGGGGCCCAAGCACTGATCCCTGCAGTGATCTACTAATCATTGCCTGTCAAACTGAGAAAGATCCATTCATTCCTACTCTTTGTTTTTCGTCCAATAACTAATTCTCAGTCTCAGCTAGAATATTACTCTCAATTCTGTATGATCTAACTTTGGTGACTAACCTCCCATATGGGACTTGATCAAATGCCCTTGAAACATCCTGTTTCCACCTTATCTACTTTCCGAGCCACATCCTTAAAAGAAGTCCAATAGATTAGTCTTCCTTCCTTTCAAAATCCACATTGGCTCTGCTCAATCCTATTATTCTTTCCAAGACGCTCTGATATTACCTTCTTCATTATAGGTTGCAGCATTTTCTTTGTCATTTACACTTTAGACTAAAAGGCACAATTTCATGGTACAATTACCTGACAATCAAGGGTCAAAACAGAACAAGGAACTGAAGGAAATAAGAATTAATCACAAAATACTAGAGATGTTGGTGAGTTTGAAAGTGGGTAAGTCCCAAGGACCTGATTTGTATCCCTCCTTTTTAAAATAATGGGGTTATATCTACTACCTTCTAATCTACAGGGACAATTCCAGAATCTATAGAACTTTGGAAGATGAAAAACAGAGCATCCACTATCTCTAAAAACTTTATCTTTCACAACTCTGGTATATATTTGCTTTCTCCATTTATACGTAGGGTAAAGTTTCATAGATTACTGTATTGTTCCTCTTACGCATACTTCTCTCATTGCACAATCTCCCATCTCCCTGTAAGTACTCCTGAAATGTATATCTTATTGAATGAGGTATTACTGAGTTGTTACCAGCATACTAAACCATCATTTCCATAGAACAAATTCTCTTCCCCTGAAAATAAATCATTTTTATGTGTGGAATATAATTTCCTCAGAATGAGGCGGTATTCAATGGTCTTGAAAATAATGAGAAAAATTAAACGTTTAATTAATATTTTAGGTTCTACCTTAATCTCATGTGTATATCTGATGTTTTCTTCTGTTCTTTGCAATATGTTTTAAGAAATTAGTTTAACAAAATCTTCTAATATTGTGGTTACCTGTGAGAATTATTCAATGCGCGTGATTGCTCAGCTTGCTTGATGACATCACTCTGGCTGGTCTCAAGTAGCTGAAATCCAGTAACTAATATTGGGAAGGGCTAATCCATGCCACAGTGTTTCTAAATCATTGTGTGCTGTTTTCTTCAAGATTGTTTGCTTCTGACTACAATATCCAGGAAAATAATCCTAAAACAAATATAGGGGAAGGGTGTAGAATAAAAGTCAGAAATTGTGCTTTAGCCAGTACAGGTGAAGCAAAAACTGAAAGATATTAAATAATTAAACAGGTGAGAGAGTTAGTAAATAGATGAGAAACATTAAAGGTGAATGACAGATTAGAATCTATGGTTCAAATAATCATTCTTTATAAAAGACATAGTGTTGTGGGTATAGATTGATCGAGTTGTGGCAGGAGACCAAACTGAAAAACACGACATCTTAGCATTACTGAGACCTTCAGGACAATGAGCTAAACATACCAGATTGCACAATATACAGGAATATAAGGTAAATGCCAGAGTTTAAGGGGCCATCCCAGTAATTAGAGAAAATTACTTAAATGATGGAAGATGATATAATGTTAAGTTAACAGTTGAAACTTTATGGTAGTATTAAGGAATATAGAAAGATAGAAGACTGTGCTGACAGTAATACCTGCAAAGTGTTAGAGCATATAATTGTAGAGATAAGGCAAGAAGGTAGTAAAGACAATGATTTCAATGAGGGATTTTAACTTACACATAAATTAGGATAAACAAATTGTCATATCAGAAAGGTAGTGAATTTCTGGAATGTATTCAGGATAACTTTCTACAATATTATTTCCTAGAATCAACAGGGGATAAACCATATTAGACTTGATATATAATAAGCCAAATTTATTTAACAGTTCAACAATGTGTGATAATTTGGCTAACAGTGAATATAACATTACTTGAATTTACTTCTTGCTTGAAAAGGAGAGATGTGAACTTGGGTTTTAGATTCTAGATTGGGACTGACATCGACGTAATAGGCAAATCTGTTAATGATTCAAGTAAGAATTCTAAAGCATAATTGACCATGAATTTGTGATGCAATAATATAAATATTTGGAGGAAAATGTAAAAATGAAAGAACATTGTTCACCATATTATAATAAATCTACCACTTGGAACAAAATAATTGGGAGCAGCAGGTTGTATTGCTCCAATGATAGCACCAGGCTCTCATAAGGTACTCAGTCAACATTCATTGAGCTTGTTTTTAAGACAGGAAAATTATTGTCACATGATTCATGGCTCAATTATTAATTAACGAAAGGTGCACTGCACAAAAACACAGAATTTAATTAAATGCACTTCCAGATGAACAAGCAGAATCCTTCAGAGATGTTGGTAAGGATCATAGAACATGTATCAGAATACTTACTAGTTGCTGTTATAGTGATTTTCAGTTCTTGTTTGTAGTATTTACAGTTAATATGGAAATGGTATGTAAATTGTTAATGTCAAGTTACTTATGTATGGGATTTATTAACCAGAAAACAACAGAAGTCAATGTGTCTATATTTTAAGCATATTGAGGGAATTCACAATTCACAATTTAATTCACAATAGGACCCTATACCCAAACACATTGATTAGACTAACACAGCAAACATCAGATGACCAAAGATATATAAGATATCTTTATTAGTCACATGTACATCGAAACACACAGTGAAATGCATCTTTTGTGTAGAGTGTTCTGGGGGCAGCCCACAAGTGTCGCTACGCTTCCGGCGCCAACATAGCATGCCCACAACTTCCTAACCCGTACATCTTTGGAATGTGGGAGGAAACTGGAGCACCCGGAGGAAACCCATGCAGACACGGGGAGAACGTAAAAACTCCTTACAAACAGTGGCCGGAATTGAACCCAGGTCGCTGGCGCTGTAAAATGTTACGCTAACCGCTACACTACCGTGCCACAGAAGCAAGGTGGCAAGGGTCAAAGAGAAAAAAAAACACTCAATTTGTGTTTTTGAACTTAATGTATTGAAAAAATATCTGGTCGATTCCTTTACAGGAAGCACAGTCTACTAAATTTTCAAATGAGTCTAGTAATAGGCTCATGAAGATTTTGCCATATCACTCTCTAGTATAACCACAAACACTTCTGAGAAATCACCTTTATAATATTACTGAAGCATTCATAGGATCTCGGAATTCAAAGTAGTTTGAAATATAGTGAATTTTACAAGTAAAAGTTGTAAAAAGCTGTTATTTATCTCCAATTGCAATTACAGAACTTTAATAAAATACAAACCAGATTACAAATAAGAATTCTTTTCCTGCTTTCAGAGTAATAGAAATGAGAACTGAAATTTCAAAGAGAATTAATGCAAAACTTAGAAAAATATTTTCATATAAATGCAGTTAGGATATGGAATTATCTGCTGGAAATTCTCATTGTTGTTGCATTAATGAAGCACCTTTAACATAATTCCTAAGAAGTATAAATGCAGTTTTATTTTTACTGGTGCTATTTGCACAACAGACTATTATCTTTGGAACAGAATAATTTGGAATTGTTCAAAGCTGTATGATTATAAAGTTGTATCCTCTTGGAAACCTCACCAAACACTAACCTTATATTACTGCCTTCTGCTTTGAAGGCATATCATATTTGCATGTACTGCAATTGTTGTTGATGATTCCAGACTTAATTTTTTGGTAGACTATAAACCACAAAATAAAACTTTGCATAACCACATCACAGAACTTCTGTTCTGTGGGTTTCAAGCATGGGTTTCATGTGTGTTACCTTTTTTGTGTTCATTCTTCTTGCAGTCTATCTAGAAGATTTAAATCTTTTCTCAGTTCCATGTTCTTATTCAAGATGTGGTAAAAACAGGGATATTTTGGTGTTACTAATTTTTTGATCGTCTTGCCACCTAATTCATGAGGAATCTCCTATGCACTGTTGATAAAACACTTTGTTCACGTTTCCACCCCAAACAAGTGCAAATGTCCATTCTCCACCCGTCTGAAAAGCTTATCTCTTTGACCCTTGTCATCTAAGCTACCACAACACCCTATTTCTACCATTCTTCTTCAAGGTCTTGAATATGCCAATACCTCCCAATAACATGTCTATTTATTTCACAATGATCTGCTTCAATACCTTTGGTTAGCTTCCATCCTGCTCACAAAATTAAAATTCTGCTCATCAAAGCTATTAATGAAAATCTCTGCTATTATGGCCATAATTCACTATCCCTCTTTATCCTTCTCGTGCTCTCCACTGACTTCCACATATTTGATGATCCTACCTTGCTTCACAGTATGTATGAAATTGACTCATTCTATGTTATTGCCCTTGTGTGATGCTATCTCAATTAGCTCAATGTAACAATTTCATTGCAAGTAATGGTTTTCCTTTCTATTTCAGTTTATCACTTCTTGAGTTCTTGAAGGATTTATGCTAGACGTTGTTTTCCTGCTCATCTGTTCACTGACATCAGTGATATCTTCATAAACAGAGTGGGTTGGGTCAAGAGAGATGTGTTTAGCTTTAGTTTGTACACTTCACAACCACCACATCTGTCTGTTTGTCTGCCTTTGCATATTCTTCTTTTGCCTTCTAATTCTGGCCTCCATGTACTCTCCTTCCTGTCATTGCTGATAAATGATTTTGCTATCTTGACCTTGGAGTCTGACCTTCTTGTATAAACTTTTCTACCTTGTTATCTATCTCTTTCCACACAACTCCCAATCTTTAACAGCCCTGTCAAGATCCGTCTTTTTAAAACAAGCTTTTGTTAGCTGCTGAATTACCTCTCAAAATTTTGACATCAAGGGTTTGGCGACATTTTTTGTGTGTCTGGGTCATTCAGAAAGAGCTACCCAATCTAATCCTACCTTCTAGATATTGATGCATTTAAATAGAAACTGTCACACACATGATATTATTAGAGCAGTGATCTTCATGGGAAGGTGGCAAAGAAGGTAATTTTTCCAAGTGTAGGTGGTGGGAGAGAAGTTAATACTTCCACTTTGATGACTGCTGTCTTCTGACAATCAAAATTCCTCAGAGGGATTTGCTAAACCTAGTTTCAGAAAACTGTGGAGGTGAAGAATCTTGAGAAAATTGGAGGATAACTTTACAGTAATGGACTTAACAAAAGTTGAAATTAATATTTTGAAAGAAGATGGCTGTTTCCAAATTAATCTGAGATGTGCAACATGAGGTGCAGGGCAAGAAAAAACTCTGTACTACAGACAGTCCCCTGGTTACAAAGAGTTCCGTTCCTGACAACTGTTTGTAAGTCAGATATGAACAAAAACGGTGTGTGGGAGAGGATCTCAGAAACAGCTGCGATGGGAGAGTGAGCAGGTGCAGGAAGAGTGGCTCCTACCCGACCTCACTGACTCAGTGAGTGAGCAAGTGAGCCTGCTCAGTGGT
The DNA here is from genome assembly GCF_009764475.1 of Pristis pectinata. Classification (NCBI taxonomy): domain Eukaryota; kingdom Metazoa; phylum Chordata; class Chondrichthyes; order Rhinopristiformes; family Pristidae; genus Pristis; species Pristis pectinata. The sequence continues at coordinate 17,467,162 of NC_067420.1, forward strand.
CCCTCTTCTGTTTGGCTCAACCTAGCCCCCAACTGTTGCTGTGTGGAGAAGGGGGAGGGGCTGGTAGGGTAAGAAGGCACTTTGGAATACCCTGTTCCCACGTGGCAGAAGATTCCTACAGTCCTGCAGCAGTCGGCAAATCCATCACCATCCATCCTGCCGGTCTCCCAAACACTCGTTCGTATGAATGGGTTGTTCATAACCTGGGGAGGACCTGTATTCTACATAATGCACTGCAGCAATTCATTAAGAGATTTTAGATTTTATCTCCCAGTCTTGTGCCTTCTACAACCTAGAAGAACAAGAACAGAATGCACATGGGAACAATAGCTCCAAGTTCCATAAGTGGGAGGATATTGAAAAGTGTGAAGGAACAGAGAGAGCATGTGTCCCACAGATCCTTCAAGGTAGCAAGAAAGGTGAAAGAGGCACATAGGTTACTTTCCTTTCCTGGTCAAGGTATAGAATATAAGACCAAGAGGATCATGAAGGAACTGTAAACAAAGCTTGTTATTGCCACAGCTTGAGCATCACGTTCAATTCTGGTCACTGCGTTACAGGAAAAATTTGATTTCACTGGAGTGGGTGCAGAGGAGGTTTAAGAAGGTGTTGCCAGGACTGGAAAAGTTTAGCTCTGATGAAAGATTGGATTAGTTGGGGTTATTTTCTGAGGAGACTTAGGGAAGACTTAACTGGAGTATATAAAATTATGAGGTGCCTAGATAGAATAAATAGCTGATAAATCAAAAACTGGGAGGCATAGGTTTTTAGTTAGAGGGGAGATTAGGAATTTTTTTTCCACCCAAAGGATGGTAGGGGTCTGGAACTCATAACCCGGAAGGTTGAAGAGACAGAAATCCTCACCACATTTAAAAAGTGCCTCAATACTTGAAGAATCTACAGGGCCACGGATCGAGGGCTGGGAGGTAGGATCAGATTCTTTTCCATGTGGCACAGACACAGTGGGCCAAATGGCCTTCTCCTTTGTTGTAAACTTGGTTCTATATTTCAAAGTTCCTCTCCAAGTAGCACATCATCCTGACGTGGACATATATCACTGTTCTTTCATCATTGCTGGGTTAAAATCCTGACAATTCCTATCTGACAGTAATTTGGGATAAGTTTCATAACACAACCAGCAGCGATTCATGCAGGCAGCTAATAATTACCTTCTCAAAGACAATTAGGAATAGACAATGAATGCTGCGATTGTGGTAACACCCATTCTGCATGAACACATAAAACAAAGTTAAGGTGACGCAAGCAGCCATTATGATGGATTCAGCCTAGAAAGATTAAGAAATAAAGAACTTATTGTAGCAATGTACATTTTTACAGCTTCAGTTGTTCCAAAATGATTTGTAGTTCATCATTTGCTTTTGCAGTGTAGTTACTGGTTTAACTGAGGAAAACATAAATACCAATATGTGTCCAGCAAGATCTATGAACAGCTGCTATAAAGATGGCTAGATATTTTGTGTACAGGGATAGTGATCGAAGTTAAAAGACCATTAGTGAACTCCACTGTTTTTATTCTAGCACAAAACCTGAGTAAGCAGATAGTTTTGGATAAATATTTCATTTGAAATAAAGCAACTCTGATGTTATAGTTTTCCTTTTTTATGTTCATAAGGAAGATTGCTCAGGCTGGAACTACAGAGATTCCCCCAGTCAGCAGGCAGGCAACTTTGGTCATGGAAAACTATTGTAGAATATTAGAATGGAGCCTAAATAAATTAGTTTCCTGCCAGTGATATTAGTGGATTCCGACAAACTTCAAATGTGAAGTTCTCTTCTTTGGGATTTGGTCTTGAGCTTCGTCATTATGATTCTATTTCCCTTATTGTTCCATACGGAATATTCCATACAAACCTGTAAATGTAATCAGATGAGAACACTCAGGATTATCTGCAAATATACATATATGTAAATAGCTGAGTGTAAGTAATACATTTGAAAAACAATTATTTAGATATGAAAAGATAGTGCTCGTATAAGCCTTTTAAGTGACAGGCAATATTCCAGCCAATAATTAACTTGAAGCTTGGAGTACAGGAGATTTCAGGTATGTGCACAGTTCCACTATACCTCCTGCACACAGAATATGTAAACTGTACTCCTCATGGTTATCTTTACAGCTATTACAGTACAGCTTTTGGAGTTTGAAAAGGAGTGATTTATTGAATAATTTATTAGTTTTTCAGGGTCTGCATATCAGTGGCAAGGACAGTATTTACTGTCCATGCTTAATTGCTCTTGACAAGATGGTGATGGATCACTTTCTGGAACTGCTGCAGGTGTCTTAATGAAGATACTCCTGCAATGCTGTTGGAGAAGGTGTTCCAGGATTTAGACTTAGTAATAATGAAGGAATGGTGACATATTTCCAAGTCATGATGTGTAAAACATAGAGGGGAACATGCAGGTGTTGGTATTCCTCTATACTTAAAGCCTTTGTCCATCTTAGTAGTAGAGACCTCGGTTTGGGAATGCTGTGAGAATAGTCAAGGTGAGTAACTGCTTTATAGATAGTACACACTGCAACCACAGAGTGCTAGTGGTGGAGGGAATTAATGTTCAGGGAATGGATGAATAATAATCAAGAAGGCTTCCTTGACTTGGTTGGTGTTGAGCTTCTTGATTGTTGTTGGATCTGCATTCCTCCAGGCATGTGGGGTGTACAACATCATGATCCTGACTTACTGTTTTAGATGGTGGAAAGACTAGAGTGGCACAATGACAAATCTAGTAGAGCTGCACCAGAGACCCAGATTCAGTCTTGACTATAAGTGCTGCCTGTGTGGTATTTGCACATTTTTCATGTGACTGTATATAGATTTCTTCTGCATGCTCTCCTTTCCTCCCATATCCCAAAGACATGCGGGTTGGTAGGTTAACTGGCCACTGTAAGTTGTTGCCAGTGTGTAGGTGTGTGGTAGATATGGGGGAAGCTGATAGGAATAAGAGGAGAATAAAAAATGGGATTAATGTAGGATTCATGTAAATGAATAGTTGGTATGGATTTGGTGGGCTAAAGAGCCTTTTTCTGTGATATGTCTCTTTATGACTCTGGGGATTCACTTACTTCAAGATACCCAGTCTCTGACTTGCTCTTGTAGCTATTGGCATTTATGTGACTGGTCCGTTTGAGTTTTTGGTCAATATCCCAAGATATTTATAGTGAGGGACTTCGCGATGGAAATACCATTGAATGATGTGGGCAGGAGGTTAGACTTTCTCTTGTTGGAGATGGTCATTACCTAGCACTTTTGCAGCATGAATGTTACACGCTACTTACCAGTCCATGTCTGCATGTTGTCTTGAGTTTTGCTGTAAACCACTATGAGTGCTTCATTTGCTGAAAAGTTGCAAATGGAATTGAACATTGTGTAATCATGAACAAAAAGTCCTATTTCTAATCTTATGATGGAAGGTAGGTCATAGATAACGCATCAGAAGATGGTTAGGCTGCCCTAACCCTGAAGAATTCCTGCAACAGTGTTTTAGGGCAGGGATGATTGATTTCCAACAACCAGAACTATCTTTTTTGTGAGGTATGACTCCAGCCATTGGAATATTTCCCCCTGATGCCAATTGATTTTAGTTTTAACAGAGTTTCTTGTTGAAATAGTGGTGAAGTGTTTTCTTGATATCAAAGACAATGACTCTCAACTCTCTCTGGAATTCAGTTCTTTGGTCCATGTTTTGTCCAAGGTTGTGGTGAAGTCTGGAGATAAGTGGTTCTGGCAAAACCGAAATTAGCACCTGTGAGATTATTATTGGTGAATAAGTGCCGGTTGATTGGACTGACAACAATAGCTTCCATCAGGTACAGGATACAGCTGGGATTTCTGGCTAATTAGGTGTTTCAACAAGGAAAACAACACAGTCCCTTTGGGGACATTACTTAACAAGGTAAGCCTTTGACCAAAATTAGCACAACCTGAAAGTTGCATTTGCATGTTCTTTGAGACTTTTTGCATAAATATATTGCGCTAACCTATTCAATTTTATTTTCTCATTGCTTAGAAACAATATGCAACTCTGAATAAGTTTTTACTGTAATTTTCCAGGTTTTGTGACTCCAAACTGCATTGACCTTTCCTCCCTCTACCGACTGCCCAATGTCATTGTATTGCCAACTCCCCAAGGTACAGGGCCTGACCTTCCAATACTCCTACTCCTCAATCTCCAGAGGAGGTCTCAGTCTTCATTCTCCACCCACTAATTTATAGCACAGCCTGATTCTTCTCGCCCTCCCAGCTCAAGGCACAATTTTGATTTCTTTCTCTCCGATACCATTCCACCACCCCTCCCCCAACCGCTGCCTACTACCAGCCACCTTCTTACTCAGGGCACAGAATCGATACTTTTCATGTCTTCCTGTTAGGAAAGTCTGCAAATGTTTAGTTCAAACCTAATTCTGCTTTAGTCAGATTCTGTTTGTGTGGTTGCACATTCAATTTTATGTTGAAAATTAACTGGGAATCATGGGACCACGAGTCAATGATTCAGTCCCCCCAAGTCTGTTCGACTAATCAATGAGATCACAGATAATCTGTGATATATCTACCCTTGCTCCATATCATTTAATATCAGCCTCAGGTTTAAAGTTAACAATTGATGTAGTGTCAACCAGTGTTTGTGGAAGAATTCCTAGTTTTTACCCCTCTTTGTATTTGGAAATATTTCCTATCGTTATTCCTGAAAAGCCTACGTCTCATTTGCTTTCTTGTCCTAGACTTTCCAACCAGCAGAAATTGTTTCTGGCCCTGTGTTATAAAATATGACTTCACAACATGCAGTGCATTTGGTTATCTAGCTGGATAAACTTTAAATTATGAAGTAAATTTTGAACACTTTTGTTAGCTATCTATGAATAGGAAGTACTTTTGGGTTACGTATAAAACCCAAAGTTAGAGTAAAGCCCTTTTTATTATGTTCCAAATGTCAAAATGACATTATGGTGTTGATACCATGTGACTGAAGACAGATAAACAACTGTCTCTTGAACTCACCTGCTTATATTAACTGACTAAATTTTGGGTTGTCGCTAACTTTCAGATGCTTTGTAGCTGCACAGATACAAGAAAAAAAGTAACCCGTCCTTTTAACTTTCATCATGAGTCATCTTTGTTTGCAACATAATTAGAACATTGTTTAATAATATGTTGAAAGAAACATTTTCCACATGCTGCTCAAAAGGTGTTCAGTCATCACTTCATAAATTATTGAGTCTGATTCATGTTCAGGTTAAAGCCATGTTCAATACCTCACCATGCTATACCTTCTTTAGAGTTACCATGTTTTAAGCATCTAACATAGATGACTCTCGTAGCTCTCCATAATTTTTTGTTTAGTTTACAAGATCCATTCAGGGGAGATTCAACCTTTTGTTTTAGAGCTTTGAAGAAGACAATGGATAAATCTTGGGCTCAGTTTTAATTGTGAGTGAGATTGTAATGGGCTGAAAGTAGTATCAATAAATTTACTGGACAGCTAATACTCATGAGGAGCCTACAACCACTCTCACAGTGTCCTATATCCAATTAAAAAATGCTTTTCTTTGTAGGACCACCTGTAGTGAAATTTAATGATAGGCGCATTACTGTTTCAACTTCAACAGGAGGTTCAGAATCAAGGGTGTAGATTGTAAACCTACTGAAGGGACAGAGAAGCAAAGATTTATAATGATTTAAACCTATTTTCAGGACACTCTCTTATAAAGACCCGATAAAATAGTGCACAAATTTTTTGAGGAAGGATCAGATTGACAATACAGATAATTTTAGAGCAGCTCTCATTACAAAAAGTGTTTTATTTTAACCACTCATAGCCAGATTGTTACATTTTCACTTACATACATGAAAGCACAAATGTTAGAATTTACTAATGTCCTAGTTTCTATTCATGTGGTTACTAAACAACAATAAGCCAGTCATGGTCTCACTTAGAGTACAGGAAATTATCACTTGTGGTTTTACTTGTTTGACAGCATAAGTTGCTTGCATTCACTTTTAGTCTTTATAAGCCCTAGGGACTTTAGAGCATTCTGCATTTGTATCTGAAAAGGACATCAAGTATCCATAATTTTACACACTATTTTATGCTTTAATTGTTAAAACAATTTAGATTTGTGCCTCTCCCACAAAATCTTGGCCATGTCAATTTATAAATTATGTTTTCTGAATTTAATCCAGCAAGTCTACAAGTAAGTTGACAGAAGAGATAGGGAGCAATTAATTTTTAGGAGAACCATACATCTCACCATGGAAGACTGCTAATAAATTTGCAGATCTGTAGGGCAGGTTGGGATATTGAAACTGATGGAGCTCCTTTTAATATCAACATCAGACCAAAAATTTTGCTTAGTCTCTTCCCCCATTTCACAACGTAAATGATAGATACTTAAATACTCCTCTAGATGCTTAGCAGCTGAATGGGAGAATCCTGCTGGTCCTGATTCCTCCTCCTTATCTCATCTAAAGTCCCAACAATAGTATCAACACCATGCCCCTGTACAGCATATCAGCCAAGACCCACTCGTTAGTCAGAGTCCTAATGTACTTCTCCAAATTTGAGAATACAGGAAGGGAGATTAGAGGGAATAGTTTGTTAATGTTAATTACTGTTTCTTTAACATGTCTCCTGCTTGCAAACTTTCAATGCCTGTCCATCTGCTGAAGCTTTAACTAATGTTCCATAAACAGTGAATGGACTAGAAATTTTCTCCCAATCTCTACCTGTGTGAATTTAGAAACAGTTCAGACAACGTGTGTGTTGATTATCCCTACGATATTTCGTTGTTTGGTAGGGCAACATACTGGAGAATGGAGTTTATCGCAAATAATCTTTCCTGCCAATTTCAGCTGCCTATTTGGAGGCTAGGAACAAGCCACAGACATCACTTAGTCACTGAACCACTGAACAATGCAGAGTACTTCCAACTTGCACTGACAACATGGTGGATGTAAGTCAGTAGTAGCCAGTTTGGTTGATGATAAGATGTGCTGTGCCTCTGTTTTGTAGGTGGTTATCAAGTTAAAAGAAAGGTTTGCATTTTAGGTTTTTAGCTTTAACTACTAGAAGTTTGACATCTACATGGAAGGGAGCCAAGATGGCTAGCAGGAACTTCTCTCGACCTAGGGCTCGCTGTCATGTTGGAGGTTCTGGAGCAGGCGCATAAGAAAGATTTTGCAGGCCGGATATAGCCTGTGGACCATATGTTGTGTACTAAGGTTTGAGTACCTCTGTATGGAAAATATACATGTTGAAATTATCTCAGGACAAACTTAAATTAACTGGCTGTCTCATATTTCAATCAAGTTTCTGTAATTTAAGAGAAGTTGAATGCTTAAAAGCAAATCATTTAGGTCACACAGTAATAGAACCATAGAACCATACAGCACAAAACAGGCCCTTCGGCCCACCATGTTGTGCCGTCCATCAAACCACCCTCACACTATCTAACCCTTTCCTCCTGCATAGCCCTCTATCTCACATTCCTCCATATGCCTATCCAACAAACTCTTGAACCTGTCCAATGTATCTGCCTCCACCACCACCCCAGGCAGTGCATTCCAAGCACCAACCACTCTCTGGGTGAAAAACCTCCCCCTGACATCTCCCCTGAACCTCCCACCCTTAACCCTAAAGCCATGCCCTCTCGCCTTGAGCATTGGTGCCCTGGAAAGGAGGCGCTGGCTGTCTACTCTATCTATTCCTCTCAATATTTTATATACCTCTATCATGTCTCCTCTCATCCTCCTCCTTTCCAGTGAATAAAGCCCTAGCACCTTAAGCCTTTCCTCATATTCCATACGATCTAATCCAAGCAGCATCCTGGTAAGTCTCCTCTGCACCGTCTCCAACGCCTCCACATCCTTCCTATAATGTGGCGACCAGAACTGAACACAGTATTCTAAGTGTGGTCTTTAACTAGAGTTTTGTAAAGCTGTATCATCACTTCGCGGCTCTTAAACTCAATCCCACGATTTATGAAAGCTAACATTCCATAGGCCTTCTTAACTGCTCTATCCACCTGTGAGGCAACTTTCAGTGAACTGTGAATATGAACCCCCAGATCCCTCTGCTCCTCTACACTGCCAAGAACCTTGCCATTTACCCTGTACTCTGCCCTGGAGTTTGTCCTTCCAAAGTGTACCACCTCACACTTCTCCGGATTGAACTCCATCTGCCACTTGTCAGCCCAGCTCTGCATCCTATCAATATCCCTCTGTAAGCTCCGACAGCCCTCCACACTATCCACAACACTGCCGACCTTAGTGTTGTCCGCAAACTTACTAACCCAGCCTTCCACCCCCTCATCTAAGTCATCTATAAATATCACAAAAAGTAGAGGTCCCAGAACCGATCCCTGCGGGACACCACTAGTCACTGCCTTCCAATCCGAGGGCACTCCTTCCGCCACAACCCTCTTCTTTCTAGCAAATCTAGCAAATCTAGAGAAACAAAGGATTGCAGATGCTGGAATCTAGATGAAAAATACTATGATGCTGGAGGAACTCAGCAGGCCAAGCAGCACTGGTTATGAACTGTGATCTGCATCTCCCCGTTGCCAGTCATTTCAACTCCCCCTCCCACACTATCACAGATATGTCAGTCCTCGGCCTCCTCCACTGTCAGGAGAATTCCAAGCACAAACTGGAGGAACAGCACCTCATTTTCCGTCTTGGAACCTTGCAGCCTAATAGCATGAACATTGAATTCTCCCACTTTAAATAATCCCCACACCTCTCCCACCCCCCCCACCCCCAACTATGCCTCTTTTCTTCCCTTTCCCAGCCTATCTCTCTTTCTACCCCTTTTTTCTTTCCTTACCTTTGACCCATCTCCTGGTGATCTGCCCTCCCCTCCTCCCCCACACCCGCCTATCACTATCTCTTACCTACATCTACCTATCACCACCTTGTGCCCACCTATCACTGCTCTGCTTTTCCCTCCTATATATCAGGCTTCCCCTTTTCCTATATTCAGTCCTGAAGAAGGATCCTGACCCGAAATGTTGACCGTCTGCTTTTCACGATGGATGCTACCTGGCCTGCTGAGTTCCTCCAGCATCTTAGTATTTTTCATCGTGCAAATCTAAATTGACTTTGTTTTTATGCACTTTGTTCAATAGAGGGCAGTATTCAGCACTTATTCTATGATCACCCTTCTGGTCTGAATGATTTGATTTAGGGTTGGCTTTAAAGTTGATTGTAGTACTGCTTTGTACTAATATTTCCATTGGGAAATTAATATACAAAAATATTCCATCATTTTAATAGTTTTCATGATAGGAGGACAAAATACTTTCTTGACTCAGGACTTCAGCTATAGTATAGGGAACTGATGCAGAGTGTAATACGCTAAGATTATATACATAGAAACAAGATACATCCACTGATACATTATTTTCAGCCCGCAAAAGCAGGTAGAGCAGCACTAGGATTTGAGTACAATGAAGACTTCCCCCAAGTGGAAACTTTCATTTAATCTACTCATGCATTATTACTCCTCAAGGAGACCTTCCTGGCAAACTGCTGCCAGGATTACTTGGTTGTACCCCCACAGGATTCTTGGGTCTCTTACAAAGAGAATGATTCCTGAGATTATGTTTTTCATCAAGTCATCTCGGTGCTTATGAGCCCATGCGAGCACTCTCCAACCAGGGTGAAAATTGATAAGGAGGGAATACTAGAAAGGAAATACCTGAAGTGAATGTCACCTGATCTAGGTGGGTTGCATCTTATTTGCTGAGAGAGGTGGGCATGGAAGTTGCAGAACAGCTGGCCGTAATCCCCCATCCTATGGAAGTAGTTCAAAAACAGTGGAGAATGGCAAATGTTATACCATTGGGCAAGAAGGGATAAAAGGACAATTCAGCAATGACTGGTTGGTTTAACTATGGTAGTGGGAAAGCTTTCAGACAGCTATTTTCCCTCGTAGCTGGAGAAACCTGAATTAATAAAGCAGAGCCACACAGACTTGTTAAAGACACACTGTGTTTTTGATAAGAAAGTGTTAATGAAGATAATATGGTAAGTAGACTTTTGAAAGAATTCCCACATAAATCATTGATATGCAACATGGACACTAGTGGAATAAAAGGGACTATGGCAGCTTCCCTGATTTTCTGTTGCTTCCATATCTAGGGTGGAAGATTACAACCAGCAATTGGCTTAGGCACAGAAAACAGAGAGTTGTGGTAGCTTTTTTAAGATTGGATGGAATTAAACACGTGTGTTCCCCGGGCGTTTATGCTGGGTTATATTAGTCACTTTGTTATGCAAAATAAAATGTTCAAACTTGTGGATGACACAAAACTCAGAATATGGTAAGTTTTATAACTCTAACAGGTGTATGAGAACAGCGAGACCTGGGTGTACATGTGCATAAATGTTTGAAGGTGAACGTACAAGATCCTTTGTCAACAGAGGTACAATGCAAAGGGATTATGTTGCACCTTTGTAAAGCACTTGTTAGGCCACAGCTAGGGTATTGAGTGGTTTTAGGGACAAAATCCTGTGCTATATAAACTAAAGGCAAAACAGAGACAAGGAAATCATGATGAATCTTTAGAGAATACTGTTTTGGCCAAGACAGGACTATTGTGTCCATTTCAGGGCCCCACATTTTAGGAAAGATGTGAAGACTTTGGAGAAGGTTCAGAAGGTACTTAGCGAAATAATTCCAGGGATGAGCGACTTTAATTATACTGATAGAATGGAGGAGCTAGAATTGTTCTATTTGGAAGAGAGGCAGTCATAATGAGATCTGAAAGAGATATTTAAAAATTAGGAATATAGACAGAATAGATAGCAAAGATTTATTCTCATTGGAGGAGGAATACAGAACTAATGGAACAAAAGAACCAAATGTGACATAAGGAAACTTGTTTTATACAATGGGTGGTTATGGATCTAAAATGTACTGCCAGGATAGTAGTGGAAGGAGATTTAATTGTAGCCTTCAAAAGGGAGCAGAATTAGTATCTGAAAGGAAAGAATTTGTAGGGTTATAGGGAGAGATTGGTGAAGTAGGACTAGCTGGTGTGCTTTTCCATGAAGCCAGTACAGATTCAATGGACTAAATGGCCTCCTTCTGCGCAGTAATGGTTCTGTGATTGGGTGAACAATGATCCATCTTTCTAGTAAATCTTTACTGTATCCTCACCAGAATCTTCATATCCTTATTAAAGTGTTGTACCCTTATAAGATACAGTATCGCAGCTCAGAATGAACAAAATTCCATATAGGATTAGCGTAAACTCTGCCGTAGTTAGTCTATTTTAACTGAATTAATTGTCCTTCCACCTGTACAGATTTGTGTACAATTACACCCAAGCCTTTCTGTTCTTGCATCTTTTTAAACTTGTATTATTAACAGTTTAGAAGACTAAGAGGTGACTTGATCGAAACATGTGAGATTCTAAAGGGTCTGGACAGGGAAGATATGGAGACACAAGAGACTGCCGATGCTGGAGCAACAAACAATGTGTTGGAGGAACTCAGTGGGTCATGCAGCATCTGTGAGAGGAAAGAAATTATTGAGGTTTCGGGAGGACTCCTTCTTCCCTCCCACAGATGCTGCATGACCTGCTGAGTTCCTCCAGCACATTGTTTGTTGCTCCAGCATCGGCAGTCTCTTGTGTCTCCATATCTTCCCTGTCCAGACCCTTTAGAATCTCACATGTTTCGATCAAGTCACCTCTTAGTCTTCTAAACTTCAGGGGATCAGCTTTTTTGCATAAGACAAGCCACCCATTGCAGGTATTCTCAAGTAAACTTCTCCAAACCACTTCCAATGCATTAAATTCCTTGCTTAAATAAGGAGACTAATGTTGCACACAATAATCCAGCTGTGGTAAAACCAATGCCCGATATAACTGAATCATAACCTCTCTAACTTTATTTTCAATTTCCCTTGCAATAAACAATAATATTCTGTTAACTTTCCTAATACTGTACATGCATACTAAACCTGTGAGTCATGCATCAGGACATCCAAATCACTCTGCATCTCAGAGCTCAGTAGTCTTACACTGTTTAGATGATATGTTTTTTTCTGTAATCACTTACCTTTTAGGTAACATACATTTTGAATGTAAAAATAAACTAATTCATATTTTCCTACATTGTACTCCATTTCCCTGATCATTCACAACTCATAATTTTGTAGCCTCCTTATGTTCTCTTTACAGTTTAATTTCCTACCGTCTTTGTATTGTTATGAGAAAATTTAGCAAACATATCTTTGGTGCCTTCATCCAAGTCATTAATGTATTACCATATTTCGAACTTTTCTATCTACACCTGGTACTGAAATCAGCAGATATAACAGCCTCTTCCTTCCACGTTACATTTACGTACAAGAGTAATACTGGTAGAGGACAACTTTTGTTGTGAAGTGTGCTATATTAGACCATTCCAAAGGGAAAGTAACCTGTAACAAATCATTTCTGTATGCTATGTATATGGTATCCAAACACTGCTAGATTTTGGGGCTTGGCATAAGAAGCTCCTGCACCAAATAAAATTATAATGAGGGGGAGATATTCATAACATCTGCTGTATTTTTCAAGCCACATTTCCATATGTCATTATTTCTATTCCCTTTATACCTACACAATTATTGAAAGAAAGAACTGTAATTTCATTTGCAATTCTGGCTCTGTAGTTCTCCTGGATTCAGCATCTTTCATTCATGCAGGGTTGCCTTGAAGTTAGTATAACGTCTCTCATCATATCCCCTTATTACACTTAGTTTCCCTCTGAAAGTCTTCCTGCATGTTTTGCAGTTAAAAAGGAGCATAATGGGAATTTTATACATGCCATGGAAACAAAGCTGCATCGCGAGAGGAGAGCTTCTACCACCACCTATTGGCCATGATGCAAATAATTGACACATAAGCAACAATACATTCACAAAGGCTGAGATTCATCAGGGATAGACTGAGATCTGTATGTCTTGTTTTATATAGTGACTTCCAGCACATGCCGGGGCAAGCATATTATTGCCATTGGCTTTAAATGTCACTACAGCTTTGAACTCTTTTTACCTTCCAATATATTGCAGGCTGGGGTGAGGATATCTGCAACATCAGCTGCATTCTACATACACATTAATCAGATGAGGTGCACTGTTTGTATTATATTAGTTTCTTTATGGGCAAGAAGGATCACTAGGAAAGCTTGGGATTTTTCCAAATATCAGGATTTCCGAACTGTATGGTATGATTGATTCCATATATACAGACCACAGTCACTATTAGTGGGAAATGCACCAAGCAGGTCAATTGATACGTTGCTTGAATTTGACCTCCTGCACTGGGTAATGCTGGTAAATAGCTCTGGCAGCAATTATAAGGCATTTATTTTAAAGTAGAGCATGATACCCCCATTATTGCAGCCTAATTAAAGGGCATAAGATTAGATCCTGGCAAGGAGGGATAATATTCTGTACATTTTCTCTTCCTTCTGCAGATGTCATTTGTCTTTGGAATTGTTAGCAAATTGTGTACCCTTAGGTGGCAACTGCAGATCATTGACCATTCATTTGGGGGCAGATGGCCCACTACTGGACATCACTCTTTCCCTTAAGTATTTAATAAGATGTATTTTTTATTTCCTGTGGTGAATTAATTCACTGGAAATAAAAGCTGGGATATCATAGATGGGATACTGCGTTTCTGTCAGTTGATTTTCACTGGTTCACTGTAGAGTGAGATAATCAGACCTGTGTCCCTATATTCCCAGACCATCAAGAATTTTAAGGATGATTTTTTTTGCCAGATGTAAATTGCCAAATGTTTGAGACTGGAAAACTAATAGAATTAAGATCCATTAAACTTCCAAGAATTTATGCAATAGATGAATTATCATGACGTGCATATAGTCATAAACAGCTTTTAATGCAGATCCTGATGTGATTTATATTTTGTTTGCATTATAACAAAAATCTTCATCTTGCCCATCCTCATCTGGGAATGAATAGCTAAACCAATCCTGTGCCATATTTGTTCAAGTCTTTAAAAGCATTAAGTAGCAGGCTGTAGTGGGGGATTGACAAGAGTGGAACAAGGACATCAAAGGTAAGGCTGAGGGACTGATTAAACAAATAAAGGTTATAATGAACCAGTCAGCTCCTTCCATTAGTGGAATAGTAATAATTGAGAAGAAATTATTCTTTGTTATCTATGTTTTTGGACTTAAAAATAATTCAATTAAATTTCATAATAAAATATAGCTTTAGGAAGCTGCATGGAAATTAGACATGAATTGCTGTTTTTAATATTTCTAAAATTCTACATTAGACTAGACTTGATAAAGATCAGCGAAGTCCCTGTGCTGACCATGTATGACCATGTCATAATGAAAGCCAGAAGTCTACAGAAAGTGGACTAGCATCACATTGTTTCTTGAAACAATCTGGGTCATTTATGATTTAAGCATTCTTATTGCATTAATGGATTTTAGCTGAAGAGATAAGATCAGGGAAATAGAACAAAATGTGGACAGTTAAATTTTAATTTGGTGGTTATGTCTGGGTGTTCAATTGGCCTAGAAACATATCAGTTATGTAGTAATAAAAAATACTAGAGCAGGCCTTTTATATGTTTACATGCAAGGAAAACAATGCTCATATTCAAAGAGTAAAGCTTAATTTTAAATCTCGGTTCCTTTTGACAACAGTATCTTTATTTTTCCAGTCTCCAGCCTTTTTGTGCTAAGCATGTGACAAACATTTGGTACAATTTGCAAAGAAAGCTGTTATTGTTTTGTTAGTTACTGTAATCTAACTAAAGGACAAATGTATCATTAAATTGCACTGTACAGATTTACCATGTTCTACACCACAGAATGGTAAGAAATTTTGCTGAAAATTTAGCTCAAGGGTAAAAAAGTCTTTTAACTGTTAAAAAAAAGTCATAGGTATGTAAAGTACACTATTCTGTTGATGTAATGCTGAGCAAAGACGTGGAATCCTGGCTTTAAGTTTTCCTCAAGGAAAGCTTAGAAAGAGCTGGTTGTGAGGGTCTTGGAGTTAATGTAACTTGATAATTGTTCCACACTTTCATTTGTTCATCATAAATGTTGCAGGATGCATCACAAGGTAAAGTTATTTATTATCTATATTAACATATTTCAGTCAGTACTTGTTATGTGTGACTGTTTTTTGAGGCCTGCAGAAATATATTTTCCATCAAACTAAATAAAGTAGAAAGATTGCAGTGAAAAATGTTTCCATTATAATTCAGACCTTTCTATTTCTACATACTAATACACAACATTAGGAATCAGTAGAATATTGTTGAAGATGTAATGTGAAAGATAAAAAATGGAAATGTTCAGTGATTATTTATTCATTAAACAGTATGATGAAAATTTTTTAGTTTCATTTATTTATCTGATAATCAAAACCACAGGAGCTTACTTATGAAAACATTCCTCATATTACCACTGGCTATTTTGCTAGTCACATTCAAATGTTGTTCTTCTGGCATTCTCCAACTTACCACACAATTTTTATTTTCAGGCATTAGCATAAATTTTGATCTTCACTGGATGGATGGCGATACAGGGACACAGTTACAGCTGCAGAAAGGGTGGATAATGTCGAAGGATCCTCTCTAGAGTTAGTATGGGTGGATCCTCTCTAGAGTTAGTATGGGTGGAAGTTAGGAACAAGAAAGGAGCAGTTACTCTATTGGGAGTATCCTATAGGCCCCCCAGTATCAGCAGGGATACTGAGGAGCAGAATGGGAGGCAGATTTTGGAAAGATGCAGAAATAACAGGGTTGTTATCATGGGAGACTTCAACTTCCCAAATATTGATTGGCACCTGCTTAGTGCCAAAGGTTTAGATGGGGCAGAGTTTGTTAAGTGTGTCCAGGACGGATTCCTGTCACAGTATGTTGACAGACTGACTAGAGGGAATGCCATATCAGATCCAGTATTAGGTAATGAACCGGGTCAGGTGACAGATCTCTCAGTGGGTGAGCATTTGGGGGACAGTGACCACCGCTCCCTAACCTTTAGCATTGTCATGGACAAGGATAGGAGCAAAGAGGATGGAAAGATATTTAATTGGGGAAAGGCAAATTATGAGGCTATAAGGCTAGAACTTGTGAGTGTGAATTGGGCTGACATTTTTGTAGGGAAATGTACTATGGAGATGTGGTCGATGTTCATGGATCTCTTGCAGGATGTTAGGGATAAATTTGTCCCGGTGAGGCAGTGAAAGAATGGCAGGGTGAAGGAACCATGAGTGACAAGAGAGGTGGAACTACTAGTTAGGAAGAAGAAGGCAGCATACATAAGGTGTAAGTAGCAAGGATCAGATAAGGCTCGTGGGGAATACAGAGTAGCAAGGAAGGAACTTAAGAAAGGGCTGAGGAGAGCAAGAAGGGGACATGAAAAGGCTTTGGTGAGTAGGGTTAAGGAGAATCCCAAGGCTTTTTTCTCATACGTGAAGAGCAGAAGGATGATGAGGGTAAAGGTAGGTCCGATTAGAGACAAAAGGTGGGAAGATGTGCCTGGAAGCTGTGGAAGTGGGTGAGGTTCTCAATGAATACTTCTCCTCAGTATTTACCAAGGAGAGGGGTCTTGATGACACTGGGTACAGTGTTGGAAAGGTTAATGTTCTAGAGCGTATAGATATCAAGAGAGAGAGGATGTGTTGCAGCTGTTAGAAAATATTAGGACAGATAAGTCCCCAGGGCCTCACAGAATATTCCCCAGGCTGCTTTGTGAGGCAAGGGAGGAGATTGCTGAACTGTTGGCTGGGATCTTTGAGTCCTCGTTGTCCATGGGAGTGGTACCGGAGGATTGGAGGGTGGCAAATGTTGTCCCCTTATTCAAAAAAGGTAGTAGGGATAGTCCAGGGAATTACAGACCAGTGAGCCTTACGTCTGTGGTGGGCAAGCTGTTAGAAAGGATTCTAAGAGATAGGATCTATGAGCATTTAGAGAATCATGGACTAATTAGGGATAGCCAGCATGGCTTTGTGAAGGGAAGATCTTGCCTCACAAGCCTGATAGGGTTCTTTGAGGAGGTGACCAGGAAGATTGATGAGGGTAGTGTAGATCTGGTCTATGTGGATTTTAGTAAGGCATTTAACAAGGTTCCACATGGCAGGCTTCTTCAGAAGGTCAGAGGGCAAGGGATCCAGGGAAGCTTGGCCATGTGGATTCAGAATTGGCTTGCCTGTAGAAACCAGAGGGTTGTGGTGGAGGGAGTGCATTCAGATTTGAGGGCTGTGACTGGTGGTGTCCCACAGGGATCGGTTCTGGGACCTCTACTTTTCGTGATATTTATTAATGACTTGGATGAGGGGGTGGAAGGGTGGGTTAGCAAGTTTGCAGACGAGACAAAGATAGGTGGTGTTGTGGATAGTGTGGAGGGCTGTCGAAGCTTACAGAGGGATATTGATAGGATGCAGAGCTGGGCTGAGAAGTGGCAGATGGAGTTCAATCCGGAGAATTGTGAGGTGGTACACTTTGGAAGGACAAACTCCAAGGTGGAGTACAAGGTTAATGGCAGGATTCTAGGCAGTGTGGAGGAGCAGAGGGATCTGGGGGTTCATATCCACAGATCACTGAAAGTTGCCTCACAGGTGGATCGGGTAGTTAAGAAAGCTTATGGGATGTTAGCACCAATGCTCAATACAAGAGGGCATGGCTTTAAAGTGATGGGTGGGAAGTTCAAGGGAGATATCAGAGGAAGGTTTTTTGCCCAGAGGGTGGTTGGGGCATGGAATGCACTGCCTGGGGTGGTGGTGGAGGCTGATACATTGGTCAAGTTCAAGAGATTGTTAGGTAAGCATATGGAGGAATTTAAAATAAAAGGGATATGTGGGAGGAAGGGGTTAGATAGTCTTAGGCGTGGTTTAAAGGTCGGCACAACATGGTGGGCCGAAGGGCCTGTATTGTGCTGTATTGTTCTGTGGTTCTATGGTTCTATGTTATTACGCTGTCGAACCAACACAATGATTGGGACTTCGGAAAAACTGCGTCCAATGGCAAAAGAGTAAGTAATCAGAGGACACAAATTTAAGGTGATTGGCTAAAGAAGCCGAGGTAACACGGGAAGTTTTTTTTACACAACAATCTTAATTGCTCTGTCTGAAAGTGTGGAAGACACAGATTCATTTATGATATTCAACAGTAACATTTGGCTAAGTACATGAAGGGAAAGATTTGCAGCACCATAAGAAAGAGCAGCTAAATTGAAGAGCCTACATTTGCCTCAATAGCATACTTCTGTGCTTTATTGAATAGAAAAAAAATTGGATGGGTTCCACTCTGCTAGTGAAGGTTAAATTTTGCCACAAGTAATAAGTCAGCAAACCATGACAGGTACGATGAAGGCATGCTGTTACTTGATCTGACACCCGTAACCACCAACTCAGATGCTGACACTGTATGCCATAAAGGGTTGCATAAAGATGGTATCTGCATGCAATGAATTGCATCTCTCAAAAGATTTGTTCAAGAATTAAGGATAGCCGATTAATGCCTTTCCTGTTGTTTGGCGTCCAGACAGGTTGTGTTCAGGGAGTGATGTTCCATTCTTAAATTGGGCTTCTAGGCTTTCTTTCCTGTAGCCTACAGCGTCAAAGCAGTCTTCCACTGGCCATGGTGTAGCTATTTGAGGGATGCTGCATATGAAATCTGGACAGGAGAAGGCATGGAAGATGGACACAAAAGATTTGTACAAGGATGATTAGTTTTCTTTCTTTTTGGTCTTGCTTCAATGTATAAATATAACAGAGTATTGTTTGTTCTTGCATACATTGATCTTGTTCAAGTAGATGCTGTGTTGATAAGGAACAGAGGAAGGATAGGATGGGAACTGTAGTGGTACAAGGAACTATTTTCTTTATTTTTATTTACTTATGGGATGACGGGCTAGCACTTATTGGTCATCTATAAAGGCCTTACAGAAGTGAACAGCCATAGTCTTTGTTCAACTACAATGGAGTCTTATAGATATATTTCTTAGAGATGAAAGTGCATGTGAATGTGGTGTAATTGGATTTTGAGAAGACTTATGATAAGGTCCCACACAGGAGGTTGGTCCACAAAGTTAAAGCACACAGAACTGGGGTTAATATGGATTGAGCATTGGTTATTGGATGGAAAGCAAAGAAAGCATTCACTTCAGGAATGTATTTGATCTTGCATTTTTTATGCTATTGTCCCTGGCATCATGCACTAGGAGCAAGTGATCTACATTTCTCACCCATCTCCTGGTACCATCTATTTCCACTATTTCAAAAAGTCCCATCTCCTCATCCCCAATCTTCCTGGAGGCCTCGGTACCCAGACTCTATCATTCTGATTGAATTCCTTTTCTCTGCCTGAACTCTACTTTTGCTTCTAAACTGGACTGACCAAGATTTAACCATGTCCTGAGACTCCTATGCATTATCATTTCCATTGCAGTGTGTCCTGGTGTGCATAGCCTGGAAAATAACGCTACAAGCCATTTTTTTCACAATGACATTTGATTGACCTTCTGTGACCTATTTCTGCAATGCCTCCTCCGCCAAATGGACTGACCTTTCCATTTCCACTTTTATTTGAAGACAGATAGTTAGAAGAACTAGCCAGTTCTGACTACAGCACGCCCAGACAGAAGAAAAGGTGTTGTTCCTCAAACTTACATTGAATCTCATTATAAACACAGTGATTCATTTGCAGTTCTTCTAATCTAGTGCACTATATTCAATTATCACAATGTGGTCTTCTTTACGTTAGAGAAACCGAACGCAGATTGGGTGATTGTTTTGAAAAGCACCTATGTATAGTCCAACGGGAGCAACCTTCAACTTCCAGTTACTTGCCACATGAATTCTCCATCCCACTCGCACTCTGACCTATGAGTTTGTGGCCTCCTGCACTGATATAATACTCTCTCTGCATCGGAACTAGCCAATTCTGATGTAGGTAATCTATCTGTAATATTGACTCAGCTTTTCACTTTCCACTAGCATGGCCTGACTTACTGGGCATTTCCCACAGATGTGCATTTCACAGCTTGTACCTATCCTTTTGTTTGTGTTCTCCCTCTCTCTCTCTCCCCTATCAATATAGATGGTGTCATCAATGGCTTAGCACCAGAGCAATCCTGGCCTCACCCTGTTAGAGACGTTCCCTTTCTCCCATCCATCATCCCCCCACCATCTCTGCAAATGCTGGAGTTCTGATACAAAACCAGAACATTCTGGAAACACTCACCAGGTTACGCAGTATCTATGGAAAGAGAAGCACAGTTAATGTTTCAGGTCAAAGACCCTTCAGGTCAGGTGAAATGATTAACAATTATATTGTTGTTTTAAAATTCTGTCACAACATTGCACTTGGACTGAGATAAGTTTGTATGTCAACTAACTGATGAGTTAGTCGACTTACAAATGCAAAAATATCAACCTTAATGTGCATATTGGTAATGGCATCTTTCTGAACTTCTAGACATATCCATTTCTCGTTATTGAATAGTCTCTAACACTGTCATTTTTCATATCATTGTCTTGATTATTAATCTCTAATATTGAAAGTTTTGTTTTAATCAATGGTATTGGCATCTTGGCTATTTAAAATGTGCTCCCAGCATCGCTTATCCTACCTGATGTTGAGGAATTGGCCTTTCTGTAGTTTTCTATTGTAGTTGTTCCCTCAGGTCCACAACCACTTTAGCTTGCTGTATTCTGTTCAACCTGACACAGCAGTTATGGAGCATTGCTCTCTACAACAGAAACATCGCTCTTATCTGAATTGATACATTTTTTGTTGAATTATTCTCAAAATGATTCACATTACAATGGTGAGAGACTCCACAAAATCTGCTTTCATGACACTCATGTTCATATAATGCATACTCAGTGTCAGAGCACCCCACCCGCCATTGGTCCTGTCGTCCATATACCATTTTTATGCTAATATTCCTTTGCATTTTTAGAGGACAGTTTCATTGATGTAACTATCTTGTATGTCCTTTTAATTATAGTGTGTTTAGTAGCTTGGATAAAATGTGCTCATCAGTTAGTTAACATACAAACCTATCTCAGAGTTCAAATCCAAGAACATTCTTAAGCTGCAATGTTGTGACAGAATTTTTAGAACAATATAATATGGTAGGTCAAATATGTTGGTGGAATATAGTCTTAATGGTAGGACTCTTGGCAGTGTGGAGGATCAGAGGGATCTTGGGGTCTGAGTCCATAGGACGCTCAAAGTGGCGGTGCAGGTTGACTCTGTGGTTAAGAAGGTATATGGTGTATTGTCCTTCATCAATCGGGGAATTGAATTTAGGAGCTGTGAGGTATTGTTGCAGCTATATAGGTCCCTGGTCAGACCCCACTTAGAGTACTGTGCTCAGTTCTGGTCGCCTCACTACAGGAAAGATGTGGAAGCCATCGGGAGGGTGCAGCGGAGATTTACAAGGATGCTGCCTGGGATGCAGAGCATGCCTCATGAAAGCGGGTTGAGGGAACTCGGCCTTCTCTCCTTGGAGAGACGGAGGATGAGGGGGGACCTGATAGAGGTGTATAAGATGATGAGAGGTATTGATAGGGTAGATAGTCAGAGGCTTTTCCCCAGGGCTGAATTGATGGCCACAAGAGGACATAGGTTTAAGGTGCTGGGGAGTAGATATAGAGGAGATGTCAGGGGTAAGTTTTTTACTCAGAGTGGTGAGTGCGTGGAATGAGCTGCCGGAAATTGTGGTGGAGGCTGATACGTTAGGGTCTTTCAAGAGACTGTTAGATCGGTATATGGAGCTGAGTAAAATAGAGGGCTATGGGTAAGCCTAGTAAGTTCTAGGGTAGGGACATGTTTGGCACAGCTTTGTGGGCTGAAGGGCCTGAATTGTGCTGTAATTGTTCTATGTTCTATGTTCTAATATAATTGTTAATCATCTCTCCTGACCTCTGGTTTTGGGTTCTAAACTTAACTCCCCACAATCTGTGATGGTGCAGGGTTGAAATGGTTTTGCAGCTTTTCCATTATTTCATTAAGTGAGCCTTGAATTGTCCAAAAGGGTACAAATAAGTATCAGACCCTATTTCTACTCACAGGATCACCTTCTTGCATTCCTGTATGGCCTCATTCCAAGCATTTGCCCTCACATTTTACTTCGCTATTTTTATATGTTGTTCAACCTAAAAATATTTTTCATTCACTTGATGTAAAAATGAAAGGGCCCATGCACTTTGTCATAACTACTGAGATTTGCAAGGTAACCAGTGTGGGATTGGATGCCATTTTGTACTTCCAGTTTGACCATTCTTAGGCTGGCCATTTTATTTACATCAAATTTGCAGGTGCTACCTTTTTTTGCTTGTGGTTATGAATGCACCTCAGATTAACTGCAATTAAAAATGGGCTTCACAAGCTCGACCTACAAATGCAGACCTGTAGCTAAATGATATACTTTACAACTTCATCCTTTTTAATTGCCCTGGTTCCTTGCCATCCATCCTTATCACCTCTGGACTACTGAGTTGGACAACTTGTTGTATCTTGCGTTGCCAGTAGGGGGAGTCAGGAAGCGAAAAATAAAAGATGGCTGCTTGCAAATGAACAATATATCGTCCTTTCTGTATTATCCTGACATGGGTTATTACCGGCCCATGAGATAAAATTGACTTGCAATGGATACTACAAATGTCCTATACATTGCTTTGGATTGTTTGACTAACCAGCTATTGCAGTTATTACAGTTAAGCCACTACAGTTGGGAAAAAAAGCTCCAGAGCAGTAAAATGGCACCAACTGGGAATGTAGCACAATACGCGCGATCTAAATACTTCAATTCCTCTCTGGAACATTCTAATTGGTGATTAATGGCAAATAATGTTGCAGATGAGAAAAAAGCAGATATATTCCTTGCTATGTTGGACTTCTCAAGTTGGTGGATTTGACTTATACAGAACTTAGTGAAACACTGGCCTGAGCTTGAAGTGTTTTGACAATTCCCATTGCAGAACATTTTAGATTTAATTATTGGCATCAAGAGGAAGGAGAAGCTTTTGCTGACAACATCACTGTATTGAGGTGTCTGACAAGTTCCTGTGCTTTTGATGCATTCCTTGAAGATGCTCTCTGACATCAGTTTGTCTTTGGTCTCCAAGGGGAAGCTTATCACAAGCAGTTGCTTTCACAAGAGGATTTGACTTTTAAGTCAGCCTGTGTTATTGCATTGGCTTTGAAACTAGCCTGTAAGGATACTAAGGAGTTAACATGCCATTCTGACCCAACCTGAAGTGCTGTTCAAAGAATCCACATGGCACTTTAAGGCAACAGGAGTGCCATAGGGGTGAAGTGGATCTCCTCCATTTCCTTAGCAAACACAGGGTGCTCAGAAACACACTCTTCAACCAATGTCACACAACACAAACAAGTATGTTACCATTACGGTGGAAACCACCAATAAATTTCCTGTAGATTTTATCAGGAGAACTGCCAAAATTGTGGGAAAATAGGTCACAAATAATAGTCAAAAATATGTCAAAGTGCACAACTTGTGATTGACATTAAAAAGGACACAACTTGAGGAACGGCATTGATGTCACTTGTGATAGAACACTTATATACACACAGCTTATGATATGGTCTCTGTAGCTTTCACACATTCACCTCTTGTCACATCCAGGAGACAGAATTCCTGCTGTGGGATTGATTCCAGTGAAGTTCAGTGGCAGTGAAGGGGACATTGCGCTAATGGAGTGTAACTGTCTGGAAAATATTAAATTGAACTGGGAAAACATCTTCAACTTACTAAGTAAAGCAAGTGTTTCGCAATGTGTTCTGCATTGAAAGTTAGAGGTTTTTAAAGTGAAGATTAACATGGAAGCAAAACCCACTTCCATTGTTCATTAATCTTGAGCTGTGTTCTATATCTTGAAGGAAATGGTTGAGAACGAACTGGATTGCCTAGAGAGACATAGCATTGTGTCACAGATAGAAAGGAGTGACTGGGCAGTTCCTATTGTAGTTGTACCAAAGCAAGACAAAAGAGTGGGACTATATGGTGACTATAAGGTCATGGTAAATCTCTGTGTAAAGGCTGAAACATATCTATTAGACAATGCAGAGGATTTATTTGTGAGTGGAAGAATTTTCAGTAAACTCCAAAAGCAGGGGTTAGATCCAGAGCCCAAAGTTTACCTTACTGTTAAAATCTACAAGGGGCAGTACAGATATCATTGCCAAACTTATTGGGTTTAAACAGCGCTAGCCATTTTCCAGTATTCCATGGACCTGATTTTGCATGTTGTCCTGATTTCAGCACCTGTATCAACAGAGCATCAGACAGCCCTGAAGAAGGTAATATCCAGATTGCAGTGAGACGGAAAAAAGCTAGCAAAAGGCCTACCAAAGGTCAGTGGTATTGATGTGCAAGTCCTAACTCAGAGCAAAGTGAATGCTACTGTAACTTGGTAAAGTTTAGGTGTGTTGAATTATGATGGATATTTCTTGCCAACTTATCAACATTGCTACAGCCACGACATGAATTGTTGCAAGCAGAGACTTGATGGAATTGGTCTCCACAGCGTGAAGAGGCATTTCAGCAACTTTTGAATAGCAAGACTATGATTCAGATAAGCCTCTGAGACTTTTTATGATGCATCCCCATATGCAGTTGATACAGTCATCTTGAATGTATTACTTTCAGATGGAAAACACTCAATCACTTTCGCTTCCAGATCCATGACATCAAGTGGGTGCAATATGTTCAAATTGAAAAAGGAGTATAGAACATAATCTTTGTGGTCATTAAATTTTATAAATATTTGTAAGGTCAAAAATTTTATGTGCTGACAGATAACAAACCTTTCTTAGTCCAAAGTCAGCAATACCAGTCCTTGCAGCATTAAGAGTGCAGCGCTGGGCCTTAACCTTATTTCCTGCGACTACTAAATTGAGTACAGATGTTATCAGGTCCATGCAAATGCCAAAGCTTTGTCTCAACTGCCGTGCAAAGTTCCTGCAAGAAGTGACAATGATGGAGCAATATTTTGCATATTGCAAACTAGGGACCCATATCTGTCCAGTGATATTGCTGGAGAAACAAGACAGAACCCTGTCCTTTTAAAAGTATTAGATACAACTTTCTGAGAAGTTCTACATTGCGTCTGTCCTTTGATTAAGAAGAACCAGCTATTCACAGATCAAGACTGGATTCCGTGGGGTTCCAAAGTCATAATACCTTTAGAGTTCAGCAAATGGTTGTTGTCTAACCTGAAGCCATTGGTCCAGGGTTAGCTATGGTGACCTGGATTTGATGGTTTTGATGAAGGGTCTTTGAACTCAATGGGCTGAATGGCCTACTTCTGCTCCTTTGTCTTGTCTTGTGATCTAAAACTAATTCCATTTATCCGTCAACAGATGCTGCCTGACCTGCTGAGTATTACCAGTATTTCCCGTTTTTATTTCAAGACAAACAGAATTTTGTGAATCAATGTGCACCCTGAGGCTGCTCGAAATCACCCTATCTCTGCACTCCTGTATCCACAATCCTGAACCACTGCACAATGGATTGTATTCATGTAGACTATGCTGAAGGGGGCAAATAGCATGTTCTGGCCAATGCTGATGTCTACTTGAGATGGCTAGAAGTGCTTTTCACACAACTGATCACCACTGACAGCTCTGTGCATCTTCTGAGGCATCTCTTTGCATCTCATGGATTACAAAGGGAGTTTGTGTCAGACAATGGTATTTAGTTTGTTGGCCTGAATTTGAGTGTTTCCTGAAATAAGATGAGGTCCATCATATTTTGTCCCTATTATATGATACAACTAATGGTGCAGCTGAGCAGGCTGTACAAACATAGAGTCATTGATACATACAGCAGGGAAACAGGCCTTTTGGCCCACCGTCTGTACTGATCATTAACCACCTATTTACACTAATCCTACAATAATCCCTTTTTTTAATTCTCTCCACATTCTACCACTCACCTACATACTAGGGGCAATTTACAGTAACCAATTTATCTACCGATCTGCATGTCTCTGAGATGTGAGAGGAAACTGGAGCACCCAAAGGAAACCCATGTGATCACAGGGAAAATGTGCAAAAGGTCAAGCTTGAACCCGGGTCTCTGGCTCTCTGAGGCTGCAGCTCTAAAACATGCACCACTGTGCCACTCAGAACATTGAAGAGGGTTTGGATGAAATGGGATTTTTAGTCTGTTCCTTCTTCCCAGAAGTTGGCTTTGTTCTTTGTTGCATACTGGAAAACATCTCATAAGGTGACCAAAAGGACACCTATAGAGTTGTTTTTGAAAAGCCATCCTCTCACTTGGATGACCTTGCTCAAATCTGATTTGTCCTCTACAGTTTCCAGACTTCAATTGTAGCAATAGAGAGCTCATGATAAATTGACCAGACCTGTCCAGCATCTGTTAATCTTGAACTGAAGCCACTGGAGAGACCTAACCTTTAAACCGGACATATCTGATGATGTTTTGTTAGTTGGGTAACGAGTTCTAGAAGTGAGTAGACTAACCTCCTGAATTTATTCTAGCATTGAACAGTCTACTTTAGTGCAAGAGTTAATAACTGTTATTTCCTGTGTTGATGAGCAGTTTTAACCTCTGTACCCTTGTCAAAGAAGGGATGTAGTATATTGATGTTTGCAATTCATTGTGTTTGTCTGCCTTGGGTTACCATAGTGCTGGCTTCCTAGCAGGTATCCAGCAGAGGGAGTCGTGA
Organism: Pristis pectinata; assembly: GCF_009764475.1. Lineage (NCBI taxonomy): Eukaryota > Metazoa > Chordata > Chondrichthyes > Rhinopristiformes > Pristidae > Pristis > Pristis pectinata. Next base: position 17,493,889 of record NC_067420.1, read on the forward strand.
GTAGAGAAATAAAAAGGCTGGACACTGATTAACAGCACGTCTGCCTCTCTGTGTGTAATTAGGAAGGTTACTATATCGCCATTCTACATTGTGGGTATTCAGTAGTGACCTGCTTACTACAGACTTAAAATCTGGCCTGAAATTGACCCCAATCAGATATAATCTGAGCCAAAGGCATTCGAGATTTTTTGATACCCAATCAACCAATGCCAAGAATGCTGCCCTGACTCAGGCGCACAGCCCACAGCCTGTGGCCATTCAACCCACCATTTCAGGGGTTCCATATGTGCCCATCTTTTATACATGGTCCCCATGAAAATCCCTAATGTGGAATGTGATTCTTTTCCCACTCACACAATCAAACTCACCAACTCTGACCAGCAGACATCCTCAGTCTGAATTGCGTCTTTTGCCCTTTCAGCAGCAATCTTTGCCTGCGGCTGGCGAGATACATGCAATCTTTTACCCAAAGGGCTGCCTCACAGTACGTGCATGGTGACTCAGCGTCAACTGTGCCAAACATTCCCCATCTCACTGATTTGGGCGGTGTAAGACAGGTCAATATGTGTGGGTAAATGATAGATTTTTATTTATCGTAAAAAGTTTGCTTTAAAATAACAAAACATTTGGAGACTTCTTTAGATAATCCATTAGACCATTTATGAAGAACTGACCTGATTCAACCTGAGAAAAAAGACCCTTCTTTCATGGGGTCAGCATCCTGGACTTAGGTCACATAGCCAGGCTGTAGTGCTTAGTGGGCGCTTAGTCTTTGACATTAGAGACTCTACGTATTTATACATCTGACACACAAAGAGCTCAAACAAGGTATGTATTGCTTGTTCAAGGGCTTTTCATAAACATTTCATAAACTTTTGAATAAACATAAAGCAGATCATCTGACCCAATGCCAGCTCTAATGATGGGACATCCCATGTGTCCCTACAGAAGCCCCGGTTTATAATGTTGACTTCAGCCAGTGGTGGTATCTTCTACCGAGCTTCTCCCTGTGCTACTCCAATGGACTCCTTATGGAATCCAGTGGGGCAGTGCGATGTTCTGCTGACCTTCCAGCTCTCAAGCTAGGAAACCTGATTGCTGACTCTGTGCCAAGCTCACCTGCTGCATGGAAGACATGAACTCCCAGGAGAAGGGTAAGTAATTATGTTTTTATTTATTTAAGTTAGTTTCAATGACTAATTATTTTTAGTATATGGATCTACTCTTTAGATTTTTAAAAAGTCAAATGTTTGCTTTAGTATTTTAATTTTTTAAAGATTTTTGTTATGTGTCTTGAATACTATGGAATGTTTGTGACAATCAAAGATATGCACAGATGTTCATTGATTCAAATCATGCTAACAGCTTTGACATCTATTGCGTCTGGGGGAGGAACCTCATTGGCTTCGACCAAAAACTGTGTACCGGAGGCCATACATGAACAAACAAGGGCGAATGATTAGTTATTTTGGAACAATAAAAGATGTGAAACCCAGTGAGCAGTTAGTTAAATGGAAACAATCTCGAAAGGATGCCAACCTTAAAGTAACTATTATGTTCACAACCAATATTACATTAACTAACTTATTTTTACTACTTTAAAATCCATTCACTTATCAAATTATCAAATATCCTGTGAGAATGAGAATCTAGACATAAAAATTTAGATTTTCAGTGCTAGGGAGATTGCTGAGTAGTACTTATAGCTTAGTGTGCCATTAAAACTCAGGGCGGAATGGTATTGACCCAGGCCCATTGCCTGCAGGAATTAATGCTTGCAATCTCCCATTGCTTCGACTTACCTGGCCCAGATGCATGGGACCCATTTTGCTAGCTCAAACCCCTCAGGCTCCAGTGTCATTGCCTCCAATGATGTGCTGATGGAGCCTCTGTCCCTGAAGGCTTTGACAACTGACGAAGCCTTGAACCCAGCTTCATTCTCTATAAAAGCTGTTAGGTAACTTTCATAGTTATTAAATATTCCTGATGTTCAGAGACATTTAAACATTACTGAAAGTGTAGTGAATAATTAAATAAAAACTAAAAATTACTAAAATTGTTCTTCAGAGTGGAAAAAGTGAAAATGTTTCAAATGCAGTTTATACGCAATTGAAATAATTAAAAATAAATTAACTTCTCCCCTCCTTTACATTGCAATCTGCAGCTGTACAATCCCCATTGAAATCTATGAGCAGATTACAGAGTGTAAACTCTGGGGATATCTGCAAGATCAAGCTCCATGAAGCAAACTGACAGATGTAGTGTTCCAAAACTCTCAGTAGGTTTGGGAATTCTGCATTTGATAATGCAGGCATGAAAGTCCTGAACTTGCTCACATTTAAATGGATAAATGTCCTTGGTTCTGTTTGGAACCAATGGCCAAAAGAAATGTTCCTCAATTTAATTAGTATTTCTTTAGTATTTACAGTGATAATAAAGCTTAAAAAATGTGTTCTTGTCAATTTACCGGGACTGCATGGATTACTTTGGCAATGTCTGTAGCAGTGTAGTAGTACACCCTGGGAGACAGTAAGGAATGACAAATTTCCATGCTATATGTGTGTTTGCTTCAGAAGCTGCTGTAAGATTTCCTGCATTAGAATGTTGAGCGTTGATATCCTTGCATATTATGCAAATTTTTTTCTGTTGAAATTACAATCAAGATTACTATTATATTGCCCTTATCTTTAATAAACCACAGTTCTTGGTGATATAGAAACAACTGATAGACTTTCAGATATGCAAAAGGATTGTGGTAATTGCACATAGAACAGAAATATTCAAAATTGAAAAATGTATGGCATTTTAGATTCCTAAATTAAATAAAAATTGTGCCCAATTGAATGTCCTTTTTAATGACCTATGAATTTATAAGACTGGGATCTATTGATGGAGAAACAGTACCAGTATCTTATCATGGCTTTTCATGGTTTTCTTTATTTAGCCCAAGTTGCCAATGCTATGAAGCTTTTCTCTGTTGAAGATTATGAACAACATTGAACATTTTATGATCATCATCTACTTTGGCTTTAATAAAAATGACCAAGTCAAAGAAAGAAATTATTAAACATCAGAATGCTGCAAGTAACTTCCTGTTTAGTCTGTGTTCCAAGTTTACCATAAACATTTTGGTGCGATGGCCTTCGATATTCTAACAATGGATGGAACCACATTCCTACATGGTGTTTCAGAAATCGTGCAGGGTATTGCATGATATATTTGCCGGGGCTGGCCTTGAAAACCAAGCTCTCCTTGTCCAGTTCCTAAAAATCAGTTTGTTTCAGAAGATTTCAGATTCATGCCATTAGAGTTATCAGGAGTTTGCATTTTTCTCTGACATTACAGAAAACTAATAATCATTCTTGCTGTTTACATCAAGCTATAAGTTATACAATTACATCATTGAGGTATTACAAAGTAAAGATTTTGGGAAAGAAATCTGAGGTCTAGGACTCAAGGGGAAAGGCAAGTTTGTTAGCAACTTTAACTTTCTTAACAAAACTGATAATCCAATTTAAAGAGAAGGTCATTGACAACTAAACAGAAGAATAGAATGATTGATGACCTGTTAATGCCTGTTGAGGCTTTCTAGAAGAGAGTCATAGATTACTATGCATCTCTTTTCAAATGGAATCTTTATTAAATGGCAATAGTGAATAACTTCAAATGTGCATGTTAATGCATGTAGCTTACCATTTGGAGATCTTGAAAGTATGAAATCAGATTTGGTAAGGAAGTAATTGCTTCACATTTAGATAGCATCTCTGCTATATCTTTAGGAACATCTTAATTTTGATTTGGTCATGTTGAGTTTTAATTTGTATGTAAGAGTTTAGAAATTTGGATACACCATTCAATGAATTTCTATGAATTAAAAAATGGACTCTTATTAAATCTTTATTTCACCTGGAAAGTAAATCACTATAAGATTTCATCCAAATACTCAGCAGCTTTTATTAGGCTAGTGGTATTTCATTATTCTTATGCAGTATTTTCAACAAGATAACACCAAATATAAAAATAACATAGTTTCAGGTATAATTTTGAGGTGCTAAGACTATTTCCATTGAAGCAAAGAAAGCTAAGAAATATAGTAGATTCAAAAAAAACATTAGATCTTGACAGAGTAAATATCTGGTTAAGAAGTCATCAATAATAGATAATATTTTAAAATGTCAGTCAAGAGGTAGGGGAGAAACTAGTAGCAAGGCTGTTGGAACATAAAATATGTTATTATTGGGTATAGTTGTGAGAAGAACATTGTATCTTTTAGAATAAATTGAATATATATTTGAAGTAGAGATATGAGTATGAGATAAAGTGTTATCAGTGTTGGAGTGAGAAAAGACCTGGCATAGACACGTGGAATCAACTCTCTCCCTCCCCTGGGCCTAAGATCCCATTTGAACTCCAGAGTGATTCCTGCATCATGTACACACAATGGACTAACATTAGGTGAAGGTATTGATTGTTTGCTAGAATTATATAGAGCAGGCAGATCATGATGTTTGATGATTTGACAAAGGTGCTGCCATATTCACGGCATTATCAAACACTCACCTTAAACTCTGCGTCAGTGAACATACATTCAGCATAGAACCATAGAACACTACAGCACAGAAAACAGGCCATTCGGCCCTTCTAGTCTGTGCCGAAACGGTATTCCGCTAGTCCCATTTACCTGCACCCAGTCCATAACCCGCCAAACCTCTCCCGTCCATGTATCTATCCAATTTATTCTTAAAACTCAAGAGTGAGCCCGCATTCATTACATCAGATGGCAGCCCATTCCATACTCCCACCACTCTTTGAGTGAAGAAGTTCCCCCTAATGTTCCCCCTAAACTTTTCCCCTTTCACCTTAAAGCCATGTCCTCTCGTACTTATCTCTCCTGATCTAGGTGGAAAGAGCCTACTCGCATTAACTCTGTCTATACTCCTCATAATTTTGTAAACCTCTATCAAATCTCCCCTCATTCTTCTGCGCTCCAAGGAATAAAGTCCTAACCTGTTCAGTCTTTCCCTGTAACTCAACTCCTGAAGACCCGGCAACATTCTAGTAAATCTCCTCTGCACTCTTTCAATCTTACAAATATCTTTCCTATAGTTAGGTGACCAGAACTGCACACAATACTCCAAATTTGGCCTCACCAATGTCTTATACAACCTCACCATAACATCCCAACTCCTATACTCAATATTTTGATTTAAGAATGCCAGGATGCCAAATGCCTTCTTTAAAACTCTGTCTACCTGTGACGCCACTTTCAGGGAATTATGTATCTGAACTCCCAGATCCCTTTGTTCCTCTGCAATCCTCAGTGCTCCACCACTTACTGTGTATGTCCTACCTTGATTTGTCCTTCCAAAATGCAACACCTCACACTTGTCTGCATTAAATTCCATCTGCCATTTTCTGGCCCATTCTTCCAGTTGGTTCAGATCCCTCTGCAAGCTTTGAAAGCCTTCCTCGCTGTCCACTATGCCTCCAACCTTAGTATCATCAGCAAACTTGCTGATCCGATTTACCACATTATCATCTAGATCATTGATATAGACAACAAACAACAATGGCCCCAGCACAGATCCCTGAGGCACACCACTGGTCACAGGCCTCCAGTCTGAGAAACAATCATCCACTACCACTCTCTGTCTTCTCCCACACAGCCAATTTCGAATCCAGTTTACAACCTTTCCATGGATACCTGGTGTCTGAACCTTCTGAGCTAACCTCCCATGTGGGACCTTGTCAAAGGCCTTACTAAAGTCCATGTAGACAACATCCACAGCCTTTCCTTCATCTACTTTCTTGGTAACCTCCTCGAAAAACTCTACAAGATTCATTAAACACGATCTACCATGCACAAAGCCATGCTGACTATCCCTAATCCCTCCTAAGCATCAGGAAGACCTTTCACTGGATCTCACTAGAGCTATTGAATTGAATTATCAAACACTTCTAGATTTGTTGTTTTCTTCTGGTGGTTACTCTGATGTGTTTTGGCCATCTGTTGTGGCTAGTAGGTGCAGAGGTCTGTGAAGTCTTTGACACAGTTACTCACATTCATGGTGTGTTAATAAGAATTTCACTTGGAACATAGTATGATTGGAAGGATATGCAGAAGGCATACAGAGAAGGACAATATGTGGAAAGAGAAGAAGGGGAGAAAGGCTTTCAGCAGGAGGACATATTTGTCCAGGGCGTTCAAAGACAAATTGCCTCCCTAGAAGCTAAATGAAGAGCAGTTTGTGTGGTGTCTGCACTTCATTAAGGATGTCTTTGATGAAATCTGCCATCTAGTGCAGCCACATCTTAAATCACAGAACAAAGAAAGACCCACATTTCAAGCAGTCAGTGAAGAATTCATCTGAATACATCAGAAATCATGTGAAACGTAATTCCCATTCACCAATGGTTCTTTCTATTACCTTCAGTCTGTCAATGACTATAACAGTATTGCCATGCCCAAAATGCAAAAGTAAATGACCCTCCCCCCATAGTAAAGATTCCAAAGCAAATTTATAAATGAAATCATGCTATATTAAATAAACACACCTACACTCTGTGCTCCCCTTATTCCCTGTCTTCCAAAAAGCACTTCCCACTCCTGGTGCTCTTACATTGTGACCGTGCCTGCCAGTGGGTGCAGCATGGCTGGTGAAAGGCTGCCATTTTACAATGGAGGGGATAGTGGATGGCCAGGGAGGACAACCTTGAGCATTTTGACCCAGAAGCTCCTGACAGTGGATTACATCATTTTGGTATGGGTAGAGGTGGTCCAGGCTGGCTGGCTGGTAGGTAAAGGAACTGATGATGTAACAGGAGTGGCAGACAAAGTGCTGTGTTCCTGGGGAAGGACAGCAGGTTCATGTTCCATGGAGACACTGCCACTTCACCAAGGTGGTGCTTCTGCAATCTGTTATCCATAACCATGGCAACAGCAATCTGCTTACATGGCAGCAGGTTGGATGACTGTAACAAGCACTGAAACATCAGCAATAAACACTGCCTTGCAGTTGGGTTCACAAGAATTGGCCACCAATTTCATTTTGGAGGGAGTGGATTCTAACCTCTCTGCTCTGTCCTGTTCTAAACTAGTGCTGGACTCTTCCTTGTGCCTTGATATTGAACTTGAGGCTATCTGATAGGTTTCCAGAAACATTTTGATTCCTCACCTTGGATTACCAACCTTCCAATATTGTTGCAGACTTTTCAGAAATAAAGATAAATTTCCAGGACATTGCTGTGAGCTACTTGTAAAGAAATATGATGTTTAAAAAAAGGCTTTATTTTTCTCTTCCTTTGAACACTTTACCAATAATAAAAACACTGGAGATGGGGTAAATATCAAAAATTCAACCTTCAAAATGTACTCAATTGTATAAAAAATATGGTGTTGGCCTTCCAATTGGCCTAGAATTGGCAAGCCATAAAAATAGATATGTTGGACAAGACAATAATGGAGATGTGCAGTTAAAGTGGTAAGTGGCAAGCAGTCATTTGGTAAAACCTCCAGGTTCACCACCCTAGCCCTCTCAAGAGGTCCTTTATTATGTCAAGGATAAACAATGCATGCTGTTGCATGTACGTTAAAACCACACTCATTCACTCAAAATCTATACTTTGGAGTGAAGATCGTTAGATAACCATTAGGAGTGATAATCCTGCTAGATTTCTTTTCCTATTCTGAACCAACACTTTCTGCAAGCATTTCTAGTTCCTAATGCTCTGATCACACAGCTGGCCACAGAATGGCGACTTAATCTGATCTGAGGTCTTAGCATCGAGCCAGCTATTGCCTTTACCTGGTATTCCATTAGATATGCATTTTAAAATAGCTGACCTTAGCCATGACGAGAATTTCTTAGGAAAGTATAATTTTTCAACAGAAGCTCTAGAAGAGAATAAAGCAACATGTATAAGGATACAATGCTGTAGTCCTGACATTCCATTTTGTGTGTGTTCTCTAGCAAGACTCTGCACAGGAAGAAAAGCTTCATATGGTTTTCCCCAACTTTTCTATTACGGATATGTTGCAAATTGTGTCTACAATACTCAACACCAACTATTTAAACAGATACCTCCAGAGCAATAGATACTTTTTTCTTACATATATGTATTTTCTTGCAAAGTCAATTAAAGTTTAATAAAACATAATGTTTGCAGTAATTATAATGATTCTCCTGAGCATCCCAGGTAAAAGAGAAAACCATAAGATCCGGTTAAAAAATGAAAACAGATGTTTGATTTATGGCATGCAGCTGATGGCATACTGGAAACACTATACAGACTCAGCATACTGTTAATTTAAGAACTACTTTAACAGTTCCAGAGTTAGCTGTACTGCACCGCAGGAAATAGATGGAAATATAGGGTTTAAACTCCATCCTGTTCAGTGACAGTATGTTGAAGCACCGCAGAACAGAAAGTTCTTTATTGCTTCTTGGAATTTCTTTTTTGATAACGTTTCCAAGTACCACTCCTAAGATATATTCTTATCAGTAACATGCATACAGTGCCTTATGTAATTCTTGTAAACACCGCATCAGTGCAAAAATATCCCAAGACGCATTGAGCCACATGTGACCTCAGAAGGAATAAAGGCATCAGGACATTACACAGAGGTAAGTAAAGAAAAATTTTAGTAAAACTACCAAGGGAAGTAATTAGCTATATAAGACAAGTAAATCATTCTAGAATGACTATCATTTCTGTCCCTTGAACCAGTACTTACACTTCATAATACAAACATTGTTACAAAAGCAACTGGTCTGAAATATTTCTCATCTGACATTATGTAAAATTCTTCAATGACAGAAGAAACAACCGCAGCAAGTGACGGTTTCACAAATCCTGAATCAGTCTTGTACTCTAAATTTCATTGAGTCTTAGATGCTTGTTTTATCAGCAGTTTTCATTCTTCAAAATACTCACTGAAATGTTAAAATGCTTTTGTTTTAAATAAAGAGTGTTAAAATATATTGGAAAGTACTTCTTGAGAGGATGGTGGAAGTAGATTCAATAGTAACTTTCAAATGGGACTTGAATACATAATAAGGAAACACATACGTCGAAGACTACAGGAATAGAGCACAGGAATTGGATTAATTTGTTAACTCTTTCAATGTTTCACCATTAGCACGGTGGGTAGATTGGCCTTTTTCTGTGCTACAAGATTCTGGCATTCTAGGATTCTCTTCATTTGTTACTGCAAAATATTTGTGATGTTTTTAATGTGGATATGGATTTTCATTGTGGTGCTAACTTCTGTTAATCCATTTACAGTATGCATCTGGAAAATAAATTGCTGGTAATATATGTAATTGTAGGCACATTACCCTGTCGGTTATACAGTAAAGGAAACATGGGCCGTTTACGTTAAGGTTGTTAAGAATCCTGAGATAGCAGAAGATTAATATCAGCCCTTCAGTCATAAACACAGTTTATCTTGCTCCCAGATATCAATTTTTCTGCTGTGGTGGGCATAAAGTGCCACGTGAGGTGATAGTAAAAATTAAACCACCCTGCGCTATCAGATTTAAGTAAATTCTACTTTTTATAGATTGTAGATGAGTAAAACAACCCCATGATAAAGCAAAATAAGAAACAATTTTCTCCCTTTGCCTTTAGAAGAATTTTTTGATGAACAAAAGTCATTTGCTTTAATTTCAATATTATCCCACTGAAGCTGTGTGCTAAGCTAAGATTATTCTTATCAGGGTTTTAATTAATCAAAACTCCTTGTCAGCTCCAAATTTAGATTGGCAAAATTTTTAGAGGCCTTTCTTGAAGGCCTGTGAGTGCTTTCAGTATTCCCAAATGCTGTCAAAGGCACATGCCCACTCCTGAGGATGTTAGCAAGTGTGAAACGAACTTCTGCAGGAAATATGCAGAGGAGGCACACCATGATGTCAATCACCAGGCAAACATGATTTAGCGCTTGCATTTAATTTAGCATAGCTACATTGAGATAATGTTATAATTGGGGCAAATGAATTTCATTAGTCAAAAATTTCATTCTAAAGGCAAAGGGAGAAATTTACTTGAATCTGATAGAGAGGTGAATGTTTTGCTATAATCTCATGTGACATTTTGTCCACCATAGCAGAAAATCTGATATCTAAATGCATGCTAAACTATGTTGGAACTTGACAGCTAATGCTTCTCCAAATCATGGTTGAAAAGGCAACCAGCTGATTGACTGGATCCTGATCAGTGCTTTTTCAAATTATTATTAACTGTTTAATAGTTAGTTGCTAGTTGATTTCTTCTGGCGATTGTTATGGTTCTACAGGTGTTTTGTGCTCTCTTTGGTAATTTCAAGTTGCTGAAGTCTACATGGAGAGATAAGTTAATGACCAGCACTGAAGGACATTTTACTGACTTCTAGGATTCTTTGCAAACGTTTTCTTTGACGTGGGTGGATTAGTGGCTAATTGTTTTCCAAAACAATTTAATTGAGAGAATGCAAATTAAGATAAAGTGTTGAAAGAAGAAAGAGAAAAGGAGAAAGGCTTTCAGCATGATTCCTCATTGTTCAGGAGCAACTTTTCTGCTTGAATCTTAGAGGGGTGCAAAGAACATGCTTGTTGAAATCCACCATCTGCTCCAGCTACAGTCTCAGAGAAGAGCAAGGACAACATTGCCAGTGGCTGTCAAGATGACTGTGACAATGAATGTGAATGGCTCTGACTCTTTCCAGGCTTGAAATGGAGATATTTGCATCACTGAAAGTTTGCCTTCTACAGTAGCGAAAGGGGATTAAAGTGGCAGGCATCTGGAAACTCAGGATCACTCCAGACTCTGCAAAACAAACACCCAATCTGTGTTTGGTTTCACCAGTGCAGAGGAGACCACTTTCTGAATGCTAACTGCAGAACACTAGGTTGAAAAGAATGCAAGTGGATCACTGCTTCCACTGAAAAGACTGTTTGAGTCTCTTGGGAAGGGAAGAGGTGAAACAAGAGGTGTTGCACATCTAGGATTTGCATGGCGATATGCAATAAGATGGGGCATGGTATGTGGGAGCAGAAGAGTGGATCAAGGGGTAATCCCTTCAAAATGCTGAAATGGGAGTGGAGGGGCATATATGTCTAGTGGTGGAATCTTGTTGGAAGTGGTGAAAATTGCAAAGGATGATCTGTTGAATGTGGATGCTGGTTGGGTGGAAAGTAAGGACCACTGGAGCTCCGCCCTTGCTCTGTCCAGGCGGAAAAGGGGTGAGAGCAGAAGCATGGTAAATGGGTGAGATACAGTCAAGGGTTCTGTCCACTCAAGTAGAGGGGAAACCACAGTTTGGGAAGAATGAAGACATTTCAGGGACCTCATCATCAGGACAAATGTGACAGGGATGGAAGGACTGGGAGAGTGGAGTGGTCCTTACAAGAGGCAGGGATGAAGTATGATCAAGATAATTGTTGTAGTCTATAGGGTGTGGTGGATGTTGATTTCTAGCCTGCCCCCTGAGGTGGAAATAGAGAGATCCAGAAATTGGTGGGAAGACTCAGAGATGGACCATGTGAAAGTGAGAGCAGGATGGAAATTGGCAGCAAGAAGTTTCTTTGATTTCTGCATGAGCACTGGAAGCAGCACTGAAGCAGTTGCTCATGTACCGAAGGAAAGATTGGGGGAATGGGCTTGAGTAGAGCTGAGCAAAGACTATTTCTGTATCCCACAGAATGACAGGCTTAGATTGGGCCCATGTGAGTGTTCATAGCTACACCTTTGGTCTGTTGACTGGAGTTGAAGGGGAAATTGTTCAATGTGAGGAAAAGTTCAGCCAGGTAAATGAGTGTGTTGGTGGAGGGGAACTGGTTGAGTCTCTGTTCAAGGAAAAAGTGGAGGGTCTTCAGACTCTCCTGATATGGGATGGAGGTATAGAGGGACTGTACATCCATGGTGAAGATGAACGAGTTAGGAGCAGGGAATTGGAAACTGTCAAAATGGGACAGAGCATCCAAAATGTCATGGATGTAAGTGGGAAGTGATTGGATAAGGATGGAGTCAACATAAGAAGAAATAACTTCATTGGGTCAAGAGCAGGCTGAAACAATAGGTTTGCACAGACAATACTGCTTTGGATCTTGGGCAGAAGGTAGAAGCGAGTGTGTGACTGTGGGACACTGCAAGGTTGGAAGCTGTGCAGGGAAGATCTCCCAAGGAAAAGAGGTCTGTTTCAATGTGGGAGACAGTGGTCTGATGTTCAATGGTGAGGTCCTGGTCCATAGGGAGGTATTTGTCTGACATTTGGTCTTTGTAAGATAGGGGTCAGCTTGCCAGACTGTAACAGCACCACCCATGTTGGCAGGTTTGATAAAGATATCAGGATTGGTTCTTAGCAAGTGGAGTACAGTAAGTTCAAAGGGAAGTAGGTTAGAGTGAGTGAGGGGTGTGGAAAAATCAAGGCAGTCAATGTCCTGTTGGCAGATAGCAACAAATAGATCTAGAGTAGACAAGAGACCAGGTGGATTGGGAATTCTGGAGAGAGAAGAGTGGGTCTGTAAGGATTCCTGGCCAAAGAAATAGGCACAGAGGTGGAGACAGCAAAAGGAGAGTTCAATGACATGTTGGGCTTAGAATTCATTAAGATGGGAATGTAGAGGGATGAAGCTGAGGTCCCTGCTGAGAACTGATTATTTGAGATCAGAGAGTGGGAAGCTCAGAATGAATGGTGAAAACATGGCAGGGGGTGGAACTCGGGGTGGGGGGGGGGGGAGATGGGCTTTGAGGCAGAACAGGGGGAGAAAGGTCAAGTGGGGTACTGAAATCCAAGAACTGTTGAAGTTTGTGATCTTTGATGTCAGGAAGGAAGGAAAAAGTTGTCTGATGCAGCACCAAGTGTAGCAGAGAATAAAGTGGAATTGCATTGATAAACTGCCATCTTGAATTACCATGCTCCTTTTATGAAGGTGCTCCTAAGGTGCTATTTCATAGGCAATCCTTGGTCTTTGACCTAGCAACAAAGAAGAAGAAGTTATATATTTCCATCCCTGGAGAGTGTGCAACTTGGAGAGGAACTTGTATGTGATGAAGTTCCCATTATCTTGTTGTGACCTTGCACCTTATTGCACTGCACTTTCTCTGTAGCTGTGACACTTTACTCTGTACTGTTATTGTTTTTACCTGTACTACATCAATGCACTCTGTACTAACTCAATGTAACTGCACTGTGTAATGAATTGACCTGTACGATCGGTTTGTAAGACAAGCTTTTCACTGTACATCGGTACAAGTGACAATAATAAACCAATACCAATACCAATTTCCTACTGTTTTTGGTTTCTTACTGGTAGACATCATGTCTTTGGGATGTACTGTTAAAAAGTTATTACACAGTGTGCTTGTGTTGGATGAGGGGATAGAGGAAGAAATAAGATTATAGATCAGTCATGTTACTGACTGCTGGAACAAGATCCTAATTTGTACGTCCTCCAACAAAGCCTTCAGTGCAATCAGGAAACCTTGGAACCACTTTATCTTATATTGGTCATTGTGCAAAGTCTCCTGGGTCAGAATGTCTGTCAGCACCAACTGCAGCCATTATGCACTCTTTAAGGTTTAAGATAACCATGGTCTTAACAACAGCTTGTTCTAAATGGAGTTAGTACCTCGTGATATTGGCTCCCTAATGAGTTGCTCCACCAGTAAATAACTCAGCAAATCATAGTGACATGTTGAAACTATTGAAGTGAGCAGATAGCAGAAAATTTGTATGTTGTTTGCAATGTAGGTGGTTGCTGGTTTACATTGAATATAGCTCCCCATGTGTTTAGTTTACACTCTATCATGCAGGAATCATGATAGCTTGTAAAGTCAATCAAAATTAATTGATTAATGATTGATTAGTACAGAATACTTCAAAATGCCATCAACATTCAAGACTCCGCTCACATAGGCTTCAATGGACTTTAACTCTTCAGTCACACCAAGGTCATGAGGAGATGAGAGGCAGAATTCCACTGCAAGTTTGTTATTTTCCTCTTGACCAATTAAGCTGAAATATTTTGCTATTTTGATTGAATAGAGAAGAAAGGAAAGATTATGGCAGGGCTTGCAAGTAAATGCTGGCAGTTCCGTGTCGAGGTGCTAGTTTTTCTCCACATAAGTGCCATGAATTCAGAAGTCCTGAGTGAATGCAGAAGTCTCAAACTGCTGACTGCCCTTTTCTGGCAATTTTTCAACTGCGCTCTAATTCTAGAGGCCCTGGGGAGCTAGCGAAGGAGCATGACCTTGCCACAATTCCCCAGTACTCAATGCTGGGAAATTTGCCTGCTGAACCTGAACCAGGTTAGAAATCATGCAGGAACAGCAGGTCCTTTCACATAAATGAAGAGGAATGGTTCCAAGGGACAAGGGTATGCATTAGTTCAATTACATTTTTTAAAATTATCCAAAGTTAGTTAAATGTTTCTATTTGTTTAAATGTGTTCTTTGAGTTACTAAATTTTTTTAAATGTTATATAATTTTAAAATTTTCTTTAATTATTCCATTGATTGCAATAGTTTTTGAATTGATTTTGATTCTTTCTGAAGGTTAGGCACATGATATTCTGCTAAGTTTCGAATTATGGCCTCTGATTATCGACCCACTTGACAGAAGAATAGTTTTCCTTTTATATGCTCTAGTAAAATCATTGGCCATTTGAAAATATCCTTTTTCAGATCACCTTTTAACCTTTTCTTTTCCAAAGAGAACATTACTGCCTTACCAGCCTCTCACTATGGCAACTTTCACAAGTTCTGGAATTTATAGTTAGCTTCTTTTAGAATCAATATTTATCATCTATAATTTAAAATGGTTCTTAAAAACAATTGTGCTTTTCCTCTTGAAGTTAACTGGTTGTTGAGCATGACAGAAGTTGTAAATTCTTTTGAAACCATGTCAGTACCTACTAAATGAAACACATCATCAGACACATTTTCCACATTTGTCTCATTGCTTGTCATGAGGAATATCTATTTGCCTCAGCATTAGACATTGTTTGGCATGGTGCAAGGGAGCATTTAAAATTAGAAAGAAGCATAAATCCCAAATGCCTGTTAACTTAGACTTTTGGATGTTTTTGTAAGTACTTTCTGCCACATGCAGCTATTTCTGAAGCCCATTGTGTGAAGTCCAAAATGGAACTAAATTCCTGAGTTCTGCCTGGGAGCTCACTATGATTGATTGATTGGCATAACCTGGTAGGTCCAGAGTTGGACAGATTGTTTGAGTGCATGTAAAACTGTATTCCAGCTTCTGAAAATCCAGGAAAAATGTTGCCATAATAAATTGTTCCACACAACACATATCATAGATTTAGTAGAGATTAAAAGAAAACACACTTCAGTGCTTCTAAGCAAATATTTGTATCATTTGAAATAAGTTCTATACATTTTCCTTCCAATATAACCGCAAAAATTTGGTATCACAAATTTGTCTAGGTAATATTAATATTTATTAAAAATGGTTTAAAATAAAAGAAATGCAAAGATCGCCAAATGGTATAGTAGTAATGCAATTAGAGGTACATTTGAAGTAAATGAGAATCTATCGACCTGTTAGCCTAACACCAGTGGTAGGAAGATTGCTGGAGTCTATGATGAAGGGTGCAATAAAAGACAACCTCAGAAAGACTAATAGGATTGAGCAGAATCAGCATGGATTCATGAAAGGAAAATCATGTTTGACAAATCTGTTGTAGTTCTTTTAGGTTGTGACTAGTGGAAAAAAATGAGGGGAGATCAGTGGATATTGCGTATTTGGATTTCTAGAAGACTTTTGGTAAAGTCCCATACAGGAGGTTGGTTAACAAGGTTGGAGCATCTGGAATTGGGAATAAGGTACTGACATGGCTGGAAGATTGGTGATTGGACAGAAAGCAAAGAGTGTGAGTAAATAGATCCTTCTCAGGTCGGTAGGCTAAGACTAAGAGATTCATTTTTTAAAACTTTTTTAGGTATCAACTTTTTAATTTGTCTTATTGCCTGGACCCTATTTCTTAACATGCTCTTTTGTTTGTCTGCTCTTATCTTTTCCAAAACAATCTGATTATCCCTAACCCCCACATTATCCTGCTCTGTTTCTTTGTTGTTCCTCTCTAGTATTTCAGATTTACCTCCACTGGGGCCCTTCTCCTGATTATACAGTTTAAAGCCCTTTTTATAGTTATTTAATTCACTAGGTCTGGTCCCAGAATGGTTCAACTGAAGTCCATCCCAGAGCTAATCTTTTACAGTATTAATGCCTGTCCCCCACACACTGAAACTCACTGCTATTGCAGAGTCTTTGAGCCTGATCCTATTAACCCTGTACTAATTTTCTCATGGCTGGGGTAATAGTACAAACATTTCAATTTAAACCCTATTTGCTCAGACTCTTTAAGTAGGACCTCTTTTTTTTGCCAGAATTCTGACTTCTGCCCTCTTCCTTTCCAGTCCTGATGAAGGGTCTCGACCTGAAACATCAACTATTTATTTCACTCTATAGATGCTGCCTGACCTGCTGAGTTCCTCCAGCATTTTGTGTTTTGTGTGTGTTGCTTCAAATGCCAGCATCTGCAGAAACTCTCGTGTAAGTAAAAAGGGGTTGTCTGCTCCCACGTCTCTGCTGCAGTGGCTGTGGTGAGTACTCCCAGGGCTGCTCAGTGACTTTGTGCAGAGGTTAGATTCTGTAGTCGCCTCCTCTTTTTAGTGGCACGATTGCACTTATAGTTAGATTTAGTCAGCAGGTGCAGGTGCACTGGATTTCTGAAATTACTTGCACTTAATGTGAACTAATGGGGAGAAAAACTGTGATTGTTTTACTCCAAAATGCACAAGGTTACATGAGGTAAATGCAGAAGATCAAACGTTAATGGCAATGGTATTGACAAACTATCCTGGGTGCCCTGTGCAGCACCATATTTTTTGCGGCCTGATGATCCCCTAGCCAATATCTTTAAACAGAGTCACCAAATATCATCTTGGACCATGCATCTGTGCTACTGACTGTTGTATAAAATGTTTATCTTGGCTATGACTCACTTCCTGTGAATACAAGATAGAAAGAGTTGCATTACATCCTATCAGTTTGAAAGGCATATTGCTATAGTAACAATATGAGCAGAATAGGAGTTCGTTACATAATCTTAATTCAAAGTGGGACATTAGCCCAAAAATATCTTGCTCTTTTTTGACTTTAAGTAACTTTTCTATAATTAGGATGTGGATATTCTTTGCTGTGCCAAATATTTCTGTTGTGAACATTTTTTCAAAAATTGTTCTGAAAATACACAGAAGTGTAGATGTATAAAGGAGTTTTATCATTGGTCCAAATCTCATAAAATACCACACAGTGTATACATTGAGTTACTCGTGATGTTATTGGTGACACTAAGACATCGCTAAATTATTTTGATTATTTTCAGTACCTGGCTGATAACCTTGCAGAGTGAAATTAATATAATATATATCAGGAAGCTAATCTGTCCTCAGGTTGCCATGAACCAATATCTGTTTTGTTCTTTATTTGTCATCCAATTGTTGTCAAAGTTAAAGTTTAAAGCAAATTTGTTGCACCTTTCTTGCCACTAAATAGCAGTTGGCTCAAGTTTTAAGTCATCTTTGATATTGGATAAAGTCACAAATAATAGAGGGCTATGGGTAAGCCTAGTAATTTCTAGGGTAGGGACATGTTCGGCACAGCTTTGTGGGCCGAAGGGCCTGAATTGTGCTGTAGTTTTTCTATGTTCTATTTTCTATACTGTAAATCAAAATTCATGATTTTGCATCACCAGCTGAAGTTGGTGTTTCTGAATGATGAGTAGTTTTCAAACTGAAATCAATGCTTGTTTAAAAGGCAAGTGTGGATGAATTGGATAGCCCTCAGTTAAAGGCACAGTGATCATGATGCACAATTAACAAGCATTCATTAGACAAAATATAGGTACCAAATATCTTGTGCTGCATGTTCATTAAAAATGAATTAAGAATGTATTCAGTTCTAACTTTGCTGTTTATTGGTTGATAGCTTCAGCAATAATCCAACTTTAGTAAGTGGTTAGCATGAGTTAAATCAAGTCTGTGCTGGATTGTGCAATCTCCAGTTGCCGTGCTTTCTTTCAATAAAATACTCATAGGCATATTCTGTCAGTTCTAGTGAGTCATGTTGTTAGATTTTTTTTCTGCCCCACTTTTAAATCTACAATGTGATTATCCTCTGTTTTGGCAGCACCCTCTCACTTGGAAATACTTAATTCTTGTAGTTGTTATATTATCATGAGATGGCACTAACTCTCTTCCTGCCTGCACAACTTAAAGCTAGCTTACAGTTCTTAAATGGGAATTGCATTGTGACTGCAACAGACACTGGCAAGTATATTGGAACCAAAGGTGACCTGTGAAAAATTCAAAAAAAGGGCCTGATGGAAGAGCACAAGCTCCACTGTTTTCTGAAGTGCATTAGTAATCAATGCAAGAGATGAAAAATAGGGGAGATGTCCTGTTCCCAGATTGGTGTCCCTTGAGACAAACTCAGATCAGTGATAGAAGACAGCATTGGTAGTTGATGCCAGGAGTCAATCTTGTGGGCTAAAATGCAGTGCTCCAATTCAATAAATTTATGTGCATGGTCAAGATCTTCAAATATTATTTCTCACCAAAGCTAGACTCAAGTTGCAGCTTTTCCATCAACACACATATCTAACGTTCACATGCCCTAAAGTACCATCACACATTTAGCATTGTTGCAAGCCTCGCACCACATATCATATCACATATTGCCTTAAATTCAACCATGACAGGCAGATTGCCCTGATGTATTGCATGACACTCAATTACACACGTTCCTATTTTGATAAGATGGCACACAATTGGAGCCAATAGCAGCTAACTGGCAGGGGTAGGTGTGGCTTCATCATCTTACTTGCGTGAAGTGTATATTATTCACCACTGTTAGAGTCTGTGGCCAGTGACAAAGCAGAAACCATAGATATCCCTGTAGAAACCAAGATATCCCCATACCTACTTATCTTTCTGATACTGCACCTCACTCAGCCCATAGTGTCTTCTGATTTAAATGCACCTCTTACTTTTCCATCTCTCTTCTTTCACCGCAGCTCAATCTCATACTTTCCTTATTTCAAAGAGCCAAAATCTGCAACCCAGGCAAGTGATTTCCAAACAGAGAGAAAAGATAAAGACATATGTGAGCTGTTGTTCAATGGACAATGGATTTACATTATAAGGATTCATTGTACCTATGACCCTTAACAGCTACTAGACACAGATGTTTTCTGTCTATGGTTTGGAGTTGGCTGTATAATTCTTGATCAGTTTATTCAATTCAATTGCTCTAGGAACAAAGATATCTAACTAAGTCTGCAGCAATTATTGCCTGTAGCAATTAACTCTCACCCGAAAAAGTTGCAGAACATTTAGAAAATTCCTTTGTTATCATACAACTGATATTGAAGAAATTAATGTTTAAAGCACCAATTTTCTCTCCTTATGGCACAGTTTGCAAAACTGGAAAACTTGCTTGCGTTGCATCCTGTGTGCAGTTCTGATTGCCACGCTGTACAAAGGATGTGATTAAACTAGAGAGGGTATAGAAAAGATTCACGAGAGTGTTGCCGGGACCCGAGAATTTGAGTTTATAAGGAGAGATTGGATAGAATGGGACTATTTTCCCTGGAGTGAAGGAGGTTGAGGGATGATATACAGGTTTATAAAATTATGAGCAGCAGAGATGGGGTAGATAGCCACATTCTTTTTCCCAGGATAGGGGAGTCTAAAATTAGAGGGGATAGGTTTAGTGTGACGGGAATGATTTAAAGGGTATCTGAGGGGCAAGTTTTTCAAACAGAGGGTGGTGGGTATATGGAACAAGCTGCCAGAGGATATGGAAGAGACAGGTACAATTACAGTATTTAAAAAAATATTTGGACAGGTGAGGTTGAAAGGGGTTTGGGCCAAACACAGGCAAAAGAGGTTAGCTTAGATTGGCACCTTGATCGGCCTGGATGATTTGGGCCAAAGCGTCTATTTTCATGCTGTATAACTCTATGAATCTATGAATTTATTTTGTTGTCACTGTTTATGATATAATCCAAGTGTTGAAGTGATTTACTGTTCAGAGAATATTTCTGTCTTTAATCGGCACACAATCTAATAAGTGTATTTGTAATTAGCAATGAGAAGTTAACAAGACCAAGTTCATAATTTATTATCATGCTTGCAAAATCTAACTAATTGTCCATCATGTAGCCCACTTTTCCTAATAGATGTAATTTTACTCAGGATGTCTTTTATATATTTTGCACACTGTGATATAAATTGAGGAATTTCATTAAAAGGAGAAGGAATGTTTTTCCTCTGAGACTAAATTATATGTCTTGGATATGATACTTAGAAAAATGGGATGATTGTGAGATAAGGGAGGAAGGGTAAGGTTACCGAGCAGGAAATTTGGGAATTCCTCTGTGGATTGTATTTTCATAAATCTTACTGCATGTGCCAAAACGACCACTGAGGTCAGGTTCTCAGAGAATTCTTTCTTCATATGAAGAACCAGCTAATGACCCATGGTTATCCCAACCTTTCCACAACTGGTTTAAATCACAAAGCCAACAAAGCCAATAACAATATGACATCAATTACTGAATAATGTGAGTA
This sequence comes from Pristis pectinata, assembly GCF_009764475.1. Taxonomy (NCBI): domain Eukaryota; kingdom Metazoa; phylum Chordata; class Chondrichthyes; order Rhinopristiformes; family Pristidae; genus Pristis; species Pristis pectinata. Next base: position 17,514,523 of record NC_067420.1, read on the forward strand.
AATATAATGATAACATAATAGTTGTTTCTGACTTAAATTGTTTTCTTGCATGAGGTTTAATTTTTGTTGGCTTTCTCCATTAATCAGATCTGGAGAAATATACTGGAAAAGGCTCTGGGTGCATCATAATCAATTTTAAATAAAAATTACAATGTTATAACATGAATCCATATGTTAAATGCCTTTTTATTTGATGGTTTTAGCTACCATCCATGTAGGTCATAAGAAGGGTTAAATTTCAAACTTCCAAAGCGTAGGTTAATTCAATTTCTTTGCAATTTGCTCTCAGATATAGACAGAGCCTTCTCTTGTACTATTCTCCCCTTACATGACATTAGCTTTGAATGTAAAAGTGTGAGTTAGAAAGCATGGGCCTGGATCTCATGCAGACTGCAAGCCGCCTTTTCCGAGATTAAAGCCTGCTTTTAACTGTACTAGGCCTGTAGACGCAGCAAGGTACAGCAACACGCAGGATCTTTCGAAGTGAAAGCAATGAAAAATGAAAAAGTTCCTAAGAAGGGAGAAAACTTGTGCGTAATATCAGAACAAACAGTAGGAGTTCCTATGGATATACTGTATAAATAGGAAGAAGGCAGCTAAGGTAGGTGTGGGACCTCTAGAGAACGAGGCTGGTGAATTAATAACAGGAAAAAAAGAAATGGCAGATTTGTTACATCAATTTTTTGCCTCAGTCTTGACCATGGAGGACACTGCAAATATCTCTAAGATAACAAATGGGTTAACAAATAACAGGGAGGAACTTGTAAAAAAATGCTAATCACAAGGGACAATGTATTAGAGAAACTCACAGGGCTAAAGGTGGACAAATTGCTGGGACGTGATGGTGTGTACTCAAGGGTTTTAAAGGAAGTGGCTGCAGAGATGGTAGTTGCATTGATTGAAATTTTTCAAAATTTGCTAAATTCGGAGAGGGTACCAGAAGATTAGAAAACCAAAAAAAGAAGACGTAAAACATATAGGCCACACAATGGAGACACAAGGGAAGCTGCAGATGCAGGAAATCTGGAGCAACACACAAAATGCATGAAGAACTCAGTGGGTCAGGCAGCATCTATGGACGGAAATGGTCAGTCGATGTTTCAGGCCGAGACCCTTCGTCAGGACTCTAGGCCAATTGGTTTAACGTCTATTGTTGTCAGGATGCTCAGGTCAATAATCAAAGAAGAAACAACTAATCATTTAGGAAAACAGAATATGATCAAACTAGTCAACATGGTTTTATGAAAGATAAATGATGTTTGACAAATTTGCTCAAATTCTTTGAGGATGTGACAGGGGGAGTTGATAGAGTGGAACCTGTAGATGTACTGTATTTAGATTTTCCAATGGCATTTGACAAGCTGCCACGTAAGAGAATAGTGCATAACTTATTGGAGGTTAGCATGGGTTGAAACTGGCAATCACATAGAAAACAAAGTTGGAATAAATTGGTCCTTTTCATGCTGGAGGGATGTAACTAGTGGAGTGCCCCTGAGATCGGTTCTTGGCTCTCAATTGCTTACTATTTACATTAATGACCTGGAGGATGGAATGAAATGTAAGGCTTCCAAGTTTGCCAATAGTACGAAGATAGGTGGAAAGGCATGTTGTGATGAGGACATTGTGATTCTGCAATGGGATACAGATAGATTGAGTAATTGGCTGAAAGCTTGGCAAATGAAGTTTTAAATGGGAAAGTGTGCGGTAATGTACTTCAGTGAGAAGAATCAAAAGGTACATTATTATCAAAATGAAGAGAGGAAGAGCGTCTACAAAAGAGTCGGCTAGAGGGATCTAGATGTTGTAGTCCATGAACACAAAAAGTTAACAGGCAAGTCCATCAAGTAGTTAAGAAGGCATGTTGGCCTTTATTGCAAAGAGGTTGGAATTTAAGAATAGGGAGATTTTGTTCCACTTGCACAGGATGTGGTGAGGCCACACCTGCAATACTGTCCACAGTTTTGGTCCCCTCACCTACAAGGATATAGTAACATTGGAGGCTGCCCAAAGGAGATTCACCAGACTAATTCCTGGGATGAGAGGGTTGTCCTAACAAGAGGGACTAGATAGTTTGGGTCTGTATTCCTTGAACTTTAGAAGAATGAGGGATGACCTTATTCCAACAGTAAGTATCTTGGCTTGCATTCCATTGTGAAGCAAGTTTAAGATGGAGATGCCTTTCCTTGGGCAGCCAGTTTTGAGGAGGGTATTTCACTGTCCCTCCTGATTGATGGAGTCGAAGGCTTTAGTAAGGTTGAGAAAGGCCATGTATAATGGCTGGAGCTGCTCCACTCATTTCTCACTACTGAGACCCTGGTTACACTCCGCTGGGCAGGCTACATCATTCGTGTGCCCAATACCAGAGTCCCAAAACAGATGACCTATTCTGAACCCCGTCGTGGGAAGAACTTACCAGCTGGCCAGCGGAAAAGATTTAAGGACGTGCTCAAAGCCTACTCAAAGAACTGCAACATTCTTGCTGACTCCTGGGAATCTCTGGTTCATGACCACTCAGAAGGAGTGTTTGGGATAATTTTTAGAACCTTGAGGCCATGTATCGGTAGTAGACAGAGGCCCCGTGTAAGCAGCGGAAGCAGCAAATGACCTCACAAAATGCCCACCAATCCAACCCATGACTCTTCTGTGGAAGAATCTGCAGTTTCCACTTTGGCCTCAATAGTTACCTCAGAATCAGCAAAACTGAAATGGAAGCAAATCATCCTCAATCTTGAGGAACTACCTAAGAAGAAGGGTGAGTGAGTTGTAATATTATATGTGTGTTCTCTTTGTGTGAAAAGTGGACTGAAAGTCACACTGAATTTTCCGCGATCATCATACTTTCTAAACAATGATGTGGAAGGCTGTGGGTTAAGTGCCACGGAAGAGGTGTACAAGATGATAAGAGGCATAGATCGAGTTGACAGTCAGAAACTTTTTCCCAGGGTGACAATGGCTAACACAAGGGGGCATAATTTTAAGGTGATTGGAGGAAGATATCAGGGGGATGTCAGGAGTAAGTTTTTTACACAGAGAGTGGTGGGTGCATGGAACGCACTGCCGGCAGAGGTTGTGGGGGCAGATACATTAGGGACATTTAAGAGATTCTTAGATAGACACATGAAGGATAGAGAAATGGAGGGCTATGTGGGAGGGAAGGGTTAGCTAGTTCTTAGAGCAGGATAAAATGTCGGCACAACACTGTGGGCCGAAAGGCCTGTACTATGCTGTAATGTTCTATGTTCTAATATGAGCATATGATCAAAAACAATACTTAATGAACTACTGAGGGAGTGCTTCTTAGTCAGAGGAGCAGTCCTCTAAATGAGACACTAAACCAACATCTTGTTATCCTACTCAAGTCAACATAAAAGATCCTATGGCATTATTTGAAGAACTGTCATTTTTAGCCCTAAACTAACAAAATAAAAATGGATCAACTGGTTATATCTCACCACTGTTTGCCAGACTTTAATGTGTTTCTGTTTGGATGCTGAATTTGCTTGTATAGCTATTAAGTGCAAAGAAATACATGGTATTTTGCTATGTAACTGCAATTTCTTACTCATTCTATCTTCAATTCCAAGAAAATTCACATCAACTCAAGCTCCTTTTGGATGGAAAATGTTTAAATATGAAAATCTATGCATATAAAGGATTTTTCTTACACACAGTGCTACTGTGGTATTTATAAATATAAAATGGATGACTAGTGATTAATGGGTTATTTCCTTATCTCAAATAATTTTGCTCATGGAAAATTATAGGTCATTGTCCAGTCAGTCATTAAATGTTAAACTTCACATTCAAAGCATAACCACAGCACTTCTTATTAATTTTGTGTTACTGACCATTAAACTATGAAGAAAGTAATGTTTACAGTATGCAATACATCATACTGAGGAATCCTGTATGTTTATCATGGTAATTAGTTCTACAATTTGAAAATGTTATTTATTACAACACTTAAATTATTTGTTGTACATTCCTATGAATATTTTTAGTGGAGTGGTAACCCATTTAAATGAAATGACTTACGTTGTTAATGAGCAGTAAAATAGCACATATCCTAGTGAAACCCAAAGTGAACAAGACTTTTTTCCATCATGTTATTGATGATAGTAGACTGAATGGTAATTAGCTGAATTGGATTTGTCCTCCAGTTTCTGGACAAACTTTCCACATTGTTGCGTAGATGTAACTGTACTAGAACACCTTGGCTAGAGTCGCAGCTGGGATGTTGTCTGATTCGATTGCCTTTGCTGTATCCAGTATTTTGATTTAATTTGGAGTGAATCATATTGGCTGAGTTCTGGCTCATATGATGGTGACGACCTTAGCAGAAAACTGAGATGGATCATCTAACTGGCACACATGGCTGAAGACTGCTAAAATCCTTCTCCTATTAGCTTGTTAAGTCTCCATGATTTATGACCAGATGTGGCAGAACTGCATAGCTATGATCTGATCTATTGGTTGTAGAATTGCTTAGCCTTTGCATTTTGATTTTGCTGTTTAACAATGCATATGGCTTTGTGTTGTAGGTTCACCAGGATGACACAATTTAGGTATTACTGATATACTACTGTGGCACTACTTTTAGAGCCATGGAAACAGGCTCTTTGGCCCAATATCCACGCCAACCAAATGCCCATCTGAGCTAGTTCCATTTGCCCATGTTTGGCCCATGTCCCTCTAAAACTTTCCTCTCCATACGATTGGTAGGTTTGTTCTGCCAGTGGAGAGGATGTGCTGGGGATTGTGAAGAAGTCAGAGAGGTCTGGCACATTGTCACAAGCAATGATTCTGTGAAAATGATTACAGTAGAAACCAAAAACCTGCAGATGCTTGAAATCTAAAATATAAACAGAGAATGCTGGAAATACTCAGCAGGTCAAGCTGCACCTGTGGGAAGAGAAACAGAGTTAATGTTTCAGATTGAGGACCCTTTATCAGAATTGGAAAGGAGTGAAAAGAAACTTGTTATACTTCAGGGAGGGGGTGTCTCTGATTGGATAAAACTGGGGTAACTATGGAGAAAAACTGGAAACCAGATTATCTAATCAATGAGTGGAGTGGGAGCAGTTAGAGGGCGAGAACATAACCAAAAGAATGTCAGACTTGCCAAATGCAGACAAGGAAGACATGCCAGACTTCCCTGCTCTACATTTGGAACCCTTACATTCTTTTGTCCATGTTACTTTGTCAATGTTCTCACTCTCTAATTGTTCCCATTCACTCATTGACCAGATAACCTTGTTTACAGCTCATCTGAGTGATCAGCCCACTGTTACTCTATCAGAGACATCCCACTCCCCCACCCTCCCTGCAGGTTAATGAGCTTCTTTTCTCCCCATCCCAACATGACTACTTGAGGCTGTTGTGTATCTAGCCTCTGGGATGGATGTTCTAATTTAGACAATGTTCTTGGCTGCTCATGTGGAGGATTTTGGAAAAGCAACTGAGTTGGAACCTATTTTGTTGTGTCTGACTCTTGCCTTGATTGCTGCAGGTAGTTTGATCTGCTTCAGTCTTATTGTGTGTTAACGTAGCAGGCTTGCCACACCACTTGAAAAGGAAGTCATGAGTCAATCACATTGTTGTGGGTCTGGAGTCACATATAGATCAAACCAGGAAAGGCCATGATGGTATTTTCCTTCCCTTAAGGATATTGACCAAAGCCTTGCTGTTCGTTTCCACATTCAACAATATTAATAAACCAAATGATCATACAAGATTAGTTACAGAAGAAATAGATCACTATCATAGTTAAAATGATCACTCATGTATGTCTGTATCTTATGCACTTTAACACAACTAAATGCACACATGAAAAGTTGCAGGAAATTGATTGGGATATTTAGGGACGATCTTTCACCTGACAGAAGCATCCTCAAAAAAAGTATTGGTGGTATTGCATGTCCATTTACGAAGACCTGCACCCCAGGAGCCTAGAATACTTGCCTGAGTCAGGTGGAAGATGCGATTTGGAATTATAACACATAGATGGAATTCCTATGAAATTTTTCATTAAAGTTCTATACTTTTGTTTTTACTTACAAATCACAAAGGATGGAAAAATATTGGGACAGAACCTGTTGAAAAATGATGACAGTTCTACAGAAAGCTTCATCAAAATATTCATTCAGGTTATTCAGATACATTTTGCTTTCAACAGATCTATGCTGGCTGATTTTTACTCTGCATGAGAATAAATTCTGTTGTTGACAAGAGACTGCAATAGTTTTCTCACTATTGACTTTGGACTCATTGGATTGCAGTTATCAGGCTATCTCTTTTTGAATAGGGATGCAATATTTGAAATCCTTCTGTTTTCTGGCAGCCTTCCCACATAAAAGATTGAAAATTTGAAAGATAGCCACCTAGGGTGCCTCCTGTCTGCAGCAGATGACTTGTTAACTTTGAGTGATGTCAATCTATCAAACACCTTTCCATCTATTTTATACTTTACGATATCACTAGTCCCCCTCCAATACCGCAATGCTAATCTTATTCTCTTATTATGGACATACTATAAAAAAAATTATTGATGATTTTAGTCATGTTCTCTGCCATAACAGAACATTCTTTGTCCTTAATCAACCCCTCTATTCCTTTAAAATTCTTTTAATATATCTACAAAAGATTTTTGGTTCCTTTTTGTTATCCACTAACTTTGTTCTCCTTAACCTAATGCTTTCCTTTTCATTTTCTCTTGCACTTTGTAGTCTGCCTGGTTTTCCACTGTATTCTGAACTGGCATTTCTCGTAAACTATTGGTTTCTATTATTTTAACATCTCTTTCCAATGTCGTCGAATGAGCAGTAACGTTGGATGTCCAACTTTTCCCCCTTAAAGGAATATTCTTTGTTTGTACCTATTCTGTCTTGGCCTAGGCTTGCCATTCTCCATTCACTGGTGTACTGATCAGATTTTGTGTCCAGCCCGACTGTGTTATATCCTTTCTCAAATCATCAACATCAATTCTTTTGCAGATGGCTATTTTCACCGCTGATTTCTCTATGATCATTTTGATTTTATATTGATCATGATCTAGAATCCACTTGATGAACTCCATTAACTAGCCCTAGATCTGGCACTGCTTCCTTCCTTGTTGGTCCTGAACCATATTGGTTAAAGATCTTCTGAACATCTTTTAGGAATTCTTGATCCTCCTTAATACTGTTCTTTTCCTTATTTTCCTCCTGCAGCTCATCAGCCTTATTTATAATGCTCATCACAAGGGCACAAGTGCCATTCCAACAATGTTCTAGTTGTTTCTGCATTTTCCTCCATATATTTTCTATTGTTCAATAAATTTTAATAAAGGTACTAAAAGATAGTAAGTCAATTCAGTGAGTAGATTTGATTGCATTATTGTGAGATACGTTATTAATAATTTTTTGAACAAAATTTTAGACATTATTGCCTAGAAATTGGATTGCATAGAATTATGTTTTTATGCACCTTGTAGTCCAATTTCACTGAAAGATAAAATGTATTTTAAAATTGGTGGCTTCACACAAATTGCACTGTCTGCCATTTTTGTTCTGGGCTTTCCATGTTTGTGATGTGCTAATGGATGAAGGAATACATACATGCTTAGTGACATCCATTGGCATGTGATGCTAGCCTAGATGCTACTTTTGTAACTTGAGCAGGTCAGATGCTGTTCTCTTTTGGGTCTTCTCACCTTAACCTGGAGTGATTTCCACATAACCTCCATTTGCCATCCTCAAAACCCTCTGCCAACTTATCTCTACCTAGCTACTAACATCAATATCCCACCCTGCCACCCCTGCACCCATTCCCAGCTCCCTGTCCACAAACCACCAAACATACCTCATAACTTATAACCATATTTTCTACTTACTAATCATAGTCTCCTTCGGGCTGAGCTATCCAGGCTTGGTGTCTGATTGTAGCTCTGCTCATAGATCCCTGTCAACTACTGAGCTGGAAAAAGTTGCTCAGAATACATTGGTTTTTGGAGAGAGAAGTGTGCTTCCTTGAACACTCTAGGACATGAGTCCTTCCCCTTGCAGATCACCACACATGTCTTTTCTATCTCTAGTGCTCTGCAGTTTCACCTCATACAACAGAACCATTGCAGAAATATCCATGGCAAAGAGATAATAACTAGAAAAATGGCAGTGCACCTCACTCAAAATGACTATATCTTTGAATCCTCCACCCCCTGTGAGGCAGACTGCAGAAGAGTGTGTTAAGTGGATGGGATAAATACCACTTTAAATTGAGCTTACTCCAGTGAATACAGTTCCATAAAAGCCTGGTTCTATGTGAGTGGCCATCAATTTTTCTAAATCAGAAAAATATGGCCACTTCAGCTGCCCATGCTCCAAATGAACATTGTTTAATAGCTGATGTCACCCAGTGTATGCCCTACACATCCTGCATTTGCAAGCTTGGTCAAATTTTGCCAACTACCTGATTCTGTGTTTTTGTGGTTTGCTCACAAAACCTTTGATATCTACTCTTCTAGCATTTAAAAAACATAGTACTATGTCACCTGGTTTCTAGGCAAAGATTTTGGAAAAATGGAAATCTATAGTATATTGAAAGCCAAATGTAGATTATACTCACTGAAATTTTGGCATTTATTCTGGAATAGGCACAGAGCACATCTGGAACCAGAATCCCAGCACCTCAATTAATACGATATAAAATCAACATGTCTCAGTTTTCAGATTATAAATCCAATGAAAATAACTATATGTTCTAAGTGTTGACGTAATTGTACTTAATTTGTGTGTTGGAATTCATTTTGCCCTTGCTTTAATGTGCTGGAATATCAGAATTATGACTGTAACAAGTTGGGTTGCGGTTCCTGATCTCTGATGCTGTGTTGTGATGAGATGATGTAGACTGTCTTGCCTGGGAAAGAAATTGCAGGAATAATTGCTACAGGCAGCTTCTAATATCCCGCCCAAGGTTTTTTCAGTGGTGGAGTTTAAAGTAGTGTAGCATTATCCCAGCAAAAGACCTCTTTGTGCCCTCCTTCCCATCTTTCCCTCACTGAAGGTGATAGGAGTCCAAGGAGAAAATTAAAGGATTTGTTATTTTCAGTTTTTAAAAAAAGGTACTCTCAGTTAAAACAGGGATACTTCTCAGTTAAAACCTGCTTTGCAATTGTTTCACCCCAAAATACACAGTCCATCAATCAGTTTTGGAGTTATTCCCTGCCATATAACCACTGCATATGGAATTCCTAATTAAACATTCTAAAAATAGCAAGACAACACAAATAACATCTCTTTCCTTTTTTATTATTTATTGAGTTTTCCCTATTGCTTTAGCAACCAAAACATGCTGAAACAGCACACACACACACACACACACACACACACACACACACACACACACACACACACACACACACACACACACACACACACACACACAAACACACAAAACTTTTTCTCCTTCCCTTCTTGCCAATGAATGTGACTTCATGGTAGTGATTAAGAATTTCTAATGCTTGCGTATGAAGTTTTGCGGATTGAAGGACTCAGCTGCTGGCCTTAGAATAGCTTTTGGAACAGTAGAACCATTAAATCTGAGCCTAGTGATCCATCACGGAAAATGGTGGAATGAAGACATATCTTCAAAGTAAAGGTCTAATTTAAAAGTATGTATAAAGCTAATACTCATGTTTTGCATGTCATAAAAATAGAACAAGTATTTACCCTAAATTCAACATCATAGTTAAAAATAAGCAAACTAAATTGAATTATTAATTTGAAAATACAATGCACATAAGTAAATGTACTTCATTTCTGTGATGGAACACATAAATAGAGAATGTGCCTTATATTTAAGGTATATGTAAACTAGATTTTACGTAATAAAGATTATCATAGAGCTACATTGAAAAAAATGGCCACTCTTTTACCACTGACAGGTGCTTTTACCACTGCTAGGATTTCATTACACTACAGGCACCAGTCTATGTTGAAAACAAATCCCTGGTTGTCAGCTCCCCTGATCTCTGTCCACTGGTCCTTTCCACTTCGAAAGTAGAGTTGTTAAATGTTAACATTGGAATGCTGTTGACATGATTGACATTGTGCCAAGATTAAAATATTAAAATCGGTCTTGAAAGAATCTCCATGTAATACTTAGGAGGATTTAAGATTTGTTTCACACCATTTGCAGAGTCAATGCATTGCTATGAAAGGGAAATCACATTTGATGAATTACTGTTTTTTTTTAGTGAAGTATCTAACAGGGTAGATAAATGGGGAACCAGAGAATGCTGCATTTTTGGATTGTCTGAAGGTGTTCAAAAGACTAACAAACAAGAGTTTATAATATTGGGATATTGGGGGTAATAATCTAGCATGGCTGGAGGATTGGACATCATCAGAAAATAGAGATTGGGAATCACTGGGTCATTTGCAGAATGGTAGTGATTAATGACTTGGTCATTTGCAATCTATATCAGTGACTTAGATGAGGGTACAGAGTGTGGCACATCCATGTTTGCTGATGATAATTGAGAAAGTTTGCTGAGCACTCTGAAGTGTCAGTGTTCAGGAACCAAGATGGAGATGTGAAATTGTTCACTTCAATTGGACAAATGGATAACCGGGATATTTTAAATATGCTGAGAATTATTAAGTGTTAGAATTTAAAAAGTTTTGAAAAATCTTCCAATTATGAATTAGACTAAATTAACATAAAGGTTCAGCAAGCAGTTAGGAAGGAAAATAATATGTTAGGTTTTATTACAAAGGAGTTGGTGTGCAGGGCTAGAAATTCTTTATGTAGTGCAAGATTTTCAGGTGCCACTCTAAGGGATTTAATCTAAACCCTTTAGATTCAGGCTGTGTGCTTATGAAAATTTATTCCAGTTCTTCCATGCACATGACCTACATATGCATAGGTATCCAGAGTGCCTTCAAATGATGTATAACAAATATGGCAACATTACTAGCATAAAATTAATTTGTACGATCTAAGGCCCTTGAACAGTGCAGGCCAGCCACACTAAAGTGGTCTTAAATGGAGATTTCAGCTCTTCTTTGGCTTTAAGTATGAAGGACAATGCTTACCTGTTTAACTTTTATGTTTGGTGTTCATTCGCACCTGCAGACCATGACAGTATTTTTAGTCTCATAGAGAGTCATAGAGCAATACAGCATGGATACAGTCCCTTTGGCCCAACCAGTCTATGCCAACCATGGTGCCCACCCAAATTATCCAAGAAGAATATACTAGTAGGGATTACATTGTTGGATTGAAATCTGGTAGGAAATGGCTATTCAATGAGGAGAGATTAACTAGAATGAATCTACATTCACTGGAATCTAGAAGAATGAGAGATTATCTCAATGAGACAAGTAAAATCCTTAGAGGGCACAATGTGGATGTTTAGAGTTTGCTTCCTGTATCTGTAGAAGTTACCACTCAGTATCACTATCTTGGGGTCAGGAGCCTGCCATTTGTGACAAAGAAGAAGAAAAAAATCTTCATTTAGATAATGCTGAATCTTTGGAATTTTATGTCATAGAGAAGCATGGATCTTGGATCCTTAATGAATGAGTATATTCAAGATTGCAATCAATGGATTCTTTAAATTGAAGTTATCAAAGAATGTGCAAAGTGGGATGAAAAAGTTCATAATCTTATTGGATGCAGATTGAAAAGAGGGGCAATAAGGCTTACCCCTACTTTTTCTTATGTTCTTATGATGGCTTCATACTGTTTACTTAAGTAATTCTCTTCCAAAGTACTCTAAACAATTTCCATAGATACAAAAGCAAAACCACTTCTCATCAATTCCAACTGTGTACTGGAATATAACTAATGCAGTGTATTAGATGTTCAACCAAAACTTTAAATTGACTAACAATAGTTAACACAAAAGTTAAAAATGTAGCTAATTATTAGGAACTGTGATCCCATTGCATATTTGTTAAGATTTTGTATTTATGAAACAGTTTCTACAAGCTATCTTACACAGGAATGCAATGTTCCTAGCAAACATCATCAATGGCATTCTGCCAGTTGGATTAATTTACCATAGGGAATTGAAAAGTTAACAGTTTGTGTTAAACTTCATCATAAGTAACTCTCACAGGGGATCTCAGGGTTCATAACACAGTCCAGGAAAAAAGACGACAGAGCCTAGTCAAGTCAGGAAATGCTGAAGTAATTAAATCAATGTGACAAACTAGATCAAAACAATAGGCGATTTATAAGTACTAAAGAGACAACTAAATCTTCGGACATCAACTACTCGAGCTTTGGTATTTCTTCTGGTAAGATGGAATGATTTCTATTTACTTACATATAGTAGATCTTGATCTGTGTAAATGTGTTTCAAAACTTGGAATGTTTGAAGAATTCTTGCTATGTGTAACAATGTGACTCTAATTGATCAGAATCTGATGTTCCATTATAGTCCATCAGCCAAGAGACAGAATGGTTTAGATTTTTAATAGAAACCAGTGGCATTGTATGGTCCTACTGCTGTGTTAAAGCACTTATAATGGCCCTCTGTTTAAATGAACAAAAAGCAATGAGTAATTGCAGTTTTCCTATAAAAGCATAAGCCCTATTCCCTGTTTCTGAGCCACATTATGTGATTATGCAAACAATATGTCATTATTTATTCTGGTTGATATGGAGTGCAGAACCTTTTGAACTCCAAATTAGTTGATATTACAGAGGATTAATGTCAGAATGGTACAAATGGGTTTAAAGGAATCTCCTGCCACTTAGTTGACCGAAGTAAAATTCACCATGTGTACTAAACCGCTGCTTTAGAATATAAGGATCAGTATAGAGGAAGACCCTAAACTGACATGACTGTATTCTGTTGGAAACACTGTTTGCAGTGCTGCTTTGCCCTCTGAACAGCAACTCCAGCCACAGCTTGTTGCTTGGAAACAAAAAGCCAGTTCTGAAGGTGGTCTGCAATCTTTTGACATCAGCATCGCAGTAGAGAGAGGCGGCATGGTGCAGACTGTATTCTGAATTTTGCACAGAAGGAATGAATTAAATATTGTTATTTATTGAGATTATGGTTGTGGCTAGTACAGATTAATTTGATCAAAGTCTAGTGTACTTTTGAATATTGAGAGACATAGCAGGAAGTAGAAACTAATTTAAATAAATAGACAGCAAAATCATGCAGCAAAGGGGATTAAAGTGACAAAGTTAAAGGCCTGTAGGATTCACAATGTCAAATGAATTAATGGCACAAGTGGAAGTAAATGGATATGATATCATTGCCATTACAGAAACATGGCCGTTATAGAAAAGCTGGGAACTAAATTTTCCAGGGTATTTAACACTTAGGAAGGAGAGGAATTTGAGAAAAGGGGGTGGTGTACATTTAATGAGAGAGGAAAATAGAGCAGTGGTGAGAAGTGATCTTGGTGAGACAGATCATGATGTAGAACCAGAATCAATTTGGGTCAGGCTAAGAAATAGTGAAGGGCATACAACATTGGTAGGAGTTATATGGAGGCCACTAATAGTAGTTGTAATATTGGGAGAGGCATTAGTCTGGAAATTAGAGATGAGTGTAACAAGGGTATATAGTAATCATGACAGACTATATCCTACATGTCGATGGGACATGTCAAATTTACTGTAGTAACATGGAAGATGAATTCATGGAATGTATACAGAATGCTTTTCAAGATCAAAATACTGTGGAACCTACAAGGGAAAAGGCTACAAGGGAACAATCTCATATTGTGCAATGAGAAAGGTTTGATTGATAATTTTGTTGTCAAGGAGTCTTTGGGGAAGAGTGACCATAACGTGACAGAATTTGACATTGAAAGTGATATTGTTCAATGTGAAACAAGGGTCTTAAGTCTCAACAAATTATGAGGGGAGAGTTTGACTGTGGTTGATTGGATGAATACATTGAAAGGCATAATGGTAGACAGGCGAAGGTTAACTTTTAAAGAAACAAAGCACATGCTGCAAAAAAAAATCCCTTAAGACACAAAAGCCCAACAGGAAAAGTGATTTATCTGTGGATGACCTGAGAAATTACAATTAATTTTAAATCACAAGTAGAAGCTTATAAAGTTGCCAGAAATAGTGGTAGATTGGGAACATTTTAGAAATCAGCAGAGGAGGACTAAGAAATTAATAAAGAAAGGCAAGATAGAATATGAGTGTTGGCAGGCTAGAGACATAAAAACAGACCTTCAGAGCTTTTAAGAGGAATTAAACAGTGGCTTTGCACGTCTTCATAGAGAAAGACACACACAAACCTGCTGGATATATTAACGAATCGAGAATCTAGTAAGAATAAGGAACTGAAGGAACTAAGTATTAGCCAGAAAATAATATTTGAGAACTTGGTCAGTTGAAAGTTAACAAATCCCAAGGCCCTGTGATTTACATCCCAGAACTTTGAATATGTCCTAAGAGATGGAGTATGCTCTGGTTATGAAATCCAATGTTCTGCAGACTCTGGAATGTTTCCTGTGGATAGGAGGAGAGCAACTGTCACTCCACTTTTCAAGAAAGGAGAGGGAGAAAAAAACACACAGCTACCAACCTGTTGGTCTAACATGAATGACAGGCAAAATGCTGGAATCTATAATGAAGGATGTAATAAACGAACACTATAAAAAGAATGACAGGATCGTGGAGAGTCTGCATGGATTAATGAAAAAGTTAATGTCTGACGGATATTTTGGAGTTCTTTGAGAATGCAATTAGTTGAATAGATAAGGGGGAACTGGTGTATGTGGTGTATTTGAATTTCCAGAAGGTTTATGATAATGTCTTATTGTTACGGATTAGGTTACTATTGGTGAATGTCTCTTTAAGACATAGCACAGTAGTGTGTGTGTGTGTGTGTGTGTGTGTGTGTGTGTGTGTGTGTGTGTTTGTGTGTGTGTGTGTGTGTGTGTGTGGGGGGGGGGGGGTGCGTGATGACGACAACAGGAGATAAGGACATGATGACGTTTTTGGAGCAGTCAGAGAAGAGAAGAGAGAGAGGGGGAGAGAGACACCAGCCTGCTGGTCTCTATATCGATGGATGAAAAACAATAACTGTGTCTGTCACTACAATCCACGTATGGGTTTTTGGAATAGTCCAGTAGAGTCCACTTTGTCATTAACCTGTAGAAGGAAACAGGTATTTGTGTGGAAGGCCACGTCTCGAGTGCCTTTTGGGGTGGCAGATACTTCGGAACAAAGGAATGGAGATCATCAGTGATTGAGGTGTCGTATGAGTTCCAAAGTGGAACATATGGATTTCGTAATTACTCTCTATTTTCTCTCTACATTTCCTCTTCAGTCAACGGTGGTTTTGCAGAAGCCTTTGCTCACGTTTCACCTTATGGCTTGCTGAACTGAACTTTGAGAACTATTCCTGGACTTGGAGTTTGGGAATTTGTCACACACACACTTCAAGTTTAGTTTTTGGGGTTAATTTTTACATTTTTACTTCTAGCATTCTAACATTTTTACTTTTATTTTTCTTATTATCATAAGTAGTTATTAATAAAATAGTTTTTAACACTTATACATGACTCAGTGTGTTTCTTTTGTTGCTGGTACATGACACTTACATAGAATATTGGTTAACAAGGTTATAACACATGGATTTGGGAGTTATGCACTGAAAGGCTGAGAATTGGTTATTGGACAGAATGCAAAGAATGGGGCTAGACCGATCCTCCGCAGGTTGGAAGGCTGTGACGAATGGGATGATGCATGGATCTGTCATTTGGCCTCAGCCTTTCTCGGTCGATATGAATGATTTGCCTGAGGAGAGAATATGTCATATTTCAGTTTGCTAATGATACTAAACTATATGGGAAAGTGTGTATTGGAGGAAATGTAAAGAGATTTCAAGAGGATATGGACAAACTGAGTGAGAAAGAGGTGGGGAGAGAACATAGCATACTGTAGAAAAATGTGAGGTCACCCAATATGGTGCACATACCGTAATAGCAGAGTGTTTGTTAAATGGTGAGAGCTTGGGTATAGTGTTGATGTTCAAAGGGACTTAGGTGTACAAAGTTGCTGAAAGCTGACATTTAGGTGCAGCAACTATTTAAAAGGTCAAATGGTATGTTAGCCTTTATTGCAAGATTGTTTGATTACAGATGTAAAGAAGTCTTTTAGCAAATGTATAGGGCTTTGACATCTGGAATATATAGTTTTAGTCTCCTTACTTAAGAAAGGATGTTCTTGTAATAGAGGAAGTGTAGCAAAGATTTGCTAGGCTAGTTCCATGGATGATAGATTTGCCATATGGGAAGACATTGAGGTAGAAGATCAGATATGATCCTTAAAAAGGCAGACTTGGCTTGACAGGTCGGATGGTCTTCTGATCCTATTTCTTGTTTTCTTATTTCCAAAATGCAGGAAATGCTGAATTGCAACCAGTAGATCAAGATTTGTTTGATTTCTCCCTCTCTCCTACCTAGTTCTTTGGCCAGAAACCATTACTCCATTTAGCCTTTGAACAAGTGTAACAAAACTTTTGCATCACTGTCAGTCAGGAGTTTTGAGGTGGTAACCTTGCATGTTTTAAGCTTTACACTGCATGGATGTCCTGAGATTCAATAAGGTTAAAAATTATGAGAGGAAGAGAAGGGGGATACATTCAAACCAGTAAAAGGCAAATTTAGGGCAAATTTGGGCCTGAAGACCCAAACTTAATGATTCAAGAACAGTTTCTTCCCTTCCACCATCAGATTTCTGAATAATCCATGAACCCATGAACACTACCTCGTTAATCCTTTTTTTGCACTAGTTATTTATTTTTTGTGATTAATACATTTTTATGTCTTTGCACTGTACTGCTGCCTCAAAACAGCAAATTTCATGTCATGTGTCAGTGATAATAAAT
The DNA here is from genome assembly GCF_009764475.1 of Pristis pectinata. NCBI lineage: Eukaryota > Metazoa > Chordata > Chondrichthyes > Rhinopristiformes > Pristidae > Pristis > Pristis pectinata. The sequence goes on from NC_067420.1 coordinate 17,531,381, forward strand.
CTGATTCTGATTCTGTATCAGGAGACTCCTTTATTTACTGTAGTGTGATCAATATATGGAATGGTCTTGTGAAGAAGACAGCTGAGATGAAAGTGTAGAACCATTTATAAACCAATTAGATTTTGCTTTCAAGGTTTGGTGGGGAAGTGGAATTGGAGTAAATTATTCAAGGAGTGGATGGATGATGTAATTATCCTGTCACTCTGGGATTCTGCCTTATTTACTGCATAAGTCTACAGAGATACTAATTTTAGGGGAAAGATCCTTCCCTTTATCTCTATTATGTGTTCTTGATAGAGCAGATGTTTAATTTTGTGCTCTCAGATTTAATAGATGAAAACAAAGCTCTGTTCAGTCAGAGTCAGGTATCAGTGCAGTACAAGGGACTTCTGCACTCTTGGAAGAGGTATTAAAATGAAGTGATATCTGTTTTCTTGATAAACATAAAAATACCATCGTACTGTTTCAAAGAAGAAGTAAACTCAGTATCCTAGAAACTATTTATTCTTCAAACAGTATTTCCAAAGCAGATTATCTGAAAATTATTACATTGTGTCCATGTGACATTCCTGTGTGCAAATTGGCTTCCAGTTTTTTTTTAATATTACATCAGTGACTGTATTTCCAAAGAAGGTAAATGCATGTATAGCACTTTAGGACATTCTGAAAGGAATGTAAAAGTGACTGAATAAATTTAATTTTTTTTCTGTTACCCTTTTAAGTTTCTGTGACATATTTTTAGGAGACATATTTTTGTTCGCTATTCAAATTTAATACACCTAACCTACAATTTTAGCAATCTGGTTAAGCCCTTTATAGTGTGCATGTGAGTGGTAGAATATGAGATTGTGATGGGAATATGGGGACAATGATATGGATTAATGTATATTGATGCTTGAAGGTCAGCGTGGACTTAATGGGTTGAAGGGCCTATTTCTGTGCTGTATAGCTCTATGATTCTATGGCTCTATAACTGTTGGTAGGTGTGTGAAGTAACTGTGGTACATTGAGAATAAGTAGCTGAGGTGCAGTTGCTCAGATGCATATGACATAAATGTTTGCAGCATTGTGAACAAGTCTTCAGGGCTTGATGCCTGGTATTGACTGACATAAATCTCCTCCCACAGTCTTCACAGTGTTTTTCTAGAAAGCCCCTCATACAGATATATTCAGTGTTGATAGCTCACAACTCTCTTATTTTGCACTTCCTCCACCGAGATCTCCAGTGCAATGTCAGATAGCTATGGAGCCTTCTATTTCTCAAGTTATATTATTCTTATGCTTTTCATTCAGGTCAAACTATATTCCACAATGTTCTTCACCTGTCCTTTAAGAGCAGCAAACTACCCTAAGTAATGCATGCTGGCCTTAAGTGAACTTGCCATGTGATATTGAGCCGTATGCTGAGCCATGAAGCCACTAAAGTCTACATTAATGTTGGGTCCAGTGGCTTCAGGTGCCTGGAGGTCCAGGTTTCAGAAGCATATAGGAAGACAGGGATTATGACTGCCCAGTAGACCGTGAGTTTTGTGCCAAGTCTGAGGTCTTGATCATCAAACATCCTCTTTCTCAATTGACCAAAGGCTGTGCTGGTGCATTGAAGGCAGAGGTGAATTTCATCATTGATGTCTGCTTTCACTGAGAGATGGCTCCTGAGATATGGGAAGTAGTCCAGACATTCCAGGGTTTCACTGTGAATCATTTTTTGTCAGAGAGCAGTATGGTGCAGCAGGGGCAGGTTGGCAGAAGACCTTAATCTTGTGGATGTTGAGTGTAAGGCCCATCATTCTCTCATATGCTTCAATGAACATAGCTTGGGCACAGTCCCTGAGTGCATGCAAATGCAAATGTTATCTGTACACTTCAGTTCAAGCACTGAGGTTCAGTTGATTTTGATTCTGAAGTGTGGTCTCTGTAGCTTGAAGAGTTCCTCATTAGGTCTGAAAATTAGCTTCTTTCCCATGGGAAGTTTGTTGGTCAGACCCGCAAAACTGGAACATAAGCAAAACATCTTCAATCTCAAGGGACTATCTAAGAAATAACACTAGCTACACACACCAATCATGTAAATGATCATCTGAAGCAATTTATCTGTGATAGTCATACACAGTGATTGCACTGTTTGTGGGAACTATCAAGTTTAACTTAATACATTTCAAAGAGAAGGGGACATTGAAAGGAAAGAACAAAAATAATTAATGATAAATGTTAATGTAACATCTAACGAACAGTATTCAATTTTTAAAACTCTTCAGTGAAGGAATTAAAACTTCATTCAGTTTGAAGTTCACCCGAAAATGTCTCCTACTGAATTGAACAGAGTGTGTGTCTTCATCAATTTCAGCGAGGTTCAAATGGGGAAGGTCTAAATAGTGTGCAGAGCACTTTGTGTGAATTTCATCCATGGTCTTTATGCTCAATATTTATTTAAATTCTTCCTGGAAATGATCATAAATAAGCCAGTGATCAGAGGGAGAGACTGCAGTACTTTCCAATATTTGTGACTAAAGGACAAATTATTAATGCTTTCTTTATACATGCATGTATGATTTTCCTGTAAATGCTAAATCGAGCAAATCACTCCCCTGGAAATCAGATATTTAGCCACTTGAGGGATCTGCGTCTTTTTGGATCAAAAGAACACAGTGCTGCTGCAGCCAAGTTGTATTAGGAAGGATGTATCCTGGGAGGTTTAGGAATGTTTGATAAGAGTCCTTGAGTGTTGGCCAGATCAGAGTTTACCAAAGGCCCTGCACACATGGTATCAAAATAGGCCTTGCCATAAAAGGAATTTTATAAGGTATGCTATAAAAACGCACATATATTAACTAGTAACTATAGCATTATTGTGGAGTCCCTGGGCTCTTGTGCTGCTGAGGTTCTAATAGCTTTCAGTTTAATCTGTGGGTTTTAGCAATTAAATTGAATAGTTTGATGTAGTTCTGTTTGTGTAATTTTCATTTACTCAGTCATAAAGAATTGTTAACCATCTCCTCCTAAGTGATATAGGACAGGATCAAAGTTTAAAAAAAATCATACTGTGTTAAACAAACTGGGCCTAATCAATGTTTTAAAACTCAGAAGAGAAAAAATATAGTTTTGAAACTCACTGGATTTCCTGGCTACTCTGGAACCAATCACTCATGTTAAAATCCCACAATTTTGAGAGAAGGGTTCAAAGAATTTGTGGGGTGTGAATCTAAATTTACTCCATATGTCAAAAACTATTACCTGCCAAGAAAAAGAAGCAGATCTCAAAAAATGTAGTGTTCAGTTTGTTCTACTCGTAGCTCAAGACAGGCTGTGCAGACTTCAACAGGTATGTGACAATCAAGTAGAAATATGCTCTGTCCTCAAAGGTAGGGTGAGTACATCAGGTATATTCTGATTCAGTATTTTGTAAAACTTCCATTTGGGAGTCAGATAGTAAAAATCTGTGCAGTACAATGACTAATTCAGGAGTTTAGTGTACAGCTGTAAACACTTTGCAGGACAGTGATTTTCAGTCGTCAGTTATCATTTATTATCCCCATCACACTCCCACACTGGCCTCTCCATCTTTACTCTTCTACGTTCAACCTGTCAGGAGGAAAGCATGCTCTTTCAGAGAGTCCAGCTGGAAGCTTGCACTTGACTTTGCACAGGTCGTGTAGCACATCCTTACCAACATAGAAATGGATGCATCAGAAAATCAAACTCCTGCTTTCATGTCTCTGGATACCATTGTTTAGAGGATTTCACAGGGCTCCCATGAAAACAATAGTATCTAGAAATATAAAAGCAGGAATTTGATTAACATTTAACAGTATTCCAATAATTAGTTCTTGCTGAAGCCTGAGAGAATGGTAATTGGTTTGTTTGCACATGAATCTGCACTACTTACTCAGGATGACAGGATTTGTGGTGCTACTATGGCCGCTCTGCTAATGTCATTGTAGAGATGTTGCTTTTAATATCAAGAAGGTGCTGTCTGAAGCTGGGCTTTAGACCAGAGCTGCTCAAGGTCATTCTCCGAGGTTATCTGCTCCCCTTTGACTGAACATCCATCAGCCATGTTGAGACCAACAGGGGATCACTGCATTGGAAACCACATGCACAAACACTGGTATGCAGAGAAGTGCACTGAGGAAATGATCATTGCTGATCGATTGTCATTTTTAAGGCATTTACCTAGAAAGCTGATTGCATAACAACATGTTTTTGTCCACTATGCAATTTGATTTCAAAAATCAACCCTAAAGAAAGATCAGGGAATTGGATAGCCTCAATTGAAATCAAGTTAAGTCAATTGACTACTTGGTGCTGCTTGGAGGCTCAGAAGCCACAGCATGGTTTCTAGAAAAGTCTCTTCAGAGGGGGGTGTGAACAAGGGGGTCTTCAGTGAGTCGAGTCTACAGGAAAATCTCAAGACTGCCTTTTAGTTCAACAATGTGACATCAGTGCAAGTCTGGTAGGTGGGTGCTGAGAATTCTGATACTGTTACGGTTTGTAAGTTTTAAGCAAGGATGAGGCATAGCAGGGCAGTTCAGCTAAGTGGAATCAGTGTTCCAAATGGCTATGTGTAGGAGGTGTCTGCAGCAGCTTGAGCTCTGCGTTTCAGAGTCGGACCAATGTCTCGTGTCACTCTAGTGCATCGGTGAGGCTGAGAACTCCGAGGGTAGAATACATAAGGAGGTGGCTACATCACAGCTTAGTTGTAAGCTGGCAGAGAGGGCATGAGTGACTGTCACATAGACTGGGAGGAACAGGCAGGTAATGCAGGAGTCCTCTGAGTTTCCCTTTTGGATACTATTGTGGGTGATGGTTGCTCACAGAAGTGCAGTCAGAACCAGGAGCATAGCACCACAGCTAGCTCAGCTGTATGGGAGGGGAGGAAGAATTCTGAAAGCACAATAGTGACAGGGGTTCAATAGTGAGGAAGACAGATAAGCATTTCTGTGGCTGAAAAATGTGACCATGTTGCTTGCCGACTGCCAAGGTCATGGATGTGACTGAATAGCTGCAGAGCATTCTGAAAGGGCAGAGTAAATATCCAGAGATCATGGTCCATATCAGTATCAATGACATACATAGCAAAAAGGATGTGGTCCTGCAGACTTAGCTTAGGGAACTAGTGAAGTGGTTAGATTACAGGGCCTCAAAGGCTGTCATCTCAGAGCTAGTCGGTACAGAAATAGGAGGATAGAGCAGGTGATTGCATGGCTGGAGAGATGATATAGGAGGGACGATCTTAGATTTCTGAGATTTTGGGACCACTTTTAGGACAGGTGGGACAAATTGAATGCTTGTACCTCAGCAGAGCTGAGATCAATATCTTTGTGGGGGATTAGTTAGTGCTATTGCAAAGGGTTTTAATTAGCTTGGCAGATGGATGGGAACTTCAAAGGAAGTTCAGGAAGGAGATGAACAAGGTGGGAATTGCACGTTAGGAAACGAAGAAGTAAAATAAATAGATAGCAAAAACAAAGTAATGCAGAAAATGGGGTCAAAGTTGAAATGATGGGATTAAAGGCACTGAGCGCTTACAACATTCATAACAAGGTAGATGAATTAATGGTACAAACATAAATAAGCAGTTACATAAATGTGTCTGCAGGGGATTACAACTGAAAACAAAATACTCCAGGGCCTTCAAATTCAGGATGGACAGAAAAAGGAAAAGGGGCTGGTATAGCACCATTAACAAGGGAGCAAATCAGTGCAGCGGTGAGAAACGATCTTGACATGACATCATGATGTAGAACTAGAATGAATTTGGGTTGAGCTAAGAAATAGCAAATGGCAGAAAACATTGATAGGCCATCAAATAGTAGTTGTAATATTGGGCATGGCATAAATCTGGCAACTAAGAGGTTTGTGTAACAGAGGTAATACAGTAATCATGGCAGATTTTATTCTACATATCAAATTTGTTATAATAAAGTGAGAGATCAATTCATGGAATTTATATGAAATGCTTTTCAAGATCAATTTGCTGAGGAACCTACAAAGGAAAAGGTTACTTTGGTTCTTGTTTTGTGCCATGAAAAAGGGTTGCTTGATAATCTTGTTGTCAAGGAGCCTTTGTGAGTGGGCTTACAACTGAATTTGAAATTGATGTATACAATGCAAAATGAGGGTCTTAAATCTATAGAAAGGAAATGAAGGTATGAGGGGAAAGTTGACTGTGATTCATTGGCATGACAGTGGACAGGCAATGATTAACAGTTATAGATATAATAAATAAGTTGTAAAAAAAATCCTTCAAGGCACAAAACTCCAACAGAAAAATTGTTCTTTTTATTTATCCAATTATGCATGGGAAATTTGTGTCTATGGCTGACTAGAGAAATTGAAGGTAGTTTTAAATCAAAAGCAGAGGCTTAGAAGGTTGCAAGGAATACCAATGGTCCTGAGGATTGGGAACATTTTAGACCTCACTGAATGAAAACCAAGAAAATGATAAAGAAAGACAAGGTAGAATTTGACAGTAGACTGGTGAGAAAAATTAAAACGGACTTTGAGGTAGGTACTTTATAGGTATTTATAAAGGGGACTAGAGAGGGCAAGTGTGGGCCCCTAACAGATAGAGACAGGAGAACTTATAGAGGGAAATAAGGAAATAGCAGAGAAATTAAGTAATTATTTTCCATCTGCTTTACAGAGGAAGTCACAAAAACCCTGCCAGAAATACCTTGACAATCAAGTGTCCAGGAAGAACGAGGAACTGAAGGAATTAAATATTAATCATAAACTTGTGTTTGAGAGGCTGATGAACTAAAATGCTAATACTTCTCAAGGTCTCAATGATTTACTTCTCAGAGTTTTGAAAGCAGTGACTTCAGAGACAGTACATGTTCTGGTCTTCACCTTCCACGGTTTTTAGATTCTGGAATGGTTCTGTTGATTGGAGGATAGGAAATATGACCTACTGTTTATGAAAGGAGAGGAAGAGATAACTGGGAACTACCAACTTGTTAGCCAAGCAGACTTGGCGTGGATTAATGTAAGTAAAATCATGTTTGACCGATCTGTTGGAATTCTTTGAGAATGTGATTAGTAGAATAAATAAAGAGGAACCAAAGAATGTGGTGCATTTAGATTCTGGGAAGGTGTTCAGTAAGGTCCTAGACAGAAGGTTGTTTAACAAAGTTAGAGCACATGGAATTAGGGTAATGTACTGAAAGGGATTGAGAATTGGTTATTGGACAGAATGCAAAGAGTGGAATTAAACCAGTCCTCCTCAGGTTGGCAGGCTGTGTCTAGTGGGGTACTGCAGGTATTGGTGCTTGCATCCGAGCAATTCATGATCTATATCAATGATTTGATTGAGGAACTCAAAGGTCATGTTTCCAAATTTGCTAATGATAATAAACTAGGTAGGATTGTGACTATGAAGGAGGATGTACAAAGGCTTCAAGGGGATATGAGCAAGCTGAATAGGCAAGAACATAGCAAATGGAATATAATATGAAAAATGTGAAGTCACTCACCTTGGTGAGCATAACAGAAAAGCTGAGTGTTAGATGGTGGGACACTGGGTAGTGTTGATGTTCAAAGGAACCCAGGTGTACTTGTACAAAAATTGCTGTATTTTAGCCCTAAGTAAGAGGGGATTTAAAGACAGGAAATAATGAAGTCTTACTGCAACTATATGAGGCCTTAGTGAGAACGCATATGTAGTATTGAGTACAGCTTTGATCTCCTTACCTAAGAAAAGATGTACTTGCCAACGCAAAGATCTAGTAATTTGGTTCTGGGTTTGGTAGTTCTGCCAAATGAGATGACATTGAGTAGATTGGGATTGTATTCTCTCGAGTGTAGAAGAATGAAAGGAGATTTCATCAAAACAAACAAAATTCTTGACAAGCTGGATGTAGGGAGGATGTTTCCTTTGGCTAAGGAATCTGGGAGTACGGGGCACAGTTTCAAATTAAATGGCTAGCTATTCAGGACGAAGGTAAGGAGAAATTTCTTCATTTAGAGGGCGATGAATCTTTAGAATTCTCTATCCCAGAGGGCTGTGAAGACTCACACATTCTATTTATTCAGAATAGAAATCAATAGATTTCTGAAAATTAAGGGAATGAATATGGGGATATTGCTGGAAAATGAACTGAGATAGAAAAGCAGCCATAATCATAATAAATGGTGGAGGAGGCTCAAGGGGCCAGATGGGCTGCTCATGTTCCTATTGTTTATGTTTTTAATGCAACTTGTACAAATCCAGGATTTTATTTCCAGGTCTTCTGTGTATTTAAAATACTCTCTCACTGAGGACCCTGTGCATGTGTAAGCCTTCACAGTACTTGGACTCAGATGAGCATATCCCAGCCTATAACTTGGAACCAACCTCAGCTAGGTTCCCTTTAAGTAATGTTCCCTTTAAGCCATTGCTGCAACTCTTGGGACACCATGACTCACTCAGCCCAGTCATGACCCTTACCTACAGCAGCTTGTGATCCATGCTCAACCAAGATACGGGAGGGGAGGGGTGGAGTTGGGAGACAGGCAGCTGGATGATAGGTGCAGACAGACAAAAAAAAAGGCAGATGGAGCCAGGGCGTTGAAGGTGGATACAGCTAGGCAGGTGAACTTCACCCCTCCTCCCTCTCTTCCCTGCCTGCCATTTGTCACTCCTCTTCGGTCCACCAATCATCTACTACCCCCTGTCTCACTACTCCCCCTCTCCTTTTTAAATTGGTTATCTTTCCTCTTGACCCCAAACATCGACAATTCCTTTCCCCTCCACAGATGCTGCTTGACCTGCTGACTTCCTCCAGCACATTGTTTGTTGCTCCAGGTTCCAATATTTGTAGTCTCTTGTGCCCCCACATTTTCCTTTCCTGCAAAAAATACCAGGCAACAACACCACCGTGGCTTCCCAAAGCCAGCTCCCTATTGTTTTCTGAACAACACCTTCCCCCTGCACACTGACCCAGTCCTAGACTTTTGCCTGCTCCTCAGTGGTATTTTAGTGCATTGGCCTGTTCAGTGACACATGATTCCTTGGCTGTAGTGTGCTGCTAATTCTTGCAGCTGCAGTTCCTCAAACAAAATGTTCTTTGTGTTGACATACACATTTTCATTAACTCACCTTTCCCAGCACCATTCTATTTCAAGGCAAATCTGTTTCTAGACAAGACAAGAGCATTTGGTATTTTTTTGTGCTATAAGAATAAGTAAGAGCATTTTAATCAATTAATTATGAATTTATTGATTAAACTATGCCTGTCTCTGGCAGAGTAGAAATCAGTACTGAGGAAAGCTAAATTGGACAACCTTAGGCCTTCCAAGATTTGAAGAAAGCATGCAGGAGCAATGTTTTTAAAATGTGGGACATTATGTAATCTGAACAGCAGGAACTAATTTTGGGTAAGAGATAGGAAGAGAGAAAGAGACAATAGTAATATAAAAGTGAGCATAGAATATAAGAGTTGGGACATTATGTTGCAACTTTACAAAACACCGGTTAGGCCACACTTGGAATATTGTGTGCAGTTCTGATTGTCACACTTTAGGAAGGATGTGATTGTGCTAGAGTGTGCAGAGGAGCTTCACCAGGATGTTGCCTGGATTGGAGGACTTTAATTATGGGGAGAGATTGCATTGATTGGGCTTGTCTTCCTTGGAGCAAAGGAGGCTGAGGGGTGACATAAGGTTATGAGAGGTCTAGATAGTGTAGATAATCGAACTCTTTTTCCCATGATAGCTGTATTAAAACAAGAGGACATAGGTTTCAGGTGAGAGGAAGGAGTCTAAAAGGGGATCTGAGGGGTCCATTTTTATATGGAGAGTGGTTGATACCTGGAATGTGTTGCCAGAGATGGTGGTGGAATCAAAAAAAATTACTATGTTTAGCAGGCATTTAGACACACTTAAAAAGAAAGACATAGAAGGATATAATCCTAATGCAGGCAAATGGGACTGATATAGATGGACAAAATGGTCAGTGTGGATGTGGTGGGCCAAAGGGTCCATTTCCATGCTGTATGATTCTATGACTCCAATGATTCATGAAGTCAGGAAGTAAATGTAAAAGAAGCATGCTAATACATTTGTTTACAGTATGACTTCTCCTACGTACTGCTCAAGGCTATGATTGTGGATTTGCATTAACAGTGGTGCATCATGAATCAACCAAAGGCTTTCCTTCCAGGCAATAATTCCCAAACCAATTGTGTCTAAGATTAAGAACTCATTGTGTAGGGGATTAAAGGGAGTGGACGTGCAAAGAATCTGCATGTAACTGCTCTACAGTAAAGAAGTTTCACAAGACTGTCTGAGGATCTGTAACTGCTAATGAGTACACAACAGGTCTATAGCTGAATATTGCCCATTAAAAATTGAAGCTAATTTGTGTCATGTTCACTAGCTTAATGACAGTGGCTGTTTGCTCCACCTCAAAGCTAAGCATGGATATATTAAAGGCAAATTAGCCAAAGGTTCCAAGTACTAGCATTGTATTTGTCCCAGAATTTCAGAAGCAAAATCTTTTGTGTCAAAATATACTGGAAAACTTGGCAACCTGGATTTAAAGCTGCTGTGGTTTGGCTAGCTATACAGGTCCTCCCCAGGTTATAGGTTCCATTCCTCTGAACTGTTTGTAACTCGGATAGTTTGTAGGTTGGAAGTGTGACTGCGAACTGAGTTCCCACATGGCAGAAATGCCCGCAGCCCCATAGCAGCCAGTAAATCCATCTCGCCGGTCTCCCAAACGCTCATTCGTATGAATGGCCTGTACATAAGTCAGGTGCTTGTAGCCCGGAGAGGACCTGTATAATAACCACCTGATTTTCACTTCCATTGAACTCAGTGTCAATGAAATTTGAACAGTTTCACCAATGGATGTGTAATCCACAAAATTAATTTTACAGCAGACAGTTTGAGAACCTAGCCCACTGTATTTTGCCATTTTAAAATCAAGTCTACTTTGGCTGCTGGCTATGAGGTGTGCATTTTCAGCCATGATTTAAAGCAGGAGTCTCCCACAGATTGCATAAAATGAACACCTATTTAAGATTGTCTTGTTTCTAGGCAATATGTTGGCATTATTATTCTGGCTATAATTAGTTCAAAGTGACATTTTTAGGAGGAGTCTTAGTTTATTTTCTCAGCTAAAGCAGTTTCAAAGTAGTATGCCATTAATATACTACCCAGGATTCCCAGAAGTTCCATCTCACGTAAGGTTGCGGCTAATCATGTAGCCACTAAAATACAACCAATGAATGCCTCCAAGTTAGATATGGGTGCTGTGAGGGTAGACATCACCAAGTGAACATATTCTGGCAGACAGAGTATGAAACTAAATTAAAGCTATCTGATTGAAAAATAAGTACTCAAAGCTACCCAATTTTATAGTTATCCTTTGAGCCTTTGGACGACTAGTTTGAGTGAAGTTTCAAACATTGCTGTCATAATCAAAAGCCTACCTAGTGGGAAGATATACCCATTAGCTGTCACAAGGAATATTATTTACATTCAGAAGTGAGGTTAACTTCTTTACTTGCTCTGTAGATATTGCAAGTTCATTTACTTAAGTACTTAAAAACTCGATGAATAGAACACAAAGAAAACAATAGTTTCTACTTGATTGGGGCAAAAACATGATGATGCTCAGTAGTTCTGTGTTTAGTTTTCACACTTCTCAGTGCCTTCAAATACAGAACCTTTACTGATGGATCAAACATGGATAAAAGAGCTGAATTTTAGACATGAGAAGAGAATGACTGTCCTCAACATCAAGAGAGCATTTGACCAAATGTGCCATCAAGATGCCCGCATAAAGCTGAACTCAATAGACTTCAAAAGGGAAAACACTCCAATGGTTGGAATTACACATCACACAAAGGAAGATGATTATTATTGTTGGAAGTCATTCACCACATTGTAGGAATTCCTCAGAGCTGTACACATGACCCAACCATCTTCAGCTGCTTCATCAAAGATCTTTCTTCCATCATAAGGAGTGGGAAAGTTTGCAGATGATTGTGCAATGTTCGATAACATTCACTGCTCCTCAGCAAATGAAGCAGCCCATACCAGCATCAGAATCAGGTTTATTATCACTGACATTTGTTGTGAAATTTGTTGTTTTGTGGCACAGTACAGTGCAAGACATAAATTACTATAAGTTACAAAAATAAATAAATAGTGCAAAAGAGGAATAATGAGGTAGTGTTCATGGGTTCATGGACCATTCAGAAATCTGATGGCAGAGGGGAAGAAGCTGTTCCTAAAACAATGAGTGTGGGTCTTCAGGCTCCAGTGCCTCATCCCCAATGGTAATAATGAGAAGAGGGCATGTCCCAGATGGTGAGAGTCCTTAATAATGGATACTGCCTTCTTGAGGCACCGCCTCTCGAAGATGTTCTCAATGGTGGCATGCAGCAAGACCTAGACAGCATTCAGACATTTGCTGAGAAGTGGCAAGTTACATTCTTGCCACAAATGTGCCAGTTAATGACCATCTCCAAGAATAGAGAATCTAACCACCTATCCTTAACATTCAATTTCCAAGAGCCTGCCATTGATATCCTGGGAGTCAAGATTTACCAGAAACTTAGCTGAACCAACCACATAAATAGCTTGGCTACAAGAGTGGGAAATCCTGCACTGAGTGACTCATGTTCTGACATCCCAAGGCCTTTACACCATCTGCAAGGCATGTTAGGAGTGTAAAGGAACATCCACCACTTGTCTGGATGAGTGAAACACCAAAGACTCTCAAGAAGCTCAAAATCATCCAAGTCAAAGCAATTTATTTGTAAAGCACCTCATCAACCACTCTAAACATTCATTCCCTCTGCTGGCAGTGCACAGTGGCTGCAGTGTATACCATCTACAAAATGCACTGCAGTTATTCACCCAGGCTAGTCCAGCAACACCTCCCACACCTGTGACCCCTACCACCAAGAAGAACCAGGGCAGCGGTGCACGGGAACACCATCACCTACAGGTTTCCCTTCAAGTCGCACATTTGCGTGACTTGCAAATATGTTGTCGGTCTTTCATTGTCACTGGGTCTAAATTCCTAGATCTCCCTCCCCAACAGCACTATGGGAATACCTTCATCTGGATGACTGCAGTGGTTCAAGAAGATGGCTCTCTGCTACGTTCTCAAGGGGAATTTGGGATGGGCAAGAAACGCTGGCCTCGCCAGTGATGCCCAGATCCAAAAATGAATATTAAAAAATGGGGTTCAAATCCCCATACCATCCACTTGCAGTGATGATCTGTCTTTCTAACGATCTACTAAAAATAGCATTTAATTAATCTAATTGTTGTTGTGGTCTTTCACACTCTAATCTTGAAAACTTTTGTTGATACTTCATACTGAATACTGAGGAAGCAATGTTTATGCAAACCATATGTGGATTATACATAGGTAAAAAAAATGAGCATACATCTGTGCAAAGGAGAATTAAATTATTAGATCCCACTTCCAACTGACTAATTATGAAATTTTAATCTTCCCAAATCGGAGATTAAAATTGTGTAATTAAAGTCAGTTAGAGTGGAGGTTGATAGGAGAAATCTACTGCCCTTGTGATTCACAACCACAGCAATGTGGTTGACTCTTAATTTCCCTAAAGCAACCGAACAAGCCATTCATTTGCATCAGGATCACTGTAACAGAATAAAATTTAAACCAAATAGACTAGCTAGCATTGACCTAGGCATTTGATTCAGACTCTGTATTGTCACTCCTAGCCCAGCCAACCTTGCAAATTCCTCTCATAACATCTAAGGAATGGTGTCTGAATTGGGAGAGTTGCCCACAGACTAGTCTAGCAATAGCATGATATAGTTGTATTCATAGAATCCCAGATTCCACCATTACTGAATATATCCAGAGCCAGATGTGCTGACATAAGATAATACTTTAGGAAGGAGTTTCCCTTGGAATCTTCGACATTGATGTTGATCTCAATTAAGTCTCATGGCATTGAGTCAAACGCAGGCAAGGAAAGCACCAGCTGATTTCTACTTGGTGTTCTCCCTCACTGGGTGAATCAGTGCCCTTCCATACAGCACAATACTTGAAAAAGGCACTGAGATAATTAAGGGCATAGAATGCACACTAGCTCAGGGATTTCCCAGTGAATGGAGTGAGTAAAATTTGCCAAACCATGGTTTCTGTGATGGTGGGTCCTCCATCATTTTGTGTGTGTTACTCCAGATTCCAGCATCTGCAGAATCTCTTGTGTCAGAGTATTGGCCTGATTTGCTAGATGTGAGATCCTTTACTTCTGGTTATTGCATCTGTCTTTGCTACTAAGCACATGTCTGGTGTTGTGTTGCCACTTCCCCAGGTTGGTACCTTACTTTCTGGTATGCCTGGTTCGACTTCAGGCATGTATTTCTGCACTTCTCTTGGTTCTTCCCCAGGTATGATGGTGCTAGTACAATTGATCTGGCTATAGACAGTACAATGGGTGCAATTTTCTGCCTCAAGTAGACTATTTGCAAATGGTGTTGGTCATAGCTACAAAAACAAGCATTATCCCTCTGATGCTGCTACATGCTGTGTCTAGGGAGTCTGGTAGTGATGACACAGCTTCATTCTTCTAAGAGAATCTTAGTTTTTTAACAAGAGTAGCTTGACTACCATGATCCCTGCCCTGCAATCCCACGTCCAACAGTACAATATTCCAGATGAAAACCACAATGATGCTGGAGGAACTCAGCAGACCAGGCAGCGTCCTCCAGCATTAGTGTTTTTCATCTAGATTCCAGCATCTGCAGTCCTTTGTTTCTCTAGTACAATATTCCAACAGCTGTCGGTGATACACAGTGCCCTTCTTCAGACCTAGTTCCTGATTTTCAAGGGTAACTTTGCTGCAAAGGTGACTCCATTATTTGCAGCAAAGGTTCCTGTGGTAAATATGCAGAATACTTGGAACTCATCAGTTCCAATATGTGGGACATATTGCACGTTGCGTGTGTTCGTAAATTGATCCTCTTTGGAATAAACAAAACTGGCATCCTAGACATCCTAATTCAAATCATATTGTTATACATTGAGGAATTTCTAACCAATGCAGCTTAAGTCAGCTCCATAACTAATGAGCACTAGTCTGGAACTGCAATGGACCAAGCAACTAAGCAAGAATATCATTCATTCGTTACAGTTGTCAATGTGTGGCGACTCACCGTCCGCGCAGGCGAACCGGCTCAGCAGTCGGGGTGTGCATCATCAGAACGGCGGGGCCCAAGATGGCGCTGGGCCTTCATCTTCCCTGAGCAATGGGGGAGAACCCGTGCGCGCAAAAAGATTTCAATGACGTAGCACGTACGTCATTTCCGTTTTTGGAAGGTGGGAACCGTGCTGCTTAAAAGGCCCGTGCAAGGCGGGTAAATAAATCGGTCTTGTTCCACAGCTTGCAGACTCGTGTCTTTATTCTCGCATCGCGGTAGCAGCTGCTACATTGGTGACCCTGATGGTCCAAATGGATTTTGGACCCACACAATGAACGACAATGCAGCAGCCAATGCAGTGGCACTCAAGCTGCCCACCTTTTGGACGCTTCGGCCCCGCGTGTGGTTCGACTAGGCCGAAGCCCAGTTCCAGCTTTGACAGATCACCCCCAACTCCATATGGTACTACCACATGGTCAGCTCCCTGGACCAGGAGACAGCCACCCAGGTTGGAGACTTCATCCAGTCTCCTCCAGAGGAAGGCAAGTACCCGGCTTTCAAGACCCTTCTCATTCGGACCTTCGGCCTCTCTCGTCATGAGCGCGCCACCCGCCTGCTTCATCTCGACAGCCTGGGGGACAGATCTCCATCGGCCCTGATGAACAAGATGCTGGCCTTGGCTGAGGGACACAAGCCCTGCCTGACATTCGAGCATGCCTTCCTTGTACAGCTGCCCGATGACATTCACCTGCTTTTGGCCAACACCGATTTCAGCAACCCACGTGAGGTAGCCACCTGGGCAGATGTCCTGTGGAAGGCCAAACGCGAGAGCAGTTCGTCCGTCGGCCAAATCGCCAGACCGCATGCCCAACACCTACCCAAACCAGTTCCTGCAGCCGAGCGACCACACCCCAGAAACGCAGACGACGACACTGATGACCAGCTGTGTTCCTACCATCAGAGGTGGGGCGCGGAGGCCCGTTGATGCCGCCCACCATACAAGTTTCAGGGAAATGCCAGGGCCAGCCGTCGTTGATGGCTGCGGCGGCTGGCCGCCAACACAGCTTCCTATTCATTTGGGACAAGCAGTACAGGCATCGTTTCCTCGTCGATACTGGAGCAGAGGTCAGTGTTTTACCCCCGACCGGCTGCGACACTCGTAGCTGGCAACAGGGACCCGCCCTCAAAGCCGCAAACGGCACAACGATACGGACTTTCGGTACCCGTACAGTCCAATTACAATTCGACGACAGCCGTTTTACCTGGAACTTTACCCTTGCCGCCGTCGCCCAGCCACTCCTGGGAGCCAACTTCCTCCGGGCCCACTGTTAGTCGACCTGCGACGGAAACGGCTAGTGCACTCCAGAACATTGAAAACTTACTCTCTGAGAGAAGCCAGCCTACCAGCCCTGTGCCTGGACTCCGTTTCCCTGTCTGGCAACGGGTTCACCAAGCTCTTAGCCGAGTTCCCATCAGTTCTGGCACCTCAGTTCAAGAATTCGATGCCCAAACACGGGGTGCAGCACCACATTACTACGACAGGGCCACCCCTTCACGCCCGAGCACGACAACTACCTTCATGCAAGCTCCGCCTGCGAAGGAGGAGTTCCGCTGCATGGAGGAGCTGGGGATCATTCGCAGGTCAGACAGCCCCTGGGCCTCCCCCCTGCACATGGTCCCCAAAGCCACCGGCGGGTGGAGGCCCTGCGGTGACTACCGCAGGCTGAATGACGCCACCACCCCAGACCGCTACCCCGTCCCTCATATCCAGGACTTCGTGGCAAACCTACACGGGGCCCACATCTTCTCTAAGGTGGACTTCGTCCGGGGGTACCACCAAATCCCGGTCCATCCTGATGACGTCCCCAAAACTGTGCTCATCACTCCGTTCGGCCTCTTTGAATTCCTTCAAATGACGTTCGGCCTTAAGAACACCGCGCAGACCCTCCAGCGGCTAATGGACGTGGTAGGCTGCGACCTGGACTTTGTGTTCATTTATTTAGATGACATCCTCATCGCCAGCCGTAACCACCAAGAACACCTTTCCCACCTCCGCTGACTGTACTCCCGCCTCAGTGATTTCGGCCTCACTATCAACCCAGCCAAGTACCAATATTGACTCAACTCTATCGATTTCCTCAGCCACAGAATCACCAGCAAGGAAGCAACACCCCTACCGGCCAAGGTAGACACTATCCGCCATTTTTCCCATCCCAACATGATCAAAGGCCTGCAGGAGTTCGTTGGGATGGTCAACTTTTACCATCGTTTCATCCCTGCAGCAGCCCGTATCATGCGCCCTTTGTTCTCGCTGATGTCTGGCAAGGGCAAGGACATCACCTGGAACGACGAGGCCGTGGCTGCCTTCATTAAGGCCAAAGAAGCCCTAGCAGATGCCGCGATGCTGGTACACCCCAGGACAGACATCCCAATCGCCCTAATGGTGGACGCATCCAACACCACAGTCGGTGGAGTACTGGAACAACTAATCGAAGGCCGTTGGCAACCCTTGGCGTTTTTCAGCAGGTACCTTAGGCCACCCAAACTCAAATACAGCGCTTTTGATTGGGAACTTCTAGCACTGTACCTGGCAATCCGGCATTTCCGGTACTTTTTAGAAGGCAGGCCTTTCACTGCCTTCACTGACCACAAGCCATTGTCTCTTGCCTTCTCTAAGATCTCTGATCCCTGGTCAGCCCGCCAGCAGCGACATTTGTCCTACATTTCCGAGTTCACAACGGATATCCAACATGTCTCCGGAAAGGACAATGTCGTTGCTGACGCGCTCTCCAGACCAACCATCCACAGCCTGTCCCTGGGTGTAGACTACGCGGCCCTGGCTGATGCACAGCAAGCCGACGACGAGCTGCCCAGCTACAGAACTGCAGTCTCAGGCCTGCAGCTCCAAGATTTCGTAGTTGGCCCAGGTCAGTGGACCCTCCTGTGCGACCTCGCAACTGGTCAGCCCCGTCCTATAGTTCCTGCAGCCTGGCGGAAACACGTTTTCGAGTCAGTACACGGGTTGGCACACCCGTCCATCAGATCGACTGTCCGAGTAGTCGCCAGCAAGTTCGTCTGGCACGGCCTGCGCAGAGAGGTCAGTGAGTGGGCCAGGACTTGTCCGCACTGCCAGACATCAAAAATCCAATGACACACCAAGGTCCCACCACAGCCGTTCGAGCCTACCTGTAGAAGGTTCGACCACATCCACGTCGACCTCGTTGGTCCCCTGCCAGTTTCAGTAGGAGCGTGGTACCTCCTTACCATCATGGACCGGTTCACAAGGTGGCCAGAGACAACCTGTCTCTCAGACATCACGACTGATTCCTGCGCCTGGGCACTGCTCACAACTTGGGTTTTGTGCTTCGGTGTTCTGGCCCACATCACTTCAGACAGAGGCGCCCAGTTTACCTCCAGCCTATGATCTGCATTAGTGAACATGCTCGGAATGCAGCTGCACACCACCACGGCCTACCACCCTCAGTCAAACGGGTTGGTAGAATGTTTCCACCGCCATCTGAAATCAGCCCTGATGGCTCGCCTGAAAGGTCCTAACTGGATCGACGAACTTCCTTGGGTCCTGCTCGGCATACGCACTGCCCCCAAGGAGGATCTCCACGCTTTGTCAGCTGAACTCGTGTATGGTGCACCCCTGGTCGTCCCAGGGGAGTTCATACCCGCCCTTAGGGGGCAAGAGGAACAACCCGCGGCAGTCCTGGAAAGACTGCATGAGAGACTCGGCAGCTTGGCACCGATCCCCACTTCACGACTTGGTCAGTCCCCATCCTGTGAGCCCAAGGAACTACGAGACTGTAAGTTCGTTTTCGTTCGCAGGGGCACGGCCCGGGCACCGTTGCTACGACTATACGAGGGGCCGTTCCAGGTCGTCAGAAATAATGGGTCCACCTTTATTTTGGACGTTGGGGGCAAGGAAGAAGTCTTCACGACAGACTGCCTCAAACCAGCCCATTTAGACCTACAACAACCAGTCGACGCAGAGGCCGATCACCTAAGCAAAGGCTAGCACAGCCCGCGAACTTTGGGGACCGTGTCGCCGGTTCTGGGGGGGGGTGGGGGGGGGGTTGTTGTGTGGCAACTCACCATCTGCGCAGGTGAACCGGCTCGGCGGTCGGGGCGCGCCTCATCAGAACGGCGGGGCCCAAGGTGGCGCTGGGCCTTCGGCTTCCCTGAGCGACGGGGGAGAACCCGTGTGCGTAAAAAGATTTCAATGACGTAACACGTACGTCATTTCCGTTTTCGGAAGGCGGGAACTGCACTGCATAAAAGGCCCGCGCAAGGCGGGTAAATAAATCAATCTTGTTCCACAGCTTGCAGACTCGTGTCTTTATTCTCACATCGCGGTAGCAACTGCT
Source organism: Pristis pectinata (assembly GCF_009764475.1). Classification (NCBI taxonomy): domain Eukaryota; kingdom Metazoa; phylum Chordata; class Chondrichthyes; order Rhinopristiformes; family Pristidae; genus Pristis; species Pristis pectinata. Next base: position 17,550,874 of record NC_067420.1, read on the forward strand.
ACAAATGTATCTTTAATAATACCCTAAAACAATTTCATTGCTTATTAATCACTGGTACACTACCAATCTGTGTTACATGGCTACATGAATGAATCAAAATAATGATGCCACAAGCTAGAAATATAGTTCAAGATGAAGGAGAGATTGATAGCAGGATATATATAAATATTCAATGAAAGAAATTATAGATATAAAACAATAGTTGTGAGTGTGCCAGATTGCTCATGGCATTGAAGTATCCAAATGTTTTTTGGATAAGAAAGTAGTTCTCCTGGAGTGGTGGAATGCAGCCTCTCCACCACAAACCCCATCATGTGACTTATTTCTCAGCCAACTCATCTGATGAGGCCATATTTGAAGGAAAGGTAGTTACTCTCAAGAAGGGACAAATCTTCAAACTCTGAATTGATCTGAAATTTTGGGAGTTTAAAGATTTTTTATAATTCATCTCCTTTAAATAATTATTTTTTCTATTCAATATCTGTACCAGACTAAATCTTGAAGTGCATGACTTTGTTTGCCTACCTCAGTGCTAACGACTAAGTTATACTGTGTACCAAAACATAAACAAGATCCTATATCATCTGGCATCAATTTGAACCCAGCAATATAAAACCACAAACCAGATTCCAGTTATCAACCAAAAACATTAATTATACTTCAACATGTATCAGCCAAAAAAAATCAAGATATGTAGTAAAAAACTTAGGGAGGATTTGTAAAGGGGTGGCATAGTAGTTAATGCAGCTGCCTCACAGCTCCAAGGACCTGGGCTCAGTTTCTGACCTCGGCTGCTGTCCATGTGGAGTTCGCACTTTGCAGTCACATGGGTTTCTTCTGGGTGCTTTGCTTTTCTCCCACATGCCAAAGGCATTGGTGGTACGATTAATAGTTGCATATTTCCTCATGACAATAGAAGGAGGCTGTTAAGCCCATTGAGTGTATGTCACCTCTCAGGGCAATCCCATTAACCCATTTCCTCCATTGATTTCCTTTTCTATCCTCTCTCACATGCCCCTCAACTCCCCCGATTCTCCTTCCACACACCTACATCAGGAGGAATTTGCAGTAGCCAATTAACCTATCAACCAGAACCATTGTGCCCCCTTTTGGCTACTGTGAATTACCCGTGTGTGTAGACAAGTGACAAAACAAAGGGGATGGTGGGTATTTGATGGAGATAGGGATATAAGAAGGGGGGGAATGAGACTGATGGGATTGCTGTGCTGAGAGCCAACTTGGACCTAATGGGCTGAATAGTCTCTTTCTGTGTCATAGTAAGTAAGAAAAAGGACTACCTGAAGAACCACCTGCCCCTGCATTTTTTTGCTAAATAATCAATAAAGAATCCTGAAGTCTCTTACAGGGAAACAGATGCTACCTGACCTGCTGTGTATTTCTAACATTTTCTGTTCTTATTTCAGATTTCCAAAATCTGCAGATTTTTTTTATTTTCACTGTTTGTGCCAATCATGTCTTATGCCCTATTTTTTATAATGCAGTACTGAGATGCATCTTCCAAAGATATTTAGAAATCTAGTATCAGGTGATTTCACATTATGACTTATAAAAGAGTGGAACAATATGTTGGTTTCTGTGTTTGTGTTTGAAACCATGTTCCATATACTGCTCCAGAATCATAACATGGATCATCATTCTATTCCTTTCACTGAACTTTTGTGTTTAGCATCTTGAGCCTTTGAGCATGTGGCTAGGATTGATAAAAGAAGAGATCTGTGCTAGATCCTTAAAAGTAGAAAGGAGATTTGCTGAATTAAAAAGAATGGAATGGCAGATATAAGGAAAAATATTCTGATGCATTTTCGTGCTTATTTGCAAGATGTGATCCTTTTTGTAAATGTTTTTTTTACCAGTGAAATGTAGCATTTATATTTTTGATATTTATAAGTATTTTGTCTGTGAGTTTGGAGCCATTCAAGGAAAAGCAACCATTTCAGCATAGTTTAAACAGCACTGACAGATTGAAATTGTGCCAAATATAAATCCTTCAGTTGTAAAGATGAATGCCATCTGTTTTGTTATGGGTGTTATGTTTCTGGCTGTGGTTGCTTTCAATTGTTTTTGATCAATTCTACCCAGTGAAGATGGACACTGACTGGTCAGCAACTAGAATGAAGGCATAATGGTGTATTTTAAGGAGATGAGTGCCTGGAAATTCACCTGTGCCTCCACTGCCATATTAATTGGTTTCTGCCTGCCCACCAATGGTTGTAGGCTGGAGGACTGAAATTTGGAAGTACCCAGGCCAAGGTGTCAAATGCTATTAAATCAGCCTTACATGAGGAAAGGCCTTTCCTAAGTGTGCTGACCAATCCAGTAGCCACCTAATTAGACTACTCTTAACCTCGGCAAAGTGATGGAAGCTGTTATCAATGATGTTAATGATTGGCAGTTCCTCACTCTTACTCACTGAGAAACTGTTTGGGTTTCATTAGGAACCCTCATCTCCAGTTCTCAGACTTGATCCAAACATGGTTAAAAGATTTAAACTCTATAGAGGTGAGGCGAGTATGACAGTACATTTGATCATATGCGACAACAAGGATCCCTGGTACAGCTGAAGTCAAAAGGCATCAATAGACAAACATTCCAATGGTTGGAGAAAGAAAGACAATTGTGGTTGTTGGAAGTAAATCATCTTAGGCCCAGCATATCACTGCAGGAGTTCCCAGGCATTGTCCTAAGCCTAACCATCTTCATGTACTTCAAGGATGACCTTCCTTCAACCATAACATCAGCAACTGGGAAGTTTGCTGATAACTGCACAATGTTCAATTCCATTTGCAACTCTTCAAGTGAAGCAGTCCATGCCTGCATGCAGCAAGACCCAGATAACATTTTGGGTATGGGATCATAAATGACAAATCACATTCAAATCACAAAAATGTAAGGCGATGATAATCTCCAACAAGAGACTGTCTAATCACAAATCCTTTGATATTCAATGGTATTATCTTGCTGAGCCCCCACCATCAATATCCTGGGAATCAGAAGTTCAACTGGACCAGCTACTAAATATCTTGGCTACAAGATCAGTTCAGAGGCTATATATCCTGTGATGAGTGACCCACTTCATGACATCCCAAAGCTTTTCGACCATCTGCATGGCCCAAGTCAGGAGCATGGTAGAATACTCTCAAGGACCCTGACAGTAACTAGGAAAAAATGGTCCACTTGATTGGCACCCCATCCACCTCAACATTCATTCCCTCTATTACTGGCATTTCATGACTGCAGTGTGTGCTTCTACAAAATGCACTGCAAGTACTTGCTTAGACTACTCTGATTGCACCTCTCACATCCATAACCTCTACTATTGAGAAGAACAAGAGTACTGGAACACGTACCACCTGCAGGTTTCCCTCTAGGTTGCACACCATCCTGACTTTGAAATATATCAGCAGTCCTTCATCAACAGTGAGTCTAAATCCCGGAACACCCTATCCAACAGTACTTAGCCAGGACTACATCAGTTCAAGAAGGTGTTTCACCCCCACTTTTTCAAGGGTAATCTTGCCAGTGGCATTCCGATCCCAGAAATGAGTAAGTGTGAGGTGAAACGGAAGCATCCTGCAATTGGGCCGAGTGCCATCATCTTAGTCAGAATGCAGTACTTATAAAATCTGGTGTTCTTTTATTCTTTCCACCACATGTTAGCACACAAATGTGCTGCTTACTTGTAACATGTTATTTCATGTAATGGTGATTGTACTGCTGGAACATCCAGATTTTTATTGAAGCCAAATAGTTTAGAGCAAAATGGAATTTTTCTCCATATTTAACAAATCTTAGAACCATTTATTTAAATGAATGCCCGATTAAACTCCTTAAACAAGAAATTGTTTACTTTGGTAGGTTGCAGAAACAACAAAATGGTCAAGTTCTCAAATATTAAAAAAGTGTGTGTTAATAGACATTATCTTCACACTATCACTAGTTTCTTTACCGCACTTTAGGTGGAGTACATCTGTGACTATTGTTGTTTTCTGAAGGAGAAAATACTTATAGAAATAAAAGTAGTCCATCTTAATATTGCAGTTTGATAGGAAATGGTTAGTTTATAGAATCTTTCGATATTTCCACATTAAGAAGCTCCATTACATAGAAATTAATGTTGATTCAGTAATGGTATTGCATGTGATAGTTGTAGTGTCCAGAGGCATCACATGTCCTTGAATCACTATGGGTTTCTGTCTTCAGTGATTCTTCAGATGTTTCTGTTAAAATACCATATTATGAGATGTTCATACAGTATGTTCTTTCCTACTTTTGAGAGAAGCAGAAATATCTTAACATAAAAATAAGCAATTTTGCTAATGTAATTTTCTTTAAAGCTTCACCATTTCAAAGATTCCTTCTTTTGTCCATGGGAATAGGTATTATTTTGTGCTGCCTCATATTTGATGCATTTTTCTTACCTATCAATAGGACCCACACCCAAGTGTCCAGGGACAATGTCTGTGAAACTGCACTTTGCCTCTCCTGCTGATTCTAGTGGACTCAATCGCAGCCGTTCATTTACTGCATTTGGATCAATGCCAAGCAGAAGATCCCAGTAAGTATAATCGAATATTATAGAACAGCTAATAAGCATATTGAGCTTGAAACCGTGTAACATCAAAGTGGCATTGCAGAGGGTTACCAGACCAGTTTTGTATGAGGTCCAACATGAGGTTAATTGCACACAAGGCCCAAGGTGTTATGTAACTGAACTGACTAAGCATGCTTAAAGGCCCTTTGTCCAATATCCCCCTTCATTCCAGAGAGTGGAGTGCAGAGGAAGTTGGGTGAGAAGAGGCTTGAGAGGAGATTGCACAGAGGCATTCTGTTAGAGGTGAAAGGCAAAGGAGATGGTCAGAGAATCGACGAGGTTGGGATGGATGGTGGCTGAGGCAAATTATAGTGGGGTCAAAGCAAGATTGCAAAGAGAACAGTTAGGTTCAGATGGGGAAATGACTGATCAGAATTGAGAACATCAGGACGAAAGGGCATGTTAGTGGGGAGGTGCTTAATGATGGTGAGAACATAGATTAAGTTAAAGAAGAATCTACTTGGAAGAAGATAAATAATTCAATTTCCCAGCAGTGACCAAGTAAGGTTAGGCTTCTTGTAAATAACTCTGTAGCAGGCCTGTTAGTTAAGGCAATCTTCAGTGTGTGAGCCATTCTCAGGCATTATAAATGGTGAACAATTTTGTGCATGTGATGTTAAAATGAGCATTACATTCTACTTAATTCGACTGCACATGCCTAGTGACCTCCATGCTCGATAGGCTAGGAACAAAAATCTGGAAGTGCATCACCATCTGGTTTTGGCATAAACTTTTAGTAATAGTGCAATAAACCTTGCAGTCATTGAAAAGACAAATACTGCAGATAATGAAATCTGAAATAAAAACAGAACATGAAGTGATGTCAGGTTTGAAACAAGTATTGTTCAGGGCACATAATTCTGTGAAAAGGTTTGGGCTGCCCTTTATGGAAAGTACATTGAAGCTAGTCTACAAGGATATATCTGTCACTGAATTTTCACAACTTACAAAGAGAAATTGCTCAAACTAGGGTTGTATTTCTGCAATATGGAAGATTAAGGGATCACTTAGATGCTTGTAAGTGTTTTTTTTAATTTTCAGCAATTTGATTATTTTTTAAATAATTTTGAATATTTCTGGATGTCAAAGATATTCACGAACATTAAAAACTTCTTGAAAGTTTTGACAATCAACTAAGTCAGAGGCAGGGCTTAGCTGACTGTGAGAAGGTTTTTTTTCTCAGTGCCTGGCTTGTTTTGTGTATACCACGTGATGGGAGTAATGTCTGTGCTTTGCTTTGCCAACGAAGATCAGATGGCTTCTGCAAGGAAGTTTTCACTGGGGATCTGAATAAAATAAATGCAGGCTTAGCAAATATGTGAGAGGCAAGCATGGGCGGTTTGCCAGTGCCAGGAATTTCTGGACTAACATTCTTGTTTAAAACAGTAAAGGTCCTTCTTAAAGCAAAATGTTGTTATTTGTTGCTCAGACGTAACTCAAACCAATGGAATACAGTTCATCACAGAACAATAAATTTATGGGCTCCCTGCTAGATATAGCATTGGCTAGTCACAAATTCCTGAGTATGTCCACTAAATAGTTTAAAATGAGGTTGTCTGATTGACTGATGAGTACATATAATTCCCACATCACTCCACTTATGCTGACACAACTACTGAAGAAGCAGCAGATGATATACTGTAAATAAACTTATTTTCATTCTCTAAAGGGGATTCTTTTACTACACCTATTAACTTGAATCCTTTGCAAAACGTGTTTTCTCACAGATTAAAAAAATTGAACTTGTTTTCCATAGCTTTGGGTTTACAATTGAATATGATGAAAATTTCATTACATGATATTTCAGAAACACACAATACTTAGTTGCAATGACATAATAGCAGAATGATATAGACATGGCAGGCCATGCCATTTCTATCGGTTGATGAGTATCTAGTTTGCCTGCTGTCAGTCACGTTACAGGCACCTAACTATGAGCATTTCATATACGCATCACTTAAATTGCTTGAGGGCATAATCTGATATTGAGCTAAACTCGAGCAAGTGTTAAAATTACAGGATACGACGTCTAGGTTTAATTGCAGCTAATGTGATCTGTTACTGCTTAATCTTACACAATGCAAAACAACTTTATATAATGGCTGACTGAGAGGCAGTAACAAGCTTTACTTTAATACCCTTACATATTTCAGCTGGTGAGGAATTTGCCCTCTGGCATTGAAAGAATCAACAAATAATTCTGGTTCTTGGGCATTATCTGAACTGTATAGATTTCATTATAACTTCAATATTAAAATCCCTGTTAGCTGTGTTACATGATAAAATATTAGCTTGTGTATATTAAATTATATATTGATATTAAATTGGTTATTTTAAATGAAAAATATATTTATCATGACTAAGCTCTAGGACAAGAAGGATAAGCTTACACTTATTTACTCTTTTCATCTCATTTTAAAGTATAACTTTTGTGATGCAGGAGCCATTGCAATGTTATATGTGTTAGCATCACACTTGCTGATCAATATTAACTCCCAGTCTAGCAATACCTCAAACCGCACAGTATCACCACTCCCTGTCACCAAGCAAATATCACTGTTTTTGCAGATTAATCAGGAATGGCAGTGTAAAACTGGTAGTGTTTCATCCAAGTGGAAACAAAAATTATGATGTATCACAAAAGTCGTCATGAATAAATACATTTTCCACTGCAAGTACCATGCTCCATATTTCCTTATGACAAAGAAGGAGGCCATTTAGCTCATTGATCCTATGCTGGTTCTCAGAACAACCCCATCATTTCCATTTCCCCACTTATTTCACTGTAAACTATTCTGTCACACATGCCTATTAACAACTTCCTGATTCACCCCCCCAGTCACTTACATGAGGAGTAATTTACACTAGCAATTAACCTAACAACCAGCATGCATTTAGGATGGGGGAGGAAACTGGAGCACCCCAGCAAAATGCACCCAGTCACTGGGAGAGTGTACAACACCACACAGGCAGTATCGGAGATCAGAATCAAATCCAGGTTACTGGAGCTGTGAGACAGCTGCCCTATGCAGCGCCACTGAGTTGCCAAAGTATCGTGAACCTAGAAGTTCAATAACCAAGGTGCCTGCATTTTATGAGCCGTGGAATGAATTTGAGTACAAAATCATGATGCATATTTGCAAATTGATAGTGGGTTTTTGAGTGCATGACAAGGCTCCGGAGGCTGCTAGATGTGAAGTAGTAATGCCAAATGGTGTGCCATATATGTTTGGTTTGGCTTTTGCGAACTTGGAGAATATGTACGCATTGAAGAAGCTGAATGGACCTCAAATGGGAAAAGACAGATCTTAACAGGACGATGAAGGCCTGCTCAAGTCTAAATTATAGACTCATCCTTATCTGAACCACTACCAGGTAGTGCAGAGCAAAAGTCAACAGTGATATCCTCACTGATGAATTTAATGTGATATGTTCAAAGTAAGCCCATCTTCTTTCTTTGGACATGCTCAACTACATCTTTGCTTTCCCCAGGTGTCCACATCTGCTGCCGCAATCGATTGTCTAAGGTCAGGGTACACCTGGTCCATCTCCCATATGCCATTTCTGATTCAGACAATCCATTTCAGCCTCACTACTTGAGATAGGGGTTGCACTTTAAGAGCTCCAGCCAACTAAGTTCACAATTCTCAAGCAACTCTTAAAAAAAAAATGTGGTAACTCTGCATAACCGTGTGGAAATTGTGCCTCTGGTTAATGAGTCCTTGCACATTGTGCTCTTAAAGAAATAGCTCCCCATTGCCCTGCAAGCATCTAGCCAAGGTCCAGTCCACAGTGCCTTCTTACCCTATGTGTCCACATGCAATTCAATTCGAGCTCCATGGTCTTTATATTCAGCAAATGGAGATAGGCAGGGCAAATGCAGCCCTGTGATCAGCTGGCAGGGTTTTTACTAAGTTTTTTCAACTACCTCCACTATAATGCAATGTAGTTAATGTATCTCCAGTAGATCTGAATAAATGTGGGTGAGAGATTGCTACCATTCATGTGGGAGAATAATTTTCTTGGAGGCTGCCAGAAAAAAATTGTTGGAACACTGGAGTGATAGATGTAAGAGCCAAAGGACAATCCAGTTTATAAAACTGTTTTGATTCTGAAAAACAAGTTTGTTTACTTTTACTTGTTTTAAAAAATTCCTGAATTCCTCTAATGTTTATTATTATATTTGATATTTTGCGCAGATGCACAGATTTTATTTAAAGCAGAAACATATCAGCAGAGCATGAGATTTATGAGACATGTTTTTTTAACAGTTTAATAGGAATTATAAGATTGTTGGGAAATTTTTAGATGTGATGCAGAGACTCCAGTCCTGAAAGAAATGATTCATGAGTTTGAAATGTTACCATTTGGGTCCTAAGTTTCCTTCACTGTGTTCAAAATATGCATATGGTTCCAATCGGATATCAAATCCACAATTACATTCTGTAAAATGTCAACTGTGAAAAATGATAAACATTAGAGGAATCCAGGCCATCAAAAACATACATAAAATTCAATTCTTATATTTACATATTTAAAAAATTTCTTGGTTCTTCATATTATATTTGGGGATTCTTTTTGAGTATCGCACAACAGTGAAGAATAAGATGAATGCAGACAGGAAAGGAAAGGGAAAGTGCAAAACAGAAACAAAAGAATGACTAACAATATGTAACAGTGGTTACAGCAATTTGATTAAGGAGACGAGATGATTTCAGAAAAAAATAAGAACGATGGATTAATTTAATAGCTATTAGATTACTGCTTTGGATTAATAATCAAGATTACATTCAAGGTATTCAAAAGAAATATATGCACTCAATACATTTTAAGAGGTGGGTATATCAAGTTTGGGACTTGTTTCCAGGTATTCAGCAGATGCAATAGTCAGTGCATATTGTTGAAATGGCACTAAAATTTGTTCCAAACAATTAATGCTGATACTTAATCTGAAACCTAAATAGTAGAAGTCAAAAATATTTCAAAGATGGGTAGTTTTAGTGAATTCTTTTTTAAGTCAATAACAAAACTGTCCTGCTTTTTCTCTGATGGAATAGGTCCTTTGTGGCCTGTACAATGCAAGATAAGCAATGAATTCACGACATTTGCCACTTTTCTGAAGCATACACATCTAAACGTGGATTGTCCCAAGGCTCTTCTATGCTCTAATCATGCTTTTAAATGGATGTAGCTAAGCCATCCCATGAATCTCTTTTACTGTGAAAATAGTGCCGTTTTATCAAGAAAGTTTGGTTCAAAATGAATAGAAATTTTTAGATTGACAAAGAAGTTGGGGGGGGGGGAGGTGGGAGAATATCAGAGAGAATGAAGAGGCAGAGCTCTGACTTGAGATAGGAGAGAGCAAAGAAGGAAAATGCAAGGATTTGTCCAAACAGGAAGTAAAGAAGAACGCATTCTCCATTTCATTCAAATGTTTTTCCAATAGATTTGACTGCAGGCTCAAAAACTCTGGCATTGTAGTTTGTACCTATTTCACTTAAAAATTGAAAAATTAAAAGTAAATAATGGTATCTATCCAATTCAACCAGATTAAAGCTGTAGATTGTTTGCCTGCAGGAGATAATAAACAAATACCATATTTTTGTAGTTTACACAATGTGTAATTTTGTGACTGAGTGCAGAAAGATATGTATAACATTCAGGTCTGGGCTGATAGATGGCAAGTGACATTTAAACCAACAAGTACCAAAGCAAGCAAGAAAGACATGCCATCCACCTAGATGGCATTACCATCATCAAGTCCCCAGAAGTCAACAACCTGGAAGTCACCATTGATCAGAACATGAACTAGACCCACCACACAGATACTGAAGATACAAATGTAGGTCAGAAACTGGGTGTTCAGCTATGAGTGACTCTCCTTCTGATTCCCCAAAACTGTTCTTCTACATTCAAAGCACATGTCAAGATGTGATGGCAACTACCCACTTGTCTGGATAAGTGCTTTGGGCACATCTCAGGCAATTAGGAATGAACAATAATTTTTTTTCCATTAATGTCCACATGAATAAATTAAAAATAAGTTAACACTGAACTCTGTATTACTTCATTTTTACAAATCCTAGGAGAAACCTTCCTTGCTAATGTTCCATTCTGGATACGTGAGGTCGTTATGATTTGAAAACTACTGATAAGGTGATATTCACGGTGAATTACCAATGCCACTATTTTCTTTTGCAGGGGTTCCTTTGTTGGTAGAAGTTCTCCATTGACAAGAATCTCCTCAGTAAAATCAACAAAGAAGCTTGTAACCTCACAAAAAAACTCTAGCATCTTGGAGCCACAGCCAATCCGTGTGGAGAAAATATGCAAGTCATTGCAGAAAGGCCTAAAGTGAGAATCTTTATTAAATTTGCTACAATGTAAAGTGCTATTTACTCAATTCAGCATTACTAAGCTATCCACACTATAGTGCAATCTGGTAAAATTAGGCAAGGTGCTAACTTTTGAGGTTAACAATCACTTCATATCAATTGTTAGTGCCCAAGTAACAATTTGGGGATACAGTCTTCCTATCAATGTTTGTTGACCAATGTCAGCATAAACTGAACTCCTCTCACCCTAGTTCTCCTCCTCTATTATACATCTCACTACCTTCTCTATGTTCACCAAATATAAATGGCATCTGCTGCAGCCTCTGAATAATATCTCTGGTAATTCTCATGAATTCCTCCCTACAGTGGATCATGACTGGATCATGACTCCAATTCCTGTCAATAGGCTAGAGAGGCACAAAGAGGACAATGAGACTTGTTTTAGCCCATTAGCACCAGGAATGAGCAGGACTGAAATGTGCAAGCAGAGACACTAAGAAATATGTGGCCACTTAGAATACCAGTATTAACTGAATTGCAGAGTGCAAAGAAAACCTTGTTGTCGGAGGAGAAAAAAATTAGCGAATGGGAAAGTGTTGGGCATTGATTACAAGCAGGTTATTGTTAAGGTACTCTTTGGGTAGATTGTAGTTGGATTGATGTCAAATATGTAAATATCAACAAAAATTGAAAAGTGTAAAATGGCTTAATTGTTATGCAGGAAATGTGGCACCTGCTTTATACATTGTAAGCTCCCAAAGAGTAATGACATAATGATCAGATAAGCTTTTTTAATAATCTTAGTTAAAGAATAAATATTGCTGATGAGATGGTTTTTCTTCAAAATTGTCCTGGTGGATCTTTTACATCTACTCGAAAGCACAGATAAGGCCTTAGTTTAACACCTCACACAAAAGGCAACATCTCTGATAATGCACTAAGTTGTCCGTGCATATTTTACTTCTGGAGGGTGTCCTGAACCCACAGCCTTTTGACACAACCAAATCTACAATCAAGTGTTACTGTTTACCAAGTACAGGCCATCCCTGAATAATGAACAGATTCTGTTTTTACAGAAATCAATTTTGTTCATAAATCAGAAAATACGTAAAAATCATCCGATAACGTAACCATACTTTCACACTATTATAATGAATGGCATCAAAACCACATAAGACTGATAAGAAAGTACAATTACTAAAAGTGGAGAGAGAGAGGAAACTATTTCTGCTATTTGGAGGAATGAACATAGTACACACATCAGACTTTTGAATTTAATATTATGGGAGCTCATTCATATGTGTGGGTGTCTATAAATCGGACATTCATAACCTGGGGATGGCCAGTAGATACTTCTTACAAAATCAGGCAAATGTAACAGTAACAGTTGAACCATAACTGATTTGCTGACAAAGCAACTGTGGCTGAAGCTTTTAACATGTGGTCTTAAAAGTCCAGTCTGCCCATTGCAAAGTCACCTATCTGCTCATAATTTAGTGTTTGCAGCTCTTATAGGAACCAAGTTTTTCTGGAAGTCACCCATGCAGAGATCAGATCCATGAGACAGACACAAAGCATCATCTTTAAAAAAATGTTACATTTTTGTGGATTAATAGTTACTTTATTTTATTGCAGCAACTGTCTTGAATCACGCCAAAACGAGTTGGATTTGCTGACCATGCAACAGAAAGACACGAAAAGAAACTCCAGATTGGTATGCAATGTAAAGCAAAATTGCTATTCATTTAATACGGCCTTTGAGCAGAACAGCCAGCCCTATGCTGCACTTTTCTATCATTTTGGTTATCTGATTTTTGAACGCACATTTTGTTTTCAGAAAACTAATGCAGTGTAAAGTATGCATCACATGATTATTTTATGCTCAGGATGCAGGCTTCATTGGCAAGGCCGGTATTTGGGGAAGGGAGGTGGGGCCTGGATGGTAGAGTGGTGTATTTAATACAGCTCATGTTCAACAAGGATAAATCAGTCACAAGCCTTAAAACAAAGTTAAAGAGCTAGTTTCAAAATTTGGTAGTCTAGAATTTTGTAATTACCCTTGGTTTCATTGCCAGAAAACAGAATATGAAACTCAAAGTAAAGTATTACTTGTTATTATAGAAGGAATATCCAGGTGGTTTAAATCACTAATACTGTAATGGTTCATGGGCTGGCATAAAGTTTCTTTGCATAATAACAGTTAAAATATAGGCTAAAATACATATTAAAATGGCCACAAATAATTTTTAATCTATGTTTTTGCATTGTAGTTCTGAATGATTATTATTCTTTATAACATTGCTTCTTTCAACAAATTTGCTTGTTACATCATTATTTTGTAGACCTAGTTCCAGTCCATTAATCATAAATATTAGGAATGCTATCCATTGTCATCAATCCCATTGCAATGTACTTACTCTCATGACTGGAGGCATGTGTGGGATAAAGAGGTAGGAGGATTGTTGGTCCCTTGGTAATCATTTTATCACATTGAGGACTCACATGCATGGTAATAATATATACTGTATGTGTTTCATGTCCCCCTAAATTTAAAATGCTGAATATGTCCCTTCTTGTGACTGACTCCATCCAATTAGCCACTGCCGTGTGCTGAATTCAACTGTTCATAATCTTGGAAACCAACAGAGGTTCTGGGCCTCTAGAACATAAAAGTTTCATACTACAACACCAATAATACAATATTGGATAGAATGGGAATCATTCCACTTCACTATGCTTTGGGTTATGTGTCTGTAACACATCAAATGAAGTGTTTTTTGAAAGGAATTTATTCAAACTTAAGAAAATAAAACACTAATACATTTTCCCTATGCTTATTATCTCAGGCTTTTTTATATGATCTAGATAAGGTAAGCATATTTTCAATTCATATGGGGGGTGGGTGGGGGGTGATTTTGAATCCAAGTAGAATAGCCCACAAGGCTGATAGAACTGCTCAATTTGTCTGAAGCTAATGTCGGGAAGTGTACAATATTCTGAGATTTAGATAGAAGCTGCAACACATAGCTCTGGCCTAGGTTGGTGGATGCAGAGTCTTCTCCTGAAGGAGGCTGAACATTGTTTATTAGCAATTGCAATATTTTCTTGTGAAGCCAGGAAAAGCACTCCAAAATCTCCTGCCCCACACAAATTACCACATTGAAATCTTTTAGTGCTCTTGCTTGAGCTGCTACTAGTGAAGTCTTGAGGATTGATTGGTAAGATCACTCACTGTGTGAAAACTGCAGTCACCACAACTTGTGTAAAACTTTGCTTTGTTTATTTAGTAATTACCTTCTTGAAAATTGTGGGTGCTGCTGGTCAACTTACCCGAACATTAAATCAGGGAGTCTTGTGCATTAGTGGCCCTTCCAAAAGTCCTTTCCCATCCCTGATTTTCAACTGCCTGCATTCAATTTTATGAACACACCGATAGGTAATGAAAGGAAGAGTTCTTGATTGCAGAACTGTAACATAAAAATTGTGTTATTTCTGCAGATATTAGTATTAATTATTTGTTTTGATCACTAATGAAAGCAATCGTATTTCAGCAAATTAGAACTACAGAGAGATACATCAGGAAATTGGAATTTCACATCAGCAGGGTAAGATTTTGCAGATTTCCAATAAAGGAATTGTTTTTTTTCTAATTAAAAGAAGGCAATTTAAATAGCGTCACATGGATAATAAAAACAGCTGTTTTGGATAACCCATTTGGCTTTCTCCTAAATTCTGTTTTACATTTGGTGAAATAAAATGCATTGAGGGCTTGATTCAACTTGATAAATCATAAATCACTTGAGTTAATTAAGTTAGGTGCAGAGTTTTAATATATGTAAGGTAGCTAAAGTTTTTGTTACATAACAACTTGGAAAACAATGATAAACTATTAAATATACTATTCAGTTGTTTTGTATTGGGCTTGTAATTTAGAATCTGTTTTTTGTTAACTTGTTTAAAATCACATTTTGAAATGTTTTGCTGGGTTGATTTTCTGTGACGTCCAAGAACAGCCTGTGCTGTCACAATATTAGCATGGAAACCATGCCACCAAGTACTTATTCAAGCTTGAACATTTACAATGGAGTTTTTATATCATTAAAGTTAAATATAAAATAGCATGGATGCTAAGTGGTACAATATTACTTTGTTGCCTTTGGAAGCTTCAGTTCCAAATAGTCACAGTGAAAAATATGAATAGCCCAGAATAGAACTTACTGACTTAGGTGTTCATAATACTAAGAAAAGCTTCCTGACATGGTACACTTGTAATGACTACAACATGATTAACTCCTAACGTCCTCCAAAATATATTAGCAAACCATACTTACACAAAAATAGTCACCAGAATGCAGCTCAACATCACCTCCTCAGGGGAACTAGAGATTGGCAATGAATTCAAATCACCTGTGTCCAAAGGACAAACAATATGTAAACAAATTTTTAACAGTGTTCCATCCAAACTACTTGGTTATTTCCCAGAATGATTATCATGATTTACTTTCTGCAAATAATGTTTCTAATGTATTTAAAATACAAATTTAACACTTTTACTATTGATATATATGTGATAAAAGTTCATTAGCTAAGGGTTCATCTGTCCATGTAATATAATTGCTTCAAAAATCCAAAAAAAATCAGACTGCCAGCATCTGCATAAACACAAAAAATACTGAGTGTTTCAGGCCAATGACCCCTCATCAGAACTGGAAAGTGAGTAAACAAGCCTGCTTTTTATGGCAGAGAGGGAAAGGAAGGACAGAAAAAAAGTGAATCCCGGTGATAAGGTGGAGGACAAGATTGTCCAGGTGACATAATTGCTTTCAGTAACATCTAGTAAAGTTTCACTAATCCATCTGAGGCAGTGTATACAGAGGGAGGTGAATGAGGGCAGTGGGAGAGAAAATAAAAAACCCAACAACATGCTGGAACTGTGAGATGCAGAACGCAGCAGTTGCTGGAAAACTGAGATAAAAGACAATGCTGGAAATGCTCAGCAGATCAGGTAGCATTTGTACAGCGAGAAAAATTAAATTAAAGTTAGAGGTGGATTACCTTGCATCAGAACTGGTGAACTCATACACAAACAGGAAAGGCTGATTATCTAAATTTGTTGAATTCAATATTGAGTATCAAGGATCACAATTTGGTACTTGTCCTGACTTTATTTTACTCCTGTCCAAGTATCTTTTTGACCTTCACCAGCCTCCCTTCTTTCCTTCCTAAGCTACCTTACACTAGTTAAAGCCTACATGCCACAAAGGGGATACTTCTAAATAAAAGTATGCTGCCATAAGTACATCAAACCATTTTAAACTTCTACTGCCTGGACTGCTCTGGAGGGCACTACTGCAGAAAAAGTGACAACATTTATAAAAGCGTTCACAACCTGATGTTTTTCTTTCATTCACAAAACGTAGATATAACTGGCAGCACTGATGTTATTGCCCATTCCTAATTATCCTTGAATAGGTGATGGCTTGCAAGACCATCACTGGGCAGTTTAAGAGTATTGCTGTGGGTCTGAAAAGGATAAGAATAGCAGATTTCCTTCCCTAAGGGACATTAGTGTACCAGAGGGTTTTTATGCCAGTCCAGTTATCTCATGGTCACTGTTACTTAGAGTGGCTTTTTTATTCCTGTAATATTTAATAATCTGAATTTATTTTCTCCAGTTGACATTATGAAATTTCAAATCTCTGGATTGTTGGTCAAACCTCTAGATTACTAGTCCAATACCGTAAACTTCATGCTGCCATACAGCCAATCTGCTCTCATCTGCTTTCTGCGATCTCTTCCATGACCTTGCCAAGGGTTAGACAGTTGAGAGTTAATCACACATCACAAACCAATGCTGGTTTTCCAGAGATATTCACTTTAGTACCCAGCTACTCTCTATTTACTTTATCAAATGTCCTTATAATTTTGAATTTGTCCATTAAATCTCCATTGAACTTCTTTCCAAGAGCAACTTCATCTTCTGTAGCAGTTAACGTAACACTATTACAGCACCAGCGATCGGGGTTCAATTCCCGCTGCTGTCTGTAAGGAATTTGTATGCTCTCCCGTGACTGTGTGGGTTTCCTCTGGGTGCTCCGGTTTCCTCCCACATTCCAAAGGTGTACTGGGTGTAATTGGGCGGTGTGGGATCATTGGGCTGGGATGGCCTGTAACCGTGCTGTATAAGTAAAGTTTTACTCAGCAAGTTGTTGTAATCTGGACAATACTATATGAAAGGCTGACTAAAGTAGATTCAATAGTAATTTTAAAAAGACTATTAGATATATATTTGAAAGTACAAAATAAATTATAGGGCAATAGGTAAAGCAAATGGAATTGGGATTAATTGATCAGTTATTTCCAAAAAAAGCTGTACAATTCTATACTCTTTGCATAATGGAGATTTTTGCATAATTTAAGATTTTTAAATATGTCCAAAGCTTTGAGAAGTGGTTTCATAGAATTTAGTTTATGGAAGCCAGTTTATGAAATCTTTAATCTTACTGTTGTGGTCAACTATCCTCCAGATAGAAGAACTACATGAGTCCTATTTCATCCAATGGCGTCTACGCAATGGGGCAAACAACATGAGAAGAGCTTACTCAGTATCACCTTCTACCAAAGGATCACGGGAAACACTGCTGGAGATTAATAGGAACTACAGGTTATGTACAGAGGTATTCCATCTGTGTATTTTTTAACTTCATTGCTATTTTTATTTGGTAAATCTGACCATAGTTTAAAAAAAGGCTCTAATTTATCTATTTATAAAGCAGACTGCAATGGCATTAAACTTTGGATTAGTAATAAATCTAATGCTCTATTTTAGTTTGAAGCATTTTTTTCCAGTTCCACTTATTTAAAATAAGCTCTTTAGGAAAGCCAATTTAAAACAATTTACCTGCTAGTTTATTTTAAGTGTCAATAAAAAAATTCTGACATATAAATTACTGACACATTAAACTTAAAATCTGAACACTGAAATAAAAACAGAAGATGCTGGAAACACTCAGCAGGCCAGGCAGCATCTGTGGAAACAGAGTTAATATTTAAGATCAAAGTCCCTTCATCACAAGTGGGCAAATAATTAATGAATATTTGTGAAAAAAGCAGTTAATGGGCTTCATCAAGTGAGATCTTTACTTTCTAAGTAAGCAGACTGAATTTCAGAATCCAAAACCATTTAAATGGTTTCAAAATTAGCTAGTTACAAGTTATCCTCAAATGATCCATCGGGTGACTCCTGGTTTTGAATTTGTTGATTTGGCAAATATTTTATTCAAGGACCTGTTGCAGGAAACTTCAGTCATGTAGAAGGCCTCATGCATCATATATCAGAATTTTACCCAACACATGAAGTATATGAATATAATCCCTTTTGGGTGTTAATTGTCAAGTAGCAATGACTATCCTCATTGAGATTAAACCAGGCAAAAGCATGGGACATTATTCCTGCCATGTTGACACTTAAGATGTGGGTAGAGGGGTTTTCACATACATGATATCAAGAATAACTTTATAACACCCATAGATTTGAACAATCTTATAGGATTTAGGTACTGCCATATGGTTGTTGCCCTCTCGGTCTGTATTGGTATTGGTTTATTATTGTCACTTGTACCAAGGTATAGTGAAAAACATGTCTTGCATATCATTCGTACAGATCAATTCATTACACAGTGCATTGAGGTAGTACAGGGTAAAAACAATCACAGAATACAGAGTAAAGTGTCACAGCTACAGGGAAGTGCATTGCAGGTAGATAATAGGGTGCAAGGCCATAACAAGGTAGATTGTGAGGTCAAGGGTCCATCTCATCGTAGAAGGCAACCGTTCAATAGCCTTATCACAGTGGAATAGAAGCTGTCCTTGAGCCTGGTAGTATGTGCCCTCATGCTCCTGTATCTTCTGCCTGATGGGAGAGGGGAGAAAAGAGAATGACCCAGGTGGGTGGGGTCTCTGATTATGCTGGCTGCTTCACCAAGGCAGTGAGAGGTATAGACAGAGTCTATGGAGGGGAAGCTGGTTTCCATGATAACTGGGCTGTATCCACAACTCGCTGCAGTTTTTTGCAGTCCCAGGCAGATCAGTTGCCATACCAAGCCGTGACCAATCCAGATAGGATGTTTTCTGCGGTGCATCAATAAAAGTTGGCGAGTGTCAAAGGAGACATGCCAAATTTCTTTAGCCTCCTGAGGAAGTCGAGGTGCTGATGAGCTTTCTTGGCTGCGGCATCTATGTGGCTGGACCAGGACAGGCTATTGGTGATGTTCACTCCTAGGAACTTGAAGCTCTCAACCCTCTCAACCTCAGCACCATTGATGTAGACAAGTGCACATACACTGCCCCCTTTCCTAAAGTCAATGACCAGCTCTTTTGTTTTGCTGACATTAAGGGAAAGGTTGTTGTCATGACACCATGTCGCTAAGCTCTCTATCTCCTTCCTGTACTTCGACTCCTCATTATTTGAGATAAGGCCCACTACAGTGGTATCATCTGCAAACTTGTAGATGGAGTTAGAGTAGAATCTGGTCACGCAGTCATGAGTATATAGGGAGTAGAGTAGAGGGCTGAGGATGCAGCCTTGTGGGGCACCAGTGTTGAGAATAATCGTGTAGGAGGTGTTGCTGCCTATCCTCACTGATTGCGGTCTGTTGGTCAGAAAGTCAAGGATCCAGTTACAGAGGGAGGTGTTGAGTCCCAGTTCTCGGAGTTTGCTGATGAGTTTGCTTGGAATTATAGTATTGAAGACGGAGCTGTAGTCAATAAACTATAGTCTAATGTAGGTACCTTTACTGTCCAGATGCTCCAGAGATGAGTGTAGGGCCAGGGAGATGGCATCCACTGTAGACCTGTTTCAGCGGTAGATGATTTGCAGTGGGTCGAGGTTGTCTGGGATGCTGGAGTTAATGCATGCCATGACCAGCCTCTCATCAATACCATTAGCTTAACTTAATGGATAAGAAACAACGAAGATGGAACAGGTCATAAATGGAGTCCCAGATGACCATCTGCACAGAATCCTAGATACAAGCCTGCGATGAAAGGGAGGCAGGCTGCAACTTAGGCCTAGTGCCATAACTTTAGTGCCAATGCTGTATTCCTAAAATTAATCACAATCTTACTGAATGGCAGAAAAGACATAAGGGGCCTCATAGCCTACAATTTTTATTTTTATGTTCTTATGACATAATCCTTGAAGGAGTGACAACTTAAAATAATTAGCATTGTTCATAACCAATATTATGTGTACTACATTCATTCTATACACAACCAATTAAGTTTAATTTGAATAGTTAGATTTTAATTTGTGCTTCTCATAACCTTCCATACTTAAGTAAATCTACCATAAAGTTTTTCACCTGACCAGTGAAGTTTTTACTTTAAAATAAGCAAGATAGCACACCAGAGACTACTTTTTTAGCTGTTCCATTTTGGGCCCCTGGATAAAGTATGTATTTCTGCACAACCAATAGTAATTGTTTTGCCTAAATGTTTTTAACATCTGGTCTGCTAAGGAATGTTATAATTTACTGAGTAAAAATGTACTTACTGCAAAAGAATATATTATTACTCAATGGTTTCCCATCGAAGAGAACACAGCACTATGCATTTCAAAAACATTGCAATAATTACTTCATCTTTCAGAGGTTGATTTTGTGAATGGCACAAAGTTACTAGCTGATCGGGTGACAGAGTTGTGTAGCAGTTAATGCTGGTGCCTCACAGCTCCAGCAACCTGGGTTCAATCTTGATATCCAGTGCTGTCCGTGCAGAATTTACACACTCTCCCTTTCCCCCAGGTGCTCCTGTTTCCTTCAACATCCCAAAGTTATGCTGGTAGGTTAATTGGCAACTGTAAATCATCCCTAGTGTATGTAAGTGGCAAAAAAGTCAAAGGGGAGTTGACAGTCATGTGAGGGAGAATACATTACAGGGAAATAAGGGGGGGATGGGATTGCTTCAACTCAGTGGGCTGAATAGCCTCCTTCTGTATCGCAATAAATTAGTTGCAATAATCCTTTGTTAGAAAATTGAAGAATATTAAAAATTCCAAAATGAAAGTTTAAAATCAGCATACTTCCACTGCCAATATGTTCCTGTCTAGCCTTTAGTTTGACATCCTCCATAAACATAACCGACCCCCAAAACTGCAAGACATAACTTAATGCTCACCAAGCACTCTTCATGTATCACCCAGGAATTCACATAGGTCCTCAGTCCAGCACTGCCAAAATATATAGTTCTCATTCATGGTCTTGTGCCTCCCTATCTCTGTAAATTGCTCGAGCCCTACAACTTGCTGAGGTTTCTGTGCACCTCCAAGATGGGCTTCTTACACTTCTCCAATTTTATTCATGGGTGGTTGTGCTTTCAGCTGCCTTAGTGCCAAACTCTCGAAGTTACTTCTCAACTTCTCTGTTTCTCCATCTCTCTCACCTCTTTTAAGATACGTCTTAAAATCTACTTGGCTATCAGTCCAAATTGTATCAATTTTAACTTTTGTTTGATTATCTTCCTGTATAGTATTTTGGGAGGCACCACGCAAATACAAATTCGTATTGTGATGTGACCATTCTATTTTCAATAATATGGAATCCTTCTATTGTTCCCCTTCCTGCAGGATATGTGTGTGATAGAGAGAACACTGGAGATTTTCCTTGGTGAATTTCACATCAGAATGAAAGGTAAATTTTAATCAAACAAAACTTCTTTTGAATGAGATTGGGCTTTTCAAAATAGTGGAAGGAATATGATTGAATTTTTGAGTCTAGTGAGTGTTTTCTCTTTGTTGTCATGACCATTTTCTTACACTGTCACCAGGAAAATACAGAACAGCAGCATTTGGTAATTAACCCCCTTTTCGTTGAATTTTTGCTTCTAAGAAACTATATCTCTTCTGTACATATAAAAGGTCATTGACCTGAAATATTAAGATCTATCCTACCATCTAAGGTCTACCAGACCTTTCTCACCCCTCCCTCACCTCTTTGTACTGGCTCTCTTCCCTCTATACTCTCAGTCCTGATGCAGGGTCCCGACTCAAAATGTTGACCATCCCTTTGCCTCCACAGTTGCTGCTTGACCTGCTGAGTTCCACCAGCAGTTTATTTTTTGTGACTGAAAAAATTAATTCTGTTTCCCTCCCCACAGATAGTGCCTTACCTGTTGAGAAGTCCCACAATTTTCTGTTTAGTAACTTAATGCCAATTTTTGCTCCAACGTACTTCTCTTGCCTTGTGGGTACTTTGGTACTTTGAGATCATAAAGAGGTCCTGTCTGACCTTTCATAGACATAAAAGATCCCATTTGAGGATGTCTACGCATGCTCTTCTGCTGTCCTGGCTAATATTTATCCCTCAGCCAATGTCCCTAAAACAGATTTTCTGGTCATTTATTGATCTTCTGTTTGTGACTCTTTGCCATGAAGGATCATGCACAGGAGATAACATGTTCTGGCTTTTGCGGGGGGAATACACTGCTAATTGCTTAATGTTATAAACAGCAATGTAATGCAGCAATTAGTGCTGCTGCCTCAGTTCCAGCAACTCTAACCTCTGGTGCTGTGTGTATGGAGTTTGCACATTCTCCCTGTAACTGTATGGGTTTCTTGCTGGTGCTCAGGTTTCTTCCCACTTCTCTAAGTGCTGGTTGGTAGGTTAATTGCCTACTGCACACCCCTGACATTGTGTACACATTTGCTGTCATATTTCGATGCATTGTAACAGTGAATGAACTTTAACAGTATTTCATTAGCTGTAAAGCTGTTTTAAATGTCCCGAGGTCATGAATATTCCTATCAAAATGCAAGCCTGTGTATCTTGTTTGTTAATTTATGGTAGCACATTGTAATAAACACTGTCTTGAATACATGTGATTAAAACTGCCTTTTCCTCTAATCACCTCATCTCTGTGAATTTCTAGGTTTGATTGGTTTTGCTCGTTTATGTCCAGGAGATCACTATGAGGTGAGTTTTGATATCATCAGACTTCCAACAATTTTCTTCATAATATTGCTGAAATAACTTATTCTATTAAGAAACCAATGGTTGAAAGTAAAATAGTTTTAATAAAAATTTAAGGTGTCTTCTTTTATTCAGAGTGTTTTGTTGAAATGTAACTGCAGGTAATGGGTTTCTTCCAACTATAATTTTTGAATTAAATTTGCTGCCATGTACTCCACTCCTGATATAAGATTCCATTAAAGTCAGCTTATAGATGGAATAGTACAATGGCTGATCATTACTGTAACATCTCTTTAACACCAATGACTTAGAAAAATTTGCCCCTCTTTTCTTTAGAAAGATACTGTAGTGCAGAGGTTTTCAACCTGTGGTCCGCGGACCCCTGGGGGCCCACGGCGGGTTACCAGGGGGTCCACGAGCAAGCCTAGAAAAAAATGGAAAGGCAACCTGTTACAAAGACGTAGCTTACTTGCTTGCTCCAGTTTTCCACTATTCAGAAAATTGGCCATATCTATTCTGTCTGATTTTGGCGACAATCTTAGAGACTTAGACGCTGTTCCCTTCTGGTAAGCTGCTGCTTAATATTCGATTTGTGTAGTCAGAGTTATCAGTAGTGTTCACTACTCACTACTATTCTGTTGTACACTGTAGTATTAGCGAGACTGAGTGACGTTGTTGGTGTGCCTTAATAATATTGCTTACTTATGCCACAGTGACGTCACTGTTAAACGAAAAGTGTGCAAGCGTGTAAATTTTAGATTAGTTTTGATAATTTTGTTTATCAGTAATAGTAATTAAACTGTCCAGCATGTATTGCTGAGTCTGGAGAAATTTCTGAAGAGAAAAGCTGACCAGAAACCAAAAGATTCTGATGACGAAGGGGATAAGGGTGACCGAAAGAGAAAACAATGCAAGTATGATCCAGAATACATTTCATATGGCTTCATCGCAGTGGGGACAAATGCGGACCAACCTCTCTGTGTTGTGTGTTTGCAAACACTGTCCAACGATGCAATGAAACCAGCGAAATTGAAGCGCCATTTAACAACAGTGCATCCAGATATTGCCAGTAAGCCGAAGGAATATTTTGAGTGGCAAAAGGAGCTGTATCTCAAGCAGAAAGGCAAAATGACAGCCTGCACCACTGTAAATGAGAAGGCTCTTCGCGCATCATATTTGGTAGCATTACAAATAGCACGTTCCAGAAACCCTCACACGATTGGAGAAGAGCTTATACTGCCTGCAGCAGTAGATATGTGCGAAGTTGTACTGGGAAAAGAATCCAGTCAAAAACTGAAAGCCATTCCACTGTCTGATAACACAGTAAGCAGAAGAATTGGCGATATGGCGGAAGATATACAGAGCCAGCTGATAGCACGTCTTCAGCAAGTCAGATTTGTGATTCAGCTCGATGAAGGTACTGATGTTGCCAGTGCTGCGCAGTTGTTGGCTTTGGAAGACTTTTTGTTTTGCAAGGCACTCCCAGAGCATACAACCGGTGAAGAACTTTTCCGTGTGCTTGACACTTTTTTTTTGTACAATCGGCATTGGTGCGGACACAGTGTATTGGAGTATGCACGGATGGTGCTGCCGCAGTGACGGGACGGAAGTCGGGTCTAGTTGCACGAGTGAAAGAAGTAGCTCCACATGTAGCAGCAACCCACCGCATGATTCACCGTGAGGCTTTGGCTGCAAAGGATATGGATGAAAATTTTGCAGATGTGTTTTCCACATGCATTAAAATTGTTAACTTTATCAAAGCCAGGCTGCTTAATCATCGTTTGTTTGAAAACATATGCCGTGAAATGGAAGCCGAGCATAAGCATTTGTTACTGCATACAGAAGTCAGATGGCTGTCACGAGGCCACGTTGTGCAGCGTATATATGAATTGCGAGATGAACTGTTCATTTTTCTATATGAGCATAACAGATCATTGGCACAGTTCTTGACAGATGAGATGTGGGTTGTCAGATTAGCTTATTTTGCAGATATTTTCAACATTTTGAACAGCTTAAATCTATCATTGCAAGGACCTGGCTCAAATGTTCTGAAAACACATGACAAAATCAATGCCTTCCAGAAAAAACTCCATATCTGGAAGGGAAGATGCGAGCAAGGCATCTATGATATGTTTATGTTGCTGGCTGACTTTCTGACAGTGAACGAGAGTAAGACAGAGGCCATTGCAAGCACCGTTTTGAACCATGTTCAACAGCTGTCACATTATTTCCATGAGTATTTCAGCAACGATGATATGAGCATGTTTGATTGGATTCGAAATCCGTTTGAATGCATGTTTACTGATTTAACTGGACGTGAACAAGAAGAATTGGCTGAACTGTCATCTGACAGGACTTTGCGCTTGCAGTTTAACCGAATGTCACTGTTGTCGTTCTGGATAACATGTTCCCAGGAGTATCCACTGCTGCCCGGCAAAGCCATCAATGTTCTGTTGTGATTTGCAACCACTTACTTGTGCGAAATAGCATTTTCTGCAGTCACTGCCATGAAAACCAGATACAGGTCAAGACGGAATATTGAGGATGACATACGCGTATGTTTGTCGCACATACCACCACGTTTGGACAAACTCTGCAGTACAAAACAGGCACAACCTTCACATTGAACTGAACACTGAAAGACACCGCTGGTAATTATTGGTGATTGAAATAGTCACTATTTCAATATGGCCTATGTGCAGTAATTTAAGTGTTGCATGCATGAATTATCGATCGTTTGATTTTGTGGACTTTGGGGGTCCGCCATCTAACAAGAACATGTTCTGGGGGGCTGCAGCATGAGAAAGGTTGAAAACCACTGCCGTAGTGTATTGGGTGGGTAGGTTTCTTAGTTTAGTTCAGGCATCTATGGGTATAATCAAACTAATGGAGTTACTCAAATGAACAGATTTGGTTTACTCAAGAGCTGATTCACTACCAAGATGGAACCCATACCGGAATGGCTGCTCCATGAAGTAGCCATGATACTTATGTATATTTATACTTACAGATGGTAATATCATCATGTGGTATGTCACATGATCCTGTATGGCTAATTATAGTGCTGGATATTTAATCAGTTACAGAACTATACAAATACTGTAAGTACATCACACTAATTAACCCCTTTTTAAAGGTTGATCACCTACCATACCCAGCCCCTTAGCAGGATCTTTTGATGGGTTCCTCAGTTGCTGTAATTTTCTCTACGAGACTTGAGGTGCTAGTTCTTCTATACACTCTGGCTCACAGCACTGTGTCCCATTTTGCATGGTTCATGATTGATTTAGATCTCTTCTTTCATAACTGATTCTAGCTCAAACCTCTCAGTTGCTCTCAGTTTTGGAGAATTGGCTGGTGGCCACTATTGCACCAAGTGCAGGTATCATTTGGTCAACATGGATATTCCACTTGTTGCATCTGACTTGGACCCCAGACTTGGATGACCGCTCCAATATTTCATTTTCTGATGTCTTGTTTGCAGGATGGTCACAGTACTTGTACTTTGTTGAGAGCAAAGAACTACTTCTCTAACCCCTTTCCCTGTGGGTTTTGGCTGTATCTTTGCTTACATTCCATCAAATTTTTGAGGCTGGGCTGTATCAGGCTTAAGCGAGTGGGAAGCGAGTGGTACTGGTGTGAATTGTGTGGTGGATTGACAAGTATTGCAGTGTTTGGTAAAGAAGTTGGCCTGTCTGTGGCAGTTGCTGAGAACTTGTGGAAAATCTACCTTATTGCGGACTCTTTGAGGATATTGACCAATCACTCTGAAGTAACACTTGAAACAGGGTGACGTGGGCAGAGTCTCAGAGCATTTGACTCCATTGCACCTTGGAAAATGATCATAGGTGGGTGAGTTAAGTTGATAGCCATTATTGGAAACCTGCTGTTTCATGCATGAAAAATATCCTCCTGAGCTCATCATTTCTACATTGGGCAATTCACTTAGATTTGTCGATTCACTTCGACTGGGCGTCTATTAACATGAGAAAAACGTTGGTTTGGTTTTGGAAAATATGCATGTGAATAGGCTGGAATGGATGAGAAGGTCACCTCCAGCCAGTAAATGAGTTTTGAGTGCTGTGACTCTGCACAGGAGACTAGATGTTATAAATTGTCGTCAATATCCAGCCTATAAATAAATCTCAGCTAATTGCCGTCATGTTGTCTATGCATGTAGCTCATCTAATATGCACCTTCGTAAGGCAATGGGAATGATTAGGGAATTTTAGACAGTCTTGATCAGTTGACAGTTTAAACTGTCAGTTGTAGAAAATGTCAGTTGCAATTATGGAGGAAGGCATTTATCTGAAGAAGTCAAGCAACTAAAGGTGTGCTTGTACATCTATTTGAAGAGGCCACCTCTCTGGGTAGTTTGTGCTATTTCTGCAGCTGTTACAAAGAAAACCTCATCAATGACTTCAAGCATGAAGATAGAATTCTGCGTCTTCTTGGAGCAGCAAGGTAAAGCATTTGTTTAGCATTTAGTTTTGAAGGGCAATATTCAATTCAATTATATTTCACCATAGTAATTGGCTACTCCCACAAATGCAAGGCCACCATCACAATCAACTTGGAAGGATCTCAGAGTTGAAATGTTAATTGTTTTCCTTTCCAGAGATGCTGCCTGACCTGCTGCATTTTTCCAGCATTCCCTGTTTTTATTTCAGATTTCCAGTGAATGCAGCTTTTTGATTTTCAATCATTTTGATAGTGAAGAGGAGTTTGTGATCTGTTACAAGGATAAAGAGTCTCCCTAAAAGAAACTGATGAAACTTCTCGACTCTGAATATGATTGTAAAGTCCCCTTTTTCCATGTGAACATAATTGTGCTGTTGAACGTAGGCAAATGGCATGAGTTTAGATGGGAATCTTGGTCGGCATGGACCAGTTAGGCTGAAGGGCCCATTTCCATGCTGTGTGACTACATTTGTTCATGGACAGGAGACAAAAGTCATGTTGGTATTGTGCCCCACACATTAACTGGAGGCAGGACTCTCCTGTTTCAATGGTCACTTCATATCTGATTTACAAGAAAGGACTTGCTATTCAGACACAGTTTGGATGGTTCAAAAGCTCTCTGTTGAGCTGGAGTCCAACACGAGTGGACATTTTTCTGGTCAAATTTCCAGACTGATATAGTTCAACCAGGAAATATTTGCAATCACATTCCTCTCAGGGGAAAACAGCAATTTTCAGAAGATTTGCAACTGAAAAAGCAACCTGCACATCCAGATTTGTAGGCCACTCTCTTTCATAGCAATCCTCCCACATTTATGCATTGAACTCCATTGCAGAAAATTTCTCAAAGGATGTTGTTTTTAAATAATCAAGAGCTAAGAGTAATGTCAAACTAATTGACTTTATTGTTACAACCCCAGTTACTTTGAGGTTACAAATATTACCTGATACAGATGGTCAATCCCCACAGGTTTCCTATGGAGTGCACATTCTCTCTCCCTCTCCCTCCCTCTCCCTCCCTCTCTCCCAAGTTTTGACACATCTTGTTGCACGTATCATTCCAGAAGTGCACTTAATATATTTTTGTTTATTCCTTTACTCAATGTGGGCCTCTGTCTAGCTTGACAAATCCAATCACCTTATACATTTGGTCAGTAATCATGTCATCTTTGCCTTATCTCAGTACCATTGTTCAGTTTAGCTCCACAGTAAATATCCCTTGATTAAGCAATATGCTGCACTTCTCTCAGTAACTAGGGTTTTAACAATTAATGTGAATACCATAGTAAACAATACTAATACACTAAATCATAAACATGTGTGCAGACATGGTAAATATTGCTATATTATCACAACATTTTCTATTTTTCTTCCTAGTTTTCCTGTCTATGTTGTCTTCAACACTGTGTACTTTGCCAGGTACTGTACCATCTACAGAGTTCATTATGCTACTTCCAACTTCTGAGATTTCCAAAAACTAAGTATAATGAGTTCAGAAATGACCCTCAGGAAGACCACAACATTCCATCTCAAAGAACGAAAAACATCCATCTTTCACCACCTTTCTTGCACCCTATTATTAATGTTATCTAGTATCCATTCCATCATTTTTCTTTAATTCCATGGACTTCCAACCTCCCAATAAGCCTTTTATGAGCACTTTGTTAACTATCTTCCAAACATTCATAGATACAAAACTATTATACTACTGTGATCAAGCTCTTCTGTCACTTCATCAAAGAAGTCAGCAGGTTAGGTGGATATGATTTGCTTTCAACAATTCCATAAAGTTCTGATTAAGAAATGCCATTCCAAATGAAAATCAGTCCTTTGAGGTATAGCAGAATTTCTCTTGCATTTATTCCTCTTGGGTGTATTGAGTTCAGTACTAACTATGTGGTTTCATACAGTCATTGAGTAATACAACACAGAAACAGGACCTTTGGCCCACCATGTCAGTGCTGACCATAAGATACCTATCTACATGAATCCCATTTTCCAGCATCCAGCTGTTAGTCTTCTATGCCATGGTATATAAAGTGCTGTTCTAAATACTTAAATGTGGTAAGAGTACTTCCCTCATTCACCCACTTAAGGCAGTTTTCCATTTATCCCCTTAAGTCCCCTCTAAAATTCCTACTGATAGGCCTGACCAAAACCTTAGCTATTTTTACCTTTGTTTTTATTAGCAAGATCGGATGTATTCGATCTGGACCATGTAATCTAGCACCATTCGATGTTATTTTTAGTTGGTCATCTCTACCTATTACCATCCTGTCCAAAAGTTCTCTGTCTTCTTTTAGTCTTCCATACCATCAGTTTGATCAGTGCAGACAGATTTATATGAAGGTTTATCACTGGATCCTTGATCATTACCTCGTAAAAAGTGTTCATTTTCAGGTATTTTGTATAATAAGGACTCAAAATGTTACAAAATGAACCAGTGAGTTATGCAAGACAGGCTATTTACCATTCAGTTTCCTGAAATGAATTACAAATTACTATTAGATATATTTTTAAACTTTGTGGAAAAATGCACAATCATATATCTTGCAAAATGTTCCGGTGGCTGAATTATCTGAATTCTGTTGGTACAGTACACTCTAATGGTGACTATTCCTTTGTGCCTTATTTGACATTGTTCCAAGAAAATAAAGTTGCGAGATTACTATTCAAGCCAGCTGTTCTTCAATCACACCATTATTCATAGCGTGGCTCTGGGAGAATAACTTCATTTATCTTCATAGTAAGTGGTATTTCTGAAGGATCAGTCATATAAAATTATTCAGGACAGAAATATGTTATTACAAATACCTGAATGAATTATTTTTTGAACAAATGAATTAAATTAAGGGAGCATTGGCAATTTTAATTGTACTTATAAAGCTTCTATGCTATATGACATTTCATTAAATCAAAATTAAGCATAACTACAAGTAAATGTAGTTCTTAATTAAATCAAGCCATCTCAGAGTTTCTGCAAAGCAACATCCAAAAAGACATTGTGTTCATGTGGGAGAACCAGATATTAAGCAAGATTAAAAATACTGCTGCTTGGTGTTGGAGACAGTGAAATTGAATAAATATCCTCATTTATTCCAATTCTGAAGGGAGTGATTTGAGTTGGCATCATTGTGCATCATGTTGTCACTCTAGTAGCTTGTTCATAGTTTGTACGGTGAAAATGAGGTCAATAATTAACCTTCTGTTTCCCATGTAGCAAGATTAGTTTATGAGCTTATAATTGCTCAAACACAATTAAACCTATGACTTGACTATATTTAGGTTGCAGGCCATCCATTCCCAGCAGCAACTTTATGGACCTTTCATTAACTGATGACATTGAGTGGTGGAAAGGCCTTCCCTTAAAACTTTAAAGTATGATCAAGTGTGTTGAAATGCTACAAAGGTGTCCCACCTTGCTTAGAATACATCTTGCAGATCAGTGCAGCTTGATTTGATGTTGTAAAAATGGTACTTCCAGAGCCCTGAGCTTGATCCTACATTATTTAATCTATAACTGATGTGCCTTCCAAAGGCCCAAAAATTGTATTCCTGTCTTTCCTCCTTAGCAATGCAGAACTATCAAGAAAAATGAATATTACCTACTGCAACAAAAAAAAAGTATCTTGAAAACTACAAATGTAATCTTGGAATGCAATTGATTGAAACCGTAGCCTTAAGTAATGTTGGGGAACATCACTAGAGAACTCATAGCCCAAAATAATAAAAAGAAGAAGCTGCCCTTCACCAACTAGAGATCCATTATTCAAGCATTAACATGACTTTCTGAGGAATATTCAGCAACTGCATGCTGTTCTCAGTTCTGGCAGCTGATATAGGGGTGTAGTTGACACCCAGTTGAACTCTGCATTGTTGACAATCACAGATGCACATAAAAAACACTCACACACCGGCTTCTGGTGCTTACATATCTCACTCCATCAAAAGTATGCTAAAATGTACAATTATTGATGATTGCAACCCAGCTCAACCCTTAAATGCTGCAATAGTATGCCTGCTGGTTTCAAGCTCCCCGGTCTAAATAGGAAATGGTTCCTAAGCTGCTGGCTGTAAATCTTCGCCAGATAGAGGAGGAGACATGTCTCCAAAAAAACTTTGATCACAGGTCTCACATCTCAGCTGCCAAATATCTCTTTCCAGAAGAGAATCTGAGTTATCATCAACTGCATGGTCCACAATGGACTGAGGTACTTTATGCTCAAATGAAGAATGGTGGACCCTCCTAATTGCAGAAGTGGTTAAGAAATTAAGACAGTCTGCCACCTCACCATCTGCTATCTACTTTTACATTGGAAATGCTGCCAGAGCCCATGAACAGTCACCAGAAGTTGTGAAATGCTCTCTGAGTTCAGAATAAAACTGTATTCACTAACAAAGCTAACTAATGTAGTACTCAGATGTAAACAAAGGTTCTAAATGATAGTCACAAATTGAGAACATAAAGCAGATAACTCTGATAATCAGTACCAGGAATTAAGCACCAAATACAGCGTTGTGTAAATTTCACTGACCTCACATACTTGGTCGTGGTCAGCGAAGAGGCATTCTCTTCAAGTGCATTCCCTCACCAGCTTCAGCATCAACTTCAGCCAATGGTCAATTTTACCACATCTCCATCAACAATTTCTCTCACAACTAACATTCACAGGTTCCGCTGTGCCAGCACAAACTTAGACTACTGTAATCCTTACCCTGTATATTACAGCTGACACACACTGCCAGCCATTTAACCATGACAAGCCTATCACTGATGATAAGTAACATTACTCTTCCCCGCCCCCACCCAGAAAATAAAATGGGGCATAATCACAGCTAGGGCAGGTGATCAGCAGGTGACAGGCACAGTTCTTTTATCTTTTCCCAATGGAGGAATCTGCCATTATTGGAGCAGTCATCACTGAGTCCTTGGCCAGTGATGGGGTTGAAAGCGAAGATGATGCTATTTTCATACCTAATCCTCTTTGTCATTATCCCACCTCCCTTCATCCCACAAACTCTTCTGATTTACCTGCTGCAGGTGGTGTAAGCTTGCACATAATTCCCTCATTCTACCTCTCATATCCCTTCCACCTCCCCGCCCCCCCCCCCCCCCAGCCCACTGCCCCTTATCACATCTCAGTTTTTGACCTTCTTCCTAAAGAAATACAAAAGCTGCAATTGTTGGGGCAAAATCATTGAGATATGAGGTAAGTTTTCACTCGCAATGATGAATAAAACTCAGATTTCTGAATATGAGGACATTGACTGTTATTTCAACTGCAGTTGCTCAATTTCTTTGCAACCTCAAGCTTAAACCTTATCAATTTTGGATTCACAAACAGCATGTGGTCTTTTAAGTGCCTTAAAGTATGGTGCATCTTGTGAACCACCACATGCTCTGATCATGGATCTCTTTGTGGTGGTCACCTCAAATGGGTGCATGTCAAATAAAGTTAGTTGCTTGCTTATATAGTTCTCAAGCTTTTCACATTTCTCAAGAATGGTTTCCCCTGACTATAATTTCATGCTGTTTTTCTTGGTTTTGTCATAACTGCATGAACATTATTCATTCATCTATATTATGGGACATTGCTGAAATATGTATACATAAAAGTTGTGCAAAAATGAGCATAGCCATCTTGCTTCCATGATTTGCCTTCAGCACAAAACTATGGATAACTTTCTTTAATATTTTCACAAATCTTTCTACTTCACCATTGTGGCACAACCAGCAAGGTGTGATTTTTGCAGTGTGTGAAACCTAAGTAGGTTGCAAACTTCCTGATGTTACTATTATTTGCAGAGCACTAAATGAAGATGTGATCAAGCTTTGGGATGATTGCTTTCTGGGAAGCAGAACTGATATTTTCCACAACTGGGAATCTACTTGAAAGAAAAATCTTCCCATTTTTTGTATGCAATTTGTAGCTCAGTTCTTATTTAAGATAAATTAATACAAATTTGTCTTTCAGTTTTTTTCTGCTGATATGCTACTTGTTGGGTCATAAAACCACAGGTGCTAGGCATGCTCCAACACCTCATCTGACTGTTAATTTTTGAAGTATGACATCAAATTGACATGCAAAAAACAATAGATAATGGTCAGGAAAAGGGACTAGTTCAGTTTCTGCTGGTTGACCCAAGTGCACCAAAGCTAATTGTAAGACATCTGTAGGCTCCCTTGCTGATATTAGTTCATTTGATGCCTTAAAAAACATTGACTTTCCTAATCTGAGCTGCTGAACCACATACAGGGTGATTTTGCTAAGCCGTTGGGGAGGATCTTGTAGGATTTCTATTTAAAAATCTGTTAGTTCTAATGTTGCTCTATTTAAATCGGCTGTACACCTTCATCCAACAACCTATACAAATCCAATATTGTATATCTAGTGATGGTAATCAAACCTTTTGTAGGGTTTTGAAGGGAAGATATTGTGTCTCCTTGTAAGATCACTTTCTAAAAATGGAATCACCTCTTGATTTTTACATAGGTATTGATTAGGTATGGTCGACAGAGATGGAAGTTAAAAGGAAAAATCGATGCTGATGACAGACAAACATGGGATGAAGAAGAGATGATCTTCATACCTCACCTTAATGAAGATATTGAAATAAAGGTACTTAGTTGCAAACCTGCAGTAAATTATATATATTTTTATTGTTTTGTTAAAGCATATAGAACCATAGAACAGTACAGCACAATACAGGCCCTTCGGCCCACAATGTTGTGCCGACCTTTAAACCTCACCTAAGACTATCTAACCCCTTCCTCCCACATATCCCCCTATTTTAAATTCCTCCATATGCTTATTTAACAATCTCTTGAATAGCTAGGAGTAGCATAGCTACCTCCTAGCTTAGGCAAAGCACAGTACAGCTACTGAAAAAGCTCTTTCTTCATTGCTAAATTGCCTTTGTCAGATGAGTTCTCCCCATTATACCATTAGGAGTTTTACTTTTCACTCACCACTCAAGTCTTTAATACCTTGGAGGCCAGTTTTCAGCATGCTGAGTGACTGATCACATGCAGTCTACTGGAGCAATCCTCAGAGCACCCAAAGGTCCCTCCAGTGGAGGAAAAATAACTTGGAAAGGCAATTATTAGAAACTGGCCTTACATCCCATTAGTTTACTGTTTTAATCAAATGTATAAAATAGTATAGGTTAGTTTTATTCATTTCCTTCATTCAGAATTTTGTTTTAAAAACACAAAGTTAGGTTTATTTTCTGTCAAAATCAACTAATACTTTGGCAAGCAGGCAGGGGCTTGGTTTTCCAAGAATTCCAACAAAATATCAATAAGATGTAAAACAATTGACCAAATTATTTTCCAAATATCAAACAGTTCTTCATAATTATTTGTCATGCAGATCAGCCATAAGTATGGTCCAGTAAATCAGCAGCCTGATTAAAAACAATGGGCTGAAATTTAGGTCAGTGTTAAGCTCCCATTTGCGATCCCAGTAGAAATTTGAAGGGTATAGCTGGTCAGATCCTTTGTAACAAGACCTTCACATCATAAAACCTTAAAGAACTGCAAAAGAATGTGTCAGAAACATTCAAAAACAATCAAATCTATTTTGAACTGTTAAGCATTAAAAATAATTAAAAATATAAAAGCAAAAAGACAAAAACATTTTAAGACACATTACAACAAGTGTAAATTAACGAGTACCTACTGAAGTTCCCCATAAAGCACTTCCATTTAAATCAATAGCAAAGTGCTCTTTACACCTTCCCAAAATGGTGCAAAATCTTTAGGGGATTTTGTCCCTGTAAGGGACAGGAAATCTTCATAACTTTCCATTACCCCACTAAACTCCATCTCTGGAATGTAGTGGCTTCCCAGTGGAAAACCACTGACAACAGCTTCTAGATTTCTATTTTTGCACTCACATGTGGAAATTCTGGAGTTGGTGTTAAATATGTGGGATAATGTTGGTGAATTCTTGACAAATGAGTGAGGATAAAAAGTAATTAATAGAGTATTGTGATCCATAACTATATCTTTAATGGCTGTCATTGCTACTGTGATTTTTATAATTATTGCCTGTAAATACATATAGATAATTAACAATCACTAATAAGTATGATCTGATGAAGGTCTACTGAATATGTGTCAGCTCCTAATGCACAGATGTTCTCTGTGGTGGCAAGTAATCTTAGCACTCAATTTAGTATCTAGCTCTTTACATAACCTTGATTAAATAACAATTGATAACACCATATTGAGTATAAATGTTCTGCTTCACGTATAGTGTATCTTTCACGTAACTTCAGCTTTATTTTTAGGGTTGCTGGTATGGCAGTTTTAAACTTGACTTCAGGTTTTCCAGTTTGGGATACGAATTGGCAAAGAGTGGACACCAGCCTATTGTAATAGAAAATAGGAATAAGGTG
The DNA here is from genome assembly GCF_009764475.1 of Pristis pectinata. Lineage (NCBI taxonomy): Eukaryota > Metazoa > Chordata > Chondrichthyes > Rhinopristiformes > Pristidae > Pristis > Pristis pectinata. Next base: position 17,586,651 of record NC_067420.1, read on the forward strand.
TAAAAAGCAGTGGGAATGTTAGGTAGTGATAGAGAAGGAAATGGTACTATATTATAAGGAGATAGACTTGGAGAAACTAAGAGGAATACAAAAACAATTAATGGAACATTTTCGGAAGCAGTATTGGGGAACACCTTAATAGGCGCTTGGAAAAGTTTGAGTTGATAAATTAGGTCTAGCATAACTTTGTTAAAGGCAAATTATGTTTGACTGGCCTGATTGAATGTTGTCATAAGGCGACAGAGAAGGTTGATGAAGGGAATGTCATTTGCACAGATTTATAGACGACATTATTAAAGCTTCACATGGCTGGTTAGGCCCATGGAATTAAAGGGTCAGTAGCAGTATGGATAGGAAAACAGCTTTAAGCAGAAAGCAGATTAGAATGATATGGAGTTGTTTTGCAGGCTGGATGGTGGTGGGCATTGGTGTTCCCCATTCATCAATGCTGGGGCATGGTATACGGGATAAAATTTCTAAAATTGTGAATTGCATAAAGCTTGGAAGAATAGTAAAGAACAAGGACAGTAATAAATTAAAAGGAAACATAGATAATCTGGCAGAATGGGCAGCCAAGTGGGAGATGAAATTTAATACAGAAATGTGAATTTATACATCTTGGTGGAAAGAATAAGAGCCAATGTGCATTTAATTTTCCAGTTCTTAAGGGAATATGAACACAAAGGGGCCGGGGTAAATATGTGAATAAATTCTTGGAAGTGCCTGACACGTTGAGAGTGTAAAAACATAGAGCCTCCTAAGCTTCATAAATAGGGGCATTGAGTACAAAAGCAGGAAGGTAATAACAAATAAGATTTAGCATAGCTTTGTTAAAGGCAAATCGTGTTTGACTGGCTTGATTGAACATTGGATAGATTCCAACAACCTTATTGCTTTCAATTCTGGTCACCCCTCTTAAGCAGAGTCTGCTGAAGAGACTCTTTAGGAGATTTGTGAGAATAACTAAAGAGATGAGGGATTTCAGCTGCTAAATTAGATTGGAAAAGCTGGGATTGTTCTCCTCAGACAAAAAGATTGATAGATGATTTGATAGAGGTGCTCATGGTCATGACTGAATCAGACTGGGTAAATAGAGGGAAAATGTTCCCATTAGTGGATGGTTCACGGCCTGGGGGCACAGATGTAAAACCTTGGGCAAAACCTGCAAGGGGGATGTGAGGAAAACTGTGGGCAGTTATAATCTTGAACATTCTCTATAAGAGTGACAGGAACAGAATCAATCAGGCCTTTTAGTGAGGAAATTAGATAGGTATGTAACAGAAAACAGAACAGGCGGATGGGATTGACCCCATTGCTTAAGTAGGCACCAGTAGGCCAGATGGAACATTGACTCTATGGTTTATCAAAACATTTTGGAATTAGGAATTTCACACATTAGTCATAGGGTTATGAATTATAATAAGCAATAAGCCAGTTTGGACACATGAGAGGGAAAATCATGAACAATGATATTCATATCAATTCATCCACTCTGTTTGAAAGTTAAAATATCGTATGTGCTCTATATATCCAGGAACCTGGTTCTTTAAAGTTATATTATTAGCTGTGGTGCTCTCTGTATGCCTTGTATTCTTCAGAGTTTTATTTCTTTTGATAATTGCTTATTATACTTGTTTTCAGTGGCATTTTTTATTTAATGCTAGAAATTTTAACTAAGTTGCTAAATGAGACAGATTGTACTCTGTTCTTCATATAGGCTTAGGCAGGTATATTGAAGGGTTAACAACGTTTGCTAGTCCTATTATGTCATATGTAAGTAAAAAGAAATTCTCGAATATTGTAACCGTATCTCTAATTCTTACAAGTGAAGCTATGAATCATTGGAAAATGAAACTTGAACAGATTTTTTTCTGTGTAGGTTGCTGAAATGAAGGGGCTGATGACTGTTTTGGTTGGAACAGTGACTTGTGAAAGTGCAGATTTTTTCACAGCACAGCCGCAGATAATGATCGTGGATATTACTGACCTAGGCACTATTAAACTTCAGCTGGAAGTCACGTGGAAGTAAGTATTGATCTAACATTCTAAAAGAGAACATGATGCTTCAGTAAACCACGTTACTGTTTAGATGCAGATACAAATTTGATCAATGAAGTTTAATTTACTCTCTCATGGCATTCCTATCTTATTTTTCTCTTATGGAATTATATTTAAAAACATTATTGAGCCAGAAGTACCTTTGATAATTAACTTACTGAAGGTGAGTTGGCTGGTTTCACCTTTAATGGATATATCCCGACAAGAAGCTGAAGAAGAATGCTGATAGAAATACAACACATCATATAAATCATTGTGAGTTCAAACCATTTTGAGTCTCAAACAGAACAGGAACAATTTATTCTGGTATCATTAGCAGCCCATTGTTACCCACATTTATTCATTTTACGCACTGAAAATCCTGTTTACAAATAAACTGTTTTGCCAAATGCGGAGAGAAACATACTTGCAAACAGGTTTCCAGCTATGCAATAATAGTTGAAAGTTGCAACTGAAATCTTTCAAGTAATGTCTTACAGATGCATGGGAAAATCAACTGACTAAAATAATGTGTAAATATTTGTGTATATGTGCGCACACACGTACCTACACCCTCCCACACATAGTGCCTCAACATGGTTCGATGCTCTGTCATTTACACATTTTAAGTAAAAAAAAATCAACGTGAAGTGGAATGTATGTCTATCATGCAGACATATAAACATATGTAAACAAATTAGGAAAAGTAGTCACGGTTTTGCATCATTCGAGTAAACTTATCATTTCGTCCATCAATGATCCATAAACAAATATTCTAAGATATAAATGAACCCACATACACAATGTGAAACGACATGGTGGCTGCGTAATACAGTGTGCGGTTAATATTTTATAAGAAGTCTCTCCCTATTATATTATATATGAAACTAAGTCACTGAATATTCTACATGGACTAAGGACTAAGGACCAGATTCAGGCCACATCACAAGAATTAAACCCTACAATATTTCCCTTCTGCCAAAGTACTAAGTAAAGTAAAGTTGTGTATTTGTGACTTACCATCCTTAGCCCATGAATCATAATGGAAATTATTTATTGCCAAAAAATTTGTTCTCATGGCTCTGAAAAAAAACAGTGCTATACACTTGAAAATAGATTTATCCTAGAGTAAAGCAAAAGTGCAACCATTTCCAGTCCTTATGGGAAACTTGCCCATTCTTTCTGTTGGGATGCTTGTTATTGATCAAAATGCAATTGCAGTGTGAAATTCTCTCCAGTACGTCAGTAATAGTGAAAGGCTTGATTTTAGCTTTCCAGTTTGTATTTCAATCACACTTTTCTCTAAAATGACTGTCATATACATGTAGAAAAAACAAGAGCTCTCCAGCCTGGTCTGCCATTCAATACCATCATGGTTGATTTTCTATCTCAATACAATTTTCCTGCTCTCTTTCTATACCCATGATACATTTAGTGTCCCAAAATCTATGTTTTTCTTAAATGTATTCAGTGACTTCACCTCCTAAACCTTCGAGAGTGGAGAATCTTTTCAGTTCACCACGCTCTGAGTGAAAATATTTTCTCCTCATCTCAGTATCTTACGCTGTATCCTGAGACTGTGATCCCTGCATTCAACCTATCAAGCTGTGTTAGAATTTTGTATATTTCAATAAGATCTCCCTCATGTTCTAAACTCTGGTTAATGCAGACCTGGTCAACCTGATCTCTCCTCATACAATAGTTCTGCCTTCTCTGGCATCAGTCTGGTGAACCTCAGTTCCATTCCTCCTATATTTTCTGATGTAAGGAGACCAAAGCTGCACACAATACTCTGGGTGTGGTCTCACTAAGGCCCTGTATAATTCTGGTAAGATATCTTTGCTCCTGTACTCAAAATCTCTTGCAATGAAGGTCAACATGTCATTTTCTTTTTTTATTGCTTGCTGCACTGAGATCTCTTTGTACATCAATGTTTCCCAATCTATCATAATATAAATAGTACCTCAATTTTTCCTATCAAAATAGATAATTTCACATTTATCTATGTAATACCACATCTGCCATATATTTGCCCATTCACTCAACTTGTCTAAATTGTTTTTGCTTCCTCTTCACAACCTGCAATCCCACCTATTTTCACGTTTTTGGCAACAGTAGAAGTATTGCAATTGTCTCCCTCACCTAGATCATATATATGTGTGTGTATATATATATATATATATATATATATATATACACACACACACACACACATAGATAGATAGATAGATAGATAGATAGATAGATAGATAGATAGATAGATAGATAGATAGATAGACCCAAGAACTGATCCCCACTAGTTACTGCCTGTCAACCCAAAAAAAGACCTATTTATTCCTATTTGTCAATCAATTTTCAAGTCATGCCAATATAATACCCTCAATCCCATGTACTTTAGTTTTGCACACTAACCTCTTTTGTGAACTTTATCAAAATCGTTCTAAAAATCCAAATACACCTCATCCATCCTTATCAATTCTACCAGTTACATCCTAAGAAAACTCCAGTAGGTTTGTCAAATACGATTTCTCTTTCTTTTACCCATGTTGACTTTGTCTAATCCTGTTGATATTTTCAAAGTATCCTGTTATTGCTTCCTTTGTAAAAGACTATAGCATTTTTCTTATTAGGGATTCTTCAATTTTTTTTTCTGCCACCCTTCTTAAATAGTGAAGTTACATTTGCCATCCTTTAACTGGCGGGAACCATTTCATAATCTATAGAACTTTGGAAAATGACAACCAATGCTTCCACTATTTTCATGGCTATCTCTTTTTATACTCTGGGATGCAGATTATTGGGCCCTGGGGATTTGTCAGCTTTCAATCCTATTCATTTCTCCAGCACTTTTTATTAAAACTAATACTAATTTCCTTTTGTTCCTCCTTTTCATTAGACCTTGATTCCCTTGCATTTCTGGTCATCTGTGCCCTCTTCCTTAAGGGTAGGACTATTTGTTTAGTTGCACTGATATTTATTTGATTCCTATTATAACTGATCTCCTTTCTGACTTTAGTGGACCAACCCATGTCTTCTCTAATCTTTTTCTTTTTGTAGTCTCTTTTATGTTCCTTGCACATTGTTCTCATTCTTTATTTTTAATCAATCTCTTCGTCCATTTTAACTGAATTCTCAACTGCTCCGAGTCCTCAGGCTTGCTACTTTTTCTAGCAACTTTATTTTACTCCTCTTATCCTTAACTTGTTGTGTTTTCCTTTTGTGTTTATGTGCCAGAATGAAATATATAAATATTGTAGTTTATGTATTTTTTTCTTCAGATGTTACCCATTGCCTATCCACCACAGTGCCTTTCAAAGAAGCTTCCCAATCTAATATGGCCAGCTCATTCCTGATACCTTTGCAGTTTCTTCTGCTTACATTTAGGGACCTGGTTACAGATTGAACTACTTCACTTTCCATCTTAATGAAGAATTCTATCATGTTATGAAGGGTCCCACACAACAAGATTATTAACTAATGCCCTCTCATTGCATAGTACCCAATCCAGGATAGCTGCTTCCTCAGTTGGTCTAAAAAAAAATCCCATTCACACTTCAGGAATTCATCTTCCATAGTATTAGTACAAATTTAGTTTGACAAGCCTATATGTAGTTTTAAGTCACATATGATTACTATATTACATTCATTGCTAACTTCCCGTTTAATGCTGCTCCCCCCCTCCCCCCCCCCCCCCCCCCCCCCCCCCCCCACATACCTACTGCTGTTTGGAGACCAATCACCTCTTGAACCAATCACCTCTTTCATATCCACCTTCCCAGTGATGCTGCCATGTTCTCGGTCTCTTAATTCTACCTATCTCAGTTATTCTGTTATTCTCACTTTGGCATTTCTTTTTGTACTACCTCAGATTGCACTACAATCTTTGCACCACTGGGTTTTTATCTACACCTAAAACCCTTCTTAATGGATGACATGGAAATGGAAAATAAGTAGAGGTGGTTGGCAGGAGATATAGAAGGGCTCATCATTGAAAACCTCATCCATTTAGAGTTTACAAGTCATATTTAGACTTCACTGAGAAATAATGTCTATCTAGGCTATGTTTCACCCAGACAAGCTTCACTTAAATCTGTGACCAGTTACCACCAGTTCTGCCATCGAGAGAATTGTCCCAAATATGATTTTGCCCTGAACCTATTTTGAGAGAGCAAGCAGTGAATCAAACTGACTTCCAGATTTGGGGTTATGTGTCTGATCTAGACTCTGTAGCTTTGAAAGATTGATCCTTCACTGTATCTCTCCATCTACCCCTCCCTCCCACTTTTACCCCTCATTCTCTCCCTCCCCACTTTCTCTCTTACTCCTTTCTCTGTCTCCCTCTCTCTCCCTCCCCCCTCTCTCTCCAATGCTCTCTCTTTCTCTTCCTCCTCCTCTTCACTCTCTTTTTACTATCTGTCTGTATCTATCTCCCTCGTGCTTTCTCAAAACCCATTTGCCCAGTTCCCATCCCACAGCAACCCTTTCTTTGAGAAGGTTGTAAAAGTGAAATTAAATACTCATTATATCTAATGGTTTATTTCGGTTCTGAGCACTGAAAAAATATGCTGACTTTATCCTAAAGGCTTTGTAGGACTGATTGACAAAATATTGGTTTTGTAAGCTTTTCACTTGTTATAGGCAGATGATCCCAACAATAGTAAATGCATTCAATGTTATTTAATTTTAGCTAAAGTCTACTCATGTTGTGTGATATTACAAAGCTGCAGTTCCAAATGATATATTATCACGTACTCAGATGTTTAGGTAAATGAGAAAGCTAACCTAAAATATCACGTGATTTTACATTATTACACAAGAACTAATGACTACATTGCCATGGTAATTGCATGGCTGACTTGCATTGATTGATGGCTCTCATTTTTGATGTCATGAATAATTTTGATCATTAGGGCTAGTGGTTACACCCTACAACTACATACTACACCTCTGATTTGTTTTCCTATTTTGGGTTTGAGCTACCTTCAAACTTTCATTTCTCACTTCCAGCAACTGCAGTTTTTGATCTTCATTCCTCACTGTTTGAGCTTCATAAAGGATTTATTTTTAATAATTAGCCTTTATCACTATGCTTTAATTCATAATTTGCAACATTCTGACTAATTTTGCTTTGTGGTATCATTATCTTTCTTTCTCTCATCTCTTGTCATATTTATCTTCCTCCTGGAGCATAGTGTGGTTTTTGAATTTCTAATGTGCTGTGAAGTTCCAGGAAAATTGCTTCTGCTGACTAATTTCACACAGGCTATTGGTGAAATGTTGAGTGAGGTAAAAGTTGCCTCTCGGGGAGAAAAGAAAATTTGCATGGACAGGAAAATCCACACGGCTTTTATCAATCCCTTTATGACTGGCTCCAGAATACAATTGGCAGAGGCCTGATGGTTGCCCAACCTCCCTGTCAGGGAGTATGTTCAGGAAAAAAGAAAGGAGCCTAAATAAATATATTTAAAAATTGACACAAAACCCTTAAGCTGCATTAGCTCTATACAATGGAATTTGTGATTATGGTACATATGGCTGGCAGATGTAACCACTGCTCTCTGCTGGGAGTGAAACCTGTGTGACCTGTGTGAAATGAATGTTTTAGTACTTCGAGTCCATGTCATCTTGTGCATGTTTATTTAGGCATCCCCTAAAACTGAATCATTCCAGTGGGAGCTGGATCTTAGTTTGTAGCCAGAATCAACTAATTTGGAACAGAACTGTATTCCTGCTTTAATTCTGGAAGCAATATCCTTTATGTTTGCTGTCTCAACTGCACCTAAAATTTTCAAAGGATCTTATATTAGAAAAAAAGATTGCTTATTTTTCTGATTAACCCTTTTTTGGCCTTTTATATTTTGATCTTCCTGTGATAGTATTTTCAGGATGCTAAATTTATGACTCAGTTAGTTCAGAAGCCGGACGGGAACTTACTCTGAGGCCTATGCCAGTGTTACCATAAAGGTGGCTATATCGCAGAGTGATTTATTTGCCAGCTTTTCCTGTGAGAAAATTTCAGTTCTACGCTGTATTACCTTCCTCTCAATTGCACATCTGAGATCTTGAAGTTACTAAATTATTTTTATTGTAATGGACCAATATTCACTGTACATCTATAAAAGTGAATGTCTTGAAAATGTTGTTCTCAACTGGGTTTCAACTCAAATTTATCTTCTGAAAATGATTTAATTCTAATATTCTTTACTGCATTTGTGTCTATCCTATCCTCCAATATTTTGACTTTAATATTAACGTTTTCATTTTTATAATCCTCTGTGGTGTTGGTTCTCTCTTCTTATGCTTTCTTTTACAAACCAAAATTCTCCATTCTTCTAATTATTTTCTAGTATATAGCTTTTCCCCACCTCTCTTTCAAGAGTGCTTATCTTTTCTGCTACCTCATAGAACATTTATTATGTTAACTGGGTTGTAAACATAAATTTCTGCTATTATCCGCATTCTCAGAATTTGCGTCCATTTCTGGATTTTCTCTAAGAACATACAGTTAAGGAATAGTATTTAGTCACTGTTTTTACAAACATTCCACACAAATAAAAATGTTTAAACTGAGGTCGGATGTTTGTCATAAGGTACTGACTAACATCAGAGAAAAACAACAAAAACTACCCAACAAGATGTAAAGTTGATGATAAATTCTTAGGCTTTAAATTCTGATCCATCTTTCAAATTCCACATAACTATACCTGAATGAATCCAGAAAAATCTGGAAAAACAAAGAGCCAAATCAAGAATTTACAAATAAGATGGCAACACATATGTAGCCAGTATTTAAATATTGGAAGGAAGCAATGACAATGCTCTTGAATCAGCTGTTCTTTGCTTGTTAATTGAATCTGTCTGCTTAGGTCAAATGGAACTCATTTTTTCTATTTGAAAATAATCTTGACAAAGTGTCAGTCTATCCTGCCTTAGAGGTCGGTCTGAGGTACTATTGTTTCTGACTTGCAACATGGCACACTGTCCTTTGTAAATATAAATGACATTACAGCTTATATACCTCAGAGTTATTTTCCATTTCCAGTGTAAAAGTACTCCTTTTCCTAATTTGAATTGGTTGCCCAGAGGAGTTTCGGATCAATATTGCCACCTTAAGGTAACATTCTGTACAACAGTACTTAATGCACAAGATTTTGAGTGGAAGTTAGATTTTAAGCGGCATCATTACTTGGTAATTTGCATACATAAAGAAAAGTAATGTTGCCTAAGCATCAAAAAGACGCAGAACATTTTTGAATTTTTCTTCATTAACATGACACTGATTCAGGGACTGGGAGTCAGTTAAATCTCGTTTAGTTAATCCGTGCTGAACTGATTTTGAATTAACAGTGGTAGGATTATGGTGACCAGTGATGGTAGATAATTGGAATGCCTTGGTTTGAGTTCTGATTAGTTTATATAGAGGACTTAAACATATGTACGTTCAATCAGAAAAGTAGAATATACTGCTAATGTGCAATAATGTTTCAGGTTGACAGCAAAATTCACCATCCACAGAGCAGTCTAGATCCAGCTTGTGTGCATTATTTCCTCTATCCTGTAATGAAGAAAAAATGGTCATTTAAAGTTGTGTTTTGGGATAAAAGCATAATACCACAGGTATAGAAATCTGAAATAAAAACATATTTAAATGCGGAACTAGCTAACAAATACTGGCATTAAAGACTTGATGCTCCAGAGCTGATTCAACTTCTTCTTCCTGGAAGAAACTAAGCCAGAGCAGAATTATGATTAGAATGGTTAAATTCCTCCTTCATCCATCACTGAATCTCCCTCCTGTGAGAGCATCATAGATCCATCAATTTGTGTAAATTCAGTTCCTCAAATTCATGTAAGATCCCAAAGATATTTTAAATGCCAAGTGAGATCAGCAGAAGATGCTCCTCAATGATGGTGAATATTTTACGGGAACTAATTATGACACTCACAGGAAGTGCTTACTCATTTTAGTTATTCCCTCAAAGTTTAATCACAGGGAAGCACATTGCCCCATTGGACAGATAGCCTGCTTTCTTGCTCCTTTTCATGTTCAGACAGCTGCTGTGAGATGTACAAGAAAGGTCTAATTTCAATTGAATTTCAACTTCTACCTGTAGATCTATTCCCTTTCTCTGTACTGCATCAAATAGGTAGGCTTTAATTGGAACTCTGCTGAAGACATGTCATATACTGGCAGGATGTCGAACTGGAGCAGATTATTGATGAATTCGATGCATTATTCAGTGGACAAATAAAATAAATGTATGATGAGTTCATACAGTTATTTCTTCATAAATGAAATGAAAGTTCCAAGCTGTTGTATATCATTGGCCATGCTGTTTAATGATCAAACTGAACAGACCCGAGTCAGTTAAGAAACAAAAACTCATTTTGATGGTGTCTCTTTAATTTCACGCATACTGGACTTGGAAATATACTTAAGGTCTTATATTGTTTGCAATATGAAACATCCCTTAAGAAATAATAAAAAGCTAATGTCTGTTGTTTATATTTGTGAATATAATGTTACATCAGAAAACTGAAATCCTTTAATAATATTCTGCCATATTTTATAAATTATCTAGTCTCTTACAGAGGGCTGTGGACGTCAAGTCATTGGGTGTATTTAAGGCAAAGATTGATAGGTTCTTGATTGATAAAGGGGTTAAGGGTTAGGGGGAGAGGGCAGGAGAAAGAGATTGATAAACAAAATCAGCCATGATTGAACAGTGGAGCAGACTCAATGGGCCAAATGGCCTAACTCTGTTCCTATATATTATGGTCTATATAAATGAACAAATGCAGAAGAAATATAAACTGATAAAATGTAATGTTTTATTTCCAGAGATATTCAGAAACAAAATTAGGGTTTGTTTTATTTATTCCCTGTTTTTAATTTCACTTTTACCCTTTACTTTGCCATAGTCCATTTGATGCTGATGAAATATCAGTAACCTCTGGCTCAGTATCCAAGTTCTCTTGGCCAAGTAGAAAAGGCTCTGTGTATAACTGGACACCTCCCAGCACCCCCAGCTTCAGGGACAAGTACTTCTCTGTGAGTATCACTACAAGGATATTTCATTGTAGTTCTCTTCTATAAACTTTGGCAGTCAAGATGATAAATTAAAATTAATCCAAAAAGGAAATGGATGCCAGGTGGTGACTTTTATATGTAGATTGTATTATCATAGGCTTGTATCAAATACACAAACTGCAAAAGAGTCTTTATGGTAACTATATACATCTCAATAACAATTTTGTTGTATCTTAATAATTTAATTGTGAATGGATGTATTAATCTTCTGTTTTCTATTCTGTTGCAAGCAGAACATTGGACAAGAGGACAAACTGCCTGCATTATATCAGGAAACAAAAGGAACTTTCATCTTTAATCACTCAGGAAATTGTTTCTACAATACACATTTGTCATCTGTGCCTGAAAATGAGAAATTTTATAATTATGCAAATATAGATAAACAAGGAGGCAGTGACAATAGACATGGTGCATTAGATTTCCAAGAAAAACACAGGGAATTTTCCCAAAGCTTCCAGGGCGGTCTTTCTGCAGAAAGAACTGTGCAACCACCACATGTAGAACCAAAAACTCCAGATCAAAGAGAATTTCAAAAGGATTCACTACGAGCCAGACAATTTCAAAGTTGTTCAGCATTGACAGAATCTGTTTTGTACATGGGACCACAGCCGACGATTCAGTGGCCTACTGGGAAACCTGCTGGACAGAAGTCAACTGGCCGATCCTGGAGCACTGATCTTACAGATCCATTAAGTTCACAGAGGTCTTCAGCAATATCCAGTACACGCAGAAAAAGCACTTCAGTCTGTTCTGAAAATCTCAAGACAGATTTCATTTCAGTAGATATAGGAAACATCCTTCAAGAAATATTGATTATTCTGAGGACAGATCACAGAAACTATAAAGAATTACAAAATCTAGAGCGACGGGTTCTGCACTTAGGAGATATTCTTAAGGTAGGATGATAGCAATTTTTCAAACAAGCATATTAATAATAAATCCCAACGTTGGGACCAGTATTTCAGGAAAATATAGGTCAGAAAAGATAATATTCAGGTTAAAGAAATACAAATTGGTGTTCCTTTTAAATATAAAAGAGTAAATGGCCACTAAATTGTGACACCATCCATTTAGCTCAGGAAGAACTGAGGGGTCAGTGTAATTTCAATATAGTTTTGAAGGTACTATGTTGTATTCATCTTTTGAAATTTGGGCAGAGAACTGAATGAGAGTTTTAAAAAATCGCTCAAAGTAGTTCAATCTGAAAGTTTCTCATTGTGAGGAAGTGGCAGCCATCTGTAACGGAGAACACAGTCAGAAATATCTAATCCCTTGGGGTACAATGGTGGAACAGACAAGATTTGTAAGTGATTAGAGAGGAAGGATACTTGCATTCCTTAGTAATTTGATGGGCTGATCAGTCCAGAATTTAACATTATTGTAGTTATTTATGTCAATAAGTAAATTAATATTTCTTGATGGTAACATGCTTTGGTTAGTGGATCTTGATTCATTTCAGCTGTGTGAATGCCCATGTTATACAGCCCAAAGTTGAAACCAAAGTAAACTGCTACTAAAACATTTTAGTAAGTATGATTGTTTTTTCTCCAAGTGTTATTTCATTTCTGAGTTATAGAGAAAAACAATATTCTAATGAATCTCGAATGAAAAGGTATAAATATGTTTTAATATTAAACATGATCTGTGAAGGTTTTAACTTTTTCTCTTGAATTTTCATTCTAAATGATCCTTCTCTTGGTCCTTTCTAACCGTCAGGATTTTGTGAGTAAACAATGCTGTGTTTGTTCATAATGTCCATCTGTTCTCACAGTTCGGAGTTCTCTAATTAACTATGCCAGCTTCCAAGCTTAAGTCTATTGAGTGGTACTTTAACTTGGGTTGCAGGAGGTTGGGATTTTTATTTTTCAATTTATTTTATATTCTTTAACCATTTAATATTTTGAAGAAAAATAGATCATCTAACTTAGTTAAAGTATATTTTATTGTCAAATCTGAATTTTATTTAATGAAGAACAACAGAAAATATGGAAATTCTCAACACGTCTGTCAGCATCTGAGAAAAAGTTAACATTTTAGTTTTAAGCTGGCCCTTTCTCCAGGCAGACCCCAAATACACCCCTTGCTCCAGGACATTTATCTTTACTCAATGTACCAGATTATAAATGCTCTGCCAGGCTATAAATGAAGTAATTCCCAGATTGGGATCACGTCACCCTTTACATTGCTGCACTTGTTTGTACCCAACAAGGTCCCGTGGAAACAAACTCAACCATCTAGGTGTCCCCCTAATTTAAGGCTCTTTGCTGAATATCTGGAGTAATAATGGTGCGATAACAAGCATCATGCTTATCATGGCGTCTGGGTAATATTTGAGATTACTAATTTCTACAGGAAAAATCCAAGCATTGACAGCTAATACAAAAATGTCAGCAGGAAATTATACTGCCAAAAGAGCCAACAGATGGTCATTTCCTATGTACCAAATTCTTATATTTTCAGTATTATACATTATATTTAGGACGCAGCTTAATGGTTTAATCAGCACACGTTAATGTTATCTTTATCTCCAATGATGAAAATAAAGCAGAAATATTGCCAGAAGTCTAGGAAAAATACAAATTGGATATCAAGTACTTTCTGGTCATGATGACGTTAAATATTCAGTCCTACTTCACCTTTACTACCTTTACTTTTCTCTCCTTTACACTTTGCCCAATTCTTCCTCAAAGACCATCCTATTTATTACAAACATTATATTTTCCAACCCTCTTCATAATTCTTACCGTAATCTGAGCATTTTATACTCTGAACTTATAACCGTTAAACACTCCAGTGCTTATGCCAAAATTTGTATCACAGAAATATTTTTTCAACCAGTAATTCACATATATCCTTTTAATTTGGAATATATTTGGGAAAGGTCCCGGAATAAATCGATTGCATTCCACTATATTGTTTCATCAAACATAGCTTTAGAATAAGCTAGCTAAAATAATCAAATAAAAGAGTAAGTATCTTGAATATCACCAGATTTAAACAAAAGAATATATATGATTGTAAAATATAGCCTAATCCTCTAGAAAGAATTTACAAATGAATAGAATTTATGATGTCTTTACTATTTAATGTGGGAGCAATTTACAAACGAGTAAGAAGATGAGGAACTCAGCAGGCCAGGCAACATCCGTAGAGAAAAGCAGGCGGTCAACTTTTTGGGTCAGGACCCTTCTTCAGGACTGAAGATAGGAAAAAGGGAAGCCCAAGACATAAGAGGGGAAAGCAGAGCAGTGATAGGTGGACAAAAGGGGGATACAGGGTGGGCACAAGGTGGTGAAAGGTAGATGCAGGTAAGAGATAGTGATAGGCAGATGCGGGGGAGGAGGGGAGAGCAGATCCACTGGGGGATGGGTCAAAGGTAAGGAGAGAAAGGAAGAAAATGGTGGAAAAAAAAGTGGTTAGGAAAGAGAAGAAGAGAAAATGCATGGTGGTGGGGGGAGTTACTCAAAGTGGGAGACTTCAATGCTCATGCCATTAGGCTGCAAGGTTCCAAGATGGAAAATGAGGTGCTGTTCCTCCAGTTTGCACTTGGAATTCTCCTGGCAGTGGAGGAGGCCAGGGACTGACATGCCAGTGATAGTGTGGGAGGGGGAGTTGAAGTGACCAGCAACGGGTAGATGCAGGTTGCGGTTACAGACGGAGTGCGGGTGTTCTGCGAAACAGTCACCTAGTCTGCGTTTGGTCTCACCAATGTAGAGGACGCCACACTTGGAACACCGAATGCAGTAGATGATATTAAGGGAGGTGCAGGTGAACCTCTGTCTCACCTGAAAGGACTGTTTGGGTCCCTGGATGGAGGTGGTGTAGGGGCAGGTGTTGCACCTATGGCGAGGGCAGTGGAAAGTTCCCGGGGTGGGAGCGAGATGGATGGGGGGGGGGGGGCGGGGGGGGGGGGGGGTGGAAGGAGTGAACTAGGGAGTCATGGAGAGAGCGATCCCTGCGAAAGGCAGGAAGGGGTGGGGAGGGGAAGATATGCTTGGTGGTGGGGTCCCGTTGGAGATGGCAGAAGTGGCAGAGAATAATGTGTTGGATACATAGGCTGGTGGGATGAAATGTGAGGACAAGGGGGACCCTATCCCTGTTAGGTCTGGGAGGGGTGGGGGTGAGAGGAGAGATGCAGGAAATGGCAGAGTCAAAGGTAAGGAGAGAAAGGGAAAAAAAAGATTTGTCCCCACCCTGCCTCTCCCCTTTTGTCCACCTATCTCTGCTCTGCTTTTCCCTCCTATATATTGGGCTTCCCCTTTTCCTATCTTCAGTCCTGAAGAAGGGTCCTGACCCGAAACATTGACCACCTGCTTTTCTCCACAGATGCTGCCTGGCCTGCTGAGTTCCTCCAGCATCATCGTGTTTTTCATCTAGATTCCAGCATCTGCAGTCCTTTGTTTCTCTACAAATGAGTAACATATCCCATAATTTGCATTAAATATTAAAGATTGAACTGAACAATTAGAATATGTTTGTATTAAAAGCTGCATTCTTTCTTTATAAACAGAAAGAAGTTACAGACAGCAGAAGTACATCTACTGTCAGCCTAAGTATTGAAACAGTCCTAGAAAGCTTCAACTTCCTAAATGTTGACTCAGTTGAAGATAATCTTTCATGCTCTGGGAGTGTTAGGATGAAGCATGAAAAGTAGGTAACTCAACATATAACAATAAAATTCACAACTGTGCTTTATGGCCTAGAAGTTGTCATATGGTGTTGTTCACTTCAACATCACTTGGTTGAAACTTGCATATTTCCAAAGAAGACTGTAATTGCAATGTTTTCCAGGCCAAATTCTGCCACTCTGTTCATGAACTTCTCACAAACCACCATTGCATTACTCAAGCACTTGCTGGATTAGTCACGATTGTTCCCTGGGGACCTTTGTTCTAAGAAACAATTGAAGTTGGTCAGTTCTAACTATATAAAGGGGCATCCTGGAACAGGTGTCAGACCGGTGGTGTTATCCCAGCCCACATAATATTTTGCTTAAACTTACAACTCCCCTAAGAAACTTAACTACTTCATCACATGACTGCGCTGACCAGTAAATCCCTCTCAAGAACTCACAACACTATCGATGCACCATTTAGCCCCCACTTTCAGAATCAAGCGTTAATCTCAAGGCTGCTTCTTTGTCCTCCTCCCAACACCGGACCCCAATCTCCTGTCAGCTCCCTCCTTCCATCGGCTCCCAATCTCTGGCTACACACCAACTCTCTAACTTTGAAGGCCACCAGCAGGCCCTGATCTCCAGTCATCCCCTTCACCTCCTAAGCTTTGATCAGGCCTGAGACTGCTGGGTCTCTCCACTCCTCCCCTCAGTCCCAGGCCAGGCCCTGAACATGCTGCACATGATGTGAAGGGACATGTGTAACGGACTATCAGCACTGAAATTTACAGTGATAGGCCCATGACCAATATAACTGTTGATGTGATGTATCTTTTGGTGCTCTTGAAATGGTGCCAAATTATTCCTAAGCAAGTGTGTTTTAGACAACATGAACTTAAATGCCAAAGTTATTTTACCTTGTTTATCTTATTTTACCTTACAGTTGCACATTTTTACCTTGGGACAGGTCCTGGTTATCTTAGTTGGAGGTGTAAGGGTTTATTTTAGTTTTTTTAAAATGTTTGCACAACAGTACAAAAAGTAGTATTTTTTTTAAATTACACCCCTTTTCATGGTCTTGGATAGGCATGACAAGCAGCAATACTTAGAATGCCTTAGGTTTTCACAAATGTATTAATGATTTGAGGTTAGAGTTGCATGTCCGAGTTTGCAAATGCATTAAGTTAGGAGGCAGAGTGAATTATGTATAAGGATGTAGGAACTTGCTGAGAGACATGATAAATCAGGTAAGTGAACAAAATTATGCAAGGTACAATATATTATGAATGTATGTTAAGGTCAGTCTCTTTGCATCCAGGAAAAAAGATAGCAATATTTTTGTTATGGTGAGGTGCTAAGAGCTGAGGAGGTGCAAAATAATGTAGGTATCCGTGTATGCAGATCACCAAAGTTAGTGCAGCAGTATAAGTGATAGTCTAAAAGGGTAATGATATTTTGGCTTTTCTCCTCAAGGAGGCTGAATACAAAAGTGAGGAAGTATTGCTTCAGTTGTCTAACGCTCCAGAGAAAACAACCCAAGTTTGTCCAACCTCTCCTTATCCAGGCAGCATCCTGGTAAACCTCTTCTGCAAAGCTCATCCAGAGATGCTAAAACTTAGATAAGATAATTGGCCTTGGAATGGGTAGAATGCACTTCCATCAGGATGAAGCCAAGGTTTAATTGGTCGAATTATGAGGATAGGTTGCAATTATGAGAAGGCTTGTATACCTTGAGGATGATAAGATATAAGAGATTGTTGATTAAATCTGGGACTGAAGCAAAGGTTAACACAAATATTTAATATCATGAAATGGTTTGAGTGGGCAAGTATGAAACTAATTATTTCTACTAGTAACAAGAAATCCAAATTTAGGATGACAATGGAAGGACAAAGGCAAGAGTTAGAGTGGGCTAGTATTTGCTGTAACAGAGGATGTTTATTTAGACTTTCCTCTGTACTGTCCAGCTCAAAAAATTGGAAGTGTGACCTGTTGACAACAGCATAGTGAGAGAAAGAGGGCATCTGGGATCAGAGGGAAAAGGGCAAGTAACAGGGTACTTTCTGAACAATCATATTTAAGGATTGGAAAATTAGTACGAGGGTGAAATCAGGTACAGGAAGGATATGGAGGCTTTGGAAAGGGTGCAGAAGAGGCTTACTAGGATGCTGCCTGGATAAGAAGGTATTAGCTATAAGGAGAGGCTGGACAAACTTGGGTTGTTTTCTCTGGAGCGTCAGAAGATGAGTGGAGGGTCTGATAGAAGTTTCTAAGATTATAAGAGGCATAGATAGAGTAGCCCAGTTAGAATCTTTCTCCCAGTGTAGAAATGTCAAGTACTAGAGGACGTACGTTTAAGGCGAGAGGGGGAAAGTTTAAAGGAGATGTTTTTTACACAGAGTGGTAGATACCTGGAACGGGCTGCCAGGGGAGGTGGTGGTAGCAGATATGATAGTGGTGTTTAAGAGGCTGTTGGATAGACACTTGAATTTGCAGGGAATGGAGGGGTATGGATCACGTGCAGGCAGAAGAAAGTTAGTTTATTTCGGCATCATGTTCAGCGCAGACATCTTGCACCAAAGGGCCTGTTCCTGTGCTGTACTGTTCTATGTTCTATTCAAGAGCTAATTATAGAGAGTTGAGAAAGAATCAAGGGTAGAAGAAAAATAGTGAAGAGGCATTCATCTCACAACATTTAAGAAGCTATCTGGATGAGCAGATGAATTGCCAATGCATAGAAAGCTATGGACCAAGTATGGACAGGTACTTGATGGGTGGCATGGACAGGGTAGGCCAAATTCCTGTACTGCTTACCTCTAAAAAAGAAAAGGAAATTACAATAAATAGCTCTGGTCCAAAACTAGATCAATAATTTGGGATTCAAAGTAAACTTAGATTGAGAAAATTATAACTAGTCAAGAAAACCAAATTAGTAAAAGGAATAGATGAGCAGGTGGAACGTGACTGCATGCTGTACCATTGGATCTAGCACATGAATCAGGCAGCAATATGTTTTTGTGTAATCATTTGCACGTTGAATATATTCCTTTGTTTTGGCCCCAAAATAGGGTTTTCTTTTTTTATAAATTAAATTCCAAAATATCTAGAGTGCCGTGAGATGTGTTGGTTCAATTTATTATTCAATTTATTATTGTTTTACAGGAATGGCACTTACAATAAAGGCAACATTTGTCAGCTTACCAAGAGTGGAGATTTAGGAATTAAAGCAGCAGGAGCCTTTGCCCTGACCTCAAAGAACCAGTGCCTTGATAAAATCCTTTTAATGCACCTGCAGATGTGCAAGAAGCTTCTACAGGTAGGTGGTGGTGAAATTAATAGTACAAGCGACCTCTACATTTTGGAAATTCACCCTTACAGAATTCAAAAATGATTACCCAAAATGTTGAGATACAGAATAATATTTGCTCTCACAGAATTTGTTTTACAAGAATATGTACTCCATTCATTTGCTCAGGATTCTCCACACCCACTTCATTTTCTTGGAATTATATATCTGGAAGCTTAGGGAGATTTTGGAGGAGCAAAAGCTTCACCATTCCATTGACAAGGGAGATTTTTTCCCCACAGTATTTCATATTTTGAAGCATGCTGACACATAATTAATCCAAAGGGATACTGTAACCTTAATATTATTTAGAAAAATTGTTAACAAAGATTTTTTTTAAAGAACTTGTTACTTATATTATCTTTTAAATCTTCCTTGGATCAGGAGAAAACAGACCTGGTTATTTAACCAAATTCCTACCTATAGCCATGTTTTGAAAATGGAGCACAGTTACGGATAGTAGTTTCAATCTAAACTTGGATCAGTTGCATTTATACCTGTTCTTTAAAAGAACAGACAGATTAAAAGTGTTTATCTAGACATACTTTGTGTCTTTGATAATGATACATACCCATCCTTCTGACCTCTGATGTGTTTGATATGGCTGACCACACAACACCTCTCCAGTATTCTACTTGGTGAGACTGATCTTAACTGTTCCATTCTTAACAATCCAGTTGACCAAGCTCTTTCTGGCAATATCTCTTTTTTTACGAGATGGTCAATACCAGAGTTCCCAGCAATCCACTCCAGGTTCCTTCCTATTCATCCTTCCCTTTTCTGCCCATTAATGGCAAAATCCACAAATGTGGGTTCACCTTCCATCTGCATGTGAAGTACCATGGGGCATTTGTTACTGCTGACAATGGGTGTTTGAGAGTTGAATAAAAATGCCATCCATTGTATCAGAATATAAATTCTTTTGTCAGTGCAAGGGGAACCAAGAAAGCTCACCAGATCCTCTACTTGCTCAGGAGGCTAAAGGAATTTGGCATGTCCCCTTTGACACTCACCAACTTTTATCGATGCACAATAGAGAGCATCCTATCTGGATGCACCACAGTTTGGTATGGCAACTGCTCTGCCTGGGACCGCAAGAAACTGCAGAGAGTTGTGGACACAGCCCAGCACATCACAGACACCAGCCTCCCCTCCATGGACATTGTCTATACCTCTCGCTGCCTTGGTGAAGCAGTCAGCATAATCAAAGACCCCACCCACCCGGGTCATTCTCTCTTCACTCCTCTCCCATCAGGCAGAAGATACAGGAACCTGAGGGCACGTACCACCAGGCTCAAGGACAACTGTGATAAGACTATTGAACGGTTCCCTTATACGATGAGATGGACTCTTGACCTCACAGTCTACCTTGTTATGACCTTGCACCTTATTGTCTACCTGCACTGCACTTTCTCTGTAACTGTAACAGTAACACTATATTCTGCATTCTGTTATTGCCTTTCCCTTTTTACTACCTCAATGTACTTATGTTTTTGAAATGATCTGTATGTATGGCATGCAAAACTAAGTTTTTCACTGTATCTCACTCAGCGCGTGTGACAGTAATAAACCAATTACCAATTGTACTGAAAGCATGTTGCTTTACACATTTGATTTCTCTATCAGTGGTCTGCATTTAATCAGGATGAGTTCAGGGATTCTCATTTTGTTTAAATGGGACTTTTGCCAGTAAGCAAAAAAATCCATTGTGGAAATTTTGATTGGTTGTGCCATTCTACCTTCCCACATCAGGACAGAGAAAACAGAGGGTATTTTAGAAAGAGAATGCTTCTTGTGGTGAACTAGAAGTACGTCTGTCTCTGGTTCACTCAGTGTCAGCTCTCTTTCCATATTTTCAAATATAGCCTGAGCCCAGATATCTGTTAAGCCCATTTCAGTTTATTTGCCATTGATACCAGTTCCATTGATAATTATTTGTCCAAAGCATCAATAGGTATTAGAGGCTGGGACAATGTAAAATAATCTGTCTGTCTGTGTTTGGGATTTTTCACCTCAGGGGCATTTGGAGAGTTTAAGAGAATTATCTTCTCACTTTTGCCTTTAGTTCAATGAGCCTTGCAGGTTAATGTCACCCAGTTGCATGTTTATATTGTAAAGACTACTTCATTCAAAAAGGATGCTTTAACACCTTACTTAACCTGCATACATTCATCTGAAAGCTTTCAAAATTGACAAGAAAAATAGTAAGTACACCACAAGTAAATACCACAGTTCAGCACATGGCTTGATATGCCACTTAAGACACACGCTAGGGTAGAGGTTTCTGCTCATAAGAGTCTTTAGCTTGAGCAAAAGGATGTGGGTGTGATGAGAAAAGTGAATGCAAAAATCAAGTCATTGTATGGCACAGCAGGCTTGATGGCTGTATGGTTTACTCCTGATCTTATTTCATATGAATTGAATTAGCTCTTTAACTACACTGTTAGGCTAACATCAATAATGTAACAATTTTTAACAAAATTGATGAGGTGGGTAAAATTAATACTGTTTACAAAAGTGTATTTTACTATGTGTATTTTGCCTTTCATATTATTTGGTATATTTTGCATATTTCTTTAAATATGACCTTCATGATAGCTTGGTTCCCAAACCCCAGTAATATTTTATTTCCGTTTCAGAGATTTTCATCAGTTGATTCTGTATTGGTCCTTCAGAAATGTATATTAGAGGAGCTCTCTCAGCAGATCCTGGTGTTGGAAGCTCTATCTCCATTCTGTTATGAGAAGTCAGAGAATATTAAATCAGTGGAAGAAGGTTTGTAGAAAATAACTATCATTGTGCAGAGTGTGTCATCACTGAGTTAAGGAGAGGAAGACTCAGTACTGTTGGTTAGATGACAGATTGCTTGCAATGATGTTTACAGTGTATTGGCAGGCAGGAAATATATCAAAACTGGAAAGCTTCACCAGAATTACAATATTTTAGATTCATTTCCCTGGATTATTTTTTTAAAGTTTCTGCAGGTTGAAAGATAAAAGACTTATCTTGTGGTTGCTGACCTTGAATTGGTTGACTGAAGTAGAAATGCCAAAGTTATTCAACGTATCTCATTGTATCTCAATTTAACTTCACTTAGTCATGTTGAAAATTGCAGCTGAATGGCATATCTTCAATAGTTGAAACAACACCAGGATGAATTAATGAAACATAAATATAGTTTACATTACAGTTTTTTAATGCTTTTAAAAAATAGTAACAAAATCCAGTAGATCCAGGGACTAAAAGAATCTGTTGCATAAGCAAAAGTTAAATGCATATATTGCATGCACCTAAATGTGTAGGAAACCATAAGACCATAAGACATAGGAGTAGAATTAGGCTATTCAGCCCATCGAGTCTGCTCCGCCATTTGATCATGGCTGATTTATTTTTCCCTCTCAGCCCCATTCCCTTTCCTTCTCCCCGTAATCTTTGATGCCCTTACTAATTAAGAATCTATCAACCTCTGCTTTAAATATACCCAATGATTTGGCCTCCACAGCCGTCTGTGGCAATGAATTCCACAGATTCACCACCCTCTGGCTAATGAAATTCCTCATCATCTCTGTTCTAAAGCAACATCTTTCTATTCTGAGGCTGTGCTCTCTGTTCCTAGACTCTCCCACTACTAGAAACATCCTCTCCGTGTCCACTCTGTCCTGGCCTTTGAATATTCAGTAGGTTTCAATGAGATCCCCCCTCATCCTTCTAAACCCCAGTAAGTGCAGGCCCAGAGCCATCAAATGCTCCTTATATTTTAACCCTTTCATTCTCGGGATCATTTTTGTAAACCTCCTTTGAACCCTCTCCAATGCCAACACATCCTTCCTTAGATATGGGACCCAAAACTGCTCACAATACCCCAAATGTGGTCTGACCAATGCCTTATTAAGCCTTAACATTACATCCTTGCTTTTATATTCTAGTCCTCTCGAAATGAATGCTAACATTGCATTTGCCTTCCTTACTACCGATTCAACCTGCAAATTAACCTTCAGGGAATCCTGCACTAGGACTCCCAAATCCCTTTTTATCTCAGATTTCTGAGTTCGCTACACCTTTATTCCTTCTAGCAAAGTACATGACCATACACTTCCCTACACTGTATTCCATCTACCACTTCTTTGACCATTCTCCCAACCTGTCCAAGTCCTTCTGCAGACTTCCTGCTTCCTCAACACTACCTGCCCCTCCACCTATCTTTGTATCATCAGCAAACTTGGCCATAAAGCCATCAATTCCATCATCTGGATCATTAACATATAATGTGAAAAGTAGCAGACCCAACACTGACCCCTGAGGAACACCACTAGTCACTGACAGCCAACCAGAAAAGGTCCCCTTTATTCCCACTCTTTGCTTTCTGCCAGTCAGCCAATCTTCAATCCATGCTGGTACCTTTCCTGTAATACCATTGGCTCCTATCTTGTTTAGCGGCCTCATGTGTCACTTTGTCAAAGCCCTTCTGAAAATCCAAGTAAATAACATCCACTGACTCTCTTTTTTGTCTATCCTGCCTGTTACTTCCTCAAAGAATTCCAACAGATTTGTCAGGCAAGCTTTCCCTTAAGGAAACCATGCTGACTTCGTCCTGTTTTATCATGCGCTTCCAAGTACCCTGAAACCTCATCCTTAATAATGGACTCTAATAGCTTACCAATCGCTGAAGTCAGGCCAACCGGCCTATAATTTCCTGTCTTTTGCCTCCCTCCCTTCTTAAAGAATGGAGTGACATTTGTGATTTTTCAGTCCTCCAGAACAATTCCTGAATCTGGTGATTCTTGAAAAATCCCTGCTAATGCCTCCACAATCTCTTCAGCTACCTCTTTCAGAACCCTGGGGGTGTAGTCCATCCGGTCCAGGTAACTTATCCATCTTCAGACCTTTCAGTTTCCAAAGCATCTTCTCCTTAGTAATAGCGACTATAGTCACTTCTGCCCCCTGACTTTCTCAAATTTCTGGCATGTTGCGTGTGACTTCTGCAGACTGATGCAAGATACTTATTCAGTTCATCCAACATTTCTTTGCTTCCCATTACTACCTCTCCAGCATCATTTTCCAATGTCCTCTCTTTTATACTTGATATATCTGAAAAAAATTGGTATCCTCTTTTATATTATTGGCTAGCTTACCTTCATATTTAATCTTTTCTCTCATTGTTTTTTAGTTGCCTTCTGTTGGTTTTTAAAAGCTTCCCAATCCTCCAGCTTCCCATTAATTTTTACAATATTGTATCCCCTCTGTTTTGCTTTTATGCTGTCTTTGATTTCCCTTGTCAGCCACGGTTGCCTCATCCTCCCTTCAGAATGATTCTTCTTTGGGATGAACAGATCCTGCATCTTCCGAATTACTCCCAGAAACTCCTGCCTTTGCTGTTCTACTGCCATCCCTGCCGGGGTCCCCTTCCAGTCAACTTTGGCCAGCTCCTCTCTCATGCCTCTGTGGTTACTTTTCCTCAACTGTAATACCGACCCATCCGATTTTAACTTCTCCCTCTCAAACTGCAGGGTGAATTCTATCATATTATGATCACTGCCTCCTCAGGGTTCCTTTACCTTAGGATCCCTAATCAAATCTGGTTCATTGCACAACACCAAATCCAGAATTGCCTTTTTCCTAGAGGGCTCGACCACAAGCTACTCTAAAAAGCCATCTTGTAGGCATTCTACAAATTCCTTCTCTTGGAATACAGTACCAACCTGATTTTCCCAATCTACCTGCATATTGAAATCCCCCATGACCACCATAACATTGCCCTTCTTGTATGCCTTTTCTATCCCTTGTTGTAATTTGTACCCCACATCTTGGCTACAATTCGGAGGCCTGTGTATAACTCCCAACAGGATGTTTTTACCCTTGCAGTTTCTTAACTCTACCCACAAGGATTCTACATCTTCTGATCCTATCTCACTTGCTAAGGATTTGATTTCATTTTTTACCAACAGAGACACCCCAGCCGCTCTGCCCATCTGCCTGTCTTTTCGATAGTATATGTATCCTTGGATGTTTAGCTCCCAGCTGTGATCTTCTTTCAACCACGACTCTGTGATGCTCACAACTTCATACCTGCCAATTTCTAACTGCACAATAAGCTCATCTACTTTATTTCATTTACTGTGTGCATTCAAATATAACACCTTCAGTCCTGTATTCACCACCCTTCTTCTCCATGTTGCCTGAAGTTAAATTCTTATCCCTTTCTAAACTTTCTGTCTTACCCTTTTTTCTGGAAACTTCGGTTACCTCTCTCCTCCACTCTCCTTCCCTTTTACTTTATCCATACTTTTCCAATCTGTTGAATCCAGCCCTACCTTTACTATTTAGTTTAAAGCCCTATCTACAGCCCTAGTTATGTGATTCGCCGGGACGTTGGTCACAGCATGGTTCAGGTGAAGCCCATCCTATCGGAACAGCTCCCTCCTTCCCCAATAACTTATTTGCTGCTTTAATTCTCAGTCCATTTTCTCTCTTTAATATTTTACAAATCTCTACTTCCTTTCTATTTAACTTGCTTCAGCTCCACAGCCTTCCAAAGAATGTACCAGTTCTAGCTTTAGGATTATCCCTGAACTTGATCACTCTACCTTTGTTGACCATGTCTTCTGCTGCCAAGGCCCTACAGTCTGGAATTCCATCTCCAAACCTCTTCAACTCTCTATCTCCTTTAATATTCTCCTTAAAATCTACCTCTTAGACCAATCATTTTCCCTAATATTGTTAAACAGCAGTGTCGATTTTATATGGTAACATTTCTGGTAAGTACCTGGTGATCTTTGGTTACTTTAAAGGTGCAATTTAAACGCAGCATGTTGGTTTTGTGGTTGTTGTGTGGTCTTTGCTTCCTTATTGAAACATTGCTTATTTTACCAATTAATAAAGCTCTAAAGAAATAATTTTGTGCTATCATACATATACAAGCAAAGATAGTAGGGGAAAATCTCAAACTCATTTATTACTTAGTTAAAATATGTTCAAGAAAATCAGAATAAGCTCATCATTCAACTGTCTTTTCTTCTTGATTGCCCAATTGTAAAAAAAAATTGTGAACAGTTTATAATTCTTGAACAATTACATAACAAGCGAGTTGTTGCAATAGATGGTATAAGATAATTTTAATCTGGGAGACATAGTAGAATGTGTAAAACTACTTGTCTCTTAGCTCCATTAAGTTTATTAAAACGTAGAAATCCCTGACACTTTGCTTCCAGTTTTAGATATTAGGGATGTTGTGCTTGTTGATTAGAAAAATATATCATCAATATGAACTGGTATCAACACTGGAATTACTAAAGCAAATTGGGATGCTTTAAATTCTTCTCAGAGTTACTCATGATGCTAATTACATTTTAACTTTTATCGTTCCAGTCGTTCCAAAATCAAAGAAGATAAAGTCAGTCCTGTCATTTTGGGGTAAATGCACAGAGGGAGAATGTATTTTACATTTATCAGCTGAACAGTTCCTCACACAGCTAAGAAATTGTTATACACAGAAAGTGGCTGCAAAATACCCAGGACAGACAGAGAGAGGTAAGCTACACGTAACATGTCTGGTTGATTATCCATGCTAAATTTCCAAAATATACATCTCGTGAATAATTTCATAAGAAACATAAGAAATAGAAGGGGGAATATGCATTCAGCCCCTCAAATCTGTTCTGTCATTCAGCAGATCATGGCTGATTTTCCTGCCCTGTCCTGATATTCCTTGATTCCTCTAGTCATAGAGTTATAGAGCAATACAACATGGATACCGGCCCTTTGGCCCAGTGAGTCCATGCCAACCATGTTGTCCACCCAGATAGTCCCAATTTTGTGCAGTCAGTCCATATCCCTCCAGGCCCCTCCCCTCCATGTACCTATCCAAGTGCTTCTTAAATGATACTATTGTGCCTGCCTCAACCACTTCCTTGCCTGCTCTAGCATGCAGTCATGTCTAACCAAACAGTTGAGTTGGATAAGATATATAAAAAAATGGTTAATCTTAGAAGCTACTGCCAGTATTTATGAAATATGACCTGGACCAAATAAATAAGCTTTGTTAGAATTTGCGTGATCATTTAACGACTTTCAACTATTCTTTCAGAGCAAAAATATCCTGAAATTTAAAAAAAACAGATGGTGAAAAAGAACTTAAGGTTCATGATAGTTCTTGTATCCGCTCTTGGAAAAATAATAATGAGTGGAAGTTGATAGCGTACTTATTTACTGGAGGAGGTATAATAAATGCGATCTATCCTTTTTGTTCAAAAAGTATGACTCATGCTTCCCTACTTTGAAATCCTGCCAAGACTTTCCCTGACAATATATCATTGTCTCTTTTTTAATGTCCCCATTCAAACCTTTTTTTTTGTCAACAATTTATGTGCCCTTGATAAGCTTGGATGTATGGCTCCCCATGTAATAAAAATAGAAAATTATGGAAATGCTAAACTGGTTAGAAATCACCTCGTAGACAGCAAATCTGGGTGATAAAAGCAAAAATATTGCTAATCCTTTGAACATTTTACAGAGTACTAAATAAAGACTGAAACATGCACTCAACATTACAGGTAGAAGCTGAAATAAGAACATAAAAACAGAAGCAGAAATTGGCCAGCTGATCCCCTTAATCGTGTTTTATCATCCAATAAGATTATGGCTGATCCAGTCTTGATCTCAACAAAGTCTTCCTCTCTTTCCCCATATCCCTTGTCTCCCTTGTAGTTCAAATATCTGTCAATTTATGCCTTGAATATTCTCAACGACTCTCTGGGCTAGAGAATTACAAAGATTCAAAACCCTCAGAGAAGAAATTCCTCCTCATCTCTATCCAAAATGGTAATCTCTTACTCTGAAGCTGTACCCCCTAGTTTTAAATGGGGATTTGAAGCATCGTGGATTTGAAGAATCTAGTCTCTCCATGACGGTTAAAAGGGCAGGGTGCAGGGATTGCAAAAGTTAGATGTTCTCTCATTTAATTCTTTTGACTCAACAAACTGTGCTGCACCTTCTGATGGCTGTGGGAGTAAATCGCAAAGGCTGCAAAATATATACTACCGCCCTATTACATAGAGCAGAGAATTTTAACTTTACTGAGACTGAAGTGTTATGTTCGATCATATTAACAATATATTTAGGTCCAATGTAAACAGAGGAAGGATAATTGTGAGGCTATTTTGGAGGGGTTTAATAATAAATTAACAAGGAAATAAGAGTGTAAGGAGGCCATTTGGATCTTTGCAGCTTCTCCATTGTTTATTATGATTCAGTTTATTTCCCTTGCTCAAGTCTGCCTACCCTCTACAATGCCATCCCCATATCCCTTAGGAGCCTCTGTCATGAATATAGTCAACTAAGCAGTCCTCTGAGACACAGAACTCTGATGCTTCACAAATTTTTTGAAATACCTTAACCTGGGACTTAATCTAGTTCTGCTCTCAGCAACTGAGAGAACCAAGCCAAGAATATGTCAACATTCAAGACTAGTATTGATTAGTCTGTATTGAATGATTAGATTATATGTAATTTAAAAAAGAAGAGAAACTAAGGTCTCCAACCATTTGGCAGATTTAAACAAACGCAACGCCTCCCACCATCCAGAAATCCCATTCACTCTTGTCCTAGATTATTGATTAATCTTCTCTCTTTGGTAGAGTTGAGATTTGTAGAAGCAGCAGTCTACATTGATTGTCCGGTATTATAGGGAGGGCTCGATAGGAATCATGACACTTAGATTTTGATCCCCCATCAATTGCTTTATGAAGACAGATTCCACATTAACTTAGTTTTACATGGATGAAAAACTTATCTAACGTTCTATTAAAAGGTTTTAAGAAATTTAACGTTAATCATTCTCATGTTTTTACAAGTATTCAGAACACTTCTGCACCAGATTGTCAGCTGTTGTGAATTACTGCCTTGCCCTAATGTCTCAGAGGAATTGGTGACAGTCTTCCAGTTTTTCAACTATGTTAAAAAGTACAATATTACTCAACTTGGAACTCATTTGACCAGCCTTGCAAAGGAAGGTAAGAGGAAATGTTATTTCCCTGTACTGGAACTTGAGTGTGTGACTGTTCCAGTAACAGAATATTTATGAACTAATGCAACCCTCTTTGACACAGAACTAGCAGCCTGTTGAAGACATTAGGCAGCTGGAGCAAGAGTGCATAAATAGAGCATGTGTTTTAGAACCACAACATATATAGTAGCACTTGGGCCAAGTTATAACTTCATCAATAAAATTTGGTAGATTGAGACAGAAGTTTAAACGTACCGCAACATTAAATATCATAGAATGTTAAACTTCTGCACTCCAGAGCTAATGTTAACCAGTGTTATCAAGTGTTTACTACTTTAATGGGTTATGATCTTTGCATTCCTATTTGCTAGTCTCCTAATTACAGTAGCGATTTCAACCAAAAAATGTATTTTTTTTTCAGTTAAAACCAACTATGAAACCTAGGTTGCCTCAGAACTCAAAATTACAAATTACACATAATTTTTAATTTACAAGATATTTGCAACTCAGTGAAATCTAATCATGTACAATCTGTGATGCATAGGTGTGAAAACCACAAACAGGAGAAACTGCATGTTTACTAATGAGCAAAATAAAAAAAGTGTTCATTTAGTCATATTGTTTTTACATTGTTCAATTTAAAGTACTGTGCAAATATTGTTATAGTGTTTGAAATACATGGATCCTTCTTAGCATTAACTAGGTAAATAACACAAATAGCTTTTCCATTTGTTCAGAGGTGTAACTATAAAACTGTAAGACCACAAGACATAGGAGCAAAATTAGGCCATTAGGCCAATGTGTAAATTATTCAATTTTGTAATTAGATGATTTATATTAAACATGTGGCTGCACACACTCAAGCTCTTGGATGATCAGCATTTTAAGATTTGGTAAATAAAAGGAATCTACAGATCTGAGAGACATTAACATAGATTGTCATGGAATAATAATGGTAACTTTACTACATCTGTATAGGAGGAATTAAAGTAAAAGAAATTAGGGAAGGTGAAACAATCTCAATCTTTAGAGCAAAGCATTGTTGGAGGCAGAAACTATTATTCTTCATTGGGACAAGCATTGAATGGTGGCCAGTATAGCTTTATGATTAAGTGTGAGAATGGAGACATTTCATCTTTTTCAGCATGACTGTATAATTTCTGTGAAGGCCCAACAAAAAACACCAGATGAAATGTTCTGTAACTTATTTGAAATGAAAGTAACAAACACAGCTATGTATGTCAAATAGAATAAAGTACAGTTTTGGCTTTAGATCCATTGATTTGAGTGCAAATTGAATCCAACATTGGGCTTTAGCTTTGAGAAGTGTAATTTCTCAATTTGTCATTCAAAGTTATTCATACATTGTCAAACAAGATCTGCCAAGAAACTGCATAATGGGGCATTATCTTAAAACCAGGTATTAAATTCCCTTTTATTAAAGTCTGCTCCTTGATAAATTGAGGTGTGCTAACATATAAGTTTGTTTAAAGCTGCTGAAAATAGATTTATAAAAATTAAGCAATTAAGTGTCCAAAGCATTATTTGTCAGTGTCTTGATTTGAAAATGACTTTAAAAATACTAGAATAGTACCCCAGTTATTCGTGAAGTATTAATAAAACTTATTAGTTTTGGTAAATATATTTAAAACTCTCTATATAATTAATTTTAATTCAAACCAAAAATAGCTCAGATTGTCGTCACACTCACAAATTAATGCCATGAATGAAAACTCACCAGGGTAAGACTGACTGACTTCCAGAGCAATTGTGTTTTAAACCAGCGAAAAAGATATAAAAACTCAATTTGGGGTAAACATAAATTGCACTTGAAATTCCATGATTTTTGTCCTGACTGAGTTGATTTCAGGCAAACTGCACCAGAAGAAAGGAACACAACTTAGCAGAAGCTCCAGGCTAATGTATCTAGTAATAGCTGTGTCTATAGTCATTTCCTTCTTTAAATTAGCATCCTTTTAGTGTCAAATTACACTGGTCTGAAGCTCGATGGAAAATAGTTCTATACTAATGATGCAATATTATTGCAAGTTTTGGTTTATGTGGGTAGAAACAATAGAATGTGATTGCCAAACTATTTCTAAGCAGTTTAACTAGCAATCAGATAAGGGCAGAGACAGAAGCAATTAGTAAGAGGCACATTTTTAGTCTTTGACTTTTGAAATTACCACATGACAAAACATGGATTGTCACTGATAAAATTATATATTCCCAATGGTTAAAATAAAAGTGAATAAATCAAATGAAGAACTTTTGGAAAATAGCATATAACAATAACCAGAATACTTCAAGGCTTTATAAGACTGTATTTCCATATTGCTTCTTTGATTCTTTATACTTTTAGTATTTCTACCTGAAGCACTACATTCTGCACACAAAGTTAAGGCACTGAAAAAGTTAAAAGAAAAGCTTGTTTCGGAACTGCAACCTCTGCGTCAAACATTACAGTCCATCAGTATTCTTCAGTTGGATGAGAACCCCAAAGTTGCTCAAGCTGCAACGTCCTTTCTTCGTAGTGCTTTAGCAAACAACATATTTAGAACAAAGGTAAGCATTATCATCCTCATGCTATGAATAAAGAAGTTTAAAAAAATACTATATTATGTTTTAGCCTCATTTGTGAATGTTGTTAAATTATGTAAAATAGCAAATCATGAATAGTATTAACATTTGATGAGCAGCATATTTATGCCTTGAATATATACTCACAATGTGTCTATTTGCACACGTAGCCTCCACATGAAATGGAAGTGCCTCTCTTAAAGTTGAAACAAAGCGGGTAATGAAATAAAAAGGCAATAAGAAAGTGAAAAATATGTTTGCACAGATAATATTAAATAAGCAAAATGATTTAAAGAGATATACCAAAGGAACAAGATAGGATTAAGCAAGATAAAAAGAAAACTTTGATTAAACTATTAATTAATCATATCCCTCATTAAAGTATAACAATGAATTTAGAAAGAAACAGAAGCTTTCGATGTCCTTAGAACTTATGGGCCAGGTTCTACTGAAATAGTGAGAGCAATTGAACAATACACCTAGTTATTCATGTAGAAATTTAGCAAGTAACTTTTAGTGAATAGCCATGGGTTGCTGGTCATTTTTCTGCCAGTATTTTGATAGCTTTGTGAAAAAGCCTCGGCAAGGTTTTCATAATGTTACTGCTTTTTCACATTCATTGCCCACTACATTCACTAAAAAAAGTTATATCCAAGTACACTTCTGATGATGTGATTGATAATGACAAAATTGATAATCAATTTTGCCGAGAAAGCAAACTATTATGTGTAATGTCATTCCCAATTGATTTGAAATACTAAAATTGTCACTTTTTTCTTCCTTTCTTTCTCCTCTTCACTCTTAATCTATTCATTTTGTCTCTCTTTAGTTTCCATCTGTGCCTGATTTGACAACAAATTCTAATCCTATCTGCTACTTAGTCTTTCTCAATCGTTAATCTCATTGACTACAGAGTCACAGTGTTTGCTTTGTGGTTCACCAATACCCCTGGGAGTGAACAAAGGAGGGCAGGTAGGGACCTAGGCCTCCCCAACAATCACACAATAAATGTGAGGTTATGCATTCGCAGACTCAAATCTTTGCCCTGTGACATTAAGAATGTATGTGTTTGTCCATCCCTCCTACAGAAGTGGATTGAGATATTCCTTTTGTCCTGTCCTTTCCTTCCCTACGCCCTCTCCAACTAAAAACTAACCTGTTTTCTCTCTTTCCCAGTTCTGATGAAGCGTCTTGTACCTGAAATGTTAACTCTGTTTATCCTACAATAATGCTTAAATACCATTTTAGTGCATATTTATGCTGTGGATTCAATATAGTTAATTTAACTGTAATTTTAATGACATAACTGATTAATTAATTGTACATTTCTCAGGCTTTGGCCTACTACACAGAAATTTTGCAAGAAAGAGACATACAACACCAAAGAGCTGCCTGCATGGCACTTAAGCAGCTGAAGGTAAATTAGGATCTTGATAATTTCATGCTGCTAGTAATAATATTAAAATATCTCTGCCAATCATATAAATCTGGATGGGTTTGCAAGTTGTGAAAAGGACACAACGCCTGCAAAAGGATATGAATATATTAAGTGAATGGACAAGAGGTATAATGGAGGAAAATGTGAAGTTTGGAAGATTGAAAAAAGCAAATTATTATTTATACTAAGAGACTATAAAATGTTGTGGTACAAAGGGATCCAGGTGTCCTTGTATGTGAAATACAAAAAATCAGGCATATCAAGTAATTGGGAAAGCTGATGGAATGTTGGTCTATATTGCAAAGGATATGGACAAGTAGGAAATTTTTCATGCTAACTTGCAGAGTGCTGCTGAAACTAGCCTGAGAGTAGTGGGTGCAATTACGGTACTATAATTAAGGATGAATTTGCTTGCATTGGAAGCAGCACAGAACCGTTTCACTAGGTTGATTCCCGAGGTAAAGCATATGACATATGAAGAAGGATTGAGCAGGTTGGGTCTATGTACATCCAAATATAGAAGAATGAGAGGCAGTCTTAATGAAATTTATAAGGATCTGAGGGTGATTGACAGGATGAATGTTGAGAGGCTGTTTCAACCTTCATCCTGGTGGGAGTGTATAGAACTTGGGGGCATCGTTTCAGACTAAGGATCACCTATTTAAGACAGGGATGAGAAATAGCTTTTTCACTCGGTTATGAATCTTCGAAATTCTACTTAGAGAACTGTGGGGGGAAAAGCATTGAGTATATTCGAGGAGAGCCTGACAAACATGTCAGCTACAATAGAATTGTGGGATATGGGGAGAGAGCGGAAAAATAGTGTTGAGGCCAATATTGGATCAGCGATGATCACATTGAATGGCAGTACAGGCTCGAGGGGCAGTCTCACCTATTCCTGCTCCTGTTTCTTATGCTTTTGCTCTAACTAAAGTTTTGATACACAAAATATTACATCCGTTTCTTATAAAGTTTAAAAAGGTCAGTATTGTCAACTTAAGGGTTTGAATTTTAAGAAGAATGACATTACAAAAATACTACTGGGAACAGCACATTGATGAGGCCTTCCTTGACTTTGACTGGACACTCTCCAGGTCAGATTGAATTTGTCCTGTTTCTTTTGTTTAGGACATACCAGCTCATTTTCCTTTGTCACATTTGTGAACAGCTTAGTTGGAGATGCAGCTAATTGTAATACAGTATAAAAGCCTTCAGCTCTACATTTAGGGTGTTGCAAAAACCCTTGGCCTTTGCTGAATCTAATATGTTCAGCCATTTTCGGTTTTTATGGAGTGAATCAAATTGATTGAGACTCCCATTCTGTAATGGTGGGGACTTCAGGAGGAGGACACATCCAAGCAACTCTTCTGGCTGGATATTTGGAAATTCTTCAGCAATGTCCTTTGAACTGCTATATTGTTGAGGATCTGGAAGCTCATGGGACCCACTTTGCTCATTAAGTTGTTTAATTATTCACTGTTATCCATCATTATATATAACAAGACTACTGAGTTTAAATCTGATCTGTTGATTTTGGGATTGGTAATCTCTCTCTCTACCATGCTGCTTCTGCTGTTTAGCATTTATGTAGCCCTGTGTCCCAGTTTCACCAGACTGAGACTCACCAAGATAAGAGCCCATGGTGTTAGAGGCAAGGTACTAGCATGAATGGATGATTGGCTGACTGGCAGATGACAGAAGGTGGGAATAAAGGGGTCCTTTCTAGGATGGCTGCTGGTGACTAGTAAAGTTCTGCAGGAGTCAGTGTTGGGACCACATCTTTTCTCTTTATACATTAATGATCTGGATGAAGGAACTGATGGCATTGTGGCCAAGTTTGCAGATGGTACCAAGATAGGTGGAGGAACAGGTAGTGTTGCAGAGGCAGGGAGCGTGGGCAAAAAAATAGCAGATAAAATACAGAGGAGTGAAGTGTGGGGTTATGCACTTTGGTAGGAAGATTAAAGGCGTAGACTATTTTCTAAATGGGGAGAGAATTCAGAAATCAGAGGTGCGAAGGGACTTGGGAGTCCTGGTTCAGGGTTCCCTCAAGGTTAACTTGCAAGTTGAGTCGCTAGTAAGGAAGGCAAATAAGATATCTTTGTTAGTGACATATACATTGAAACACACAGTGAAATGCATCTTTTTGCATAGTTCTGGGGCAGTCCGCAAGTGTCGCCACACTTCCAGCGCAAATGTAGCATGCCCACAACTTCATAACGCATACGTCTTTGGACCGTGGGAGGACACCAGAGCACCCAGAGGAAACCCACGCAGACACGGGGAGAACATACAAACTCCAAACTTTCCTGCATCCTCACCACAAAATTCAGCATCAGAAGTTTGCAAAGGAACATCTAAACAAGCCTGATGCATTTTGGAAACAAGTCCTGTGGGCCGATGAAGTTAAAATAGAACTTCTTGGTCGCAATGAGCAAAGGTATGTTTGGAGAAAAAAGGGTGCAGAATTTCATGAAAAGAACACCTCTCCAACTGTTAAAGCACGGGGGTGGATCAATCATGCTTTGGGCTTCTGTTGCAGCCAGTGGCACGGGGAACATTTCACTGGTAGAGGGAAGAATGAATTCAATTAAATACCAGCAAATTCTGGAAGCAAACATTACACCATCTGTAAAAAAAAAGCAGCTGAAGATGAAAAGAGGATGGCTTCTACAACAGGATAACGATCCTAAACACATCTCAAAATCCACAATGGACTACCTCAAGAGGCAGCACAAGCTGAAGGTTTTGCCATGGCCCTCACAGTCCCCCAACCTAAACATCATCGAAAATCTGTGGATCGACCTCAAAAGAGCAGTGCATGCAAGACGGCCCAAGAATCTCACAGAACTAGAAGCCTTTTGCAAGGAAGAATGGGCAAAAATCCCTCAAACAAGAATTGAAAGACTCTTAGCTGGCTACAGAAAGCATTTACAAGCTGTGATACTTGCCAAAGAGGGTGTTACTAAGTACTGACCATGCAGGGTGCCCAAACTTTTGCTTTGGGCCCTTTTCCTTTTTTGTTATTTTGAAACTGTAAAAGATGGAAATAAAAAAGTAATCTTGCTTAAAATATTAACTAAATGTGTCATCTTTAACCTTATGCCTTTTGGAAATCAGGTCATCTTTTGCTTGCTTAGCTATTCACAGTAACAGAAAATTTGACCAGGGGTGCCCAAATTTTTGCATGCCACTGTACATACCACCCTGTCTTGAAATATTGCTGCTCCTCCAATGTTTCTGGGTCAAAGCTCCATGTATCAACTAGTATGAGAACACCTTCACTACATGGACTGCAGCTATCCAAAGATTCAGCTCATCGCTACGTCATTGTGGACGGTTAAGGATGGTTATTAAATGCTGTCCGTATGCCATTAAGAACAAATAAGCTTTCACTGAAGCTGCAGTTTTAATGTTACTCTGGTTGTTTAGGAATACAGATTTGGTAGCGGGGGGATGGTTTACTGGGTGGTTTCTGGGAATATAACACCTCCACCACTCCCAGGCATACTTCCTGATCACTTCCACTGATCCCAGCCCAAATTGCACAAGGAAGACAGGGTCACGGGTCTGTACTGGGAAATAATCCCTGACTACTTGCAGAGATTTGCTGTAATAGGTTTTGCAGAGTTTGTTATAATGTGAGGTAGCCACTGAGATGGCCAAAGATTTTTTTATATGGTGAAAAACCTCTCTGATGTACAGGGGCTCTCATTACGCTTCAACTTGTTTTTTGATAGTACCTACACCAAAAGGAGTGTAGCAGTTCAAGTCAGTGCCCACCACTCTGAAGGGCATTTTGGAATGTACAACAATTGGTGGACTTGCATGTGATGCCCATATCCTGAAAATGAATAAAACAAGTAGTCCCACCACCCCTGAATAAGGACCACTATGACCCATGATTTCATTGTGCCTAGTGTGGAATGTTTATCAAAGAACGAGGTGGGAGACAACAGAGTGCACCCCCAGCCCACAGACGACTGGCAGGCCAGGGGCAGGAAAGCCCAGGCTATAATGTTTCAAATTTTATACCCATAGTATAAAAGGTCCTTATTAAATGTAAAGATATCACACGATTAAACATTGTACATTTAATACTCAAGTTCAGTTTTCAACCCTTTTTCAAATGACTTGCCAAATACAATATTTATCAGGACAACAAATCTCTATTTCAAATCTTGATTAGTTAAAATACAAGAACTATTTGGTGACACTATTTTATGTTATATAGAGTGTCATTATAATTAATTGTACCACTTAATTCTTGTGTAGGCTCTGTTAGCAAATTTCTGGATTCAGCCTGAGCATTTGAATGGTTGTGAAGGGACTAATACACGTCTGCATTAACAAGCTGCTATGCTGGGTACACAAAAGTGGAGAGATGCTCAAATTGTATACATAATCTATGCTTTAAAGTTTAATAGATTACACCAAATGCAAATCTTGTTTCTAATCTTCCTTCTAGGCTGTGGAAAGCATTGAACAGATCGCCAGTTTATGTCACTCCCAAGCAGCACAAGTTCACAATGCAGCAAGAGAAACCCTCCTCTCATTTGGTAATGGTGTTTTTCTTCTTATCACCTGTTTGACCTTCACCTCAAGCAGCTAGTTCAGAATGTACTAGCTCTTTTAAAATACCTCATTGAAATGGCCAACACTTACATTAGCTTTAACATGTTTTATACCAGAAAGACATTCAATGAGCCTATTAGTCATCAGCATCCACATTGAGACACTCTCAGTCAAGGGAGCTGGATGATGATTTAGGGCCAATTTTCCTGTGCTCGATTCAGGGTCTCTGATACAGAGTGTATAAATTGACCTTAGCTGGAATAGAGCATGGTACCTTCAGAGATTAACACTTTGAGTTGGTTTATTGTAGGGACTTGCAAATAAGCCACAAGTATAAGAAAATTTCTAAATAATATTATTGCTGAACCAAATAAATGTAAAAGTGGTTATGACATTTCCTGGGAAAGATCTCACAAATCCTGTCAATCCCATTGTCCTCAATCCTCTTAGTTGGGCCCCTTGCATTTCTTCCTTTGACCTTCATCCTGCTCCATCCTACAATTTATTCAAAATCCTCGTTCTTGGTTGCCCATAATTATCTTGAAGACATCTTCAGTCTCCTCCCATAGCCTCTGTAGGTGACGTTCACCCTTTGTGATTCCATCCTTCAGCTTAACTCGGACTTTCTTTCCTACTTTCAATGATGTCCGAGTCTCCATTAATTCTCTTCCTATAAACTGCGTGGGGAAGTATTAAGCTTTCAAAAGCAGATAAATTGCTTGGTGATTAAAAGAAGCGAGGGAGGAAAAGTTTCAGTCCTCCCAGGTGGCAGAAGCAGTGCCAGAGGATTGCTAACAAACATTGTACCAAATGTTTAAAAGACAGGAAAGGCACGTTGATTTAAACTATTGGAATCCAATCTGAGTAGCAGCATAATCATTTAGTCAGAGATTAACCTAAGGAATTAAGGGAAGGTTCTGTCTATATTGATTTTTTCCTGAGGTAGCAAGAACAAGCAATGGGGGCAGTGCATTTGATGTACTCCACATGGATTTCAACACAGCCTTTTACAATGTTGTACATGGCAGATTGATTTAAAAAATTTGAATCCAAAATTGGCTAAGTGGTAGGAAGTCAAAGTAATAGTGACTGAAGACCGTCAGTGACCAGTCCTGCTGCCATCTCTCAGCCAACCTCCTTATTCTCCAGTTGCTTCCAAATAAGCAACAATGACCTTATTCTCCTCTTCTCTGACCTTGAGATA
Source organism: Pristis pectinata (assembly GCF_009764475.1). NCBI lineage: Eukaryota > Metazoa > Chordata > Chondrichthyes > Rhinopristiformes > Pristidae > Pristis > Pristis pectinata. The sequence continues at coordinate 17,625,537 of NC_067420.1, forward strand.
TCTACATCACCAATTCTGGCCTCTTGAGCAGCCTGCTTTTAGTTACTCCACAACTGGCAGGTATGCCCTCTGGTGCCCTCATACAAAGCTCTGAAATTATCTGCTTAATTCCACCCCCACCTCCTCTTAACCACTGTGAATTAACCCTTGTATGAAGGTGAGTGGTAGAAGCTGGGATAAATTGATAGTAACGTAGGGAGATTAGTTGATCTGTGCAGACGGTGGGCCAAGAGTCCTGTTTCTAGGCTAACGCTCTGACTCTACAAGATTACATTTAAGAGTACTGCTCAGTTAGTTTCACAGTTGGAAGGAAATTGAAGAATTTTCTAACTGCATGTATTTAAACTAAGACAATTATTTTGGCAACAAAATCTCAATTTTATTTTAAATTTTCTTAAATTTATTTAAATTTTCTTTATTTTATTATGCAGGTGAAAGAGGTCGTTTAGCCTATGAGGTGGCTGACAGACTTTGGTATGAAGGCATGAAGCAAAATTCAACTACCCAAATTACTATTCTCTGAACAATGAATTTAAAAAACCTTGTCAATATCCTTGTTTAGTAACTGTGCTTATACAGTGATTATATTGTACAAAGATTTTATTGTGGTTATTCAAAGGTCCAGGATATTGATGTGCAAGAAAATGGCTATATTTAGATCACATGAAAAAGCTGGACTTCCTTTTACTATTGATCAAACTTGCAAATATTCTGTAAACTATATAAGTTTTAGATTCTTTAATAAATGTTTGAATTATTTGGAATAAACTATTATAATTTTGTGACCACAGTTGCATGAAGTACAATCACAAGGGCAGATGATATTACCAAACTGCCTTGCTAGTTGCAAATTAATTTATTCAGTTAAAACATTTTTGGATTTCAGTGCACAAAGTGACCAGGACACGACATTGTACTGACACATTGATGGTTTTGCTGTGTTGACTGAAAATGTCCACATTGCAAGTTTATAGTCCCAACATGTAGAGATCTTTAAATTTTCCATTAGAAAAAATGAAAATAGGGAAGTGAAAAAAAGAACAAGTCTCAACATGAAGTAGGACCCCACTCTGGTTTAGATTCATCTATAAATATTTGTCATCCACATCCTTCAACGTTGTTATTCAACTGAATTGAGAACTGAGGCTTAGACCTTGTATCTTGGTCTAGCAGCCAATAATACCACAGCATATTCTGCAGAAACCTTAGCATCAACTTTTCTGGCCTGAACAGCATAAAAACTACTTTGATTTGGATCAAGGCCTGTGTGTAAATTTTATATTTTTCTATGCAAAATTTTACTAGCATTAATCATCATTTATGGAGTTACAAAAAGGACTGAAAAATTTCCAAAAGGATTGGCAAAATTTGAAGGCAATACAATTTCCTTTTAAGATTTTTTTTTAAACACAAAACTTCATTATAGTTAAGGCCAGAAATTCAAAGTTTCAAATATCTAAAATTGTTAGTTTTATGAAATCTTTTTGTAATTAGGTTTTTTCTGCCACCCCCCCTCCCCCATATAAATAGCAGTGGCAGGCAGGATGAAAATATTTAGTAATGGGTTTTTGATATCTGGACAATCTTGATTCTTACATTACTATAAGATCTCAAGCAGCAGTTATACCTGTCCCCTAACATTGTATACAAGGTTTACAATTTCCCTATAACCAAAAATGAAACTAATAGGACTATGGACATTATGGATTATGTTGTTGACACTTTTTTTTTAAAAAGAACAGCCAACAATTTGTTTAATCTCTATTAACAGAACAATGAGGTGAAGATTAGTTGGCTTCTACTCAGCATTTCCTCTCTGTCCCCACGACAGTGATAAGACAATATCATGCAGGAGTTCCTTTGATGGCAAACTGATTTTCTAAACCAAACTCAGTAACAGAATAGAAGAATTCCTACATTAGTTTTCAAATTAACATTTTTTTTACTCCAACTAATTTCTTACAAACTAAAATGTGAGTGCAAATGCTGCAAAAGAACAGTGTACACCAACTACCTCCCATAGCATTCTGTAAGCACATCTTTTAATTGTGTAACAACTACTGGATCTAACACACAGATCAGTGAATTTTTGAGACCCAATCTCCACTTGTGGATGAAGGTAATTTCTTATTCAATCAATTAAAATTTTGATGACAAGTGATAATCCAAAGAGGCTCTATTGTGATAAGAATTGTTGTATCAAATCTAAAAATTAGATCATTCTTCCCACTAATTGAAAAAAACAAATGGACATAAATTGCAGCACATTAGCTGAAGTCAATAGCATCCACGTACAAAAGCAAAGACAAGGCATTCACTTCAGATGATTTAACTGCCCTTAAAGAGTTAAACTGTTTATGATGTCTGTCTCATTTCAGTGCATCTCAAAACCATCATAATCTAGCCTCAACTGAAATGGTAATGGCGGGGGAAGAGGGAGATTAAACTGAAGCAAGATGTGGCATTAAACTAAATAGCTGCTCACAAATTCTTATTTTCCATCTTCTAAAATATTCAAGAGCTTCACAAGCAATTGAAATCTGGCTGATTTTTACCTTTACAGCTTCATGGTTATTTTATCTGAAAATTCTAGTAAAGTGATAGAAATTTTCCTGAAGCAAAAGGTTGTATGCATCATGGCACTCAGTTTTTCTTATTCTACTCTTAGTCCAACCTGCTGGGGATGTCCCACCACCTTGCCATTAACAACATGTTACACAGACCAAGCAGCTTAATGTGCTGGTAACTGCCTTCATCAAGCTATTTCAACTCACCCTACCAGAGACATTCCCTTTGTCCTACACATCCCCCTCCTCTACTGAAACCTGACTTGTATTTCACTTTTCTCCAGTTCTGACATATGGTCACAGGCCCAAAATATTGACCCATTTCTCCTTGCACAGATGCTGCCTGACCTGCTGAGTTTTTCCAGCATTTTCTGTTTATATTTCATATTTCCAGCCTCTGAAGCTTTTTTTTTTAAAAAAAAAGTTTTAAACAAATAGAAGTATCCATAGTTTACTTCAGCTGAAGTAGCAAACAGGATGCAGTGGCTGATTAAGGGGGCACTGACGAAGACATGGTAACTGGTGGAAAAGTGTTACTTTGACAAATTTGCTCAATTATTTCCTAGAAGAATACAAACTTAGAGTCTTCCACAATTTTTGATATAAAATTGGCTGATAGTCAAGTATAGTTATCAGTTTAAAAACCAAGCTCTATCAGATTGCATTAAGTTTTGTTGACCATGATTTTAAACTTTCAACTATAGGTTTTGAGGTTTGTATCTGAATACATCACACATCAGGAGAAAACAAGCAATTTACTTTCAAATTGTTTTTATTTTGAAATGCTGATTTGTGATGCACTTGTAAGCCAGCTTGTAAAATTGAAAATGGTTCTGCAAAAGTCTGTAAATGCTTGAAAGCCCCAGACCCTGCTTCTTAGATAAATGGTTTAACAATATAAAACCGTAGAAAATCATAATACATGCAGGAACAGCTAATGCTGCCTAGAAAATAGCAACAATACAGTTATTCTTAGTCTACAAGATACTATACAAAAAGTAAAATACACAAAGCCGTTTACTACTTGTGACAAAAAAGCTAAAAAATGTGAAACAGTCAAGTAGGAACATGTTAAAAGATCACACCAGCTCAAGTAAAAAAAAATCAGTATATCTCAATTTTTTTTTAAGATCTTAGGTACAGAAAAGTGCAACATTTAACTCCCAAGTGCTTTACCTGTAATTTACAAAATAAACTGACTGTAAAAATGGTGTACAGTTTGCATTTCATAATCCTTGGAGTAAGCCATTTAGGATCTATGTTATTGACAATGCACTTAGGAGGAAACATTCAATGATCAAACTCTTGTTCTACTGAATTGATTGAAGTTATGCTGTTGATAAACACTTAGTGCAAGCAATTAATTTGTAATTTTAAATTAAAACCTAGAATTCCATGGAAATTTTATAAAAACAAACTGTGTGCTCAAGATATCACACACATCAAAAACGAGTTGGCATTCTAAAAAAAATTGTTGTACATATTTGGTCCAAAAGTATTCAATAAAAACAAAAATAATTCCAGTCAAGTCAGACACATCCCTGAAAATTTATGGAAACTAGCGTGATCTTATAGAATTTGTTGCTAACCATCTAAAACACACAAAAAAAATCACATTTCTGGGAAGACAACGAGAGAGGAAATAAAAGCATTTGCATTTGTCTGCTCCTACCAAGAGTTTTTAATAACATTGATCATGAGAACTGTCTTATCTTTAAGGCCATACAAATAAAATACTGAACAGATTTTCCCTCCCATAGTCATTTAACAAAATAAAAAATAAAAAAACTAATTATAATTTGAAAAAAATACTATTGTATGCAACACCCATAAATGAAAGGATATCCAATATTGTTGTTACTGTCAACTTGAACTGAAGCTGGTCACATTTACCAGACCATGTGTCAGAAACATATAGCTACATATGCTTTCCAAGTGTTAAGAAAGGCATACAAGTCACCTGTACTTTAAACAGCACAATAATCTTCCAGTTAGCTGTGTGCACATAGAGTGAGCAACTGAATATTATATGTTAAACAAAAGTGTATCTGTTACAAAAATGTTCCTTGATTAGATTGTTGATGTGAAAGTTAAACTCTGGAGTTACAAGTCACTTCCGCTGCTACTGACCAAAAAGTTTAATTCAGCAGAGAGAAAGTAAGAGTTTTAATTTCAATACAAAGCTCAATTTGAAATCCATGCATTGATAATGTAAATTATGTACCACTTCACAGGGAAGCTAAATTGAAATCAATCTTCTACAGATTAACAACTGGAATGAATACAAAAAGTGTGATAAACTAAGTCATCATGTTTGGGAAAATTGTTTCCATTCATCTGAAAGCCTCAGGAAATGAATAGGTTAGGTACCCCAGTCTAATGAATATGAACCCTATCACACTAAAAATACCATTCTATCAAAGGAATGCTGATGCACGATTTTATTATACAGCTTCCACAATGTTTACCACACAGAAGTGGTGGCCCCACTGAATTTTGGGTTAAAAATACTGATCACCAAACTAAAGCCAAGATATACTTCCATACCCATTTTTCTGATCAGCTCCCACTATTTATCAGATTTTAGTATCAACAGAAAAGTGGCTAGGAACAACTCAGACTACAAAGCATATTACTGAATAACTCTATATCTTTTGCTCTGCTTTATTAGATCTTACTAGAAGCACAGTAGTACGAGGGGCAATGAATTTGGGAATTTATATAGTGCTGCTACTGAATGGCAGTAAAAGCTATATCGTGCACTATACTTCCTTTCCAACTGTAAAGAAAACATACAATTAAAACACTCCCGAACAGTTGATGCTCACCAAAATGTTTTTGTTTGTAGAAAACTTACACTTTATTAATGGTCCACAATCTGTTCATAATACCAAAATGTGCAAAATGTTTAATACCACAATCTAATTACTTATCTGTTCAATTATCTTATTGGTATGACCATCTGTAAAGAGCAAGAGCCAAGGAGAATTTTAATTAAGGCATGTAGCAGAGCAGCTTAATAGTTTGTTTACATTAAAGCAGCTATTTAGCAGTGTCTGTCATTTCAGAGGTATACCAAATCACTTATTTTTGAACATTATTGTATATACACAAAACATTATACACGAGTCTTTAAGTTTAAAATTCTGCAACACGGGGTTCATTCACTGCTCACTTCTCACACATTAAGCTGGAGTGGTAATATTTCGACATTGAGGATTAAGATTGAAATAAGCCAATTGAAACATTACCACAATGTTTCAGCCAAAAACTTGGTAATGTATACAATAGAGGGAGAAATCCGATTTGCAGGTCACTGAAAAAAATCTGAAGAAATTTACCTTCAAGGTTGCCTCTAGTACACCAAATTTCAACACTTGTGGAAATATGGTCTGCATAAGACAATAAAAAGTGAGATGTGAACGAGCCTGATGGTCAATTCAGGAATGCCAGGACTACACATCATGTACTTGAAATGTGGCAAACATCTCAATTACACTAATACACACATGCCATGGTAGATTCAAATACAAATACTCTAGCTTTTATACAAACACCCACCATGGGACTCAATCACAAATTTTAACTTTTCAGTGTCTGTCTCATAACCACTGGCATCGTTACCAACCAGAATAACCATGCAATTAATTTTCAGCATATGCTACTCATGTTCACAGTAGTAATTAGGATGTACATCTTTCATCTTCCAAGCAATTTCATATTTAATGATGGTACTGGAATCTACATGCATTCAACCAGATTGGTGTTTAATACCCAACTGCCAGGATACAATGGACATCCAGACTATTGACAATCATTCAACAAAGCAATTCTATAGCTTACACACTCTTATTTCCTACTATTATATATTATCAGTTTCCCCATATTTTTGATATACATGATCCAAAAACGGCTAATTTTCATATTTTCTCAAGACAACAGAACTATATACTGACTACTTACAATTTTTCCTCAGATTAAGTACTGGCACCCTATATTTTACAGGGCAGGTGGAGCTCAGCTTCCAGTACTGGCATGAGGTATATTACTTTACTTTTCTATGAGCCCTTGATACAAAGCTCGGATTAAAAATGCTATACTTTCAATACACTGGTTTAAAAAAAAAGTGAAATGCAGCTATACCTGTTACAAATAAATATGGAGTGAAAAATGCTTGGTTGCAGACTTGATGGTCTAAGTTTTATGTGTGGCGCAGCTGTAAAAAATGCTGGTGGAAATGATTTGCATTTTGTTGTATTACACCTCCCTATTTTACGGTAGCTAAATAAGGAAAGACTAGAAGCCAGTTAATTTACTTTGCTTTCAAATGCTTTGAGCAAGCAATATTGCAAGTATAATAGAAAATGGTTAACAGTTGACGAGAACCATTTTGCTAGAGTACCCTGAGCAGTGGTGGAAGCCTCTTAGCAGAACTGTTTTGACAAAAGCAACAACGTAATGTCACAACTTTGCTGAGATTAATGCAATTTCACAGCAGACAAAGCCCAAACATGGTATGAAAAAATATATTTTTTGACTATTGAAGTGTGTCTGTAAAGAAAGCAAAAGTTTAACATAAATGCTACATTTTATTTCCCAAGAATATAATATTGGAATTTTCCCCCCCAGTTGAACCAATGACAATTATCATTAACATTGCAATTATGAAATAAGTATACTGGGGCTGAAGGATGTCTGTTTTTTTGAACACAACTCTAAGGTGAACATTAAAAGAACTCAAAGTACACCACCACCCCAGCTGGCCCTACACAGACACACATACAAACAGACACACACACACCCTGACCCACCCTTATTTGGCATTTCTACTGCTTTCTCCTGAATATTCAAGGCCCTGAGATTTGAATGTTATACTCCTGGGACCAAGGGATTATAACAAACCCTAGTGCATCATCATCTTATCCTTATAAGCTCCAGTCTTATAAATTGTTTGCTTCTTAAGACATGGACCCTCTTGCTTTTTGAAACATGCTTTACTGTATAATACATTATCCTCTAGGGTAGTTGTCAATGGAAGCATGCCCTATAGCAGAAGTAAGCCCCAGCTGTAAGAGCAGCGAGTACACATACATTAACCATAAAAGGTTTCCAAAGTAACCATGAATTTTCCTCCTTCACCACCTCCTCGTCCTTTTCACTTCTTTCTGGATTATCCTGTTCACTTGTCTGTATGGGCAGAGATGCGTTCTCTCCAATGTGCCTTTTCCGAAGTTCTGGTTCTGAACTGAAAAGAAGAACGGCAACCATTACTGACAGCTGCACATACTTTTCTTCTTAGGTGGTTCCCTTGTGATCAGTGATGACTTACTTTCACTCCGATTTTGTGAATTCTAAGGTAGCCAATGAGACCAATCTGGGTGGATGAGGCACATAGAGGTGATGGGTAGTTTGAGGGGTAACTGATTGTGACATAAAATGTAAGATCTTGAAGGTCACATGGTATTAATAAAAATTATTGTATTTTGTTTTAACTCATTGATAGGTGCATACAATTTTTTTTTGTTAGTATGGATCAAAATCAAAATTATCCCAATGGAACGACTTCCTCTGTGCCATCAGGTTTGTGAACAGTCCATGAAACCCATCAATACCACCTCGTTATTCCTTTCTTCTCTTCCCCCCCAAACTATTTTTGTAACTTATAGTAATTTTATCTCTTTGTACTGTACTGCTGCCACAAAATAACAAACTTCATGACATACAAGTTAGTGATAATAAATCTGATTAAAAAAAAGCAGTTGAACAGCTACTGGCTGTTCCCACAGCACAACATTAGGATCAACTTTGCAACGAAACTACTTTGGTTCCTATCCCAAGGATCCTACAAAAAAGTTTTTTGAAAAGCATTTACTTGTCTATTGCCAGAATATACCATGCACAAGAATTTGAATACGTTAACTTGGAGCCAATTTTTTAAATATTATAGTTAGTAGAAAATTGTTAATGTAAAACAGTTTATTCCATATGGTATACAAATAATACATCATTCGTATAATATTTTTAATACAATTGTAGGTAGCATTACTTGTGGTTACTTAAACTATTCTTAAAACAATAAACTGAAAATTAGATTTTGATATTCATAAGGTTTGCAACAGGACGGAGTTTTTAAAATTCTGGCAATGTGATCAGACGGAAGATCTCATGTCACTCCCAACAGGAGCAGTTTATTGTTACTGTACTACCATGAAAAATAGAAAACCACAAACAAACTTGCTTCATCAGCAATCAGGCTTTCAACTTGCTTCTTCCAAGAAGTCTTTAATATTTATCCCAAGAATATTAAGAGCATTTAAAACCCCTAAAAGTAACAGCAAAGTTTTTATACTGTAATAAAAATAGTAGTTTTCATTACAATATGGTACAATCAACTGTGATCTCCCTCCACTATAGTTAACAGGACTTTCACTTCTGTCAGCATTCTGAAAGAACAGCCTATTTATGTTATGGTTCAATGTTCAATCCCCATCGACACCTACTTCCCTTGTCATGACTACTTCCCATATAGCCATAGGAGAAACAACATCTGCCTTTTTATCTCTTCAATTTGCACCATTGATGGACACAAACATGTTTTCAGATGAAGCAATGGTTCACTTGTAACTTTTCAAATTTTGTATACCACACTTAGTGGACATGTAGTTTCTTCTGCACTGCAGAAGTCAAAAGCAAGTTGGGTGACTGCTTCAAAGAACACTTTTGTTCAGTCTGCAAAGGTGATCCCCAGCTTCCAGCTGCCTTTCAGTTTACTTCTTCACCCCACTTAGACCTCTCTCCTTGACCTCTTTCACTGTTCCAAAGAGACTCAACAGAAACCCATGGAATAGTATTTCCACATTAAAGCCTTCATGACTTAGGTGAGGAGGTCAACAATTTCCGGTTACCAGTCTATCCAGAACTGACCAGTTGGTAAGAAAGGTGATCAACTGAAACATTAACTGTTCCACTTCTACAGATGCTGCCTGACCTGCTGAGTATTTCCAGCAATTTGCATTTTTTCTCCAAATTTACAGCTTCAGTGTTTTGCTTCTTCAGAGTGTTGCTTATAGTTCCAGTACTGTTATCATCTTTTCACCCCTTCTTCCCTCCAATTTCACTTGAATCTTTTTTTACATCTCCAAGCACATCTGTAATAAAGCAGCCTTCACCACCCTCTTGCAGGCTAGCACAGCCATTTCTATCATTGTTCCTCTTGGTCTCCCAAACATTCCCATCTTTCCCACCTTGTCCTTTTTCTCTGCAACTTAAAAGATGTTTAATTATGAGGTTTGTTCAGTTTTGATGAAAGGTCATACACCCACAACTTTGTCAGGTTGGGGGGGGGTGGGGGGTGGCGTGGAGTGGCTGAGAGGTATAAACACACAGATGTGTATGGAGGGAGAGCATGACATGTGGGTTACCTGAAAATAGAAAATTCAACACTCATACCAGTGGGTTGTAAGCTACCTAAGTGGAATGAGATGCTGTTCAGTGTAGGTGCTCCACAACACATTGCCTAGTCTACATTTGGTTTCACCAGTGTAGAGGAGGCCACATCACAAGCACTAAATGTAGCAGACCAGATTGGAAGAGGTGCCCGTGAATCTCTAACTCACCTTGAGGGGCTGGGGATGGTGAAGGGCTGGATGTTATAACGCCTTCAGTTCTAGGGAAAAGTGCCAGGGGATGGAACAGCAGACCAGGTGTCCTGTTCAGAAAGTAGTTCCTGTGGAAAGCAGAAAAGTTGGGAGAGGGGAAGGTGTGACAGGTGGTGGGATTGCGTTTAAACCGGCAGAAATGGCAGAGGATGTGTTGGTTGTGAAGGATGGTGGGGTGAATTGTGAGTATTATGGGAATACTACTGCTGTTCTGCCTGGGGCTCCATCAACTATGGCAGAGGGGTAGCAACACTTCTGGAAGGAGGACATTTCAGAAGCTCTAGAACCGAAGGCTTCACCTTGAGAATAGAAGACGAGACCCATCAGCTACAAGCCTCTATCCCACCCCTTACGCCCTGCCCCATACTGACAACCTTTCCTGTTCTCTCTCAGTCCTGATACAGGGTCTTGACCCAAAACATTGACTTGCACATTTTGCCTCCACAGATACTGCTTGACCCATCAAGTTCTTCCAGCATTGTTTTTGTTTTACCTTTACCATAATTTTTGTTCAAAGAATGCAAAAGCTTTCAATTAGGATGCCCAGTACATATTTTCTACAATCCTCCCAATCTAATTACCTGCATTTCAACTGGGAATGGAGACTTTCAGAAATAAGAAATTATCTTTGTTACAATCAGAATCCTTGATTCAACAAATTCAAGGTGATAGTTTGTACTTTAGAAATCTAGAGGTTCATTAGCAAACATACTCAAGATTGCTGCTCAATGTCCCCAATTTAACACTTACTATGCATTAGTAACTTAACTTTTTCCCTCATAAATATTAACAAATTTGAGTTATTTAAATGTGAAGGAGTATTCAAAAGCATGATATCATTCCTGGAAGGAAAAGAAGTCCTGGCCACTGGAACAATTTTAAACTGCTTTACAACTAATGAGGGACAAATTATCTTTATAAATACCTTTCTGCTTGCGACTTTGTAAGTTGGTTCACTTTGCCATCGGGGATATCTTCCATTTTTTGTTCACATGTTCTCTCATCTGGGTCTGTAAAACATATCCTCTGATCTGGCGTTTTTCCATTGGGTGTTTCTGTTGCACGTTTTGGAGGTCTCGGAGGTGGAGGACTATGCTCTGGTGGTGGTGCAAGGTCTTCATTGGAAAGCTCTTTCCATTGTTCCTTAATTACAGAGGGAAGAGTTTTACAAGGTAATTAAGTCAGCTAACTACTCAAATAATGTTCTTCCCTCTATTTTCCCCCATTGTAACACAAGTGTGCCATATCAATACGATAAAGTCCACATTGATAAAAGGTGAAGCATCAGTTTGAACCTGTGGTCAGCCTTCTACAAAGCTTACAAACTTGTAACCCTTACAAACTCCAACTACAAACCAATAATGCTTACAAAACAAGAATTACTTATTTATTACATCAATCTTGTCTCGAGTGAGACTTAGATTACAGCCCTTACGTGAAATTATGGACAACTTTGTTGTGAGGATCAAAGTAATTCAGGAAACTAGCAGACACTTCAAACTTATTTTAAAACTATTACAACTACAGGAAAAAGAAAACACATACATTCCATATTCTTTGTTAAATTTGTAGTCAACTTAATTGAAAGCCAGGGATTTGGTGAGTTTTCACTTCTGCTGCACCAGGAGTGAATGCTGAGCAGAAACTAGCCACTTCATTTACTTAGCTTCGCAGAGAGAGCATTTCCAGGGCACTTTGCACAACCTCAATGTTACTTTAGTTTACAGTCAATGAAGTGCTTTTAAAGTGTACTTGAAGTAATGGAGGGAACCTGGTAGTCAAGCAGAATACACCAAGTTCCCTCAAACACCAATGTGATGTTGGCCAGTGACAAAATGTATAGGAAACTGGAAATAATGCTTTCTTTAATATGGTACCATGTCACCTGAGGGGTTAGAAGAGTTCTTGATACGATGCATCATCGGCAACGTAACACTTACTGCAGTATAGCACCCCTTGAGTACTGAAGTGGAATGTCAACTTGGATTATTGTGTTCAAGTTTTCAAACTGAACATGAATTCACAAGCTTTTAACTCTGGTGAGCAGGCAATCAACTGAACCAAAATTTACATGCATATTACTGAAAAACCATCATAACACTGGTCAAAGTTGTAAGCAATAGATTTTGACTACTTTTGAGTTTAGGAAGCTGTATCCAACTCCAGACCCAAGCACATCTCAATGCACTGGAGAGTGTGCGCAGCATGGTTGAAGATGTTGACTTTCAGGTAGCTTATTAATGTAAAATCCTCATCTGTCTATTTAGCTGCATGCAAGAGGTTCCACATGACTATTCAAAGACAGCCAAAATTGTTGGTTATCTAATAAAAATTGTAAATTACTTTGTGTCATTTGTAGGACCTTCCTATACATAAACCGGCTGTTGTAATTGCTGAAATATTACTAAAATGGTTGAGGATATCTATGGAATTCTCTGCCCAGGAAAGGAGTAGAGGCTACCACATTAAATATATTTAAGACACAGTTAGATAGATTTCTGCATAGTAGAGGAATTAAGGGTTATGGGGAAAAGGCAGGTAGATGGATCTGAGTCCACAGCCAGATCAGCCACGATCTTATTGAATGGCAGAGCACACTCAACGGGCCAGATGGTCTACTCCTGCTCCTACTTCTTGTGTTCGTATATGCAAGTTTCTACATTAACGCAAGCTCTTCGGTTACAGTCAAATCAATAAACAAAACTGGAATGCTCACTTGTACAGAGGGGTCTCCCATGATGAATTTTGCCCCTTCAATAATAGCCATGTAGGAGAAACGCATTTGATCAGCTGTTTGAATGAGACCCATACGATATTTTCTCATCTCTAGTAAAACTTGTTTAACATCCACAGATAAAGGTTCTTTCCGTTTATCCATCTGTCAAAAAAAAATTAAATTGATATTGAAGAAAATTACAATAGAGTGCTCAGTTAGTTTCTATAACATTTGAGTTTGATGGGAGATGGGCCAACAGGATGAAACACCCAATTCTGAATAGCTGGACAATCACTGACAACCATATTAATCAATGCCCTCAAAATGGCATTTGTATAATTCGCACAATTTTTAAATGGATCTTAAATTTTAAAACTAGGTTTCCGTAACCATGCACCCACATTCAGTAACTGAACTGAAATGAGGAGAATGACCCAGTTGTCTGGGGACTAGTGCATGCTTCTGATACAAGCTGCTAAAGGTCCTATTGCATTAAGAAGTTGCTCATGTGTTTCAGAGGAATCATACAAATTCTGGGTGCAATTATCCTCAAATATTTGTAACTTTCAGGCTGTGCTTTAAAGACTTACAAAGCATTAATTACAGTCACAAAACATGACACAAATTGCAAACATTGTAGAAATAAATATTCACTTGCTGGAATCATCATCTTCTTTGCAGTCCCTCAAATTGAGGATGACTTGTTCCTCGACTTGACTAAAGTGGGGACCAGAGGCTCTTCCACAGATGGAAGAGCAGTTGTCTGATAGGGAGACAGATGGATTGTTTGAGATGGTGTACTTCTGCTGTTCATGCAGGGCTTCTCTCTACTTCTAATGCACAGCTTAAGGTTCTCAATGCCATCCAAATGCTCCTTCTCTACTCTGAGCAGTCATGGGCCAGAGATTCTGAGGAATCAGTAGGGATGCTGCATTTCTTCAAGGAAACAGAGCACATTCTTGAATTTTTTTCTATCCCATGACAGAACTTGCAATACAATTTCTACTCTGACAATCTGACATCAAGCACATGAATATGGCCTGATCAACAGAGCCCATTAGTGCAGTGGTTTTCAACCTTTTTCATGCTGCAGCCCCCCAGAACACATCCTTGTTAGATGGCGGACCCCCAAAGCCCACAAAATCAAACAATCGATAATTCATGCATACAACACTTAAATTATTGCACATAGGCCATATTGAAATAGTGACTATTTCAATCACCAATAATCACCAGCGGTGTCTTTCAGTGTTCAGTTCAATGTGAAGGTTGTGCCTGTTTTGCACTGCAGAGTTTGTCCAAATGTGGTGGTATGCGCGACAAACATATGCGTATGTCATCCTCAACATTCAATCTTGATCTGTATTTGGTTTTCATGGCAGTGACTGCAGAAAATGCTATTTCGCAAATGGTAACAGAATATTGATGGCTTTGCCAGACAGCAGTGGATACTCCCAGGAACATGCTATCCAGAATGACAACAGTGACATTCGGTTGAACTGCAAGTGCAAAGTCCTGTCAGACGACAGTTCAGCCAATTCTTCTTGTTCACATCCAGTTAAATCAGTAAGCATGCATTCAAACGGACTTCGTATCCAATCAAACATGCTTGTGTCATTGTTGCCGAAATACTCATGGAAATAATGTGACAGCTGTTGAATATGGTTCAAAATGGTGCTTGCAATGGCCTCTGTCTTAGTCTCATTCACTGTCAGAAAGTCAGCCAGCAACGGAAACAGATCATAGACGCCTTGCTTGCATCTTCCCTTCCAGATACAGAGTTTTTTCTGGAAGGCATTGATTTTGTTATGCGTTTTCAGAACATTTGAGCCAGGTCCTTACAATGATAGATTTAAGCTGTTCAAAATGTTGAAAATATCTGCAAAATAAGCTAATCGGCAACCCATATCTCATCTGTCAAGAACTGTGAGAATGATCCGTTATGCTCATATAGAAAAATGAACAGTTCATCTCGCAATTCATATATACGTTACACAACGTGGCCTCGTGACAGCCATCTGACTTCTGTATGTAGCAACAAATGCTTATGCTCGGCTTCCATTTCACAGCATGTTTTCAAACAAACGATGATTAAGCGGCCTGGCTTTGATAAAGTTAACAATTTTAATGCACGTGGAAAACACATCCGCAAGATTTTCATCCATATCCTTTGCAGCCAAAGCCTCACGGTGAATCATACAGTGGGTTGCTACTACATGTGGAGCTACTTCTTTCATTCGTGTGACTAGACCCGACTTCCGTCCCGTCACTGCGGCAGCACCATCCGTGCATACTCCAATACACTGTGTCCACGCCAATGCCAATAGTGCAAAAAAAAAGTGTCAAGTACACGGAGAAGTTCTTCACCAGTTGTACGCCCTGGGAGCGTCCTGCAAAACAAAAAGTCTTCCAAAGCCTCTCCTTCCCAGCAATATCAAACATAAACCAACAACTGCGCAGCACTGGCAACATCAGTACTTTCATCGAGCTGAATCACAAATCTGACTTGCTGAAGACGTGCTATCAGCTGGCTCTGTATATCTCTGCCATATCGCCAATTCTTCTGCTTACTGTGTTATCAGACAGTGGAATGGCTTTCAGCTTTTGAGTGGATTCTTTTCCCAGTACAACTTTGCACATATCTACTGCTGCAGGCAGTATAAGCTCTTCTCCAGTTGTGTGACTGGAACATGCTATTCGCAATGCTACCAAATATGATGCTTGAAGAGCCTTCTCATTTACAGTGGCGCAGGCTGTCATTTTGCCTTTCTGTTTGAGGTACAGCTCCTTTTGCCGCTCAAAATATTCCTTCAGCTTACCGGCAATATCTGGATGCACTGTTGTTAAATGGCGCTTCAACTTCACTGGTTTCATTGCATCGTTGGACAGTGTTTGCAAACACACAACACAGAGGTTGGTCCGCATTTGTTCCCACTGAAGAAGCCATATGAAATGTATTCTGGATCGTACTTGCGTTGTTTTCTCTTTAGGTCACCCTTATCCCCTTCGTCATCAGAATCTTCCAGTTTCTGGTCAGCTTTTCTCTTCAGAAATTTCTCCAGACTCAGCAATACATGCTGGACAGTTTAATTACTATTACTGATAAACAAAATTATCAAAACTAATCTAAAATTTACACGCTTGCGCACTTTTCGTTTAACAGTGACGTCACTGTGGCGTAAATGCACGGTAAGTAAGCAATATTATTAAGGCACACCAACAATGTCACTCAGTCTCGTTAACACTACAGTGCACAACAGAATAGTAGTGAGTAGTGAACACTACTGACTATTCTGACTACACCAGAACCAGAAGGGAGCACTGTCTAAGTCTCTAAGATTGTCGCCTATAACAGATAGAATAGATATGGCCGATTTTCTGAATAGTGGAAAACTGGAGCAAGCAAGTAAGCTACGTCTTTGTAACAGGTCGCTTTTCCATTTTTTTCTTGGCTTGCTCGCAGATGCCCTGGCAACCCACTGCGGACCCCCAGGGGTCCGCGGACCATAGGTTGAAAACCTCTGCTTTAGTGTAACTACGGTCTTAATGCTAAGGATGTTGGCTAGGCAGACAACACTGTTGTTGCTTTCTTTATCATTCCAGTAAATTTAGAGGATTTTGTGGAGACGGCAACAGTGGTATTTTTCCAGAGCCCTGATGTGCCTGTTAAGTAGTCCAAGCGCCAGAAGTATATAAACGACAATCATAATACTTCTTCCAGCATTAGGTTCATTAACAAATTAGATGAATTACCTTTAGGGGAGATAGATTTTCAAACAAGACAACTGCTTTAGACAACTGCTACTGACATTTTCCTCCTTATTTTCTTAATGTTTAGAGCCTTTATTGGCTGATAATATTGTGATTTTTCTGAGAATTATAACTAATGTTCTGCCAGGAATTTCAGCTGGTTTTGTTCATATCAACTGTTTGTTCAGGAAGAGAAGTTAATCATTTCATTAGCAAACTTCTTTCACAGATACTCAGACACTAGTAACAACATTACACCTAAACTCAGCTTCATTCATTTATAATATTGTTGTATTTTGTATTTGAAGAACTCTGCAAGAAAAGCAATTTAACATTATAATATTACATACCAGCAGAAGACATGTATCGACCAGTGAGAAAGTGCCAGATCTTCCTATCCCTGCACTGCAATGGACTGTAATGGGTCCATGCTCTGGATTCAGCGAGCCAGATTCCCTCACTTTGAAAAGGAAGTTAAGAAATGAAGCAGGAGATTCTGGAACTCCAAAATCAGGCCATGTGGTATAATGAAAGTGCAAAATTTCCCTGGTTTCTTTGGTCTAAATTAGAAAAGAGACAATCGAAGAATAGATACATCAATGCATAGAAATGGCTCAGAGAACTTTACCATTAAAGTACATGCACATATCCAAAACTATTTTAAAATAAATATATTTTATCATGCTAACTGAACTAAACAACTAAATATAATTTTGTGCATGCATCTTGTGAAAACTAATGTTCTTTAATTTTTAGAACTGAATATACAATACCTACAAATGGAGAACTGTTTTATTTCCCCCCAATTACATTGACCACAGTAGTTTTGTAAATAAAAACCCTATCAAGTGTACTCTGTACTCTTCATCTGGACAACTACATCTGAAAAAGCTTGTTATTCAGTAACATACCACAGATATTCAGACACTAGAAATAATAATACACTCAAACTTAGTTTCAACATTATAAAAGTATTATAAAATACTAAGCAAAATTATACTTGTATTGTGCATTATACAAAACACAAAATATATTTGGACTACATACATATAACATTATAATACAAGAAAACGCTATACAACCAAGTATGTAAACCAGTAAATACCACGGGAAGCTGCAAGCACCTAGGTCTACACTATCACACCAATTCCAAAAGGTTTGCAAGCTACAGAAATTTGTTCAATGCCAGGCATATACAAAAAGTTACAATAATTACACCCGTGATCAGTGAGAGGGAATTGAGACAAAAGGGGAGCAAAAGATTTCAAATGATATTTTTGTTAAATTAAAATGTCACAAACATCCTCATCTTAAAACATTAACATTAGTTCAATTCATTGTGTCAGTTCATATTGCTACATCAAAAAGAGATACCTTCAATAAAAAAAACTGAAAGTGCACCACAGATTATGGATAGAATTAAGAATACAATTCCCTTTTTAAAAAGATACAACTGATTCTCTTTCCGCCTCAATTTCTGAAGGGATATTGCACAGTCAATATCAAAGGTGGCTTCATTTGTATGAGACATTAAACTAAAATGGAAGTGAAATCATTCTGAGAAATGTAAAAGGGGATAACATTATTCAAAGAAGAACATTCTATTCCTAATCCTTGGATCAACGTCAAAAAAATTGATCAACTTGGCTATCACAAAAATGATGTACTTTTGTCCAAGTCCCATTTGCTGTTCCCTTAAATCTATTTAAAGTAAATGACGGATGTTTTTAAAAATTCAACACCCATAAAAGCTTAACCTAATATCTTGCTGGCCATGATGAATTGAGAAAATAATTCAAAGAAATATTTTTCTGCTTCGTTTGGTCTGAAAATCTCAAAGTACTAGTTGGCTCAATGCACCAGAAAGATCTCCAGATAAATTAGTTCTGCTTGAAATTTTCAAGCAACAGTTTAAATTTCTGGCATCTGAAAATTTATATTCAAAAATACAACAGCAGAATTAAAAAGGCCGTTCAACATGGGTAGTTTCTATTTGAGATTCTCAATCTTCTCACGCCCCATCCCCTGACATTGAGGGAAGTGGAAAGATTACCAGAAATATACCATGCATCTTTATTAATATGACCAGTTAAAGAATTAATGATTTTGAAATTAGAACAACTGACAATGATTTAATTGACCACTGAAGACAGGGCCCGTGAAAGTATAGGATAAATTCTACAGTGGAATCAAGATTTTTTTACTTCATTATCCAATTGTGCTAAAGTTTTATCTAGACAAGGTAAAGATGGATATCCCTGAACATATGCAGAGCTTTGGAGCATAAAGCACAGCAAAATGTTGCTTGTGATGGGGGGCCGGCTCCTATAATTCCTTACGTATTATGCACAAAAAGAACTGGATGGCTCATTTATATTGTATTAAGTTATTATGAATTCATGCATTTGATTTCTGTTGAATAGCTCTGACGTACAAAAATATTTGCTCATGATTAATTGCATCTAAAAATCTTATACTTTTCTCCCGTGTTACCTTTGCACATGCTCTTGTATCAGTGAGCACAGGAGCCCCCTTAAATTTGTTGGGTTTGAGGGAGTAAAATTTGAATAAATGAAAGTTTGGACATCTGCAAACAACTTATTTATGAAGGCATATTACAAATGTTTCGTCTAATTTTGGGCATCCTTCCCCTCTATTGAAAGTCTGTAGGGGAAATTACACCAATATGATTGACTGCAAAAAGATCTAAATAATACAAAGTTACAAAAACAATGATTCAAAGTGTGCTGATGCACTTACTGCAAGGTTTTCAACCTCCAACTGTCGTACTGTGTAGTATGATTTTACATCTTCAGAAATCAATGTTAACTTGAACTGAGTGTCTGGAAATATCATGTCCACATCTTCCTTACTTGGCCAGTACTGTGCACATTTTACCTAGAATTTCAAAAAATGTTTGGATAAATTGGCATGACCTAGTGCTAACATTCAAACTTTCTACTCTCCAAAGTGAACCAACACAACAATATATTATGTTTCAAAGCACAGTCTTACTGCCAAACCAGCTCTGAGATTTAATAAATATTTTTATTTCTGGCTAGAAAATATACATTTCAGGAATGATAGAAATAAAACATTTGAATATTTAATGTAGTATTTTTAAAAAAATTTATCAACTTCAAATCACTTAAGCTCTTGATGCAACATCATTTATCCAATCCTTTTCTGAAGTAATAAACTGAAGAAAATAACTGATTACAGATGAAGGAAATTTCTTTAAGTATATAAAAAATAAAAGCTTTGCTTGTCACAGAAGAGTACAGCACTAGAAATGGAATTGTCCAAGAAAAGGGAGACAAACCAACAATAATGCACAATGTTAAGTATTAGTAAGCCATTAATGGCTGTCAGTACTGGAGATCTTGGAAATGGAAAATTTAACAAGTATTTCTGCAATATCCTTGATTTTTAGTTTTGACTACACCAGGACAGAACCAGGACTCCCTTGGTGAGCGAGTCTAGGACTAGAGGGCACAGTCTTAGAATTAGAAGGTATCCATTTAGAACAGAAATGAGAAGAAAGTTCTTTAGCCACAGGGTCGTGGATTTGTGGAATTCGTTGCCAGATACAGCTGTGGAGACCCGATCATTGGAGGTGTTTAAGGAGGAGATTGATAGGTATCTAATTAGTCAAGGTATCAAGGGATATGGGGAAAAGGCCAGAAATTGGGGCGAGATGGCAATAGTTTAGCTCATGGTGAGGCAGCGGAGTAGACTCGATGGGCCAAATGGCCTACTTCTGCTCCTTTGTCTTGTGAAAAGATTGAGATATGGATCTCATACATATTTATTTAGGGTATCAACCACAAAATATACTTCAGATTCACTGGTCCAATATATTAATTTTTAGCCAGGTAGTGTATCTGAATGGGAATAATTAAAAAACCTAAGATTTGCTCATAAATGATGCACTAAAACAAATCAGTAAAAATCAAGATAAATCGTGAAGTGATTTTTGTTTTTAAGTACAGATTTTCACTAGAAAGCTTATTTCTGAAGGAAGTTAGTGTTCAGGCAGCAGAAGATAGATGAATATGACTACATTCAATTATCAAGGCTTTTTAATATCACATGGCCTGGAAAAGCAGCTCTTTTTCTTTACATGACAATAATGATTGAGTAATTATAATCAACCAAGACAGTAGATTAAGTTTCAATTATTTTTAAATTGATGTTTAAATTTACCAGGAACATTGTTTTACAGCATAACAGCATCTTCTTCCATGATGAATGGAAGAGAATTTTATAGCTTACTTTGTCTACAGATTCACCATTTCAACTGTTTCACACAATGCTTTATAAAATGAATGCAGGTATGTTCTACTTACTGATCCCTTTTCAATTAATCTGTTCAGCATGACCACTCCCCTAGACTTTTGCTCCCAAACCATTTCCCAGAAATGGCCACATGTATTTGGAAGAGGTCCCTGTAAAAAGCAACAGATCAATTCTTTTAAAAAAAAACCACAGGCATCCTCTGCTAAAGCAAGATACAAAAAAGTTATCAAAATTTACAAAGCTCTTAACTCACATTTTAAAAACTGATACTTGGAAATGTTAAGATAATAGAAAATGGGGATGGGGTGTAGAAAGTGACAGTGCATGAAAGAAAAGGAAAAGAGCCAATATAAATTCAATTCAGAGAATCCTCGTTAAAATGGGAAGGAATTTACAGAGAATCATAGTACCTCAACATTTTGGAACCCACAATTTTAACTATTTTCATTGACATTTCTTCCATGCAATCGGATAGAATTACCAGAACAGAATGCCTTTGTGGGAGTGGGGGTGAGGATTGGAAGGAGAGGCAGAAAGGTAGTGCAATGAATGTTGTGGAGAAAACTTTAGAGATTACCAATTTTTTTCAAAACTGCATTAAGGATCAATAAATACCTGATGACAATATCAGTTTAGTGGTAGCCCTTTTGCTTCAGAAGTTGCAGGCTGAAACCCCATACTAGCGACTTGGGCATGAAATCCAGACTGAAACCTTAGTGTTGCATTGGCAGAGGTGTTCACTTATGTGAAATGTGAATCTGCCTATATTTTGTCCGTCTGGAAATGTATATCTTTAGACACAATAAGAACTGTGGAGTTCATTCAGTGTCTGTGCCAATACTCAGCCTGCAGACAACAACACTATAACAATCTGGTCATTTATCTGGCATCCAAGGGATGATGCTGTGTGCAAGTTTATTACATTTCTTTGCAATACACTATATGTTTACTCTTGCCAAAAAGTACTTCACTGGCTATAAAGTGCTTTAGAATATTGACTTTGTGAAAGTTTATATAAATAAATGCTATATTTCTTTTAAAAAAGGATTAGAATAAGTTCATGCCATTTTGAAAGTGTATTTAAACAGTGATGAATAATAACTGCAAATTTAGATTCAGCACCCACCCCCAAGCCTAAAGTAGAAATTCGTTAATGTAAAAGTCTACAGAAAACACATCCTTAATTAGCAATTAAATGTTTAACCACACCATTAAAACCATAAAAGCATACAAACTTCAAGTGTCCACTGAACAACTCTTCAGGCAGGCAAAATAAATAATGATGCATGAACATTGCTTCATAATGTCCAACACAATAACATACAACAATCTAGAATAACAATAGTAGATTAAAAACCTTCTTTAAAAAAAGCCTTAAGGGTCAAGATGAAAGTGGGGGTTTAATACTCAGTACTGGCTTTACAATGGGGGGGGGGCGCGACAGTGAGAAGGGGGTTTTGACTCATTGTTGTGTTGATGACTAACACTGGCCATCTTAACATTCTGGCAGCAGATGCTTAACAACCAAATCAGAAAAATTTCTGTACATATTTCCTTCCACAAACTTAGAAATAGATTGCATGAACATTTGGCAGTGTACTTATGAAATATGTTAGAACAAACAGTTGCACAATGAAAACATTATGAAATCAAAATTTTATTTTAGAAATATTTGATTTGTACCTGTAATCTTAGTGGCTATGGATACATCTATGACGAAGATCCTAAATTACAAAGATTCTGAAATGTATCATTTCAAATGTGTAAGAAAACCAAAGGCATAACTTAATGTTAGGCCAAACAACGATAGCTTCTTTATTTATTTATGGCAGCACAAAAGACTGAAATAATTTAATACTTTGTCACTGTACATGGGTATATTTGCTAAAATATATTGTGGGTGCTTTTATAGCTTGAACCTGTAGATGATCCTAACAAATCAAATTTTTTTTGCCTACAGATTCAGTTGCTGTCAAAAAAAGAAAACGGATATTTTGGGCACTTTCAATTCTCTAATTACAAAGTATAGAAGAGAGTATATGCAAACAAGCTTTTTACTTGTGGCAATGTTTAAAGCAAGCTCCATTAAAAAGGTGCATTGGAAACTCCTTCCTTGCTGGAGAAATTGACAAAATTGACTTAAAAGCACTTGGTATAAAGTATTGAGCTAGATCTTACCATTATTTAAATAACTAAATGCAAGCAAGTGGTGGCAAAAGACTGCAGATGCTGTAATCTGGAGCAAAAAAAGCAAGCAGAACAGTTGAGGAAGAGGGATGGTCAATGTTTTAGGTTGAGATCCCACATCAGTACTGAGAATGTAGAGGGAAGATGTAGCAGTGCGGTGGGGGGGGGGGGGGTGGCGGCAGTGAGACAGAGGCCAGTAGGTGATAGGCAGAGCCAGATGGTAGAAGAATGATGAGCAGGTCGAGTGGGGAAGGGAAGGAGGAAGTTAGGGGGAGGCTGATAGGTGATACCAGGTTTGGGAGAGATGATGAGCAGATGGTACCAAGTTGGGGAGGTAAGATAGGAAAGATGAAGGTGGAAGAAACCCAGACAAACAGATAAATGGGTGATGGTCAGATTGAATCAGGTGGGGGGGAGGATAATGTCTCTTGGTAACAAGGGGTGGGGGGGGGGCGGGGGGCTTTGAGAGCAGTCAAGCAGGAAATGAAGGAAATGTGTATGCCAAATGGTATGAGCATTAAATTTTCCAGTTTCAGGTTACCCATATCCCTTTCTCATTCTCATTCATCCACACAGGTTCTCTCTCCCTTCGTTCACCCTTTCCATCCCTACTCCCCACATTATGAAGACTCATCACCCTCTCCCACCTGGTTCTCCCTTAGATCACTTTCCTATCCCCTCTCCCACCTGCCCATCACCCCTCCCTTATTTGATCCCAACCTACCAACCTGTCTCACTCCTCCTTCTCACTTCTATATACTGGTCATCTTCCCTCTACACTCAGTCCTGATGCAGGGTCTCAACCCAAAACATCAATCATCTCTTTGCCTCCACAGATGCTGCTTGAAATTCAAGTCCTGGACAACCATGAACATGTTTCAAGCATTGAAGTCTGATTCACTGGCAAACTGGTAATGGGGAGAGGGAGGGGGCTGGTGTATGTGGTACAGAATTTGTTGGAAATTCCTGCTTTAAAAAACCAAAATGTTTAGAAAATTTATTTTCAACCATATGCTGTTCTTAAAAATGCTCACCTGAGTCAAAATGTAACTTCTTTGAGCCTCTTCCATTTTAATCAAGCTTGCATTGACATAATCATTATCACCCTGCTGCAGCTTAATTCGACTGTGATCGACTTAAAAAAAACAAAAAAAAAGCAGTGAGCATTTACATACATTTTTGGCAACAGAAGCACGCAGGAAGTACCAATCAAACTACTTGTAACAAAAGAAAGAAAGGGTACAACCCTTAAACGGTCTGATACATGTTTACTTTGTTACAAAGCCATTTGTTAGAAACAAGTATTTTACCCAGAACAAGAGGAAGGGACATTCTATAATACTGCTAGACACAAAGCTTGAAATAACTTGTACATTGTAGCGGTTTAGTCACAAGATGCAAAATGAAACAAAAAGCAATTTCCATATAAAATTAAGTAGTCAAATGCTTCATTTATAAATTTGTTTCATTATAAATTGCAATTTTTCTACAGGTCAAGAAACATTCTTAAAGTTAACTGAACATACTGTAATGAAAAAAAAAATCAGCATAGATATGATGAAACTGACTCTTCTCTTTTTAGCCAGTGGGGTGTGGTTTTATGAAGAGAGAAGTACAATATGTATAAATAATAGCAGAAATTTGATAACTGCATTTGAATTTATTTAATTCATTTTGCAGTTTAATTCATAATGTGGCCTACAGATCAAAGTTCCTGCCTTTACCTCAAAATTACAAACTAATTCAATGCTATTCTAACAAAATGAAAATTTAGATCCTGTTAACTTTGATGCTGTTAGGTTAAACATCAGAGTCTGTTTTTGGCCCTGGTCATGATGTTTCATTTTGAGTGACCTTTTGTGCTTGTTGAACTGAACCTTAAGATTAGTTAAATTAACCTTGCATTTGATACATTATTTTTTTTTGTGGCCTGTACTTA